>NW_023416289.1:19230000-21630000 GCF_014176215.1 Rousettus aegyptiacus
TGGAGGGCATATAACAGTCATCTGTCAACAAGTTGTCACTTCAATCATGTAAAAAGAAAGTTAATTCATGAACTCTTTTAATTTAAAATGTTTAATTATTAATGTGACCCAAAATCCTACCTGCCATTCTCAGTTATGACACTAATCAAAACCTTAAAAATTATACTGGCCAAAAATAGAGATGATAACTTGACAGCTGAAAGCACCAAACTTTTAAGACTGATACAAGTACAAATGATAAGTATAACTGAAAAATGCACAACTTCTGCAATGAATATCAACTTCCTAGAAGGGAATTCACTTCACAGGCTGCATACTAGATAGGCCAATATAAATTGCATGTGAAAGAAATAAGATCATAAGGGTTGGAAATGTCTGTTCTCAGTCCCTTTACCATTAGGTGGGTCCATATGACAAGCTCTGGCCAATAAAGTGTGAGCCAATTTGATGAACGTTATTTTTAGGCTAAGGAACTATAGAGCCTACGCTTGATTTCTTAGTCTTTCTTCCCTGTTCTGGTAGTTAAAGGAGCTTCATGTTCCAGATAACTCAGGTGGAAAGATGGCATCATCTCTGTCCGCACTGCACACACTCTTGCGGTCCCCTTACACTCAGTTAACACCTTGGCAACATGCCTCTTTTTTAAACATTTCTTAAATTAAATACTCCATCTGTTTCTTGCTGAGCCCCTGACTTAAGAATAAGACTAGATCCCAGAGCGTTATATATAAAATAACACCCCCGCCACCACTACTGGCCTATGAAACAAATAACATCCTGAAGAAATAAACTTCTTGTACAAAGCTATTGTGATTTGGGGACTGTTTGGTAAGTTTCTATAACCCCTTCCATCCTGACAAATACACCTTTCAGACTAGGTAAAGATATATGCCTGCTTTTCTAAGAATTCCTGCCAGGAGAAACTGGTAAAGAATAGATAGAAAAAGAAAAAGAAAGCCAAAAGAAGGTATTATTTCAAGATAATGTTAGCCTGGTCTTTCAGATAAATTCTGGAATGTAAGTAGCACCTCAGAGTTTGCACCAAACTGAGGCAATGTGATTTGAGATTCATACTGAACACTGATTATTGATAAAGCTTTTCTTACATAACTAGAAATGCTGACCAAAAGGAAACAAATTATAGTTGTTGCACACATTATGATTTAATTATTTTTTCTTTAGATATTGAAAATGAAAAGATCAACGAGTCATCTATCCAAGGCCCTAAATGCGTTGGCTTTGCCTGTCTTCTTGTACTTTGATTCAGTCTCAGCCTAACTTAGTGTATTCCAGATACACTGGCCTCTCCCTGTTTTCCAAGTGGGCCAAACTTAACCTTACCCTGGGCCTTTGCTCATGTTGTTCTCTCTGCTTGTAATGTTCTTTCCCAAGGGTGTAGGTGGCCCTTGTATTCAGATCCCCGCTCACGTATCACCACTTCATGAGAATAATTGTCATAAAGAAAATAGGGGATAGAAAAGAGGAAAGAAATATTACATTGAGAGATCTTTCTTATTGCTAAAACATGTTACAATTCCATTCAATTTTAAGAACATATTGCTAGGGTAGGTTAATGTTAGTTTTTTTTTCAGCCTCCTCTAAAAAGCATGGTAGAAAACAGACCTTTCTTGCCCATTAGTATATCCACTGCCCATAAACTAGTGCCCATACAGAGGGTATTAACAAATAAATATGTAAAAAAAGAGATGAAGAAGAAAAGGACTTTCAAAACTGGATTTCAAAAATGCCTTAAAAAACTTTTTTCGTTTGTTGGCCTTGGGTCATTTGCATTCTGTTTTGAATCTGCATAAATTAGTTTCCTTACTGGGAGTTAAAACGTTATCTAGCTTGCTCTTTGGGAAATAATAAAGTAAGATGAAATTGAGATGGCATTTGGCCAGTATTTTCTCTCTTGAGTTCTTCTAGGGAGATGTATACACAGAGGATGAAGCAAGGCACAGTAAAACTTTATTACTGGTTGACATTTTGTCCCCACAGCTCTATGAAGAATGCTAGTGATATAGGCTGAAACAATTGGAGGAATCATTTTTTAATCTGCTTTGAAGGGCTTTGTAAACCAGAACAAAAAAAAGGCCAAAAGGAGATTATTGTTAATTTCCATCTCAACAAAAAGACAGAATTATCAAATTTGCATTGCCGAGAAAAGACTAGACAAGAAAACAACTGCAATGATTGGAAAGAACCGATCCAAATATATATATTTTATATTCTAGTAGACCATGGTTACTATCTCCTTGCTTAGCTGCCTTTTTAAAAGGAAAAAAACACTTTCTTAACACAGAGTAAAAATGTCCCCTTTTGAAAAAACAAATAAACAAGCAAACACACATACACACAAAAAGAAAAACAAAACAAACACTAGATTTCTAGACTCTCTCCATATTGGGACAAGCTTTAAACCTTTAAACCCTGAAGAGATAAAAGATTAGTAAGACATTACCTAGGCTGCTGATCTCATGCATCTCTATTTCTTCGCAAGTAAGAAAAGTCAAGAATGGCCAGTCACTATTGGCTTCTTAATCAGCCAGGTACTATAAAAGGTTCAGATGAGAAAAAAAAAAAAAAAATCTCCCTTCCTTTGAACCCTCTGCCTCTTACCTCCTACTTAAATAGCTCTGAGATCTCTAACCCCTTTGTAGTATACCTTACAAATTCCCAATTTTTCTGTCTCCTTGATCCCAAAGACTATTCTTAGCCAATACTTAATCAATACTCAATATATTGAAAATATTCTTGGAAAAGAGCATGCTTTAGAGACACATGCAATACAGTAGCATAACCTTTTTTCCAAATTTGAGGACTGATCTCAGCTTATTATTCTTTAAAAATCTCTCCAGGACAGCCAGAGCATTGCTGAGGACACAGGAACCTGGCAATTGGGCTTCAATTAGGATTTAATATCTTCTCATCTCTTCTAATTCAATGGGAAATTAAATCAATCTGATCTGTCCATAAAAGTTTACTGCGAAATGGGTTGGATGGGGAAAAGGACTATTGCAAATGCTTTGAAAAGCTGAGGATCAGTTTCTTAGCCCAGAATTCCTAGGAAAAAAAGAAAAAGAGCCTGAGGCATAAATTCAGATAAAATGGAGCCTGGACTATAATCCAGAGCAACAAGAATAAGGTAAAAATCAGTCAGTCAGGGAAGAGGTGAAAGCAAATGCAAAGTGGTACATTAGTGAATTAACCTAACCGTCAGAACAACTTCAGCTCTGTATGGACTCACTATGCCTTGGAACAGTCTTTTAGGAAAACTAAGAAAGTTTATCTTCCAGCTCTTCCTAGCTTCTAACCCATCAGTCCCAGTCTGCCCCTTGGGGAATTAATACCTGCAGACTTCTAGGCTTGGCAACCTGAACCTTCCAGGTTTGCCTCTGGGGAATCAATTTCCCAAGTACCATGGTTTAGTTCCTCCTCTGAATCTGAGAGTGGAGTGAGTGTCTCTTGCTTTCATAAGCCTAGTTGGGACAGATCTAAGAGCTAGAGCCCTCTCAGTTCCCACGCTGGAAAGTTACAATGGTGGACACACCAAAACCTGGCCTTCCTACTGGGGCTGCTGAAACAGCTGGCAGTCTCATTATACAAGTCGACAGGTGGGTAAGTAGCTAATGACAAATAGTATATATGAATGTGCTTACACACATGCACACACAGGGAGTAATGGGGAAATGGTAGAATATATTTTAATGAAATATTCCAAAGTAATCTATCCTATAGACTTTAGTCATCTATTAGTTTATTTAATAAATTCCAACCATTCATTCAGCATCTACTTACTTCCATTCTAGGAACTAGAGTTACGGCAGGAAACAGAATAATCGAAACTTTCTATCCTAGTAGAGCTTAAACTATTAAGATAACTATTAAGACAGTGTCAGTATGTGATAAATCTTATGAAGAAAATAAGATGGTGCATTGTTCAAAAAAGAAAAACAGAGTTAATTTAAATTGGTGTTAGCTGAATCTTTAATGAAAAGAGGGAGACAGTTGAGCTAAATTGGAGTATGGGAGGATTAGAAATTTCTAAGGGACAACAGACCATAAGTGAAAAGCTCCAACAGTAGGAATAAACCGAGTGTGATTGAAATAAAAAATAGGAAGGCTTTTTTCTTATCCTTCTTTGCTAATTAAGATGTGGAATTAAAGTTTATATGGAAAATGGTGCCTACATTGTCCATATAAGAATGAGAAAAATTCTTTCCTAAGACTGTTATAGGGCAATGAAGGAAACAGTTGGTATAGTGAAAAGCATTCCTTTATTTCCTCTAAAAAAAAATAAATGTGATATAAATGCAGGTGAAATCTCAAAAATGCATTCATGGGATCTAGAAGATAAATTATTGTAGGGTAAACCTTGATCGGCCATGAGGTTTGGCTGATTTTCACCTCAGGGGTTTTAGTGCAAGACAACTGATCTTTTCATGAAGGAAAGAAAATTTTGTCCTTGGTCACATGAACAGATTTCTGACACAAAACTGTCCTTGAACCTAAAGGGTAAAACTCTGAAGTATACATCTTGTTCAATATTTAAGTCAAAGGCCAACCTGATTGCATTTCCTTTAACATAAATTTTAAATTCAAAAGATAAATACAAATCAAATACACCCACAGATAAATTCATACAGGTTATTTTATCCCCCAACCTGAGAACTCTTGAGTTTTGTTTCTCAGGTGTTTTTTTAATGCTCAAACAATAGCTAGAAGGAAAGATGGGGGTGGAAAAAGAGACGGGGGAGGAGACTTGGCTTGCTTCTCAATAATTTTACAGATACTTACATAAACCAACCATATATACGTCCTATATATCAAACTGACATTTTGTTACAGTGGCAATTCTAAGTGCTGGCAAAGGTGACATTTATGTGATACTATTATTCACTGATGAAATCATAATCTTTCTGGAAATCAATGGCTATCAAGAGCCTTCAAAAACTAATTAATCCAGTAATACTATATGTGCCAACCATAATTTTTAGCATAAATTACATTTGTAGAAATATTATTTCTCAATATGTTAATGGCAACAAAATATAACAAATTAAAATATTAAAATATAAAGGAAATAGAAAAGTGCTAAAAAGAGAAATTTAAATAAATTATGATGTAGTACAATGGTAGAAAATTAGAAAAAGAAAAATATCTTTTGAAAACAAAATTGTTATTGGCAAGGGAAAACATAATATTAAGAAGGAAAATTGAGAGCAATACTATATTGTTTTAGATATCTTTAAAAATTCAACAGATTTCATGCCCTTTCCATTCCTCGGAATAGAGTTGTCATAGTAAGTGTTGAATTAGTTATTACATTTTTTAGCTTCTCTTCCACCTAGAAGAGTCCATGAGATTTCTGATTGTGAAGAGAAGATGAGCAGAATTTATTTGTGTCATCTATGCCCAAGGCTTTTTTTAAAGTAATGGGTTTCCTCCGCACTTTTTTTTTTAATCCATGTGTTGTATGGAAGCATCTATAATGTCCTAGAGGGTAGAAAGGACAAAAAAAGAAAGTAATCTGGGTCCATGTATCACTCTTCAGAATAGGGTTTTTAGAGACAAGGAATTGTCAGACTTATATTCAAAGTGGACATGAATTTGTATTGTGGTTTAATCTTTATGTATTTTGAAGCCATTTGTTTTAGCAGCTAGTATCACCCTAATTCAATCAGAAAGGCACTGTCTATAGTGAACGAAAAGTAACATATATGTAAGAAAGAAAACATATATATAAAACATATATGTGCATATACATATACATACATACAATCTTAAGTATGCAGTTTTATGGGTTTTAGAAAATGTATACATCCATTTATCATATTTAGCCATCCTTCACTCCAGAAGTTTCCCTGGTGCTTCTTTCCTGCCATTGCTCTCTCCTCAAGGATATCACCATTCTGATTTCTATCACCACAGTTTAGACCTCCCTGTTCTTGAAATTCCTATAAATGGAATCTTTACAAATGTCCTACAAATATTTTTTAACTTTTTAAAAAAATAATTTTTTGAGATAAGTTTACATTCACAACGGAGTTGAAGAAATTTCACAAAGAGTACCCTTAACTTAGCTTTCCCTAAAGTTAGCGTGATATGTAATTGTTATGGATTACATGTTTGTGCTCCCCAAAATTCCTATGTTGAAACCCTACCCCCAACATAATGGTAACAGCAGGTGAGGCTTTGGGGAGGTCATCTGGTCATGAAGATAGAGGCCTCGTGAATGGGATCACTAGAGATGCAAAGCCAAACGTGTCCTACATGTGATGTGAGAAACAGCAAATGCCCGTTCACAGCATGAAATAAAGATAAAACCAATATGCCATGATTTCAATTTATTCCTGGTACCTAGCTGTAGCCCTGCCTTAAGATCCTAACCAAAATGTTGTATTCTTATAATAAAGTATTCTTTTTTTACCTAAATCAGGACAAGCAGGTATTTTCTCCAGCTTTAATGAGATATTCTTGACACATAATATATGAACGTTTATGGTGCACAATGTGATGACTTGATATGCATATATACTGAGAAATGACTACCACAATAAGGCTAGTTAACACCTCTATCCCTTTGCACAATTACCTTCTTGTGTGTGTGGTGATAACAGTCAAGATCTGCATTCTTAACAACTTTAAAGTATATAACAATCATCTCTCCTTCTCTGCAATTTTATTTTATCTGGGTTCAGTGACCAGTAGTCAGCTGCAACCTGAAAATATTAAATGGGAAATTCCAGATATTTTGAGAGAGAGAGAAACCACATTCACATAACTTTTAT
The DNA here is from genome assembly GCF_014176215.1 of Rousettus aegyptiacus. Classification (NCBI taxonomy): domain Eukaryota; kingdom Metazoa; phylum Chordata; class Mammalia; order Chiroptera; family Pteropodidae; genus Rousettus; species Rousettus aegyptiacus. The sequence continues at coordinate 19,236,792 of NW_023416289.1, forward strand.
TAAAGTATATTGTTATAATTATTCTATTTTATTATTAGTTATTTTTGTTAATCTCTTACTGTGCTTAATTTATAAGTTAAACTTTATCATAGGTAAAAACATTGTATATATAGGATTCAGTACCATCTGCGGTTTCAGGCATCCACCAAAGGGTCTTGGAACGTATCCCTTGTGGATAAGGGAGGACAGCTATATTATTAATTATATCTACTATGCTGTATATCAGATTCCCAGAATTTACTCATTTTATAATGGGAGGTTTGTACCCTCTGACATCTCCCCTATTCCACCCCACCACCGGTACCTGAAAGCCACCACTGTCCTATTTCTGAGTCCTGCCATTTCAGATTCCAAAAATAAGTGAGAATTCATAGTATTTGTTTCTCTCTGTTTAAATTATTCCACTTTTCATATGCCCTGAAGGTCCACAAAATTTTTGCTTCTATATTCATCAGGGATATTGGTCTTCAGTTTTCATTTTTTTTTTTTTTTTGTAGTGTCAGGACATGTTGGTATATTTTGCTTGTCACCAAGAGTCTAAATTAAAACTCCATTGTGTTTTAAACTTCATTTATGTACTCATTAACTATTTGTGTTATATTTAATTATATTAATTTAAAATATAATTAAAATTAAAGCGTATTTAGTGACTGGAACTGGCAGTAATCACAGTAATAAAATTATTTTAGTTGAGTGTATGTGACCTGTTTGGATGCCTCTTAAGCTCATACTCTGTGATTCACACATTGTGCATTTCAATGTAATATACTAAGTAATAACTATTTATATGCAAATACGTTTTTGGTATATTATTTCTTATTGTCCTTGGCTTAGTGAAATGTGGGTTCCAGGTCATTTCTAAAAAAAGGAGAATGTATATGGCTAGATTTTTAAATAGAAATCTTTGTTCACCAGAAATAGTTTTCCCCCTCTTTCCCAATGCAAATATTTTCTGCATTGTGGTTAGGCAATGATCCTTAAAAAAGTCACAAAACTTGGTAAATTTCATCGTTCTTAAGTTAGATAACTTACAGAAACAGCAGTTTCCAATCCATACCTACTTCCATGTAAATAATACCCCAAAGTTGAGCAAGCTCTTTAACTAAAAGTATAATATAATTTTGCTTTGATTACTCTTGAATCTTCTCAAATTACTTAAAACTGATTTAAGCCCTAAATCAACCTACAGAACTCTTCCAAAAGAGTTTGAATACAACTTAAAACACATATAAAAATATCATAATATCAGATATACTTCTATTTTATACATTTAGAGAAAATCACAATAACAAATTGGGTTGATATTCCATTTTTAAAAATTTACCCTAAAATACTACCCATTGTTACAGTAAAAAATTTTTTCAGAGCAAAGCCAAACAGACTCAGATTGTGATTTTTAGAAATATTTTCTCTCTCTCTCCTTTCAACATCCACTGTAAATCATCCAAAGTTGAACTATTTATGTAGCTTGAAGGAAATAAAATTAAATATTTGGAGTTTCATTTAGAAAACAAATGATAATCTAAATAAGCTTGAATATAGATTTATCTATGCTGTGCTTCTTCCCTCTACCCCCACTTCTACAATTTGGACTTTAACTCTCCAACATAAATAATTAATACCTGCCTTATTACTGAATCCAATAGAAAATTCTGAGTTTTCTCCTTGCCCATCGGCAGCATTTGAAATAGCTGTTTTTTCTTCTTCAATAAACTCTCATTATTAGGCTCTAAGAACACCAAATACTTCCAGTTTTCCGTTTACCTTACTGCTGCTCTTTGTCTTCTTAGACAGAAATGGCTCCTATTTCTGTTCCCAACCTCAGAGTATAAAGTGTTTGAGACTCAATCCTTGGTTATCTTCTCTTTCTTATCTGCACTTACTTCCTGGATGAACCCAGCTAGTTTACTGCTTTACTAATCCATATATACCCCAAAACTCTCATATTTTCTCCAGCAAAGGCCCATCCACTAAACTCCACATTTGTATATGCAATGGCCTATCAACATCATCACCACTTAAATGTACCATAGACATTGAGAATTCAATATACCCTTGATTGGATTCCTCAAATTTCACCTAGCCTGCTCCACCTACAGCCTTCCTCATTAAGGCTAATCGCAACAATTCCTTTTAATCGTCCAGATCAAAATATTAAAATTATTTTGACTCATCTTTTTCTTTCATAGTCTATATCCAGTATGTCAGCAAATCATGCTGACTCTATGTTCAAAATATAACTAGAATTTGGACAGCTCTAAGCATACCCTCTCACTTTTTTTTATTTGAATACAAAGTATAAACTGCAGTGTTCTAATTTAATACAGATGTTTTGCAATAGTTGAACATATTTTTAGAAAACTTCTTACTGATCATATTAAGTCATTAAAAAGAAAGGGAGAATGTTTAAATTCCACGCCACTGGTGCCATTTTAACGAGTTATCTAATAGTGCCAAAACTGTTTGCTTATATGAAAAATGGCATCGAGATCACCAACTTGAAAAAATTTAGTAAGAATGTAATATTATATCTAAGGTCTTATCTCTGAGAAATGTGTTTCATATCCCTAAAACTTCCAGTGGGTTGGGGAGGGCTGGAACCTAGAATGTCCAATATATATATTTTTTACAACTCACTCAAGGCTAACTTCTGTGTTGCTTGCAGAATTTACTAGATATGGTGATCTGTGTTACATCGCTATTTCTGTAACTCTATCAAAATCAACTGTAATGAGAGATGGTTTCAATGTTTTAAGTCTGGGTTTTGAACAGAAAAACAAGAAACTCTGTCTTAGAGAGGTGACGGTAACTTTCATGTGAAATCTTATATAGACTTCATAGTGAAAGCAAAGGGAACTCCTTCAAATAGTTTGAAACACTGTCTGGAACCCAACAGAGGGCAAAGGACTACAACAAACAGTAAATCATAGAAGACGGTGACATCTTTAAGAGAGATACCAGAAATAAGACCACACAAGGAGACAAGGCAGTAGAGACAAAATATTTTCCTAGCCCTTCGGTTTCAACTTTTGTAGCTGTGGTTTCCAGTAGCATAGTAATATTACTCTTTCATAGTTTTACTCTTGGCGAAGGAAACATGTCATGCTGTAAAAGATTTCCAAACTGGCAAGTAAAAGGTTGTCTGTTGATGACTTTAATGTAACTTAAAAAAAAAAAAAATGAAAACAAACAAAAACAAAACAAAGCACCAAACATGATTCACTAAAATGTTGTCTACCACACTGAGGACACCAGACTGCCCTGTCTGTGAAGTACTTCTTCATACAGTCACTTAAGTAGTTTAGCAGTCTAGCTTACATGGGTAAATTCTGACACAGACCTAGTTTATCCAAAATTCCACTAGAACAAGAAGAGAGAAAGCACAGTGCTGAGTAGAATCTGCTTGCAGCACGACACAATGAAGAACCCAGAACTATGGAGTCGGTGACCTGGGTTTGAATTCTACCACTTCCCAATGTCTGTGCTTTAAGCTAGGTTTCTCCATCTGTGAAATGTGTGACTTCCTTGCAGTAATTCTGCGACTATCTGTGAGCTTAAGTGCAACGAAGACAAGGAAACTGGCACAGCTGCAGGCTGATGGTAGGAATCAAATACTGCTCTCCTTACTGGTCAGCACTTGTATCTGTGAGCACGAGGTAGATTACTTCGCTCTGTGCAAACAGACATGGCACCATGATGACATTATTTTTAAGAATACATAGAATGCCTTGCCTAAACAGTCTAAAGTGATTTTCAGCACTAATTAACTTTATTGAAAACTTTTCTCAAATGTTTCCCTTTCTCTTAGTGTAAACACAAGAATAACCCAGAAACACAACTGAAATGCACTCATAAAAAAAGGTGAAAAATGTTTTCAAGAACATAAAGCTACTCTTATTAAAGCCTCTGAAAGTCTAATATTGTTTCTTGACAATCTCAAAAGCAAACCTATTATTGGTTGATAGCATTACTTTTCCCATAACATGCTTAGAGGAATATAAAACTAGATTGAACTGACAACCTTATTTTAAAGGTACTTTAATTTAAACATGTAAATGTCTAAAATTTTATTATGTACTCTCTTGCCACAGGAACATATTATGTTTTGTTTCATTTTTATTAAAATCATTGGGGTGAACATTTTGTTTTTCTGTTGTTGTTATGAACTGTTTTTTTTGTTCAATAGAAAGTTAAAAAAAAAAAACACCAGAATGAAATATTACTGTAAAAAAAACCCACATGATTATAGAAACACTGTAACTTTTGAGAGCTTTCTAACTTCAATAAAGACATACAATATGACCAATATGGAAACACTTGTTAAAGAAGGTAAAAATCTATTAAACCGCAGTACTCTGATTCTAACAATTCAGACTTAATGAAACATTTAGAGTATGCTATTACTGATACTGTTCATTTAAATATGCTATTACTGATATTGTTTCATTAAGTATACAATTTCTTGCTCAGTGTTTTCATGCCTAAGTGACCTCTAAATTGGTCTGCTGCAAATCACTGCTAATGGACTCTCAACAATCTACACCACTCAACCATTTACACAGACTGAATGACATGGGGAAGAGGTTCAGATTTCTCAGGAGATGGATTAATTCTCCAAACCTAAATGTGCTTACTTTTGCCAGTCCTATTCTTCTTTCTCTCTTTTCTATTCATCTTATCCTTTTCTTTTTCTCTTTCCCTTTCCATCTTCGTGCCTCTCCTGTACTTTTTCCTTTTCTCTCTCAGCATCCTCCAACACGTTCCCCATACAAATCTCAACTATGGTTGTTGAGCTGAGTCCTAGAGGAGAATGCTTTGCTTTCTAAAATAACAGAACCCATTGATCAAAATTGTGATTTATAGAGCTATGAGAAGCAGAATTTCTCAGAATGCTCTATTCAAAGTGGCATTCGTATCTGAATGCACAAAGCCAATACCACAGTTATACTTAAAAAGTGAAAGGGTGCACATGGATTCTAAAGTCAGATAGACAGCGTGAGTTCAAATTCTGGATTTTACTGTCTGTATTGCCTGAAGTAAGTTATGTATTTTTCAGGAGTTTGGCTTAATTTCTGAAAATTGGAACTAACAATAAGGTTTATTTCATAGACTTTTCACACAGATGAAATTACTCGTTTATTTGACAAATATTTATTGTGTGTTAATTTTGACTAGACATTACTGATGGTCTGGTGACACAGTAATGAACAAAACAGACAAAATCCTTGCCTGATTTGAGCCTACAGTCTGTTTAGAGGAAGTCGATCATAAATATAGAAAAGTGTGAGGTAATGATAAATGTTATGAAGATAATGCATAAGGAGTACTTAGCAATATGGTTAGAATGTAGTAAGTGCTCAATAAATATTCATTCATTCAGGGTGATTGCCTCAGAAACTTACCTGGTGGGAAAGCAGAATCCATCAGGAAATAAACTCAACCCTTATTAATCTTAGCCCTGGGCTGAAAGCACTCAGGCAATGACTCCCCTGAAGCAAGGGAGAAGCAGTCAGCTCCCTGGACATAGAGAAAGAGAACACATCACTTCTCCCTTCTACACAACCATGTACTCGCTGTCACCCTAAAGGTGAAAACAAAGTCATTTTCTTCTGCCCATAAAGCAGTGTGTTCAGTACCAGAGGAAAACAAAAGTTATTTTACTCTGACAAGGTCCCTAATCAAAATAATATATGAAGACCTATTGATTTTTTTCAGTCATTTTGGCGGGATGGTTTGTTTTCCTTGAGGTTTTATGTTTACCACGACCAAATAAAAGAAGATTTATTTTGGATTTTGATGAGTTCCATCAAGGAGACATCTCAGAGGTTCCTCTGAAAAGAAGTGCATGTCAACGAGATGACCCGTATGTTCACATAATTGCATACTAGCCACAGAAAAGGGGAGCAAAGCCCAGTGAGGCTTGAGACTGTAAACAGGTGAGTAAAAGAGCAGCTTAGAGACACGAGAGGAAAACAAGGAATAGTGAAACAGAAAAACACCCAATTAAAAGTCAGAGGCTCGTGCTCTATAGGTATTTATGTATATGTAATTAATCAACAAAGCATTGTGAGACTTGATATTTGGGAGGCTGTCCTTTTACAGGCCACCTCCAGCAACTTCAGAAAAAATGACAGTATTAAATGGGGAGCACTGCATCTCTTCCCTGATGTGTACTTATACTTAATTTGTCATTGGGGCCATTAGCCCTAAGAACAGCAGTGTTTGGGCTGTTTCACGCTGGATTGGCACTGCCACTGAGTCACTCCATGAGGGAAGTCCAATTTATTTCTCCAATTTATGTCTTGTAAAACCTTGTGCTTACTGGAATCAATCTAACAGACCATTATGACACAATAATCCCCATCCGTTTGGTCTGTATCTACTGGATTCATCAAATCATTTGGAGGGTTTAGTATTATATAATTTTAGTCCTCCAGAGTAAAGTATGGCATGCTACAACTGACTACAGATTGCTTTGGGGATGAAGAGTATATACCTATTTCACAAATAATATATTGAGGGGTGTGTGTGTGTGTGGTTAAGTTCTCATCATATAGTGCCTTGGGAAAGAAACAGGAAATAGTTGCAGCAATCTGCTACAGGCTGAAGATATTTGTAAACTGTGATTATAAATTTAACACATGCTGCCAGAGTCAAAGCTTATTTGTGCTGAAGGCTAAAAGGGGCCTTGGGGCCCTGTTGGTTAAGAGTTATTAGATTTCAAATAACCACAGCTGGCCTCAATTTTGTTTTTCAAAACTATAGGAGTGACTCCCCTCCGTCATCACCATCATATTTGTTGGGATTGTTCCCAGAAAAGTCAAGATCTCCTAGTATACCAAACACTACACTTAAGATATTGAGAGAACTTGAGTATCAGAAGGTTAGTCTGAGAATTAAATAAGATCACATATAAAAATGGTCTAGAATGTGAAAAAGTGATCAGCGACTGATGGCTATGTTTAAGGAGAAGAAAGCTCAAGTTCAGGAGAGTATGGGACAGGGAGAAGTCAGAGAAGAACAGGGTGAAGCTCGGCAACTGATACATAATAGTTACTGATGGGACACTTTGTGGAGAATGGAAAGAGGAAAAAGGGAGTTTGGTTATGATTGGATGAGTTCAGATTTCAAAACACTGGCACTGATATATCTCATTTCCACATATAGTCTATTTATTTCACCTCACTGCCCACACTCTTGTTTTAGTGGGCATGTAGAAAAAAGAAGTATTTTTTTTTATTTGTTTCTTGCTTATTTTCCTTCAAAATATGGTGACATGTTTGAAATAGCATAGCTTTCTACTTACACAGACAAGGAAGGGTTCCAATTCCATTTCTGCCACTTGCTAATTAGGTGACTCTAGGAAGGTTAAGTTCTGAACTTGTTTCCTTTTCTAAAATTGGGATAATTCTTGTACTTTAGGAATTAATTAATTAATCCCTACATTTTAAGAATCCTCATTGTGGAGATTAAATTAGAGCTCTGGCTAGAATAAGTACTTGTTTGTTTCTTTAAAGAAGGCAGACACTAGGTGATGTGGAGCAGTTCCCTGGCACAGAGACACACACACCCTGAAGCTTTCCCTTTGTATCACATCTGTTTTCTTTGCCAGACACTCCAAGTCGTTTTCATTGTTTATAAATAGTAGTGGGGTGTGTTGCTCTTGAGATTTCTTTTGTCTAAACCTTCTTTAATGCCCTAGTTGTGCCTCATTTTTCATAGGGTGCTGATCTCCAGATTTGGCAGGGCTTCAGTACTGCTGGGATCACACAATCAAAATAAACTCAGTAATGTTTTTTGTCTTATATTTCCTAGGAGTATTGAAATCAGAACAGATGTTCATCCCTTAATGAACCAGGCCAACCATTCTTGGAGACCGTTAGAAAAGGACTGTTGCTCCACAGCAGGATTCTGGCAAGTCGAGAATAATCCTGCATTATCCCCAAAAGAACAATGGACACTTTTTTTTGAATCTTGTTGTGCCCCTGCAGAAAAATTTCAGTAACATTTCTCTAGATAGTGCATATCACTGATAAAATTTTGCCTTATCTCTATAAGACAAGTATTGATTTTTGTTGTTGTTGTTGTTGTTTTGTTTTTGCTTCTTGGTCACTAGAGCATAACCAAAATATCCTGATAATGTGTAGAAGAGAGGAGACATCTGCTTATTTGGGATGAAAACATAAGTGTGTATCAAAGTGTACCTAAGAATTTAATGTACTTGTTTAAAAGGCAGAATCATGGCCCCATTACCCATTTACTGATTCGTATCCTAGAATTTGGGTCCAAAAGCACTGAATTACAATAATTTTCCATGTGATTCCTATGGTAAATTCCAGCACTTGCTTTGCAGAATTGCATTTACTCTCATAGCAAAGCTATGAAAAAAGTTTTATTATTCTTTCCATTTTCCAGATGACTCAACAGAGTCCCAGAGAAATTAAGCCAGGAAGAGGTTGGTCACACAGCTGGTAGGTGGCAGAATGCAGCCCCATCTGCCTCAAAGATAACACCATGACCTGAGTGACTAAGTCCCAATTCTCTTAACAAATCCCTACATAATGTCCTTTAAAAACACTTCCTTGGTCCTTCATTCAGTTTTTAGTCATCAAACTGAGCTGTTTTCAGTGGCTACAAATTTTTACGACTTTTTTTCTGCTTATTACTGACAATATGCTTTTCTTACAGTGCCTTGGTAGTTAAATCCATATGCTACTATCTGTCTGTCCTCTTAATAAAATGTACTTATTTGCACAATCTGTTCCCTATACATTTGTTTATTTCATGGCCCAGCTGTAGATTAATTAAAATGCCCATGTTTATATTCTTAAGGGTGCTGTTCTAAATTCATTATTAAGTCATTTCTTAAAAATGCTAGATGACATAAAAATGATACTCGGTTTCTTTTTTATGATAAATCTCCTAGTTTAAAATCTCCAAGTTTTGAATCAAGGACAGAAATGAATTTTGTGGTGTGAAGTTGAGGGCAAATTATGGAACCTAACAAAGATAAAACAAAACAAAACAAAACGATCTTTTCCTAAATATATGTGATATTGTTTTAAGAAGTCAACAAATAACATTAAAACAAACAAAAAAACAAACACTGCCATCCAATTCCTGGAATAAGCAGGTTGCCATATCTAGAAAACAACTAAATTTTAGCATTACAACTATGATCTATTTTAGTTCAACACCTTTACTGTTGAGTTACATTTTATCCCTTGTCCACATGATGAAAGACCTAAAATTAAGATCCAATATTATGTGCTGTCATGGCATCTGCTGAAACTGAGGTGGTCTTAAATGTCTTAACCACAAATACCCTCCCCATTCTGTTCTCATAAATAAGGACCCCCTAGCCAAAAAAAAAAAAAAAAAAAACTTCTTTATCAAAAGACTAGGTACAGTTCACGAAAATCAGGTTGTCCTTGGCAGCCCATGGAAATATTCAAACAAACTGATCATCTCTTCTCCACAGGAACCAGAGGGCACTCCACCCCTTTGATACTACAAAGGCTAACTCGCACAGCCCCTGCTTCTTCACTCTGTTTCCAAATACAACTAATGAGCTAATGATCTCATCTGTCTAGGTTGAGTTCGGCCATCTCTACAGCCCAAGAATCACTCCCTCATTAATAGGGTGAATAGAAAACAATTAAAACATCATGGCATCCTTTGTATTTTTTAATGTTCGGAATCTGTAACTTTCATGCACCTAGCTGAGATCTTCATGGTAGAAGAACTTATAAGAAATATCTACATTTTAAGGGAAGATATTTTAGATAGATTTGCTTAGCCAATATGGTGAGAAGCCTATTCACACTCAAATTGGCAGTGAAAGCCCAGAATATACCTGGCTTAGGGAATTTGGAGAGAATCACAATGCCATTTGGGGCTTTCTGCTGATACTGCTCTCAAGGAATAATTTCCTCAGATCTTTCTCTATGACTGCTGCCTCCAGGGAAAGTATCTACTAAATTTCATATTACTAGAGAATTGTGCAAAATAGACAATAGAGAATTGTGCAAAATAGATAAAATGTACTCAAAAATTACTGCAAAAAAAAAAAACTGAGAAGAAAGTAAAGGGTCACTTGTAACCTTACTATTTGAAATTACATGTTAATAAAGGGAAATGCCATCATTCCATGTAAAATCCCAGCTCTATGAATTTAATTGCACAGCCTTCCCTATTTTTTCCCATGCCTTCATAAATATAATTATATGTACATATATACATACCTGTACCTTATATTTTACAAAAGTAGAATCATTCAATGCACTTTTTTTTTTTTCCAACTCACAATGCATCATGCATTATATTTTCAGGTCAGTAAATGTTTCTGATTTTTTATTTTTATGAATTATAATTCCATTGTTTTGGTGAAAATTTAACTACTGCCCTACTGCAATTGGACATACAGCTTGTTTTCAATATTTTGCTATTACAAATGATCTACACAGACATCGAAGTTAAATAACTCAGGATTTGAGTCCCAGATCTGTCACTAGGCATCTTATCATGGGGAATTTCTTAACTATTATGAGCTTCATTTTTATTTTAGATGTGAAGTAGAGAACAGAATAACTGGTAAGGGCTGTTGCCAAGATGAAATGAAATTATGTGCTTAAATAAATACTTATTCTAGTCAATGTAATAACTTAATAAGTGATATCATTTAGAAATCCCAAAACTACTGTTAAATACCTTAGATATTTTCTGTATTAAACTGCTCAGACTTTTCTTAACTTTGGTCATTTGTATAACACTGCTATGATTTCATCATATCTGTGAGCTCCTTTTACTCTATTTACATAACATTGCATTTAAGTCAATTTATTTACATTTTAAAAGTAAGCTGTTAGGTGGAAACCATATTTATGTCAATAAAACAATGAATTTGCACCTAATGGCAATTTCTTAATAAACATAAATTACAATAAAAATATTAACTGCATTCTGTATTAGTCAAGGTCCAGTCAGAAGACAGAAACCACACTGGTAATTTGAACAGGAAAAATTTAACACAAAGAAACGTTAACTAGTAAAAGCAGTTAATGACTTAAAAAAAATTTTTAAACAGGATTCTAACAGATAAAGACACAGCCACTGTGACGAGAAGCTACGATCTCCAAGACTGAGGAAAAATATTAAAGGAGAGAATTAAGCGAGTGGAAGAGATCTGGCTTCTGATTTTGAGAATCTGATCTCCTTGGATGCAGCCCTCTGGAAGATAGCAATGCCTGTTGGGATGATTTTGGGCAGAGCGTATGTTCAGGAAGCAAGCAGATGAGCTGTCCGTGGACTGGAGTTAGTCCACAGGAAGCTGTTCACTGGAGTGTCTAAGAAACTTGCTGGAGGGTGAGTGCTAATGGGTATTCTAAAGGCTTTCCAGAAGAAAAGCCTTTCTCTCCTATGCCTTTCAGTATCTATCCAGCATCCTCTATGGACAAAGTACAACATTGCATCACCTGGTGATTAAGATATATTTACAGGTTCTATCTGAGATGATAAACCAGGACAAAGATTTGGAGCTGAGAAGCGATAGCGATAACTTGAACACAAGTTTTCCTTTACCACCTAAAATCATCTTACATTGTCCCAGTTGGGCACATTGAGAAAAACTGATAGAAAACATTGAGTTTTAAATATACAGTTTCACAACTATTATCACATATCGTCCTTTCAACCTCTACACAGGTGGAATGTTGATGGTCTAAACGCCACTTTGCATATTAGTAAACCAAGCACGCATGCTTCTCCATTCTTTCAAAGAATTGTTACTTTCAAAGTGTTCAGCTAATTCACAAAATTCCATCTCATGTGAAATTGGAGAACAGTAACCTTCCACTGAACTGGAATGGAGTGTCACACTTACATTAGATTTGAATAGATCATAAGGAAGATCTCATTTGAATGGAAACTATCCTAGGCTAGGATTTTAGAGATTCCAATTTTAACTGAACATTTTCCATTGTTTTACTGTATGACTTAGAGTAAATTATTTCCCTCTTTCTCTGGGTCTCAGTTTCTTCATCTGTAAAAAGTAAGGAGGATTTTTTTTTTTTTTTTTTTTTTACTTTAAGCTTCCTTATAATTCTATTATTTTCGGAAGTACAATCGTGGATCTGAGTCTGGTGACATGCTTAGGAATATATAGAAATTCATCAGCAATTATTCTACTCACTTTTTTCAAACTGTATAAACTTCACCCTTTATAGGATAAAAATCTAAGCATCTCAGTGTGATACATCAAGCTTTCTAAAACATGGTCCTTATTTTTTTATTCAAGTTTCATATCTCACCATTTTTCATGTTTGAACTATTCCAAATACTCCACCAGTTCCATTTCTGATGGTTTTCTTTGTATATTTCCACAATGAAATGTCCTACCCTCACCTCTTTACTTGAATAGCTATTCCTTACTCATCATCTAGCCCAGAGTTCATCTCTTCTAGGAAATGTCCTGAACCCTGAACCCTGGGATAAATGACCTTGTTTTGTGCTCTACCACAATGCTTTGCAAATTCCCCATAACCCTAAACATTTGTCTGTGGGTAAGTGGGAGTTATCTATTTAAATGTCCCCCTCTCGAGAAGGCAACAATGAGTACATATTAATATTTTTCATCTAAATCACTTTTTAGTAAATTAATTGAATACTTAAAATTCTCACTCCTTGGTTGTTCATAACTTTTCTATGTAACACTACTTTAAGGAAGGTTTGCAAAGCATTATTTGTGTTTATATATGCCCTGCAAAGACTATGGTAATATTTGATCAGGAGTTATCCAATCCAAGTGTTAAATGATTTATTTTAAAATGAGTTTCAGCATCCTTGGTTAAAATCTCTGTATCTGTGGATCTAGGTGTTAATAGCACTGTAATATCAAGGTGTCATTTCTGGTCTGGAAATGCTTCACTTCAGCCACAAATGAATATTGTCAAAGGTGATTAACTGTGTCACCTTAATAGATGAGGCTGCTATCCCCGCCTGCCCTTGCAGAGCTGCTCACCTAGAAAAACTGTTGCTTCATAAAGGAATCAAAAGGTAAAGGGGGGCAGTCTGGTAGAGAAAATGGTGAAGCAGACCATTAGCTCACTCAGTGTTCAGGGCATGGTTTTTGAGTTAGGTTGAAGTCCAGCGGTCTGGCATTTCCAATACTGCTTAACTACCTGGAAACTGAATTAGACTCAAATGTTTTTTCCTTAGTGACTTAGGAATTTTTGGATAAGAACGAAAAATGGAAAAACAAAAACAGAAGGCTACTTCCCAATCTTTCCATGCTGAATACTATTCGGAATGGTTATTCCATATTTTTTTATTAATTAAATACACTAATGTTCATAAAGTTTAAGGTACATGTGATATGATTATGTGAAATATATTTTTCCTAGCCATACTGTCCAAACACAAATACATCAAAAGAAAATCTCATGTTCAACCTGTAATAATTGTAGTTTAATGATTCTATGGTATTTATCCCTTCCATAAATTCTGGGGAATACAATTGGATTTTTTTATATAGAACTTAAGTGTAAGGCTAGGGTACTAAAAGACACAAAAAGATCTGAGGATACATTGTTTCTTTTCTACTTTAAGGAAAGGTAGAAAGTATAACCTGAGTTTTTAAAGTGAAAATCGCATTTTTTGAGTATAGGCTAGACTATGAGTTAACAGATACAATTATTCTCATAAGCAATGCTATAACGTAGTGGAAATTACAAGTACAATGGAAATTTGGTGACTTATCCTATAATAAACAGAAGAACAATAAGAAGAGCAATGAATAAAAAGCAGCAAAAAGTAAAGTTGATATTAATCCAAATAAAAGTGATAATTTACAAGTGAATCACTTTAAACATCAATGGTCTACATAAACCAATTCAATGACAAAGATCCTTAGAATGGATTTTAAAAAACAACAAAACAAGACACAACTATATATGCATATAAGAAACTCACTTTAAATACAAGATACAGGTTAAAAATAAAGAGGTGGAGCCTTCTACCATGTTGGCATTAATCAAAAGAAAGCTGGAGTATTATATTAATTTCAGTCAAAGCAAACTTCAGAGCAAAGAAATTATTAAGGATAAAGAGAAGCATTACATAATGATAAAGAGTAAACAGGTCAATGTTCCAAGAGGACAAAACAATCCTCAGTGTGTATTTTGTTGAGAATTTGGGGGTCCATGTTCATCAGAGGTTATGGCCTTTGATTTTGTTTTCTTACAGTACCTTTTTCTGGCTTTGATAACAGTCATACTGGCCTCATAAAATAAGTTTCGAAGTATTCCTTCCTCTTCAACTTTTTGAAATAGTTTGAGAAGTACTGGAGTTAATTCTTCTTTAAAAGTTTGGTAGAAATAACCAGTGAAGTCATCTGTCCTGGGCTTTTCTTTTTGATCTTTTTATTTCTGTGGTATCAGTTATAATGTCTCCACTTTCATTTCTGATTTTATTAATTTGTGTCTTCAATAGACATTTCCCCAAAAAAGACAAATGGCTAACTGGGATATGAAGAGATGCTCAAATCATTAATTATCAGGGAAATGCAAATCAAAGCTGCAATGAGATCACTTCAAATCCGTCAGGATAACTTTTTTTTTTTTTTTAAAGATACGTGGTAAAAAATGGAACCCTTGTACACTGTTGGTGGGAATGTAAAATGGTGCAGCAGCTATGGAAAACAATACAGAGGTTCCTCAAAAAATTAAGACTAAAATTTCCATATGATCCAGCAATCTCATTTCTGGGCCTATATGCAAAATAATTAAAATCAGGATTTCAAAGAGATAGCTGCACTCCCGTGTTCACTGCAACCCAATTCACAATAGCCAAGATATGGAAACAACCTAAGTGTCTGTCAAGAAATGAATGGCTAACAAACATGTGCTATATACATACAATGGAATATTAAGCAATCTTGAAAAAGAAGGAAACCCTGCCATTTGACAATACCAATGAACCTGATAAACATCATGGTAAGCATCGTCAAATATACCAGTCACATAAGAACAAATACTGCATCATTCCACTTAATGAAGTATCTAAAACAGTCAAACTCATAAAAGCTGAGAATTTACCAAGAGCCAAGGGGTAGGGGAAATGGGGAGTAGTTTGTTTACATGTATGAAGTTTCATGAATGCTACATGAATAACTGCTAGATATTTGCTGTACAACTAAGTGACTATACTTAGCAATATGGCATTGTGCAAGTAAAAGTTTGTTGAGAGTAAATCTCACATGAAGTGTTCTTACCACTAAACAAACAAACAAAAAACCGAAAAGACACAGGAAGCTGAGATGCGTTGAATATGTCTATTACCTTATGTTGATGGCATAATGGATATTTGCATATATCCAAACTCATCAAATTGTATGAATCATATATATGCAGTTTTTATGTATCAATTATACCTCAATAAAAGTGTTTTTAAAAAGGACACTTATAGCATCAAATGCGTACTTTAGAAAAGAAGACTGATTTAAAATCAATATTCTAAGCTTCCGCATTGGAAAACTACAAGTGTTAAAATATGTTTCATAAGATAGTAAACCCTATCAAACAATTTTATGGTATTCTCAAGATCCAGTCCCATAAAATTCTTCTATTTTCTGCTGATACATGAGGACTAGCTCCTGTACCAATTTGGGGGTACATTTATTCCCTTTTGTCCCCTATTAGGCCCAGCACTTGTCCAGTCAAATTATGTTGGGTCTTGATCCGGCTTACTGGTCTGATGGCCAAGAGAGGAGATAGAGTAGATACTGAGATGTATTCTTTGTATGGTCCTGCAGGCAAAATTCTCTGAAAATTTGTCAAGGAAGAGTGAATGCTTTCCTTAACAGGGCATCATGGGCCATTTCTATCTATTTCTATAACCATTTTGAAGCACCTGGGGATTTAAGATTTTGGGATGTATCGACCAAGATGTCCTCATCTGATATCATTATAGCATGCAAAATATCTTTGTCCTTCCAAATCAGGACCCTGATCTTGGCATAACAGATGTTCTGAGATGGAGAATTCAATCTCCTGCAATATCCTGGTATTCTTTAATTAAGACCTAAGCCTGACTGGAATTATTTTCTGCTCTTTAGTTGCACGAGATGAGAATTTCTTGATATGATGCCAGCAATGTTTTCTGGATTCCAACTTAGCCCTTTATCCATCTAATTCCATTGTCCTATGACTACTATTGTCCCTCTCCCAAATTTTACAAATACGTGAGATAATACCCTGTCCAGCACATTTCCCTTCATTGATATCTTATCCATTTGTATCATGATTAAAAAATTTTATAATTACACAAATAGCATGCAAATAGCATGCTAAAGTCCGTGTACAAATAGTGATGAGATGATTACTATCAGCTACTCAGTGGTTGGTCCAGCTGCAAAATCCTTTTGTCAAAGCCCTATTCTTTTTGGCATCACCTGCCTTAGGTCAGGTTATGGGTGACAGATTCTAAGAATGAGATCTGCATGTAAGCGGCTTATGGAAAAGTGATGTAAGTATGATCAGAAAGAGGGCTAAAGCAATTTAACTGCAATGCATTCAGAACAAAGGTATTAACTGATTCCATGGGGAGCTCCAAAGTTAGGATAAACTCTCAAAATTGTCATGCCTTGAGGCACAGCAATTAGACATTTTTATCCCCATAATGTCCAACCAGTAGATATAGAGTATTCTTGGAAAGGAGCATGATCATGGAAGGGGATCTTTTTGGATGAGGACAAATTTCCAGATAGTAATTTAGCTAATTATCAGCTAACAACCATTGTTGGGAGAATGAGAGCCTTTTTCCTGAAAGGGGCTAACCACTAGACTCTCTTGTCAGATTCTTCACTCATCCCTTGTCTAGCTGATACTTAGTTTTGCATAGTGATATTAAAAATCAGATCCTATTTTCAGTTCTAATATTTGTACTCTTGGACAAATAACTTGACATCTCCAGGCATCAGAATTTCTATATAAAGTATAGTAATATTAATATCTTCTCTAACATATCTATCAGAGTGTTAGTGAGGGGAAAAGTGAAATCATGAATGGAGAAAAGACTTCAAAAATACAAGATTAACTAAGACAACTCATATAAGCTCCTACTTTTTTGCCTAAGCCTAAACCCATGTTTCTCATGTTCTCACATTATAAAAAGTTAAAAGCTACTATCTGGGTGAAATATGATGTATGAAATTTTTCTTGAAGAGAAAGGATATAAGTATGAGAAGCCATTTTTTTTGTTTGTTTTTAATGTTGGTGAGTAACAGCATATATTTTGCTTCTAATATAAAAGGGACACAGCAAATGGGTTCTGTATTTAATTGCATGAACATAACCAGTCAAAAGATTTACCTAGCAAACAACAGATTACAGCTTCTATCTAACTCTCAGGGGAACCCCTAAAATCACTTTTTTAGGAAATTACCAACCAAGGCACTCTGAGACATTGAACAGTACATAAAAAAGAACCTTTTTCCCCCCTTGACTTAGAGGTTTTTTTAAAAAAAGAAAAAAAGATGCCATCTCTAACCTGATCCATGCCATTAGAGAAAAAAAAAAAAGTAAAAGTAAATGGCACCATCTCATGCCAAGTTATGCAAGTGTAAGATAGAGATGACTCAGAACTCAGAACCACCCACGCTGCTTGGGTAGAATGCCAGCAAAGCAGATGGAACAGCTTGTAAAATATCTTCAGATGGGCATAACCATGTATTGCATCTGTTTTATGAGGTGAATAAATGAAAAGAATGTTAACTTCTTAAATTTTTATTGGTTTCAGAAATCAGGCGATGTCATTTTAAAATCTGCCTGTTGAAGGAATTTCGCTTAATTAAATCCTCCCAATAATGACTGGGTTTAAGTTTTCAGTGTTGACTGTATTGTATTGATGTTGTTTACAGTAATCTGAGTAATTT
This sequence comes from Rousettus aegyptiacus, assembly GCF_014176215.1. Classification (NCBI taxonomy): domain Eukaryota; kingdom Metazoa; phylum Chordata; class Mammalia; order Chiroptera; family Pteropodidae; genus Rousettus; species Rousettus aegyptiacus. Next base: position 19,254,721 of record NW_023416289.1, read on the forward strand.
GCTTTTAAGATCAGCTGTTCCTTCTGATGAAGCAGCCTTCTACTCATATCTCTGCATCATCTTTGCATCTTTTGACCATGAGAGAACTTAGCCTAAAAAACAAAGTCATTTCTAGAGCATAACAGGGCAGTAAGATAGAAAGACAGATACTTAATGACACGGAACCTCTGATTAACTAGTGTGAACATGTATTTATGTTAGGATTTCTTGTTATGAGATATAATATTTCTTCATTTATGTTTAAGTCATTTTGCATTGAGTTTACTATTACAGTTAAATGAAAACACAAAAGGAAAGAAAGGAATGTACATTATCTGACATTACTTGTAATGAATGTTTAAGTCAAAGTAGCATTAAACATAATACACCAAAAAAAACAGGCTACAGGTTTTACTCTACCTTTAATTAGTCATGTGACTTTGTTATCAATTATGATTTCTTCCATTGGTTAAATGGGAGTAATATCTTTCCTGTAGAAATTCTGGGAGAGAAAAAATATGGTAAATGTATGTAAGAGAAAAGTTTGAAATTATTAAAGGTGCTAATATCCTATCTAAGATGTAACATTCCAAGAGTTTATATTAAAACTTTAACACAGTGAGTTGTGCCAACCGAATGTCTTCCATGTGTAAAATGTATGTTTGATGACATGATGATTTTACCTAATTAAGTGAACTGAAGCTTTTGTGCCATATCAACAGCTATCAGCCTATACACTAATATAATCAAAGGTGATCATTTTGATGGGAAAAATTAAACACAATAGGCAAGTAAAGAAAGATTTCCAGAACAATGCTAACATTACAAACCCACCTTCAGACATTAAGGAATTAAAAACCCTTCATCTATAAAATCATGTTTGCCTGGTAGCTTTGATAGGTTGCATTTTGATTTCTTACTAAGAAAAATAACAGCAAATACTTAACTCTTCCAATTGGCTGGTGTAAATGGAATGAAGCTGTCTCGAGGGAATGTTTGTCAAATTTCTAAATTATCAAGCTTACCTAAAGAATAACATTTGTGAGACATGATAAAATATACTAATGAGTAATCAATACAGGGATTTCATTAATTCCATTGAAATTATTCACCATATGTCTCAAAACTGATCCACAGTCCAGGTTAACTTATAATAATGCAGATGGCATGATACATATTTTTAGGAATTTTTTTTCATTAAGTTTTAGAATATCAGTGATAGGAAATACAGAATTAAATTTATTCATTCACAACACTATATTTGAACTTAGCATAACTTAGGCTTAGAAAAGATTAAAATCACCATTTATCGATGACTTACTATGTAGAAAGGACTTGATACTCATTATTGAATTTAATTCTCGTACCTGCCTGTGATATTGGAACCATTAACCTAGTCTTAAAGATGACGACAGGTTAAATAACTAATTCAAGATCAAACAGCCAGTGGACAGGAAAGAAACTCAAGCTCATCTCTATATGATACCAAAGTTCATAGTCATATCCATCACTCTATGCAGACTTGGAAGTCAGGAGACTTGGACTATTAATCATGTACAATGAAAAGATTCAGGTGTTTGAATCAGAGAGGCATAGGCTTAGATGCTATCTATGCAACTTGATACTGACTTTCTGTTTATCACCATGTTTGTAGGAAATAGCATTGCAGAGATCAACTGAATTTTATAAGTTGATGTTTAAAATACAAAACTTACAACTTTCCTAGAAGGATTCAAAAGCTTTTTTCACACTTGTATTAGTGAGGAGCTATCTGGCAACTGTTGACAAAGCCTATGGTCAAATCAGATGACTCTCATGAAAAAATTTATCCAGATGTGTAGTTTAATGGGTAACAATTTATACTGGATGTCAGAGTAACTTATTTTTTTTTTGTCACCATTTATTTCACACTTTTGGACTGTCTTTGTAGAGACTGGAAACAATATTAGAGCAAGATCTAACCCGGCCAGCTAACTCTTTTACACCTTACTCAGGTCCGGTGGTAAAATTAAGACTGAAAAAATACTGAAAGGAGAAAGATGCAAAGTTCCCTGTCTTTGATTGACTTGTTCAACCACTAGAGCAACTACAATGTGATCAAAGATAACAAACAGCTCTGAAGTCTTATGGGGCAGAATTTATTGGTATCCCACTGCACAGACAAAAGAACAAAAGTTATGGAGTTTGTGCATCTTTTGCTCAGCCACTGAGCCAATGAAGCCAGAGTTGACATTCAACACTAAGTCTGTCATGCCTCAGTACCTGAGCTCTTAACCACTGTATCATTTTTTTTTTTTTTGAGAATTATAAACATCACCTGACCATTATTTGAATTCCATTCTTGCTCTTTTTTCTCTTTCCTACATTATTTTATTTGCTTGTCACAGCAAACCAGTCAAGGAAGTATGACTGTCTGCATGCGGCAGAACAGTTCACTAAGAATCACAGGACTTAATGGTATTCACATAATCCACTACTGATGCCCAATTTCTAATGGAAAGATATTGGAAAATAAAAGTCTCTCTCTTTCAAACAAATCTCCATTTTTTCCCACCACTTCCTTTCTGGAAAAGAAATTCAAATACCACACAAACAGGAAACATTATTTTGGATACATTTTTATAAGCTATACATTATAATTATGTAAATGAAATTGTCATCAACTTTAATCATGTTAAAATGCTCATTTTCTATATAAGAAAAAGAGGAAAAAATACTCATTAACACTGAAAGCCTCAAGAATTGAAATTAAAATTTACTTTGAGATAGAAAATTGGTACCAAAAAATGGAATGCATTAGTTACCCTACCCACTCTTCCCACCCTTCTCCATTAAAAAATAATTTATACAAGTAATCATCTTTAAAGGCCAAAGTGAGTTTGGAGGAAATGTACATCATTTACCATTTAGAATTTTAAAAGCATCAAGCCACACCAGCTATGTAGGTAGATATGAACTCTCCTCTTTGCTTAGAGATTCTCCTTTGTCCAACTAGGTCTCTGCAGGGCTAAGGGAGTGAGATGGTGGCAGGAAAAATGGATTGTGGTTTGTGCATTAATTTATGTCTGTTTTTACATGTGTATATAAACATAAGCATATATACTTACATGTACAGAGGCATATACATAAATGCATGTTTTATAGGAATCTGGTGTGTTGTGACAATTAAAGATAGAATGTAAAATATTACATCACAGCAAATACTCAAAAATTTTACTTCCCTTAATGCAATCCTTTCTTCCAGGCCAACTTGTAACTGCTTTCAGGTTGTGGCTATATTTGTTCAGTTTAAAATAATCGAGTATCTCTGTACAATTTCACAATTGTCCTGGACAGGAAGTGGCAGAACTAGTAACCTATTAAAATGCATATGACACACTCCTCTGTTAGAAATAGTTTCAGCCTCTTTCACTCAGTTCAGTTGAAGTGTGCTGGGTCTACCTTTTGACTTACTGCTTTTACATTCTGGAAGACTCGTAGACACGTATGACCATTATCAAGAATAAGAACATGTAGAGCTATACACACTATAATTAATCAATATCAATGGTAATGTTTAATACGTATTATTTTATATGGGCCAGGTACAACAAGGACTTCTATCCGTTCTGTGTTTTCATGCTCACAATAAGCCCAAGAGATATTTTTATTATTATTATTATTGGTGGTGGTGGTGTTGTTGTTAACTTTTTAATGACATTACATTGGGGGGAAGAATGAGCAACTGGCTCAAAGTTACACCGTCACCAAATGTCGGATTCTGATTTGGGAATTTCTGACTTCCCAAAAGTCCTTCGGCCCTTAAATAAAACCACTTCCTTGTACTTTATATTTTCCATTTCTCCCACCAGAGTCACTCCCCACCGTACCTTTTTGGCCATTTTCTTGGCTCAATTTATTTCTATTCCCTAGTTAAGCACTCAGAGACACTTTCCTCGTGGTTGAAAAATGTCTGCAGAAGCTCTAAACTTCATGTTCCACAATGTCAAGAAGGAGCAGATCGCTACATTTAACTTTCTGAGAAAAGGTGTTGACATTTCTTGTAATTGAACTACAATTGAAACCAGCCAATATATTTAGGGGAAACCATGGTAGCAGATGGCTCAAGCCTAGATTAACTGAATCAAAAACTGTAGCAAGTAGGATATGATTAACTCATTTATTCCAATCATATCCTTGCCCTAGAACTCAAGGTAAGTTTATAGTGACTTTGAATTCCTTGCTCAGGGACAGTTAGAAAGAGATGATGGACTGGAATAGAGGTGTATGAATGAAGCACTGTAAAAATGATATTCTTCAAATAGATTTCATATTTCTGTATTGACAGAACATTTTCTAAGATATACTCCCATAATATGCCTTGGTATTTTCTAGCTTAATATCTGGAGTTGCAATTATGCCAAGTCCTATTTCAAACCTCAACCATTAACAAGTTACAGGATCTTCAGTAAGTCACATGTCTCTGGGCATCAATGTTTTCACTTGTAAAAAAGGAAACTGGATTAGATGACCTTAAAGTTCCCAATAGTTTCACAGGTCTCAACACATTTCCCTTACAAATGGAGAAGATGACTGTTAAGCAATGTCTGAACTTCTTTCTGGAAATTACACAAAATAACCCAAGTTCCTTTTATCTTTCCTCACCAGTACTATTTTCTATCCCTTTAACCTTTTTGTTGATATTCTATGGACCTGCTCCAACTTCTCCAAATCCTAGTCTCTATAGAAAATATTTAAGAGAATATGAAATCTCATAGAGAGATCAATAATGTCTTCTAAGTAAGGAGGGCTCTAGTCCAAGAAATTATTGTGAATCTTGCCTGTGTGTTTAACAATATTTTGTTCTTGCAAATTCCCATCTTAGACTATTTTGGCAGGGACTTAAAATTCTCTATTGCTTTTATTTTTTTGAGTTTAGTTATTTTGATTTGTTGTAAAATTAAAATACAATGAAATGTACATTTCTTAATACACATTCAGTGAATTTTGACATGCATCCATTTACCTATGTAACACACCCCTTATCAAAAATTAGAATGTTATCATCTCATAATATTCTTCATGTCCCTTACAAAACAAAGTATTTCTATGGCCCTAGCAGCAAGAATTATTCTGATTGTCTCACTATAAATTAAATTTGCCTGTTTAAAACTTCATATAAATAAAGCCAAGTAATATGATTCTTTTGTATAAAACATCTATCTTTCTCCATAATCAATATAACTGTGTACATTCATTTCTGCATTGTATATTCTATTCCATAAACTTCTATGTTTATTCTTTTGCCAGTACTGCACTATCTTGATTTCAATAACTTAATGCTACATCTTGAAATCAGTTAGTGTGACTCCTTTTGCTTTGTTATAATTTCAAGCTTGTTTTGAATCTTCTAGTTCCTCTCTGCCTTTAGTTTTAGAATGAGCTTGTTGATATCTACAAAGAAAACCTTGATTGGGATTACTCTGAATCTGTAGATAAGTTTTCATAGAACTGATATCTTAACAGTATTTAAACTACTGATCTAACTTTAATCTTCAATATTTTTTAAATGTCTTGCAGTTTCCTTCCTTCTTTTTGCATAAAAATGAAAGCCAGCATTTAAATATGAGTGTCCGCCTTTGGAAGAGAGAAGAAAAGCAAACCCAGAAGTGTTAAAGAATCTCCAGCTAAAAATAAGGAATTAAAATAATAATTCCAGTAAATAAACCAATAACTTCAATGATTGACCTGTTGGTAAATTAATTGACAACAAAATTTATAAAAATGGAAAAAAAAAACACAAGAGAATGCAAAGGAAGATTGCTAGGAAAAATTCTTGTGTCAATCCTCAGATTGATCAAGCATAGTAAAGGAAAAATGTAGTGATATAAGACATCTGAGAACCATGCAATAAAGATATGGCAGGGATCTGGTCTATTTAACCTATTTCACCCTCTAATCTCAGGAAACTGAGAAACCTAGCACTCAACAGTTGCGACATTTTTGCAGAAGATCAGACAACTAAGAAGTTAGGTTCAACAAGCACACTTCTAATTTATACTGACTCTCTCCGTTCCAGGGTAGCTAGGTTGGGGTTACCAATAAGTGCTACAGATATTCAAGGAGAGAGTGATGAGTTCCAAAGTAGGGGAATACAGAAAAAGATAAATTTAAGTTAGATACTAAATAATAGTTAGATTTTAACTTTTGGAGAATTTCACAAAAGTTAAAACAATGCTAAAGATGCTTACCTTCTTTCTTTCCTCCACCCCACCATACCTCACTTCTTTTGTTCTGATAGCAAACATCAAGTGTATTCAGTGTGCCAATCTCTGGGTAGTGCTCTTGGATCACAATAATATCTTTACTTCCCTTTCTGACTTCTTTTTCCTGTCTGTAGGCCTTTGCTAAATATCACTGGCTTAGCAAAGTCATTTTTGACCTAAAGAAAATCCTTTCTTGTTTTTATTTATGAATTATGGCAGATTGGGTTATAGAAATTTGTATTGAGTTAATGAACATGAGAGAGAAAAATTAGAAGGTTTTGAAGGCAAGAAACATTGTAGTTGGTTTTCTAAAGAAAACTAAGTCAAGATGTGGTTCTAGATCTCTGAAGTCTAATAGAAATTTTAATCCCCTGTGTCAATCCAGGTAGCTAGAATCATTCTAGTAGATCACTATAACTTTTGAGTATCCTAACAACTCTTACAGAGAACTGGCCTTGCTTTTATAAATAGATATATGGATTTAAAAAATTAACATTTAGCAATTTATATTTATACTTTTGTTTTTGACAAAAAATATAAGAGCTGTTAGAAATAAGATGAATAAATCTCAGTATATCTCTTCATAATCTTACAATTTTAAGTGCATGTTTCTCTTATTGAAATATAACACTAGTAGAAAGTAAGTAATCCCATTAAAGGCGCACATATAAAATACAGTACATGTTCAGAGGAGGGTGATATCGAATTGGAAAATCTGAAAAAAATTTACATGAGGTCTATGAATTCAGCATTGGATTGGGGAATGTAATGGGAAGAGAGAATGTTTCAGACATAAAGAGCAGCAAAAAGACAGGAATAGAGGGAAAAAGTGTTGCACATGATAGAATAATAGTCGGTATGGTCCAATCCTATCTACATTTGCAGTGTTCTTGGTAAGGAAGTCTTAGAATGTAAGATATGTCAGCTTAGGTCTTTGAGCATGGTTACTATTGTAAGGTGCAGACTTCGGGAAGGAGAGTCTACTAACATGATTCCAAGATTTTCCAAGATTTTCACCTGTGTGACTGAGTTATGTGTGATGCAATTAATTATACAGGAATGTTCCCAGCACATGAAAAGGGGCAGACTGGGGAGAAAGTATTATTACATCATTCTGTGGATATGCAAGATTGATGTGCCACAAGGCTGAACTTTCAACAATGACCATGGTCCTAAAGCAGGACTTTTACAGCATTCCACATAAGAATGAAGAGATCTGATTCTGTGTACTCCTCTAGACTCAATTCTTGCCACTGCTTGGTCCAGCACACATGAAGCTTAATGCTCCAGGAATACTACAATTAGAGTTTTAGAAATATGTAATGATACCCCATACCCTCTTCACTTTTCCCACGCTGTTTTCCTTCACCTATGATGGCTCATTTGTTTGTTCTTGGTCCAACGAGTACCTAGCACATAGTCTTTACTTGGAAAGTTATGCAAAGATTCCCTTAGTTACCAAGAATTTTCTGCAAACAGTGATACAAGTAAGTGAAAGCCAAAGCAGATGAGCCTGCGACAAAAGAAGGACGGGAAAGAGGTTGAGTAAAACACAGAAATCCAAACCAAACTGACGCCTAGGCCATAAGATACAGTCATATTTAAAGCACATTCCCTTATATCCATCTCTGCCCTCTTTACAAACTTTTACTTATCTATAGCTAATTTCCTTCTGGGTCCTTCATGTCCATGAGTGAGGAACATCATTATATCCAATCATTTTGTTTTATAGGTACAAATATTAGGTTATAAAATTTTTAATATTACTAACCATTTGCAATTATTTCCCTCTGTTAATTTTTGTCCATATAATCTCAGCATCTTGCAAAATGCCTAGTTCGTAAGAAAGACCTTCGCCTAAATTTTCCAGGCTATTTGACATAATTACTATGAGGTAGAATAGTTTGTGTTATTGTTTCCCATTTAAATTTAAATCTCAGTATTCATTTAACTAGCATTTATTAAAATATTTTCTTAATGGAGTTTAAAGTACAAAATCTCTCAAAATTTGTTAAAGTCAATAGAAATTATTCATTTAATTACTTGTATAGTTTGAGTTCGGTAATGAAAATGGATCAAATATATAACCAGTTTTTTGAATCAAAAAGGATTTTTAATATTATAGCATTAAATTATAGAGTTACCATTATTAGTCATATTTATTCATGAGAGGTAATTTGATATCTTACAAAATAAGCCAATACATGGTATAACCTCTTGCAGTCTAATTTTTCATGGATGAGCTCTTGCATATTTAATATCCTTGGAGGTTATATTTTAACATAGTCTAATTACCACTTTCCCTTTATTTCTATTCAGTTTGACACAGCCACTTTGCCTAAAATAATTTAATATTCTTATGAATGAGACAGTGTTAAAACTAGCCTATAACATCAACCCCCGTTGTTTATGCCAACAACTCTAGTAAATTAACATACTAGAATGTGAGAACAAATGGCCCTCAGAGAGAAGTGAAAAAATATTCTTCACAATTTTCATATAATTTTTGAAGAATTTAAAACATTTCTGGTTTGCATGCCATACATCTGTACTATAAATCAGAGTCCTCCATAGTCTAGTTAATATGAAAGAAAAAAATAACTTTTCTATCCCCTTTTTCTTCCATTGTATTCTTACCCATCCAACCAGGACTGTGGTGGCAGATTGGTCCCAGGTGCTTTGGACAAGAACAGAAGATACTTGATGAAATATCACATGGCATTTCTACAGACTGTGATGCCTCTGCTCGGACACGCAAACAGCTGGTGTGTGCACATTTCCTGGATGTAGATGCTTACAATTGAATTCTAATTCAACTATTACCAGTTATGGCACCTTGGGTGAGTTATGTCACATCCCTTAGCCTTAGTTATTCAATTTCTAAAACTGGTTAATGACGGTACTTACTTTCCATTATCCAGATCATAAGAATTCAATGAGATAATCCATGTCAAATAAGTGTTTCAGCCCAGGATATCATATGGTAAGAGTTCAAATACTTTAAGTTGTACTATTATTATTTTTATCACAGGCCTAAATTTTAGACAATTATTTATTTATTCTAATATCAATGATACTACCTACTACCTACATTACTCCAGGCATCCTTCATTTAATAGAATTGAATACATATCAAGAATTTATTAACTTTGGGGACCACATTAAGGCTTTCCAAAGGGCTAGTAAACTATAAAAGACTGCACAGGGTAATCAAGTCCAGCCATCTAAAATACTTCTTCCATGCTCTTCTAGACTTTAGACCCAACTCTAGTACCAGTGATAATGAGATATGCTTGTATTAAGACACTGAGAGCAATTTAGAAAAAAGGAAAAAGAAATATGTGATCATAACCACCACTTTCCGTTTCATAGCTAGTTGTCTTATGAGGGGGGAGGGATACAAACAACCTGTAATTTGTAATGGGCCAAAGCCGCAGCTATGACTCTTCACAAGATCACGCTTGTGAAGCATGGAAAATCTGTAATAGGCATATATAATTTAATTCTTTGGATGGTCCTGTTAATATATTTTCCTTGGTTGAAAGTAGATTCTGTCTCCAGCAAATGTGGGCAGTACTTAGAGATAGCCAGAAAAATATTGATTTGCAGATTTCATGTTTTGGTTTCTATCTATCATTGCAAACATTCTCCCTTGAATATGAACATTAGCACCACTTCTGCACAATGATCTCATCCGGCTAATGCAAGAGAACAGTGTTGTGATCTGTAATATCTTAAGAAAGCAATTCTAATAAATAAGCCAAAATACACATTTCTTTTTATATCTGAACTTTGATCTGCTCATGTGCTAACTTTAATACTCATTCCAGGATTCTCAAATCTGATTGATGATGTGTATGAACTATTTGGAAAAGAATAATCAACCATAGAGCCCAACTCCAAGGTGAACTGAATTTCAAAGGCTAAACATTTAATGTGTTTTGATTTATACTTATTGAAAGGCTTAAGAAATCCAGGCTGTTTATGTATGCATCATCATTCATAGGCTTAAATTGAATTTTCATTACCTGAAATATTTCTGTTTGTGGAGAGGGCTCCCAACTTAGCACTTGGCCATCAATAAAACTTAAATCAGGTAAGGATCATGATCATCTTATGCCACCAGTAGATAAATTTCTCACAACGATAAAAACTACATTTTGCATTTACTAATATTAATTCTATATGATTTATTGGCAGTCATGAATCAAATCTTATGATTGCTGAAAGATTTGTCATAATTCTTTGAAGGTGCTGCCATAATACTCTAATAAAAGGGTTTTCTAGAATTCTAGTAAACTAAGTAATTGTGAGATACCTGTCACATAATATGTGCAGGGGTAAGGACAGTAGAGGATTTTAAGCTTATTTGGGGGGGTTTCAAATAAAGATACCAGAATGTCACACATTAACATACTATAATTACAATTTCCGATTCTTCTTTCCTCTCAGCACATTCATCACACAGTAACAGAAATTCTGCCTACTGTACGTTTGTGTATCAACATATAATTTATCTTTACAGAGAATATGTTAGACATTTGATATGTATAATTACCAAATTTTATTTTCCTTATGAGCTTATTATCCCTGGTTAGAAAAATCAAACAAATAAGTGGCCTAATTCTTACTTTCAGCTACCTGAAAGACGATTTGGAAAGAAAATTGCTTCTCACTGAGACATTAATGTTATCTGATGACAGGTTAGAAAAATGAGAATTACTCTACGGGGAACTACAGATTGAAGTTGGTAGTTATCATAGCTCTTATTAGATGCATGAGAGGGCTAATGAGTTCGTTTCTAAACTGCCTCATTGTTCCGCAGATGGCCAGTTACCAGAAGACTAGCAGCAGACATAGTCAAAAACACAGATAACGTGCAAACGTAGATTCACGTGCTGCTCAGTGTGTGGACACATGAGACTCAGGATGTTCTAGTCCCATATCAAAGATGGACCCCGTCACTCACTTATATGAAAGGCTCTCCGTCAGTATGGGAGTGCCCATCCCCCACATCCCTTAGAGAGCATTCAAGTGTTCTACTTCCCCACTCTTGGGTGACAATGAGACTGAAGTTGCAATTCACTCTCCTCTTGGCAATCGCAAAGACTGTTTTCCTCCCTACATTCCTATCACCAGATAGGAGCTAAAAAATAAATGTTGAATCAAAAACATTATCACTAATTACTGGGCAAATTCAGGTGGTTCCGAATTTCCTATTCCATAACATGATTTTCCAGCTCCCAGATTTGCACAAATATACGTAAATTAGTGTTATCTATTAAGTAATGATCTTCTTTGTTACCTTGGATTCAAAACATCACATAAACCTCTATTCATTATTCATAAAATATGTGAAGGGTATATCTCACCTGCTTGTAGAACTGAGCAGCAATAAACTAGGCTAAGGCAGGGAAAGAATAATACAGATATTTGAGAAACACAAGCTACATATTGGAATGAGACGTTACCAATTCCTTTAAGAAAAATTGATTATATTTCTGTACTTAGTTAAAAAGTTGTAAGAGCAGCCATTTTTCCCAAAGCTGTGTTTTACCAGTATTTACCAGAGTCTATTTCTGAGGTGTTAATACAATAAAAACATGAATATCACGTCAAATGGCTAGTTCACTCAATCAAAGCTCTTTTTAAACCTTTAGGTTAAAAGTAACCTGAGATTAATGTACATCAATATTGTACTCACAGCAGGTCTTTCCTTCTAAAACAATTTTCAGTGCTTAACTGGCTTCCTATGCATACTTCTCTGCAAATGGTAGGCCACATTTAAGTGGCCTATTCAACTTTTAAAGACATTTTATTATCATTATTATTACTAATAGGTGTTTCTACTCCCTTGCACTAACTTGAAACCTATCTCCTTATAATTTCTACCCATTTGTGTGTGTGTGTGCCCACTGGGCCTGTGCAGAATCTCTCCCACAGTCGAGACATCCCCAAACATCTTCAAACTCTTCAAAACTTTGACTTTCTTTCCCAGCTTGCTACTTTCACCACCTGCCATGGCAACAGAGAGCACAACCACATTTGCCAATCAGATCACACTCTTCTGTCCCCAGCTCCTCGTTCCTTGTTCAACACTCTCAGCTCATAGTTATCTCATGAAGTTTAACTGACACAAAATAATGCAGAATTTACATTAAGTCAGTATTAAATACGTAAATCTGATAAATTCTTTTTCCCAATGCCAGATTAGCAAAGATTTAAATACGTCTCCTAAACCACAATGGCTGTGGGTCATCTTTTGTATACATGCTCTCCTGTAGCCAGGATGATTTTCAGTAGACTGCAATCTCTTATGTCCTTCCAGGTTTCCTAATCCACGCATAAGCTTTTCTTGGTTAGTGTGAGTTTTGCCAACAGCAGCATTTCTAAAGGGAAAGGGGAAAGCAGGGTGTTTTATTTTTCTTCCCCTCTTGTGCAGACATGTTAAGTATCATTATCATCATGGCCACTGTCATCACACCACTACCACTTAGTCATCTTATTTTTATGCCAAAAGCTTGACATAGAATATTATATCTTTAAGATACTCTACAGAAGTATTATTATTCTCCTTTTAATAACAAGGAAAATGTTCAGAGAAATAGTCACCTGTCTAAGGTCGCACAGCTAGTTATTGGGACACCCATTTTGCAAGTGTCTATTCTTACCAATAAGTAGTAGAGTTTCTGTAACCATGTATATTCGAAAAAACTGGCATTGCCAGACTTTGAGATTTTTGCAGTCTGGTGGGACAATACTCTCTCTTCACCTATTAAAAAAATTTAGTTGACTCATTTATAAAAGTGGTAGTGGTAATTTTTTTCAATGTGTGGTCATGAGGATCGTATGTGGTAATCTGTCAAATGCTAAGGAGACTTTAGCATTGCAAAAAATGTTTTCTATGATGCTGTCTCTTCTCTTTTATTCTGATATCTTTTCATATATCATTTTATCGGGGTTTTTTCCCTCCCCAAGAAAGGAAATTACCTGGAGAGCCTCCCTTCCCTATCCACGGACACCCTGGACAGTAAAGGCTAGTATACCATGTTCATCTTTCTGTTATGCAAATTCCACCAGCACAGGCTTCTCTCTTCATATTCAGAGTATTAGGCAGGTGCCTCAATACTGACAACTTTTGGGTCTTGATTTCTCAGTGCCCTGAATTATTCAGCATGTTACCGTGGTGGGGGTGCATATAGTTGGAAATCGGCAATTCCTAAAGATACTTAGATATAAGAACAGACAGAAAATCAGATATGAACTTGCAAGGTAATAGGCTGACATTTGAGGAAAAATTTGACCTGAATGTGTGCAGGGACACCGTGTTATGATTCCAAGAACTGATAATACTTTCTACAATACCACTGAGGATTTACCTAAAACATTCTCTCCAGTTTAGCTCCATAATGCCTGTTATCCTTTTTCTTTTTAAAAAGTAATTTACACTTAAACGAATTAGGAAAATACCTCATGATGTTCAACAGTGAAGGTATTCGAGTTGCTTCTTACATTCGTTAGCATCTTTTTTTTTTTTCATTTTGCCGCTTCATTCCTCATTCTGAATGCTCCCTGCAAAGTGTTCTAAGCAAATCAAAGAAATATTTTGGATGCAATTTTTCACCCTCAGAAGCCCCATGTCTTTCTGCAACACTTTAAGGGTCACCTGGTGAATAATGCTGATCATATTCTACACATGAAAGAGCATGCACTGAACACATTCTTTGTTTCCCAGAAAACATCAAAGATTTGTTGCCAGCAAGCCTTCTGTACTCTAAGCCATCTGAACCAGTATGATGCTGTTGTTATGTTCAGGAGAAATGTCTGCAATTGACTAATCTATTTATAAACAATATTACATATTCTATTTAATGCTGGTTTGCCCTTCACATAACCTTTACAGAGTACATAAACGTGCTAACACCTACACACCACCACCAGGACTCCCTGCATTGTGCTAGACCCTCGGGCCCCTGTTTCATCTCTTACCTCTTTTTCTTCCTCCCCAATGAAAGAGGCAAAAGCATTTGCAAATAGTGGCAATTCACTGTGAGTTAATCAGTCGGCCACCTATAAAATTATTATGGATATCTTAAGTGCCTGTTATCTCAAGAAAGCTGAGATGCCAATAAAAACATAACATACCTCTCACCTTCAAGTTACTTACAGTCTAATAGGAAATACAGACAGATGAACAAACCATTACAGAGCTGTGGGAATAGTGCTAAAAAAGATGTGTGCGATGTGTCATGGGCTCATCAAGAAAGGAACAAATAACTATGCCTGCTTGGAAGGGAGAGAAAGTAGTATTAGGAAAAACCATATAGGAGAGGAGAAAACAGAGAAGAATATACAGTATTTCAACACTTCTAATTCATACACTGAACACAGCCCACTTTCTCTCTCAGAGCTTTAGTTTTCTGCAAGGATAGTGTGCAAAGTGCCCTTTACTTAGCATCAGAGCTACAAAAGGCACCGCTGAGGATATAGGCTTAACACTTGTATTTATCGGTAGCCAGGAAAACCAAGATTCTAGAACTCCTGCCCTGCAAACTTGGACAAGTTACCGCAGCTCTCTGGGACTCAGATTTCTCTACCAGAAGATGCCAGACAAGGTAATATTTAAATATAAGTGGATGTCAAAGAAGCAGTGATAATAGCTGTCTCTAGTGTCATAAAGACTTGGGTTCAAATCCTTGCTTGGCGATCAAGTAGAGGAATGACATGAGCATGGCTACATTTGTCAGTTTCCTTATGCAAAAAAAAGTGATACAAGTGATACTAAACCTGTTCTATAGTACTGTAGTGAGGATAGAATCTTGCATGCAGAACACTTAGAATAGTGTGTGATATATAAGCCAGCTGCTGCTTGGGAATGTTTGCTTATCATTACCAGGAGCACTCGTAGTTGCAACAGTAGCAGAAGTAGAGTAGGAGGATGTGGAAAAATAAGTACAGTGACTGTTAGGAAGACCAGTTTAATATCCCAGGGCCCTGTGGGCATAAGTATTTTCTTCATAAGATTCTGTTAAGAACAAAAATATTTTTAGCTCTAATAGTAATTATGTTACTTATCTAATATTTTTCTGCTATGAAAAATAAAACTTAAAGGGCTCTTTGCAGAGAACAAATATCCTCCAACCACCGGAGTGAAAAGGACACTCTTAGTTCAGAAGCGTTTGTAATCATGATTCTGACTATTCTAAGGTAGAATCCGTACTTTCCACAGCCATCCCACCCTGCCAATTCATGTTTGTCTTCCCAGTGATTTCCAGGTGTATCAGGGGGATATCACTCTCTGAGAAGATGGGTTTATCTGTACCTTACACAGTATGGCAGAGAATACCAGGATTCATGAGTGTCTCAGCAGGGCCTCCAACTCTCAGGCAACTAGAAGGCACATCCTGCAAGTCTCCGTGAAAGGTAGTACATGGGAATACCAAACGCCAATGACAGATGGGGTCTGTCACCGCTGATAGCCAGCCAGCAGCCTCCAGTGAACAAGCAGGGGATGAAAAACGTGACTAAAAAATAAACATGTTTTCTCAGACTGACAGAAGCTGCGCATTTTCAGTGCTTCGGAAAGAGGCACAGCACGTTTGCAAGTGTCGGGTGGTTGTTTGTAATATATTTGACCTGTATATCCAGGAAAACTCTGAGCTCAGTAGAGATGGCAAAACAGTAGGGCATATGTGTCAGGCATTATAGTAAACATTTTATATGAATTTCCTCATTTCACATTTCTGACACCATAGTGTAATGGTTAAGCTAAGGCTTTAAAGTCAGTGCTCCCTGGTACAACCAGGATCCATAACTTACCAGCTTGTGTGATTTGGAATAAGTTAATCTTCTTGTTTAAGAAACTGTTTGCATCTCTAAGTTGGGGGAGATAGTAGTATTGTTTTTTAGCCACTCCAGAGATAGGATGGATCTTCATCCAAAATTTAGTTCGGATATTGAGACTGAAAGTACCACACACACACACACACACACACACCCCACAACCCAAGAGAATATGAAAACATGAAAACGTTTATTTCTCACACAATGAGACTCTCATGGGTGAGCAGAACAAGCTTCCCAAGCTGGTCCTAAGATGGCTAGAGATCAGGGAAAGGAGATGGGCTCGGGGTTTTTATGGGGGCGAGGGAGTGGGGCTGGGGTATGAGTTCCTTCCTCCGGGCACCGAAGGAGGGTGTACCTAGCCTCTACAGCTTGCTCAGATGTGGGGCCAAAGGAGAAGGGGTGGGAACTTTAAAAGCTGTTAGCTGTCACACATCAAAAATGGAGTCAGCTTCTTTATTACAAGTGTCTGCCTTCAGAGTTTTCTTATAAAGATTCGCTTAAATCACTAATGTTTAATTCTTTACGCCATGCCAGGCCCAAATCAATTGGATAACTGTGTTACCTGCACATCGGTGGAGCCAAAATAATCCCCATTTGACAAATTCAAAACCTGAGGCTCAGAGAGGAACATCATGAAGTTACTCTTCTGACAAGTAGAAGAGCATGAACTGAACTAACCCTTAAAAATTCTAAACACTCAGCTTTTAACTACTATGCAAAGAAATGCTCACCAGAACACTAGTATTGTTCATAGCAAAGAGAAGAAGAAAATTAAAACACCAGTGGAAAAGCGAGATTGGAAAGCCGAGGAATCAAAGATGCTGGCGTGATCAAGCCGGTGACCATAGTGGCTCACTAAATTTTAATTCTGCAGGAAATAGAGTAACTTTTTGGTATAAGTCTGTCCCATTCCAGATGGGATCAATGGCGAATTGCCTGGTCTGGTGATGTTTTTGGCAGAGATTAACCTTAACTGTCCAAACCCTCTATAATTTTTTTTCTAATTTCCTTTACAGATGAAGGTGCTTCTCTTGGGGACTATTAGTACTGACTTCTAACTTAGTTATGCATCAAAAGTTACAAATATAAAATCTATATATTTCTAGATATTTCCATTTTTGATTGTGTGTTTCCCTTTCAGCATACACAAACACACTTGTATATGCATAGGCCATAAGAAAACAGGATCGCTTTTTATCCAAGGACCTAGTTCCAACCAAGCTTGTGGTAACTGAGGAATCACATAATTTTAAATCTCAAAAGACAAATGGAGGAATATTTTTTTCTTTCTCAAGGGAATAGTATCTTACATTTTGTAATAACTAAAAAAGCTATCTTGGGATGGACCATAATGGTGAATTAACTGCAAATGCTCAGACTTCGAGGAGGATATTCCCTTCTTACACAGTCTGATTCCTTAGCCTGGAGACAAAACCCTTTTCAAGGAATATGCATGACTCTGGGATTCAAGCCAGCTTGGCATCAAAAATCCTTCAGTGTGGCTTTTCTCAGCTGCCAGCAGCTTTGGCTCCTCCAGAGAGAGACGGGGTGGGGAGGGGGGGACTTTATTTAACCGCTTTCTCCTAATTGCACAGAAAGCCTTAGTTTGCCTTTTCTGCTTTCTGCAGTTCTATGAGGAAGACAAATAAGGCGGGGGAAGGGGAATGGAAGCCTCTGAATGCAAAATACCTATGAATAAGTTCCTTCTACTGTTTATAACCTACAAGGTGGAGATTGCTGCTGCTTTCTCTACCAGTATCTCTACTGAGAGGCTAGTTCACTGAAATTTGGCATTTAAGTACACTAACACACCATATTTATCTTTGCATATGTTTATCTCTCTACCTCTACAATGCCTCACTCCATATCCAATTTTTTGCCCATTTCTGTCTTAATCTTCTTGCCGATTTCCAAGCTTCAATCTCAGGGATTACAACTTTATGAAAGCCTGCACTACTTGAAGAGTCATCTGTCTAGCTAGATATCATCCCATCCTCTTTCACAGCATCATATTCCATTGCTCTACCTCTTAATTTGATTAAACTAACATCACTTTGATTATCATACGTCCAATAGATTATGATTCTGTTATATGTCACATTTTGTTTTCTATCCCTGCACCTGTATAGGTGGCATCTAGATAAATTTATTAAAATGTATGCATTATATGTGTGGTTGTTACTTTTTTGACAAAGGGACTATGATATATGTATGAATTGATAAGGCTGGTCTTAAGAGTATTTGTAATTTTTCCTGGATATGCAATAGATGTTGTCCCAGCCAAATCCCCTTGCCCTCATAGTTTCACTGTGTGCTGACCTGACTTCCAGCTGGGAACATCTGTATTCCTCTGCCACAGGGTTTGCACTGGCAGCTTGAGCCTGCTTTGCCCAAGAAAATCTCTCCTCCTACCTCCACCACAGCCCTTGCAGTAGGCTGAATTGTGTGCCCCTCCACATTAATATGTTGAAGCCCTAATACCCAGTATACCTCAGGCTATGTCTACATTTGAAGATATGGCTTCAAAGATGTGATTAAGTAAAGATGGGGTCATTAGTGTGGGCCTTAATCCAGCCTAACTGGTGTCCTAATAAAAAAGGAAGTTTAGACAAAGAGACACCAGATAAAAGACCACATTAATGTGAAGATATATTAAGAAGGCATCCATTTTCAAGTGAAGAAGAGCTGTCTCAAAAGAAACCAAAACTGCTAACATCTAAATCTTGGACTTCCAGCCTCCTAAAATTGTGAGAAAACAAATTTCTGTTGTATAAGCCATCCAATCAATGGTATTTTGCAAACTAAGAGAGTCCTCAACTAGTGACTGACAGGAATTGACATTAAAATGCCCCAGTTCCTGAAATCTTGGGTAGGATACCCTGAGATGTGAGTTCTACTCTATTTCCTGAGGAATTAAGTTTTAATGAGCCATTGTGGTCACTGGTTTGATCATGTCGTAGTCATCACTGGCTCCTTGCCTTCTCAATCTTGCTTTTCCACTGGTGTATCCTCGGATTGCCTCTAAGACCAACTCTGTCCAGAGCTCTTTCCTCTGCTTTTGGTGGAACCCAATTAAGACAACACAGCTATTTCTTAAGCATCGAATAAATGATTCACTTTGTTCAACATGGTGGCTTACGCAACATCTCCAAAGTGTGTGAGTAAGAATGCCAAATAAAAAGAAAAGACTCTGTCAAAGATACAGAACAGCTAAGTTTTGATTTCCTCTTGTGAAATTTTCACAAACATACTGTTGTGGAAATTGTCTCCTCTGTTATCTAACACCCACAGGATGTTATTTTATGAAGTAGAGAAAAAATAGATTTAGGAGAGGAGTGTTAATTCAGACCATTTTCACTTAATAATAATTATAATTAATTATACACTCACCTAAAAAAGAATCTCAAAATATATGAAGCAGAAACTGACAGAATTAAACTAAATTATAATAGTTGGACATTTAAATACTCTGTACGGTAATTAATAGAACAATGAGGGGGATCAACAAGGAAATAGAATGTTTAAACAACACTATAAACCAAACAGGCATTTATAGAACATCCCAGCCAACACCAGCAGAACATACATTCTTCTCAAGTGCATGTATAACATTCCCCAGCACAGACCACAGGCTGGCTTTAAACAGGCCTCTATATTTTTTTAAAAAATTAAAATCAGGCAAAGTATATTTTCTCACTATGACGGAATTAAATTACACCTTGTAACAAAATGAAAATGAAAAGACAATTCACATATAAGATGCTTGTAAATCTTATATATGAAAAGGAAATTGTGTCTAGAATATATAAAGAACACTTGCAAGTCAAAAATACAAAAGGTAAATAATCCAGTTAAAAATGAGCAAAGGAACTGAACAGACATACCTCCAGTGAAGATAAGCAAATGACTAGTGTTATACACTAAATGTTTGTGTTCCTCTCAAATTCTCATATAACAGTATTAGAAGATGAAGTCTTTAAGAGCTAATTAGGTTTATATTAATTTGTAAGAGTGGGACCATCATGATGGAAGCAATGCTCTTATAAGAAGAGAGAAAAGAGATAAGAATGATCGCTGTCTCTCCACATGCATGCACTGCAAAAAGGCCATGTGAGCACACATGGAGTAGGCAGTTGTCCAGCAGTCAGGAAGAAGGCCCTCACCAAGAACCAAACCTGTTGGCATCTAATCTTCTACTTCTAGCCTCCAGGACTGTGAGATATAAGCTTGTTGTTTAAGCCACTCAGTTTATAATGTTTTGTTACAGTAGTACATGCTTTCTGAGTTAGCCAAAAGCACATAAAAAGATGCTTAATGTCATTACCCGTCTGAAAAATGCAAATCAAAACCATGATGAGATATGATTTCATACACACCAGGCTAGCAATAATTAAAAAAATAATAATTAAAAAAAACATAATAGCAAGTAGAAAAGATAAAGTATTGGAATGTTTATGTATCACTGTTAGGAATATAAAATGGTGCAGTCACTGTGGAAAACACTGTGGCAGTTCCTCAAAAGTTAACCATAGAATTACATGCATGTCATCCAGCAATTTCACTACTAAACATCCAAGAGAAATAAAAATGTACATCTACATAGAAACATAAATGGATATTCATTGCAGCATTATTCATTATGAGCAAAAATGTAAACAACCCAAATATCCATAAACTAATAAATAAAATATTATTGTCCATACAATGGAACATTGTTTGGAAATAAAAGAACTAAAGTATTGACATATGTTATGACACTGATGAATCTTGAAAATATGCTTAGTGAAAGAAGCCTGTCATGAAAGGCCATATGTTGTATGATTATATTTATAAAAAAAAAAAGTCCAGAACAGGTTAATCTTTACAGCCAGAAAGTAGATTAGTAGTTGTCTAGGGCTGGGTTGATTGTCTGTGGGGATGGGTGGAAATAACCTTTGATGGAAACAGAGTTTCTTTGGGGGGTGATGGAAAATGTTCTAAAATTCACTTTTGGCTATGGTTCCACAATTTTGTGAATACACTAAAAACAAATGAATTTTGCACTTTAACAAGTGAATTGTATGGCCTATGAATTATACATCAATAAAAGGACAAAATATGGTAGCTTTTGATTTGTTCAACAAATTGAGCAAGGACTCAAATGAAACTTCAGGTTTCTAAGACATAAACTATTGACAATATGACAAAAAGTATTCATTAGATGCTTAATAAATGCTTTTTATATAAAATATAAAAGGTTTAATCATTCAGGACTATTCTGTCTATAGGTCTCTGCTCTAGCTTTTTTCTTTTCTTTATGTCAGATATATAAATGAAGAAATGATGAAATGAATAATAGAGATGAAATCATGAATTTCCTCAATTTACTAGATCATAAAAGTTCCTATAAAATGAAAGAAAAATAAACAAGTCTATTAAATCAAAATAATTAAATTTAACTGTGTTTCCTCTTCTAAAATATATGCCAATGTTTCGAAGGTTCTGGATTTCCTTTGTTTAATGTTGTAAAATACACATAGCATGAAATTTACCATTTCAACTGTTTTAAAGTGTATAGTTCAGTCATACTAACTGCATTCACAATGTTGTTTTGAACTGCCTTTGCATAGACTTTATCATCAGCAGCTGAGGTACTGGAAAGATATGAACACATCTAAATTAACCATGTATCTCTACAGATTTAGTTTCTATCTGTTGCTTCAGCTTAAATATTCTCAAAAGTATCTTAATTTGTCAGAGAAACTTTACTACCACTATACATATATACCTATTTTTCTCCTACTTTCGGACTTCCTACTGTTTTCATCATCCTGGAACTGAACTTCAAGACTTTCTTTATCTGGCAAATCACTACTCATCATTGAAGGCCCTAACTCAGGTGCCCTCCCGTTGCTGTTTTAGTTAAACTCTGAAAGGTCTAATCCCTTTCTTGTCTACATCCCCACTCCATTTATATGTATATCGATTAAGGTAATTAGATTTTTCCCACCATTCAGGAAAGGCCTCCGGATTATAGTTATGCATAAAAAAAAATTTTTGCACTCTCTACATCTTATATGGTGCATCACACAAAACACACTCAAATATTTGCCAAAGGAATGAATATTTAATGATTTATGCTTTCCACAACATCTAATCCTAGACACATTATAGGAGTGGTAAATATCTAACTATATTTATCAGAGATGATTTCTGTACGGCGCTTGATTACCTCTTAAGATAACCACATGCACACACAAACAAAAACAAAAAAAAGCTCCTTTCCCCATGGCTACTCAATAAATAAATAAATAAATAAGCCACACTCATAAAGCTTGTCAAAGTACTACTTCCCACAGGAGAATTTGCCCATCTCTCTCATTTATCTAGGCATGTGCAGAGGCTTTTGACCCAATTTAGCATAGATAAATGACCCATGATGTGAAATTTCCCAACAGTTTAATAATGCATTTAACTCAAAGTGACACTTGCTTGCAGCTGCCTTTAAGCACTTTAGAGGCGATATATGTCTCTTTGAAATGATGGATGGTGAGGAGGCAGGCCTCAGTGCAGAGCCCCCACCCATCTCCCTTAGGGAGGAAGTGAAGAAATCCTCTTTAAATTGCCTGTAGCAAATTCAGGGCTTGTGAGACTTAATTTAATTTAATATATGCATTTTCCAATAGAATTTACAGTTATGACCATTAGATTAACTGTAATATAAAGCTTTTTGTATCCTGTATAATACTCCCTTTTTTTCTGATATATTTAAAAGGACATCATTTTATTGATGTCCCCCTAAAAAAAAATCAAAGCAGAACCTTTTGCTATTAAAGTGCTTTCATAATCCATAGAATAATTTAGCTGAGGCAAAACTGTTTTGCATGTCTTTAAAATCATATGCAAGGAAAGAGAAATTTTTCCTTGTTTTTGTTAAATTCAATAATTACAAAATCAATAAATCCAAACAGAAGTTGTTCATCATGTTCAATATTATGGTTAAAAAAAGGAAGATGAAAGAGGATGAGCTGCCTATTTTCTGATTTCATTTTCTTCTTTTGGAAAGACATTCCATGTTTTATTGTAACACCGGTAAACATTAAAAAGACACAGTTCTTAATATCTGTGATAGACATTAACAACAAAGAATTTTGCTATTTTGTTCTGATCACATAATCTTTTGTGGGCATATTTATAACTCTTCGGAGGACAATATAAACAACAGAAACATATTTTGAACTATTCTATATCTGTAAAGTTGTTATATTCAACCATAGACTTTAAGTTTGGTAATTGCTTTGGGAGACATTCCAGCACTTCGGCAATGAGCAAACATTTGATGTAGAGTACTTATATAGTCATTTATTGAGCTCAATACAAGCAGATAATTAAGTCCATGTAAGAAGGTATGCAAAGAATTTGAGAAATGGAACTGAGTAGAAGACTAAGGAATATGCTATCTGGAAGCCAGAGCCTGCCAAATCCCAGAACCAGACTGCTGACATCCCAAATATATTGTACTTTATCTTACAGACTCAATTTCTTTCAATATTGATATGAAATTTTCCATAGACATTGATTGAATTTGTGGATGTGCAAAAGCCCATATGTTCACACACACATACACACACACACACACAATCAGAAGCCAGAGTCCAGCTGCAATTGACTGCAATTTAGATCCTCAGAGATGCTTACACTAATGCATCTAAATTTCAAACTCCTATCTGGCTCCAGACCGAAACCAATCCTAACTAGTAATCAGAAGCCCTGAACCAATAGACTCAGTGTTAAGCCATCTTCACTCCTGGTCTTGACTTGCGGTGCTTCCCTTGTGTGCCAAGTTCCTTAACTTTTCCCCCATCTCCTAGTAAACTGTTTAGTAGAAGGAAACTACGCTTTGCTCCATCAATAGCAATGTGCACCCAAATCTCTATCTCAGTCTCTGCTTCTGGTTGATACTTGTGCTAATTGGTACTTGGATAAATGTTGAAATTCTGTACTCAATGGTACTTAGAAAAGAGATAAAAGGCTACTAATTGCTTATATTTCTAAATGTGCAATGGCTGCATCTCAGTATTCATTCAATTAAAATTCTATGGTGGTAGTTAGGTTATATCTAGAGCTCTGATCCAATTAATAATTTTTCATATCTACATAATGTTGATAATCTTTCTTTTGATTATGTTTCAAAAGCCAATAACAAAAAAGACAAACTTGGAGAAAGCATTTGCCACACAGAATTCATAACCCTAATACATGAGAGTTTCTAGAAAAACAGAAGAAAGCATCCAGGAAACTTACAGAAAAGTGGTCTAAAGATATGAAAGGGAGTTCATAGAAAAAAAAAATGAAAATAGTCCATTATCTTTGAAAAAATGTTCAATTCACTTGTAATAAATAGAATTTAAAACCACACTGAGGTACCTTTTCTCATCTATATATTGGTGGTAAAAGTCTGACAACCTGTTCTGTTGGTAGCTGTGGGAATATAGACATGTTCACACACTGCTGGAGAGAAAGTAAAATGATACTACCCCCAGGAAAGGAATTTGCCAATATCAAGCAAAATCATACATACATTTCTCATTTGATACAATAATCTCTCTTCTAGTAATCTAACTTAACAACATGTTGGGAAAAAAATTAAAAAGACAAATGTGCAAAGCGATTTGATTGAAGAATTGTTTCCAATAGCCAAAGACTACAAACTACCCTCAATGCCCATATGCAAAAAGTGTTCAATTCATCCTGATACATACCTAGAATTAATTACTGTGCATCTAGAATAAAAGAAATGAGGAATAGTTCCATGTACTGCAATAATTTGATATTTAGAAAATATTGTGGCAAAAACACTAGGTGGAAATATCACTAGTATGTTACAGTTATCAAAGAAGAAGATATTAATGTATGTTTGTATATACATACACCCATATTTTGTTATACCTTTTTAGAAAACAAAGAAAGATAAACCTAAATTCAAGGCTAAATTAGGTTAATTTTAAGTTAAACTTAAATTTAAGCTACGCTAAATTCCTCATTGAAGGAGGAAATAATGTGAAGACAGAGATAGAAACTATGAGCAAGCTGACAGAATTTTTGAGAATCAAGTTTTCATTGAGAATGAAAGAAGATTCAAGCTTCATGAAGTTATTTAATAACAGTGATTTTTTGAATTGGAATTGGAATCTCAGTATATACTCTCAATATATTTTTATTTCTGCATTTCCTAACATGGTCCCCTGTATGCACGCCTAAAACAATGGCAATACCAATATTATCAATCAGATACCTATCAGCATCTAAGTACCATATCCCACTGAAAAGAAGAACTCCTTGGAGAATTTACTTATTCATGGTTGGAGACAGGATATGTTCAGGACAATCCTGGGTCATCTTATCTTTCTTAGGAAGCAAGAAAACTACTGAAAAATTACTGAGTCCTGTCAAAGAACTAAGAAGCCAATCTGAATACACACTCACTGGCTAAACATAGGAGAGTTTGAGAATCAATAATGAAAATAACTACAATGGGTTGGTACACATACATATAGGTATCGTTATAAAATAATGCATAATGTAGAATCTTACCTGGGAAAAACTATATGATACTGTGAAAATAGTTTCCAAATGATTAATTCTAATGACAACCATACACAAAGGATAAGATTAAAATACAGTTCAGTAACAGACATTTTTTAAGCAGCTTAGTTAATTTCTAATATTGTCCATTTATCTAATCTGAGGATATATAGAATTTAAATTATTAAAGTAGTGTGTACATGATATTCCCTTATACCTCTGGAGCCAGTGCAGGCAGAAACAATCTTTATCTATATGATACCTTTTGAGAAAAAGCTACACTTTTGCTAAATATGCAGACACAAAGATCAATGTTTCATTATCATCAGATAATGCACCCTTTTTTAAAAGAAATCCATAGTACCATTTTGCTACTTGGCATTTTAACACTTGTTTAATAAATACAGAAAAAACAATTTGAAGACTTGAGTTTTTTTTTAATTGTCAAGGCTAAAGGTAACTATATGAAAATACTCTTTGTAAATCTGCTACATATGGTCATTACAGCAAAAACAAAATATTTATTGCATCCTGACTTCATTGGCTTTCTTTGGTAGAAAAACCATTAGGAAGTTTGAGATACCCTTAGAATTTGCCCTGGATAACCCGAGCAGCTGGTAAATACTCTTCCTTTTTCTTACCCCTAGTCTTTCCTTCTTGTGTAGTGTCTCTGGCCAGCCTTCCAGAATGCTAATGTTGCAAGCTAGCCAACGTGCCTAAGCAGAGTGGAACTAAGCAGGTGGATATCTACAAGTGAACCCAGGCATGCTGAAAGAAAGAATGATGTCAATAAGAACAAGCCTTACATCCCTTTATTGTATGGACTCTTTTCATTCTGATAGAAAACCTGTTAAGTCTGTTTGACAGCTGTGTCTACTCTGAAAACAATGTCATGTGATATTGCAGCAATGTGAAAAGAGGAGATAAACAACATGATTTAACAACATGAAAAAAACAAATGGGCATTAACTGTATCATTCCAACAGACACACTCCTAATATCTTAACTAAAGAGGGTGAACAGAGGAAATGGCAGACCAATTACACTGATTACAGCGGCTGCAAACTCGTGTGGCTACCTTCATGCTTCAATGATGCAGTAATTATGTTTCTAAGAAATGCTGTATGCAGGCAACCTCATTCTTATTTCACTCCTGCTGTTTATTTCCTGCCATTTTAACACACAGTCTTATGAGTGAGGAAATATATGTTATACCACATAATGTGGTACTCCTGCTGAACTCCCATCAAAGCAATGGACTTTTTAAAAAGATCATTTTACACATTTTTCTTCCTATTTTGGTCAAAATTCACTCAATCTTTATCAAATCAATTTGCGCTAACAAGGCGCTCCAACAAATTTACATTCTTACACATATATCTACTATCTGACCATAAGGCCTAGGATGAAATCGAGAAAAAAAATGACGAAGTGTGACCTGCCTGTAATTACACCGTAAGGTTGTAATGCCTCTTACTATTTCTGTATGAGCATATAATTGAGAATTAAGAAAAATATATTAGTATTTCAATGCTAGGAAGATGCACATTTTAACTTTTTACCTTGTCATTATCATTAGTATCCATTAAAAGTATTCATTTTACATGTAGACATATGAAATAACTGATTAATTTTTTAGTAAATCAGATTCCATAACTAGTCAATCCCTGGGATAGTTTCGAAATGCCAATATGTATTCCCTTCATCTTTTAACGTCATCTCCCATTCCCATCTGTTTGGACTCATTAGTAATCCATGTTTGGGACATGCACTGTCCTCTTTATCTCATTCTAAACTGCATTTCAGAAAAATAACTCTGATGTGTCGAGGATGGCCTGAAGGTCACACAGTCTGGGCCTGGGGACAGGGGTCCTGGAGTGAGGACTCAATAGGGAAACATGACTGGGACAGACTAAGACAGACAAAATGAGGGTCTGAGGCAATAACGTTGAGAATTTGATGAGGTATCTGAGGGAAAATGACTAGAACATGGTAACTAATACATGTGGGGGTTTAAGGGAGATAGAGAAATCTAGAATGGTTTCCACATTCTGATTTCATTAGGTGGGAAGTGGTGATGTTGTGATTAAATTAAGAAACATAGACCGAAAAATCAAGATAGTTTTAGAGGAAGTAATAAGTTCAGTTCTGAATACATGAATTTGAAGTGTCAATGGGATATTTTTCTGCAAAGATGAAATGTTCTTTCATTCCTCCCCCCCAAAATGGGGAAGGTCAAAGAAAAGAACTAGGGACTTTTCTGAAGGCTAGAAAATACATCTATAACTTCGATCATCCTTGAAATATTCTGAGAACAAATTACATATGCTAAGACAACTGCTTCTCTTCACTACATAATTATTTATCTGAAGCTTCTTTCATGAAACATTTGGTTATCCTGAAAAATATCATATTTTGGTATTTTAATTAACACCAATACATTATTGCTTAGCTAGAAGTTTAAACAAATTTTAAGTAATTAGATTCAGAATATTGAAACCTTTTGACAATTAAAGTCATAATTCATTTCTACTCACTTAGGCACCTGAAGTGAGCTGCAAAAAGGTAATTATATTCATTGTAAATTTACATGCTATGCATGTCCTGGTAAGCATGCTGCAGGAAAGTGTCATAGAAAGACACAGGTGCCTAAATTAATAAACATTAGGAAATCAGCAAGAGAATTAAATTACACTAGTTATTGTTTCCAAACTAATTATTTAATAATTGAACATCTCTATACACCTGGTCCCAAATCATGGAATTCCATGACCTCACAGGGCTTGGGGTTCACACTTGATCATTTAATATCGAATTTGCATAACGCAGGGCACTGAACTGGGTAGCTGTTGGAGGTCAATTTAAATTTCCCTAAAGTTCTCCTAAAAGTTCACAAATCAAAAATTCACACCTGTAAAACAGGGGTGTAATTAATTGTTAAGAAGCCTTGTTAGTACTTCAAACCCAAGAACTAACAAGCTTTGTTGCAGACACTAAGTTCCCTGGCAGAACTTTTGAAGGCAGCATTAACAGAGTAATTACCCATGGGCTTGACATAACAACCATAACATTCTCACCTTTGGAACAATACTTTCTCCTTGTTTTAAGGTCTGTCCAAAGGCTGTGACCCTAGGACCTCTAGAAGCCTTTTATTTTTATTCTGAATATTGGCATTCTGAAAATTGCATGTTATTATAAGGAAATCTAGGAAACACCTTTCACAAAATTAATACCACTTTATAGCAGCCCAAGCAGTATCAAAGAACTTATATACATTTCTCCCCTAAGACTACTAAAAATATAAAAGAAAAGCTTACAGTAATGTTACTATTTCACATGACATATAGCACATAGTATATTAGGCATTTATCAAATAATTGTTGAAAATTAAATAGATGAATAAATAAATGGCTAAAGGAAAACTACTGATTGAATGGATGCATTGATGAATGAATACATGTGATAAGTAGTGATAGTAGAAGTGGTGACTAATCTATTTTTAACCCATTCATAACAACTCTGCAACTGTCTTCTCCTTATGAGTTTACTCATCCTCATCCATTAGACTGCCACTCATAGGAATATAGAGAGAAAATCACCCTTGCCACAGATCATGGAATGCAATGTCTGGAATTGGTTAGGATCCTAATAAATGTTTGTTGAATATTTATTAAAAAGTTGACCAGTAACTCAACTTAGATATGTCAGATACATGAAGAATAAAACAACATAAGGAAATGAGAAATAGTATTCAATTCATGGTTTACATATATTTAACGAAAAAATGTTACACTGATATTTTAAGCAGGGAAAAGAAGGAAAACCAGCATTTGCAAAGTGCTAACTCACCTTTATGCTAACATTCTATGAATGTCACCTTGTTTAGTTTTCCCATTATGTATTAAGTAAGGTCGATTTTTATTTAACAGATAAAGCAAGTGAGACTCACAAAGGTTAATTTCTCCAAAATCCAGCTTATAAATGACAAAGCTGGTTCCTACACCCTTGGCACTATAACTCCAAATTTCATATTCTTTCTATATCACGATACCTCCTGAATTCCCTATAAAATATAGGATGTTAGAATTTAATCCTATACCAAAAGATCAAATCTATTTTGTTCTAAGATTAATTGATTATGGACTAGTTCATACCTGAGCTGTCCCACAGGTGAAGTGACATTTAGATGTGGCCAATAAGGAAGGCAAAATAGAGAAAGACATGAGTGATTTCTACAAGGGGATGGTGCAGAGCTAAAAACAAACAAAAAACAACAAACAAACCAAAAAAAAACACAAAAAAACAAAAACAAACAAACTCACTTTTTTTCTATTTGAGTCTAACTTTCATAAAATTCACACATATTTTAGGTGTATAATTCAATGGATTTTATAATGATCACAATTAAAATGTAGAACTTTTTATCATGCTGCTCAGCTGTTTTGTGACCTTCTGTAGTCAATTCTTCCCTTTAGAAGAAAATATTGTTCCATTGACATAGCTTTGTTTTTCATGTTTTTGAACTTCATATAAATTCTGTCTGTCTGCCTTCTTTTGCTCTAATATTTTAGTCATTTACGTTATCGTGTGTAGTAATCAACTCCTTCTAATTGTTGAACAGCATTCTATTGTATGAACATAGCACATGGGTTTATGCCTTCATCTACTGATGGATATTTAGGTTGTTTCAATTTTTAACTATTATGAATAAAACTGCTATGAATATTCTTATACAGTATTTTGTATATGTTTTCATTTCCTAAGGTAAACATCTAGGAGTAAAACTGCTAGATCATGGGTTAACTATTTAAATGTATGAGAAAATTCCTAAAAATTTTACATCCTGGGTTTGCTATTTTACGCTCCCACTAGCATCCTCCTAACAATTAGTATTGTCAGAGTATTTGTTATTATTATTATTCATTGTAATGGGAGTGAAATGATATAGCAGGTAATGAGGTGATACGGAGCATCTTTTCTAAGCACATTGGCCACTGCTTTTCTTCTTCATAAAATGTCAATTCAAGTCTATTTTTTTTCACTATATGTTGCATTTTTTTTGTCTTATTTAATTCTGCATAAGGTGTTTTATTTGGATAGAAATCCTTTCAGTTATATGTATTGAAAATATTTTCTCCTACTTTGTGGTTGACTTTTTCTCTTTCTAATGGTGTCTTTTAAAGAGTAGAAGATTTTTAATATTTTCATTGAAGTAAAATTCACATAATGTAAAATTAACCATTTTGAAGGGTACAATTCAGTGACATTCAGTACATTGACAGTATTGTGGAACCATCACTACTATCTAATCCCAGAATATTTTCATCACCCCAAAAAGAATCCCACACCCATTAAGCAGTCACTCTCCATTTCCTCTTCCTCCAGGCCTGAAAAACCACTAATCTGCAACCTGTTTCCATGGATCTGCCTATTCCAAAAATTTAACATAAATTTTGATGACGCCCATTTTACATTATTTTTATCATTGAGTTAGCACTCTTTGTCTTGCCTATAAAATCTCTACTTACCCCAAGGTGATGCAGTTTATCCTCTAGAAATTTTACAGTTTACAGTTAGGTCTATGATTTGTACTGAGTTATTTTTTATCTGATGTCAGGAAAGTGCTGCTGTTCATTTTTCCACATGCATACCTAGTTGTTTTAACTCCATCTGTTGAAAAGGCTATCTGTCCCCAGTGGAATTACTCTGTCATCTCTTATTATAAAACAGACACAAAAATATATTTGGGTCTATTTCTGGACTTTTCATTTTGCTCTATATGTTTATTCTTATGCTCATGGCACTGTCTTGATTGTTTCAGCTTTGCAATAGTTTTTGAAATTAGTGTAAATACTTCAAAAGTCTAACATTTGCAACTGTTAGAATTTTATTCCAGATCCTTTGTGTTTTTCTAAAATAATTAGAATTGGCTTCTAAGTTTCTACAAAAATTTACGTGAGGATTTTTATTATGATTTTACTTAATGTATGGATTAATTAGACAAGGTTAACATCTTTAAAATATGACATCTTGAATCCATGTACTTAGTATATTGTTCTACTTATAAAGGTGTTTTAAAAATTATCTTATCAATACTAAATGGTTTTTATTATAGACACTTACATATTTCTTCCTAAATAATTTTATATAGCATACATTATTGAAAATGACATTGTTTTATTTAATTTTTTTCCCCAAAATCTATCATTAGCATATAGGAATACATTTTTTCTGTGTATATTAACCTTGAATCCTGGGACCTTGCTAACTTTACTTATTAGCACTGTTATTTGTAGACCCTTAAGCTTTCATAAATAAGTGATGAAAGCATCTGCAAAGAGAAATTTTACTTTTTTCCACAATATTGTGTCTCTTATTTATTATTTTTATCTTATTACACTGCCTAGGTCCACCACTCCTTTGTTGAATATAAGGGCTTAGAGATAATATCCTTTATTTATTTCTAATTTTCCAAAGGGGTACAACAGTAGGTGTCAGATTAAATGAAAACTTTTTATAAATGCACCTTATTAGATTCAGGTCATTTTCTTCTATTCCTAGATTACTGAGAAGTTTTTTTTAAAAACTTTAATTAATAATAGATACTCAATATTGTCATTTTTCTGCATTAATATAGTAAATTACATTAAATATTGATCAATTCTTACAGTATTGTGACAAACCCCTCTTGGTCATGATATATTATTATCCGTTTCATATTTTCATGGATTCAATATTCAAATATGTTCTTAAAGTCTTGCTGTTTGCCTTTGTTCAAGAGGCAAATCAGTCATTAATTTTGTTTTCTTCAAAGCTAGTGAAGCCATCTGGGTTTAGAGCATCTAGGTGGGTAGGTAAGAAAAATAAGTTTCTCTCTTTGGCAATATGATGTCTCATTGTTTACAATCCTAACCATGTCCAAGAAGAGAATGTGACTACTGCGACATGGCCTAGGAGGAAAACAAATTCTCAGAATTCTAGCAGCACAGTGCCCTTATCAGTCCAGGACTTCAGGCTGTGGGGGCTTAGTACCGTTGCCTTCACTTTCCTTCTCATGATAACAGCCATTTAACTAGACTCCCAGGCTCCTCTCTCACTTCACATAAACCTGTTTTCTGCACAGGAGACATAATAAATATCCAAAATACATTATTCATACTCCGTTACTCTATTGCTTAGAACTCCATTTATGCTTAGCATTATCGATCTCATTACACTTCAAACTGTGTCATTTGATCTCTTCAGATTTCTCAAATCTCCCCCCATTCTACTCTCCTATTTTCCCTCTGTACTTCAGCTACTCAGTTTCCATTCAGGTCTTGGCACCCACTGAGCTCACCAGTCTGAAAGTCTGGCTGCCTCCCTTCTTGTCCTTCAGCCCTCGGTGTAAGCGTGGCCTCCTTAAAGTACCCTCACCTCTCCATCCTATCTCAGATGTGTCCCTCAACCACTCTTCTCCATCATAACATCCTGAGGCCTTAGTAGTGTTTAGTGCAAATTAAAGTTAGATAATTGCTTAACTGCTGGCTTAGATTTCCTTATCAAACTATACTGCAGGGTCCTGAAGTGTAGAGAATCTGAACATTTTTTCCCCCAGTACTGTGTTTGGCATGTAATAGGTATCATAATAAATATTTCTGAATTAATGAGTAAATGAGCAAATTGTGAAATATTTGAGGGTGAAAAGGATTTCAAAAAAAAAATTGTCAAGAAATCAAAAGTAGCATTATTATATGGAAAAAACTATGGATATTGTTGAGCCTTTTTAGAAGGCTGGGATCTTCCCAAATTACCCCTCTCAATAGCTTGAAAATATAAGCAAGAGTATGGCTTGTGGGGAACAATTCAGAAAAGAGTTTCATGTACAAATTATTTTTGACCAAAATATTATTTAAGGAAGCACATTAATTTTTTTACTATGTTTGTGATTATACTGAGTTCAATGTTAGTATGTTTTTAAATCTTTCAGTTTCTGTAGCCTATAAAGTTGGTGAAGTTGATCAATGGCCTTAATTCAAAGTCTTTTTACAATAATAAAGAATAATCTTACTTGCTTCTTATTATCACTGTTATTTGGAATATTGGTGTCTTACAGAGAGAAGGGGATGAGATATGCAGTCAAATAAAGTAGTTTGAATTCAAACCACACCATTTACTAATGGGTGACCTTGAATAAGTTACATCATTTCTCAAGCTTCAGATTCCTCATCAGCAAAATAGTGTTAGTAACTCTTTATTGCAAGGTGTTTGCAAAACCTGAATTATGTAACAGATTCTAGTGCGGTATCAGTCCTATAATCGGTGCTCAGTAAATAGCTATTTTTCTATTATTTCCTTGTCTCTGTTTTATTTTCATGACAATGGCAATAATCAAAAGCCCTTGGGAGTCTGTAAAAGCCTAGAACTGAGTTACCTAGGTTTAGACAACAGTGACCGTTCCTGGAGGATGGTGAGCCTGGTATTTGTGGATGCTCTGGTATGGCTTCCATGTTATGGTACAGTAGTTCTATCCAACATAACATTAATTTAAGAAAAATGTACAAAGGACCTTCTCTGTGTCAGGCAGTCCCATGTGCCAGGGATATAACAGTGAATAAAACATTCAAAGGCATTGTCCTCAACAAGCCTGAAGTATAGTGAGAGAGACAAATACAATAAAGTAAGACAAATGGGTAAGTAATGTAATGTCACAATGAGATATCACCTCACACCTGTTAGAATGGCTATTAGCAAAAAGACTAGAATTAAATGTTGGTGAGGATGTGGAGAAAAGGTGAACCCTTATGCATATTGGTGGGAATAAATTAAACTGGTGCCACCACTATGAGAAACAGTATGGAAGTTCCTAAAAAATATAAAAATAGAAATATCATATTAACCAGCAATTCCACTTCTAGGTATTTATCCATAGAAAATGAAAACACTAATTTGAAAAGACATATGTACCTCATGTTCATTGTAACCTAAGTATCCATGGATGAGTAAAGGATAAAGAAAATGTGATACACACACACACAGAGGAATATTATTCAGCCATGATAAAGAATGAAATCTTGCCATTTGTGATAACATGCGTGGACCTTAAGGAAACAATGCTAAGTGAAATCAGTCAGACAGAGAAGGACAAATATCATGTTACCTCTAAAAAAACAAACAAACAAAAAAACAAAAAACAAAACTCCAAAAACTCACAGATACAGAGAACAGATTGGCAGTTGCAGGAGGTAGGGAGTGGGGGTGGAGGGAATGAAAGAAATGAGTGAACTATTTTCGCTTTGTTTTTCTATATTTTAAATAAATTAATTTTTTTTTAACGAATAAGTCGAAGAGGAGGACTGTAGAGCAGTGACTTGTTGGAGTCGCTGGACAGAACAAGTCTTGGTGGAGTTTGGGGGGTTTGCTTGGGGTCTGTACACATGTGGCAGACAGTGGGTTTGATCAAGGCAGTAAAGAAGTAGGAGCCCAAGGCAGTTGGAGCCCAGACTCATTGTTAGGATCTAAGTAAGAGAAAGCTGGGAATTAATAATGAGGCAAGTGTATCTAATGCAATAGCTGATCAAAGAAGCCAGACGAACCTCCTTGTCCAAAGCAGGGATTGGCTAGGTTAACCTTTACTGACCACTTGAAGAGCATGAGAGAGGAAGGAGCAGGAACTTAGAAACCTACTGAGATGCTGAGAGCCAAATCCCCATTACTGACTCAGCCAGAGCACCTTTATTTCAGCTCCTGTTTATATTGGCATTGTAAGTCATTCTTTTACAATTGAGAAGCTTTTCTGAGGCTAAAATCACTATAAGAACTACTTATGTGACCCAAGCTTCCCATTTTCCCAGTGCGGACATTCAACCAGAATTTTGTCCCGTTGCTGTAGTCGGGTATGAGTATATGGCAGTGATTGGGAGACAGTCTCAGCACTCTTGGAAGTCTCATTCCACTGAGGTGAAAGTGGAAGACACACAGTATTAACTATAGCATTACTAAATTAAATAATAGGAAGAGCTCGAGATCAGCTTGCAATGCTCCAGAGTGCTCAGTTGGATTCTTTAGAGGTCAAACTGTTCCTTAGTTTCCTTTAAGGTTCCAGGGAGACTCTAGGTTTATAGATGCCCTGCAGCTGTCCTCAACACGGGAGATGGAATGGCATAGGTGCAGGTGGAATTGCCACATGCATGAAGGCTACCTGGTGGACTTGCTACTGTCCCAGTGGCCCTCCTCTCTGTCCAGTTGCTGGACACCTCCTAGCAGCAGATCCACTCACATGCGTGCTCCACACAGGGGTCCTGATTCAGGATGTGAATCAGGACCCCTGTGAGGAGCCCGCATGAAGTTCTCCAATGCAGAAGCCTCTGTTTCTTATCACCATCCTGCCTTAGCCTCGTACACTTTTAGCTCAAAACCCCTGTGTTTCTTCCAATGGAACCTCCAAAAAAAAAAAAAAAAAAACTTGAGTCTCTATTAAATGTACTTCTAAAACATTTCCAACAGAAAATACATTTCCCCTCTCTCAAGGGCAGGATGCCCTCAATCTTTAGAAAGAATTGCCTCATCTGCATGTGATGGAAGCAGTGGAGGGAAGGAGGTACATTTGCACTGTTACCTGGATAAAGTCCCCCTTACATCAAGATGGGGTAAAATGCACCTTTTACAATACACAAAAAGAAGAAAAAATTATATCTCTATACATCAATGATACATTCAAACTCTAAGATATTGCTACATTTCTAACTATGGAAAATGTTTTAAAAGAGAGATATGGAATAAGGTGAGAACTTGTAACAAGGGGTTCTGATCCAGTCTAGGGTCTTGCCAGGGACAAGAATGGAAGAGTGTTCTCAGCAGAAAAACAGTAAAAAAGTCCTGAGGCAGTATGGGGCCTGGAGACAGAGAGAGAGAGAGAGTGACAGAGATGAGAGAGATGGAGGGAGGGAAGGGGGAGGGATGGAGGAAGGGGGAGAGGGGGAGAGACAGAGAGAGAGAGAGACAGAGAGACAGAGAGACAGAGAGACAGAGACAGAGAGAGAGAGAAAGAGAGATTAATATCTGCTATGAATCCACAGGACAGGATGGAGATAAAACTTTCTATGGTAGCAATAAACCCTGTCCTTACAGTTCTGTAGGTGAACATAACTCACTTTGGACAGATGGTGTTATGAGGAGGCTTTCACTTAAAAAAAAAAAAAATTATTTATTTACAGCTATAGGATACAATCTAGGACAGTTAGCCTTCTGGTCTCCTGCCCACAGGGAAAAGTAGTTAATTTGCTAAGTGGGAGAATTGACATCTCTGGAATCTTGGAAAAAATATAGAATTTCCAGGAAGAAATTGTGGTTCCAATCCCCTTGAGTCCCTCATTATGTACCTCTCTACCTGGCCCCAGCTTCCCAAAAAATGAAAATCTTAGAGTCCATATCTGTCTCTGAGGTCTCTACAATCTTTCCAATTTGAATGTTCCAGGTCTCTAAGAATTTCTTTTAAGTTACTTAGGTAATATGCAAAAATAATTTAGGATGCTCAACCCTGTGGTGACATTTAGATGCCTAGAAATTCCTTCTTTAGGCAGTGACATCTATCGAGGACGACAGCTCTAAAGAGCAGTCAAAATGAGAGAGAATTTATCAACCTTCCTATTAACTGCAAATTTATAGGATGTTTGAAAGTTGCAAGCAAACTCTTAGGGCCATGTTAACGAGGTGGCCTTTAACTTGAAAGACATCTGCAGTTGAACTGTGTCTTTGAGACTCGGTGTTTTAATGAGGTTTCATCCCAATTTAACAGGGGCAAGGAAGGCCAGAGAAAATGCCATGTCTGCTAGATGCTTGATAATTTTTTTTTCCTGAGGGAGAAGAGGTTGGGCTATGTCAGAGCCCACATACCTTTAGCCATTTATCTGTCCCTTCCCACACTCAAAGGCTTTCACACTCTCCATGTCCTCCAGCGTGAACCAGTATCTAAGGATAAAGAGGTAATGGACATATCCAAACTTATGACACGACATTACCAATTCATTTGCTCTCCTGATATTTCAAAGTGCTCCTCTACCTTTGTGACCTTTAGAACAATAGATTATTTATGTAGGTATTTCAGAAGATGTACAGTGCATTAAAATTACTGAAGCATTTTATGGCTGGTGGGGGCACAGGGAAGATTCAAATGTAAGGAAAA
The DNA here is from genome assembly GCF_014176215.1 of Rousettus aegyptiacus. Taxonomy (NCBI): domain Eukaryota; kingdom Metazoa; phylum Chordata; class Mammalia; order Chiroptera; family Pteropodidae; genus Rousettus; species Rousettus aegyptiacus. The sequence continues at coordinate 19,292,518 of NW_023416289.1, forward strand.
TAGTGTTCCTCTTTTAGTTACTTTTGAAATGGCTTAAATCATTTACAGAATAAAGGTTACACTAATAAATGTCTCATTCGTTTTAAATGCTCTGAAATGTGAACACTTTTTGGGAACATATAAAATCATATATAGTAAATGGGCTATGGTGAGATACAGCAAATGGCAGTTATTTCTTTTTGTGTTGTTCTTTAATTCTCCTTCCCCTTGACCAAATTCCAAATTGGAGTAGAGCTAGAGTGAGGAATATCCAGTGAGGCAGATACTGGTATCTTTGAGGCTGGAAATAGTATGAAAATGCAGGAACACAAGTCTGGTTTTTGTTATTATCATGGTATAAAGGTGTGTTGTAAAGTGATTATACTGTTGTTTTTTTTCCAAAATATTCTTCCATTATTTTCCTCCTTGCTCAATACAAGTGAGGAATACAAAAATGCCTATAGTTCCCCAAATATGTCATGCTTTGCACATGTTTTATTTAAAATGTCTATTCCCTTGTACACCTTCTAGTCTTCTATATATCCTTCGAAATCCAACTACTCTGAGAAACACAACTGCTTTGGTCAATTAAAGTTTTTCCTATATTAACTCTGTATCAGGAGTGTACATTGTAACACTTAACTGCATGGATTCAGAAATCAGATTACAGACCGACCTTGACTTCGTTGTGTATTTGTTGTGGAATCCTGGCTAAATTTCTTATCTGTGCTTTTTTTTTTATATCCAAGAAAATAAAAATAGAATTATCATAGTTTTTGTAAAGATTCTAAAGATACACACTGAAACATTTTAAAGTAGTATTTGGTACAGATGAAGTGTTCAATAAATGTTAGCTATTTTTATTATATCTCTATATTACGTATATTACACAGCATGAAAAATATGGGAAACATGTTATATTAGATATCCATTCTTGGTATAATAACAGTAATATAATGGTTCTCCTGTACTGCTCTAATTCAAGACCATGTTGCTGATTTTTTTGGCCTTGTCATTTGCACCAGTTCTGTCTGGCTCTCAGCCCTCATTAAATTCTCAAGAAATGTTATCTTTGATTTCTTGCTTTTTCATGCAGAGGAGGATTCAATTAGGAAACATTTCTGTTTCATCTTTTACTCTCAATATTATAAAATGGGACTTTAAATCTTTGGAATGTTTTGATCATACTAGTTCTTCTAGAACCAAATGACACATGTTCCATGAAATTTGTCTCCTCTCCAGTAAAAATAATTTTAAAAATAAGTCAAAATTAGTCTCCAACATTTTTCACGAAGGCATCGATTCAACAAATTGTTCCCAGTTCAGGCTCTGTACTAAAGCAGTGACTCACAGCAGGTATGTACAGTAAGCTGAGAGTTGCCTGTGACCCCCCTTTGTTACTTTGCTGGGGTCTTGATTTTAGAAAACAAAACAGTGTCAGCAGAAAGGTGAGCTGAGCTATGAGATATATAAAAAAGAGCTCTGAATCCATTCCTTGAACATTTGAATCCAGCTATGTCATTTTGCATTTTATGATCTATCAAGTAATAATCGTTATTATTACTAAAGTAATACTACCAGTAGGGGTAGTACTTCACTTATCCTACTTTAATTAAGTTCTGTCCTTGCAGTTAATACAGCTTATACACCTGATGAGTTTCCTCATCTGTAAAAGGGACATAATACTGCATTTCAGTACTAATTAAAGGATTGGGTTCTTCTATTCTTCAACATATTCTAAGTGCATACCATACTCCTGAATGCCTCTTGAGTCACTGAGATACAATAATAAAGAATGCAGATAAGGTCTGCGCACTTGTGGATCTCACATTCTAGATGTACAAGACAATCCATGGGTCTGCCACATGTTCTAAGTCGATAGAGATAGATCTTTTCCTTCTGTCAACTTGGGTAACCCAATGCCTTTGTATGCAGGCAAATAAAATAAAATCTGACATTTAGAAAAATGGGAACTTTGAGCTATGAAAGTAGGAGATATTCTAGAACATGATATCTATGTTCAATTCTTTGACAAAATTCCATAGTAAAAATAATTTAAATGTTTTATAGGATTTAAAATAAAACAACCAAGAACAATTAGAGGCACTCTTGCGTCTTAATATCAGAAATTCAGGTAAGATCAAGTTGATTTCCCATAAACTCTATGCCTAAGAAAGCAGGAGCACATGGTCAGCTTCAGCAGATATTTGTTGACTAAAGTAATGAGGTATTGGCTGACTGAGTAGATGAATGATACAGTAAGATAAGCTGCCTCATACAGTTGTCTTTCCACTCCCATGAGCTTTTCAAAAAATGTGTGCAATCTCTCCCTAAAAGTCCATGACAACTGTAATAGAGAATCTTATAAGGCTAGGTGACATTTAGGGTCCTCTCTACAACTCAATGCTCAGATCCTTTTTCCATGATTCTATTCTTCATCACAGGGTTTGTTTGTTTTTTGTTTTTTTTTTCCAATTTGCCAACATGGAGCTCCTCTTCATTTACATCAATGTTACCATGTTCTGCTCTATTAGTCTCTTAATCTCTTTGCTAATTCCCATATGGTATTGAATCATTTCATTAAGGGCTGTACTGTTCTGTGGCTGAAGCCCAATGTCCTTTCCTGCTGTGAGCACACTCAGGCTCTTGGGAATATGGAAGTTCTCACTCTGGCTGGATTTTTAAAAAACCTGACCTAATTTATATAACTGAAAAACACTTTAGAAAAAGATTCATGCCTGTATCCATCAAAATCAAATTCCTGGAACTGTTGACTTTTACTTTTTACCTTTTTCCAAAATATTGATGCTATGTTTTGAAAAGTACCTCATAGAGTGATAGGAAGAGACTTTGGCCAAATTAATGGCTTAGTCATGACTAAGTGAATGACTATAGAAATGGCATTAGCATCTCAGAACTTCAGATTTCTCACCAATAAGAGGAGGATGGAACCCAGCTGTCTCTATTTATAAGACACTTTACTAAATTTTTGTCAAAAATTAAATCTAATTTTCCAATAATCCTGTAAAGTAGGTTGAAGTTGTATCTGCATTGTAATTTTTTGGAAGACTTCTTTTACGGATCAGGAAGTTAATATAATTTTTAATTGTGTACTATACAATACTCTGTAAATTGGGAGGAAAAACTTTAATTTCCTCACAAAATTCATAAAAATTACCTCATTTACGTTAATCTTACAAAAACAATCTGATAAAACAGCTCATGATTTTTCTACATACATGCGAGAATTATTTTTATGGGATGCTCTATGATCAGCATGACATTTCCATCACTGTAGTCAACACTGAGGGAAATGTAGACAAAACATAAGGTCATTGAAAGAGCTATGTGAAGCCATTTTAATAAGCAAGGTGATCATTCTCTGTATTATTTAGACTATACCTGGAATATTATAGGCCAATTTGGTCTATCCCAAATTACAAGAGTGTTTGTGTTCTTGTGTTCACCCTTCAAGGGTTTTCAAAGGTACTAGAAATCATGATTAATGAAAGATGTTTGAAATAACTGGCACTCAACCTGATAAAGAAAACCAAATCTTCAAAAGATATGACTGACTTCCAGTTTCAGCACCAACATGCAAAGAACTTGGAAGTCCAATCCTTGAACAACAACAACAACAAAATTGTACAAACTGAAAATCATTGACATTATCTGGGTTCATTTGCGAATGACATTTTCAGGACAAATCACTACTTTGAAGTCTGGACAGACGGCAAATCCAGAGAATAAATCCAAGAGCTGCTTTTGTGGAGCTGCATCTGCTAAAGACATAAAAATTTAAGAACCTTAAATGGAAATTCTGGTGAAGTGCTGGAGGCTGAGGGTGGACTCAGTTTAGGGAGGTCTCTATATTTTCATAGACTTTACCACCAGAAACCCCATGGGTTCTTATGATGAAGATATAAGAAAGATCCCCACGTGGCTGTGGTAGGAGGAAGTAAAAAGTAGTCATTATTACTATGCCCAGAATCTCCTCCACAAGTCTCCAGGAGTAAAAAAAAAAATTGTCAGAGCCATGTCCCAGAGCCATGGAAAAGGGGTATGAATAAATTTTAAATGCATATTGCTAAGTAAAATAAGCCAGTACGAAAAAGCTGTATACTGTATGGCTCTAATCATATGACATTCTGTAAAAGACAAAACTATGGAGATCACAAAGAGATCACAAACTGCCAGGGATTCAGTGTGGGGGAAGTGGGGTGAACGGGGGAGAAGCTGAATAATTTAACTAGTAAGGATTGTGAGGGTGGTGAAACTCTTCTGTATACTACTGCAATGGTGAATGCAAGGTATTTAAGTATTTGTCAAATCCCATAGAACTTTGTAGAACAAAGGGTAAATCTTAATATATGCAAATTTTCAACAACAACAAAAAAACATTTAGGAGGCAGGGGAATACCAGAGTGGAATTTACAATGTGACCAAAAATTCATTACAGATGTATAAAATGACCTCATTGAAGGGGATAATGGAATGACGTGCTAACACAAGTAACTTTGGAAATGAATGAACTCTAAGACTGATGGCAAAAGGAACTGTACATATGTACTGTATTATGGTTGATAAAGTGGTTTCCCATTGGCATATAAGTTAAAAATTCTAAAACCACTGTACATGATATAGGAATTGGCCAATTAATTAAGTGGATGGTAGATAATAGAAGCCAGTTTTCTCACTGTTGGAGAGGGATATTACAAATAAACAAAGAAAGATGACAAGAATGATCCAGGTAATAATAGCTAAAATTGGAGGGAGACATTAGGAAGAACTTATGTTTATAGATATGAGTAAATGAGTAAGTTTGTATACACATGTAGAACTTGCTTTATTGTTGGGAGGTTCTGGAAGTAACAACAGCCCTATAGCAGTGAGCACGGCTAATACCCAGAACGTGGTTTCTTTCTTTAAAAAAATTAATTAATTAATTGATTGATTAATTAATTAATGAAGAAATGCTTTAAATTTTTCTTTTCCCCTATCTTCCCCCTCTCCCCTCTGGTAGCCACTAGTCCATTGTCCATGTCTATGAGTCTCTGTTTGCTTGTCCTGTTCATTTGTTGCTTTTAGGTTTATATCCCACATGTAAGCAATATCATGTGATTTTCAACTTATTCTCTGTGGCTCATTTCACTTAGCATGATTATCTTGAGGTCCATCCATGTTGTCGCAAATGACAGTATTTCATCTCTTCTTATGGCTGACTAACATTCCATTGTATATATGTACCACAACTTCTTTAGCCAATCATCTATCATAGGATACTTCAATTGCTTCCATATCCTGGCCACTGTGAATAATGCTGCTATGAACATGGGTGTGCAAATATCTTTTCGGATATGGGTTTTCCAAGTCTTTGGGGTAAATACCTAGTAGAGGGATTGCTGGATCTTATGTATAGTAGATAGATTCTTAGTTTTTTTGAGGTTCCTCAAAAAAACCTCCATATTGTTTTCCACATTGGCTGTCCCAATTTGCAGTCCCATCAGCAGTATATGAGGGTTCCTATTTCTTCACATCCTCTCCAATATTTGTTATTACTTGTCCTGTTGATTACAGGTATTCTAACAGGTACGAGATGGTATCTCATTGTGGCTTTGATTTGCATTTCCCTAATAGCTAGCGATGTTGAGCATCTTTTCATGTTTGTTGGGCATTTTTATGTCCTCTAGGGAGAAGTAAAACATGGTTTCTAATACCATTCTCCAATAAAGAGAATGAGAGTTCCTTGGAGTAATTGTCTGATCATAAGACTGGGGCAGGAATAAATAATGTGACTGTAGAGCGACTGATGTACATACATGCATAATCTTTGAGATATGTCAAAGAAACATAAGAACTGAGAGAACTCTCAATGACTAAAGTAGAACTAGTTGAGCAACACAATAAAATGTAATTAATTATATATGAGTCCCTACTGATATAAATGATTGAATAACGAAATAACAAATAGGAAGACAGACAAACCTCTCATACAGAAAAATTCCAATCTGTGTAGACTTTTCACATTTAAGGAAGTAGAACATAATGTCCCATTTGTTAAGTGTTGACTGCACATAACAATTGCTTTCCAAAAAGTACAATGTGGAAATGGAGAAAAAAAGAGAATTTTTCAGTGGAGAAACTTGACAAATACTAATAGCCAGGTGATGGATATTAACATGAACCATAGTAAGTCATGTTGAAAGTATGTACCTTTATTACTCAGGGTTCTCCAGAGAAACAGAACCAAAAGGAGACAGGTAATTAGTTAACTGAAATAGGTTCATGTAATTATGGAGACCGGGAGGTCCTACGACCTGTCATCTGCAAGCTGGAGAACCAGGAAAGTCAATGGCGTAATTCAATCCAAGTCTGAATACCTGATAGCCAGGGGGAACTAATGGTGTAAGGCCCAGTCAGAGTCTGAAGGCCCAAGAAGAGGAGTGGCTATGTCCAAGCGCAGGAGAAGATGGATTTCCCAGCTTAGGCAAAGAGAGCAAATTTGCCCTTGTCAGCCTTTTGATCTTATTCAGGCCCTCAATGGACAGGATGCTTAACTGCATGGGTGAGGGTGGTATTATTCACTCAACTTACTGATTCAATTGCTAATCTCTTCTGGAAATACCCTCACAAATACGCCCAGAAATAATGTTCTATCTGAGCATCCTTCAGCCCAGTGAAGCTGACAACATAAAATTAACCAGCACAGTACTACTCTCGATACGTGATGAGAATGGTATTTTCCCTCTATGGTTATCCTTCCAAAAACCATAACCCAAGTCTAATTATAAGAAAAATGTCATAAAATCTCAATTACAGGATATTTTATTAAAAACTTAACCAGTAATCCTCAAAAGCGTTAACATTATAATAAACAAGGAATATTTGAAAAATTGTCACATCAAAGAGAAACCTAAGAAAACATGAGCACTCAATGTAGTTTGGTATCCTGAAAGAGATCTTGGAACAGAAAAAGCACATTGGGAAAAAAATGAGGAAATCTGAATAACACACAGGTTTAAGTTAATAATAAAGTATCAGTATTTATTCAATTATTGCAATAAATGAACTACACTAATGTAAGTTGGAGAAACTGAATCTGAATAATAGGAAAAAGTGAATTTGAAGTATATGGGAAGTATCTACTATCTTTAGAATAATTCTGTAAATCTAAGACTGTTCTAAATTGTAAAGTTTATTTAAAAATAAAAAGCTATGCAACAAATAAAATAAAAAAGAAAAGAAAAGGATATGGCAGCCATCTTAAAATATCAGAGAGATCTCAGATGAAAACAGTTGGCTTCCTCACTGCAATCTCCCAGACTCGGTCTAACCTAGTTTTTGGTCACAGTGCAGAGGCTGACTCAAAGTGAAGAAGAATAATGACAAAATCCACAACATCTCACACACACACACTCTCACTCACACACACACACACACACACACACACACACACACACACACTTCTCTATTCAGAAAAATTTGAAATGGCAGTGAGCTAGTCAAAGAATTAAAGGAAAGGCTGGATGATTAACCAACAGTGATACTGTAGTATAATCTAGCAGCATATGGATGTGTTATATTATTGTCTGGCCACTATTTTTGTAAATAAAGTTTATGGGAACACAATCACAGTCATTTGTTTACTTATTGTCTATGGCCATTTTTACACTATAATGGCACAGTTGAGTAGTGGTGACAGAGTATGCGCTACAAAACCTAAAATATTTATAACCTTGCCTTTTACAGAGAAAGTTTGCCAACTCTTGCATTAGACGCTGCCAGTCTTTCAAGCCCTTAAATACCTCTACATTATCACCTTCTCCCCAAGAGCCGAACTTGAATGCTTATTCACTATCAATGTTCATCCATATCCACCTTGTTCCCGACATGGCTTAATAAACTGTTCTCTCTAGAATGTTCTATCAGTTTAACCGAAGAGAAAGAAAACATTGCTTCCAAATAAACAATGATGATCACACAAAACCATGACAAGAAATGTCTAATTGATTTGGTCCCTGAGGACAGGTACAAAAGTGAACAACCAGATAAGCAGTGAAGCATATGATATTAGTGTACGAAACATTATCTGCGGCACATTGATTCTAATCCATTTCTGCACCTATGACCCCACACCTCATCTCCTATCAGTGGCAGAAAAGCAGTATTAATCTTACAAGACATGTGGCTTTACAAAGCACAGGATATGTGTTGTTCATTCCTTGCTTCCAGCTGTTCTAACAGAAACTTGCCTCTTTATTCCTTCTCTACTCTTTCCCTTCTTTCTTCCTTCCCTCTTTTCTTCCTCCCTCCCTTACTTTTTTTTTCCCTTTTCCTTCCTTCTTTTCAGTTTTCCTTGTAATAATTTCTTCATTTGTTTTTTGAAAATGTATTGTATCTAAAACTGATATCCAGGGGTTCATGAGACATAACTGCTTCCCTAAGGAATTCTTCTTTTGAAATAGGCTGAGAACTCCCCCAAAAAATGTATTATGATTTATTAAGTAGTATAACGGAGGTATAAATAAGGCTCTATTATGCAAGATTCTTAAGGAAACTGATGCTCTTATAGGATTTATATTTTTTATTGCTTTCTCCTACCTAGACCAGATAAAGAAGACATTTGGCCTTATAGATTTAACACAAGGACATCAGAACTTATCACTTTTCACATATAAGAAGAGTATTGTAGAAATGATAGGTGTGACTATTTCTTACTTTTATATAGTACCTAGCAGCTCACAAGTCCCTTTTATATTCAATATACTCCAAAGACAGGCTTATAGGATATGAAGTATCTAACAGCCAGGAGAGTCATGTTTGTTGTACACAGTGCAATCTTGCCACCATTTTCTTTCCAAATCTTTCTTGTATGATTTTGTTTTCCACTGACTCATTCACCCCTCACACTTCTTCGTAACACGAGGCTCTCTACAGGACCACAAGATCTAACACGCAAGTTTTAAAAAGCGTGCAATCCTTTCTGTAAATTACTACACCTTAAAAAAATGAAAGCTGTTATGCAATGGCATTGGCCACTTGGAGAGGAGTATAATTGAGTGAGAAGAAGTAAAAAGTATTACCTGAGTTTTATCACTCCTCCTTCCCAAAAGCCTCAAATCCAGAGCTAACTATCCTCTCTAAGATATTAAAATTTTATTTCCAAGAAAAATAATATGAAAATATGATAACATGTTGGTAATAAGCCCTGCTCCTATATCTGCAATTTAGAATAATTCAGGCCAGTTTACAATAATTTTTGGAATCTCTATGCTCTTAAGAGTTATTAACATCCAAATTCCTAAGTGTCCCATGAAGGTCAACATGGTTCAAAAATCTCTAACCTGAAGATATATTTAATTCTTTTATTCTGATCTCATTGTGATCTTTATAACATTAAAAATCTTTGTCTCTGTACTTTCAACAGGATCCTCACACCCTCTTTAAAAGATTACTTAAAAATACAAAAATTATTAAGGCAAGAAAAATATCTACATAACAGTTGGTATTTACCAGGGTCTCAGTAAATATTAACTGTGCTGAATGGTCTATACAATTTGTAAAAAACCATTAAGAGAACAATTTATTCTTTTTAAGTATAGGTAGGAGTAAGAAAGTATCTTAACTTTATTATCATTGCACTTTTATAAATAAATAAATTCTTCATTTAGCCAGAGAAATACTACTATGTAGACATCTAAGCCAGGCATGGAAGATGATTAATTAGGCTGATCTGCTACCATATTAAGACAGAAAAATATGTCCTTTGAGAAAGAAAACTGCTTTGAATATGTTAAAATCTCTCAAGTTCTCTCATGTTCTTTCCACTCTGTTCTTCAAAGTTACAAATGTCAAGACTCCAAAGTGCCTCATGAAAAGTAACATTTCTGTTATTTCTGTTAAAAATGTTCTCGTTGAAAATCTCTTTGTTTAGAAGTGTGTTCAAGTCCTCCACCTACAACTGAGGATCAGGGAGAGCAAAAGGCGCCCAGTGTATTAGATGATGTTTAGGTAATATAGAAGAGGCTATAGATAACATTAAATTTATGGACCCTGAAAATCTTGCAGCTCAGCAAGTTTCCTTCTTTACATTTCCCAACAGGAAGCTTAAATAAAATATCTACCTAATTCTAGTAAGTGTAGACCTTTGTGTATTAGCACTGTCCCAGTTTAAAATTATTCCCCTACCATTACTCTTCTACTTTTCCAGTGCCTTAAATTAGCATTTTTATTTTAGGGATTCATTTTTAGAAGAAGAAACATAAGCACATTGTGAAACAAATCCTTTACAAAATCACTATTCATAGCTTCTTTGCTTTAGAATGTGAGTTATAAAGTTCCATTTAAAATCAGCTTTTAATAATCACAAATCTATATAGATCGCATAGACAGGAGACTTAAGTAGATTTGTTTGCATTTATAGAGTTTGCCTCTGCACATTTCATGTGTCAGAGTTACTGCTCCTGTGCCAATATATTGATGTTTCAAACCTGTTTTTTGATTCTCATTATTGATTTAAGAAAGGGTTTCTCAACCTCGGCACTATTGACATTTTGGATTAGGTGGGAGGGCAGGTTTCCTGCAGAGTGTTTAGCAGCATCTCTGGCCTCTGGCACCCACCCTCCCCTTCACAGTTGTAACAATCAGAATTATTTCCAGACATTGCCAAATGTCCCCTGGGTTTAAAACCACTGATTTAAAGAATTAACTTTGTGGCAAAATGTTTTTGTTAAGAGTTTGCTTTATTCATTTATTTGTTTATTGAGAATAATGTTTGCAACAGCATGGAATAATCTGAGTTCACACGACCTCCAATTAACAGCTGACAATGAGTAAACACGTGGAATTATAAACTATGTCAATGACTTTGAGATTGTAAAATATAAAACCAAACTGTCTACAGAATGACCAAGTTTACAATAAAACATAGGAAGTGTATTTTTCTTCCAAAGAAACATTTGTTTCATTAATTATTATGTCGAAAGAAAAAAATTCTATTTGTTTAGCAAATAATAGAAAGAACTACATATTTTTATGAAAGATTTTATTCTTTTATTTACAAATACCCATAATTCAACTCCGCTGAGTTTTTAATGTGCAGCATTTTATGTGCAATAAGATCATTATGTTAATATAACAGATGTCTTTCAAACTGTCAAACATTAATTACAATTAACTGGAGTGTTTTTAAAATAAGATTAAATTGTGACTTATTTTAAATTATGGTTCAACAAGCTAATACTCTTTCTTCAAAGACTGAATATTGACTGAGCAGGTAAATACTGATTGCAAGATAGATTTTTTTTTTTAAAGACTATCCTTGCAGGGAAATTGTGGTATTTTGTGTGCTATCTTTGAAGCAGTTTTCAGTCTGTACATGAAGCAGATGTTTGCTACATGACAAGGATAAATGTGTCTGTCTTTAATAGAGGTTAAACAAAATGTCAACTTTTAAATCCCTGCCAAGATTTATCAAGGGTTCTAAAATCATGTAAAATAGTAAACTTTGATAAATTTGTAATATTTTGCTTTTAGTAGTATTTAGTGTCTGCACAAAAGGAGACAGCAATCTTTAATTTTTAGATTTTTCAAGCAGAAGGCTCAAAATAGTAAAACTATTAAATAACTATTAAATACTTTAATATCTGAGATCAATGATAGCCTCATAAATGTAAAAATGTCTGAAATGCACTCATGTAATGCATGTCAATTTGACTTGTAGTTTTTTGACTTATACTGCAAATCTTTACTATAGTTTAAACAGATATTGAACTTGAATATCTTAAAGCTATATCATGAAAAAGGCTATTCCCTAATTTAGATATTACTTGAGCTCTGCTGACCACACATAACTCACTGCTCTAAAATGATAGGAGTTAAGATTATGAGGTACTCTTTAAACTTCACTTGATTTTAGACTAAATTTAACCTCAAATTTCTGATTGACTACTTACAACAAAATTCAACATAGGTAACTTATTTAACATCTCCCTTCGTTTAATTTCCTCACCTATAAAATGGGGGTAATTAAATAACTCCTGCCACTTAGTTGCTGTTCTTTGTTTTATTTTGTTGTATACTTTTCCCCATCCTGGCACTAAGTAAACTGTTGAGTGAATATTAGTTCCACTAAGTTTCCATATGGAGAGAGCCAAAAATTGACCTGTGATAAAATAGGTTGCCAAAATTCTTAGTATATCCCTGGTATTTATTAACAAGCATTGTATTAAAAATAATATATAAGAGATTCTGTGAAAGGCAGAATAATGGCCACCTATTGATGACTAAATCCTAACCCCAATAACCCATGAATATATTGTCTTTCATGGCAAAAAGGACTGTGCAGATGTGTTTATAGTTAAGTATCTTTTATTTAAGACCTATTATCAGACAATACGAACAGTTAAATAAAAGTTACATTTCTAACTTTCAAAACAGATGAGCCAGCACTATACCATTTCTCTCTGTTAAAGCAAACTTTAATGCTTTAGACTTATTTTCTGCTAAAAATCATTTTGGAAGAACTTATCATATTATTTTTTATTCCCCTGAAAAGGTTGGCCTGGGATGAAAGAGAATAAATCTATATTCAAGGGGCTCTTTTTCCTAACAGTTGTAGGTAGAATAAAGGCCTCCCAAAAAATGTCCAAGCTCTAATTCCAGGAAGTTATGAATATGTTCATCACAAGGCAAAGGGGAACATGGTAGCAGATGTTTCTAAACTATATATAAATGTTTCTCAGCTATAACAATACTATAACAGTGAGAGCTTCATCTGGATTGCACTATTTTTTCCTTTGCTCTCAAAATTAAATACATATACAGGATTTTCTTGTTATTGTCACAAGGGGAGAAAAACAATTCACACAAAATATTTTAAAAGTTTCTTGCCTCATATAACTGAAAAATTCAGTATTAAAGCATGCATTAATCAAAGCTATATCCAGGACCTTGAATAATATCCTCAGAAATCTGTCATCATCTTTTACCCCTATTTTGTTGTTTTTATTATTTTGTGACTTTATTCTTATACTCTCTTTTCAAGATAGCACCATTCCAAAGATTTTATGAACTAGCAGAAAGACTTCTTTCTGAAAAGCTTTAACAAATGTATCAAATACAGCTCTGGTATAGACTGAATTTCTGAGAAAGCAGAGACTGAAGCAAGGATTAAAATGCTAGTACTTTTTTTGAGAGATTCAAACTAAGGCAGTAAAAGTAAGAAAAAAAATAAAAGTGAAAAAAAATATGCTACATTGCAATATGAGGCTTTATTTAACACACAACTTCTTCGGAAGTGCTGCAAGGAACTACAGCTACAGTAGTCCCAGCTGGCATATTCACTGGGCATATAGGGTTTCCCAAAAAAGGAGTGAATGGAGAACTCTTAATTGTTCAACTTGGATCATGTGCCTATTTCAGAGCCAACTGCTGTGGCTGAAAAGTTATGACTGCGAAGTCTTTAGCTGCATGCCCATCTTTGACGTTGAGAGATGGCTGTGTTTGTTCACATACGAAATATGTGGATTTGCAAGACTGAGTGTGCTGTTATTGCAAAAAGGGGCGCAGGATGCTGGACGAGCTAAAGCAACAAACCCGACCTCTCTCAAAGTCACCAATTATACCTAAAAAAATTATATATATACATATATTTTTAAATACACCTAAAAAAAATTTTAAAAGATCCACTATCAACACTTTAAAAGATCTTCTAAAGTAACTAATGATGACTCTGGTTTACTCTTAATATTTACAGCACTGTATCTCCCACATAGCACTTATCACTTACTGTTTATCCTGTAGTATTCTACATCATGTAGTAGGCATTAAGCGCTCCAAAGTCTTCATCAGATTTGTTGAAAAACATATATGTAGATATATATATGTAGATAGTATTTATTTATGCATCTTCTTTAAAATATTTATTTAATCTTATTATATGCAAGGTACTATACAAAGAAGAGTAGAAATGCTTGACTTTCAGAAGATATCTAGAAAAAACATTTAAATCAATAATTATAATTTGATTTGAAAAGTTATAGCAAAGTTATGTGCTGTATGTACTGTATGACTCAGGGCCTCAGTAGGAAACTGAGTTCAACCCAAGAAACTGAGACACCCAGAGAGAGACTAGCAACAGTACAATTATCAGCCCTGAGATGAAAAGAACAAGAAAAGGAAATTGATTTACTGGATATGGTGTCAACTGGAGCCATAGAAGAAAGACTGACTGGAAAGGGGTCATAGATGGACTCACCTATGTTTAAAAAACAAAGCTAAAACAGGTAAAGAACAAGAAAGAATGATTCCCTCTACTCTGACTCCTCTCTTCTCCTATCCTGTGATTTCCTCTGGGTACCTCCCATAGACTTAGCCCAAATCAATGTCATAGGGTAAGAGTGGTAGAAGTGGGGAGAGCTCTTGGAATCAGCTTCCTGGGCTTTGGGGCAGGAAAGAACAGGGTGCTCAGTAAATCTGGATACCTGCAGTGGTGACTGGGCAAAGGCAGAATAAGAAGCACATAGACTAAGTGAAAGTCTAGGTGTGTCTGAATAGCACGGGACCTGTAGGGAGGAGAATCCGTGAAAGACAGCACACGTTCTCCAAGTGGAGACAACTGCACAAAGGTGTGAAAAGGTCTTGGAATGGCAAAATCAGCATGCCTCCAGGAAGTAGGTATTGCCTAGAGGAATCTGGAAGAGTATCCATAATCTACACTACGTTACTGCTAGTAGTTTTTACTGAATAGTATAGGTAAAGAATGGTCAAACAGATTAACAAAAGTTTCCCTTATGCTGGTTTCCACTCAAATCAAGGACAGGTCTGGTATTCCTGATTACCATAATCCCATTCTAGTAGGTGCTTTCTTGTGAAATATGCCTTGATAATTCAACCTCGCTAGATTCCAATTTTTTAAAAAATTAGCCTTTTATCATTGTTTAAAATAAATAGTTTAGTTTAGACTGGAGATATTGAGTAGAACTTTATACCAAGATTTATATATGATTTTTTCTAATATTTTAAATTTCAAAGGAGTTGGAGAATTATTTATAATTACTACCACCTTTATTTAATTATAATAAAGTTCCAAAATCTGATACCAGATAAAATAAGATGGAAACTAAAATGTAACATTAATGATTCACAGAAATGAAAAAACTGAAAAAAGTGAACATATAATCTCAATATTCTTCCATTGTAATACCTACAAAGTGTACTGGTTCTAATAGATAATATGGTGTCTTTAAAATCACATGAAAAAATAAGAAATATATAAGCTACATGAGTTAAACCACTTTAGGACAAATGACATTTGATTCTGCCAAACACAAGCCCTGCATTTATCAGCTCAGGCAGGTCTCCTTGGATTACAGCATCATCACAACTTTTTGGGAGTTTTTCTAATATACTTATCTCTATGACGAAGACATCGCATATGCTATTTCATTTAGCCTTCATAATAATCCTGTGAAGTAAGGACATTTATATATGAGGAAACTTCTTCAAAGAATTTGAGTAGTTTACCAAAAGATAAACAGATATAAACCATGGAGCTGATATTCAAACTGAGATCAGTCCATACCCTGAATTATTATGCTTTTCTGAATACATGGTATACTCTTTTTCTAATGGAAATTCTGAACTTATTTATGTATGTCAATAACCCAACTGATTTTGAGTATCAGGCTGAATGTTCTATTCTTTGAAATTAATTGCCCATCATCCTTGCCAGAAATGATTACTCCCTTACCTTTGAGTTTCTAAGATCTGTGACTTGAGCATAATTACTATTCGTTTTGAGCATACTGTGAAGGCACTGTATTTTACAATATTTTTATTGAAAAAATATATATTCAGAAAATTAAAAATAAGTATACAGCTTGTTAAATTTTCACAAAGGAACATATCCCTGTGACCCGTATCCAGACCAAGAAACAGAACATTACCAGAATATCAAAAACCCCTTCTTATTCCTTTCTTACCACTATCCCTACTCCTATCCCCAAAGGTAACTGTTATTCTGATTTATAAAGGGATACACTAGTTTTAGGCAGGTATTATTTTAAGTACTTTACATGTAATTTATCTCACACTCAAAATAGCCCTAGGCACAGAGTGTGTCTAAATAACTTATCAAAAGGTAATAGAGCTGGTAAATTGTGTGGAATTTGGATTCAAACTCTAGCAATTAGCTGCAGAGACCATTCATTTAATCTACACTTCTGTATGTCTCATCTGTCAAATATTACTTTATACCTTGCTTTCTCATTAGTTGTGGCTATATCTTATTTCTCCCAGATAGAGAGATTAAGCTCTTAAAATATAAAGTTTATATCTAAATCATCTTTGTAACTTCTTTAATATTAAGTGCAGCCTACAGCATAATCTATTCAACAAATATTTTGCTGGTGGATCAAATGAAGGAAGAAATAAAATGAAACAAATAAATGCTTATTTAAAATGCTGTGCGATAGCACTCTAGAACTTTGATAATATTGAAGTGATTTTTACTCAATGTTTAAGGCATTGCTTTTTTATTTCTTATAGTCATCAAATAACACATTTCTGTAAGCCTCATTTTTCAGTATCAGCATTTTTCAGTACTTGGATATTTACCATTAAATACAGTCACATAAGCAGTAAAAATCTGTGCAGCACATGTAATGTCTGACTGGATTTAGAAGAGCAGAATTTCCACTTAATATGAGTAGTCTCTACTCAGGCAGCATTTTTAGCTTCAGATTACAAAATACTTAACAGTTTAATTCACTTTTTTCTCTCTGCTGGCATTTCTTATTGCTATAAGCAAGATGCCTTTGATAAGTACTTCTCCACCGCTTCCTCAGAAGTAGCAATTCTGTTAGTTGTCAAAATACATTCTTCCCTTAGTACTTACAACTAATATTTC
This sequence comes from Rousettus aegyptiacus, assembly GCF_014176215.1. NCBI lineage: Eukaryota > Metazoa > Chordata > Mammalia > Chiroptera > Pteropodidae > Rousettus > Rousettus aegyptiacus. The sequence continues at coordinate 19,309,406 of NW_023416289.1, forward strand.
CATTAGTGTAAAAGATTAAGCTAATGAGGTAACATCAGTAAATGTCAAGGATAATCCTCCAGGGTTAGTACCAGTTAAGATTTTAGAGGTCAACAAGTTGAGTTCATTATGATCCAGAGAGGTGAAGTGAGTTGACCACTGTCACTAGCTTGCTGAAGGCATGGCAATACTATGATACCCCATCTTCCAAACTCTCAGCCCTATATTCATCCTACCCCTAATTAAGTGGAATATCTTCTCCTTTCTAGTTGAAGACCAGTCAAGGGATCATCTTTTCTGATCCAGTTCTGTGTTCATTGTTCATCTCTCCTTAACTTAGCCAAGCCAGGAGAATCCCTCTGTTCTAAATATTGCCCTACTTTTCCTTCTTCGGCATCTCACCAACAGGCTATGACTAGCCCACACAATATTGACCATGCAGTAGCAGTAAAAGAGAAGTCAGACGAATGTTTAATTTTATTACACTAGGAGAGTTGTGGAGTCTGTGTGTCCATTTTTCCTCTGAGGCTACCCGATTTAAATTAAAGAGTCTGCGCATCTACAGCATATCTGCTGACTTTCTCCCGTGGGATTTTAGGTCTCTCATAGATACAATAAAGAAATAGGGCACGTATGACCTCTAAGGGATCTTTCAACTCTTAGCTTCCTCTTTATATGATCCGTCTATTGCTTTGAGACATTGGATGGTTTTTCTCAATTGATAACAGATATATTCACTTCATTCTTATTTACATAGACAGAAGCTATGTAGTGACAAGGTCTCTTCAAGGCTGGAATATTTCCTTAATAACATGAACAAAATAGCATCTGGTATCAATCTTGTCCCACTGACTTGACTACCGTGATTTAAAGCTTTCATTCTTTAAATTCAAAATCTAATTTTTAAGGTACTTTCTGTCAGCTGTCTTCATGGATTCTAAATGAGTTTCTGTCATCCTGACAGACTTGGATAAATTGAAACTTAACTAGGGGAAAAAATGTTAAAAAACAATTTGGTTCTGAATAGAATAAATGTGATATATATTTTGGTTATTTTCCCTCTAAACTGTCTTGGCTCTCTGTATAGGCAAGCTGATGATTATGTGTGATGATCAACTACTTCTGTAATTTACTGTCTGACAATAGATTGTAGGCAAATTGCCAGGCTGACTTTGACTGAACCCATTAAGTATTCCTTTTCAAGCACGCTGACCTGGAGAAAAGATTCAAATCATTCTTTTCCAGCATAACCTAAAATTATGGAGCATTTCAGCTATTATTTCCTACAAGTGTTCACTTTAATTAGGTGAGTAATCATTTTACTTAGGGAAAAAAAGCCATTATGATGGCCAAGGGTGGGTGAGAAAGCAATATTGTGGTTCCCTTTCACTAGTATATAACCAGAACACAGAGAATTAAGCTAGGAAAAGAGGGGGCATGAGAGAAACAAAGAGGAAGGAGGGAACGAGGGGGACGGGGAGAGGGAGAGAGAGTGGGCAGGGGAGAGAAGATTAGGAAAGTGGCATTCTGAAGTGTTGAGTTTTCTCAAAATACATATAATCATCCATTTTCGCAAAGCAATAGACTATTTAAAGGCAATGTCACTTCTTTCTTCTAAGCCTCAAAATATATTTTAAGTACAAAGAGCTTCATTGATAGATGGGGAACCTGAGGCTCTATGAAGACAAGTGATTTAATCCATGCCACACAGCTGGCTGATGGCAGAGACTACATTATAATCAGGTCTCTGCCTCCAGAGCCCAATGTATTTTCCATACCACCAGAGGTCCTTAATTAATTCTACCAGAAGTTAATTAGAATCTTCTTTCTACAGAATTTCCGTGAGATTTCTGTTGTTGTCTTTGAGAACAATCCCTATCAGTAAGCCTATATAATCTTTGAAGACAGCCATGGATTAAGGCTGTGACAGTTCTGGTCTCCACAAGGATTACTGCCACCCTTCTACACTGGTTAAGAAGATAAAGCCTTGGTATGATCTAACCTTAAGAAAAGTCTTTAGTTTCCAGAGAAGTGTTATGTGGGTACCCTCAGTTTGAGGAGTCATACCTCTAATATTCCATTTGCTATTTGTCCTTAGAAATGCAATAAAATTATTTAGGTCCCATATCATTAATTCTAAAATGGGATAGAAATAGCATTTCTTTTAAAATTAAATGCGCTAATGCATGGAAAAGCATGTATGATATTAATGTTAATAAGATAACGATTTTCCAAATGAGGGGGGAAGCTGATGTATACTTCAAATATTCTCTGTGGTAACTGAGATTGTGCAGGAATGGGAAGGGAATGTTGCTGAATATCTGCAGCAAATATTGTTGGTCTCCTTAGGGTTTCACAACTTCATACTTCCTAAAGGAAGCACTTGAGGGACTTTTCTGGCATGCCTGGCTAGTGATGGGGACACCAGGATTGCAGAATATGATATCCTAGGGACTATCCCTTGGCCAGTAAGAGATAAGAGTTGAAGGACAAATATTCTAGATTCTTCTCTCCTCAGGTGGAACAATTCTAAGAAATTCTTTTTCAACTACAATGTATGTTGCACTACAACATTAATAATCTTAAAGAAATAGGTTCCAAAGCAGTTGAATAAATCAAATGGAAAATTTTCATGCTTACTCTCTTTCTCCATGCCCTTCCTTTATAGCACTGCCTTCATGCGGACTGTGTGGACATGCCAGATAACTAACCATAGTATTTTATGACCCTATGAGAGGAATGAATGCCAAGGATACATAAATATTAGGAAACTTTCTTCTATAAATCATAATGCTAAACTTACTAGTGGTGGTGTAAATCTGGAAAAATCAAAGAAAATAGCCTCAGATCTTCTGTCTTTTTTCAAATGGTTGATAGGATGAATGAAGGGGCATATAGAATAAAAAGATGGAAATTTATTTTCACTTCAGAGACTATAAAGTCTTTGTAAGTTGTTTTCTTTCTTTAGTTTTTGCTTCGAGCTTGAACTAATTCATTGCTTGTCTCATTAAATGTCTATGACTAATAAAATATCATTAAAAATTTTCTGGTCTAGTGATCTATTTCAAATGTCTATTTTAAGTTATTACAGTAAACTAAGGTTATGAAAGCAAAGGATGTGTCATAATAACACACCTATATTTGTAAATCTAAATTTATCTGCATCTCCATCTGCTTTGCTATACATTATCCATACAACAACCAACAAATCAACCAACACACATACATGTGTATGTATGCATGCATGCATGCATGTGCCCACATCTTTGAACTATACTGTTTGTGTCTGAATCTCAATTCTGCCACTTATGACCTAAGTGACCTAGTTACTTAATCTCTATGTATCTGTTTCCTCAATTTTTTTTCCTTAAAAAAGGGTGAGAGTAGTACCTACCTCATAGAGTTATCATGAGAAACACATAAATCGCCCGGCACAGAATAAGCACTAATTAGCATTAACATTAACACATATTCTATCAAACTTCTATTATACACACATCACCAATATACATTATAAATAGCATTCACCCATACATATTTCTGAATACTATACTGGTATTCAGATTATTATATGCATGTAACATAATGAGAAGACAGCATAGCTTTAGTGATGATGTTGACTAATCCTATTAAAAGGCAATCTCCTGTGGGGAGTTAAACAGGGCCTTTCTGGGTGCTCCACAATAACTCCAGCTCTAAATAATTAAAAGCCCTGTTAGCACCACTTGAAATACATCTTCTAAAAGTATTATTCAATTCTCCTCTTACAGGTCAAGTGTATTTGCTTCCAGTTTCTAATGAAGTTATCAATCCCTTAAAAAAAAATAAAAAATAATAACATAAACAATCATAAGCTGCCACATTAATTGGAGTCATTTTCCTCCTGGGTGTCTCTAGGTAGCAGAGTCCTTCCCTGATCACCTTGCTGATCTGAGATTAATATTCAATGCACCCTGCAGTTCCTCTTTCCCAGGGCTGTGATGTGCAGGATCTAACAGAAGAACAAAGAGGAAACACAACTCTCCAGCACTGCAGCCACTGCAGAGGCCCCCTGCCATATTACTTCTAGCAAAGGCTGTACAGATTTTCATTACACAGAATTGAAATCATTGTCCATTGCAATAAACTTAAGATAAATGAAGAATAAAAGGACAATAGAAAAGTTAAATCCTACCCTTGCCTCCTTCTCCGTCCACAATCAGTTCTCCAGCCAAATAAAACTACTCTCAATACACAGCTAGTATGTTTTTCTAGCATCCCCTATATCTTCTTTTTGCCCTGTGAATCCTTAGATATGTTTATGTCAAGATAACAGCAGGCTTGAATTGGAGAATTGGAGAAGAAAGGCCAAAAGGAACTAATATTTAGAACCAACTATATTTCAGATATTGTACTTTGTATGCATTATATTACTTAATCCTCACCTCGAATCTTTGAGATATTATCTGCATTGCATAACTGAATAATCAGAGTCTTACATATGTTGATTAATCTGCCCAATGACACATATAACAAATTGTACAGCCAGGATTTAAACCCAATTCTCTCTTACTCCAAAGTCCATCTCATTCTACTTTTACTGAACTACAGACACAGCAGCAAATTAGAGGAGAAAAAAAGAATCTCGTGGCTAGATTGACTGAATATAGGAACTGGTCCATGGCCAAAAAAACAGAAATTCATTTTTCATATGTGAAAAGTTGTTGCTACATGTAGAAGAGTAGTGTTGACTTATTATATTGTTTGATACTCCTCCTGCAAAAGCAGAGTCTTATGTGCCCTCTCTGAATCTGGTGAGGTAGTGACTACTTTAAGCCATACACGAGGCCAGAAGTAATAATTACTTCTGAGCAGGGTCATAAAAGGCAGTGGGATTTCCCCCATGTTTGCAGAAACACTAGCACTTAGAGCCCTGAACTGCAGTAAGAAGTTTGACTTGCCAGAGGTCACTGTGTTGTGAGGAAGCCAAGCCATGTAGAGATGCCTTGGTGAGCAATCCTTGTCTTTCTTTGCATCACCCCAGCTCAGGATCCAGACATACTGAAGGTGTGATGTTAACCATCACACCTTCAGTCTTCCCAGCTGAGGATCCAGACATTTTGAAACACAGATGGGCTCTACCCTGTCTCCTGCCTGAATTCCTGACCTCAAAATCTGTGGGCATTATAAATGTTTTAAGCTTAGAAATTTTGATATGCTATGTTATGCAGCAATGGATAGAAATACAAAGTTGTTACTGAGTTACAAAAGTATGTAAAACACAATTCTAAACATTGTGAAGAAAGCGAGGTTCAGAGTTTACATTCATGTAGTTCCTGAACAAGAAACTACAAAGAAAAATATATATATATATGCTATTATTTATGATTCTGAAAAGAATTAGAAAAAAAATAAGAATAGGAAAAAAAGGCAGTTTTTTTAAAGTTACATCTCAAAAGTTAAAAAAATGAGTAATACTTTGAGAGAATTAAAAGTAGACAATAATGTCCCCAAAAGCAAATTGTATGAGCAAACTGCATGGCCTCTTTCAGAAAGGACATTTGTTACAGAATAACCAGAGTATTTAATCGGTGGAAGAGAGTGAGAAGTCAGACAGAGCCAGGTCACTTAGAATTTTGAATATCATGCCTGGGAGTTTCCAGCAATAATGGCAAACTCTTGAAGAGACTGAGCTTTAGAAAGATGTTTCTGATGCTATCCAGAGGACAGACAGGAAAAAACAGATGATAGGAAAAATAATCAATAAATTATTTCAATATTCTGGATCACTGATGATAAAGGCCCAAATAAAGTCAGTATTCACAAGAACGTAGGAAATGAAAACATACAAGCTTTTTTTTTAGGGGGAAAAGAAGTAATGCAAGCATAGATAAAGCAAAGAAAGCAATAAAGCACCCATTAAGTCATATTAGAAGAAATATATGGTGATAGGAATAAGATTTTCAGATATATTCTGTATATTTTAATAATGAAGAAGCCCTTTTTTCTACTTTTTGTGTATAAGGAAATTCACAGTCACTGCTAGTAGGAGGCGCAGGCTGCGATAGAGAGCCCTTTTAATGAACTCGCCTTGAGCCTCTGTGGTGCATACACACTGGGCTTTCTTGCATCTTTTACATTTATTTCTAGACATTACCCTTGGAAAGAGATTTATTTTTTATATCCCATCTACCCACATTCTTTGATACAATTCCACTTAAAATCATTATCTACTTAAAAATGCTTGGTCAATATAACATTTCTGCATTTTTTTCATCTCGATCCCAATAAATCTGTAATTATAAACCTAAAAGGGGAGGAGGAAACTGAAGTAGGCTCTTGTTACATATTCTGCATAACTATATGTGATTGCCTACCCATAGAAACACATCTGCCATATCTTATATTCCTTACTTGTCTTGTTTTATACTTAATACAATCGTATCTGATTATTTGTCATATCTGATTGTTGTTTAGTAGAACACTTAAAGACTTATTTTCTCACTGCAGTAATGAGGCCATAGAGGTGAAAAATAGATTTTAAAAATTATGAAAATGAGAAAAGAAATTAAATAGATCAGAGAAACAATGAGATAAGAGGAAAATGTATTAATTCCCTCAATACTTATTGCGGTCTCATTATTTGCAAAGCACTGTTCTAAGTGCTGAGAGTGCAAGAATGAATAAAATAGACACAATCCCTACCTTCAGGGAACTTACACACTCTAGAGTGAGAAAATAAGCAAGCAAAACTCAAGTATATTAAATGGTTATATGTGCATTGGCAAATATTTAGCAGGTGAAAGAGGAGAGGGACTTCTGGAGACAGAATGGTAGAACTGCTTGACATTTGATAAGTCAATCGAATAAGCAAAAGGAGGTGTAAAATGCAAATCATACCTATTTCTCTGGAGAAAGTATGTCAGACAGAATAAATGCAGAGTCCCAGAGGCATGCTTGACATATTGGAAGAACAAGAAGGAAGTCTGTGTGGCAAGAGACGAGTGATGTAGCAATGAAACAAAGAAACTAAATTAGAGAAGTGATGGGCAGTGAGAGGCTGTCAGATCATAAGTGATCTTGTAAATCAAAGAAGCTTGGAGTGAATTAAGAGAAGTTTGGACTCATAACGTGGGTCCTATGTGTGCTACTCCCTATCCCTGAGATCTTAACAAGTCACTCAACCTCTAAACCTTAGCTTTCTCTTAAACAGAGATGAAATTGAATTACACTCAAAACTCTTCTGGAGTCAAGCAACATAATCAATTGTAATGCTAAGAAGTGCTTAGCAAAGTATCTGAAAAACAGAAAGAAATATGTTATTATAGTTATTCTTTTAGATAATACATAACGAGAACCTCAAACATACTAATTTGGGGAGTAGGGAGGTGTGGATAGTACCATAAACTTTTAAGCTACAACATATCCTGAGGATTCTTTGACCACAAAAGATGAAAACGGTTCCTCATATATTTCTGTTGGGGCCCATAAGAACTGGTAAAGGGGTACTGGAAACATGACAAAGAATGGAGAGAATTCACAGAAGTACACTTTTGTACCTTCATTTCCTTCCTGACCAACCTGACCATCATACCCATGGCCTCTCCATGATTAAATGTGCCACACAGAAAGTAGCAATAATAATAGAGTACTGGATGATATATAATTAATGTTGTAATAAATAAAGTTCATTAATAAAGTTATTCTTATCTCTGTCAACTGTTTAATGCTCCACTAGAGCCTGAGGAATACTCAATATTTTTCTTGAATAAGTAGCGGTCATATAACTAATTTTGGATTCCATATAATTGTTCCAACTTTTAACTTCAAGTTGAAGCCCAAATCTTTGGAGTTTATAATTTCTATTCAAGATGTTATCACTCTAAAAATTGATTAGACATTTGGAAATTTTTGTAATTTTCAAGAATGAACAACTTTAATCTTCAGGTGTTTGTCTCTCCTTCTGTAATACTGAAAGCTTCTGACCATTTCTTTTCGCAATGTATTCAACAGCTCGCAACAAGTGGAAAGGGAGTGAAAAGGAGAGGGGAGATGTCTGTCTTAAGGATTGCTCAAAATTGAGGTAATGGCCAGAGGCGCCCAAGTATCTGGCAAAGGTCAAGTATACTCACACTAGCTCTCTTTCCCACTCTAGTCAGAGATTCTGGTCAACTAGATGGGCCTCTCAAAATATTTTGGAACTCTCCATATTTCCAGAATTGCACTTTACTTCTGATGTAGCTCCCACTGTACTTTTCTTTGACAAATTGAACTCAGATATCTCTCTTGCTTCTCTGTTCAATGCCTTTATGTTTGATATTGATATTACCATATCCTTGTTAAAAGCCTACTGGAGTTTCTCATTGCTTAAAAGAGTACTACCCAAAACCCTTTTATGGGACATCACTGAGTGTCACCTATAAAAAATTTCCTTGGCCAAATTGGTATAGGAAGTGCTGGGTTAAACCAAGGTAAGCAGACTTCTTATCAAAAGAATTCTCAGATCTTCTTACAGCTTAATGGGCATTTCAATTGCCCAAGAGAAGTACATATAGTTAGAATCTTCTAATCTTATATATTGATGGATAATATTTTTAGTGACAAATACAGCTACCAGTGTTCTTTGAAACTTACAATGAGATTTTCTAAGCTTGGACTTCAAGATTTTTCACTATCTAGTAAGATTTCCTACTCCATTCACATTTTCTCTTACTTCTCCCAGCATTTTTATGCTTCAACCACAAAAAAATAGCCCCTATTCTTTGAAGACAGAATGCTTTTTAATGCCCTATGCCTCCACTCCAGAGGAAACACTCACAGTAACAAACCATTCTGAAGTAGAGACTATCATTATGTCTTTCTTACATCAATCCCAGAGCTTAGCACAGCCATTAATGCTTGATTATTACAATAAATAAATGAGTAAATTGATATAGTCATAGATATAGTCAAGCTAAAGACTGTCTATTCCTCATTTTCCTTCTTGCTATTACTCAGATATCTAATTTCCTAGACAACATAATCAAGACCGTTATATTTTAATTTTAAAAATTTATCAGAATCATTCTTAAAGTATAAAAATAAGCATTCTTTTATCTGAAAATGAAATATGTAAAATTTTCTATGAAAGCTTATTAGCATTTTCCTACCATTAGTGATTATCAAGTAAATGTATTACCTTTCCAATGTTTTGAATTTGATCTCTGTGAACTCACTGAGGGAAAGTATAGCATGTAAGACAGACAGAAAGACAGAAAGGGGAGAGAGAAAAGAGAGGCGAGAGAAGAGACAGAAAGAGAGACAGACAGTCAGACAGACATGGAGGGTGCAAAGAGGAGGGGGAGAAGGAAGGGGAGGAGGAAAAAGTTTGTAAGTAATAGATAAAATAAATAAAATAGACTTCTGGCAACTTAGTGATATACTATACAGAAACAGAAAAATGAGACATAAAAAAGAAAGAAAAATGAAACAATATTAGTTCTACAAATTTATCCCAAATAAAGTGATGAGTTTATGTCTCTATATATGGAAAATACTTGCCACATTAGTTGTAATAAGGGGCATAATGAGTGTGTGTGGGGGGGGGAATGGAAACCACACTGTTGTCCAATGATAGGAGATTCTTTACATAAATGATAGTATTACATTCTACGTATGTGTTATGCAGCCATATAAAACAATAGTATAGAGCACTCTTCAAACTAAGTTTAAGAATCACCAGGAGATGACTACTTCAATCCCAAACTAACAATTTAATTTTATAGATGTGCATAGTCTTTTTCCTAGAATGGCATAATTTTTAAAGGCATCTGGATATTCTATAAATATGGAATTCTTTGTTCTGCATCCTCCCTTTAGTGTGAAGACAGGTGCAGGGTGGATGTTAGTATTCTCTCTCTTTCTTGCCTCAGAATTTCATAAACTGAAGTGCTGAGATTCTTTGGGACTGTTTTGGAAGAAGGCTCTTGTCAAGTGAACTGTGTCTGCTCTCCTTCATGGTCCTGTTTGCAGGCCTGGAGCAGATGTGCAGGCAAATTCAATTTACCTTAATTCATCCCAGTTTAATTAGCAGCTGGGTAACTCCTGGCTCCAGGAAAGCAAAAAAAGTGACAGTTTGTATAGCACGATGTCTGTCCTGTGAAAACAACTTTCCCCTCTGGAATGCTACTTGATCAATAGATAAATCTTACTATGTTGACACCAGAAGGGACATGCTTCTAACACTAGTTAATTCTAAACAAAAGCACTCTCTTGGCTTAAAGAAAAACTTGTCTTAAGTGAATATGTGTTGTATAATTAGAAGCAGCAGATGCATTAAGCTAAAAGTGTACAACTAAACATGAAACTTAAGTTTACATTTTCAAATTCTCCATCATTAAGAAAATTTTTCAGGAACTTATTTTTCCATCAGTTCTTATGGAAATAAATTTAAAATAGAACAAGATCAGGGATAAATCTATTACATCATTATATTAACTAGAGTAAAATATAGAGAAATGCCATATAAAGATAAGGCTAGTCACATACCTCATGGCTTAAAATGCATCACTCTATTTTTTGCAATATTTTTGTTGTGGTAAAATACAAATAACATAAAATTTACCTTCTTAACCATTTTTAAGTGTAAAATTCAATGGTATTAAACTGTCTACAATGTTGTACAATCACCATCACTATACATTCACATAACTTTTAATATTATAAAACTGAAACTCGATGCCCATTAAACAGTAACTCCTTATTCCGCCTTCCCCACAGCCCCTGGCAACCACCATTTTACTTTGCATCTCTGTGACTTTGGCCACTTTTAGTACCTCATATGAGTGGAATCACACAACATTTGTCTTTTTGAGACTAGCTTTTTTCATTTACCATAAAGTCCTCAAATTTTATCCATATTGTGTCATATTTCAGAATTTCTTTTCTTTCTAAATATGTATGTATATATAAAACATTTTGATTATCCAGTCATCAGTCTGTAGACACTGGTTGTTTCTACATTTTAGTAGTTTGGAAAGATGCTGCTTTAAACATGGGTGTACAAATATATCTTCAAGATTTAGTTTTTTATTTTTGGGGGTAATCGTAAATGGAATTGTTGGATCATATTGTAATTCTATTTTCAGTTTTTAAAGAAACCAGCTGTTTTTCACAGCAGCTGCACCATTTTACAATCCCACTAACAGAGCACAAGGGTTCCAATTTCCCTACATCTTTGCCAATACTTGTTATTTTCTGGTTTTTGGTTTTTGTTTTTTGTTTTTTTTGATGGTGGCCATCTAAATGAGTGTGAGATGGCATTTCTTTGTAGTGTAGAATTTTTATTTTCCCAATGATTAATAATGTTGAGTATCTTTTCATGTGCTTATTGGCCATTTGCATATCATCTTTGGAGAAATGTCTATTCAAGTCCTTTGATCATTTTGAATCAGATTGTTTATCTCCTTGTTATTGAGTTTTAGCAACTCTCTATGTATTCTAAATGCTAATCTCTTACCAGATATACTATTTTCAAACATTTCGTCTCAGGCTTGGGCTACCTTTTCAATCTTTTAATATTGTCTTTTGATCCATAATTTTATTTTTAATTTTCATTAACCAGCTTATCTATTTTTTCTTTTGTTTCTTGTGCCTTTAGTGTCATAATAAAGATATCATTGCCAAATTCAATACTGAGAAGCACTTGCTCTATTTTCTTCTAAGAGTTTTATAGTTTTGGATTTTAAATTTAGGTCTTTGATCCATTTTGAGCTAATTTTTTATATGGTGTTTGGAAGGGGGTTAATTTCATTCTTTTGTCTGTGGATATCCAGTTTTCCCAGCATCATTTACTAAAAAGGCAAACCTTTCCCTACATAATGGTGCTTTTAAACTTCATCCTCATCCCTTTCAGCTGTTGTCACAATGTCCCAAAGCATAAACTAATAATTATTTAAAATATATTAGTCTCTTAAATCATGTAGAAAACAAAAAGTAGTTATAAACAATTGTTACAATAATACTCATTTTTATAACTGTCCACGTGCTTGCTTTGAGATCTTTATTTCTTCATAAAGCTTCAAGTTACTGTCCAGAGTCCTTTCATGTCACCATCCAGAACTCCCTTGAGTATTTCTTTCAAGGCAGAAATGTGACTAGTAAACTCCCTCTGCTTTTGTTTATCTATGAATGTTTTAATTTCACACAAACTTTTGAAAAATAATTTTGACAGATATATGATTCTGGGTTGACAGAGTTTTTTTGTTGTTTTCTTTTTCTTTCTTTTAACACGTTGAATATATTGGCCCACTGTCTTCTGGCCTCCAAAGCTTCTAGTAAGAAATCTGCTAATATTCTTATTGAAGATCACTTGTATGTTACAAGTTGCTTCTCTTGCTACTTTCAAGATTCTCTCTTTGCCCTGGGCTTTCAACTTTGATTATAATGTGTCTCAATGTGGGTGTTCTGAGTTTATCTTACTTAAGAGTTCACTGAGCTCCTTGTATGTTTATATTCATATCTTTTATCAAATTTGGGAAGTTTTCAGCTATTAATGGTTCAAATGTTCTCTCTGCCTCTCCCCACCTCTGCCGTGCTCGCTGGCACCGTGCACACTCCCCCCACCCTCCTTTTAGGAAACTCATAATGTGTATGCTGTAGGCTTCTGTGCCAAGGATCAGCCTCAGGTATAAATTTAAGGTATTCTGTCTTTTCTGAGCCTATGTCTTTCCCTGGGTATATGTGCTCACTTTCTAATTTCCAGTCAATTGAATTGGTGATTCTTCACAGAAGGCATATGGAAACATACTGATATATATCACATTCATTATAAAGAAAAATATTTGATAGAAATGTGTTAATTTTTCAGGGTATGCGAAAATATTAAATACTTTGAAATGGGCTAGATAATGTTTCTTAATATTTCTGGGTGTTTTTATCCCTGTTGATATTCTTATGTCATGCTTACTAAAAAGGCATAGACATGAATAATATTATAATGTAATTGCTAATATCAGAACCCACACTGGTTTAAAGAAATGAGTCATAACCCCTGAGCAACCAGACAATCAAAAAAGCACTCAGAGGAAAAATAATCTGCAAGATCTTCAGCAAACAATATATAATCTTTAGTGACAATAAACCTAAAAATCTGTGCATATATTTTGTATTTATTATGTGCTAGGTACCACGTACTGTGTTAGATATATATATGTATACATATACATATACATATACACACACATATATATATGCTGTTATCATCACAGAAACTCTATTAAGTCAGTAATATTATCTTTTTAATAATTTTTTTAAAGCAGCTTAGAGAGAATAAGTTGTTATGGTTAACCCCAAAACAATAAAATACAAATCAGTTTGACTCATTTGCACATACTACAAAATAAATTTTCACAACAGGAATAACATGAAGAAACAATGATAGAGAGTAAAGTTAGTATTAATGCATTGAAGAGGTAGGCAAAGTAGAAAACTGAATGCATGAGGAGGAGTTGAGTGGGCTGGATGCTGTTCATCTATTAAAGGATTATAGGTTTTCCACTTTTTTATATGTCTCACAGATAAGTGTTATAATTCAAGTGAGAACTACTGGAAGCCACTTTTGCAATATTAACAGCATTGTACAATCTTTGTGAGGTTGTTAAGACTACAGAAGGCCATTACTCCTGACAAGTTAGCAACAGAGAGAAGATAAATGTTATTTTTAAAAGAGATAACTAAATTATTATTTATAACAGGATCTGCTCTCAAAATAATTGGAGAAGGAAGACTGGATTGTGAAAGGTCTGGAAAGTACAATTTACGTGAAAATTCTCTGAGAACTGTGAAAAGAAAACAATTGCTACTCATAGTTGTAGTGGGATGGTTAGAAAATGGTCTCTGAAAGCTGACAGCTGTAGTTTGCATCTTGGTCTCTCTGTTAACCAGCTTGTGATCTTGGATAATATAAGTTCTTTTAACTGACTAGATGAACTTAGAGTTCTCCTCCTCTCCAAAAGTATACAGTTTGATATCAATGATACCTCATGTGACTGTGGCTGACAAGGTACTCCAGAACCAAACTATCATACACTCCATACTTTGGTTCCCACCAGTTTAGCTCAGCACAGGATTCAGGGAGCTCCTATTTTCCCCACAAATCTATGTATATTAATTGTATCTCCTATTATAATTATGAAATGTAATTAAATGATCCATAAACCATTAAAATGTGAGCACTGACAGAAAGGCTTTTTCTTCCATGTTGAATGGTTTACAAAAAAATAAATATCTTTGAGACACAAAGGAGGAAACCTGATAAATTAAGTATAAGAGACATCTGTAAAAAGAGTCTAAATTTTCTTTTAAGTCTCTTGAAGTAGTTGTTCTACTTTAAGTAAACTGAGGTCAGAAATTATAATTTGCTCTGAGAATGTCTTGTGATAAGAAAGACTACATAGGTTCCCATCAATAGAATCATACTCAAAGAAAAGACTATGACCCTTTCTGAAGACCTTGGCAAGTGGAGTAAGTATTTATTTAGATACTTATTTAAAATGAAATGTCTGTATTTATAACAGATGTTTAGCTTTCAATTAAAATAATTGACTTAATCAGGTCACATAGAGGACTTCAATTTTACCTAATTTATCAGATTGTTCTGAGTATTAAATGAGATGAATGAGATGATGCATATAAATCCCTTAGAACAGTATCTAACATATATTAATTATCTAATAAATATGGATTATTAGTAGTAGTAATGCTAGTAGTGGTGTTAGTGATAATGGTGATAGAATAAGGTATTTAAAGATAGATATGTAAGAAAATTAAACTTGTCAGTTGTAGATGCAAATAATTGACATGGGGCAAGTAAGCAAAAGTTACAGAAAGATAGGCCAGAGATTGGACTAATGAGAAAATGTTAAATAACTATTTCTGTCCAATTATTTGGATAAACTTTTTCACATGTAGAGTCGTGCTATGGAAAGCTTACTCATGGACTAGATAACCCTATGAAAGTGCTTTTGAAGAAGATGGTTTGGGAGCCCTGTGCAAGAGTCCAGAAAGGGTTCTTTTATATCTGAACATTCCATTCATCATTTCAGTAAATTCCTTTGGCTTCCTGTCTTGACAGAGATGATCAATCAGCCTATGGGACCAAAGGCTTTCAAGCAGATGTTTTGGCCCTTCCTAGGCTCTTAAGGATACAGACACACATAGGCAGTAGTAAAAGTGACTACACTTCACATGTGGATCATCTATCTTGCAGCATAAGGTGTGCGGAGAGGTGACGGGAGGAAGACTGCTTCCAGAATTTGTAAAATATAAACACAGGAGCAATGACAAAATTGACAACCATTGTTAAACCCTTCTACCAGGGTTTGTCTTGATTAAAAATGCCTAACATACCCACTCAATATTGGCCAACAAGGTCAGATTAGTTTTGGGGCGGGGGGAACTTATTCCTCTCCCCATCCCAACCAAAAAATATAGAAGACCAACAGGCCAATCTAGACTCCACATACAAGTCTGAAAGAAACTGATTTCACATTTCATCTGACCTTTTCTAAGTGAGGCTACCACTAGCATTTGCTGATTTGTCTGCCCAAAATTAGAGAGACCCAAAACACTTCCTATTCTACAGATAACATCTTTAGAATTTCAAAACAACTTTTAGGCTTGAATTTCTTTGGAATGTGACTTGCCATAACAAATAAAAAGTTATTTGTAGATATTTAGAGGAAGTTCAGATTTAATGCATAATTCCTACCTATTTAGGGGTTTTAAAAATGGCTGCATTCTATAGGTATATCTGAAATTATGAATTCTCCAGTCATCATGCTGTCAAGCCCAATGACCCTTTTCACTCAACATTTAGCTCTGAAATAGAGGGAAATACAGCCAATGAAGAGGTATACTTTGCTATACATTTGGTGGAATTTGTTCACATAAAAATCTTGTACCTAGAAGTGTTTGTTACAGTTGAATATATTTAAACATATATCTGCACATCTTTTCAAATTTTAACAAGCATTTAGAGAGTACCTACTATATGCCAATTACTATACTCAGAGAGGGGAACAAATCAAAGAAAATTCCCATTCTGATAGAATTTATGGTCTAGCAAAAGAGACATATTAACTGAGGGATTAAAATACTTTTTCTTTTTTTTAACTACATAATTATTAGTTTCATAAAGGTACTGACAGTAACCTCTTGTTCACATCTGTATCAAAGGACCTGGTGCCTGAAATATACTAGATGTAAAGTAAATGTTTAATAAATAGATGAAAACTATTTCTAGGAATGTATAGTAGGGAGGGGGTATAATCAATCAGCTCTGACAGTCTGTGATTTCCTAAAATATTCATTACTTCACTAACTAGAACTTTTAGCATATATCAAATTGCTAAGGAATTTGAAATGTGACACATGCTGCCCCTTGCCTATTGTTGTCCTTTGGATATCAAGCAAGGTCATTTGCACTCAGTTTTTCCAAATTCAGGCCATTCTGACAATGCTTCCCCTATAAATATGAGATCTTGGAGGAGCATGTAAAATCCTTCCATATTGCTGCCTCCAGCATTCATCAGAAAATAGACTGTTTCATGTTCTTGGTGGGCATCCCCTATGCATTATGTTCTCTCCCTTAAGATATTTCTGTCACTTGTTCTGTCAACATTGCTGAACTCAATGTTCCCTGTGTTTTCCCAGGCTATTCTGCATGAGCACCTCCCACCCCCCTACTACCTCTTCCTTCAGCTCTGCAGAGAAATAAATGCAATGCATGTGTAATGTATAGTGGAGGTCAAATAATGTAATATGAAATATTATACAGAGAGTAGTCATACACGGATAATGAACAGTGAAAATTTGCCTCAATACCATTAAATGCCTGGTTTTAACAGGCACCAATAATTATTATAACCCTCATGTGACTACTGTTTACACAAGTAGCAAAACCAATGTTCCCAGACTATCACACTTTGTCTTATTTTCATGCCAAATACATTGGGGACTACAGTGGACAGGCAATTAATTGTCTTTAGATTGGATGGGTTTTCTTTTAATAACAATTGTAAATAAAAATCTCAATTATTCATTCATCAAATTCATAGGACTCCTCCTATGTGCCAGTCAATATGCCTGGGACAAATTTAGCACAAGTGTGCTCTTAAACAATTTTGATAGAAAGAATCCTCTACACTGATAATTATTATGATTTATCATAAATTCTATAAATAGGTAAGTGGAGAATGCTATAGAAATACATACATAAAAAGGGTGCCTAAACTAATGTCAGGATTTGAGGAAAAATTTTTCTAAACAAACAATTTGGAATTGGCTTTTCACTCATTTATCTCAGTATAATATACTGAGAACTTTGTTTGGCAAACACACAGTATAGTATTTTAAATATACTAAGTGTAGAAGAAGAGAATGCATAAAAAGATAATGGTAATAAAGGTAGAAAAATAAGCACAAACTAATGAATATTTCAGGCTTTATAAAGCTTGTTAATACAGAAGTCGTTCATTGAATAGGCAATGCCAGAGGAGGAACAGGCCGAGGTAGACAGTTTTCTCTTGGATTTTAATTTGAGGAGCTTGATGGTCATCTACATGGTGTTAAAGTTGGTTATGAATTTAAAACAAAAGGCAGGAAACACTAATAAAAGTGAAGATCACAGATAAAATCAAATGTCTTCAAAATTCTATTTTTTTGCTTTATATTCTGAGTAAATCAATCTAATTCACAACTAAGATGGTCCCTCAATCTATTCTAATACCTTAAATCTGATGAATTACTGGATTTATTCATTTATACCACATTTTTCAATTACTATAATTAGGCACTAGGAATGTAGAGATGGATAAAAATTAGTTCTATCATTGAGAAGTTCAAGAAAATAATCTGTTCGAAGTGTTTTTCTCAAACATAATTCCTCTCATGGTTACCAACTATTGTCCCAATATTCTCCTTCTCTGAAATATTAGTAGGAATTTTTGAAGAGAAAGGTTCCATGATCAAATACCTTTAGGAAACAGTTTATATTTTAACCCCTTTTGTCAGCCATACAGCAATTAGCATCATAAAAATGACACAACAACAACAACAACAAAAATCTGGAACAAAGCAACTTGTTTAACTTAATTGGCCATAAAATTCATTGTTATTGTTTATGTGCTTATTACATTTACTATCACATTAATAATCTTGCTTTTTATTTGCCTCTCAAGCCAATTTCCACTAATGCACACCCTCAGGATTATATTTTTTCATCTCTTTTCATTCACATTCACAAATGGACTCTCAATCATGTATTCTCCCAGAAGGTTGTATGACAAACTTTACAGCATACATAACACAACTTTGAGAGTTTAAAATCTTTTCCCACTAATATTTGATTTCACCAATAGTTTGCAAAATTTTATACCATTCTCATCAAATTTCCAAAGCCATACCACCTATATATTATTTTCTCTAAATCCACTTTAAATTTAATAATTTTTTGCAATCACTTAAGCAATAATACTTGTGACGTAGTGGGACTGAGATGATACTTTTTGCATCTACTAATACACATTAAGTCAAATACTCATTTTTAAAGAAAATTCACATCTTACTTAAAACCGTCTCGCATCCGGTAAGTAGTACAGGCAGAGAAACAATTAATTAAATAAAAGAACCTTTCTTTTTTCTATAATTACTTATAAATATGCAAAATACCAAGATTTTCCGAAATAACAAGTGGAATTCTCAGCTGAACAAAAATTAAAGTCTCATTTTTTCTAGGCAATTCACGTAAAATGAGAAAGGTTATTAGTAATTAATAAGTATTTAAGTAGGATTCAATAAAACCAAATCAATCATCATGTTTTGAAGGCATTCTTATTGGGAAAACAAATGCCCTGAAATAAAGACCATAATGAGAGCCTGAAAACAAAAAAACAAAACACACAAAAAATATTTAAAATACTCAGGCCATAAAACTGTGGTTGACTAGTTGAAAACTATACTTCCAATGATATTTGAAACAAACCAGCAAACAAAATACTTACTTTTCAACTGTAATCTAAAATAACTGATTCAGGAATTAATGTGGGGCCGTATTTCTAGGACGGGGATGGAGTTGTACTGTCTCTAGTTAGATTTGTAATTTGTTTCCTCATGGCGCCAAATTACACAAGACATTCTCTGTATTTAAAAAGTCTACATCTCGATAGCTTTATGTTATCTTCAGTTTTAGTACTGTTATGAAATATTTTTTTTCCTTAAGACACACCATCACTGGTTCATTTTGATTTTCTTGGGAAGATTTGAAACACTAAATGTTAAATCCATAGACATGCAGGGATAATAATACTTAGGGATGAGAGAACTTTATAGTCCTGGTAATAAACCAGCCTAACGCTCCTATAAGTTAAGTGAGTTTCGTGAGCCTTCCTGAACATCTAATCACAATACCATGTTAAAAAAAAAAATTAAAATTAAATACATATTTTTATACACATGTATCATTAGGAATGTTAGAAATATCTGTCAGATACAAGTTATTTATAAGCTGGAAGTTTTGTGCACGTTATCTCTACTACCACTACCGCTATAACTACTGCTAATCAACTTACTGAAAAAACGTACGATCTGTGAGATATTTAGCTAAGACCTTTATATGATTTTCATTAACCCTCTTAAAGTAATACTATGAGTAATATTGTTATCCCTATTTTCATATGAGAACACTGAGACTTGTAGAGATGAAAAGGTTGAATGCATTCATTTATATGTACACCAAAATGGATCAACACAACACATAAGCAATGGCTAATTGATAGTCTTTCTTTGAAGCAACTCTAAGGGCATTTTTGAATAAAGGTAACATACAAAGTTCAGTCCTTGACATACATTTTAGTTCTCTAATTCTCTATCAAATAAACTTAATGTAGTATAACAGATGGTAGCTATCCCTTTGTGCATTTTCTTATCAGGTTTGTGATTAATAAAGGGAATTGTGACTTGCCCAAGTCATACAGCTGGTAATTGATGAGGCCAGAATGAAAAACAGGTGTATGAATTCCAGATGTAATGCTCTATTTGCCTTCAACATAGAGTAGGATCTCTCACACCCTTTAGAAGTTGGGGTGAATTTTGTTACCCTATAAAAAATATAGGTGAGTTTCAGGACATACTTAGGACCATGTAGAATGGGAACAGATAAAAGAATGACAGCTACAATGAATAAAAGGAATGATGACACGGTTTTAGCCATGTCAATCTGCTTAGAAAGGCCACCATTTCAGAAAAAGTGGTAAATCTACACTATAGCAGCTGCTTCAGAAATGAAAAATGAATTGGAAAAGTGTCTTACATTTCAACTAAGTATTCAACATATATAAAATGGGATGGTTGTAGTTTAACAGGATTAAACCAAGGATCATATCAAAATGACAGCTCCACTTAAAGAATGAATTGTAAAGTCACAAAAGTTACAAACAGAGGTCAAGGCTCAGCAGGATTTTACTGCTAAAGGATTGATGAAGTGACATTTTCCAATAAGGAGAGACGAGGATCATTTTGAAAAATAAAATCAGAATTATATTCAGCACTCCTGGGAAAGTGTCAAGAAGCATTATCAGAAATCTTTTAAAAAGCAAAAAATATTATATTTAATATATGCTCCAACAGCTCAAAATGTCACTATTAAGTTCAGAAATACAACACTATATTAAGAAAATATCACCTTTATTTTAGCCTGTTAATAGGGTTAGTTGTTAATCAGCTTTTTCAAAAAAATGAACACTATCAGAAAAGTCATCCAATTAGTCTGCACACAAGCTAAGCAAAGGATTTTGTTTTGAGATATAGAAACAAAAGATGAAAAGAATGATAAAGGATGCAACTTATTAATTACTGAGATACTTTATTGCATTTGTGTTGAAAGATTTAAGCATTACCTCTATATTAGGGTCCCTGGGTAACTTTCATCGACTTTTGCAACTCTGGGTAACATAAATAAATAAAACTTTATTTTAATAACAGGTTTTTTTTTAGGACTTTTATTTAATCCTAAGAGTTCTGGGTGTAGGAATGTAGACATAAATTACCAATTGTCACCACTGAAATAACAAAGGTGAGATGGGGTATACGGACACGGCATAGAGCCTACAGGAGGTCACAAATGAATCCATAAAAGAAGGTAAAGTGACTTACTCAAGATCACATTTCTCTGTAGGAGCACAACCACCACCAGTGAGTATTCGAATTGAAAAGTAAATTATGATTCTGAATCTAGAGGATTCCCAGTGCTGACCTTTCTGCCTTTATTCTAATGTTATCTTGCAAATATTTCCTGTGTGTATGGACTTTTCTTTGATCTTAAACTACAGGAGACTAGGCCTGTAACAATTTTGCAGATCCTCTATTTTCCTAATTCATTCTTTTTAAAATGTGCTTAATTGCCCCACTTCTTAAAGGGGATTCTAAAAGAGTTTTGAGCAATGTTGGAATAAAAACAATATGCTTGGGTGAAAATCTTAAAGAGTTACAAGAATATGGTCATCTAAAATTTAGGTTTTGCTTAACAGTAACTTTTATACTTTATGATAACTCTTGCAAAGTCCCTAAGACCTAGATCCTAGGGTGTGGAACTTATGTTTTTGCTTTTTGCTGAAGGCTGCTTCTGGCTATGGTTAAGACCTAGTGGTAACATAATCAGTAGAAGAAACTGCAACATGGACGATAATGAAAATCATCAAGCTCAACAACAGCTATGAAAGTCCTATGTGATATTAATATATGAAAGTGGAAATCATAGCCATCTGAAACCTAAACACTTAAACCTTCTACATCAATTAATCATATTTGATTTTTTAAAAATATAACATAAAGTCCCTTCCCCTCTATACACTCAGAAAAGCTAATTCAAAAGGAAATACAGGATGGGGGAAGAGTACAAGAATAAAAGAGAGGGACATTCAAACCACTTTTCACCCAACGAACGTAACAGGCCATTCCCTCCATTTCCTTCACTCTCTAGATATTTCATATTATATTTTCTCCCCACACCCCACGCAACTTGGCCCCAAGCCAAGTGCATCATCTAGGATTCAAAGGAAGAAAAAGTGATGTGTTTCCATATTAATGGAAAATGCTCTGCTGGACTTACGTGGAGATGGTTTGTCTCTGCATTGAACTTCATGAGTAAAGGCTTTCAATGGTAATTCTCACCTTACCCATTGACATCAGGACCATTATTCCTTGCACAACATTAACTCTCTGTGGAGTCATCCCATGCTGGATGTACAACCTTGAGAAAATTATTTAACTTCTTGAACCTTAGTTTCCTCATCTGCTAAAAAAGATAAGTGATCTGTAATGTCCCTTTTAGCTCTATATAAGGTCCTTTTATATAAGGTCCACACATAGACCTTATATAAAAACTTGGTTTCAATATAAAATTATATATTTGTATAGTTTCATTCTCAGAGCCACTGCTCTTGAAGAGTCTCTTCCTCCACCTCCCACTTCCTCTTATCTCATCCAATGGCTGTCCAACCAGCAGGGATACTATCTGATGTCCATTTGAGAATGTTCTTTTATCACTACTTTGAATTTTGGTTATCATAACCATTTTTTCTGGATTATAACATAAATTTCAAAGTCTAAGTATATGAAGAGCAAATAAATTTGGAATGAAATTTACTTTTAAAAAATTAGCAAAAAATGTAAATGAGATCGCTTAAAATGAAAAATCAAAATTATAGATATTTTTGGAAAATAGGAAGAGGGTAATCAAAAAATATTATATGTTTTCAGAGTGAATGGGTCATGTTTATTCAGAATGTGCAAATAGTTGAAAAAATAACATCAAATAGTTATATACAAAAACATCAGGTATATTTTGGAGCAAAATATCAATTACAAAAGAATAAGTAATAACAATTTGTATTTTAAAAAAGGTCAAAGCACAGTGTTTAATCACTGATATCAAAAAAAAAATTTTGAGTCTTTTATTCTATATATTTTTTTCTCTTTTCCCTTGCCTTCACTCTACTTTTATTGATAAAAACTCTTAAGGTAATGATTTGTTATAATTACAATCGAAATATTCAATGATATACAAAAAATGTCTCAGATTATATTAAGAATATTTTAAAAACACATTTGTCACCTAACAAAAGCATTCTTTTTTTTAGAAAAAATGCAAAATTTGAAAAAACTATTTAAAGAGAGTCTTTTTGAACATGTAGGGAGAAAAGACTAAAACCTTTGTACCCTCCTTGGTGTCATTATTTTTCTTAATGGGACAACTACATAATGTGCTGGGGTTACAATGAGAGGTGCCTCAGAGATTTAGTGAACTGAGAGAACTATCAACAAAATGTGATTCAGAGCTTGTCTGCCTTCATCTAATCAATGACTTTGTTGCCAAATCATCTAATTTTCTCTCTCTACAGCATTATTCTATCAACATATAAAGACACTGACAGCTTCCACCTTTAAAAGTAAGCAACCAAAAGCTTCCTTAGGAACCATTTTTTTACTCCAGCATTCCAAACACATTGTATTCCCTTTTACATCCAAGACCTAGAAAACAATGCTCCATCTTCACTTTATTATCATCACTCTTGACTTTTGTTTCTCCTATTCTCCAATTTTCAGACTTTTGTATCTACTCGTACCATTGACCCTGTATCAGTGGCCACAGCTTCTCAGGCCTCTTTACATTTTCCTTCTAACTTTTTAGCCTCAGAGTCCCTTCCTTTATCTTCTTCTACCCTATTCTATTGCCTCCTCCCTTCCCTTCCCCTCCACACTGAATCTCCTGGAGGTCACATTTATCTCTTAACAAGGTTTAATAAAGCATCATTTATATTTCGGGTATGAATATAATTTCTAAGCTTTGAACTTGACTCTCTTATTGCCTATCAACATCTTCATTTTAAAAAATATTTTCATCTGATACAAATGTATTTATCATAATGTTGTACAGTGTAACAGTCAATATAAAATGGCTTTATCTTTCCAAACAAAAACAATAATCTAATAACCATTAAGTATACTAATGAATATAATAGGGTAATTAAAAGGAATAGTTTCAGAAATCTAGATTACATATTTTCTATATTAAAATACATACTTTCTTCTTGACTCCTGAAATGTTTTCTCACTGGTATAAGAAGTAAAAGATTTTTCGACATAATTTTATTCAGTCTGTTATAGCATTTTGAAGCATTCAAAAAATAGTACCTGTCAAGTAATGTCCACAAAATTGAATTACACTAAAAGAGATATAAGTTCTCTTCCTAATCATAAAAGCAACCAAAATTCAAAACAAATTATATTTTCCATACAATATAATATATATCCACACAAAATTTTGTAATAAATTATCTCAGAGGACTATTGGAAATAACTTGAAATTCAGAAAGGTTAAAATGAAAAAGAAGCTTGAAGTTTATTTTTTACCAATAAATTGGATATTTCCTCTATATTCTACCAATAGAAATGAAAGTAATCTAGCCTTTCATTAATAGTAGAAGACAATTTCTATTTCATCGGCCTTTGGTATAGTGCAAATAATCAACCGTACCATCAAGTGACTTTGATAAAAATGCTTCTATATACTTTTAAGCCAAAACAAGAGTATCACATTGACAGACTCAAAAGATAACTAACTAGTTTGGCTTTTACCAAATTTTACCCAATACTATTGAGCAGTTAAGTGACGAAATGTGCAACAGTGTCAATGGGACATGGGATAATGCCACTTAAAGGTTGTTTAATTTTTTGAAATAAAAACATGCATACAAAATTTAATTATTTTATTTAATAAAAAGTATATGATCATAGTACAGATTATTTGAGAAATAATAAAGGGCAATCATTTTTCCATACAACAAATATTTTAATTTCTATTATATGGCAGGCACTGTATTATGTATTATATAGAATTGCTTGCATTCATCCCATAGCTTTTATCATTTTTTTAAATTCTCCATCTCTTTCTCTCAGTCTTACACTAAGTATGTCTTTCATATCTTGCTCCTTTTTTATAAACACTAAAACAGTGATTATAAAATCCTCAAGGCACTCTGTTGTCAACTCATATTTGAAATTTTACAATATTTTATCTTGGAGAACTTAGGACACCATAACTGTATCAGTTCACTTTTGCTCCTTAACACAGCATCCCCAAAACAATGATTTATAAAAAACAAATTTATTCAACCCTTTTGTTTTGGGGGGTTGGGATTATGAGCTTGATTAAACTAGGTGGTTCTTCTGGACTCTACAAGCATCTGTAGTCAGCTGTTTGGGAGGTTCTGTCAGTTTTGACTGGGCTCTCTCACATGGCTGTAATGATTAG
Organism: Rousettus aegyptiacus; assembly: GCF_014176215.1. Classification (NCBI taxonomy): domain Eukaryota; kingdom Metazoa; phylum Chordata; class Mammalia; order Chiroptera; family Pteropodidae; genus Rousettus; species Rousettus aegyptiacus. The sequence goes on from NW_023416289.1 coordinate 19,334,712, forward strand.
CATCTGATCCATATGGTCATTAATTCAGGCAATAACCAAGCCTAGGCTAGTTCTCAGGATTGTGAGACCATAAATTTGCAATGCCTCTGGGGACATAAACTCTAAACTGGCACACGACCACACTGTTTCATCTCTTGTCCAAAGCAAGTCACACAGTCAGCCCAAATTCAGGAAATAAACTCAATCTTTTCAAGTAGTATCTGGGAAGTCTCATTGCAAGGGCACAAATAAATACAGGGAGGAGAAGAATTTATGGTTATTTCTGTAATATATTGCAATAGTTGTAGTGTTTTTCAAAGTAGCAAGTTTATTACTCCAAAATAAACATTCTATTAAATTTATTGGGGTGACATTGATTAAGTTAAATAGATTTCAAGTGTACAATTCAATAATACATCATATGCATATTGCATTGTGTGTTCACCACCAAAAGTTAAATTTCCTTCAGTCATAGTTTTTAATGAGAATTTACTATAAATGCTGCTTCACATAAAATATGAAAATCACTGTATTATGCACTGAAATAGCTGGATAGGAAATATAACATATTTATTAAATCTTCATTTTCAGATGAAAAGTGATGCCTAAGAGAGCTCATATAACTTGCCTTCAGTTGATGGCTGACTCAGCCCTAGAAACCATATCTCTTTACAGCTACTCCAGGTCATTTTTTAGCAATCCACACTATACCCATGCTTATGTTAAGAATTTATCTCTAATATTTATTTTGAGTTAGAAATATTTTGAAATATTTACTACAATGCCAACATATTTATCAGTGTCTCATAGATGGAATTTACTATATTTGACATATTTGACAGCCTTTTTAAAAAATTAATTATTCCTAAGAAGACTCACTTGCATATTTGCTTTGAAATCAGACTTCAGTTGTCCTCATTCAAATTTTTCAAATCTGTATGTTAAACATACAGATACACGCTGTTAAACAGATACATTAGTGCTGATTGATTTAAATGGTCCAATTAAGACTATGAAAAATAGTTAATATGTAACATATTGAAATTTTATAGAAAAAAAGAAATCATGAAAATTACAAATTTCATTTATAAAAGACTAAATATTGCTTCCCTTATTCATCATACACAATAAATGTTTCAATGATTTCTTTTCTATGAATTCTGTCAACAATGAAAGTCAGATGTTGCCAATTAAAATAAAGAAAAGCAAGAAATTTCTAAGCAAATTGATAAGGCTACATGAGGAATTCACTAAAGAGTACAGTATTTAAAATAGCATTAATATAAAAGAGTTGTAAGGTCAATTACAAAGATGAAGAATGGATAGCACTAGATCAAATTGGACTAAATTTCCTATTTGAAGCTTTATAAAAATATGAAAGCAGAAAAAAAAATCAAGAAATCTACTCATTACTTCAAAATTACCAGGAGGGACTGTTTAGGTCAATCACTTATTTATTTATTTTTTCCCATTCATGTTTCTATCTAGTCTATCCAAAATCAACCACCCAGCATTATCTCTAATAGTGGCCCATGTGCAAGGCATTTGAATAACACTTATTAATAAATAAGATGTACAAATGCACATTAAATACTAAAGATAGCATGTAGCTATGAAAGATGATGAATATACCACTGATTTACTGAAAGAATGTGCCAAGGCTCAGAACTTTGAAGTTAAGAGCTATGTTTATCTTCTTCCACATTGAATCCCTGTAGATAAAGAATAGAGCCAGGTTCTTGGCTCACAGGAGACATTGAAAAAAAGCTTTATTGAAATAAATCACTATCACTGAATTAATATCACTCAAGATTACAACACATCATGCGAACTTAGGTTAGGGACTAGATTAAATCAAAGTACTAAATATTTTTCTGTTACTATAATAAAAATCAACCTAAAAGTAATTTCCTCTTTATAGCCACAAATCACACTCAAAGCTAAAAAACATGATATGATTATAAAATATATAAAAACAATTTTTTACTTTAGTTATTAAGGTAGAAATTAATTACTAGACTTATAACTGAGAAGCATTTATTTTATTTTCTAAATACTATTATCTCATATATTTTGTTTATTTCTCTACAATAACCTACATAGTCATTTTATTGTTAGAGCGTCTTTATCAAAATTAAATAAACTCTATTATAACAGTAAGAACAAGTAAAGCCCAACACTTTAATTATGTTGATTCTTAAAATCAGTTTGTTATACTAGATTCCTCCCATCAAGCTGTATCTATCTCATGTGTTAAACAAGGAAGGACTTTGGTATGTTTGCCTCACTTAAAGTTATAAAATCTTTTTTCATTTTCACAAAAAGTTTATTCCAAATTGTAGAAAATTAATTTCAAACTGATTCCAAATACGCTTGAATAAAAGGACAAATGCACTAAAGATACTGAAAAGAAAAAGGTTAAATCCAAGCAGAGATCACTAAAGAAATTAAAGAAATACAGCAGATCCAAAGAGGTAAGAGTGAGAAATATTATAACTGCAATTTAAAAAATTAAGTATTTAAATGACTGTAAAAGGAGGTGGGAATTAACTGGCTGACAGATTTCAAACTGCTGAACTAAATCTATAATATCTGTTTGCCTTGCTATAATTTAGAGTCTACAATTGCCTGGAGGTCACCTTTGAGGAAGCAGAGAAAAATCAATATTTTTCACTATACGTAGTATCATTTACCCCTATTAAATAAGGCCTCCATGAGTTAAGGGGAAAACACACACAACAACAACAAAACCACCAAGATCACCAGTAGATTTTTTTTGGTCTGTGGATAGGCATTTCTTGTATAATTCTTCCTAGTTACCAAAATATTTTTGATATCGTCTGACATGGTGTAGGTGTGGACCTTATAGGTTTTTTGGTCATGGTACTAATATTAGCGTAAGATTTCCAGTGGCAGAAATGTTTACTCGACGTCTAGGACTAGAAAGCCCCAAAGGATTAACTTAAAGTACTGTTCTAGGATTTTGTGAGGATCAGAGCAAAGAGAATCTAACGAGAACATAAATAGAGCCTAAGTAATGGGCACAGGAATGTTTAGACTAAAATCAAAATGATCATAATCCAGGTAGATCTTGGATCAGAATTAAGAGATATGATTAATAATATGTTACTGCTACTACTAATAATAATTTATTTACTTATTTGGATTCAACTGAGCTCTTACAAGAAGGCAGCCATTGTGCAAAACCCAGCAGTTGGAATAAAGAACAAAGTAGATATGTTACCTTTCTAAAAGTTTTCACTATTTTATTATGAAATTCACATAATTTCCCATGGAATTTTGATCACCTCATAACATGATACTATAATGCCAAATTAAACTTAAATTTGAGCAAATAGTTTCATTATAGAAATCCCACTTTAACAGTGAGACTCTTTGAAACTTTGAATCTGGCTAATTCTTTTAAACATGCTAATGAACTTACCCTCATCTTTCTATTCATTGAAAATTAATTTCAATGAAGTTCATGCTGTCAAAATACATCGTGCTGCCTATAAGCCTGAATTTATTCTGTTCAGCACTATATCATTATCAATCAATTGATTTTTTAAAATTATATTAGATATATGGTGATAATCTATAGCAGAACATTTTCACAAATCCATTAACATTCAAAAACACATTTCATCTCTAACGTGGTGGGAGAATGGACTAATTGGTTCAAAGTAGGAAACGCGGTTTGTGTTGTAGTTAAGTCACATAATTTGTATCTGAAGAGTCATTCAGTTAATTCTTAACTGGTCTATTTACTAGGAGTGTAAACTTGGATAATTTCTAAAATTTTTTCTATTCAAATTAAAATTGGGCAAATTCGTAGGGTTGTTGTAAAGATTAAATATGATGAAGAAAAATACCAAGTACAGCGTCTAGAATATAGTGATCACTATAGGCTGTTATTTCTAGAACAACATCATTGGTATATAATTAGTTCCTTTATCAATAAAATAAATTTTTACATTCAGGTATCATAATTCAGGTATCACAAATTTGTTACCTATACCTATATTACTAAATATTATGAAAACTCAAAGTTGTATGAAAGCAAATTGATATTTTTAAAATTCGAGACACAATAAATAATAAATCAAAGGGAAATGGCAACATAAATAGAAAACAAAATATCGGTTACCCTTATGAAGAGTTAATATAAGCCTAAAAGGCGTAAAACACAAAAAACCCAGTTAACTACTTCAAACAACCCTCACTTACCTAGGTAAACTAGAAAAAGAAAAATGCAACTTACTAAACACCCAATTTGCCTTAGGTCATACAAATAAGTCACTACATTCAGAATAAATTAAATGTGTAACTGATACATTTAATATACTTATTAACGTTTTCATTTTAAGCAATAATCATAGTAGGAGGTGTAAAAACAAACTTTCTTTTTAAATTCATGGATGTGGAATTGGACTTTTATGTGTGAATGTCTTGGGCCATGTGAAGAAGCTATTTCAACAGTTTATCAATCTCAGCCTCAGGAAAACATGGCCTAATATTTAAAGTGCCTGTATGGAAAGTGTAAACTACCTTTATAATTTTTAGCAATATTATGGCTGAAAAACAAAATCAGTTTTCTCTTAACTGTTTTGGAGAATGTATTCATCTCAAATGCAAAATCAAAAACTGTCTAATTTTAATATTTGAAGTTTTTAGATAATGAATATTTAAGCTTATTTAGATTTCTAAAACCATGAGGCTATATTATTTCCGTCTCACTAGACTGCAAGTTCTCTTGATAAGATAGTGGTAGAGACAGGGAAGTAAAGAAATTTATGTTGCATATATATATAATTTGCAGATAATTTATGCAATTATTAGAATATTCTTTGTTCTCAAACCAAAAGGAAAATACATGTATATTTGTCATAACTGTGATTAATTAATTGTGCTTCCATCCTCCATACTGTGCATACCGTGCATAATTTCAAGTACAGAAAAATCTGTTTGCAAAGGAAAAACAAAATATGAAACTTGGTGTACTGGGAGTATGAAATGATAAATATTATTAACAATAAAAATAGATCCAGGCAAAGAGAAGAAAATATGGAGGATGAATCTTTGCTCAAGATGAGTTGGAAGTCTCGAGACTGTTCCCCACCCAATGGTGGATGCACAGCTCTCTGTTAGCATTCTACAGTGAAGAGGCACACATGTGATCTTCCATGTGATATGGCATGTCTCTTTTTAGCAAAATTCTTCCTTGCTGCTGAAAATAAAAAATAAACTTAGATTTGTTCTAAATTAAGTCTGTGGAGAAACAAAATGACTCAAGTGAAAACATTCAGGAAAACTCAGCCCACCATCATTGAATACAGACATGAAGCAACCAGAATTCTTGTTTGAAGCTAAACCTTAAAAAATGTCCAACGAGACTGAAAAACTAGTTTTCATCAAAGCCAATAAAAGAAACCATTTTAAAAAAATAAGATAACTGATAAATTTAATTAATGACAAGTGAAAAGACAAATAACGAGGTGAAAAAAAAATGTTCACCACTTATATCACTGATAAGAGGTTGGTATCCCAAAAATATGAAGAAATGGAGAAGAAAGAATAAAAATCAAGAAGAAAAATGCTAATGATGCTACAGAAAAACTGGATAGTTCAAATGAAAAAGAACTATACGTGTCATCCATTTGAAAAGATGCTCACCTTTACTCATAAAAAGAGAAATGCAAATTAATACTATGCTAAGACAGCTTTTCTCACCTATTAAATTGACAAAATTCCAAAAGCTTGACAACATACTCTGTGGCAAAGCTGTGAGGAAATAGAATTCTCATACATGCTAATGGGAATACAAAATGCTAAAACTCCTGCAAAAAGGAATTTGGCAATACTTAGAAAAATTACATATTTATTTACTATTCAATCAAATTATTATATTTCTAGAAATCTATCCCAAAGATACAGTGGAAGCATATTAAAAAGACATGTAAACAAAGCTATTAATTGCAGCAAACATAAATAGGAGACTGACATAAAAGTATGCTGAGAAAGCAATGAGGAATATGACTAAACAACAATAGATATTTATGATATATATTGTTAAATGAAAAAATCAAGATGGAACAAATATGTGTGGAATGCTACACATGCAGACTTAGATTTTATCTCAAGAAAAAGCAGTGGAAAAATAATTGTTAAATTGTTAAATAAAAGCATTTAGGGAAAGGAAGGACAAAGGATGGAGGAAGCAAGAATATAAGTCAGATGTTATGTATACACTGTGTTTAGTACACTTGACATTGGAACTGTATAAGCATTTCAAATAATTACTTTCTAAAAATTAAAAAGCAATTCCTGAAAATTAAAAGTGGAATAAGATAATAATGTTGTTATGTATCCAGTTGTCAGCATTACTATATGAAGAGAAATTGTTTACCTTTTCTGCATATCTCTAGTAGGATATTCTCCTCTGGATATAAGCAAGTGCAAATACATACATACATACACAAGCAAGCAGGCTCTTCGTTAATCATATTTTTAGTGATAGTATTTGATATTGTTATACATAATGTGGCATAAAGCAAATGAGTAAGTAACTTGGTCCTTAACTGAAATTTTCACTATTATTAAACATCTATGTGATACAAAATAGATAAAATTAAGTAAATTCTTGAGTCGATATGGAAGTATCACTGTGAACTCGTTAATTTACCTTAAAATTATAAAATTATACTATGGTTATGCACTAGAAATCCTAGAAACAATGACAAATCTCAAATAACAATAAGCACCCATGCTTTGTAGACCTCGATCTCTAAATACCATTTCCTACTAAAAGAAATCAGAATTTGAATAAATTCGTTTAATGGTCTGGAGCAGGAAATATAATAGTTGAGCCTGGAACATCCTGTAATATCTGAAAGCAAGCAAGCTATCACAGTCTAGCTAGATCTAGTCTAGGTCTAACTATCAATTAACAGGAAATATCAAGTTGAAGCCCATAATATTGCCATTTTCTACATCAAAATCAGTTGAATAGTAACAATTTAATAGGACTAAGGCTATTATAATGAGATTTATATCAAATAACACTATTAAAAATGTAAGCATTAAAATATGGACTATAGAAAAATTTACAGGACTAACAACTTGATTTCTATAACAAAAAAATACACAAGAACAAGAGATTAGAGAAAGCTATAGAATGAAAGAAAATAAAGAACATAAAAGACATTAAATAATTATAATATATAGACCATAGTAGATAATGTTCAAATAAATACATCTTTAAAAACCAAGAAATGTGAAGTTTGATTGGATATTAATTTTATTAAGGTATTAATCTTATTCTTAAGGTGAAATAATGATATTGCAATAATTTTTCTTAAGAATCTTATCTTTTAGAGATACATACTAAAATATTTACAAGACCTTATTTGCTTCAAAATAATAATAGGTGGAAGATATTGGATTAAATAAGATATACATGAAACAAGATGGTTATCAAGTGTATCAGGTTTATTAGACTCTCTTCTCTAATTTTGTATATATTTAAAATTCTTTGTTATAAATATCTTTACTTTTTTAAGTAAAAGCAAAGGGAGGCTTGATTTTTTTGTTCATTTTCTTACAGAGGAGAAGAAATGCTTATAAGAGTTCCAGGATTTTGATGAGTAGAAAATTTGGGGAATCACGTAAGAAAGAAAACTACAATTTATCAATTAGCTATGCTTGGAAATTTACAAGTAACTAAAAGTAGATATTATGTCAACTTTATATTAAGCTATATTTATATTAACTTTATAAATTGTGTGTGTTTAAGAAATAAGATGAGTGAATTAGATTTGAAGAATAAGTAATGTAAAACAATATAACTCAATGTATAGAGCATATTTCCGGTATACAAGCAGTTGGAAAACAGTGGGAATTGAAAATGAAGATTTAACTTCCACAGGATCCAGGAGATAGGCTGGGTAGAGAGGGCACAAAATAAAACAAAACATTCCAGTTGGAAATTGGTGGGCACAAGGAGGTAAAGACTGGTTTTATCTACTCACCATTCAGCAACTGAATAATTAGATCATTCTGTGTAAACTATACATATGATTAAAAGTTGCTGAGAAGATAGCTGTCCATCTGTTTCTCTATATATTTATCTGCCTACACACACACACAGAGAGACACATGCTTTTATTTTTTAGAATTTCAAAATGCTAAAATAGGTAACTAACCTTCATCGAGCCTCCAAATAATAGCCACTGTTAACATTCTTTTGTTGTTGTTGATCTTACTGTGAGTGGATAATGATATGATTAGGGAATATTGTGTCTCTATGAGAATTTGGCTAGCTGCTTATTTTCATTAAGTGATAGATATCTCACTTGTACAATGAGAAAAATATATATTAGCTATAGTGTGATTATGAAGATTAATGCCTCATATGCATGCAAGACTCCTGGCATGAAGTAGCATATCCCAAGTACCCGACCAGAGTGTTTATAATTAACAAAATTAATAGACTTCAGGTCAAAGCCTGGCTCTGTCATTAATGCACAAGTTACTTTCACTCTCTTGGCCTCTGCTTCTCCACCTATAAAATTACTATCTCTCAAAGTTGTTTGAAAGGTTTCGAAGAGATAGTATAAAGTACTATTTCCATGTCTAGCAAAAGCATTCAATAATGGCGATTCTTCCTTTATAGAATTTTAATAATTATTTACTAATATTATACTTTACATAAAGTTGCATGTTCTGCTTTTATCAATTAGCATCAAAGCAGTAACATTTAACTCCGCTATTAAGAATACTTCATAAACATCTTTCTTAATAGAACACGTATAATGTTGACAGGTGGCTATGGAAGTAGAAGGACCATTTTCTGATGGAAAGAACTCTCCATAAATTTTCATGAGCAAGATTTCCTGGATGGTAGGTGGTGCCCAGTCCATCATTTTGTCAAACCTTTTCGTAAGTTTTCAAGTTGTCCAGCCATAGCCAAATGCTTATATTAATTTTGTGCCAGTTAATTTTGCTAAATGCAGTGTACCCTTCCTGTGTGCAGCTGTGTACATGGAAAAGCTTTTGTCTCTTTGAACATTATTGTCCATCAAGTAAGGAGTTTCATCTTTGGCTCTTTTATTTACAACAAGGGCGGATATGTTCCTGAGTGACAGTTAAATTTGTTGAAGGTATTAAATTGCTAACGCTAATGCATTTTACAATCTTCTAACTGATTTAATATATTAGACTGCCACTCAAAGTTGTAATAAACAATACTGCAGTCTTAGTTGGAAATCATTCTGTCAGATCTGGAGGATTTCAAAAATGCCCACCTATGTTCAGAGTTTACAAACACAGTTTTATTTCTCTGTGGGCTGCCCCACAAACCAATGACATAAAGACTTCAATTTGCATCTCTTGTCAAAGAGTTTGCAACTAACACAAATTCATAATAAACACCTGGCTGGAAATCTCCAAGGCTGGGAAATAATTCTTTACTTAGGGAGGTAAGGATGCTATTTCACCTAAGGGGAAAACAGTTAAAACTTATTATCTGCTAACTTCACACACTTGTGATAACTTCATATATATTTCCTAGGTTTGACTAGAGGACAATAGGGACAACAAGCCAAAAAAGAAAAACAGAAAACAAAAAGCCTGCTGAATAACCACAGAAACCTAGTGATGGACATATGATTAAGATAAAGATATCCATATACCTGTATTGATCTCAATATATATTTCTCGTTAAGGACATATCTTGGCTATCAAGAGAAAGTGTTTGAATCAGATTAAGCCAAGAATAGTAACAATATCAGAGTAACATTGCATTTTAAAATCCCCAAAGTGTTTTATCTATTCTCACTTGATTTTCACAGTGAACTTAGGAAAGCGTGTGTGTAAGTGTGGCAGCGCAGACAGTATTATTCCTTTTCACAAATGAGAAAACTATGAATTCCAGTAGAGAAAAAAATGGTACACCCATCCTTACATAGCCATATCAATGACAGGGTCGAGATTAAGTCAGATACCCGGCCTTAGAGTTCCAACTTCTTTTTTCTTTTTTAAGTAGAACAAATAAACAAAAACACTTGATTTTATTAGCATTTTTAATTACTAATGAGGTTAATCATACTTTCATATACTTATTCTTTTTATTTCTCTTCTGTGATTCTTTGCTCTTTTCAGCTTTACAGAAGTATAACTGACAAAACTGTAAGATTTAAAGTTCACAATAATATGATTTAATATATATATCCATTGTGAGAGGATTCTCCTTGTCAAGTTAATTCACACATTCACAGAAACAGAGTGGTTGCCAGGGACTGATGGTGGGCAAAGTGAAATAGAGAAGGTAAGTAAAAGGGTGCAAACTTTCAGTTATAAGATAAATACGGTCTGAAAACCTTTAGGGCATAACATGGTGCCTATAGTTGATAACACTGTATATAGTTACATACACTGTAATGTATAACTGAAATTTGCTAACAGAGTAGAACTTAAATATTTCACCAAAAAAAAAAGTCCTGACATCTTATTGTACCACAGTGAATATCTTTACAAGAAAATATAACTTCCTTATATTAATTTGGATGGAAATCTTAATAAAAATGGGTAACTGGGAAATTTGTTTTGGGTAATGTAAATCAACATAGATTTTAGTAGGCAAAACCAGTAGTTCAAAAATTGACAACATGCAGTAAAACTAAAGACAGAAAAGAAAATAAACAAAGGTTCTGTCATGTTCAGAAAAGAAACAGAACACAAAAAAATATCAATATCTGTCATTATAGTGTATAAGTATTATGAAGAAAAATAAAGCAGGGTCGGGGATAAAGTTCAAAGAAAGATATTATGTTAGAAAAGATAAAAATGGCTTCTCTGAAAAGAAAAACTACTGAACGGAAATAAGAATAGTGTGAAAGAGTCAGTGAGGTGAACATTGAGGGGGAAAACATTCTAAGAGTAGCTATAGAGATAACTGGTAAGATAGAATCTTACTGTACTGCTCATTTATTGAATATTTTTTCAGACCTACTTTGAAAAAAGTAAGCAAATAACAAGAAAGAATCAAAATAAAACACCAGACAGTATAGATTTATTTTCAAACTGCCAGAAAGTGTCCTGAATGCAATAAACTCTCATTTTAATTTCCTATCCTGTTTCATCCAATCCCTAATTCATGAAAATACTAAAGCTTACATTAGAAAGGTGCTCTTTTGCAGAGAGGGTCACCAGGAAAGGCCAAATGGAGGCCTCCCAAAAGCCTTCACTGGGATCGCATTTATTACCACAGTTCAAGATCTGATCTGTTCTTGCTGATTCAGTAATGCTTTTGTCAACTCAAAGAAAAAAGCAGTTTTGAGAGAAGGGAGAGAGAGAGGTGGGAGGCCAAAAGTGTTGGAATGGCAGCTCGTAGTCACCAAATCTATGCAACCAATGACTAAAGTGAGGATAATTTATTCATGCACAATGAAAAAATTAGTTGTTCATTGCATTAGAATGTTCTTAAACACAAAGAGTAATGTAATTATTTCCTATAAAATACTCAAGACTTAGTAGGAGTTTAATTAAATTCTGGTTTAGTGGATGTCCTTGTTAAAGAATAGATTGTGACTGGCCACATGATAATCAGAAGGATGCATTGTGAAAATTATCCAGAGCAAAGAGAGTTTTCCTTTGAAAACTTGGATAGACTGATTCATCCAGTTGCATAATACGGACAGCCCTGAAAATTGTAATTTATGTTTGTAGATCAAGAATTAATTTTCCCTCTACCCTTGCTGGAGATTGACCAGAGAGTATGGAATAATACTAACTAGGTTTCTATTCACTCTTCTTTTCTAGAGATTCAACTGCTGACCAAATCACTTTAGAACTTCCACATTCTTTCTCCAGAAATGTTAACACTTTTTGTCAACTCCCTCTCAGAAACAACAGCTACACAGCCTGTTAAAGGGGACTTAGCATATTTCTGATTTAATGAAATTCTATGCTGAAACAAAATACTGCCAACCAAAAATAATAGGCCTAGCAAAAATGTTCAAAAATGATGGAGAGATAAAGAGTTTCCAAGACAAAATTTAAAGGACTTTCTCACCATTAGACCTGCCTTATACAGAAATACTAAGTGGAGTTCTTCAAGTTTAAAAAAGAGATACTAAATAGCAATACTAAAGTATATGAAACTACAAAATTCTAAAGATAAATATATAGACAAAAAGAATACTGTAATGGTGGTGTGAAAATCATTTTTAATTTTAGTATGTGTTAAAAAACAAAAGTATTAAAAACTACTATAATTATAAAAATTTGTTAATGAATACACAGTATGAAAAATGTGAACTGTGACATCAATAATGTAGAGGAAGGGGAGAAGTAAAACTGTAGAGTTTTATATGTAATTGAAGTGAAGCTGTTATTAGCTTGAAATAGAATATTATTAATATAAGATGTTTTATGTAAGCCTCATGACAACTACAAAGAAATTGCCTATAGACAAGAATAAAAGAAAACTAGGAAAGAGACAAAGCATACCATCATTAAAAAAATCAATGAAATGCAAAGGAAGACAGTAAGGGAGAAAAACAGAAACAAAAATAAAACTATAAGGCAGACAGAAAACAATTAACAAAATAGCAGTAACAAGTCCTTCCCTATCAATAATTACTTTAAAATAAATGAATTACACACCCAATCAAGAGACCAAGAGTGACTAAATGGATTTAAAAAAAAAAAAAAAGAAATACGAGACCCAAGAATATGCTATCTACAACAGACTCACTTTATTTAAGAAAACACACAGACTGAAAGTGAGGGGATGGAAAAATATTCTATGCACATTGTAACAAAAAAAAAGGCAGGGGCGATTATATTTATATAAGACAAAATGGACTTTAGTTCAAAACCTGTCACAAAGGACATTATATAATAATAATAGAAACAATTCCTCAGAAAGATATAACAATTATAAATATATGTGCATCCATTAGAGAATCTAAATATATAAAGCTAACATTGACAGAACTGAAAGGTGAAGTACACAGCAATACAATAATAGTAGGAGACTTCAATACCACACTTTCACTAATGGAAAGAAAATCCAGACAGAAAATCAATAAGAAAACAGAGGACCTGACCAACACTATAGAAAAAATAAACCTAACAGACACATATTGAACACTGCACCCAAAAGTAGTAGAATACTCATTTTTCTCATGTGCACAAGGGAATATTCTCAAGGATATCGAATGCTAGGCCATAAAATAAGTCTTAATGCATTTAAGAAGATTAAAATCGTATTAAGTATATTTTCTGACCCCAATGCTATGAAACTAAAACTTAATAATAAAATTGGAAAATTCAAACTATGTACAAATTAAATACCACACTCCAAAAATGAGTCAAAGAGGAAATCAAAAGGGAAATCGAAAAGCACTCAGTTAAATTAAATTAAAATTAAAATGGAAACACAACATACCCAAACTTATGGGATGTGGCAAAAGCAGTTCTAAGAGGGAAATTTACAGCAATAAATGCCTACCTGCCTTAAGAAAAAGACAGATCCTAGATAAACAAACTAACTTTGCACCACTAAGAACTAGAACAAAAAGAACAAATTGAGCCTAAAATTAGCAAAAAAGAAATAATAAAGATTAGAGCAGAAATAAACAAAATAGAATAGAAAAACAACACAAAACATCAACAAATCTTAATAGTTGTTTTTTTAAAACATAAAAGTAAAATACCTTTGGCTATGCTAAGAAAAAAGATAAGACTGAAATTTTAAAAATCGGAAATAAAAGAGGAGAAATCACAACTGAGGCCACAGAAATAAAAAGGATCATTAAGAAACTACTATATAAGAAAACACTAACATACTGGGTAACCAAGGAGAAATTGATAAATTCCTACAAACATGTAACCTATCGAAAAAGAATTGTGAAAAAACAGAAAACTTGAACAGACCAACGATGAGCAAGGAGATTGAATGAATAAAGAAAATGTGGTATTTATACACAATAGAATATTTTTCAGCCATAAAAGGAGGAAATCCTGCCACTTGGGAAAACATGGATGACCTGGAGGACATCATGCTAAGTGAAATCAGCCAGTCACAGGATAAATATTGCATTATTCCACTTATATAACATATCTAAAATAGCCAAACTCATAGAAATGGAATTTAAAATGGTGGTTGCCAGTTACTGAGTGGAATGGGAAATGAAGCATTGTTACACAGATATAAAGTTTTAGTATGCAAGATTGATTACTTCCAGAGATTTCCTATACAACACAGTTCCTACAGTTAACAATATGTATCAAATTTAAGGAGTCAGATCACATGCTAAGTGCTATTACCACACTTACACATGCACAGACACACCCACACAAACACAAAGGGGCTTGAGTAAATGTCTGGAGATGATGGCTATCTTTACTACCTTGATTGTGGTGATGGTTACATAAATATATGCACATGTCTAAACTCATCGAATTGTATACATCAAATACATATACTTTTTTTGTATATCAATTATATCTCAATAAAGCTGTTAGAAATACTGTCATAGGCAGAAAGATTTGAAGAAAGTTAAAATTCTCTGAATACCAGATAGGTTTAAGAAATTGTGCTCAGAAAAATTTTAAAACATGGACTCTGTCAACAAGGAAGATATCCCTGATAAAACAGCTACATAATATAAAGACTTAAAATGTCAAGGATTAGTCGTCCTCCAGTGCTGTTTGTGAAAGGCAGCTACATATTTCTTTGCACTTACTCAGCAAATATTAATTAACTTTTATGTTCCAAGCACTGTGCTAGCTTTGGGGGAGGCAAAGATGATGAAAACATAATCTTCTGTGATCTGGTCCTTGTGTATCTCTCCTACCTTTTCTTGTCCCTGTACTTGTGTCCAGCCATGCTGAACAAGTGGAGTGTGCAGACTTACCTAGCTGTTCCAAACCTCAGATCTTTTGTAAACATTTTTCTCCCAGCAGAATGCCTTTCTTGCCTCATCTCCTGGCAAACACCTTTTCTTTGTTCAAGTCCCAAGGCTTCTGACTCACCCAATATTAATTTTGCCATTGTTTTCACTCTTCTTATTTAGTACTCTCTATTATTATAATATCCACTACCCTATAACATTTTTTTTTTATTTGTCTGAATCTTCTTAGATTCTAAATGACTTCAGGTCGAACACAAAAGTGTCCTTATTTCTGAACCCTCAGCTTCCTATCCAGTGCATAACATTCAATACATGCTGAGTAAATATTGGCTGAAAGAATATGTTATACCAAAAATCAGTGCGGTAAAAATTAATAAAAGAAAAGGTTCACAGTTGGATGGGGCCTGTGGTGTGTTGATAAATGCATAGCAACTTGCTCCCCAGGAAACCAAAAGGTCATTATTTATAGGAGTTGCCAACATTCATGGTGTAAATCTCCTAACGTCTGATTTTAATGTGATATCACTGAACACAGAGCTGGGAAGCAGTGTTCACACTGTATAATATTATTACCATTCTCATATGATATGCATAAATAAAACTCAGAGCTTCCATTTAGTAATATAGTTAGGAAATAATGTTTTTTTTTAGTATCTATTACTTTGGTTTTTAATATAATGTAATTAATGGTAATTTTATATAATTATTTTTAAATAGTGGCCATGTTTAACAATGGGCTTGAAAAATTCCTGAAAATTTTACTATTGGCTAACACAAGCTGGTTTGAGTTGGCACCAGCAAACCACTAAGTGAAGCATTGTGAGGGAAGTAGGTAGAGTAGTAAAAGAGAATCTTATACAGGAGGTAGCATTTGATCTGATCACTATAAAACAATTATTTCAATAAGGTAATTATGTTGCCTGGAGAATATATGATCTATAAGGATACTGATTTTTGTATGTTTAATTCACCTTTTTTTCCTGGTGTCAAGACAAGTGTTAGACATGTATTCAGAGAACATTAAATCTTTGTTAAATATATGAATATTTAATACAAACTATATTTCAGAGGCCTTTTTAATGCAATGTCAAGTCAACTTATAGAAACCTCTATTGATGAGATCTGGAGTAAAGGGCAGTTAATTGAATCCCTTTCACACAATTTTCACATGCTATTTGTATTTAAAAATGAAGAATGAGTCTACCCAACCAGAGAATTCAGTCATTTGAAAGCAGGTGGTGGCCAATGTTCTAAACATGGTAGCATGCAATGACAAGAAAAGCTGGTATCACTGATTTCATGTGTGAGCAGCTGAACCAGTGACAAAAATCATGTACTTAGGGATTTCTTGTTATGTGAGAAAAATAATCCATTGTTTGTTTACACTATTTGAGGTTGAATTTTTTTTTGTCACTTACAGACAATATATTTTCTAATTAATGTATCTACTACAGCTTGTTGGAGAGCTGATTTTCTTGAGCGTGTGTAGAGAAAAAGATAAAACTGATAATAGAGCTGGTCTATAGACTATGAGCAAGGCTATGAGCAAGATACCTGGGACTTTTGAGGAAAATGCCTGGGACTTCTGAGCAAAACACCTGGGACTTCTGAGCAAAACACAAGCTTCTCTTTTTTCTCAGCTCAAGGCCACTTTATCATGCAAGAGATGGTAGGTTATGCAGTGTATATAAGGAGCTGGAGTACAAGAGACACATAAATAAGCTGCCAACAATAATGGAAGACTGTCATAGCAGATATTTGATATTCTGTGTACAGTTTGGGAAACTGATAAAATCATAATTGTAAAAAAGACATGCTGCATTGCCAATCCAGTGCTGCTTCTTGCATATAGTCTGGCACATATGTCTTACTGCTCTCTACACAAGCAGCAGAAGGAATGAACAAAAAGAAAAGAGCAATTTCCCCACCGTAAATTGGAAAGTCTGCCAACCAGCTAAGTGATCTGCCATCAATCAGTGTTAAATTCTCCTTAGCTGCAGAAAATTCAAGGGCTAACTATTACTGAGAGATTTCACACAGTGACTAATGGTATATGACAAACACATTTAAAATCTGCATAGACCAGCACCAGTTTAAAATGTAACATGAATAATAAATAATTTTAAAGAAATTCTAGCTTGCAAAATAAGATATAATCTTTTCAGACATAAATTACACAGAGAACATTGTAGTTCTAGAAATGCATTTGCAAACTGACCAAAACAAAGTCAAAAGTATATTCTATTCAGAAGGTGACTATATTTGATGGTTTTGTACATAAACAGATTTGGAAAATGTTAGGCAGATAAGCTACAAAACAGTGGTTACTGAGGTGTAAGCAGGACAAAAATCCCAGATCAGTTATAAATGGCATTCAGTGAGGATTCTGGACAGCCACAAATGGAATAGGACAGGCTTTCTGTTCCCCAAGAAATACAGTTCTTGGTGAGAAGAAGAAAATAGTTTTCTTCTTTTTAAACCCAAGTGAGCTACAAACCTGGAAGAAAAAATATATATATGAACAGAAGTTGGGCACTAAAGGATTAAACCAACATTCTCTGAAGTTTATGGGACTGTGGTCTTTGGGAAGCAGGAAAAATAGCACTGGATTTGGAAACCTGAATTTGAGAATCTTGCTCCTAAATCTACTAACCACATCTTAGTTTCCTCATGGATTTCATATAAATAACATGACTAATCTCACAAGACAATTGCAGTAGAAAAATAAATGTAGAAAATGTATTACAAACTGTAAAGGATTATTCACACATTTGTATGATTGTTATATTATTTGGTTTAAATCTAGAAGAAACTCAGTGTTAATGTGTCAGAATAAAAATCATTATTAGAATAGAAAAGAAACAGTATTCTTGTCTGTCTTTTTTTTTTAATCTTTTATACAGTGTTTATATAATAAAAACAAACGTTGAAATTAAGCTACTGAAGGTTGTGAGAACTATGGAAGGTAACAAACAGGCAACTAAGTAAAGGCAATTTTTTAATCATAAAAACTAAATGTTGTTAATATATTTCCTAAATATTAACAAATTTATTCCTCAATTAAATTCCATTTTTCACAAGTGTGCCATGCTGAACTATTTTTCCATGATTCGATTTTAATTGTTTCAATGAGAGTTTAAAATTTTTTGACAAAATTGAAATTTCCATATATTAGTTAAGTGAATAGTTAATATATACTTTCATTCATTCCGAAGTAGTAGGGAGCAGTGAACACCACCACTAAAAAGACTGTATTTTGTCATATAAATGGAATTGAACACCCTAGTAATTGTGAGAACATAAAGAATCAAAATAAATACACTGATTGGGAAATTTAACAAGAACACACAAAGTTTTAATTTTTTTGACTTCATCTGGTCTTCATAATAGGCCAAAGATATAGTATAGGCCATCGCTCATATTTTCTTTTGAAATATGGAAAAAATCAAATTCATCAAGTAATGAAATGTTTTCATCGAGTAATGAAACATTTTTTTTTAAATCTCCAAGCAAATTAATAATGTCAATGGAATAAAATTTCAAGTCCTTCCATGCTTTTCTGAGCTACATGGCTGTACCAATTTCAGTAACATTCGAGATGGCACCCTACTTTACTATCTGAAAAATAGCATACATTGGTAAAAACAATTTTTGAAAATTTTCTAAATTCAGTTTTACCTCTTAAAATATTCAAAGTGACTGAAGCTGTATTGATGAAGTCATTTAAAACCTACTGTGGCCTTATTTAAACTACACATTGTATTTGTTTTATGAACACTGATGATTTTATGCAAGAATAGTACAAACTTATAAATAGTGCAGTAGAATCCAGATTCCTAAATTATTATCTTTAGGAATTTAGATTCCTAAATTATTCTTGTATTGGATGTTCCAATAAGCAAAAATAGGATAGGTCATTCTGTGGCAACAAACAACATGACAGGATTAATTTCCCTATAAGAGACATCAGAGACTTTCTCTCTCACTCTCTCCCTCCTTCTGCCATGTCAGCCAAAATATGCCAAATGCATGTTGCATGTGTGGGCATCTGTGTGCACATATTTATAATTAAATTTTGGCTTAATGCATAGTGAAATTTTTCTAAGGTCAGATGATAATAATGAATTCACGTGTATCCCAAAGGAATAAGAAGTGCTTTCACAAAAAATATTTTCAAATATTAGATAAATGTCCTACTGGATAACTATCTTAGTGAATAACTGATAGTTCCCATTTTGTCTACTATTCATATAACCAAACATCATAGTTGATGCTTCATATATCTAATTACATTTATTTTTTGGAATGACCCTCTATGTTATGACTATTTTCAAAAATAGGGAAACTGAGGCATATAGAAATTAATGAACCCATCTAAATTTGCACAGCAACTCCAAACCCAGTCTGTTTAATCCACATCCTGTCAGTTCTATTATCCTACACTGCAAAGCAGGTCTTCATTTTTTAGTAGTTCATTTTTATGAGCTTTTTTCCCTTATATAAGTGTCTTATTTTATATATGCTTATATTCCAAGAAAAAAATATGATCTTAGGCAATAAAAATGCCACATTGCAAATTACTTTGGTTTAAGAAAAAAAAAAAGCCACAAAGTGCAAAGTTTGCTTGATTTAGTTGATCACCATAAAGTCCGATAATCTGAGAAAGTAGTAGACTGCTACACATTAAGAATTCCATGTCTGAAATTAACAGATGGCAGCCACGGTGACTTTCTCTTCAGCAACTCTATCTGCAGCAGACACAAATATTACACTAGCATATTTCTGTTAAGGAACAGGACCAGAGCAGTGTATTGGTTTGCTATAATTGATCCATGATTCAGCAATTGAGTCACTTAATGACTCCCACACATATACCAACTCATATAATTTTAAGAAGAGTCTAGTGTGTGGACCATCTGTTACAATAAATCCATAGTGTCTTGAGACATTAGTGGGTAATGCTTACGATGCCCCTACTTGAGTAACTAGGCTGTACTTTTACTAAAGGTGAAAAGTATGGAAAGACTATGATGAAAATAAGTCCGCTAATTGTACATTGTTCATTTCAACTCATTGATGACATATGAACAATAAAAACAAATCAAACTACTGACCAAAAAATGGTGTTAACACTTTTTTAAATCTATCAGGTGGAGACACAGAAATAGAGGGTAGAAATTTTCTCAGATTCAAAACTCACTGTAACACCATTTGTAAAAATAACATAACTTCTTTTACATGCATTTGAAAAACATGTACAAATATGACATAAAAACCTAAAATCAAGCTCAAAAGACCAATGTCAACCATCAGTCAATCATCTATTAACTTCCTATAATGTACAGGACACAATATTAGGCAGTGATGTTGTAAATATGAGCATGTGACAGCCCATGCCATCGAGGAGCTGCTCACAGTCTGGAAAAGGACACATAATTATGGCATAGTAAAGCAAGGGCTAGGCTGAGCACAGGTTATTACGGAAATGTAAAAGAGAACAATATACCGGACCAATACTGGAGACGAGGGCAGAGGATATCTATAAGTATTAGCTCTAGGAGATGATACAGTTTGAATAGAGTCTGGGAGGATATGCGTCTTTGTAGTCCACACATGACATGCATTTTCTTTCAGGCAATGCATAGTCCATCTATCCTTCAGATATTCACTAAAGACTTGAACTCTGAATTGGTTACCAATTAACTGGTCAAAAGCGCAGCTGAAGTCTCATGCATTTGTAGGGGAATGAAAACACAATGTAACATGCCCTCTGGAGGAGAATTTGGCAATATTTAGCAAAATGACATGCATTTACTCTGATCTAGAAATTCAATATCTAGGAATTCACTGAAGGATACATAGACAAAAATATTAAAATGTATGCACAAGTCTATTTACCTCAGCATTATTTGTGATAACAGAAGAAAGACATCAATAGAGGACACTTTTTATAATACTGTGAACTGTACAATATAATACAGAATAACTCTGTAAATAACTGTAAAATAATCTCCAGAAAATATTGTAAAATGAAAACAGCAGTAAAGAGGGGAATTTAATGACACTATTTATTGATAAGAATGTAAACACACATACATGCACACACATGCAAACACACACGCCAACCCCTTATTTTAAATGAAAGCATAGAATATTCAAAGAAATACATATTATCTATGGAGTGGAGAAAAACAGAATGAAAAGGGTAAGTGATGGACTAGTACGCATTGCTTTGATTTGACTGTGGAAAAATGTAAATATTTTACATAACAACAAAACACAATTAAATATTTATAAATCCTGCGGGGAGGGGGGGGAATAAAAGGAAAGGAAGAGACACCAGAGCCCTTTCTTTCTCTACCACGTGAGGGAAGAGTAAGAAGGTGGCCATCTGGAAGCCAGTAAAAGAGCTCACAGCAGGAACTGAATCAGCTGGCACCTTGACATCAGACTTCCCAGCCTCCAGAACCATGAAAAATTAGTTTCTGTGTTTAGACCATCCCATCTATAGTATTTTGTCATTGCAGCTCAAGCAGACTATTACACAATTAAAATCTTTTAGAAAAGAGATTATATAGTATAATAACAAATTCGTCTTTCCTGCTAAGAATATGGTACAGAAATAAAAACTCAATCTCTTTGGTAGCTTTCATTTTAAAATACCACTAAAAATCATACTATTATTATTATTACTATTACGATTACTCAGCACTGCTTGATAATTAGGACGAAGACACTATTGTTTTTATTTATGTATATAAAAATATACATAGAATGAGAAAACTAAATTCACAGAAAAGGGACAACATACCAGCTATACTTGTGGCTACAACTGAGTATCAGAGTCTGCGAGCTTCTTGGCAGTCAAGAAAGAAAATCAGGGAAATATGATTGTTCATATTAATTGTTCTCATCAGAACAGAGAAATGCCCAAGTTCCTCCAGGCTATTCCTACAATTGAATTATAAAGGACAGGTTGTAAGCAGGACTTTAGAGGGGACCCAAAGATATCATGAATACTCCCCAAACATGTCCACATTTCTATAACTACATCTTAATTTTAACTCATATAATGCTCAGGGACATCACACACACAACGAAAAGAAATTAATTCTCCCCATCCTCTAAAGAAGAGAAATAGAGAACACAAAGTTTTCTTTCCAAATGCTGCTGCTTTTCTTGGTTTGCTGCTCCTCATATTTTCTTTCTTTGCCTTTAATTACTTAATTTTGACTTATAATCTGTGCAAATGGTTTATGACTATCGTGTACTCTTGCCTAAAAGCCTCTTTGGCGATAGGCAGGGTTAGAAAAGCAAACAAACAAGAAAGTCTCCACCATCCTAGGAGGGGAGGGACTTGCCTCTTGCTTTTGAATGACCAAGGCAAAAATTTTATTCAAGTCTCTAGGCTGAAGGAAAAAAAAAAAATCAGAAAATTAATGAAATGAAAATGAAACCCAAAAAGAAATGCCTGGAGCCTTAGAAAGTGCAGAGAACAAAGGGACAGCAAGAGCCATGAATAGTAATGAGATTTCAACTACACTGATATCAGGAGCTATTCTTTTGCGTCCATTTAACCAAGGCCTCAAGTCACCTCCTCTGCTCCAGTGAAAGAAACCCAATCTATTAAGTCTTCTACAGAATTAAAACATTCAATGACATTGGAAATTGTGTTAGCAGCAATGCTAAATTTGGCTTTTTGTGTTACTGGGGTAGATTTATGCCCATTTTTTATGAATATATAAATATAAACTGCAAATACTAAATCGAAAAATACTCCTAAGATGTGAAAATATGTTGCTAAATTCATATATATTTCACTTGCTCATAGGGGAATAACGTTTTTTAAAAAATGCTCATTATGTTTATTATTAATACTTTACCTGCAATAATTAGTTCAGCATTTAGAAACAGGACTAAAAATAAACCTATGAGATAAATACTATTTCCATTTTACAATTAAGTAGTAAACTGAGGCTTAGGGGTGTTATGCAGTTTGATCAGTCACACACACCTGGGCTGGAGAAATGAACTGCGTGACCACAAAGGCTCAGTTTTTGACCAATAGGTTCTCTAAACTCTCCGAAACACACTTGTTTTAGAAGATACAGTATCAACTGATTAATCAGGTTTCTCATGTATTGACTGAGACAACCAAGGGAGCAGGTTCTATGCTTACAGAGAAAAAAACTATGACAATAATATTAATGGTAGTAATAATAATGCTTATAAATTTTATGATTGAATTAACATTTACAGCTATAATATATATACATTATTACCATTTACACATATTTTGAAACTAAGGACAAAGCAGAGATGTGGAGGTCCAAGTTTGTAGTATTAGCAAGTGGCAGGGCCAGAATTATTAATACAATTAAAACAACTGGCAGGGAAACTAACGTCCTCAGGTTAAACTCTGTCTTCTCCTAGAACTATGCATATACTCTTGATCAGTTGTTTAGTCTCAATAAAATTCTGTTTCTTTGGTTATCACATGTCATTTATAACAGTAACTGTCCTGCGCTTCTCAGAATGTTTCGTTAATGATGAAATCCATCACGATTCCAGTTTCTTAAGAAAAAATTAGATCAGAAATATATACATGGACAGAACAGACAGGTGACCAGCACTGAAAGCCTGAGGCTGGAGAATGGCAGATATCCAAAGGCTCTTTCACCAATATTTTTGCTCTGGATTATCAGCCTTTTTGGAGATCAAAGGTCTACACTGGTATCAGAATTCAAGTAGCCACAGGGAATCAAAAGGGGTGACTTTAAAGTTCTTTTCATATTTGAGCTGACATGATAAGAAAAGACAAGTGAATTTCCCTTGAGGAGAAGATGCTCATCATAGTACGTAATTCCACTGCGTACCCTGCGCACTGTGCCTGTCCATTCCTCCCTTAGAATATACCTAACCATGTGGTTTTCCATAACTACGAACTAGGCCATGATGGGCAAAAAAGAGACATAGTTCCTGCCTTCTAAGGGCTTAGGATCCTATATAGACAGCTACATTTTTTACTTAGTCATACCACAAAATATGAAATTATTACCAAAAGAAGAGCTACAAAAGAAGAGAGATACATGCAGTTGTACATAATTGTAAAGGGGAGATTTTCCATATTCAATGTCAAGGCAGATTTCCTCATGAAAGTACTTTTGAGCAAAGTCTAGATGCAAACTCTATAGGTATATACTAAACAGAGGGAAGCATGTGCATAAAAAGGAGTAAATGTGTCCAGGCAACATAGTCCAAGGATGTATGACACACTTAAGGGGCTGCAAGAAGGTCTGGGTGAACAGGGCACAGGACAGGCTGGGAGGCTAAGAAGAGACTACCAAGCTGCAAAGGGGCCAGAATAGGATCATATTATATAGACTGTGTTAAGGATTTCCACTTCGAGCCTAAGAGCAACAGAGGCTATGACTTGGTTTCAACTAGGCAAGTGACATAATCAGATTTGAATTTTGGAATGATCACACTGGCTGCAGTGTGGAAAACTGTTTGAAAGGGAAGAACGGAAACTGTGAAAACAGGTAAGAGGGAGGTGATGGCTTGGGTGTGACATATTTAAGAAAAAATGGTCCACGTCTTATGGCTGCATTCTCAGTGATCTCTGCACCATGCTTGAAACACTAAGATAATACTAACACTAATAATTGTGATACAATATGATAAATTCAGTAATGGAGGCATGTATTTAATACAGCAGAGGGAGGAAGTAATCAACTCTAACAAAGGGTAGGATAGTTAAGGACGCAGCTTCTGAGTTACATGAGTGGACCCATGTAATAACTGTGCATTATGATTGTTAACTAACATTTTTTACATGGAACACAGGGTGCCAGATGTTGAGCTGCAGTTCAACAACAGACCATAAGAGAAATTGAAATAAAAAAGTTTCTGACTCACAGGTCATGGAGCAAATACAAGGCATACCTTGAGGGGCCACACAGGGAAGTCAAGGCAGGAAGACAGACAGGACCTAGGATATATATGTTTACTCAGATCAATGGGCTTTCGGGTTCCAAGACTAGGGCCAGACTGGTCAATTCACACCACAAAGGTGGGGTTTAGCAGGGGGGTTCATATCTATGAGCTCTAAGGCTTACAGGCTCTGGGGAGGCTGTTGATCACAAGGGCTGCTGGAAACTTCTTCAAGAACTTATATTTGCTTGTGATTCTGAGGCTGCTATCTAGGGCATGTACTATGTGAAAGTGCTAGTATCAGTTTAAGGCCCCAAAGGCCACTTCACTGAAAAGAAAAATGGACTGAGATCGCAATACCATGGAGTAGCTTAGCTGAATGCTCAACGCTATGTTGACTTTAAGTTCTTGATTTTTCTAAGGAGACTTATTTTATAGATGAGAAAATTTAGTATCTAATTCATAAGGTTGTTATAGAAAATAAGTGATATAACTTAAAGTGTTTAGAAAAGTACTTGAGAAGTATTTAGCAGTCAATTAATAATTATTTTGTTTCGCTTTAATAATTGTTAATTTTATCTGCAAAAGGGAAGTAATTGACCTAGATGAATGAGGAAGACTTCAACAAGTGGACAATAGGAATCATGTCTACAAAAAACAGATAACAACATGTATGAATAACTACATTTTATATGAAAGAATCAATACATCATTATATGGTATGTGAAAAACTTCAAAAAACTATAATAAGTTGAATGGCACTTGCCAACAGCTAAGAAGGCTCATAACTACAATAAAAAGCAATAGTTAGTGCTAGGTTGTATTAAGTGACAATTATGGATGCTATATCATTAGTTTGGAATTCTGTAACTGCCTTCACAACCAAGGAAACCAAATAAAGAAAGAGTACAAAGAGTGCAGGGGGAGGATTTGTGTCATTTTGCAAGGACCTAAACAGTTATTTATTGCAGACATAACAACTCAAAGTTAGAATTTGTTTTTTAATTCTCCCCACAGTTGCTGTAGTTAAGATCGCTGCTTTTTATTTGGAACTGTGACTTCACTTGTAGTTTTGTCTCTTTTTTTTTTCCCCCTCATAAAGACTTCATAAAAGCTTAAGGGGCTAATATTTTTCAGTGTATGTGTGTTAAATATTAATGGCAGTTTGTTCTGAAATTCTGCCTTCCCCACAGAGTCTTTAAAAACTGAATTATACCAAAAGTTATGACATTACACAAGAGGAACAGCAATCTTCTCCATAATGAAGTCGTTTGTTCATCAGTCTTAAAATATTCAGTGGCTTGGTTATGACTTTTCTTCTCCCTCCCTCCCTCAGAGGCAAGAAAGCATTAGAAATGCAAAGGACACACCTGGCCATTACTGAGCACCAGGTTTAGTGCAGTTTTGCTCCCCCCTTGACGTTTGGCCATTTGACATAATTATATTAAGAAAAAAATTGTAGCCCTTTTCTCCAAGAATTCGTGTACATTTCAATGCTCAGCGGCATTGGTGAGGGGAGCACTTTAATTTTAATACTGGAACAGGTGGATTAAGTACTGTGTTGGGCACCACTTTGGTTGGACATGCTGGGGATGAAGTGTGATGAGAAGTTTGGGGAGTATCTATGCATCCAGCCCTTGGGTGTTTAGAATGACTTGTTCTCTGCCCTGAAGAAGTCAGTATCATAAGTATTGCAATAAACTCCTGCAGATTTACATGCATTTACTGATAGTCTACTATGTTCCAAGGACAGTGCTCTGTGCTGGAAAGACAAATATAAATAAAGCATTGATACTGTCTTCAGGATTCTACTTTTCAAGGAGGAGATGGCCAAGTGTAAAGTGCCAGGGAAAATAAAGGAGTCAAACTAGTTTATGTATAAAAAAGAAATAGCTTATAAAACTGGGAATTCCAAAGCCCATCTTTAGATGATAACCACTCTCTCCATAGCTCTGGCCAAAACCCTGAGTGTGGGGTGGAGGTAGAGGTATTACAAGGGGCTCTTATCAGTCAGTCTTAGGACATCTGCCCAGCCTTAAAGCTAACACTTGTAGCCCTGGCTTGATACCCACCAGGGGGACATGAATGAGAAAACAGGAAAGTAGTCATTTTCTAAAGAAAACTATAATGCTATAAGCAAAAGAAGAAAAATGCTAGATAGTCTCAAACAACAAAGCCCCCTTTTAGAATATCCAATCTACTCAATTTTGCCTAGAAAAATGGATTTCCTTAAAGTAAGGCAGACAAATAGGAACAGGCGATACTCACAATTAAGTCATACATTTGTGCAACACTTTATATTTTGCAAAACACACAAACATGTCATATAGCAGCCAACGCTTAGAAACCACGAAATTCACATTTAACACAAATGGCAAATAACTCATATCTTCAAGACCACAAGGTAGAAAGAGGTAACGGGGGTCAAATAGATGGTGACAGAAGGAGATCTGACTTCAGGTGGTGAACATACAATGCAATATATGATGATTTATTCCTGAATTGTACACCTGAAACCTATATAATTTTATTAATCAAAGTCATCCCAATTAACTTAATAAAATTTTTAAAAACCGGAGTTGAATATTCCAAAATTCCCAACCTCCACTCTATTACTGTAAGTTTGACCCAAGGAGAAAAAAAAATGAAAGCTCTAATTTACTTCATTTTCCTGGGTCTCAGTTTTTGTTTTTGTTTTTTATTATCTATGGAGACAGCTAAAACAATTTCATGTAGTTAGATGCCAGCATTTAGTCAAAATATCACATAGGTAAATTTCGTAGTAAAATATTTTATAATTGTTTAATAGAAAAATAAGCCCACTTTACTCTGTTGTAGCATTTTCATACCTGTCCTTATAAAATGTATCTTATTAATCTTTCAATTCCTAGTACCAATTATGTTCTCATTTAGTTTTTATCAAAATGAATGAGGAATTGACTGAATATACAAATAAGTGAATGAAAAAATACTTGCTCTGACTTAGAATCATACCACATATTTTCTTTATTAAATGGTGTTTACTAAAATTAGAGATATGAATAATGATTTTTTTCCAAAGGATTATCAAAGCCCAGTAACATTCACTGATATCAACCAGATGTTGAAATGATAAATGGATGAGCAAATGAATTTACTCCAACAATCCTATCCACAGTACACCACAGCTGTACTACTGAGTGCCACAGCTTGATGGCTCAAAATGAAAAGTTCTGATCTGAGAACAACTGAAAATAGAATTGTTACCTAAAGTGTCACTAAGGAAATTGGCATAAAGGACTCCTGGCACCGTGCTGAAGTCACAGGCCCTAACACAAACGTGAATTGCAACTCCAGCTCCTGGATTAAGTGTTTCTTATTGAGCTACCATTAGGACTGATCATCTGCAAACCCTTAGGAGAGCTATTCCTTTACTAGGTAAGGGAACCTGTATGTATAATAGTTCATGCCTGAGTTCTGATGCCAGACAGGGGTGTTCTAATGCCTGAGGTCAAGTCTTGACTCTGACACGTGAACTTGAACAAAATGCTAGAACTTTATGTGCCTCATGAAGAATGGTACCTATCACATAGGCTTATTGTGAAGATTAAATTGCTGAATGCATACAAAATTCACAGACAAGTGTCTAGCGCATAGTAAGCACTCAACAATACATGCCTGTGTACATCTGTCAAAACTCATAGAATTGTATACATATAAGGGTGAATTTTATCATTTGTAACTAAAACCTTAAGAACATGATGTAAAACTAAATTAATGACTCTGTCCAACAAAGAACATTTTGAACAAAGTTAAAAGACAAAAAAAAAAAAAAAAGATTTGGAGGAGAAACCTGAAATACCTAAAACCAACAGCAAACTACTATTGAGGATAAATGAAAACTTCAGTAAATCAACACTCGTGAAAAAATGAGCAAATTATGCAAAAAGTCAATTTGTAGAAGTAGAAACCCAAAAGATTATGAAGTGTACAGATGCTCAAATGTATTGGTCATCAAAGAAATGAAAATTTAAATATGCTTGTGATAACATTTTATAACTTAATTAAATCAGCAAAAATTAGATGGGAGGATAATACCAAGACACAAAGAAATGGAAAGATAGTCCACGTTTTTGGGCTGGAAGAATCAATACAGTTAAAATGGCCATGTTGCCCAAAGCAGTAAACAGATTTAATGCACTCCCCATCAAAATCTCCATGGCATTTTTTTAAAAATAGAACAAAAAAATCATCAGATTTGTATGGAAGCACAAAAGACCCCAAATATCCCAAGCAATCCTGAGGAGGAAAAAAAGCAGGAAGGCCAGAAGTATCGCACTGCCTGACTTCAAATTATACTACAAAGCAACAATAATCAAATCAGCACAGTATTGGCAGAAAAACAGACACACAGACCACTGGAACAGAACTGAGAGTCCAAAAGTAAACCCACATATATGTGGGCAAATAATTTTCAACCAAAGAGCCAAAATCATTCAATGGAGAAAGGAAAGCCTCGTCAATAAATGGTGCTGGGAAAACTGGAAAGCCACATGCAAAAGAATGAAACTAGACTGCTATCTGTCACCATACACCAAAATTAACTCAAAATGGATCGAAGACCTGAATATAAGACCTGAAACAATACATTGTGTAGAAGGAAACACAGGCACTAAACTCATGAACCTTGGTTTTAGAGAGGATTTTATGAATTTGACCTCAAAGGCAACGGAAGTAAAATAAATCAAAAATAAATGAATGGGACTATGTCAAACTAAAAAGCTTCTGCACAGCAAAAGAAACAATCAATGAGGAAAAAAGGCAACAATCCAAATGGCAGAATATCTTTGCAAATGCTTCCAATAAGGGCCTAATATCCAAAATACATAAAAAACTCATATAACTCAACAATAAAAAAAATTAAAAAACACCAATCCAAATAAAAAAAATGGGCAGAGGACCTGAGCAGACACTTCTCCCAAGAAGACATTCAAATGGCCAACAGACAAATGAAAAGATTCTCAACTTCACTAGCTATTGGGGAAAATGCAAATCAAAAGCACAATGAGATACCATCTCACACCTGTTAAGATATCTTATCATCAACAGGACAAGTAATAAGTGTTGGAGAGGTTGTGGGGAAAAAGGAACCCTCATACACTGCTGGTGGGAATGTAAATTGGTACAGCCACTATGGAAAATAGCATTGAGTTTCCTCAAAACATTAAGAATTGAATTACCATATGACCCAGCAATTACTTTTCTGAGGATTTATCCCCAAAATTTGAAAATATTTATTCGTAAAGATATATGCACCCCAATGTTCAAAGTAGTATTATTCACAGTGGTTAAGACATGGAAGCAACCAAAGTTTCCTATGGCAGATGAATGAATTAAGAAGATGTGGTACATATATACAATGAAATATTACCCAGCCATAAGAAAAGATAAAATAGTGCTATTTGCAAGAACATAGATGGATCTTGAGATAATCATACAAGTGAAATAAGTCAAACAAAAAAAGTTCGAAGCCATATGATTTTATTCATATGTGGGATATAAAACTGAACCAACAAACAAACATGACAAACAGAGACTTGTGGACAAAGACAGTGGATTCGTGGTTACCAGAGGAAGGGGGAATGTAGATAGGGGTAAAAGGGATCAAGAATTTGGTGACAGAACTAAATCTAACTTTAGGTGGTGGATACACAATGACAGATTATATATATATATATAGTATATATGTTATATATATATATTTATAGATAAACACACACACATATATATGTATTGTACATTTGAAACTTATGTGATTTTATGGTCACCCTAATTATTGTCACCCTAATAATTTTTAATAAATTAAATTTTTAAAAAGGACATTATATAATGATAAAAGGAACAATTTACCAGGAAGACATAACAACCCAAAATATGTATGCTTATAAAAATTAAACTTTCAATTCATGAAACAAATCTAACAGAACTAAAGTAATAAATAGACAAATTCATAACTACAGTCAGAGATTTTAGCACCCTTCTCTTAGTAATGAAAGAACAAGAAGAAAAAAATCAGTAAAAATAAATTCTAAATTACACTACAAACAGCCCTGACCTACCTGATCGAGTAAACACAGAATATTCAACAAATTAGACCACTTCGGGGGTCATATGTTTCAATAAATTTCAAATGATTAACATCTTACAAAGCATATTCTATGACCACATCAATATTGAATTTGAAATCAGGAATAGTAAGATATCCACACAATTCTCAAATATTTGGAAATTAAATAACTTTTTCTTTCCCAGAAGCCTAGGAAAAATTACCAAAGAAATTAGAAAATATTTTAATTGAATGAAAAAAAAAACACTACTATTTGTGTGATTCTGTTAAAGCAGTAGTAATAGGGAATTTTATAACTCTATATGGCTATGTAAGAAAGGAGGAAAGACTTGAAATCAAGTATGTTGTTCTTCAATTTAAGAAGCTTAAACAGTAAACTAAACAGAGAAAAGAAATGATCAAGATAAGAGCCGACATCAATGAAATGGAAAAGATACAAGCAACAGAAAAAACTAATTTAGGAAAAAATTCTAATTAGCATCATGGTGAGTTCTATCAAATATTTATGGAAGGAAAAAGACCAATATTATATGAACATTTTTGGAAAATAGAGAACACTTCCACACTTATTAAACAGTCAGTATGCCAATATCTCTCATAAAATCAGATTCAAAAATCCTTCACAGAATGCTAAGAATACAAATCCAGGAATGTGTAAAAAGGATCACATATCATCAGCATGTAGGTTTTATCCTAGAAAGGCAAGATTATTTTAGTATTCGAAAACCAATTATTCAAGTCACCACACGAATAGAAAAAGAGAGAAAAGTTATGTGATCGTATTAATAAGTTAATAAAATTCAACACCTATTCCTTTAAAAATAGGTAAATAAAGCCTCTTGGCAAACTGGACATATAATAAAATTTTATCTACCTAATAAAAAGCATCTGAGAAATCTATAGACAAAACCATATACAATAGTTAAAGACCAAATGCTTACCCTTTAAAATTGAAAACAAGAATGTCCACTCTTAAAATTCCTATTCAATATTGTGTTAGCAGGTGTAATAACTCAGGAAAAAGGAATGACGTGTATAAATGTAGCAAAATAAAAAGTAAAGCAATTATCAACATAAAACATCATAAGGTACATTTAAAAAAACCTAATAGACTTCATAAATGAATCTATAAAGATTACACGATACAAAATCAATACACAGTTTATGCTTTAATATGCTAGCAACAAAAGGAAAATAACAATTTTTGAATGTTTATAAGAAAATTAAAAAAAAGAAATTCATTTACCAAAATCTTAAATTCTCCTATACTAAAAACTAAAAGAAAAAACTGTGGCAAAATAGCATTGCTGAGAGAAATTTTAAACAGTTGAAATTAATTAAGAAATATCCCACATGTAGGAATTCAGATTTGATACTATTAAGATGTTAATTCA
Organism: Rousettus aegyptiacus; assembly: GCF_014176215.1. Lineage (NCBI taxonomy): Eukaryota > Metazoa > Chordata > Mammalia > Chiroptera > Pteropodidae > Rousettus > Rousettus aegyptiacus. The sequence continues at coordinate 19,367,045 of NW_023416289.1, forward strand.
CCCACACTGATATATAGATTCAATAAAATCCCTTCAAAACCCCAAGCAAGAATTTTTGTAGAAATTGCCAGAGAGTCTAAAATTTTTACATGGAACATACAAAAGACCTAGAATAGTCAAAAATATTTTGGGACAAAAAAAAAAAGGAACAAGATTAGAGGGCTTACACTCCCTACGTTCAGTATTCTTTGCAAAACTACAGTAATCAAGACAATGTGGGATCAACATAAGGATAGATATATAGATAAAGAGAACAGAATAGACCTGACCACATATAATCGATTGAGTTTTTAACAAAATCTTTATTGATTTACTATAACAACTCAAATCTAACAATTCATCTATTTAAACTTTAAAATTAAATAAATTTTAATATATTTAGAGTTGTACAACCATCAATGCAATTAATTTTTGAACATTTCATTACCCCAAAAAGAAACCTCATACCCATCCCCTCAACCCTAGGCAACCACTAATCTACTTTCTGTTCATATAGTTTCCTGTTCTGGACATTTCATATAAATGGAATCATACAATAAGTGGTGAATAAGTTTCTTTAATGTAGCACAATGTTTTCAAAATTCATCCATGTTGTAGGATATATCAGCACTTCATTCATTTTTATGGCCAAATAATATGCCATTGTAAGAATATGTCATATTTTCTTTATCCCTGTACCAGTTGATGGACATTTGGACTGTTTTCTCTTTGTAGCTATTATGAATGATGGATGCTATGAACAATCCTATATAAATTCTTGTGTGTACTTATTTCTCATTTCTCTTAGGTGTATACCTAGGAGTGAAATTTCTTGGTTATATGTTAACTCTCTGTGTAACTTTTTGAGGGTCTTCCAGATTATTTTCCAAAGCAACTACATCATTTTACATTCCTCCCAGCAGTGTATAAAGGTTCCAATATCTCTGCATCCTCACCAAATTTATTCTTATCAGTCTTTTTCGATATAGCCATCATAGTGGGAATGATGGGGCATCTCATTATGGTTCTGATTTGCATTTCCCTGATGTCTGTCAATTTTGACAAAGATAATTAAATGGGTAAAGGGTAGCCTTTTCAAAAACTTGTACTGAACAACTGTTTATCCATAAACACACACATACATGCAAACTCTTATCCCACATATGAAAAAATTTAACTTGAAATAGTCACAGACAAAGCTGAAGAGTTATTCATTTGCAATTTTAACAAATATTACCAAACTAGTATCTAAAATGTTTGTAGCAATTCGAATGTACTCCCAGGGCAATATGTGACAGTAAATATCCTGTACTCATGAGTCCTCTGTGATTTTTATTCCAAGAAAACAAATTTATATTTGTCTGGTTCCATCTATCTAAACCCACTGCCTGTCTTCCTCTGTCCTAAGCAAGTGTGATCATGTCATAGCTGGTCGATGATAACTCGTCCCCTGAAGCACAGGTCAGGCTCTGAGCAGAGCAGTGTGCCAGGGTCCATGGTGCGGGAACAACAGATGCCGGCTTTTCCTCCACTCTAGCAGCTCATGTATTTACCCTTTTCCACATGTCTGAGCTAATGACTCTGCTGATGTGGAGCAGAGGATTACACTAAGCCACTCTTTGTAAAGCTCGCTTGACTGAGGATGAACTCAGAATGAAATGTTGTTTGTAATGTTCTTTCAGGAATTGCATGCCACTGAATGTGTCAAATATTTATATTGGGCAACTAGCCTCTATCTGTCTGTCTCACTATCCATATCTATCTATAAATCTCCGCTCTTTTGTCGCACAGTATTCTTGAAAGGCTTATAGAACCCATAACCAGGTAGGATATGATCTCATGCAGAGGCATGAAATAAGACTCCAAATGAAGGTCCTGATATTATTTACAGATTTCTCAGTCCGTTCAGCACTACCCATAGGTAGGGTCTAAATGCTCCTTGCTCCTTTTTTCCTTTTCTTTTCAGTTTCTACTCCACTTCACTCTCTCAAAGACCCTAATGTAACTTTAAGGCTATTATCAATCACTGAGGTTGTTAGGATTCCTTCCAGCTCCACTTTAGGGCAGCAATAGTTGAACTTTAGCAAGGAGCATCTTCAAACCTCTACCTGGCTAATAAAAATCATTCTATGTACAAATTTAAATAGCCTCTGTTGTAAAATCCCCTTCTCCATCAGGAACAAGATGAGGGAAAGAGAGAAAATCATACCTGTATACATGTAGATAACAAGTCATAGTCCTCAGGCTTGAGGAACTCAAGCAAGGTCAGAGGCATTTACAACGATCTCAAATAATACACAATAAAATGAGATAAGGTGAAGAAAAGACATAAGGAACAAGGTAACTTGGTAGCACAGGGAACTGGACAGCTTGTCTTGACTGGATGGACTGGAGAAGGCTTCACCCAGGGCCGGGTGAAGACCAAGCAAATGACATCAGTGAAACCACAGAAGCCAAAACAAGTACAGTACTTTGAATCTAGTACCACTTTGTAAACCTAAAGTATAATATTTGGAGTAAAGTTTCAGATTTAGAATTGAAAAGCTAATGTTCAGTCTCCCTGAAACCAGAGGGTATTTTGTCAAGATAATCATGAGAACATTTTTCAGTTTGTCATTATTCCTCATTTTCTAGCTCAAGCCCCAGTGCACACACTGAATCTCAGTATTTCCAAAGGTCTCTGCACACACAAAGGAAGGATGGGCAATTTACAATCAGGGGAACAAGCCGCTTGGGACACCTCAGAGAGTGGTAGTTTCTGGGCATTGTTAATTCTGACCCTGTGGCCAGAAAGTCTGAGGAACTAACACAGCCCTTCCAGCTCGAAACCTGCAGGAGAATAGCTTCGTAAGGATCAGGGCCTCTGTGAGCTCTTGAGTTCTAATACTCGTGGGGAGGCCTGGTCTGATAAACTGGGCTTCCTCTATCCTGAGCATACACAACAAGATTATGACAGGTGATAGGTCCAATTCCTGTTTACGCCACGAAATGGATACATCTCACTTTCCTTACAATTAAAGCCAGTAAGCCCCTCTTGTTAGCACTGCATTGGGGAAAAATGAAAACAATAATGAAAGTAAAATAAAGAATATACACAAAAGTGGAGAGAGTGTTCATCCGCAAAAAGAAGACCTTTGCTCAAATTGCTTTTTAAAAATTTTTTCTGGTAACCAATGGACATGTCTACTTGCAAAAATCAAGTGTGAACACGGAATTCTTCCCCAGATAATAAAAATGAAAGGCAACAGGAGCCACTGTTAAACACTGCTATTCGGACAACCTTACAGAAATTCTGGGGGGGCGGGGGGGGGGAATGTCAGAAAACAGCATTTGTTTCCGTTTCAAGATGTAATTGCCACTATATAAAGAGTATATAGGGGACACCAGGTTTGGAAGTGCAGAGCACCTGGACAGGTATAGATCCAAAGGTATAGTCCTTGGGAATAATGAACATGTTCATTCCTCTCATCTTGAATGTGATCTCATTTTTCCCTCAGTCTGCTGAAAAGGATGACCATTCATTTCCCACTTGTTCTATTCTACAGTGAGTGCATGTGGCTATGAGCCATGACTGCATATATTTAAATATGTGTGTGAAGATACAGATATAGTGAGAAGTGAGAAGTATACACTGGGAAATGAAATATCCAAGATAAACATGCCTGTGATTCATTAAGATAGTCTCCCTCCTAACAACATTCCATTATATCCTCATGCCAAGATCTGCTGCTTCTTCCCTCGCCTCAAGCCACATAATCGGGTACAACTTTTGTTAACCCAGTTTCCATCTGTGTGCCAAGACTTGAAATTAGATGGACATAGGCCAAGCCCATGGAGTGGGGAAGATGTACAATACTGTCCTTATCCTCAGCCAACTTCTCAAGCAAACAAAAAGGTGAGAAATTAGGATTCCATTAGCCATTATACTTGACATTGCAACAAACTGTTCAGATATTGAACTCCGCCTTTTCTCCTTTCCCCATTTTCATTCTGATCCTCTGATTTCCTGTGCTGGACAAATGCTCCTTCTCCCCCACTGGCCAACTTAGCTTTCACTCATACTTATGGAGGATGTGACCTCAATTCTCTTGCTTCCCAGTAAAATCAAAATCACACTTCCATAGATGGCATTTAGAAACCATCTTGGAAAGTAAAAAAAAAAAAAAGTTTAAAACTTTTAATCACAGAACTTAGAATTGAGAGAAAAATATCTTGAAAATAATCCAGCGTGCCACATTATTTCAGTTGTGACATCATCAAATATTGGTGGCAAAAACAGGACTAAGAACAAGCAAGATCTGTTTATTTCTCATCCAGGGAACATACTGCTACCTGGTTCCTTCTGTCGTGTATCCACAAATGCACTTAAAGAGTATTTAACTGCTTACACTGTATGCATCATAACAAGCACTGTAAAGCAGGAGATGTATAAAAATAAGGGAAGGACCCTTGTCTGCAAAAAGTTCAATTCTCAATTAACGTAAAACTAAGAGTTATAGTATACCATGACCTAGCAGAGCCATAGCAACTCACTTGTTTCTTACCATAACTCTAGCAGAAAAAGAAATTCTCCAAAAAAAAAAAAAAGGAATAGACATCAAAGACATTTATAATCAAAAATCACGAGAAACATAAATGCTAATCAAAATTTATACAGGTATTTACTACTCATTATGAGCAAAACAAAGTTATCAAAAATAATTTAAGTTAAAGAGATTCTAGATGGTTTTTATGAGTCATATGGCTGAATACTTTGCAACAGTTCTTATACCTTTGGGGGGCAGGGCACATTTCATTTCCTAGAAACAGTTTTTTCCTATGTAAAATAAAGATTATAGGCTTGGTGTCAGTGGTAGGGAGAATAATGGTCCCCAAAGATGCCCACCCCTAGAACCTGTGAATATGTTATGTTATATGGCAAAGTGGAATTAAGGTTTCAAGTGAAATTAAGATTGTTATCAGCTGATCATGCTGATTATGAAATAAAACGATTATCTTGTTTTATCTGGGTGGGCCCAGTGTAATCACAAGGGTCTTTAAATGTAGACCAGAGAGTAATGTAACATGAGATTCAACCAGCCACTGTGGCTTTGAAGATGGATAGGAGCCATAAGCCAAGGACTGTAGGCAGTCTCTAGAAGAAGCTGGAGAAGGAAATGCATTCTCTTCTCAAGTCTGCAGAAGGAATGTGACCCTGCTGGCACCTTGACTTTAATCTAATGAGACTGATTTTGGATTTGTGACTTTTAGAACCATAACATAATAAGTTTGTGTTGTCTTAAACCACTGTTTATGGCAGTTTGTTATAGCAGCAATAGGACACTCCAGCAGCATCCAGTGATCTTTATAAGGTTATAAGAGCAGTTGCCTCAAAGATATTTCTATTCTCTCTCTCCCTCTCTCCCTCTCCTTCTCTCCCTCTCCCTCTCTCTCTACTCCTCCCTCCCTTCCTCCCTCCAGGATATCTTGCCTTATATTATTTGCCTGTTTCATCCCTCTTCTCGTTTTAGGCCTTTTGTCTTTCTATTCTACGTTTATACTATTAACATTCCAATAAAAATAAAATCTCCCTTAGTTTCTCTCAGTTCTCCCTCTCACCCCACAAAAAGCCAAAGTCTCACAAAAAGACAAAGATCAAACAGTCCTTAGGAAGAAAAGGGTGAGAAGTTATAAACTTCAATGTTTTTCACCTATCTATGCCTCTCATCACAATAAATTTTCTGAAGAACCTAATTTAAAATGTGGAATCATCATGCCTACCTCTCATCTGAATCATGTAGGTTACAACTCATTTAAAAATTATTCCTAATAATATAGAAAATGTTCAATTATAAAAGCTAAATGAAAATAATTTCAGTTCAGGTGTAATATCTTAAAATTAACCTTTCAATTGTTATTGAAATTCTTCTATTACTACACAAGATATACATTAAAAAAATAAAAAGAAAACAATTATAAAAAGATTCAGAAAAATCCTTCCACTTCTGTAAATAATGCAGTTTGAATATACTTGAATTAGCTATTCACTTGAATTTATCAAAATGCACTATTCATTTAAGCCGAAAACTGATCCTGTTTCAAACGTGGCTCAATGTGCACTCAGGAAAAAAAGAGATGACTCTGAGTGTGTAGAAGCCCATCTGAAACATGCATAGAAAATAAACTAATAACAGCTGGGAAATAAAATGCTTTTGATGCAGATAGGCAAGTGTTCTACAGAAAACATTTTTATCCTTTTTTTAATAAAAGGTTTTTTTCTCTCTCTTTTAATACAGGCATAAGTATAAAGAAATTTTCAAAAAATTCATTGCAAAATATGTCCTTAGAAAAATCCATCAAGTTTTTAAATTCTCTCATTGTGTGTGTGTGTGTGTGTGTGTGTGTGTGTGTGTATTTTCTCTATAGAAGACATATATATCCAATTACCAATAGGATAGGTTGTAAAAGTTTATTTCCAAGCATTCATTTCAGGCTCAAAGTATTATTCTCCATGCCTTGATTTTTTAACTGGCAAACTAAAAGTATATTTAACTCATTATACACTGAAAGAGTGAATTTTATCTAAAGAAATTTTTTAAATGTGCAATTCTAGGAACATATAACAAAATAAATAAATAATATTTGCCTTCTAACATATCTATGCTTCTAAAATATACTTAATGCCTCATATTTGAAAATGCGTAACATTTATTAGTTTTCTACACTTAGAACGTTAGAGATGTGAGAGAAATTTTTGCATGTTCAAGGAATGTATTATTCCAATCTCATAACTTTAGCTCCTCCCACAATAACCTCTCGCCAGAACAAAGCAAGACATTGCCATGACATTGCAGCAGATCCTCCAAATATATTATTAATTTATTTATGCACTCACTAACACTAACTGCCAGCTAAGCATCAGACATCATGCTGGTTCTTTCCTCCCTATAGCTTTCTGAATAGAATATTAATATCCATTCCCATTTAACAGAGGAGAAAAGTGAAACAACATTTTAATAACGTAGCTAACTTTCTGTGCACTCACTATATGACTCTGAAAGTATATGTCATCTCATTTAATCCTCACCATAACTGTATGAGGTGACCACTTTTACTACCCTTACTGTACTGAGGGGCAAACTAAGACTTACAGAATTTAAGAAACTGGCCATCTATTTTAGTAATATTAGCCATTTAGTAATGTTAGCCAAGAGTCAATCCTGTATTTTGTTGGATGCCCCATCCCAAGCTCTTAACCTCTATGTTTATGTGATTTGTCAACAACAGAAAAGTAAAGTTGGGGTCTGCACCCATGTTGCTGACTCCCAAGCCTAAATGATCGATTTCGTGAATGAAGGAGGTAAGATATGTCACCCAGTAATTATAATGCAATGTCAAAAGTGCCATAACCAATGTGTGAGAGGTTAAGGCAAGCAGGCTTTACATAAGTTTACTGAGCTCAGATTATAAGACAATGAAAGTAAAACGAGAGACAAGTAAAAGGAATGGCATTTCAGCAGAGAGAAGATGTGTCCTAACTGCACAAGTACATGACAGTGGCATAGACATTCAGGAAACAAGACTACAATATAACAGAAACATGAAATTCATGCTTAGAAATGGTGGGAAATTAGACTGGAAACATAAGTGGAGATCAGTTGGTACTCTCCTATAAAGTTGGAGGTATCTTGCTGTGAAAAGAATAGCCAGTTTATCTGGTAAGAGCCAATGGTTTCTCACCTGTATTTTTGACAGGGCGAATAATGGCTGTGCAATGGAGCCAGCCTTCATTTTTATCTGCTGGCACAGTCATGTTTAAGCGCTAAGAGCTGAACCTGAAGGGTACCTATGAGGCAAGATTACCTTGCTCAAAAATTTGTTGTAATGTCAGAAAGAGACTTGATTAGTTCGCATGAAAATTGTCAATTTAACAAGAATACAATTTAGAAAGGAAAAACCTAGCTCTGCTCACTGATGCATGTGCAGGATGAGACGCTGGCAGTAAAACTGTGTATTTATGATAATTTTGCTATTGCAGGGCAAGGGAGGCCATCTACCAGGGAATTGCAGTAATTAGATGAGGAAAGTGATTGTTCCATAAAACTCAGCTAAAACGTTACAGTAGAGCAAAGAGAAATGAAGAATAAAGAGTATTTCCCAAATCAGAAAAGATTGTTTTATTGTCTATTTTACAAGCATAGTTAGGATGTTAAATTGAAAGCAAATCTAGCTGGAAAGCAGTAACATCCCAGATCTGGCCATCAAATTAATTCTGTTGTAATGAAATGTGAAATTTGACTGAAATGAAGAGGAGTTGGATTTAGACTGCCTATGCTGGTGTCTTTCAATTATAGTATAACATAATCCACATCCTTTGTTAAACATAAAAATAAATGCTGAGCAAACAGAGGCAACTACTGAACAAGAAACATAAAAAGAGTTGCCAATCCAGAGATTTACAAGGCTTACCTGGGAGGTCATCAGATAAATGAGGCTATCAAAATAGATCATTTTTAATGTCATTTACGGCATAGAGCTGTAAATGGTTATAGTCATAAATTTAGGACTTAGAAGGAACTAACCTGCCGTGGAATGTAAAAAGTATTAAAGTTGGCCAACAGTTCACTACTATATAAGTTAAACAGGTTTTAGATTATTACTGTAATGGTGTTATGCTTGCACTCTTGCTTTTGGTTATGCTTTCTTAAGATAAAAACAAAAACAAAAACTGGTGAAATTATAGCTAGTAACCCAGGTACCTATATAATCACAGGTTCTACAGGCAAACCTGGGATGTCTACTTCTCTCAATAGAACAGAGTTAATAGAGGAAATCTATTACAGTTTCTAGGTCTTGTATTTATCTTCTATTAGCTTCTCTCTTTGAGAGAAACTGGCCATGTACTTACACGTTCTATTTTGACTTCCCTGCACAAGAGTAAGTGATAAGCATTGGCTATCCAACCTCATCTAAAGTTTACTTTTCAAACCCAGGTTAAGGGGGGAAAAAAGCACCAGTTGTGCCCTCTATTATAACTTTTTACGTTAATAGTACATTAAAATGATAAATTTAGAGTATATCAAGTTACAAAATATATTACTAAAATTAATTTCACTTGTTTGCTTTTTTGTAATATGGTTACTGGACAATTTTAAATTATATATTTGCCTTGCACAATGTTTCTATTGAACAATGTTGATATAGACAACCACGAAAGACATTGGCCCACTACTTTGGTTACATCATTCTTACTGTAACTAAGGAACAATAAGTGGTAAGTATGCTGGACATCTTGGTAAGACACATGGTCCCCAGATGTTGGAAGAATCTGCAAATGTTGAGGAGCTTACTACATTGGTAGAGCATCTTGGTACATCCTCTACAAAGTAAAGAGTACATTATTACACCTTGTATCACCTATCGCTAAGAGAAAAGTACAATTGGTGGACATCTTCAGTTTTAGAGATATTCCACACTTGGGAATAGTATTCTAATAAGTTTATTGGATAACATAAAAGGATGTTAATTTTAAGTTATTCCAAGAACAAGAAATAGCTCTATATTAGGTCTACTTTGCAGTAAAGAGGCCCTATAGCTTGGTCCATATACCCTGACAGTTACCATGTGGTGGAGTTGGTAGTGGGGGATCTAGCTTGTACCCATGATCTTCTTAACATTTTCCCAGAAATGTGATCAATCAGAATCCTAAAGAAGCTATGCATGGGTGAACTGACTTTAATGTGAGAAGCAAGTAGATTTAACCAATTCAAGGGGTTGCACTATAATAGATGTTTTTGGTAACTTGACCAGATATAATTAACTGGGACAGGGCACCTACCCCCTAGATGCTATGTATATTGGCTGTCAAAAAATGGCTTCTAGAGAGTTTTCTTTAGATTAATGAGAGCTGCCTTTCCCAGGAAATTACACTCCTTACAGGGGCCAGCCAGCTACCATTAACTGATTAATAAGGGGCAAAAATGCTAACATGGTCTAGAGCTTCCCATGGGACAAGGTTTAAATTATTCCCAGCCAAGTCTCGATCCTTCCTTAACTTTCTTTCCCTGACATACCCTGCTTTCTTCAACTTCCATACCCTTCTCTTATGCCTCTTCTCCTGAGAGCATTCTTTTAATAAATCTCTTTAATAAGAATTCTTATCTCAGGCTCTATGTTCCAGGAACTCAATAACTTTCTGATGTTGGATAATTAAAATACTCTCTCTGTTCCTCAGCTTATGCATCTATTACACAAGATGTAATAGGGATTTAAAGCATCCCACAGACTGTACCCATGGGCTCTTATTTTTTATGGGTCTGGTTTACCATACCAGGCAAGCCACCTAGACCAGTGCTCCTCAAGGGGGAGAGAAGCCTAGAATGGATGGTAGGCAAGAAATATAAGAATATCATTCAATCTATATTAGCTTATTCTTATTGTAGTTATAATTTTAGGGTTGTAGATATGAGAGAGGGGGCACTAATGGCAATTGTAAAGACATTTCAGGGAAGGCGATGTTAGAGCTGTGTTTTAAAGATGAGTAGGAGTTAGAAGAAATAAAGGAAAGAAGGACAATAGTATAGACAGTGAGAAGAGAACAATTAAAGAGGCCTCAAAAATAGGTATGTGTACAGTCTCATATCTCCTACAATAGCTTAGAGCAGAACTCACCATTTTTGCCATGCAAAACAATATTTAGATTTAGATTTTTATAGTATAAAAACTCCTTAATCAGAAAAAAATAAGATTTATTCTTCCCCTTACTTTCACACTGTAAGCAATATCAGAGCAAAGACTGTGTCCCTCTTAATCATTCTTATTTCTCTATTTCTTAATAAATATTAATTACTTTTGGGTCCTTTTAACTCATATATACATATATATGTATATCCACACACTCCCATTTCCTCAGTAATTTCGTATTAGGCCATGATTAAAAATACTATGTTACCTCTAAAATCTTTAAAATTTATAACTCCTTCCCTGACTTCTTACTTGAACTTTATATTTGTAGATCCATCTGCCTACTTGATATCTCTACTTGAATATCTAACAGGTATCTATTGTTTAACAGGTATTTATTTGTTAAATGGATATAATAAATACATTGCAGACGAGTTGTTGAGGGTTCTGGGGACTAGCACATAGTAGGTACTCAGCAAAATCGAGCAAACAAAAAGCAATGTAGCTTGGTTCCAAAAATATGAGCCTGAACCCATTAGGAATAAAGCATAAACAGAACAAAGATAAAATGGTTTAATATTTAAAAGAAATTAAATTTTATTTTAAATGTGAATCTGTTCCTAGTATAAGAACTTTACTATGTGTATTTTAAACAACTGGAGAAAGGTTTAAATGTGTGTTTGTGCATTTTCGGTGGCTTTGATATTTGTGGAAAGACAGGAAACAAAACTACCATGTGGAATTGGTGGGAAGATAAAATATTTCACTCAAATGTAAATAATACTGTCCTGGAATTAAAAACATTAAAAATGAGATGAAATATTTGGTGAAACACAGAGTTCCCCCTCTTTTAAAATATTTACTTCATTTCCCAGAAAATGGAATAGATGTGTTTTCTTTACTCTTTTTGCTAGCTGAACTGTGGAAATAAAAAGGCCTGTGAGGGACCTCATAACCTAAGGAACAACACAATGGTGAGTTCCTTGGGTTTTGTTTTTGCTTCACATGTTCTAGGACTTGAAGCTTAAAAATCGGCAACCAGGAAATATCAGTGGGTGCAGACAAAAAAAATCCCAACAAAATGGCAGACTTAAGCCTAATATGTCAATAATTACACTAAATGTAAATGGTCTAAATATATCAATATTGGTAAAACAGATTTCAAAAATGAGTCAACTACATACTGCCTACAAAAATAATTAAAAATAACTGTTTACGCATGCTGGCAATAAAATAACTGTAAAAAGATATATCATGTGAACATTTACCAATCATAAAAGGAATGGCTAAGTTCATATCTGAGAGACTTTAGAGCAAAAGACATTAATAGAGACAGAAAGGGATCTTATAAAGGATAAAAGGGTCTATCTACCAAGAAGACAGAGCAATCCTAAATGTGTATGCACTAAGCAAAGGAGTTACAAAGTAAGTGAGCAAAAACTAATAGAATTGAAAAGAAGATGAGAAAAATCAATAATTATGGTTAGAAACTTCAATGCTTTTCTCTCAACAATTGATAGAATGATTACTCCAAAAATCAGCAATGATACAAAAGAATTCAACAACATCATTAACCAAAAGGATCTAATCAATATATATAGAACAGTCCAACCAACGACTGCAGAAAACATATTCTTTTCAAGTACACATAAAACACATATATGTGGTAGTTATTACTGGAACACAAAACAAATCTCAACAAACTTTAAACAAGTGAAATCATACAAAAGTATGATCTTGACAAAACTGAAATCAAACTAGAAATGAATTAACAGAAAGACAACAGGAAAAATCTCAAACAATTGGAAGTCAAACACACTTCTAATGATACGAAATGCAAATTAAAACCACAATGAGATCACTGCACACCAATCGGAGTGGCTAAAATAAAAAATAATGACACCACCAAATGATGGCAAAGATGTAAAGAAAGCAGATCACTTACACATTGCTGGTGTGAATGTAAAACAGTACAGCCACCCTGAAAAATGGTTTGGCAATATCTTTAAAAAACTGAATGTGCAACTACCATGAGACCAAGCAATTGCATTCCTGGTCATTTAACCCAGAGAACTGAGAAGTTATGTTCACACAAATAACTGTACACAAATGTTCACAGTAACCTTATTTGTAAGCCTAAAACAGAAAATGACCCAGATATTCTTCAACAGGTGAGTGGTTAAACCAAATTTACTGGATTGAGACCACAAAATAATCCAGCAATAAAAAGGAACAAACAATAGTTATACATAACAACCTGGCTGATCTTCCATAGAATTACATCAATTGAAAAAAAAAAAAAAAAAAAGTCAACACAAAATGTTATAACATTCTTGAAATGAAAAAATTATAGAAACAGAGAACAGATTCATACTTGAAGAGATTAAGGATGGGAGGGAGGTAAGTGTACTACAAAAGGGCAACTGAGAGAGGATGGAAATGTTCTGTATCTTGGTCTCTAAAAAGTGTTACTCTCCTGGTTATGACATTATAGTGTAGTTTTGCAATATTTTACCACTGAGGGAAACTGGGTGAAGGATACATGAGAGCTCTCTGCTTTGTTTTTTACAATTGCAAGTGATTCCACATTTATTCAAGATAAAAAATCTTAATTAAAAAATATTTAAGGAAAGTTCAGACTAAGAGCAATCCTGGTTGCTGTAATGGAGGTTAACATGATACATGGGAGGGTCAAGATGATACTAAATAGTCCCTCATGTTCCAATCAACACTAAGATTCCATTAGACAAATATTTTCTGAGCATTCAATTCAGAGTTATTTGAAGAATCAAGAGAAATTACTTTCTTTGTTACATATTTGGAATATAATAGAATTCCCATAAATACATGCTGGATGAGTAAGTACATACACGTGTTTCATTTTATGAATTTCAATGAACTACACATATCTACAGGGAAATTATTTTACAAAATAAAATACTTTAAATCTATTAGCACATAAGATATAAGAAAATAGCAACATATTAAAATTTACTTAAAACTATAACATTCAAATTATAAAATGCTTCCCCATACTGCAGTGTATGTTATTAATAAATACCATTTTCTAGTTATTCCTTATAACTAAAGATGGGAAAAAGCTACTAGAATCTCTCAATGTGTATCCTAGGTCTGCAGAAAAATAGAGAAAGCTAAATACAGTCTATGTCCCATCCTTCCCTCAGGTTTCACAGGTTGGCCAGATCACCTTAGGACTTCACCCTAAACTCAGTGTAGTTGAGGGAAAGAGTTCAAAATTGTCTATGAAAGTATTATAATTCTGATTCTCAGTTATAAGACTATCCTTTATACTACATAAAAAAGAAGCAAAAATTAAAAGCATACATATCCCTTCGTAAGATTTTACTTCCAGGGCTGGAAGAGCAATAAAAAGTCTTCGTTTACACTGACTTGGCCAAAAAGAAACTGGCTGTGTATCTCAAAGCTGCTAAAACAGACATTAAGAAACAACATACCTGTCAGCCATTCTGTGTACCTATCCTAGGAAAAGTACATAGTCCTTGTGAAATGTACAGTTCAAATAAGAATAATGGAAATCTCTGAACAAATGGGGACCCCAAACTCCATCAGAATGACTTCTTCAGTCAAATTTTGTCAGGGTCTCTTCCATTTGATTGTAACTTAGGAAAAACTGGAGGCAGAAGAAATTAAATCAAGTAGTTTTTAAATATTCACTGATTGTTAGGCACTACAGAAGAACTAAAAGTGTTGCCCAAGAAGAAAAAATACTAAGAGCTATCAGCTTATAAGAACCTACTGTGTGGCAGGGAGGTGGTAGGTGATTTACATATGTTAACTGTCTTTAATCCACAAAACTCGAGGAAGCTAAGTACTATTATCAACCCCATTAAACAATTTAGATGCTTCTTGGAGAAACTGGTCACTAAATTTAATTCTACAGACATGTGTTGGGTATTGACCAGGTGTCAGCATCATGATTCATCACTTTACGTAAAGTATGCAAAGTTTTTCATCTGATTTTTAATCCTTTGTGGTAACCTTGCTAACTTTATGAATAAGAAAACAAGCTCTGGACGTTTAAGTAATTTTTCCAAGCTGATTTAACCTTGTAAGTAGAAAACTCTAAATTTGAATCCATTCTACTTTTGTTACATCCTACAAGTGTAGCTCAGTAACACAAGATAGACTATAATAAGCTAGTAAAGTCATGACACATAGTTAGAAAGCAAGTAAATGGAAAGACACAGGAAGGCACACTTGATGAAAGAGCCAATGAGGGCAGAAATAGGAAAAAGAATATACAAGGTTTAATTGGAGGAAAATGCTTGCACTGTTGTTCTCTTTTGAGGAGAGCATCTTACAAGGCAAGATGGAAATGAATAGGCAAGTGTTAATAATTGGCTCCTGTATTTTAAATGAAGCCCCATTCTTATGTGTTTATCTCAAACAGGACTCCTTATACTTCCAAAAAACTATCTTTCTCATGGTTCTCTATTTCTTCAAGTGTCCCCACCATTCATCTCAGTAACACTTGTCGAAACTTCAAGACACCCTGTGACACTTCAGCTTTCCCAAATACTCTCAGTCCTTTCTCTTTCCTTTGCTTCATTCTTTTCTATGACTGATTGTGATTAATTTATGTCCACTGCCTATGCCAAGTCTGGCTCAGTCAAAATGGAAACCTTTCCTTTCTTCCTTATTGTTATTAGAAATCAGAATTAATCTACAGCAGTGAACTTTTCTGTTGTTGAAGCAAATTACCCAATTCCATTCTCCTTGATATTTTTAAAGCATCTGATTCAGTGACATCCCATAATTCATATACCTTAATTATAGATTTCATTACACAGTTGAACACAATTATTTATAGAAGCTTACTGATGCAATAATTATATAATCATATACATTTTTTAACTGATTACCCCAAACTGAAACTACAAACCTAGAGACAGAAGCTAATGTCTCAACATACTCTTTCCAGGTAATCTTAACTTAACCAATAAGGTGGCTTGTGAAAGAGGGTTTACTTAGGCACAATGAGGTTGCATAAATCACACTGGGAAATTTAAAGTTCATGGAGCCACCCTTCCATTTCTTGCCCCCAGCCTAATACCAAGTATCTTCAGTTAGATGCTTTTATTATTAAAGTCTTTTTCTTTTGGAAATTGCAATTCCGAAAGGCTCACAGTACTTTTTTTTTTTTTATGACCTAGTGGTTCCACTCAATGATATAACATCATGGCTTAATATTTAGCATAGAATATGGAAAAACACCAGAGGGGATAATTAAGCTCACCAAATGGGACATTCAAATACTTCATGAGTCAGTGATAAAATGAAGACTGTATTATTAAACTTACATAACAAAAGTTCTACTCTCTAACTCTACCTACTTGAACATGCTGGCTCCTCTTGGCCATTTTTCATTCTTCAAAGGAAAAGTCATGAAGTTAGTATAATTTAGAGAGGACAACTTTAAATAAAGGAGGTAAAGTAACAGCTTTAACTCATATGTGCAACTTACCTCAATGAATCATGCAGCCTCACACAATCAATGGGCATCGAGAGTATTATATACGATTAATATTCTAAAATCTAGTATACCATCACAAATTTTCTTTGCTCATCTCAGAATGTAATCTCCAAAGTCTTTTATCTCAGTGAAATAATTATCTACTTGAAATTACTTTGATCCTCTAAATAAAGCCAATTATTTTTTCCCCATCAGGAAGGCCATTCAGAATTTGATCAGGAGTAATTTTGATCCCTTTCATAGTTCTATTTCTTCAAATGTCTATTTCTGAAATTATTTTATTGTAACTTTACAGTTAGCGTTTGACAAGACTTTTTTTTACCTTTTTTATATCCACATTAATATTGCCTATTTTCAATGTGCCAAAACTGAAAATGGGCACATCACACCTGCTTTTTTATTTTATTTTTCCCTTATTTTTAACACTAACTTTTTCTCTTCATTTTCTACTTGCTCCACTGGGATCCCTAAAACACAATTTACAGCTGCTGCAAACTCATAGCATTGCCTTCAATTACTATATGTTGCTGCTTTGGGATTCACAACTTATATCTCTTCCTTAAAATTTTTAAAAATATCTTATGAGACGTGATATGTTTCCATAGAGACTCAGTTGGATAAATCATTTTGTATGTATCTCAGGTCATTATAGAACTCTTTGGAAAGAGGTTATAATTTTACTAGACTCCAGTGTTTTTGTATATATAGTTTATGAGAAGGTAGAAACTGACAATAATGAAACAGGCTTCTGGAGATATATAGAGACTGTGTAAAGGAGGGCCTAGAATCTTTGTTGAATGAAAAAAAGAAGTTTACATATAACACAGAGGTTAACAAACTGCCTCATTCTGAATAACTTGAAGACAATAATTGTATCGATTTTCATAAGTACCTTATACTCTCATTGCCTAGCTAATTCATGCATTCACTTATTTAACAAATAATTTCTGAGCAGCTACAAGTTCCAGAGATGACAATAGCCAAATATCTCCTTTATGAAGCCTTGAAGAAAATGGTCTGTGATTCTATTATTCAACCTTTGTTAGCTTGATCCAATAAACATTTTTTTTTTCAGTTTAAATTTCCTTTAGCTTGGCATTCTTTCCCAATTCTAAACCATTACTCAATTATATGAACATTAAACTTGAGAGAGGTAGATCATCTTTAGGCCTTAATGCTACTCTTCCCAGAATGCTCTTCTCTCAGTGAGAAATACCAGTGAGAAAACTGAGAATGTGAAGAGAAAAACTGCTCTCATTGAAAAATGCTTTTCCACCCAAAGAAGTATCTAAATAATTTGAAGTGTGGTGATAATTAAAGTAAGAGAATAAATGTAACGGCACAAGAATTTCATTTCTTTAATATGACTTTTTCCCTAATTCCAGCTAGCTTTTTTCAGTATAATAGGACTATGACTCACTTGCTTTCTTTCAACTAGATCTTTCCACCTAGACACCAGTCCATCCCCTCAATTATTAAGCCCTTAGGAGATGAGGTTCTGGTCAGCATCAAACTCTCTCAGGAATAATGCCTCAGGGCTATTGACCATGACTAACTAGAGCAGAGTTCCAGTCAAAGTAAAAATAATATCCTGATGTAAGTTGTGTTTCAGCCCTGAACCCATAAGGATGCTTTCCTACCAGCCACATCCCCTTGAAACCAGACAGAACAATACCGTGACTTGACACCATGACCTGATGCAATGATCAACTGCCTTCTATCCTAGCCCCGACTGATCAGCAGAGCTTACAACCTCAGCTCCCTTAGCTACCATGATGAGTTTTCCCCTATATAACCTATCCCCTACAGGCCATGACGGAGGCAGGTCTTTGAGTGCTAGCACACCTGTGTCTCTGGGCTTGTCACCATTTCCTTAAATAAACCTCTACTTTCTTTGCTGCAAACCCCTTTTTGTGTCTCAGTTGCCTTCGACGCACAGAAGCAAACAAACTCCCTTTAGTCTGGGAACATAAAGAGTTTAGCTAATACTGATTTCGCCTTATCTAAAGGCTATAAAGTTTAGCCTTTTAGAGGTTACATCCAAGCCATATTTTAAGAGCAGATAAAATCTGGGAAATCTGGAGCTGTAGTAGAAAGACAGTTTCATTTTAATGGCACTGGGGGATATTAGATGTTATGATTTAGCTAAGGCTGGATCCAGGTTTCACAATTTGAATTCCAAGAAGGTCAGATTCAGTATATAGACAAACCCTTCTTTCTCCTTTCTGGAAAAGATCAAGGTCTATTCCAAAAGATCCATGTTTTCCTCTAATGTTGCCATAGTTTTTTATCAGTAAGATCTGTTCTGGTCATGACTTTCAAGGAATATAAATAGTAAGAGTACAAACAAACTCCAGGACCTGGCTTCTCAATCACAGCTCTGTATTTCTATTCTGAGTCTCGACAACATTCTTACCCTCTTTATCTGACACCAATATTTTGAGTACAAGTTTTGAGTTTTACTCTATGCTTAGCATTATGCTAGGAAATATCAAAAAACATAAATCAGATTAACAGTTCTTACCCTTCTATAGTTTACTTCTGAATAGAAAAGGTATTTTTAAAAATTAAAAAAGCAAACATAAATCGCATGCCGATGCAACATAGACAGATAAATGTTCCAAACTTCTAAAGAATCTGAGTCTAATAATAGACAATCAAGAGAAAAGTACAAGAAGCTGAATCTATTCACTGAAGCTGTAAATCAGAATGATTATTTATATGTGAAAAGATTTCTCCCTTAAAAAGAAATAGGCTGGATTATAAATCTATGAGTATGAAGAATCATAAAGTATCACACGGATTTTTCCCCTTCTCATTCTCATATTAATAGCTGCAATCTCTTCTTTCACAGAGCACATATTTCAACAACTATGCAAACGAAGTCAAAGCAATGTGTCTAATTGAATCTTCAATAGTCAAGTCAATTTGTGAAATTTCTTACAACTGCCTTCCAATTTGTACCTCAATGTCATCTGAGGGTGATAATAGTGAGCATGGCTATTGCAAAAGGCAGGCAGTTGTCATAATGTAAAAGCCCTTCATTCCTGACAATGTCTAGCACAAGGCAAAAATGAGCTTGCCCTTGAAACACTGTGACCATTTTCCTCTCAAGTTGCTCACTCTTCAGTGATTGTGCTGAAATGAGCAAAGCAAAAACTCTCCAGTTCTTGAGTTCTACAAAGATCTAAACTCATCCTAGGGACTGCTGACTTGACTTTTAGTAGAGAAATAAGAATGTCCGAACATTAGTACTAAGAATGTTGGCAACTAAATTTAAGAACAAGAATGGCTCTCAAGGCTTTTAAAGTCTCAGGAGATTTTTGAACACTCCACTCAATACTTTAGGATCTTACATTATCAAACATAAGGATCAAGAGCCTTCCTGAGATATCTTCATCCTATTCAGCCTGTGAAAAAGAGTTATTTAGATTAACAATAACTTGATAGTTTGTATTTGTCTATTTATTGACTCTAAACAAGGTTAGGTTTTATTCCAGGTATGAATCAGTGGTATCAACTAATGGCTATCTGTTCTGTATTCAATTATCAATGTGTGCCTTGGAGCTAGTAATGGGCATGACAAGAGAAAAAGATGTCTTAAATTACAGCAATCTGGAGGGTGAGAAGAGGAGGGAAAAAGTTAACAGAGCTGTGGACCAAAACCAACAAAAGCTTGCTCACATTCATGAATGTATGTTAAAATTTCTAATTAAGTTGCAGGCAGCTATCTAGAGGGAATAGCTGACCTCCAAAAACCACTGCATCTTGCTCACACATGAATATTCCCGACTATTCCCCAGAACCAATCCAAAAATGGCAACTACTTCTTCCTTACCGACAATGCACCTATCCCAGACTGTTTTTCTTCTCCCTCCCCCTTTATCTAGAGCCAATGTAAATTCTTTCAAAACAAATTACATCCGTCTTCCCCATACTCATCATATAAAAGAGCTCTGTCAGCTCCAGGACAGCAGACGTGTGTTTGCTACCCCATGTAGCCCTGCTGCTGGTGGTGGAGACTGTGTGTGCTAAGATCTGATCCCTTTTTCTGACTAGCATATGGCTCAATAAATCTTGTCTTTTAGGACAACATTTAACTTTGTAGGTATTTTTGTTCTTATTGTTGTGTAACAGGCATCATACTCTGGTCATCCTACGTGATTCAATCTGCCCAATATAAAGGCAATATAGAATACGGGATAAAAATTTAAGGTCTGAAACCAAAATGCCTAGGTTCTTACTACATTCTACATAATTTCTCTACATTACTACATTCTACATAATTTCTCTTTCCTCACTTGTAAAGGAAGATACTCACTTATGTACTGGGGTTGTTGTAGATTACATTTGGATAAGGTAAAATAACTTTGCATGACACCTTGATGCACTATAGGTGCTAAGCAGTGTAATTATAATTGTTCCCTTTCTTCACTATTAACATCTTTAAGATTTTACAGTTCAGTTTTTCAATGCGAATCAATTATTGTGGCTCTCCTCTTCATTGGTGCCATCATTATCATCACCTAAATTTACATTGTCAAAGCATTTTACATTTATTATCTCATCAAATATTTATTGCTTGAACACCTGATAACAAGAATAGCTAAGACAATTTCATTCACAGATCAACAAGATAGTTCTTCCTTGTATTTAACACATACCTGCCATTCTGTAAATTTCACTCATTAGTCCTTGGTCTCTCTTAAAGAGCATTAAAGTCGGATATCTCTTCTATATAATACTTCTTTAGAAATCTACAGGTGACTGTTATTGCTACACCTTTCAAGTCTTCTCTTAGAATTTATACAGAACCATAGAAATGTTCCTATGGCCCCTTTTTTAAAAAACATTCTGGCTCTTATACATTGTCCCTTACATTCAACAACCTGAAGCTTTGGTATGCTCTCCCAGAATCCTGACACAGGTAGTCCAAAGATGCCACCACGGAAGGACTGATTTGTTGTATATCTACACTCTTCTTGGACAGGTTTACTCCCCCCACTTTCTCCACTCTGCTCTGTGTTCTTGGAGGCTGGATATGGACTACCTCAATGACTGCTTGCCTCCCTTTGGGGTTCATATGAATGGGAGCACTGGTAGGAGGTCATGGACTCCCTCCCATGGGATCACTCCAGGCTGGACCAAAGAACAGCTCCTGACAGGGGGCCCAGCTTGCTCTGTCAGATTTATAGTAATCACTTCTTCCTGCTGTACCTTCAGCTATTAGAGGAAAAAGACTCCTGGATCTTATTATTTTCAAGAAGCTGTACTATACCTAGTGATTTCCTTACATTCTGTCCCTTCTTTGTAAATGGTAAGTTTATTACGCTTTCCTTAAAAGTACCCAGTTAGACTGTGCTATTCATTTCCTGCAAGTTTCCTAGCTGATACACTGGTTTAAACAAAGCTGATTCAAATCCCCTCTTTTCCACGTTTTTAGTAGTGTAGACCTGAGTAACTTAAGATCCCAAAGCATCAGTATTCCCACTGATACAATATTCCCACTGGGATAATAAGAATACCTACCTCCTAGAGGACTTGTAAGAATTGAGTACCTATGTATGTGAACCACTTAATGAAGAGCTGAGCACATATAGTAAACATGTGGTAAAACTTAGTTATAATTTTTCCAATCTAAAGTCAAAAGCTATTCAAAATTTAAACCCAGGGAGGCAAAAGGAGAATTTACTTACAAAATGTCAAAAAATAATTATATCAAAGGAGGAGAAAAAATATAATTATAAGGTAAATAAATATTTTAAAGAAGACTTCAACCTAAGAAATAAAACAGATACCTTATTTTTAGCTCGAGAGATTTCTGAAGGTACAGAAATCCTTTCAAAGTAAATATCTGATGAGAATTTAGGAACACATTTCATTAAGGGGAGTTAGGATTCTAAATTAGAAATATAACAAGCTTTAGCTGATGTTTTTAAAAGTCCATTAAGATAAGAAGATCCCCAATACTAGTCATATTCATTGATTTAGTTTGATGAAAGTCAAAGATAAAAATGTGGAAAAAAATAAGGATTAGACCAAATCCTATATAATCTTTCCAGTAGGATTACTTATGTCTGAGGGTTTTTTCTCATCTTAACAGAGCACCTTGAAAATTTTGGTCTTACTGGGAACAAGAAGATAACATGAATCCTTTCAAATTTATTTAGTTTTTAAAAATAACCCACATTGGCTACATGGGAAAAAGGCTTAGTCTGAAAATAAACCCTGGGGCAACACTAGGATCCACATTCGTTATAGTCTCTGCCAACACCATATCATTACTTCAGGTTCAAAGCAAAATCAATAGCAAATCATTTGACTTTGTAATAGCAGAAACACAAGTGCCACCAACTGAAAGAAGACTGTCTGGAAAGAGGATGCTACATGTACCGTGTGCAAATAATGGGAACAATTTCAGCATCAAGTGCAATTATTGCCTAAAATCTAGGCAATAATTATTATTTAGGCAGCTAAATGCCTTGATATAAATATTAATATTTGACAAATTATCTCTCCCTCATATCACATGCATTAGTTTCTGCTTTTATAAGTTTGTCAAAAGCCAAAAGAACAATAACCACCACCCACCAAAGGGATATGAATTTCTCACAACTAAAAAAGTGCTGGAACTTCACATGCAGGAATCTCATACATGTGAGCAAAGACGGACCCCCAGCTTCCGGTGGCTTTAGTAAATTATTAGCAACATGCCTTATGCTTCCTATTTTGCTATTTAGTTCAAATTATTGTGTATTTAGTTCTCTCCTGTAATTCAATTCTCTTTCTATTGAAAGAAATGGGAGAGGTTAGCTATTGGCTAGGTTTGCTATATGTCATTTACAGTCTGGTTTGGATTTACACGTGGGCAAACAACACACACAAAAAAATAAATTAGAGGGCTCTTGAGAGTAACGATAGGTATTTGTCTTCTCATCTGCATAGAATCTCCTCAGATAAGAACCAGGACCATTTCTCACAAGACAAAGGTAAGGGCAATTGCTCTCCATAAAGACTTAGAATACACTAATTATCTTAGTATGGCATAGTAGGGTAGTATCTTAGTATGCCAGAGTAGGTTTGTTTTCTGTTTTTAGAAAACAAACAAATACTAAATAGAGCACTGGGTTAATAATTTATTCCTGAAAAAATAAAATCATAAAATTAAACTATGGAATTCCAAGGAAGTTTAGACAGCAATTTTTTTCCTACTGGCCTAATGAGTGATGTGGTGAATATATCCATTTGCTAGTCTGTTAGCCAGCACACAGGTTTTAAACATTCATTTTTTAGGTTCATTTATCCCTACACTCTTCTACTATTATTGAAACTGCTGTCCTCAGGTCTAAGATGAAAGGGTATAAAACAAGGGCTCTCAGCTCAATAAGATCCTATTCTGTGGGGTTTCTTGGTAAGATATTTTGGTAATGTTTTCACTTCAGAGATGAAGAAGCAATAAAAGGAAGAAACTAGATACAGCTTCATTGGGAATAGTGATTTTTTTGCTTGTTTGTTGATGTTTGAGAAACAATTGAAATTCTCCTTTAATTGTCACTAATTTAGTGTCAGGCAAAGAATATTGTTTTTACAGTAATTGTAAGGAATTTTAATCTCCTTCTATGGAAGAATTTGGCTCATTGCGAAATACTATTATGAATAAGTATAACACTAAGTATTACCTAAGTGGGTAAGAGCTTAAACACTGAGTCAGGTACACGAGCTCTTGCTTCTTAAAAATATAACCTGTGGCAGGTTAACTTCCATTCAGTTTGCCTATCTGAAAATGATGATTCTATGTATACTTTTCTCATTAGATTATTACAAGAATTAAATGAAACCTTGTTTGTGCAGCCACTGATGTAGAACTAAAGTAAAAATAAATAATAAAGGTCTTCTTATTGTTATGATTAAGTGTTACATTTGATAATAGCCTAAAAGTAAACAGACTCACAACCACCCAATAAAGTGTAGTGTATAACAATAAGAGCACAGAGGGAAAAATAACTAATTCTGACAGAAACTGTCAAAAGAAGATTAAGTAAAATAGGAAAGGGATGGACCACCTGCTAAAGGAAGAAGGAGACTATAGTGACTACTGTCTTGCAAGAATTAGAAGAAATGTTTCAAGAAAAAAATTAAGGTAACAGAGTTGGTAAATTAGAGTCTGTTATAGACTGAATATCTGTGTTCTCCTAAAATTCATATGTTGAAGGCTTTCCCCCAGTGTGATGATATTTTGAACCTTTGGAACATAGAAGAGGTCATGAGGGTGGGGCTACCATGATGGAATTAGTGTCCTTGTAAGAAGGGGAAGAGAGACCAAGCTTACTCTCTCTCAGCTATAGGATAATAGACAATTCCACAAGGCAAGAGGGCTCTCACCAGAATCTAATTAAGGAAGTCAGAATGTCTGCCAAATAAACTTTTAACACATTGCAAATGTATACTTAAAACCTTCTGCTCCTGTTCTAAATAAATCGGTGTACTGTCTCTCTTTCTTTTGGAAAATGGAGGTAAGATGGAAGATTTTTTTAAAAGATGGCTAGGAGTGAGGGACCTGGTTTATTAATATGGTGTGGCAGAATAATTTGTTTAAATTGGTACCTTCTCTGTTTTCATCTTTTCTACTGAGCTAGCCCTTTTTCACATCTAGAGAGTTGGTAGGGGTAAAAAAGAAGCAATCTGAAGTCAGTGGCTCTTACAACTGGGCTTAATACTGCAATATAGCAGTCAGGGTCCCAGCAGCAATATTATAGCATGCTCCAACTGGTCCATTGAGAAGAGCTTAATACAGACTGTTTGTAAACATATGGGCAGAATTTAGGGAAAACACCATGGTTAGTGCAATGTGTCAAGGCTAGCAAAAGTGTGGAACTGTTACCACTCTTAGGTCTCAAGTAGCTGAAGAGAATCCAGAGTAAGTATTTGCCTGGAAAGGTCTTCCTGGGAGGAGTTGTGTCCTTCAGTAGAGTGATGTAGCCAACCCACAGTAAGTCAGTAATTGTGGAACTGGGGGATTAAACACCTTAACCTCTTCTTCCACCTCATCCTCTAATCTCTGGCCTGAACATCCACTGACTGAAGACAATTACCCGCCAGAAAGCAAAAAGTTCTATGATACTGGACATGCACACCAAGCTTCTGGGACACAGAGCAGGGTAGACCAGGGTGTGATAGGAGTGGATCTGGAAGCCAAACATAAAATAACCACAGGAAGAAAGAAAGAACTGGGAGATACCAGCACACCAAGCAAAAAACCAGTGCTGTGAGTTCCTCCAGCACTCTGACAGTGGGAGAAGTGGTCCCAAGTCTGTAACGAGAGCCTCAAGGGAACAGCCTCAGAGTGGGTGTCTGCCCACAAGCATTAGCTAGTGCAATCTTAGGCACTAGGCTTCAGAATCAGCCAAGAGTGTGGCCTGGGAGTATGGCTTAGGAGTCCAGAGCACCAGGATTTTAAGGGATATCCAGGGGCTTCAAACGATGAGAATATCATCTCTTATATTATAGTGCAGAGAAGATAAATTAGTTGTTCAATATCACACAACCATTCATTGGAGAAACTGAGCTGTGTTAACTCTGGTTTGAATGATTTTTTCCATTGTGCTTTGGGGACTTAATCCCTCTGGCCTTTTTATTTTCATAAAGAATATTTGTATAACCATCTATATGACCATATCCTACTTGCTCAGTTAAACAGACTCAGTGAATCATTTATGTAAGCGAGAAATGTGTTCCTGGCTGCCTTTCAACACTGTCAGTCTTGTCTCCCGGAAACAGACACAGTGATAAATGTGGGTAAATTACACATTTTCTTTCTGACAAAATTATTTATCTGGATGCTCTTAATTCTTAATTGATGCAAGAGGATTCAAAATACTTTATGGCAGTTGGATTAAATGACAGATTCTTAGATTTAAGATCTAAAGATTAAACCTTAACAGGATTAACAGTAGCTTTATCCAAATTGTACTCTAGGCTTCTGGGATAAAGATGAGAATAAAATTTTAAATTATACAAAAGTGAATAGACTTTTTGATTTTCAGGAAAAAGTGTCAAATACTTGGAAAAGGGCAAGAAAAATTACTGGGTATACTTTCAGAGAAATGGGAAATTTGGGGGGTTATCTCAACCTACAGGTAAGCACCTTTAATTATCTTTAAACTGACTTGTCTATACCCATCTATAGGAGTAGGAGTTAAGCTGTAGAAAACTTAATATCACACATGATTATCATCCATAGCAATAAAAATGAAAGTTATCTGGTAACAATAAAATTAATTTTCCAATCCATAGGAAAGATGACTCGAAACATTACATTTTATTGCTCAATACGATTTTAGTTAGTTTTGCACCTATTATTACATTTACTTCAGTATTCCTGATTTCCTGATTATATCTCTGTCTTTCAAATTCCCCTTTGAACCCAGTTTTAGCATTTTCATGGTTTCCCATCAATTAATGCTGCATACAAATTTGATAGCTTTTAATTTTATATATTTGTACAAGAGTCCTGAATTGACCTTATAAATTGTACTTCAGAATTTTATACATTCTTTTTAAACTTCAGTGATTTTTGAGTAACATTTTTATTCAACAGATATTTATTGAGTGCCTACTTTGTCCCAGGTAGTGTATAAGATATGGGGGATACGACCAGTGAAGAAGACAAAACATAGTACAGGTGACAGACATTGGAATAATGTTTTTAAAAAACACACAAATAAAATTCTAGTATTTATTATGGAGGAAATAACTATTAACTTTTAAGAGCACATAACAGAAGAGCTGGACTTGGTAAGACAATTCAGCAAGATGTTCGTCCTCTTTTGAGCTGTTATCTGGAAAATGTTACTAAGCCATTATGAGAAAAGGGTGAGTATGGAGGAAAGTTTTCCATGGAGGAATTAACTCTCATAAAGATCTAGAGATGGGAAAGGCAAGTCACTTTTGAGCAGAAAGTCAAGAATAACGTGACAAAAGAAGAGAGACCATTCAGATCCTTGCAGTCGATGTTAAGTATTTTGGTCATAAAAATACGAATCGCATGTATGTGCCCAAAACTCTAAAGTAGGTTCCCATTGCTCCTATGATTTAAAAAAAAAAATCTTTCAAGCAACACAGGGAGGATAGAAGAAGAGTAGCACAGGTGTGGAAAGTTTGCTTTTGTTTAGTGGGAATAATAAGTTTGATTTTAGATAGCATGAGTAAACAATGAATTGATTTTTGAGTGTGCATTGATGTAGACCACTGCATAAAAGGTTGGCCTCTTTAAAATGAGCAGAGAAGAGAATTGGATGTGAGGTAAAAGAGAAATCAAGTATAGACATATTCAGGATCCCTGTCAACCTCAATATTTGATCTATGAAAACTACACGTAGAAAATTCTTTATGTAGTTGAAAAATTTGACCAATAGAAGTTGAATTTTAAATTATTCATTATGTAAACAGCAAGGCCAAGAAAGGGCTCAGCAGCAGGGGAAGGCTTGAGGTATCAGCAGTGTCCTAAAGGATGGGAGATGCAACCAAGGAGAGTGGGCAATATAGCCACCACCTGAGCAATTTAACACAGACGATAATTCACTGCAAGGTGACTTGGAAATCTCTGTTGATACAAAACTAGCTGCAGCATTCTGCAGTTAGAAGGAATAATAACTATTTAATCTACTAGCTTCTCATGGCTCCAAAGTTTATACATTAGAATTTCAAAAAGTTACTTGGTCTGGGTTATGTTATACGAGCTCTGCATAGGCATGTTTTCACGTTTTAATATATAGTAGCCTTGCCCTTGGCCACTATAAACAAATATATATCTTTGAACACTGTATATATAAAAAAAACTTTGAATAACATATTGGAATAACATACTTTCACCAATGTTAGTGACAACATGGTCCCCTTTAAGAATATCTTAAGTTCTTTTCCAATTTCTTCTTCAGATAAATGTCTGTTGTTCCAAAGAATGAAAACTACTTAACTCAAATGGGTTTACTTTCCCTAAAAGAAGTTTAGAGAAAAAGCCAAAGTACTACTGTGGTTATTAACATGTAATAGATGCTTGGTAAAATAATATAATAATAATATAAAATATAAATAATGATAAAGGCAGCTCATAATATGGAAATGCTTATTATTAGACATGTGTTAAATAGGCTTTAATCTTAATTTTATTTATACTTATCTATTTACAAGTATGTATTGGTCCTGTTATTAACACAATTTTAATAATTCATCAGCATATTTATTGCATGCCTTCCATGCAGCAACCACAGACTTAGGTACTGAGAATTTTTTTTTAAAAAACGGGAGGCAGGGAGTAAGACATGGTTCCTGACTGCAAACATTTTTAAATTTAAAAACAGAGTTTCAAAACTATGAGTTTCCCCAAAAAATTAAAAATAGAGCTGACATATCACCCAGCAATTCCACTTCTGAATATTTATCCAAAGAAAACAACACTAATTCAAAAAGATATATGTACCCTATGTTCATTACAGAATTACTAATAATAGCCAAGATACGAAAGCAATCGATAGATGAATGCATAGAGAAAATATGTTGTGTGTGTGTGTGTATAAAACTCAGCAATAAAAAAAGAAAATCTTACAATTTGAGACAACATGGATGAACCTAGAAGATATTATGCTAAGTAAAATAAGTTGGACAGAAAAATAACGTATGATTTCATTTATCTGTAGAACCTAAAAAAAAAAAACAATGAATAACCAAGACAAAAAGAGACCCATAAATATGGAGACCAAGCGGATAGTTGCCAAAGGGGTGAGGGGTAGGTAAATTAAACTTAGTAACACTTATGAAGAAGGAGAAGGGGGAGGAGGAGAGAGAGTAGGAGGGGTTGTGAGATGGAGGAGGAAGAGGAGGAATAGAAGGAGAAATGCAGGCTTCGCTCAAAGCATATAAATTTTAAAAATCTTTCCACTAAAAAAAAAAGCAAACTTTTTAAATAAACAAATAAATATAGAGTTCTAGCTGCTGGAAATCCTTCTGGAATTAGGTAGAATAAAAATATTTTGAAATATGATTTAAGTGTACTTTCTCTTTTTTAGAGTATATTACCCAGAAATCTCTTGACTTCTTAGAATTTCTGTTAGAATTCCAGATTCCCTTCTCTCCCAAATAAGGGACAGCTTATAACAATTTATCGAAATAACTCAAACAAGGAATAGAAATGGAAGAGAATGAATTGGATACTTCTTAAGTAATGCACAGAGCATATTTAAACCTTCTTAAAAAAAAAAAAAAAGCCTTCAGTGCAGATATCATCTGTCTCAAAGTGAGGAAATGGAGATTTAGAAAAGCTAAGTTAATTGCTGAAGGCCATGCAGCTCTTCAATGCAAGAACCTGCTATGAACCATGTCATTTCCTTTCAATGTCATTTACTTTCTCCTATACCATGTGATCTTATGTTGCTGTGAAATTATTTTTTTTTTAGTTCCTTTGAGGAAGATAATGTGAAATGGACAAACATTTCAATAAAAAGTGGTCAGACACCTAGCTTAATCTCTTATGCATCATCTTCTTTCCGTTATAGTGGTGGTAATATTGCTTGAAGCTTCTGATCAAATACAACAGTTCCTAAAATACAACAGTTACAAGGAAGTTTGCCTGTTTTGAGAACGCTGTTCAGATGATCCTTAGTAAAAGGAAAACTCACAGTCATGGAATCCACAGACACTGCAGCTAAAACAGGGTCTGTAGCCCTGCTGAGGAAGAGTGTTGTTTGAAGTGTGTTGTTACAGTGCATATAATTTTACATAATGTTGCATGATTTTCTGTAGCCTTTCCCATGATCTTACATCATGCTACATGATATGCTAGCCCAGTCTTTCTCTCACACATATGCCTATGTAAAGATGTTCATGCAAACACTCTTCGAACTAATTTTTTCTTCCTCTTTTTTCCGGTCATATTATCTTAGATTATAATGGACACTTCAGTGAGGAAGATAGACAAATCATCTGAAATCCCTAAGGTCTGGAATTGTGGTTTGTTCATTAACTTTTTTTAAAAGCCTAAGATACTCAGCAAATGTTAACTGAATTAATGACTGAATGTATCTTTTTAGATAATGTAATGTGCAACGTCAAGCCACTAGGCAATTTAATCAGGGACAACATGATTCAATTTATATTCTAAACTAGGCTATATTTTAAATCCACTTGATGAAGTGTGTTGAAGATGGGTAGGAATGAAAGTAGGGGCACAGTTACAAAAATGCATAATAGTCCAGATGGGAGAAACAAGGAGCTTAAGGTAAAAATTCTTGTTACATATAAAATTCATTATATTTTCAAGAAGGTATCTTAAATTATATTTTCTGGTGTAATACAATTTATCTTTCTCAATACCACCAAATATTTCATGGTACATAATTAATTGCATCCCTATTTTGCAGAAAAGGCAAATGAAGCTCAAAGGTTTTAAATAATTGTCTCAAGGTTTCAGAGCTAGACCTGTGATCAAATTCCAGGTGTGCCCCATTCTGTTCCATGCTGAAACCCTTGGTCCATCAATATTACTAGAGTGCCTACAGTAATTACACAGGAACGAACAATGAACTCAAAGCAGTAGATCTGGGTAAATGCTAGGTTTCCATGTAATGATCCTCTTTTTAATTTACTTAGACTATATAAATATATAAACCTATATAAATAATAAAATCAAAGTTATTGACATTAACTCCCAAGATGGAAGAGCCACCCTATCTTGTGTCTCTCTGTTAAAACAATGCCTTTTGCACTTTCTTTATGCTAAACTCACTTTGAGAGAACATCTCAGATTCTTTTTTCATTCTCTGAAGACTAAGTTTGGCCTTAATGGAGCTGAAGAGACTACTATTCAAGGGGTACTCTTGTCTGACTGAGGTAAGCAGAATAATGTTCTCCCAAAAATGTGCAAGCTCTAATCCTTGGAATGTGTGAACATGTTACATTTCATGACAACAGGGAATCATGGTAGCCAACGGAATGAAGGTTGCTCATTTGATGACTTTAAAACAGAAACACTATCCTAGATTATCTGAGTGGGACAGATGTAATCTCAAAGGTCCTTTAGAAGTGCAAGAGAGAGGCAGAAGCATCAGAATCAGAGTGATACATTATAATAAAGACACAACTGCCACTGCTGGCTTTGAAGATGAATGACAGTGACCACCCAAGGAATGCTAGCAGGCTCAAGAAACTGGAAAAGGTTAGGAAACAGTCAGAAGGAGCTGGCCCTGCCGATACTTTGATGTTAGCCCAGCAAGATGAATTTGGTCTTCTGACCTCTGGAATTATATGATAATAAAGTTCTGTTGTCTTAAGCCACTAAGTTTGTGGTAATTTGTTACAGCAACAATGAGGAACTCATACACTGACTCTGATAAAAACTTTTTAAAATAAAATATCTTTCCCATGACAAAACATCCGAACCTATTCAGTCTCACAGAGGCCTGTGTTTGGCCCATTTGCCACAACTCATCACCAACCCCAACTTGCTAAAGTGACTAAGCTAAACCTAATGGTCAGTGTTTCTGGTATCAAATTAATACATATTTGGAGATAGGTAAGGAGAGACTTTATTCAAAAAAAAAAATTATTGCAATAAGGAAAAAAGGGGTTATAACAATAGAGAGAATGCTCTAGCCATGACAACTGCAAGGATCTCAAAGGTCAGGCAGAAAGGGTTTTCCTTTTATAGGGAGGAGTAAACGATAATATTAATCATATCTTTTTATTCTGTATTTTTGAGGCTTTACTATCTTGGGGCCTTGCTGACCTTAGAGGGACTGGCTTTGCTAGATATAATAAACAACTTGCCTGCTAGAGAGTGAATGTCTTTCATATTTAGAGTTCACGCCCCAACTAGCTCCTTTATTGGGTCTCTCACACTCTGGGCTACTATTCCCTGACCCCAAACACCCCAGGGCCAGGTACCAGAAAACATGGAATAGCCTCTATGCCTCAGAGCCTGTCAAAATGATTCAAACTGGCCAATCGTAAGCCTGTTTACCTGCCTCACCCATTCCTTCCTGCAGAAACCACAATAAAGGCTCTTGTTCACGTTTTCCCCTCACTTTCTCTGCCTTCTGGCTGACTCTGATGCTTCCTTATATGGCCTTGAGTGGCATACCAAGCATGATTCCTGCTTCTAAGGATCTGTCAGTCTAAAAACTTCTTTCAATGACAGTAATTCTCATGTCTATGTATCTTACCATACTTGATTAAAATAAATCCTGGGTACTCATTTAAAACAATAAGACTAGAAAGAATTGGATATAGGAGGTGGTATGAGTGGATACAATTATTGGACAATTGATCAGGGAACATTTAAGTGGGGACAAACAGTTCAGCAAATCATTTATGAATCAAAGAATAGGAATTTGAGATGACTGCATCTGGCCTTGGCGTAAGTAAACAAAAAGTCATCTTCAATTTTTATGTCATACGGGGAAGGGTGGTTCTTTGTAGTAAGTAATTTCCAGGAACACAAATGAGATGAGGGACTCATTCTTGAGTGTAGTACCTATTTTCCAGGAGAATAGGGGTCAGGTGAAGTTCAACACTGTCACTAGACTTTTTGAAATAGGAGAATTCTTATCGTGGCAAGTCATATTATTTAACTCTGCCTTTTCACTTTTTTTCCTACCCTCTTGAGTTTTAATAGTGCTTCTGGAGTAGTATAAAATAAAATTCAAGGGTAAATTGTAAATTTTGTTTGAGAGTCCATCAGACTCAAAACTAGCTTTGCTGAAACAAACAACTTAGGGTTAAAATAAAACAAACATAAAAACTCTTTCATATAAGAATTATGCACTCTTTTGCAGAACACTTATAGAATATTAGCTCATTTTATATATTATCAGGCTGACTTCAAAAATGAAAGCAACCTAGATCATTCCTGAGATTCTTTCAGGCTCTAATAGAGATGATTCTTCTAAGATAAAGATGTCTTTGTGTTTCTAAGTCCCTGACCTATTAAATTTCACCATGATCTGTCTCACTTTTATAGAACACTATGCCTCACCCCTACCCCACTGAGAGGGGGCTGGTTGGTAAGGGGGTGGGAGGATGAAAAAGAGGATGTGCAAAGAATTAACTTTGATGTATGAATTTGCCTCCCACAGGGTCTCAATCACAGAACAGAGAGGAAATCATAAGATAATGGATTTGCATTCATGCATATTCACTTAGAAGGGATTTTTATTTAATATTAACAATATCCTAAGTCATCATGATTTAGCTAATAAACCAGCAAACAGCTATTCATATTGGGATTGTTTGACTTCCTGTCAAATAGCTGCATTCTTGTACATGCAGAAAGAATGGGATAAACAACTTAACTGAGAATTAATGACTTGAGAAATACCTGAAAAGCTTTGTCTATGATCTGGGTTCTTGGAAGAACTCCAAGGAGTAGTCTTGATTTTGATTAATATTACAATTTATCCAGTTAAGAAGTACCTCATAAATACTCATGAAGCATTTTATTAGATGATTGTAAATACTTAGAATCTTATTTTGCAGTCCTTTTCATCACAAAGAAAAAGAGGAGCAGTCTGTGAGCTGTATATCTTTCAGCTTTGTTCATTGCCAGCAAAAGTCACATCACATGTTTTAAAAGCAAAATATTTTAATATCCATACTGCTATTGTACAAATTTGGTGTTTGACACCTGCCCTTGTGCTGTGATACATAGAACTGGCGCAGTGATTACAGGTACTCCCCTATATCCTCTCATGGCACATCTTCCCTAGGGCATCACAGTAATTTAATGCTAAAGACACACAGTAATGCTTAGAGACAGACAGATAGTGTCTACTTAAAACAAATGAGGTGACATTGGACAGCACAATATAGAGCAGCAGCTTAGCAGGAGAAAGGCTCAACGCAATATCACATTACTACATAGAAGTAAGGTTTTGCAAAAGTTTTAAAACTTTGACCCATCTTGCCCTGCTCCACAGTACAATAACCATCCACTCTGTTCAGTCCAATTCACCAGCACTGCTACCACAGCCAGTGAGAGGTTTCTCTTTTCCATAGCCATATTCATATTATCATAACAGTGTACATCATAAAACAAAAAAGCAAACAAATAACACTTTCATTGGCTTATCAAAGGGAAAGGAATAGTGACTTATGGTGATTCTGCCCATCTAAAGAACGCAATATGCTAGGACTTGCGATTCTTCTCAACTGCCACTTACAACTCCCCTTCAGGTTCATGGACATTTTTATGCCAGTAATACCTTTGTCCCCAACATTCATTTATAAACAAGCATGAATCCATTGAAATCCAACTGAACCACTTTCTTCCTTTACTCAAGCTTCGTTGAGGCTTTGTTCCTTCCTTTTTTGACCACTTTCAATCAAATAATGCCTCTCATTTATCAGCTGAGTCTAATCCACTCAGTCCTATTATAAACCTAACTCTTCCATTCAGCCCATTTGTTCACTGTATGAAATGTAGGTGCTAGCACTCAGATTTGAGAAATCATCCAGTACATTCTCTACAGCTACAAATTTCTATGATTTGCTTTATTCTAATCATCACTTGAGAATGCTTATTCAAAATATATATTCCAAGGAGTGATAACAGCAAGATAACAGTTTTTTTAAACCATCGCCTGCCCCATAGAGCACTGATTTTAAAAACCACCCATAGGAAAGAGTACCTTTGTAGGAGTCCAAGAGTCCAGAAGAGAAGTTCCAGCACACCACTGCAGCAAAGAAATCTGAGAATAAAAGCATTGAAGAGGGTAAGAACAGTTTCAATTTACCAGTGTCATCCCTCCCCCTAAGAAGCACAGCTCAGTGCCAAGAGGGACCCTCATCTTCAATAGAAATCATAAAACACACACACACACACACACACACACACACACACAAATTAATTCTGGAGCTGAAAAATACTTGAACACTCTTTCTACAACATATATGATCTAGAAGTAGCCAGTATAAATTTTGTAGTTAAAATACATGCATATATATAGAGATAGATAGATAGATAGATATAGACATAGATAGATATAGATAGATATATAGATATATATAATGAGTTACTTATAATTACCCAAACCATCATCTGTCACATCTACAAATATCCTTTGAAGCACAGTTTGGAAAACCTATCTAGACTGTACCTACTAGAACCTCTCAGATAGAGTGTTAGAAAATCCTGGTGCATTACTAAATGCTCCTAAAGTCCTTTAATTAGCAAGACCTAAACTATCCCTCGAGAGTCCACATTTCTACTAAAAACACTACCATTTTATTGATACATTGGGTAAAAATTACACTAATACGGAATACACAACATAGGTCAGGTCTCTCTCTTTGACAAACTGCTAAATTAAATCAACCAGTTAAATAATTCTTTACAAAATGACTACTCTTAATTTTTTTCAATTTCTGTGAATGTCCTAAAAAATAAGCAAATGAAAATTGACAAAATAGAAAAGGAGTTGAATTCTCAGGAAATAAAAAGGTATATTCCTCCCATTAAGAAAACTTTTTTTTAGATATCTACATATGAATGACACATCAAAAAAAAAAACTATGAAAGACAAGAGAGCAAACTAAGATTGGTTCATCTAAAATATTGATTATTTCATTATTACAGGCACATTACAGGGCATTATTACAGGCACATTGAGGAATGCCGGCTATGGTCTTAAAGAATACTCAGAGCACATAATTGAGTGGATAATGCATGACTATACACAACTAAAATTGCCAAGTCAGATTACTACTATTATGGCAACTATTAAAGCACACTGACTGAATAAAAAGAATGTAAGTCAGTCCAATGAGATTTAGGGTAGAGTTTATAAAGTGACATTTGATCTAGTTTTTATAGATCAGACAGAGGTTTAATCAGTGAAGTTTCTAAGTTGAAAACAAGAATGTTATGACTATGCCCGGTATGTTTAGGCATATCGGGGGGAAATTTTGTCTACAAAAATTTGTTGCCTATAGTCAATGTATTATAAAGAGTGTTTTTCCTTATGAACTATATTCATTCAGAATTAGATTAAGGACTTTATAGGCCAGAAGTCATTTGAACTCAGTACGATGAGCAATTGTCAAAAGTTAATAACTTGCACTGATTATTTATGATCCCATTGAAGTTTCTTTAATTAAGCTGGCTTTCATAATCTCTTTCTAATACCTTATCAACCTGATTCTTATCTGTGGAAGCGCTGACTGCTGCAGACCAGAGGATCTGTTATGAGACTCAAGATTATATAAAAGAATTTCAGACCTAAATGAACAATTGAATGCTAGTTATCCACTCAGCAGAGTTTAGGGTAAGAATTGGTCTGTCTGACTAAAGTCTTCTATCCTGAGAATCTGGTATATAACATTGCCCTCCTAAAACTGGAGTTTTCTTTATACTGCCAGACAGTCCTTTGCCCCTCTCTAATGTATGGACTTAGTCTCTTGACTGCTATCAAGCCATCATCTTTAGTCTCTTTTCAGACTTTTTAGAACAGTCTCCTAAGTGGGCCCAGAGATGACCTCTGTCACGAATTTACTAGTGTTTGGCAAACTTTTTCAATAAAGAGCCAGATAATATATATTGAGGCTTTCCAGATAATAAATAGTTGGTCTCTACTGCAACTGCTCAACTCTCCCTAATTGTTAATGCTTCTCTTTATCATGTGTGATGTCTCAGTGAAGAGCAGAATGTGTTATCCAGTCCCTTCGAACTGATGCCTTGGTCTGACTGTCACTTCCTAAACTTAGGCTCACTCCCTTGGCATTGTCTGTTGCCTGTACTCATTGTACAGCCACGTACCGTGTCGCAACATTTTGGTCAATGAAGGACTGCATATGACAGCGGTCTCATAAGATGATAGTAGAGCTGAAAAATTCCTATCGCTCGGCCTAAAGTCATAGTGCATGGCATTACCGTTTTCTGCCATCCCAATCTATGAATAGCAATGTTACGGGCTAGAGATGCCTGGAAAACACTCATGTGGGCTTCCATGAGCTCCCACAAACATCTCCCCTTTCTAAACCATTGTTACAACCGGACAGACCATCGTGGTTCTTATACAATGGTGAGACATACCCTTCAGCTATAACCATTAGGAAAATTTGAAGGAAAAAAAAGTTAATTACTTACAGGTCCTGGAGCGTACCAGGCACAGCAGCAACACCAAGAGAGGCTGTAGGTAGAGAGAGAGCGAGCCTGCAAAGTGAGAGCCAGTGAGAGATGAGAGCGTGCGAGACGAGTGAGCGTGCGAGAGGCGAGAGCACGCGAGAGGCGGGAGCACGCGAGAGGCGAGAGCACGCGAGAGGCGGGAGTACGCTAGAGGCGGGAACAGGCAAGAGCACGCGAGAGGCGAGAGCACGCGAGAGGCGAGAGCACGCGAGAGGCGGGAGCACGCGAGAGGCGAGAGCACGCGAGAGGCGGGAGTACGCTAGAGGCGGGAACAGGCAAGAGCACGCGAGAGGCGAGAGCACGCGAGAGGCAGGAGCGAGCAAGAGCATGCGATAGGCGGGAGCACGCGAGAGGCGAGAGCACGCGAGAGGCGGGAGCAGAGACAGTGCAAAGCGTGGGTGGGCCTGGGGTTCTCCTTTTATTGGAGTTGAGGGTGGGGCCTAGGGTTTCACAGGCTCACTATTTGTGACTTTAAAACATAGGACAATATATGGGAAGAGAAAAAAATAAGTAGCCCAAATATCAGTTATGGAAGTCAATCAAGATCTCTAAAACAAAGGAGACCTTGCAGGTGAAGAGGCCTGGCTCTTCATTTAGCTGGGCAGGTGCAAAGTGTTTATCCCAGAGGCTTCTCTGAGGTGGATGCCTTGGCAATCAAAGTTTAAGTCATTCATTTGCATTACAAAAAGAAAAGCTACTGTCTGGACTTACACTGCAACTTCAGGGTTGTAGTGACAATGGTGTAAACAATCCTACGGAGCTGCCGGTCATATAAGAATATAACACATACAAGTAGTAGGCTATACCACCTAGGTTTGTGTAAGTCCACACACTGAATTTCACACGTTGACAAAATCGCCTAAGGACGTATTTCTCAGAACGTTTCCCTTGGTTAAGCGGTGAGTGACTGTAGTTCAGGACCATCTCAGTCAGTGGATACATGTGATCCTGAAGTGCAGGCCCACGCGCCTCTTCATAGGCTTCGTCCTGTTATGTGTGGGCTGAGCATTAAAGACACAACTTTTAATCACAGAAAGATTCTCAGTAACATCTCTTTAAAATAATACTGTTTGGATTCTGGAACTATTCCACTGGCTGAAAAAAAAAAAAAACAGGAAAAAATACAAAAAACATCTAGATAAACATGAACTGAATTGTAAAACAGCAAAATAACATCCTTAGAAAGGAACGCTTTTGATTTCTTTATGCTTGAGGCAATAAAAAAAAATGTACAAGTTAGAGAGACAGGAATTCTGTCTTACTCTACCTTTAAATTAGAAAAAAAGCCTGCAATTTCGAATGACTTTTTCATGTGTTTTTTTTTTCAATAGATTCAATCACCATGTAACTTGATACTGAAAATATCAATTTAGAGAGTAATTTTTAGAAAGGTGAAGTTATCAAGTGGAGAAATCTTAAATAATATTTTTTAAAGAATTGGTAAAGGACTCATGAATAATGGTAAATCTTATAATCTGGTACCTTCCTACCAGTGAATTTATATATTCTTTTAAGCCAACTTATTTTTAGAAGCAATGTTTAATACAAATTGGGCTCAAATTTAATTTCTTTTTGTCCTAGATTGCCAGGATTTTAGAAATTACTTTTGTTTTCTTTGATTTTAGAATAGCTTTGAATGATCACCTCTTGAAGAAAATGCTTTGCAGTCTTCTGTTGTTTCTTTGTTGATCCCCTAAAACTTCTGAATTCTATTAAGTAATTTCAATCTCACTTCTTTTTTTTCTGATCCACTTTTCTGTTAGACTTTGGGATTTACGCAAATTTCATCAAAAGAGGACTATCCTGCTTAAGAATAACATTCATTTTTTTTTTTCTACCTTTGTTTCCGCCAAAGTTCCTTGATTCAGTCACTTTAGGTCCAGAAGCTCAAGTTTATCTTGAAGAAAAGTTATTTATTTCTCAGGGGATATGATTATATCATTTTTTTCTCCTCTCAAATGATTCGTTGAAATAGTTTCGGGGACTAATTTACATTAATTCCAAAGTATGACTCTGAGGGCACGAGCATTAATTGAAAGCCTATTTTTATCACCTTATGCTCTCCTTTAAAAATAAATGACATTTTCCTAGATTTAATTCAACTTTCACTTTTGACTAGGGTATTAAATACCACAAATTATATTTCTCTATGTTTAATAATTCTCCAACAAATGCAATTAGTCTTAAGAGAATCAGGTTATGATGCGCTTCTTTTGAATTCCACAAATTAAAACAGTCATTTGCTGATGAGACAGAAGATCCCAGGGAGCACCTTAGCCTTGAGCAATGAGTAGTTCACAAATACACATAAACATAAAAACTAGACGTTTTTGAACCCCATGTAAGCAAATAATTTTGATGTAAGGTTTATAGTACCAATGCATCTAAGAACTGTGACTGATAACATAAACCTGTAGCTTCAACAAGAGCAAGTAATAATAACCACTTCTGCTAATATGTGTCGATTGACTATTAAGTGCCAAGCTTGGTCCCCATTTTAGTTAATAATCACAACGACCCTATGCAGAGAGTGTTATCACCCTCAATTTGTGTAAATTGCCCCAAATCACACACCTCATAAGTAGTAGAGCCAGAGTTCAAATCAAGTATTTTTTAATTAAAAAACTTCTGTTGTTAGCCCTACATCATACCTGAATATCTAAAGAAAAATTTTTTAAAAAGTGAAACGGTGTTGCTCACAACTCTCTCATGTCATTTCTATAGAGCTGAATGTGCTGGTCTATAGGAAAGGGTTCTGATAATGGCATCTATAAGAGATCAAGGTTTATTAAATTCAAACTTGGTTAGATAAAGAAAGTACCGTCTCACCAGGAATCTGATTTTAGATAGCTCTATGCATTATAAGACACATTTTGTCTGCAGAACTACAATACTGCTACCTGCTCATCCTCTTAGGACTTCTCTTTCAAAAAAAAAAAAAAAATCAAGTAATTCAACAAATATTTATTCATGAATGATTGCAAAATAAACTCATAAAATGTACCAACGACTACTGACATAAGGAAATCCAAAATTTATATATCCAAATCAAGATAGTTGGAGAAGAAATTTCTGAATAAAGAATAAACTTTTCTACTTCAAAAAATGAAAGAACATTCATAGATCGAGAGCCTTTCTCCCTATTCATTCACACATACACACCCACACACATACCCACAGATATAAAATGTCAATAGATGTTCTATTCTAGAGAAAGTTCTATTCTATTTAGGGAATTGTGACACCTCATGTGCCACAGTGGGACATGTTTCCGTAGATAGACAGATGATGATGATAGATGATAGAAAGATGATTGAGATAGATAGATAGATAGATAGATAGATAGATAGATAATAGATAGATGATAGATAGATAGATAGATAGATAGATAGATAGATAGATAGATAAAGTAAAATATACCTATATATTTCTGGTGTTTGAGGTTCTATCTGGAAGGTAATTGCATGACACTAAATGTAAGGTAAACGTGTGACATGCCGAGAGAAGTTAAGAAAAATGAGGAGAGACCCCTCAAGGCCTCCCGGAGTCAGAGGGACACAATCTCCTCCCGGGTTTCGGCACCAAAGGTAAGGTAAATGCAAGACAAGCCAAGAAGTTTTAAAAGCAAGCCTTTATTGGGAGAGCACTCCCAGGCGAGGTTCACTGGGCCCGAGAGGAAAGGGGCTAGAGAAGTTGCACCCTGGGATGGGAGGGCATAGTTTTTATAGGGTTATGTGAGGGTAGGGTATAAAATGGGGCTTTAGGGTGGGCTCTTGTCTGGATTCTGATGTCAAGCTGGGAAGCCTCCAGGCAGGCCCCAGCCGACCTAACACTATCATCCATTCCACTAAGAATAGTACTGTTAACCTCTTCCAGAATCAGACAACTATATTATATTGGTAGGCTTCTAGGATACAAAGTATTGAGGTTTCCATTTCCCATTTTCCACACCAAAAGTGAAATGTCCATTCTTTAAAGCTGCTTTGATATTTAAACATCTAATTTATCCTGATACATGTAAGGATTATAGTTCAAGGTAAAGTTTCTTAAGGATCCAAGAAAATCACAAACAGTTGAAGTACCATTTTACACTGAAGACATTGAGAGAAACTTGGGTGCACCGAATCATGTCTAAATCTTTCATGTGCATGTGTGGGGTTTTATTAAAATTATTTGATAAATTGAGGTCTCAGGAAGATGGTGGACTATGCAAAAGCAGAGCCTACCTCCTCCCAGGTCCACAATAAAATTACAACCAAATTGTAAAATAATCAACATGGAAGTCCAGCTGATGGTAACACCTAAGTCTGATGATATAAACGAGCCACATCAAAGCTGGTAGAAGCGGCAAAGTCGCGAATCTGGCTGGACCCACACCCACAGGTGGTGGAGGATCACTGGGAGAGAAAGCAGGGCTGCAGAGACTCTCCTGAACGAGGGGAGTCCTGGCCTCATTAAGGAGCTCCCCTATCCATTGTCCCAGCCCAGGGAAGAGAAGATTTCAATAACTCTGTCTGTAAAAAGCAGAGAGGATTCCGGCCATCTGGGTGAGACAGAAGGAGACTGAAACCCTTTGAACGACCCATGCACAAACTTTCTGATCTGTGGACACTCACCCGGGATGCCAGCGGTGGGCCAGATGCTCCTGGGAGATTCATACTGAGGAAGTCATCATTCATTACCTGGTACCAGAATGAGGGCTGGAAGGGTAACCAGCCTTAGTCAGGCCCCCTACCTGGCAATCTACATATCATGCCAGCTTGACAGTGCAGACCCCTCCAAAAGGACCATTAGGAAACTCCAGCTGAGGGGATCGGTCCGCCCCACCCAATCTGCAGATCACCTGGGGCTTTTGTTGCTGGATGGCTGCCACGCCCTGCACCTATTCAGGGCCTAGCATTCACCCCTGGCAGCCAGCACTGTGAGCCCACATTTCCAAAATAGGGTCAGCCAGATACTGCTGCCAACAGGAACTTGGGTGGATCTTGGGGATCTGCAAGACAGTCCCAGACAGCAGCTGGTCTTGCTGTGATCTGGGACTTCTGCAGGAATTCATCAACGGTTACAGACTGAGGCTGTATTGATCTGACTGCCATTGTCTCCCTGCAACCCCACCTTACCCTACCCACAAATTGCCCCAGGCAGCACATTGACAATAAACCACCCCTGCCCTGCCCCTCCCCCCAAGTTTTCTCAATCCACACAGGCAACAAACTGGCTAGCACAGGGCAGGCATTGCATGGAAATCAGCGATAGGCAGACCTCTGTTACCTACAAGAGTTGCAATATTGTGTCCAGGGATCACAGGGCTCTTTGGGACCATCCCAAATGGTCTCACTGTGATCTGTGACTATAGCGGGAACACCCAGGCACAGAAATTGCAGCAAAATTTGGGCTGTATTGGCTTGACTGCCCTTGTCTCCTTGAGATCCCACTTCACCTAAGCCACGAAATGCCTGCAGCCCGTTGACAGGCAGCCTCCCATGCCCTTCTTGGTTCTGGGGTTGTGCATTCTGTGCAGGCAACAGACCTTGGCTAGTGCAGTGAGTGTATTTCAGGGAAAACATTTGTGGGCAGGCCACTGCTGCCTGTACAAGCTGCAATATCTCTTGAGGAGATAGCAGGGGTTTGTGGGACTGCCCCAGATACCAGCTTGTCTCCATGTGATCTGTGATGACTGCAGGAACATGCAGATACAGAATGGCAGAAAACTGAGTCTATTGCCCTTGACTATACTACAACGCTATAGTAATCAAAACAGCATGGTACTGGCATAACAGCAGATATATTGATCAACGGAACAGAATAGAAAGTCCAGAAATAAATCCACGCCTATAAACTCACTTAATATATGACAAAGGAGAATATACAATGTGGTAAAGACAGTCTCTTCAGCAAATGGTATTGGGAAAATTGGACAGATACATGTAAAAAACAGAAAGAAACTGGACCATCTTCTTACACCATATCCAAGAATATACTCGAAATGGATTAAAGACTTAAATGTAAGGCCCGAAACCATAAAACTTCTTGAAGAAAACATAGGCAGTAAACTCTCTGATATTATTAACAGTAATTTCTTTTTGGATATATCTCCCTGGGCAAGGAAAACAAAAGAAAAAATAAACAAATGGAACTACATCAAACAAAAAAGTTTCTGTACAGCAAAGGAAACCATAAACAAAACAAAAAGACAACTGACTGGGTAAGATATTCACTAATGATGCATCTGATAAGAGGTTAATATTGAAAATATAAATAACTCGTACAACTCAACAACAAAAAAAGCAAACAATCCTATTTAAAAATGGGCAGAAGACCTGAACAAATACTTCTCCAAAGAAGAAATACACATGGTCAATAGACATACACAAAAATGCTCAAGGTCGCTAATCATCAGAGAAATGCAAATTAAAACCACAATGAGATATCACCTGACACCTGTCAGAATGGCTATCATCAATAAATTAAAGAACAACAAGTGTTGGTGAGGATGCTGAGAAAATGGAACCCTCATACATTGTTGATGGGATTACAAATTGGTACAGCTACTATGAAAAACAGTCTGTGGTTTCTCAAAAAATTAAAAATGGATATACCTTTTCACCTAGCAATTGCACTTCTGGGTATTTATTCAAAGAAAACCAAAACAATAATTCGTAAAGATCTATACACCTCAATATTCATGGCAGCACAATTTACAACATATGGAAGCAACCTAAATGCTCATCAAACAGATGATTAGATAAAAAAAGT
Organism: Rousettus aegyptiacus; assembly: GCF_014176215.1. Lineage (NCBI taxonomy): Eukaryota > Metazoa > Chordata > Mammalia > Chiroptera > Pteropodidae > Rousettus > Rousettus aegyptiacus. The sequence goes on from NW_023416289.1 coordinate 19,411,129, forward strand.
TATGGTTCATATATACAATGAAATATTACTCAGCCATTAAAAAAAATGAAATCTTACCATTTGCAATGACAGGGATGGACTAGAGGTTATTATGTTGAGTGAAATAAGTCAGACAGAAAGATAAATACCATATGATTTCACTTATATACAAAATCTAAGGAACAAAAAGAACAAACTAATCAAAAATAATTCACAAATATAGTGGACAATTTGGTGTTGGACAGAGGGGTGGAGGGCATTGGGGGTAGGGAGGATGGGGTAAAGGGTCAAAGTAGTATAAATTAGTAGTTGATAGGTAGTCACGGGGATGGGGAGCATGGCATAGGGAATGCAGTTAGCATTAATATATTGTTTAGTTGGAAAACCAGAGGAGAGAAGGAGCAATTAAGGGGATTATTTTATAAACTATATAAATGTCTAACCAATGTACTGTATACTTGAACCTAATTAAAATAAATAAATTTTTAAAAAATTATCTGATAAATTAAAGCCTAAACTTATCAGTCTCAGGAATAAAGTTGATGTCATTTGGGAGAAGAAGGAAAATATTAGCCACAAATTCCACTCATACTCCTGGACTCAGAATTCCTGTGGGAACACATTCTGCATATATCCAAGTCAACCAAACTCACACTGAGGTCAAGGACTACTTCAGGTGAGCTACAGAGGAAAGAATTTTGCCATCTGTTTTGATATATTATTCACTTAAAATATTCAGAGAATTGCATATGTGAACAAAGGACATTAGATTAAATGCAAGGACTCCTATGCATATTCAAATAGCTTTATATATCCTTCATGAATCAAAACAAAGTGACTAAATGAGAAGGTACAGAGAATGGACAATAGTGAACAAGAGGACAAATATAGTCTTCCATGTGAAATCTACCTGACATTATGCCATGGCAAAATCTTCAAGGTCAGGTACAACAAAGAAATTTAATTTTATACTACATGTACTTTAATCTTTTAAAAAGCTGAGGTTTTTTAATATGTTGAGTTAAGCTATGACCTAAAATGTAATTTTTTCAGTGCTTAAACTTATAACATGCCAAATGGTGCCCTAAATTTTTATGTTTTAAGGCCTCCCTAGAGACTTTGTATTTGGGAAATATGTGTTCTGTCATATGTTATTCTCAGTTCAATAATATCAGATATTGGGTTAACAGAAAAATGAAAACTGATCAAGTATGCGCTGGTATGTATATGTGTAATGTGTGTGTATGTATATATTATACATAGGCATATATCCATATTTATGTTTTATATTAATTTATATGATTAATAGATAAAAACACAAATTCAACATATTCTAACTGGCAGAATAATTCCCTTAAAGATAATTTTCATAAATTAGCTGGCTATATATAAAAGATTTCAGTTGGGTTGTATATTAATGAGCCACCAGTGAGGAGAATAATATATTTGTATGTATGAAGCTAAAATGAACATTGGGTCTTAAAAAACCACATACATCATATTTAAAAATGAAAAAAATACCTTAGTTTGTTCCCCTACTTAACTATCTTGCTCTCTAGTTTCTAAATTAAAATTTCTAAGTCGAAGTTCATACATTTTTCACAAAAGGGCAGTGATGTCTGTATAATCACTCCAATTCAAGGTAGATCTCTTTATTCACTTTCCATACCAAACATCTCTTTTTTTCTTTCAATTAAAGTGTATTTATCATGTTTTATTTACTTTAATTCCTTGCTCATTCAGAAACCATTTGTCTAACAGTTTCATTGCTATGGACCCACAAAAAAGTAAAGAAATATCAAAACTTTGAACAATGAAAATAGTTGTCTCAAAGTCCATGCAGATGAACTCTGATGCATCCATACAGAAATTCACTATGTGTTTCAAACATTCTGGGGGACCAGCAGTGCACTGATTACTGTAATGGCAACAAAAGAACCAAGAAACTAACAATATCCAGTAGTCATTTAGGACAGGGGACAATTTACCCAACACAGCTATAAACCCTACAGCTGTTCTAATCTATGCAATTAGAATTGTAAATGTTGACCCACCTGTGAACAACTAAAACAACTTGTTAGGAATTGTGTCCATTTGAAGCACCACTGTAATCTCAGCCTCTAGAATAAAAAGCATTTGTTAATTTATTTAGCTAATATTTATCAACCTCCAATTACAAAGAGAAGACTCTGTTAGGTTTATTTTGCATTAGAAGTCATAAAAGTGTGTGTTCATATATATGCACGTGCATACACACATATATACATTTATATATACACATATACATGTATGCTTACATACATATACATTGTGGGTATGCTTTGTCTGTGATATTAAATATTTCATCACATATATAAAATATAAATGAGAGATAAAGGTTTGTTCCTAAAGAAAATTTCTTTTTTTCCTTTCCTCTGTGACATTTTGCCAACCCATTGAAATGATCAAAAAAATTAGCAGCCAAACTTTTACCTACACCACTGGTATTACTTAAATTATTTTCTGAAGTATCATCTCCCTGATGATCAGTGAGCTCTAACTTGTTCCCCGCTTGCTTTTAATTGGCAATTTTCTTCATAATAACTACCTTCTTGCTTTTTCAGCTTTCGGCAACTTTAGACTGTTTGCCCTGTTTTACCTCTGTTTTGGATATAAATTGCATGATTTCATTAATAGCTATGATTATAGATCTGATAGTACTTTCAGATCCAGTGACATAATTTGGAATGATTTATCTGGATTTCTAGATGTCCTGCATTGTTTGCTTGACAAGTGGCCTGCATGTGAGCTATGTTGGATCCTGTCCTTTAGAAGATGTATTGTTCCTAGACTGAAACAGACTTGCTTCTTTCTTCCCAGAAAGATACATTTTGAAGTGGCACGGCTTCTAGAAAGGCACCCATTTGCTCAGGGAATGATGCCTTCTGTTTAAATAGGAAGAAATATAAGATTTTGTATCATTGTCTTCCATTATTACTCATCTACTTTTAAAGAAATCATGGGTTCTTACACAGAAGTTGAATCTGTCATTTCCTACACAATGCCTGAATTTCCTGGGCTAAATGTCCAACTGAAGGTCACACGGCCCTCTGTTTAACCACTTTCAGTAATAAGGCAGCATTCTTTTCCTCTCAGGAGGCTATCAGTTAAGCTATTTCTAAAAATAAAATTATTAGAGTATAATTCTTTAATCAACTCAGAATGTGCCTTATTTTTTGATTAAGGCTTTCTATTCTAGTTCTATACAAAATAAATCTCACCCTTCCATACCTGAATAAATCTTTCTTCACTCAGTTAAGCATGACCTTCACTGAGAAATACCTGCTGAATTGCGCCCCAGTCCTTGGCAGGATATGAGGACTCTACTCAGAGATAGCTAACTGATGAACAGGAGCAAAATTTTGCACTTACGTTATAATTTGGTAGTGAAAGCGTCTGTACTTTGATCATTTATCTATTAGAATTCAGAGAAACATTCTTATACGAAAGGCCTGATACTAAAAATTCCAGTTATATTTGTGATCTTTGTCATATATATATATATATATATATATATATATATATATGCAATTTCTTAAGTGAGCTAAAGAATAAAAAATGTTTAATAAACAAAAAGTTCCATTTTAAGGTGGCTGTCTCAGGTGCCCTAGTGAAGCCATCAGGGTTCTGTACCCTTCTTCACTTCTCAACTCAACTTGTTTCAGTATATGAGTCTTACTTTATCACCTGCTTCTTCCAGGTAGTCAGGCAGGAAGATCCTTTGGAGGTCCATGCTCATGGCTTGTGACCCTGACAAATGTATACTCTCTCCTGTCGCCCAGATGTTACACTGGCAGAAGGCACCCCCATGAGCCAGGGCAAAGGACATGGCACTGCTGGAAAGGCCCCACACAACCACATGAGATGGAGGGGGGAATTTTCAAAAGGAACAAACAAAGTCTAGGCAACCCACTTGCCTCTATTACAAAACAATCAAAATTTTAAGATAAATGAATAAACAAGGAAAGAATGTCACCTGTGTTCCTATAGTCCCCAAATATGGCTTTGGTTAACAAGTGGGAAAAGTGAAACTTCCATTTTCTTTTCGGATTGTTTGACAATGGAGGACAGCTCAACATTTGCAGAAGTCACATTGTGTGTTAGTCTCCTATTTGACAAAATACCAGTCTCATTTCCTGCACCTGAAAGATTTTTCATTCAATAAAGTCAAGAAGTGGATAAGAGGTAGGATTCAAATAATGAAGGAGCTGAAAGATCACAATTTAACAAAACCCTGATATGCCAAATTTCAAGACCAGGTGAGTATACAAGCAAGAACCTGGAGTTTAGTACAGGGTTACATCAGAGGAATAATTTAAAAAAAAAAAAAAATTCCTCCATACAGCATTAGGGCATTACATAGGTAACCTAAACTCATTATTGAGACAAAGTCTGTTTCCAAAGAAGGATTTCTAAATACTCTGTTTTATACCACAATATGCCTATCTTTCTCTGTACTAAACACCTGATGCTTTTAATCCATAAAAGGAAATTCAGGTTAATATGTCAGCTATATAAACACATACATAGAGTTCTGTCTAGGAGATAAGTACCTCAGGTAACTGACTCGGTCTTAACTCTTACAAGTGATTCACTCTCAGTGAATGGCCCACAGTATTGGCTCAGAAAATGTTAAATCAGAAGACTGAAAACTTGGGCTAGGTGATTTCAAAAGTCCTGACTATTTCCTAATATCTGTGTTTCTACTTGTGCAATTTAGCAAATTAATCCACAACATTTGTATCAGATCCTTTTTATTTTTTTATTTATGTTTTCTTTTAGAAACAAAGCACATTTTCAGAACTACAAACTGGTAAAAGTGCATTCTAACGCCATTTATGGTCATGTTTAATTTTTTAAAGAGTCTCCACATTGTGACATTTCCCCCGAAAGCAATTCTATCCTCATGGTAGATATTATTGCAATGTTTTTCAGATAATGGAATGGGCTCACTATAAGGCCTTAGGAAAATTCCTTTTCTGTTTCAGTGATTCAGCTGGGCTTATTTCACTCTCCCATTCTGATTTCTGACTTGGAACAATGTTCAAATGCCTTCTCTGAATAAAATATAGGGGAAACGATACTGCTAACAGCAAAAAAATACTTTCTGTCTAAAATATGTGTCAAACAATAATGACAATAAGAATGCTTAATTATGAAACTTTACTGCTTAATATAAAAGCCTTCCTATCATACAGAATCCTTTTAATTACTGCTGTGAACTGCTATCTCCTGTGATCTTTCATGTATACTGCCATCTGTTTTTAAAGTATTTCACGATCTTGAAATGACATTGCATGCAATCCACTCACTGTCTTTTATTAAGTCCACCCAGACAATGTGAAAGACCACACAGTGTGACTACAAATCTCATTGCTTTCTATGAAAGAAGGAAAACAGTCACTAAGAAAACCCAGTGTGTTTTCAAATTTCATCTGGAATGTAGCCTCTGGATTAATAAATTGTAAGAAACAGTCCTGCCACTAATTAGCTGTATGACAGTAGGGAAGTTAATGTATTTTGCTGACCTCCAGTTTTCTCACTTGTATAAAGAAGGGATAGACTAGATGAAAACTAAAAGGTTTCCTAGAGTTAAGACATCTATGGGTTGTGGACACCAATATTATAAAGTGTCACCTACTCACCCCTAGAAATTCTTGTCCTGTCTGCAAACACACACAGACATAAAGACACACACAATTAAATCAAGGCTTTGACATAATCACTAAATGAGATCTGCTCAGTATTTAATTCCAGGCTGATTTTACGACATTCATACTTTTTTGGCTTACTTAAAGAATATTGTAGTAGAATATCATGAACAAAGGTAATTCTAATTCATTGCACAAAAAAAATCCATATGCATGTGTATTATTATGTTATTGCATCTGTTTATTTTATTTGACATGATGGAGCATAAGAATTCATTAACTCAACAATAATCAAAACTCAAAACTCATCTATATGAAGGATCCATAAAGTGAAGTTGGGCTAAACTATGTTTATGTCTTCTTAGAGCTTATAGCTTTGTCTTGCACATAGTAGATGCTAAATAAATACTTAACAGTCTTTAGAATTTCATGATTCCATGATTATAATTATTTGAGAAAAAGATGTAAGTTAACACATGTCAAAACACTACAGTCTGCTCAATGCCTGATACATGACAAAACTTTTAATTAAGTAGTATCTATCTTTATGAACAAAAAAAAAAATTCAAAATATTTGTTTAAAAGGCCCAGCTTTTTATTTCTTTCATGGGTGGGGAACATTCTAAGGAAATGATAAAAAAAAAAATGTATACAAAAGATATATGTATAAGAATGATTAACTCAGGGATTTATGATAGCAAAATATTTGATACAATTTGTTAAAAACTGGGTTGGTTAAGGTAATCATGGGGCATCTATATGATGCATTTTTTAAAAGGTAATAATATATACAATGGCTGTTGTTAAGTAACTAAAAAGAGAATGTAAATTGTATAGTTATTGCCTGACACTTAAATTTACTTCTAGAAATATAACTTGTTAATACACTGAAATTTTATAAATAGTAAAATATTTGCTTATTTTATCACATAATTAGTTGTTATTTTACATTGCAATTAACAAAATTTATTTTACTAATATATTATATATAAATAATGTATAGTAAAATAAGTAACATACTATATATAAGTGACAAATAGAAACTCTTTAATATTAACATTAGCTATCTTAGGTTCTATAACTGTGGATAGATTTTATTTTTTATAAGCATTACAAATTTTCTCTACATAAATATTAAAACAAGAGACTTTTCTCTAGATTTTTTTTTAAATACTTCCATTTCAATTTAGTACTGCTACTCAGCATTTATGGGGTTTGAACTCAAGTTTCCTTCCGTTTCACTGCAAAAGGACAGGAGAGGCTCAACTGAAATTTATTCGGACCAATGACCTAACCGAAGAATTGAACTAGCCCTGTAGAGCAGGTCACTCAACAATTATTCAATCCTTGTGGAACCATAGATTGAAATATCATATTAATTCCAGAAGAATGCTTGAACCGCACAGGTATACATACCATCCATCCATTGTAAGGCCCTTTGGTACAGAAAGTAAAAACTCAAATGTCTACAAAGAATGCAAAGTATTGCAAGGAATGCAGAAGATTTAAGCTAGCCATAGAGCAAAAGAGAGGTCATAGGACTGATGATGAATGTGGCAGATTGGAAAGTACATCTTCCAAGTGTCCAAACGGTACAGACCTGTGTAGCCCCTGCTGACTACTGCCAAGTGGAAACGTGGATTCTGCAGTGCCAGATGATTGGCAAGATGTCCAGAATATTTGATAGTTTCTCAGGGCTGACCACCAACTATGTTGCTAACTTTTGTCTTTGCTGATATTTTTAACACTCTGATAGCCATAATTTTGTGCACGATATTAAAGTCGGACTACTAACCCCAAAAGCACTGGAAGGAATGAGAAAGGATATTTACCAGATCTGGAAACGGAGAATCTTAGACTAGTTTGTTTTGATCAAAACAGGACCTTCAAATGAGGGACACAGCCACTCTCAGGGGACATCACAGGGAAGGAGTAAGTGGAATAATGTCCTGATATCACTCTCCTGCCCCTCTCCTTCCCTCTCTTCCTGTACCTGAGCTCCCCATTAGCCAAGCCCAGAGAAACCAGCCATGTAGGGGGCCCACTAATGTTGTCACACCCCTGTGCAGAGAGCAGGGTGAATAAGGTCGGGGAGAGAGGAGCTGGAGGGGCAAGTGAGAATATCTGACACAAATCCTAAATTGCTGTTCATAAAGTATTAAAGCCAGAGTCTATGTCAACAGCACTTTGTACCTTTCATGTAGCCTCCACTTTTTCATTCTATCCAGGATATTTATAACCAAATACAATCATTTTGCCAAAGTGTAACCAAAGATAAATTAATGTATGACTTTATAACACCACAATCTAACAGGCTGTTAAACAGCATGATCGAATTAAAGGTCCTGAAAATGGCATAACTAATGGCACTATCTTGGGAAAAAAAATAGTGCTAATGCAGAGGTTCATGAAATGTGTATGAACCGTATAACATATTCATGCCCTATTACTGAGAATTTCAAAGTGTCTCACTGCTCAAGATAATAGGCCTTGATTCAATTCAGTCTGATGTGGCATGAATTTCATGTGCTAATTAGTAAAGCATTTTTTAATGATTAAGGGGAAAAAATCAGATAACATTTGATTGGAAACCCAACTGCCACAGATAAAACATAGCTACAACTGAGGTTAGAATGAAAGCCATTCATTTTTAATTCAGGTGTCTTAATTATGATAATTAATGATTGTATTCTCTTCATAAATGAATTCAACCAACATAATAAGCATATGATAATTAAAGTGTTTTTTTAGAGTAGGAAATTTAAACAAATGGCATAAATAACAATCATGTCCTTTTTTTGTGTTTTAAGTATAGTTTTTCATCAAAGTCTGCTTTCTCCTTTAGTTGTTTATGAGTTTTGTATGTTATTACTACTTTAATAACAAATATATTTCTAGGAGTTGATGTCTGTTGACATTGGATTTCTGGCAAGAAAGTAAATTCTTTCCTACTCATTGAAGTTACAGATAGTGAATCCTGCTCTCTCTCAGTGCTATGAAAGTTTGTTTAAAAAAAAATAGTGTTGAATTTGTCAGACTCCAGTGCCTAGAGTTAATAAAAAAAGAAGTAACTGACCCAGTAGATATAGGTTAATATGGATAGCATTATATAAGGATGATTACATAAAATTTGATAGGTCATTTAAATTCTGAATATTCGGAATGTAATCTAATCACAGGAAATGGGTTTTAAAAGCTCACATCATTATTGCAGGGCTTTTCACACTAACACTTATTGACTCAGACTTCATCACCTCTTGCTTGGCCTACTGCAATAACTGCTCTGCCTCCATTATCTTCCAATTCCATTCCTACATTTGTTACCCAACACTTTTCCTCATGTTAGTTAATATTAAGGAGCCTCCATTAAAAGTGTGAATCTTCCTTTCCAGTTTCATCTTCCACTTCTATTCTATTTGTGCCTTACTCTTCTGGTCAATTTGCTTAGTTGTTTATAGGTCTTTCACTCTTCTGTCACCTTGGAAGTCCCTTCTTCCTCCATCTGATTTGGTTCCATCTTTTGGAAAGATGTTCTGAAAGACCCTTCAGAAACACCTCTCTGGGATTAAGGCTCTGATGTGAATATCATGGTAAAATATTCACACTGTCTTTCCCACAAAACTCCGAGATGCTTGAACACAGCTCTCCTTTTCTCTCCTCAATGCCCAGAACATGATTTGGCATAAAATAGACATTTAAACAATATCCTCAGTAATAAGATCAATCAATTGACTACATCTTGAAAAAACAAGAGAGGCCCCATTAAGAAATTGTATTATTCACTATTTAAGAATGCTTAGTAAGGTTTATTCTTTTTACTTAGAAGAGTATGAGATTCATTCTGCACTGCTCTGTGTCATTGGATAACTATCAACCACTAATCTCCCAGAAGGCGGAATTAAATGCTATGGGGGATGGGGGGACAGGTGAAGAGGTGATGATCATAAAAGGCATATTGCTCCCAAGCCCCCGCCCCCCAAATTTACTTGTTGAGGCAAAGGATAAATCTAGCTCACAAATTGTCTATAAGGAAAAAAAAAAAATGGAAAGATTACATTTTTATTTGTTTGCTATTCTGCAAAGAGAAGATTTTCCAACCTCAGTTCTGGGTGGTGGCCCAAAAATGATTATAGAGAAACAAAAGCTGGTCAAAGTAATGGAGAGACTCTGCTCCAAATCAGCAGAGGATGCTGTGGCCCCATTTCCTAATGCAGAGTTAAAGTTTCAGTAACTGTATAAACAAGTGCACATATCCCTCAGTTCAAAATGCAAATTCATTCATTCTTTAATAGACTTTTGTTGGTTATCTGAAACTAAAAGTTAAAGAAAATTGTCTCTTAGTTTCAGGGAAATAACCAATCAGGGTGAATCCCAACAGACAGTGAGAGCTAAAGTTCCAGTATATTCTATGTGTGAAAAAAAAAAAATGGACATGCACAGATATTTGAGTGCCCATAAAAGTAGACTCTGAGAAACTGCAGGCCTAAGCCATTACTAAATCCATAATTCCTAAATATTGATGTTTGCTTTTAGCATGTTTCACATGCCTTCACCATGGTCTTGTACAAGAGAATAATATTTCTAGCTTTATTTATGAATCTTATATATTGTTCACAGAGAGTAACCCAGTTATAGAAGTTATATTGATTTACTTTCAATACCAAAGTCTACATTGAGTTAATAGTGATTACTATCCTTGTATGTCATAAGGATCCTCATTGAGGGAGATGTCAGGGAAGAGGAAGGACAGTATTTGGGATTTTTTATTTTAACAATTCCACCAAATAACCTCTTATGTCAATATATTTCTTTCTTGTCATTCTGCCTTAATGAAATATAATTAATTACAGCAGCAAGTTCTGAATATTTGTCACCACTTAAGTTTTGTGTAGTTTTATTTTACACTGTACTACTATCCATTGACTTAATAACTTTCAGGTGACTGACATTTCTTTCATTTGTAAAACTTTTCATAAAACAAAATCTACAAAACAAAGATGTGTCTTCGAATGTATGTTGGAATATATGGCTACTGTCATCATTACCTAATTTTAATACAGTGGAAGACATGTCTGTGAGCATATAGAGTCCAGAACCTTTTAGCAAAGATGCTGCCAACTCAGAAATGAAAATAAATTCTTATTTGTACCATGCAGCACTGAGACTAAAGTTAGTGGGATTCAAAATCCATCAGTGTTGTATTAAGAGATGCGGATAGGCCATTTTTAGGGCACATGTGACCAAGACATCCTTACCTCTCATAGATTAATCCCAACAAATTGATCACTGAATATCTTTCTTTCCTAATAAAAGTAAAATTCATAAACCACAAAATTTTTGAAATTGAGATGTATCACCCTGGTTTCCTTTTCTGAAAATAAAAAATAAAAAGAAATATGAGGAAAGACACAACCAAAGTCCTCAAAAACACACAACTTTGTTTTCTTTCTTTCCTATGAAGCACCTTCTATCTATTGAAGTTACTTTGCAAAGAGAGAAGTATGAGTAAGGGGCCAATAAATTGTGCATTTTCCCAACTCAGTTCCTCTGCCTTTGCAAGAGAAATTTCCCCTGATAGCTAAATGTTCTATAGGCCATAATTCTTGCTTTTCCACCCACATACACTTTTACATAAAACAAGAAAGACTGCCACTGCATGTACTTGAGAGCAGTCAAAATGTAGTCTTGAAGAAATTATTCTGTAGTTTTCTAACTTTACTTCTCTTCTCTCCTGAATCATACAGAATGAGTGCTCAACTGTTGCTCTGTTAAAACATCTGAGACACAGAGCAGGGGACAAGGTCAGTCTTGCCTTTCATTATTTCACTTCCTGATCATTAATGATATTATCTTTCTCATCCTCATTAGCTTTCATGATGCAGTTGAAATCTTGTGCCATATCTTGTCTGAAATATGCCTTTAAGAAATGCTTTGGGGGCACCTAGCAAGGAGGTTGATTCTTTCATATTCATTTCCTGGATATTTCTTCCATCACGTGCTTAAGATGCTTCTAGCAATACTAACTGCACATGGTTGAAATATACTGGTTGATGGACTTAACTACAACACAGCCCATTTGTGAAAGGGTAGCTTTTTACTTCAGTGGGCAAAAACACAATTTAAACATCTTAGAAGTGCAGTTTTCAGTAAAATCAGTACCAAATGAGGTGTGTGGAAATATAACTGAACTAGTTGAATCTTTTTGAAGAGTAACTTGAATGCCAAGCTTTAGGGAGATTACATTTTACTATTCTTTCAATGTGAGTTAGAATGTACAGAAACTGCTATTATTATGGCAAATAATAAACATTAGTCTTCAAGCATGTAAAAAATAGGAATGATCCAAAGCAATGTTAACCATGAGTAGAGTTATCTCATCTCTTCCTATGTATAAACTCCCTGCAGCTCTTGAATAATAGTGATGACAATGATGGTCACTATCCCAGGCATTGTTCAAAAATTGTAGGTATACTCTTTTATTCAGTGATCACTTCACAAAATCAGGGATCTGTTGATAGAATGCTAAGGCATACAAGAAAGAGGAATAATGGGCATTGTCCAGAGATTGAGGGCTTCATGCTGGATCCAACACTGAACATGGCTTTGTGGCATTTTGGTTTGGGGAAGAGGCATGTATTTTCTGTTTCACATGAAATAGTCATAATCAGTTAAGCAGAAGCAGTGCAGTGTGGGAATTCTGCCAGTTGCTAAGTTTGTCTATGCCAATTACACATTCTAGAACCAGGGAAATACACTGATGTTTTAGGTCTCCTGGAATTAGTGTCCATTTAGAGCCCCTGAATCCCAAAAGAACTGATCATTTCCTTTCCCTCAATGGCTGAATAAAGAACCTAGGCTCCTTTGGAGGAGACAGGGAGTAATATTAATAGTATAAATTTCTGGAAGTGTTGCAGGGTCCTTCTTCAGATAGACCCGGCCTTTCCTTCCTTCGAGAGATTTTGGGTCTGTAAATTGGTTTAAGTTTAGGAATTGATTGAGAAGCCCTGGCAAAGTTTTGATGGTTCAAGTTAGAATTTAGTTCATTTGACCTAACATTCTTCTTTTGAAACAGATCACATAAGAATTTAGTAGACTGCCCATCTATTTCTTTTCTAGAGAAACTATGCAAAACTAGTTGATGACATGTCTCTGCAAGTCAGACTGTTGTGATCACTGTTTGGAATCTGTGGTCCATTATAGTAACCATGATGTCTTCAGTGATTAAATGCTAACACTTAACTTCTGCCATCCCAGAATCCAATTATCCCTATTGCATTTAAGGATCCTACTTCAGGGACCACAGTTCCACTGTAATTTCTGGCTTATGGAGAAGAGTGAGTACAGAACTCTGCAATAATATCTGGCTATCCTCACGAATTTCTGTCTCACAGTGGTGGGGAAAGGTGTGTCCTCTGGACCCTCATGGGGTGGGTGAGCAGGTCTGACTTGATAAATCCACTGATATGTTCCAATCTCCCTAACCCTTTGGATCCCTCCCACTATAATCTACCGGGACAGCTTGAGCATTTCAACTTCATTTACTGTAGGTCAGTCATCTTTTGGTCCATATTTCAGCTAAACCACTAAACAAACATTAGAGCTCTTTCTTGCCCCTTGAGCTATATAACATCAAATCTTGAATTTCTGTTTAGTGGACTCATATTGACAAATTCAGCCTGGTCCTATTTTATGTTCCTTAACCATTATCCTATATCTTCAATATCTATTCCAATCCATATTCCCTAGATTTTTTCATGGAAAAGAAGTTTGTGCATACATGTTTAGTGTATATGTATGTGCTGATCAGCTAAAAAATGAAATACAGTGATAGTCTTTTTTTTTCTTTTTGTTCCCCTTTATTTAGTGATAGTTCTTAATATTTCCTATTCTTATGGCCTTTTAAGATTAAAATACTGGGAAAATTTATATCTTATGTGTGTAGTTTGATTTGAATGCTTGTCTATGTATGAGCATGTGGGGTTTAGATCACCTTTATTGAGACCACTAATCTTGTCCTTTTCATAATCACCTCTCCTCTGTTTTAGGAACTCTTGAAGGAGCTTTACTTTTTCTTTGGTGAATTGCTATTTTAAGACATATCAAGTTAATTTATGAAAGTAAAAAGTATAAATAGTCAATAAGATATAAAGCAAATCTGAAGTAATTCTCAACTTTACTAACAATCACATAAATATCAATAAAAAATATAGATACCAAATTCCTTTCAAATTATACACAGATACACACAGAATAACTATGACAGCATAGCAAAAGGAGATCTCTCATATTATATATCAATGGTGAAATATAATATAAAATTTCTAGAAGAAATATGGCTCATTTGTCATTATTTTATTTTGATTACAGTTCCGTAAATATTATATTCAATGATAATCTTGGAAGTTCTATGGATAATTTCCAAAAATTAGGAACTAGTAAAAAAGTCAAGTATATCCATATAGTGCAATATAATGCTTCAAATATAAAGCCAACTTTAAAGTCTATATAAAGAAACATACAAACCATCTTTATGAACAAAAATAGGATCATATAGGTCATACAGTTTTGCAAAGAATATATATTTATATGCATAAAAACTGGATATTACATATTAGCATATTAATAGATGTTACTTCTGGAAATTGAAAATATTAGTAAGGTTCTTCTTTTTAAAAAATTTTATAGTTTTTTTATCTTAATGTTTTACAATGAGCATATATTGAAAAGAAAACCAAAAGCATCCTTAGATTGGAAATTTCTGTCATTTATACTGACAGAATTTTTATCCTATAAGATTCAGGGACTCGAAAAAGGAAAATAGGAAAGAGGGAAAAACAAATTCAAAGGTGTACTATGGTCCTGGCACCAATGTAAGCAACTTGGATGCACAAAGGATGGGCCCCATTTGAGAGCCTCTTAGAAGCAATGTAGAATGCACCTCAGAATTCCCCCCAGTGGAAGGACAAGAGGAATATTTATTTACCGGCACCTAGTCAGGCCTTTGTCACATCCAGTGTTAACTCCTTCGTATTTCCTTATCTACACATGCAGCAGAATTACTATATGTAGCTGATTCCGACAGCAACATCTAGAGTGAAAAAGCTGGGCCAAGTCAATGTAAAGTGGAGCATAAGATTCTTTCCAAGGATCCTTCTAGTTTATTGCCATTACCAGCTTGGGGAATTTGGGCCTATTTCATTATATCTGTTTTTGAGATTTAAAAACGAATATCAAGCAGTTTTTTTTTCTTACTTTGTATGTGTGGGTTGTTGTAAAGATACACTTCTATTAATTTTTATTAAATAATTGAACCACGCTTTACAAGAATTTCCTTATGTTGTTAATCAGCATATTCTTCATGATGACAGATGACAGATGCTAATTATTAAAGAACTTCTTGTAGTTAAACATGGACACTTGTACATCTTGGCAAAGAATAAGTCAGCCTCTATTCGACAGGTTTGTTAGGGCACCATGGTCAAGGACAACTTAAATATAGTAGTGGGTGAGAAAAAAGAATGCTCCCACTGACCAATTAATGAGATAAAACCTTCAATCAAAGTCAATCAGATGCCACAAACAGATGCTCTTAAAGCAAATCATCAGTGTTCCACAACAACGCAAAAATATTCAGAAAGGCCAGCTGTAATCCATATAAATGTGCAATTTAAACACCTATACACACAAAAATAGAACACAAACCAAGAGTCACCTTCATGGTAGATTATTCTAAGGAAATAATTCAAAGTAAAGCTTTAGTTGTAACAACATCGAGTTGGCAATAATCTAAAGGTTCAAAGATGGGAAATGTTAATTATTCTTCTATATAATAAAAATTTAAGCAAATGTTAAAATTATGATTTCAAAAATAATATTTTATCATAAACACTGTCATTTGCTTACATGAAAAGAAACTACAAAATGACATGTGATACTATTCAAATGTGCATAAATTTTTCCTGTATAAGAGAAAATGATGAGAAAGAATATTAATAATAAAAATCAACAAACAAGGTGAGGAATTGAGAGTATTTTTTAAAATATTTAACTCATATATTTGGGGGGTCATTGTAGCATTGTTGTTAAGAACATGAGATATAATATCAACTACTTGAATTGAAATCCTTGTATTTTTTCATTCATTAAATACATGAACTTGGGCAAATTATTTAATTTTTCTGAGCTTCTAGTTGTTCTTCTGTAAAACAAAAATAAGACTACCTATACATAGAATAGTGAGAGCACTGGATGAGTTACTGTATGATAAGTGCTTGGCACGGTGCCTAACTCATAATACGTGTTCAGTGAATATCAGCAATTTTTATTATATTGGAAGATGAATTCATTGTAATTGCTTCCATGAACACCTTCTGTCAAGCACAAAAATTATAGTGGCAATTTCCAATGACTATTGCATCATAGCTTTTTTTTTTTTAATTTCACTTTGAAATTAAAATGTATGTATGCTAGTAAAAAACTAATTAATACTTCTTGTTAATGATGGAAAATAATAAAAAAATTTGAGA
The DNA here is from genome assembly GCF_014176215.1 of Rousettus aegyptiacus. Classification (NCBI taxonomy): domain Eukaryota; kingdom Metazoa; phylum Chordata; class Mammalia; order Chiroptera; family Pteropodidae; genus Rousettus; species Rousettus aegyptiacus. The sequence continues at coordinate 19,427,324 of NW_023416289.1, forward strand.
TTTTAGCTATGAGGGATACACAATGTTGGTAATTTGAGATGACTTAACCTTCTCTAATCTGAGTGCAAACTTGCAAATTTGTGCTACAACTATTCTTGGCTATAGATCTCAACCTGATAAATCAAAATTTGGGGGATTGCTGTTAGCTTAGCTATGTCAGTTTGCGTATACTGTGACTCTTTTGTAGGCACATGTAGCAAGATGAGATAGGACAAGAGCTTTGCCTGCAGAGATATTGGCTACTTTAAGTTATTGTTTATTGTATTTTCTTCTTCTAGCCAGTCACATGCCAAACATGGAGAGCAGAGTCTATATGGAGGAAAGCAGGATCTCACAAAGACCCCACACTCAGAGAAGTGAACAACTTGCTTTTTCTGAGCTACTTTCATGGTTCCTCACCAATCTTAGCTTCCCTAACACTTTGTCCTTAAGCTGATTGAAAATAGGATGACAGAAATTGGTAGGCTGAAACTAATAGGTCTGAATGGTTCTGACTAATTCCTCAAAGTACAGGTTGTGCTAAGATCTCTTGGATGGTAGGTAGCATTCTGATACTGACAAACTATTCTGAGATATCATTATGAGTGCGTGTAGAAAGCAAAAGGACTTTCTCTTATAGAATGAAAGCTTCCTTCTTCTCACTGCTTGATAGGAGATAATGCATTATCTCTTTCATTTTGTTGATCGCTCAATTTTGTTTTACCCCCAAATTCATTTGTCCTTGGTTGACTAAATAGCAAAAAAGATCTAGGTTCTGAGCCTTCCTCAGATATATCATATGAAGAACAAAAGCATTAAAAATAAAGTCTCTGGAATACATGATTTGGTTTATCACTAAATTAAGCTCTTACGAGCTCTGAAAGTTTAGTAAGTTTATCAAACCTCCCTTAGTGGGGGAAAAAAATCCATCTTAAAAAATGTACTCCATTTATTAGGAAAAAATGTAAACTGATTTTTTCTGGAAAATATTTTTGCAAATCAATGCGTCATCAAATTATAAGCCTAAAAACAATTGTTTAATCAAGAGTGCCTAACAAAATAGCTTCTAATATCTTAATTTTTAAAACAGCTCACTTCTAAATGAAATGAATCAGTCACAAAAAGACAAATACTGCATGATTACATTTTCACAAGGTATCTAAAGTCAACTTCATAGACTCAAAGAACAGAATGGTGTTGCCAGGGGCTTGGGGAAATGGGAAATGAGTTTCTAATCAAAGGGCATAAAGTTTCAGTCAAATAAAATGAGTAAGCTCTAAGATCTGTGCCTAGAGTTTACAACTATAAAAATTGTACATGTAAACATTTTTTATGAGGGTAGATCTCATATTAAGTTTCTTGCCACAACAAAATTTTTAAAAAGCAAAATTGTACTAACATAGCTGCCCAAATCACTAAAATTTGGTCACAAAGTCAAGTGCCTGTATAAAAAAGTTTAGAGAAGCTCTCCATAATGATATCAAAATCTAATTACATAATAGGTTTGTGTCTACCTAATATTTACTTTAATTAATGATTAATATTTTGCAGCTTGCAGCACTATGATCCTACTGAAAAGAAAAAGAAATGCCTCCTGGAACTGCTAATTTATTCACGTATTTATTTCACAAGTTTTTGAGCACCTAATATGTCCAGCACTGGGCTAGGTCATTGCTGTGCAATGAGGAATACAGATGATGTGGTGCCCCCATGTAGCTTACATTCTAAGGCAGCTGGGCTGATTATGTCACCATTCTTCAAAATGACAGTAACATGTATAGGTAACTGCTGTTCTGCATAGCATTCTCTCTACCACGGGCCTTATTTTTCCTCCATTCAAATCTGCCTGTATCACTTCTGAAACAGGAACAATGGTTTTTCACATTATTAATCTCCTTTAGATTTATGACTACTGTCTGTCACAAAGAGAAGTAAAGGAATTCAAATTTGGGGGAGATAGTCCTCAAGGAGAATACTATAGGGGTTGGGAAATAGAAAGGGTTGTTACGTGAAGAGAATGAGGCTTACAGCAAAGCCTAACATTTTCAAACAATTTGCTTTAAATAGTATCAATTGCCCTTTACTTTTCCAATAAGCCCCTGTCTCCTGCAATTTAGTTTCATATTTTAGATGGTTGTTTCCTAATGATTTGGTTTCAAACAGCATTTCTATCTGCTTCAACATCAGGGAACCTCAACTATCCTCTAGCCATTTATCGGATAAACAGGTGGTCATATTCAAAGCTCTGCTCATTTGAAGCGAGACTGCTGTCACCAGAGATGGTAATTCCAAGTCTTAAATGATAATACAGCTGTAACAAACGACTCTCTCCCCCTTCCTGTATATACCTACCTACCTACCTACCCACCCACATATCTTCCTACTTACCTACCTACTTACCTACCCACCCACTCATCTACCTACCTACCTACCTATGTATGTACACTTCAGGGAGCAGTCTGAGCCAATATTAGAGCATATTTCTTTTCAGTTCCCAATTTGTTAACTATAGACTACAGGATGTTAAATGTGGAATGTTCTAGATCGAGGTATGCCACTTTTGTAAAGCACTTAGAAGCTATATAGTTCAACCTTCTATCCTAAACAAACAGAAGCAATACTTTTAATTATGATGTCCAGGGGAGCTACAGGCAGTCAACCCATAAAGAGACCTCCTAAGAAATGCCCCGGTATTCAATGTAACAAATTTAGATATGCCAATTTAAGGTTCATTCAAGACAAATCTGATCAAAATTAACACTGCCTTTACGAAAATATACCTATAAACAATATTGTCTTCATATTTTATACTTTCATTCTTAAAAAATCATTGTACCACCCTGAAATAATAAGTATATTCTAGTTTTAAGTGGTTTTTTTTTTTTTTTACTCCTATGATCTTTAATATACCTAAAATTTATTTTTTGTTTATGGGGTGAAGCAGAGATCAAAATTCCATCTACTTTCCAAATAAAAAGAGACTCTCCCTGCAACATCTTTGAATATTTAGTACTTTATATTTATATGTGTAGTTCTGTTTCTATATTTTATCAGTCACTTTGCTCCTTCTGGCACAAATAAACACTGTTTGATTACTTTATATCTAAAATAAAACTTGAAACCTGTTAAGATGTATTTATCCTATTCTTTACAATGTTAATTTATTCTTTCCATTTCATTTGTGGTTTCGTACTGTCAAGTTTCATAGAAAACATACTTGACATTTTGATTTGAATCATAATAAATTTATAGGTAAATTGTTGATAATTTAATCTTTATAATAATAAGTGTTTCCTTCTATAAACAATATTTTTCTCTTTATTGAAAACATTTTCTCAAATAAATCTTTAATTTTCATTAAATTGTCATACATCTATGGTCATTTTTTCTAGGAACCTTTACGATATTTCTGATTAGAACATAATATTTAAAGATAATTATTTTTTTCTAATTGTTTATTGCTAGTGTTTATAGATACACTCAACATTTGTGTACAAAGTTTAAAACTAGCCATCATGCTTTCTTTTTTATTAATTCTAATAGAAAAACTTAAGATATTTAAAGATAAATTATGTGGACAAACATTTTTACATGAATAATGATGATATTCAAACTCCCTATAAATCTTTATACTTCATATGCATGATGTGTGCTCTTCTGCTAAGGCCCTAATACACTGTTAAATTCAAGTTTTATAGTTAACTTATCTTGTTTGGGACTTTAATAAGCTTTAGGGAATGCTTCCAACATTTCACAATTTCATGTGGTATTTTCTGTCTCTTTCAAGTACATTTAAGAGTATGTATATACACACCAGAGAGAAAAAGAGAGAGAGAGAATAGACAGAGACAGAGGGACAGGGGGACAGGGGGACAGAGACACACAGAGGGGGTAGGAGGAAGAGAGAGAGACTAGGAATAGAATCAAATAACTGTAGTGATTCACTGTGTTATAGCTAATATTTTGAAATATTCTTTATGTTTCTTCAACAGTCTTGCCAATGCATGGTATAGTTAGTTAAGTCTTGGCAAAGAAGCAACTGTCTCTGATGATGCTTTCTATTGTTTTGATGCTTGTTCGCTATATAGTGACACTCTAACTTTAATATTTCCTTTCTTATACATTCCTTAGTTTACTTTGTAGCCCATTTTATAATTTTTTGTGTTGCATATGTTAGAAAGGAAGTTTGCAAATTAGTGAGCAGAATGTTTGAGACAATAAATTTTTATCCTCGGAGCCACTTTTACTGAATACCTCTTTTTTTAATACTCTAAGAAACATAGTGGACAATTGCCACATCCCACAAGACTTCATAATATGTCTAGGTTAGAGACATCTTCTGTTCAAAAGTTTGTGGACCCACAGCAACCCTTAGAAAAAGGATTAAAAAGCATCAGAATAATGTTAGTGGTATATTACTTAAGTAAGCTTTATTGTCATGGATGAAAATAAATTCTTTTACAATTTGGTTGTTCACTACCTGTTTTCACCATGAGAGTGTTAAGAGCTACACGACAAAAGGTCAGGCCTGGTAAATACTTGGATGGGAGACCACCTAGGAAGACCAGGTGCTGTAGGCATAATTAATAAATAAATAAATAAATAAATAAATAAATAAATAAATAAATAAAAGGGTATTGTATGTTGGCAAGGTCCTTGCAATCTGTAAGGTCAACCAAGGGTTGCCTTACCTAAAAAAATAAAAGAGCTACACGACGAAGTGTAGGTTATGGATGATTTACAGGAAGTAGCCAAAGAGTAGTATTTTAAGTTATTTCCATTTAGAACTTAAAAATCAAGAAACAAATAATCGATAATCAGATTTAAAACCATATTAGTCTCCATCTTCCCACATGAGCTAAATGCTACCCAATCCCCCAAAACTGACTATAGTATATTATCTGTAATATTGTGCCCAGTTCTTAGAGACCCTGTTTGCCTCAGCATACATACTGACATAGTGCAAACATTGGTTTACATGCTTTACATATATCATTATTTTACTGTTTAAAATTTATTTAACTATCAATTTAATGACTGGTGCTAAGTGGAACTGTGATTTCATTAATCCGGACATTTAGAAGTGCTGCCTGAGACAACAACAAAAATGTCGAAAACAGCTGTTGTTGCAATTGATACTTTGCAAATTCATGGTGTATAGCTGACTGAAACGTATATTATAATGTTTTCAGGCAAGACATACCAAAGATTAAACTACATTAGAACAGACTGACCCGCTACAATTGAATAAGATACTCCTCTCCCAGCTTTGTATAATTTACATATTCGCTAATGAAGCTTCCTAAAGCATCATCCACATTATTAATTATATTATAATGAAGACAAAGTACCTGTTGTCCACTTGGTATGTGTTATTTAGGAAGTTTTTCAGTATTCAGTTTTTATAATTTATCACATATTTTTGAATGATTGCAATTACTGGTCCAGAGAACACAGTGAATCTAGTATTTCTTTTACTAAATCTCAAATCTCCTGAATATATTCTTATTTCCATATTAAATAAGTCTATTTAATATTAACTTTCTCTTACATGAATGAACTCAAACACATTCACTATGTAGTTATGAGTTACCAAGAGCCCTCGCATTTCCTGCATTTCTCCTGGTTTTGGAGCTATGGCAGAGCCAAATAGTCCCGAGTATAGATTTCCAAGCATTTATGAATATCTTAATTCTAGAAACTGTTTTTATCAATAATACTGCATGCTTAGTTTATAACTGACTCATCTCTAAAACAAACAAACAAACAAACAAAAATCTGTGCAGGTTTCACTATAGATTCTGCCAAATCAAGTTTTCACTATATATTATTTGTGTAAATTGTATTATATGGATAGAAATGGAAGCTTTATTCATCTTGAAGTCATCTTATTCATGTACAGACTCAATTTTACCATACATGACCATTGATTATAAGTGCCCTGATACTTTAAAGTAGTAGATGCAATTTACGGGTTCACATTATTTATAAATTTAAAAGGCTAAGTAATCACTTAACTTTAATTTCTTCATCTGTATAATGGGTTGTTAATAATTTATCTACACCAAAAGTTCGTCTCAAGAAAAATAATTCATGAATAGAGAATTTAAATAGGAACAGAAATAAAATAAGTTGTAAAGTTTAAATAATTTTTTAAAAACATTATTCTAAAACAGGAGTTAGCAAGCTTTTTTCAGTAAAGAGCCACATAGTAGATATGTTAGGTTTTGTGGGCCATATACATATATTCGTTTTTTTTTTTTTTTTTTAGCCTCTAAGAATGTAAAAACTATTCTTAACTTTCAGGCAGCGCAATTTGGCCTGGGAAACATAGTTTGCTAACCCTTGCTCTCGATTACCTCTATTCTACATTGCTTTTCTATTAAACCACGTTATTCTGAGTTTCTAAAATATTAAGCAAAACAGAGTTGTATTGTATAATTTATATTCTAGAATATTTATACATGAAGACTTTATGATATGCAGTTTTCCCACAACCAAAGCAAAAAGGGCAACTGGTTTTAGAAGGTGTTTTTCTTAAACAAGAGTATTTATTCACACAACAAAATGAGGCTCAATCCCCAAAGAATCTAATTCCCATAGCTTGCTCTAAAGAAAAGGCAATCCTAAGGGAATAAAACATTGAGCATTCACAGTGGGATCCGAATGTAAAGACATTCAGTGAGACTTCTCTTACCAGTGTCTTTTTTGATTGATTTGGGGTTTGTTTTTGTTTTGTTTTTGTTTTGCCTTTCAAAGAACTATCTGAGATGCTGAACTGCTGTCATCTATTCTCCTTTCTAAGTTCAAGCAGTCACTTCCTCTCTCTGCCTGGTATGTAATTTCTGACTGCCTGAACCTTTGCTAAATTAGAAGAACTCTTTCTTACAGTTATTCATCTATTTAATCTATTGAATCTCTCCTTCTCCCTTGTTTGTCTCTAGCCTGAATAAGAAAATAATTGCCTTACCTTAAAACCAAGACAATAAAGATACTATATAAATATATTCTTATGATGAGATCGAGCAGCTCATCTCATTGCCCAAACAACAAGTAAAAGATTCAATAAATTTTCACAACTCTGTGAATCATCGGCCCTTATTTAGGTACTAGAGAAATTCAAAGGAATTGTAACCCCTGATCTTTTCACAGTTTTAGTGCTATGACAGGAAAGATCATCAGTATAGATTGCAGAAGCTTACAAACTATTCAGATATGCACACTTTACACAGCAAAAATGACTCAGGACAAAACTGTAGCAGTAACAGTTTAAAGAATCTATTCTTACCTTCTGGAAGGAAAATGAGAACATAATAATTTGATAGGCATTATAAAATTTAACAAATAATGAGGTGATATAATATATCCTTTAATTCAAACTGTTTAACATTTAAAATTGAACTTAAAATTTAAACTTAAACTTTTCAAAGTGTTTTATCTAAAGAGCCTTTGGGTCAAATCAATAAGGAATATGAATTCTGGCTCTGCTCTCAATCTTGTGAAGTCAACTAACCTGTGACTACAGTGTCCCTGTCTGCCTCTGCCACATGGTCATTTTTTGAGAATTAAAGGGCAGAACTGATTTATCCAGAAACTCACAGAAAATTGGTGTTCAATCAGTACAAACCCTCCCGCTTTTTTCTCTTAACGTCATCATCAACAAACTCATATATAATAATCACCCTCCTTATTGGGGAGAACAAAAAAAAACTGTAATGTATTTTGAGGGGGAAAAAACATCTCTAGTGACAAGAGTCTTGGGTTGGTAGCTAGGAATCCCAATTATCTATTTCTAGGGCTGACACTTGCTGGCCTTGGAAAGATACACCTTTCAAACTCTTTGGATCTCAGTGACTTCCCTGTAAAATTGAAGTGTTTGACAAAATATTGTCTGAAATAGATTTTCCTGATTTTAATATTATTATGGTATGTTACCTTCCGTACATTCAAACTCAAGCTTTAAAACAGTCAAATTCTGGAACTTTTGACAAGTACTAAATTATGCAAATTATAAAAATTTGTGGGACTTCAGTTACTTATTCTCTTTTAACTCCTGTTTTCTCATTGATATAATTAAATTAATATCTCATTACTGTTTAATAGGCATGTAATTTTCAGAGACAATAGCACAGCATAGTGTTTGGAAGATAGTAGATGCCTGATAAACGATGAATCTCAAGATGAAACCCACATAGACTCTTTGCACATCCTCACCTTCCCCCAAACATATTAAAGAGGACTAACCATTCTAATCATTATGCTAAAAGGCTGATGCCTAGAAAAATTCTAACAGTTAGCATTATCCTCAAGAAAAGTAATCCATGGCGTATGATTCCAGTATCCCTAAGAATCTCACAATTAGATGTAGCCTCGTGTACTAAGGTAAAATTTCACAAAGCTCCCCAACAGTATTCCAGAGGGTATTAACAAACTAGTAGTCATGAGGAAATGACATCCAAGTTTTATTCCTACCTGGCTTATTAGAGTAAGGGATATCCTAGTGAAGGAAGCAAACTAAAGTTCTCTACATTTGAAAAACGGAGTTGAAAGAAACTCAACACAAGCACCTCATTTGGGAATTGTGGAAATGGGTCCAATGATTTTAAGTAATTTACCCAAACTCCCAGAAACATTGGAACTGACACTAGAATTCAGCTGTCTGTGTTTTCAGTCTAGGAATCTCTTACCAGTTTACACAATTTCCTCTTCTTGGAGCACTGGCATTGTAATCATGTCTTTCAATACAGCAATGCAAGGGACTCGTTTAGAGACATCACCTGTGTGGCCAATAAAACTAAAAGCCCCAACCTTGACACCCACTCACACCATGATATAACGAGCAATTAGTCAGTAAAATGTTCTTGTATTTCAATGACCTGCAACTATCATATGCATAACGGCAATAATTAAACTTACGTCATCTGCTTAACACCTTTGTTTGTAATTCTTATCTTTCAGTCAACTTTTAATGATAAATTCAGGGAGTAACCAACTATTCTTTAGATGTGAAAGTACCTGGAGAATATTACTTAACAAAACTGAAGTTCAGGGAGAAAATAGCTTATAAGAGGCAGAAAAGTATCAAAACCCATCTGTCTTTGTTTTTCAAAGATGTGTCAGCTTTTGTGTATCAACACTGATCAACCTTCATATAGGCATCCATTGACGCTCCCTAAAAAGTCCTGAGACTATTCTGGCAAACAGCAGGAAGCTGGCAATCTCAAGACTTGCCATTCAGCAGCAGCTAATGAGCTATTAGAAAAGGAAAAAAGTAAACTCACTAATAAGTGACATTGGAATAAACACCATTTTTAGGTTAATATCCTTAGCATAAGCATGTCTATATGCCCAGTGCCTAAAAACTTAAGGAATTTCTTCATTCAAAAAGTTAAATTAAAACAAAAGTTATCACATTCTAGGAAATAGCCAGGAATCCTACAAGTCATATCAACTCTTCTTTGGGGTAATAAGAGTAAAACTAACAACTAACCTTGTATAGTTATTTCTAATAGTGACACATGGACACCTGAAATCTATTCCTGCCTTGTGCCTACTCTAACTTTCAGCATATAACTCACTTATGATCTCTAAGCCTCAATATCCCCATCAGTGAAGTATAGAGAATTTTTTTGAGATGATTTATAAAGCCTGCTGGCACTTTCTTTCTAGATGTATGTAGTTATAGGGCAAGGAAGATAAACTACAACTCATGTTTTCTTAGAAATGCCTAGAGAATTAATGTTTTTTGTTGTGACCTATGGCTGCAAAAATTGATCAAAGTCCATCCTCCATTTATAGAACTGGTCAGTTTGGGATTGCTTACTTCTACCTATCATCAATATTCAATTCTACATTGGCTGGATTTGAGGTTTTTCCAGTCCTCAATCCTTGCCAATCCTAAGGAATACACAGAGGGAAGATTACAGGAGCCTAGAATGTCATTAAAGAAAATCACAGAGAATTCAAAGGGGCTCAAGGACATGCTGTCAATGACATATCTCTCCAAATATAAAAAGCATTTAAACTTGAATCCTTCCACTCCAATGACAGTCTCATTTAATTCTATAAACCTCTGATGAACAATATTTTACACTATTGCTGTTTTAATTTTGTTTTACATCTGCTTTTTTTTTTTTTTTTTTTTAAACTAATGTCAGACCCAGAGCTTCTACTCTGGATGTTCTCCTGACTTATGATCCTCAGAGTTCAAAAAGGTGTTGGTCAGTCCCCATAGATCACTGGAATTGTCTAGCCAGCTTTATGAGCTCTGGATCCTCTCCCTGTGCAAAGTCCTAGAGTACTGATAAATGACTTGCAATTTATCTCCTGAGTGCTATGGTTTTATAATCCCAGTTCTAGTTTTACAGAGTTTCTTTCTTTTATAAAAGAAATGTGTCACCTTGCTTCTCATTTATGGTGCAACTTGCTAAACGTTAATGTGCAGAGAGGCAAAAGAGAAGTAACGGTTGGATTTAGCAAGCCTCAAATGAAGTTCATATTGTTTCTGCAGCCTAACTCCCCCCCAAAACATCATTGAGTCATGAAATGCTGTTCTCCCTCATGTTCTTTTGAAATTTTCATCTTATATTAACTGCCTGGAGAATTTAGGTCATTGGAGACATTGAGGCTATATAGTGGGATTTTTTATTCTTTTTTAGAAATGCCTAGAGGAGAAATATTCTTTGTCTTGACCCATTGTACACTGATTTCACGTCTGACTGAAAACACACTATACCCCAAAATGATGTTATAATCTTAAGTATGACTTCCAGCTATTATAAATATTTCTCTTTTAAAACAAGTCATGGGTGGTATTTTAATTTTTTTCCAACAAATTTGTATTTTACCAGACACTTTTCCAAAGGCTGGGCATGTACACATGAAGATAGAAATGTCACACAAATATGTCTAGATTGTTGCTGATTATTTAGAGAAAAGTTTACAGTAGGATTCCATCCAGAGAATTTACTATTCTTGGAGAATTTGACCAGGTCCAAACAACTGCTCCAGGGAATTCATTTGCTTCTAAGGATAAAGATATTAAAAGAGGCCCAAGAGGTTAATGCTATTCTGGGTGATTGCCTTTGTTCAATTCCAGTTGATGGTATGACTACAAAAAATATCTGGTTAACTATTAACATTTAATGACTAAAGAAGAATGGCAATTCATGACAACTTTTAGTTTATGCCATCAGAGGATAGAAATCTTTAACACAAACTAATAATAATGTTTTATAGTTTTATGGCTATTTTAATTCATGAATACAGAAAATACTAAAAATTTATATTTAGTATATTTTTTTCTCACCATACTTCACTGTGTATAATAAGTGGTAATAACATTTAGCTATATATATATATATATATATATTACTTTATATATATTACTTTATTTTATATATATATATATATTACTTTCTGTAATTGAATTGAATTGATTGAGCAGCCACCATGTGCAAGACTCTGTTGGGAGGAAGATTCAATGATGAAATGGTAGAGCTCCAATTCTACCAGTGACTCAAAGTCTAGTGACACAAATAGATATTTTTATGATTAAAATTATTTTAATACTCATTCATAGAGCACCTTTATACTGTGTGCTAGGTTCTGTATTAGATTCATCTCTGCTATTAAGGGTCTCTCCTATTTTAAGTGCATGCCCTTTGGGCTAGAGAAATAATAGTAGCAACACCATACCGATTTTAGTGAGTCAGAGAGGGCTCCTGGTCGAAATTATATCTAACAGGGACTTGGGGGCATGTATAAGTTGCTTAAAATATCTAGAAAGAGAGAGAGAGAGCTGTTAATAAAAATATTTGAGAGAGAGGAAATAGTGGAATAGAAGAAACAAGTAGAAAAACTATATGCTCAGAGGGAGAAAAATTTTAGGAATAACCAGAAGTCTGGGGTAGTCACGCAGGTTATAAAGTAGCATTAGGTATAGCAGGAGATAAGACCAACTTATGTCAGGCTAAGGAGTCTGTGCATCACTCTGACTGAAGAGCCTTCGAAGGAAAAGCAATAGTTGTGTTTAACAATGGAAATCATTGAAACACCAAGAGCCTATGTGATTATCTTTTAACCTAGGGATCTGGGTGCAGCTGAAACTGGAGCATGAAGATAATGGCAGTCCTGCAGAAATATATATGCTGACTCTTCTGTTTAAAAAAAAAATCAAATAAAGCACAAAAAATACTTTTATAAGTTGTTTTTAACCCAACATGTGCAAATCTAAGTTTACAAAAAATAAAAACAGTATGCCTAACATAGTTGTTGCAGCTTAAAATGATATTCCACTATACAAAAAGAATCACAATAGCCTCTTTTTAAATGCTAAATTATACTTAAGGACATGAATACTCTATTCAGAAACTAGAGTGAATCCCATCTCCACCATTTGCCAGCTTTGTCAATGTGGGTAAACCGATTAACCTTCCTTTTTGTTTGTCCCTTTATCAGTAAAATATGATTAAGAATAATCCCCACTATTTAAGCCATGTTTTTAAGGACTAAATACGTAACAGCTATATTGTCAGACTGGATCTTCCAGAAAGCAGACATCAAGAAGTTTTGGGGGCTGATGCTCCTAACATGTGAAAGAAAGAAGGATCTGGAATGGGCCAGGAGAGCCTTTTGATTACAACATGAAAAAACAAAGGGCATGAGAAAAGATGGGAAGAGAGAGTCTCAAACACTAAAGCAATTCTGAGAACATTTTGGTCAGACCCATGAATCAGCCCTGGCACAGGGATGGCTAGGAGCTGTCCAGGAAGGGTGTGGCCTGGGCTGGGTGGTAGGGTGGATCCCAAAGCCTATCAGCTAATTACACTCCTACTCCATCAGATCTAGATAAAAAGGTCTTATATTATCTCCTTCATTAATTTTCCCAAGCCTTCTCCTAAATATCCACAGCACTTTTCTCTCTCTTGCCTCACTTGGGTCATGCATCACCTTCTGCCTTAAAATGGTATATCTGTCCTTTGCAGCTATAAGTTATATAAAGGCAGAATCCAGTTCAAAAATATCTCTTTAATCCTTAGCAACCATGGCAGAGTGCTTAACCCACAGTAGAAGCTCAATAAACATCGGCTGAAAAAATGAAGGTTGTTATTTTTCCAGAGATGTGATCTTACTCTGGTCTGTCTGAGTCCTCACAGCAATAAACCATGTAACCAGGTTCCAGTGAGGAATTATGTGTAGACAGTATATCGTATATAACTATCTCTCAATAAAATATTCAGACTTTCTGAGGTTCCTTTTATATACATACATACATTTTATATTTAGTATCTTGACCATATTTCCTTTATTTATTTGTTTTTTTACTGCATTTAGGACTCATGGTATTTTATAAAAAATGAAAGATGAGTTGTTTTCCAGCCATAAAAGACAATAAAGACTTCCTTTAGGGATTTCTCATTAAAATGTGGGCCTGCTGTAATGCTTCCATATTGTAATAAATGCGTGACAAGCGCAACAGTAAGTGAAATATGATAGAAAAGTGGCTTAGTGAATATTGGAACATCATAGCTGACTTGCCTATCGTGGCTCTCAAGCAGATTGGTCATCAGAAGTGAATGGTGCCACACTTACATAATAATTTCAGTTTTTTGCATTCGAACACAAATGTTTGCATATGCCAGTAATCAACGAAATATGCATTTGTGGAGTCCTCGTCTTCTGCCCCTGAGTGAATAAATCTACTACTTCAAAGATATAGAAAATAAATTAGTACAACAAGGCCTTTAACCATCAAATGAGCTTTTCCACCATTCAATTTCTACCCAAGAAAGACAGTCGTAAGCATCACAAGCAAGGATATTAGTAAAATATCTTCTGCCAAGGCTCTCATATCTCATACTCCTTTAATTAAGGATATATTTGAATAGAGATTTCCCTCTACCCATTTTGACTAGAAATATAGATTCAAATGCATGCCTCTTTTAAGTCTACTATCTTCTATACAATCACTGGGAAGCGAACAGATAAAGTTGGAATAAGTGTGAACAAGCGAGGGGAAACACTTCTCTCTTTTCTCTGAAGTAAAGTTTTAGCTTTAGAATGTTGAGAGCTCATCAAAAAAGATACCAGGAATGAGAAACCATGAAGCAAGAAAAGCTTTTATTGCCACCTTAAAGATCATTTAGTTATGCTTTCTGTTATTATTCTCAAAGAAGAAAGGTTGAGCTGACATAAATTCTTTAATGCAGACATTATCCCAGAGATTAGATCTTATAACACCCAGTAGTTTAAGTACATGCTAATGACAATGAAACTGCATTTAGCAATATTTCTCGAATAATAGGAGGAAAAATAAATTTTCAAGTCCTTGATTCTGGTTTTGTGATGAAATATCACACAGAGAAATAGCCATTTCGTTGAATGAGGAGTCGCATTGAATTCTTTTCATGCAAGATTATAACTTATTATCTATTATCAGAATGTACCAAACATGATTTAGAGTGACATTATATTTCAAAATCTAATAACGATCATTTACTAATCATTAGAATTTTCATAGTTGACTTCCTTTTCTAAGCAAACAAATACCTACAATTAGAAACGTGATGAAATTTGAGGATATTTGGGTGTTTTAGATGTAAAGAGCTTTGGGTTATGATAGAAAAAGTAAATGACTGACAGAATATGCTAAGGTAAGTATAGGGAGCTTATAACAGGTTACCTGAGTTGAAATCCTGGCTCATCACTCACTAGCTGCATAACTTTGATGCTCAGAGATATTAAGTAAGCTCCTCATTCTCTAATTTATAAAATGGCTGCATTTCTGTTTTAATCAATGATTACTGTTAAGATTAGATGAGTTTATTGTTAAAATCCCTTATACAAATAAATATCTAATTAGTGTCTTTTCCAAGCACTTTTCTTATAATAACTTTACAGTTAATATCAGACAATTTATCACATCATAAAAGAAATATTCAATTCAAACTGTGACTTTCAATGGAGGATACTGAATTTCACAGACATGAGATTAAATTTTTTAATGTCATGGCACTAATGATTGGCCAACTAAGCATTAGCAAACACAGACCACATGATTGATAAGCACTAAAGAAAAGGGGTGACTTTTCAGCCAGAGAAGACACAAGAACATCAAGCTTTATTTTCGCACAGAAGGCTGATTGTCACCATCAAAGGAAAAGTCTCCACCTTGTTATGCCTGTTGATGATGGACTATTGATAGGCAACTCAATAACAAGATTGATACTTTTTCAAGGTATCCTTTATGCCATACTTTAATTCTTTAGTATGTTTATGCACAGTGGAATGTAGTGATCAGGTAAAAATCTTTGGTAATGCCAGTAGCTTGATCAACTTAACAATACAGTCAAAAAATTCTCTCACTGGGTAAATAGTTGAATGATCATTACATGGTGAAATTAAGATACAACATGATTAAATGAACTAATTTCAAGGTTAAAGGAAAACTCAGTTCCATGTTTCTAAATTTGGTGATTCCCTGCCCAAATCTCCAACATTCACAGGATAACATCTAGATATTAATACAAATAGAAATATGGCAATATCCAAAAACAAACCTGAAGGGGCGTTTTTTAAACCTGTGTAATTATTGAAAAAAAAAAAAAGTGTGTTATGTTCGTGTGTGCTCCTGAGTATAAATCACCTTTTTTGGTAGTTTTACTCTTATTTCCTCTTATCCTCAGACATGTCTGTTCTCCTGTTCTTATTCGTTAGATTGTTAAAAGTCTTTGCTAAGTATTTGTAGGTGTGAGGGTCTTTCAGGTAGTTACCTCTACTTTTTGGACTTGTTAATTGAAATATCTCTTAGGCCAGGTAGATCTTGATTTCTCTGGCAAAGAAACTTCAGCCAAATTTTACATAGACAATGGGTAATTTTGAAATAATATTTATTTGAGGATTAGCTAGAGAACATAGTAGCAAGTTATTGTACTCCATATTCTATAATCTGTACAAATAATTCAGCCAAACCAGTATATAGGGACATATTAGCCTATATCCTATTGCTCTTCCATCCCTACTTCCTCCTGCAAAGCGGACTAACACTGCACACTGCAATTTACTTCCTATGTAGGCAAAAGTTACAGGTAACTGTTTTATGGAACTCACCCTGGTTACTTCAAGGTTGTTGAGAATGTTGCCTGTTACATTATACTCTATCTTTCCTGAAATCTCTTGGGAATATCCCACCTCCTTCGACCATCTCTTCATTAGCAGTTCATTTGTTTTAATATCCTAAATATTGTCAATGCCATAACCTATCAAATTCCTTCAACATGGGCTGCTGAAAATCTTAGACACAATTTTAAGTATACAAATATACACTTTTATTAAAGTGTACTTGTATTTTGTCCTATTTCTGGTTTGATTTTAAGTTCCTAGTCTTGTTATTTTTCTGCTTTCTCACCTATTTCTAATTATGTTGCTTTGATGTATTTTAAATATCCTCATAAGCCATCTTAAATCCTTTTTAGAACAAAGTAAGGAATAAATAAATAAGACTATGAGTAATTTCACATGCGCAGAATAAGATGGGAGGGTGAATATTCATAATATAAAATTAGGTTTTCTTTAAATAGAGTCTATGTCAAATAATAGGGCTTTTTACCTTTCTGTTGGCTTAGATGCCAACTCTTCTTTCCTCATTAGTTCAGAGACGGCCTTATTTTAAATTTTTTCTCTTGTAACTATCCCAGTGCTGATTAAATAGTAGGTATTTTATCGCTGCCTACTTAGAAGCAAAGTATTGCTAAAAATTAGATGATCTTTCAAAAATATCACAAACACACCTACTGAGGTATTCAGCACAATCTTGGATAACAAGTGAAGTACTAAGAATGTCACTATTTTTGATGTCCACATTTTTGAGTGGGCCAAGATGATAAGGATGTAGAAGAAAAATGGAGAATTTAACTGGGCAAATGGTTTAACTAGTCAGACTGTGTGTGTGGCGATGTGCAGTGTGGTGTGTGTGTGTCAGAGTGTGGAAGAGTAGTACTAGCACAGGTTTGAAAAGATTAAGAATATCTTCAGAGAATAGAGTATAGGTGGTACTTAAAATAGCAAATTAGGAAGGGAGAAAACTAAGAAAAGCATAGTAGAAGAGAAATAATTAAAGAAGATGAGTGAGAAACAATGAGACTTCCTTTTTTCCTTCCTCATTGATTATGAAAACAAACTGAGGATTTATGAATGTAATTATTCATTGGAATTTCACTTCATTTGACCAGGATTGACAATCAATGTCGACATTATATTTCACATAATTCCACTTTTACTGCTAGGAAGACTCTTTTTTTCCTAAAAAGTTTCATTTTCATTTTTATTTTTCAATTAGTTGACATTCAACATTATTTTACATTAGTTTCAGGTGTAAAGCACAGTGGTTACACAGTCAAATAATTTACAAAGTGATCCCCCCAATTAGTCTAGTACCCACCTGGCACAATACACAATATTAACTATATTCCCTATGCTGTACTTCATATCCCTGTGGCTGTTTTTGTAACTACCAATTCGTACTTCTTAATCCCTTCACCTTTTTCATCCCGCCTCTCAATCCTACTGCCATCTAGCAACCATCAGTTTGTTCTCTGTATCTACAAGTCTGTTTCTGTTTTGTTTGCTCATTTATTTTGTTCTTTAGATTCTACATATAAGTGAAATCATATGCTATTTGTCTTTCTCTGTCTGACTTATATCACTTAGCATAATACCCTCTAGGTCCATCCATGTCATTGCAAATAATAAGATTTAATTTTTAAATGGCTGAGTAATATTCCATTGTATGTATAAACCACATCTTTATCCAATCATCTATTGATGGGCACTTAGGTTGCTTCCATATCTTAGCTATTATAAATAGCACAGCATTGAACATAGGGGTGCATATGTCCTTTTGAATTAGTGTTTTGGTTTTCTTCAGATAAATACCCAAAAGTGGAATTGCTATGTCATAAGGTAGTTATATTTATAATTTTTTGAGGAACTTCCAAACTGTTTTCCATTGTAGCTGTACCAATTTGCAATTCCACCAGCAGTGCACGAGGGTTCCCTTTTCTCTATATCCTTGCCAACACTTGTTTTTTGATTTATTCTGACAGGTGTAAAGTGATATCTCGTTTTGGTTTTAATTTGCAATTCTATGATGACTAATGATGCTGAACATCTTTTATATCTATTGGCTATGTGCATATCCTCTTTGGAGAAATGCCTATTCAGGTCCTCTGCCCATTTTGTAATTGGATTGTTTGGTTTTTTGGTGTTGAGTTGTATGAGTGCTTCATAAATTTTGGATATTAACCCCTTATCTGGTATATCACTGGCGAATATCTTCTCCCATTCAGTAGGCTGTCTTTTCATTTTGTTGATAGTTTCCTTTGCTATGCAAACACTTTTTAGTTTGATATAGTCTCATTTGTTTATTTTTTCTTTTGTTTCCCTTGCCTGAATAGATAGATCAGAAAAAAAAATATTACTAACAATAATGTTAGGGAGTTTACTGCCTATGTTTTCTTCTAGGAGCTTTATGGTTTCAGTTTCTACAGTTAAGTCTTTAATCCATTTAGAGTTTATTCTTGTATATAGAAAAAGAAGGTGGTCTAGTTTCTTTTTTTCTTTTTTCTTTTTTGCATATATCTATCCAGTTTTCCCAACACCATTTATTGAATAAACTGTCTTTGCCCCATTGTATATTCTTGCCTCCTTTGTCAAAGATTAAATGACAGTGTAGGTATAGGTTTATTTCTGGGCTCTCTGTTCCATTGATCTATGTGTCTGTTTTTATGCCAGTACCATACTGTTTTGATTACTGTAATCTTGTACTATAGTTTGATATCAGGTAGCATGATACCTCCAACTTTGTTCTTCTTTCTTAAAATTTACATTGATATTTGAGGTATTTTTATGGTTCCATATACATTTGAGGATTATTTTTTCAAGTTCTATGAAAAATGCCATTGGTATTTTGATAGGGATCACAGTGAATATAGATTGTTCTGAGTAGTATGGACATGTTAGTGATGTTAATTCTTCCTATCTGTGAGCATATGCTTCTAGAAGTCTTTTCCTATGTCTTTTTAAACATTAAAGCATTTTTAGTAGTTACATTCTCTTGGCACACAGAATGTTGTTAATGCATATACTATAAAAATAAAACTATCACTATTTATTGTTTCGCATTTTATCCTGTCTATTGGGTTCTGAATACCCTGAAGTCAGACTTTTTCCTTATTCATACTTATTCAGACATTGTGCATGGTTCAAGCTAGGCCTCTGCTGAATACCATAAATACTTTACTCAAAATGGTCTTCATTTTCCAAGATTATTCTTGAGAAAAAAATATTGAGGCAATAAAACGACTGAAGAAGAAAAGCATGCTAGCATGGGTAGTGGTAAGTCTATAAAAGTACCTCAAAATGAAAGAATTGCATGGGATAAAATCATATAGATAAGGCCTCATTGAAGAGATGGGACATATACTGTGATGAGAAAGTATTTAAAGAAAAGGAAACAGGCTCTTCCAGCACGGGAAATAGATTTTGACTCAATGTCCAGCTGTGTTCCCTTTATGTATCAGGCCTTGTACTAGCCATTAGGAACACACATGAATAAGACAAACTGAGTCAGAGCTTACAGATTAGCAGGGTATATAAAGAAGCAACTATGCAATGAAAGTACCGTGAAATGAGAGCTACTGTGAAGGAAGTACAGCATCCTCAAGAAGTAAATGGGAAGGGTCTCAATCTGGAGATAAGAATAGGCTTCCTTGAGTAACTAACTTTAGTGGAGACCTGTAGATAAGGAGTTAGCAGAATAAAGGTGCTAAATTGTGCATTCTGGGGGTAAGGGTGTTGGGGGGGGGGAGCGGGCAGGGAAGGGTTGCTCCCACATCAGTAAAAGAGAGTAAAAAAGGAGGACAGGAAAAATATGAGGCTTAAAATGTATGAAAAAGCCAGAACACAAAGGACTTTGTAAACTCTATTAAGGAGTTTGTCCTATGGACAAATAGTGAACAATTCAAAGTCAGTGAGCAAAAGAATAACCCAGTAAAAACATAATAAAACAATAATAATGATAATAGACATAGTCAAATACAGAAGAATTTAAATAGATTAAACTATTGAGAATAGAGATTACATTATTTGGAGTTCTATGAAATTAGTAAAGTGGAACTTGATTTTGAGAGACTTTAAGAGACAAGTTAAACAACGTTTCAATCTTTTACCAAATGACCCTACAGAGCCATGACTTGTTTATTAGCCAGGATAGGCTGGCGTCTGCTTTAGAAACAAACTATTCTGGCTGGCTGAGGCTCAAGTACAGAGATTGATTAGAAGCAAGATATTATCCAGAAAATACGTGTAACAATCCAAGTGGGAGATGGGAAGAGACTGAACCCTGGATGGAGCATAACAAAAATGAGAATGGTGCATATTCTTACCAGTTGAAAATCTATTTAACAATTCACTGAATTTAAGAAGTTTGCTAAATAAGCAGTGTTCTACACATCCTGACTTTATTATTATTTTTTTTTAATACAGTCTCTAGAGATACAGACTTCTGTCCCAGGATTCAAATGCCCATTTTCTGAAAAGACTGCTTGTCAAAACAAGAACGCTTCATATTAATGGCATGAAGTGAGGGAACGAAATGAGTCTATCAGAGTGCAGCAACCTGGAGCCCATCAGAAATAAAAGTTGGAGAAGCCAGCCGCTAAGAACAACAGTGAAGCATTTGTAATGTACTAAGAGCTTTTTTCTCTGTGGGAAACAGAGTTATTAGAGAGGGCAGTCTGAAAATGGACTGTTAGGAGATTTGGGAGCTATAGCCCTTGAAGGGAAGATTTACTCTGGTAGATTTTACAATTTATCCATTTTTGGTGGTTGTGATGTATGAATCACAAGGGTAATAAACTTCAAATAGGTTGAAAGAAAGTTAAGTACTTCCCAGTATCTTCTATTAATTATCTGTGAAAGAGAAGAAAGAAAATTAATGCAGAGACCTAAGCTGATCTTTGAACAAAGGGAGATATGTCTTATTATGATGGTTTTAGCTACCGTCCTTTTCAAAATGGGCAAAAGGATGAAGAAATATTGAAGCCGATTAAATTTATAAATAGGGCAATGTGATCAGTAATTCAAATGTTATATATACTAAGAAGGGAGGGTGGCAAGTTAATACATATGTATATAAAAAGACTCAGTACAGGATCAGAAAATGTCTAACTAACAAGAAGCCTAGGAAGGCTTCTATAAATAGGAGTATTTACATTCTATTAATGGCTAGAAAATACATTTGTTTTACATTTTTTAAAAGAAATAGATGCTCCTGGTAATTTATCGAGCATCCTTAATTTCTGTATGTTTATATAAAGAAAAGGAAAACTAGAGCTTAGAAAATCATCATAGTGTATTCATTACAGCATTGTTTGAAACAATGAAATACTGAAATAACTGAAAGATATATTAACTGGGCATGGATAAATTAATATAACATACCTACATGATAGAATGCTTAGGTAGCAGTTAAATAAATCAAATAGATCTATGTCTATCATCAAATATCAATATGCACAAGAGATATAAATTGAGGTGAAGAGACCTCATTTCACTCAAGCAGTTCACAGTATAGGAGATAGAAAATTAAGTTTATGACTATGATACAGTGTGACATCTGCCACAGAAGTATGCCAGGGATATGCCAGGGTAGCACAGCAGGGAAAAGCTACAAGAAAGATATTATAAAGATATAGGAAGTGAGCTGATCATTGAAAGGTGAATGTCGGGGTACTGACAACCTCTGGTGCAGCACTTCAAATGCCCTCAGCATTTTATTCCATCCACTGCTGGGTGACCAGCCTGACACAGGCAGAATTGGACAGCACCTTGCTCAGGCAGGTCTATGCTACAATATTTTTCATCCTGCTCCTGGTTTATCAGCAACCCCACCTCCTTCTCTGACACCTGCAGGTATGCTGCTGGCACAAATTTGCATGGCACTCACATATGAGCAATCTAGATGGACAGTGAGGAACCCCATGGGGCCATACTTGACCAATGGAGGCTGGGATCGAATGGGTAAATACTTTTTCCATCCATTGGGTAGACAATTATGAGAATATAAGCAAAGGGGAAAAAATAGTACATTCAAAGACCTGCAAATAACTCACTTTTCTTGAATCTAATGTGTGAAAGGCAGTGAGATGAGAGACTTATTCAAGCACTAGATCACGAAGGGCCTTTTGTGACATATGATGAAACTAGGAGTCTGTCAGGGCAGCATGGGATTGCCAGTGAGGGATTTAAATCCGTGAGACAATATGAAATGGTTTTAAATTTGTTTTTAATTTTTATAGTTATGTGGAGGTGAATTTGAAGGTGACATGGCCAAAGATGGGAGTTGAGTTAGATACAACAGTTCATGGTCCAGAAAAACAATCATTAGAACTTAAAAACAATCCAGACAAAAAAAGTTGAAAATCACATGATATCACTTATATGTGGAATAGAAACCTAAAAGCAACAAATGAGCAGGACAAACAAACAGAAACTCATGGACATGGACTATAGACTAATGGTTACCAGAGGGTAGGAGGGAAGAGGAAGGAGGGAGGTAGACAAGGGGGAAAAAATTTAAATCATTTCTTCAATTTAAAAAATTAAATAAATAAATAAATAAATAAAACTAAAGAAATCAGGAGGGAAAAAACTTAAAAATGCTCAAGTCTAAAGATAAATTATTGGATTAAAAAAAATTAGGAGACCTTCGCAGTACTTAGTACACATGATATTAAGGAAGAGGAGAATACATATTATTATTCCTACTGTTACGTAAAAGTTGCTATAAATTCATCTGAGAAGATCCAGGTTTATTGGAGCTACAAACACATGAGCACATGTGCATACACACCTATGTATGTAAGTCTGAGGTAGAGGTACCTGTGGATATTCTGATTAAGATTTCATGCAGGCAAATATAAAAAACATGGAACTAGACTGAAGGGGAGAACTCTGCTTTGGACATATGTGTTTGAGAACTGTTGCATTTCACTATCAATATGCAATATGAGTGGATGGAATTACCTCTTGGAAAAATTATGTAGGGAGGAGACGAGAAGCTAGACATGGAGAAAATGATGAGGATTTCCTACGAGGGAAGTAGACGGAAGGAAAATCTATGGATAGGTCTCAAAATGCAGTCAGAAGGTAAGAGGAGAACCACATGAGAATAGGAGGGTGTGCTAAAGGAAGCATAAATCAGAAGTTTTCAAGCAATTGAGAGAAATCAAAGTCAAAGGCCACAGTGAATCAGCTAAGACAAAGACTGAAAACCATTCACAAAACTATAACAAGAGATAACCAATGACATTAGTAGGGGCAGTTTCAGAGCAAGAAAGAATACTTAAGAAGACAGACTAGAGAAGTTGAGACACATCTGCATAAAAAAAGGCTGACGGTGAGTGTAGACTCCTTTTAAGTAGATTTTAAGGAAAGTAGCGAGATCAGGCTAGGCTCAATTACACTTGAACTGAAAATTCTTATAGAGTTGACGCTACATTTGTAAAATACTTGTTGCTAAATGTTAGAAAACATTTAATGATTGAACTAGAAAAAATAATGCCTTTCTCACTGTTCAAAGCTGCTAGCAAAAAGTCTAACTGAAATACTTGTAGAATAAATGTATTCTTTTACATTAAATGTGCAAAGCTTTTTTCACTTTAAGCCTAAACTTTCTACCTAATTTCACCTGCAAGAAGAGAATAGTCTCAACGTAAAGGCAGCATTTATTTTTATCAAACACAATCTGTAATTACTATACACAAATAAATTGTTTGTTTGCTTGCTTGCTTCAGGAAAAAACACAAAAATGCAAACAGAGATGGAAAAGGTTGATAACTATTGAAGAAACAAGAAGGTAATTCACTTTTTTTAAAACTCTGAAGCCAAATAGTCTTTATATTCAGGATGTACCTTGGAGGGCAGAAAACTGTTTTCAGGCATCAGATAATCTGAGATTTATTTGAATAACTTAGCTGCCTAGAACAAAATTATTGATTTTCAAAAGAAAATTAAGGAAAAAGTCTGTGTTTACATACTTTTTTTTTTTTAACAACAAATTGCAGCCCAATGGCTCTGATCAATTCAAACCACAGTTTTAACTTTCTTGTGGTTTTCCTAACAGTTATCTGGCTCCAGGATTCACATGTGTTAAAAAATGAAAAAAGTTATGAAATAATACATTAGGGATAAAACTAAAGTTGTGTGATTGAGTAATGGTGCAGGACAATTACATTTTACTACTTGCTAGAGAGAGTATAGCCACACAATTAAGGGCTGAAGGTCTGGACAAGGTCAGCCCTTAGGTTTAGACCCTACCTCTGACATTTACTGTATGGGAGATGACGGGCAAATCTTTGATGCCATCACTCTGTGAAAGATATTGTTAATATCCTTATTATATACCTGAGGATACACCTATAAAGTGTAGAATGGTAAAAAATAATATTGCTACTATTTATTATTATTATTATTATTATTATTATTATTATGGTGGTGGTGGTGGTGGTAGTGATTCACGTACCAGCTTTTAATTGGCATCTGGAGTCCAGCACGCATGATGACATAACATCAGAGTCGAATTAGAACTAATATTTTTGGCCTCATACATGTTATTTTGTAACTATTTTAAAATATAAATGCCTACAATGATTTCACAATTCCTTCAAGAAAAAGTACAAACTGACATATAATCTCCTTCAAGCTCTGGTTCGGACTACTCTCCTATCATCTCTATCATCATATTGCATATACATAGACCTTTGTGGAACTGCAAGGAATGAGTGAAAATGGAGTTTAATGTCCCACATCCCAGGGTCTGGATTTTCTGCCTGGGATTATTGTGTCTTCTTCCTAAGAGCCATTCAGCCCTGCCTGCCAGCTGGCTTTGGCCAACTGAGCTACTCCTGTGCCAGAGATGCTCAGCAACAGTTCACACCCTTCCATTGGCCCCTTGGTCAAAAGCAGTGGTTACCACCACTGTTGCTTTGTTCCTTGTAGATTTCTTAGCCTTCTCTGAAAGAGGAGTGAGCATGGATTTGGTAAGGCTTTCAAAGCCCTGTGCTGGTCAATCCCATCCCCAAGTCACTCACAACCTGGCCCACGGAAACTTACATTTTCTCGGTGGCTGCCCATAAGGGCCAGGTAACATAACCCATAAGTGTGTTAGAGTTAAGGAATCATGAAACAAAGTTTGATAAATAAGAGAGCAAAGGTGGAAAGGAGAGACCAAGAAGTTCCTTAGCTCCTATCCATGGCGAATCAAACTAAGAAAACTCCTGGTGAAGCTATGCATCACTCTGCATTTTCTACCCAACTTTTCTCTTCTCACTTCCCTTTTCCCCTCACTCACGTTTCCCTGGGATCAAGTTTTAGGTTTTTCTCAAGCTCTTTTTTTCCCTAGAGAATATGGCACAAGATACCAACTCATTTCCCATGTCTTAGCTTTGTTATAACCTTCAGAAAGAAGATAAGCTGAATCCTGACATGTGAATTAAAAATAGTGTTTCCTGACCCCCACCATGTGGCTCTCTCCCCACATGTGTAGGTGTTTCTTCTACATGTCCCTGCGATCCTTCTATGTGCCCATGACACTTATAATGTGGATCATGCTATATTATGATTGCCTGCTTATCTGATGCTGTCTTCTAATATTGTTTAGGTGCCTTGTAGACTTAGAGAATGGCTTCTCAATTATTATATCCCCAGTATGGAGTACCTGCTTTATGAGAGTTCATGAATGAATAAGTATTTTTAGTATTATCAATATTTGGATGAATACTGGTTTAAATGAATAAATATATGAGATATGGCTGCATCAGTCAATATAAGCAGGACATCTGAACCGTCTCTGAAACAAAAAAGTCAGCTCACAGTGAGATCTGGAAAGAGTGATGGAGAGAATCTCATCACCGCTACCAGTGCCACACTCCCCTCCCCCACCAACCTGCATGCAAACAATCTGACATAAACACTCAGTTGGAGTGTCATCGACTAAATTGAAGTAAGTTTCACAAGGCAGAAAGAGAGAAAGATTCATAGAAAAATAAAAAAGAAAGGAATATGAAATAATGAAGGGAAGGATGGATGATGGATGGATGGAAGGAAGGAAGGAAAGAAGGGAGGAAGGAAAGAAGGGGGAAAAAGGAAGGAGAAATGAGGGAGAGGAGAAGGAAAAAGAGGGAAAAAGAAGGAAGAAAGAGAAAGACACTAGGGGAATGGGTGTGAACTGACTCACCAAGTCACAGAATCTGTGTAGCCTACAGGTGAAGAATGAGCCTACTTGGATGTAAGCCAAGGCCTTTTCACCACTCTAAATGCCTCTCCATCACCCATCAAAACAACTTCCTTTCCTGAATTGCTCAGAGCTAAATAAGAATGTTTCCAAAATGCCAGCTTTAGAAAATATGTAGTAAGTAGTTAAAATATGTTCGAAGGGAGATAATTTGGAAGAGAGGAGTGTAGCAGAATAGTAAACTGACACAATTGTGATCATGAGTTTTTTTTTTAAAGCAATTACTTTAAATCTATTTCCATTACCACATCCATTAATTAAAAATTATGCATACATCAATTTTAAAGTAACCTCTGCTTTCAAAGGACAAAGAAGATTAATTATAATGTCACGACACCACATCCTACTCCTCTGTCATCTCTTTACCATAGTAAATGAACACTAAACTGAGTCCAAGATTAAAAGCAGAAATATATTAGAAACATCTTCTTTAAGTCTGGACCCAAAGTAGAGATTTAGGTACTGTTGGGGTGTGTTAGTGCCAATTTTTCTTCTTTTTGTTCCTCCAACCCCTCCCCCCCCCCCCAAAAAAGTCTATAAACTTTTTAAGGGGCCAGGAGCCAGGAGACCTGGGCATTATCCTCTATTCTGACATTTATTTCATTTTATTTTTATTGCTCTTATACTTGCATGAATATTTAAAAATAAAACACTCAATATTTTCAATATGTTTCGAGCTGTTAATTTCATCAAATCTCTGAGGACATTTAAGTAGTTTAACTTCATCCAAATTAGCACCTTCCTAATAGAAGAAACTCGGTCCCAGAGTACATGCTGAGACTCTCATCACTGCCACCCGCTACTCTTGGATGATGAAACCTTTGTGAAATCTTCCATGCATCCCCTTCCCATTCAAAATTAATCACATTTTCTGTTTTCTTGATTTGTTACTTATTTACCATTTGAGGAATAAGTAAATTGAATAGACAGCAGACTGATATTAGTGCCAGATTTTCATTTAAATTAGGATGCTCCATGTAGTAGGGACTGCCATTCATTCAGACTTCTGTTCCCTATTCAAACTGGTCATTTAGAATATTGGCCTATTCCATTATTTCCCCCCTAATTATGTATGGGAAAATTGTAACCTCAGCAGCACTGCCTACTTCCTGAATGTATTAGAGAAATTTTAGCAGAACTTTCTCTTAAAAAAAAAAAAAGAACCCAGCTATCTATAATTCTGAAAATTATTCAAAAATTGTTCCACCATTATGATGGCAACATCACACAGAAATGTGCCCTTACACATGAATCCAGCATCAAGGGAGAAAAAATTGAATGATTTAGCTTATTATTAAATTGTTAAACTAGCTCAACTTACACATTTTGTCACTATGGAAACTGAGGCACAAAGGAGAAATTACTTAGTCAAGGTGTTTCAGTTCATTGTCAGAGGTAATAAAAGTAATCAAAATATTGCCACAAAGTAATTGCAACAAGTTACAAAGATATACATACAAGATATTTTGATACCATTATCTCATTTGATCTGAACTCTGATTAAACTGTTGTGCTAATTGTAACAAGATAAAAATATCTAAGGAAAAGATTAGAAAATCAGTTTTCTAGAAGCTTTAGATTATAATACAACCATTGATAGGTCTTGGTTAAATTACAATAATTGGTGATTAAATTAAGTTATATTTCTTATTCTTATCAGAACTGCAAAAATTGTTCTAAGATCTACATTCTGCTAGGAAGATTTTTAGCTTGATAGACATTTTCAGTGTTTTGAGATTTTTCAATTGTATCTCTGCCTTTTAATGTTTAGAGAATTCTCCCCTTATTAATCTAAAGCATTTTATAAATATAACAAAATACAGATATAATAATACATGTAAGAGATATATCATGTAAATGTATAAGCCTATATATAAATAAGAGACAGGATATACTTACAGAAAATACCTATCTCTGAGTTTTGAGATATTTTCTCAGAATAAAATTTTATTGACAAAGAAGCTTTATTTAAATCTTATCAAAAAGACATAATTTTTAAAAGATAAAATGAAGATTGAAGAACTTGGCTATACTGGTTATCATTTTTTTGGTTTCTTTGTTTTTTTTAATTTGGAAATTGCACTCTTTGTCACATGTAACACATTCACCCAGTTCTGCCATTGTCTTTGGCAATGAAACAGGTGAAACTGCTTACTCTTGTCAGAGGAAAGAAAAAAAAAAACAGAAAAATCTTCAAAAAGGAAATTAACATTTCAAACAGAAGAAAGGGGAAGTGACGACTAAGATGTGTTTTTGAATTATTTGTATTTCATGATCTGTGCATTCCAGGAGGGAAATTCAGAGGATTGCTGAGAGAATATGAGAACACCTGTCCCAAGAGCTGTGGGCAGTGACTCCTCAATCACAACGACGAAATGTTCCAGAGCTCAGAAGCCAGTGACATGTTTCCTGTAATTTCTGGTTCACGGTTTTGCTTTGGCAATAGAGGTTTTAGCCTTTAATCAAGTGGAGGCTTAGAAAAAGCAAACTTCCTCTTGTAAAGGGAAATGTATCCTCTGAAGTACTGCTTGACATATCGACATATCATCAGCCCAACCGGTATTATCCAGCCCTCAAGGCTGGGGGATCTTAGTAACTGAGATGGAGAGTTCATAAATACTTATTCTTTTATTTATTTGGATATCCACTTATTATATGTCCGAGTTTCGTTTGTTTGTTTTGTTTTGTTTGTATTTAGATACCCATTTGTTATATGTCTCCTCTATTGGAATTTATATATGCTTTCTAAAGTTATGAAGCTTGTCTTGTCTCGGTAGTGTCAGAAACTGGAAAAGTAGGTGTTCAAAAATATTTGTTGAATGAATGAGCAAATGTCATGTTTACCTGGGTGAGCTATCCATCAAAACACAAATATTTTTGCTTAGGTCTGGCATCAAAGACTAGAAAACACTTAGGTTCTTGCTCCTACTAATGTTTGATTATCTTTGCAAGAATTTCCCTAATACTACATTTTTAAAAAGCTCTTAAAACCTCAGAAATTTTATCTCCTAGTAGACTCTGCATTTGGCTATAAAGCTTAGCTATAGCCTCCACCAGCTTGATCTTATTTGGGATTGCTTAATTTTTGCTTCTTTCTATATAATAAAGTCATTTTCCAGAAACATCACATATTCCAAATGAATATGGCCATGACTAATAAGGTTTTACTATTATAATAATAATTAAATTTCATTTTTAAAGTGCAGTTTCAATCCTGATTTAAAAGAACCACAGAGTGGAGTTTCATGAAAATCAATTACTACTAGTATAAACTAAATAAATATACTTTTAAATCTATAAGGTACATTGCAGTTAGAAATATAAAATATGGAGCTGTTATCACTGAGGCCTGAGAGAGACCTTTTCAAATGTTATTAACATGATTAGGATTCAAAATTAGATATAATTAAATTAATAATTTCATCTTACTTAATTTTAAGAATAAACCTTTAATACAATCAGTATGCATTCTAATTGTTTATTTACACAATATTAATATTCAGACAGAAGGATCACTAAAGCACAGTTAATTAAATATAAATTAATGTGGTGGAATATTTAATTATCTTTTCTACACCTCACGACTAATGATTATGTAAATGCCTTGCATTTAATCTTGTTGCCAGGAAATTAACTTAATGGCCTTCAACAAATGAACATTTTGTATGCATTACAGGCCACTTTATCTAAATTTTAACAGCATAGTATTACTTTCAGATAATAACATGATTACACAATTTAAATTTTAATGTATACAATACTTTTGCCCCTCCCCCTCCCACCTTTTTTACAAAGAAGAGACTAAAATTGTTGAAATGTCCTTCAATAACTCAGGTTCTGAAATGTGAAGGATTTCATTGCTTATCATAGAGAAAGCAGCCAGGACCTTTTAAAGGAGCACTTCAAAAGAAAAAAGGCAAGTCCCTGTACAGTGGACAGTTAAATCAATAATTTCACACAATGCCACCTTTAACGTAAATCACTTTAGATGTCACTGGATGGCAGGGACATCAGCACTCTAAATGATTTCTCCAAGCTTTGGGGATTTTCTGAAGTGCCAGCACTTTTAGACAGGTTAAGAGCCGTGGGACGTGTAGCCCCCTCAAGGATTCAAAGCCCAGGATTAATTACAAGTCTCATTACATATCCCTAAAACATGGGAGACAGATTTAATTTTCCAGAGTAAGATCCTTGTCTTGAACAGTTTGAATGGATAGACACTCCGATATGTAAATGAATAGAAATAATCCACCCTATACTAGATGGACCGTCACACATGGGGATGCCAAGCAGATGAGCGGCCGGGTAATTCTCATTTCACTGACCGTAGTAGATATTGGTGGTGCTCCCCACCTAGCTCCTTGCTCTTAACACTTCAGAGC
Organism: Rousettus aegyptiacus; assembly: GCF_014176215.1. NCBI lineage: Eukaryota > Metazoa > Chordata > Mammalia > Chiroptera > Pteropodidae > Rousettus > Rousettus aegyptiacus. The sequence continues at coordinate 19,458,038 of NW_023416289.1, forward strand.
ATACCAGCACAAATGCCAGCTGACAGAACTAACATTTCATTTCCTAAGGATTTTTTTTGTTTTGTTTTTCGCACCTGAGACCACTTTGTTGCCTACCTGGCAGGTCAAGTTACAAGGGTTTAGGATTTAATCCTCCCCCTCCCAGAATCCCTACATCAATGATTAGAATAGGTATATTAATGACACAGCTACCTTTGCTTGCCCCTTGAGTGAGACCATTTTGAAGAACATGTTTTGCACTGACTCCCAGAGTTTCCTCCTGGAATTAAGTTCGAGTTACCTGTGGAAAGCAGCTTGAGAATGCACTTTTTGTTGCTTTTCTATTTCACTTCCCAACTCCTTTATCAATGTTTATCTTATTTCTCAGATAAATTCCTTGCATTTCCATCTTTACTCAGCCTCTGTTTCGGTAAAAATCCAAACTAAGACATTAAGTCTGTTTGCTAGCGGGGGAATCAATGCAGTTAGAAATAAGATTGAGATCAGGACATATAAAGTGGCATTAGAATTAGTGAAAGATCCAGGAATTTCTAGTTTTATTAGATCACAACTATTCTTCTCTAACTAAATCTCTAAATGAGATGTATAGAAAAATAATAACTATTAAAATATTAATACCTGAGGGCTTATTACACATAAGATATTTTTAAGTGCCTTACACTTATCTCATTTAATTCTCAAAAAAAAAAAAAAACAAAACTTCACAATGTAGATACTAATATAATTCCTCCAAACTTAGTAGCTCATAACAACAGCTAGTTTATTGAATCTCATGATTTGTGAGTTTTAAATCCAAGAAATCATGGGATTAGATTGTAAACACTGGTCCATGTTATTGTCTTACATATGATAGTGTTCTTTAGATGAACAGATTGATGACTAATCAATCTGAAATCTTCCCACCACTCCACTACACCTTTCTAAACTATGTATAATAACTATATGTCTACATATAAAACTAAAAGCGATTGAAATGAGGAAAATCTTAAATATCTTTTAGAAATCCAGAAATGTTTTACTTCATTTATTTTTTACTTATATCACATTTTAGTATTATTACTATTGTGTCATTGACATTAGAGACATGCTTTATTTCGCCAATATCTCAGCCAAAAACATATATTGCTGAATTGTATTTAAAAAGAAGGAAAGGATAGAAATAGAACCAAAGATTCATTTTATTCATTTCAAGTCTCATAACTTCTGTTATTTAAGCCTTGTCTTAATACAGGATTTAATGAGAGAACCTGTCTTACAAATCTTCTCACTCAAATGTAATGGGAGAACAGTTATATTAAGTATTTATATCTTATTAATAACGAATATAATGTTATGTTAAATAAATATAATCAAAGTATTTTAAAGAAATTTCCTAAAATCGTTAATACGTTGTCAAAAGGAAATATAGTTCATTTTCCTAATTGGATTGGTAGGATTTATAGATGTTACACCACGAACCTCAGTCTATGGTTAGTCAGCAATCACCAGAATTAAGAGATAATGTTCTTCACTCCCATATCTCTCATAAACTTAGAAAGAAAAATCTCAGTACTTATATTTACAAATAATTTGTTATTTTCATTTGTCAAAACATGGGGCTTTTCAGTATATCCTAAGAAAATCAAAATGTATTATATTTCATCTAAGAACTTAAATTAAGCTTTGTAGAAAATTGGGTAACTATTATTTTCTTATATGTAGCTGAATTTCTGGCTAGAAAAATTGGGAAACATGTTGGATTTCTTTGGCATAGTCTAATGTTCCACTTTCTATCCTTGGCGAGATTGCAACGTAACACCATTCACTCCGTGCTCTCTGTGGACCCTGTTAGGATGGCTCGGGGACCTGGGTAGAGGAAGTACAGGAGGAAGGTGGTATTCTTGGTTTCCTTTCTCTTCTTCAGGTACTGAAGAAACAGTTTTATATTTTCATATTTTTAAAGTTTCATATAAAAGTGTTTGGAAAAAATAAACAAGATTCCGCTCCTAAGATAGTTTAAAATGGGTCAAACTAATATCTATAGATGTGCAAGGGGAAGGAAGAAGGAAAGGAAGGACTGATCAAAATTAACCATTATGAACCATTAGGTCATTTATTATAAGATTCACTACCAACTGAATATTCAGCTCTGTGTTTCTAAAATGTGATCACAAGAGACAGAAGGGGGAGGAGACAAATGGATAAATATAACCACCTATTCGACTGCAATCTAGTATTAAAGACAAATAACTCGAGCTACTTTGTGCTGAATAGTAATTATCTCAATGTTACCAACTCGACTATGTTCAGAGGAAAAAAAAAAGTGTTTTCCTCATGTTTGAGTCTCAGCACCTACTACAGAGTTTTACAAGTAGGAAGTGTTACAAAGGATGTTGAGAACACGGTACCAGCCCATACTCTACAGGGAATGACAACTACATGTGTTGAAAAAATTAAACAAGAGACTTCTCATAAACTCAGATTTAATTCAGCCATTAATTCCCAACATACATGCTAAGATTCATCTTTTTATCAAAAACCAAAAGAAACCCTAAAATCTATAGATTATGTTACATAAAATGGAACATCGAGTTTCTCTTGCCCAAGTTGGAAAGTGAATGTACAACTCCTATATTCTGCATTCCTGAAGCTGGGCAAAGCAGTGGGGGTTTCAATTAAAAACCACAGGAATGGAAACGAATATGTCGATAAAACCACAGACTTGTAAGTACTGCACACTAGTTTGCAAACAAACACAGCAAGCCTTCTTGGAGTATGAGTCTATTACTGTAGATTTAAACTGAATGTGTGAGGGTGGAGGGGACTATCTCAGCGTGGTATTCCCTCATTTCATATACAGGGGAATGCAGGCTTGCCTCCTTGGTTCCTTGTGGCCAATGCAATGAGGAAATTGCCTAACTGAGGAATGCATCACTGGAATGGGAAAAGCTGAAATGATACTAAATCTGCCTTGTAAGTAGGAAGATCATTAAAGTAAAAGAATTTTAAGGCTGAACTGATATGCAATCAGTAATGGTGGGAAATTAGTTTTTTCAAATATAGACATCAGGTTAACAGCCATTTAAATTACATGGTTTTCACTGTAAGGTTTCTGCATACAGTGTCTGACATTAGAAGATATTTGTTGAGTAATCAATTGGTTATAGAGGAGTATAATCAGTACATAAAATATGACATATTTTACAAGGCTAACATCAGAATAAAGGCAGTCAAGTTGAACAGAGCACAGGCAAAGTCTTTAATTTATAATTCACTGTACATAGTTGTATATTTTTAAAATGTGTAATGTGTTACAAATACTTAAGAGAAGACTGTTATGTGGGGAAAAAATGGATAGTTTACCTGCTTAATTAATTAGGCTAAATGTGGCTTAACTTTCCTGCCAGTGAATAACTGGTTTCAAATATATTGGCTTCTCATTATACTTGAACAATTCATGAAATTAATCTTATTGACTACCTAGTGTATTAAGAGATTGTTTTGAAGCTCAAAGAAAAATTCATATTTTTAGTTTAAGAACTATCTCAGCTGACTTTGACAAAGAGCACTTTATTTTTTTCTTTCCACAGAAAACATGTTTATTTTATCCATATTGAAGTCCAATAGATATAAAAGTTAGCTTTGTTTACTTTCCAACATTTTGATGCTTACCATATTGCAAAGTCTAATGAAACATGATGGTAGACACAGTACTTATTATTTTATAGAAAGATTGTTCCCCAGTAAAACATAAAAACCTAGGGATAAAACAGTATCTTTTACTTGCCAAAGGATGTATGCTATGGTATTTCAGGATATGCAAAGGTTATGAGATGTCCTCCACCTCCTAAACAATTTTCATAAATAATACATTTCAAAGAGTTTGACAGAGGCTTAGTCCTAAATATCCTTGTTCTTATTATTAAGTAGTGGGGTCTTCTGATTACTGTAATAGCATAGCCCAACAATTACAGGCTGTTATTTTAAAGTTAAAATATAATTATAAATTTTTAGTATGGAGTATACCACATTTGTATTTGAAAATAAATCTTAGTGATTAAAAACAGAACACAAGACAAATTCTATCAAAATCTATTCATTGTGATGTCTCCAATGTTTACTCAGTCCAGTCTCTGACACAGAGTAGGTGTTTTATAAACAGCAATTGGTTGGATAAATAAAAGAATTAATAAATGAAAATGTAACTTTAGGTGGAAAAAAATCTAAAAGCCAGATTTTCTAAAATATGTCCCACTCTCTTTTCTCTTTTAAGCAAGACCTGTTGCATCATAAAAATCATATAAAATGTCTTGCTCCCTTAGGCACTCCAATTCTGAGACCATATTACAGCCAAGTGAATGAGATTTAATGAAGACTACCACTTTAGCAATGAACACCATAAATTTTTTTTGATATTTTCATCGGATTTGAAAACTCGAGAAATCAGTATTTGACCATACAAATCTTAAGTATGTCTGTGAGGAGTATTTCTGTAGTTGTTGTAAATTATAAGAAAAGAACAGTTATGATCAGCCTTCATTCCTAACCTATCCAAATATATTATTAATAAAATATCAAATGTTTGTTACTAAAGTCCCAAAATGCTGCTTAGTTATATGCAGGCATATATTAGACTATTAAAAAGCAGTTATCGCAAAGCACACTGGAGTAGCTTTGTAATAGTTATTTACTTAATGTAATGTGTATACAAATTAAAAGGTTAATGTTAATAATAAGCTGAGAAAGCTAAACAAATTTAAAAATAATGCATTTATCATTTGCTAAATGATTTGACATTTATTTAAAACAAAGAATCTTACCGAATCAACTCCCAATGTTAAAAAAAATACTCAACTTTATATATTAAAATGTATATCAATTAAAACTGTAAACATTTTGAAACCTCTAATATAAGCACTGTGATTAGCACCCTGGGGGATACAAAAATTAAATGATAATATATCGTTATAATAATAATAACGATAATGAACTGGCCATTGTTGAACTTCTGCTATGTTTTAGTAAAGTTAAACTATTTTTAACACATACTGCTTCATCTCACACTAACTGCAGAATTGTTTATTTTAGTCTCAAAATAGAAAGCAATAACTGACGTCTTGGGGCCAGGGTAATGTACCCCTGAGGATATGCACCTATGAGTCAGGATCTGTTGCAGTCCAAGACTCATACTTTTTCTCGAAATTGAGTATATGTGGAAATTTATTCATGTGTACACACACACACAGAGACACTGCAATATATAGTGGCATGTCCTAGAAATGGTATAAAGAGATTGTATTAGCATGAGAAATCATTTTTGTTGGTGAGGGGTGAAAGAAGGCTTAATGGAAGAGATGGCTTTTGAAATGAGCTTTGATGAATCAGTAGAATTTCATTGATTCAAGATGTAGAAGACATAGCAGGCAAAGAAAAGAAAAACTGAGTCACAAAACAAAAGCAATATTTAAGAAAAAAATGATCTAGACTATTGAAGTTGCCACTAGGAAGCATTTAGGATACTATTGGCATCTCCCTCTTTCTTCAACAGCATGCCGAAAATGTTACTCTTTCTTTAAAATATTGCTTTCTTCAGCCCTTGAAAAAAAGACTTGTTTCTTTGATGCATTTGTTATATAGGTATACAAAATAATAAATATAAATCAAAAATTTTTTGATTTTTCACTTTGCACTATATTATTTTATATAATTTATATATATATATTTTTTTGTATATTTTGAGTAGTGCTTTCCATTATTGTATTGTTACTTAGGCTGGCTTGGAGTTGAAATTAAAATTGTTTGACAAAAATAATGAAACAGGTTACAGCGTTCCTGGCTGGAAAAATGCCCCTCCTTTTGGCGTGGACTATTTTATCTCCTAATCTCTTAAATTCCACAGGGCTGCAGCCTTCCTTAGCGGCCGGTCTCCTTCTAAAATGTACGTTCAATAAATCTTACTTTTCCTCAAAAAAAAAAAAATTGAAACAATTGTAGTTAATAAAATTCAATTTGAAAATTTGAAATAGTTTATTATTACAAAAACAAACTAGTTGAATTTGATATATTATATAAAATACACCAACCATATTCACCATACATATCGGACCTAAATACTTATGCTTGAGAAAACTATGTGCCCACACTGTGAAGTATTCACAGGAGACTCCCAAGGCACACATGTCATTCATTGCCAGGAACCCACACACAGCCTAGTGATCACACTCCTGCCAGCTGGCATGGCACATGGATGAAAGAGAAAAGGTTTCTGCGACTGCCGTGGGAGCAGTGAGTTGGCAGAGAGCCACATAATCTTTGATAGCCAACTGGCACTTGGGAACTCCTTAACTCTCAAAGGGTTAGCCATGCACGCTTTCTCCAAGAGAGTCAGTGCTCATCGCCAGGGAGCCTATATTTGGAAAGGCATTCTCCCAGAGAAGCAGGCCAAGCACCCCCTTCATGAATACCTGCCTCATTCACAGATTTAGGCTGTCACTGGAAAAACCGGCATTGCTCCTGAGGTTTATTTGCTCATTATATTTACTCATTTATTTGCTGACTTTCAGAAAATACATTTTCAAATTGATTCAGTCGAATTCCTACCAAGTAGTAGACTGTTTGTTTTGAACAGACCTGTTTCATGATTCGATGCTGACACATTAATGCCTCCATTTATTCCCAGCAGGCTCCTGGCTTAGAAGATACAGGATGTGGTCACTGGACTACCAAGGAAAAATGCTTTCATACAGCAATAAACCCAGCAAGACAAAGAGGCAACCAACTGAAGGAAAGAAGATGTTTGCAAACACCACCTCTAGAGAGAGGCTAATATCTAAAATACACAAAAAACTCATATAACTCAACAACAAAAAAAACAACCAATTAAAAAAATGGGCAGAGGACCTGAACAGACACTTCTCTCAAGAAGATGTACAGACATATCAAAAGATCCTCAACTTCACTAGCTATTAGGGAAATGCAAATCAAAACTACAATGAAAAAAAAAAACCCACAACAAGATACCACCTCATACCTTTAGAATTTCAATCATCAACAAGACAAGTAATAACAAGTGTTGGAGAGGTTGTGAGGGAAAAGGAACCCTCATACACTGCTGGTGGGAATGTAAATTAATACAGCCACTATGGAAAACAGTATGGAAGTTCTTCAAAAAATTAAGAATAGAATTACCATATGACCCAGCAACCCTCTTCCATGTATCTACTCCCGAAATTTGAAAACATTTATCCATAAAGATACATACATCCCAATGTTCACTGCAGCATTACTGACCATGACCAAGACATGGAAACAATTGAAGTGCCCTTCGATAGATGATTGGATAAAGATGTGGTACATATATACAATGGAATATTACTTAACCATAAGAAAAGATGATATACTGCCCTTTGTGACAACATGGGTGAATCTTGAAATTATCAAGCTAAGCAAAATAAATTTTAAAAAGTTGAGAACCATATGATTTCACTCATATGTGGAACACAAAACTGAAAGCAATGAATAAACAAAACAAACAAATAGACACATGGACACAGACAATAGTTTAGTGACTACCAGAGGTAAAGGGGGAAGGAGGAAAGGTAAATAAGGGTAACGGGGGTCAAATAGATGGTGATGGAAGGAGATTTGACTTTGGGTGGTCAACGCACAATGCAATATACAGATGATGTATTATTGAAATGTATGCTTGAAACCTATATAGGTTATTAACGAACGTTACCCGAATAAATTTAATTTAAAAAAATCTAAATTGATTTGGGGCTAAAAAATCTAAAATGACAGAACTATTGATTGTCAGTGAAAGAATAAGTGAAATGCCAACTGTGTACCTTTTTAAATTTTAGCTTTTTATAAAAATTTTATGATGTAGGGGTATAAATAGTACTATATTATGAACCTTCACATACCATCACCCAATCTTAACAACTATCAACTTTTTTCTATTCTAACCTTTAACTAAATATAACATGACTTCCTTGAATTCTTACTTCATCATAATGTTAAGAAAGTATTTACCAAAGTTTGTTTGCAAAACTAGTCCTGGGAATTGTTTCAAGGGCATCAAAAAAGAAGAGATGAGTTACATATTAACCCTCTACACAATAAACATTAATGCTGCTGCAGAATCTTTAGTATGCTAAAGAAATTGTGTTTATGTGTGTTTCAAAAACAGTGAGATAGATGATAGAAATAAAGGAAGGCAGGGAAAAAAGAAGGAAGGGAAGAAGGAAGGAAGGAAGATGGATGGATAGTAGACAACAAATACAGTTTTCCTAACCAGATCACACATGCAAAGAATTTGCAGAATTAGTTTAACTTAAAAATATAGTGTTAACTTGTAAACATAACCAAACTTTTTTTTAAACCAAGGTAGCTGGAATGATACAGTTTTATAAAATTAAATATTACCTATCAACATAGGCCCCTGAGCAATCACATCAATGTATGCTTTATCTGGAACCAAGAGAAAGAGCATCTTGGAGAAGTATACCTGTGTTATTCTTCACGTATGCGACCACACAGAATAACTCTAAATTTCTGATAATGCATTCATCTGACAATCCAGTTATTAAACACCTACTGTGTTTTATGATCTGCGCCAGAACTGGGGTGAAATAGAGACATTGCACAGTGGGGAAAGACATTAGATGCCTATTGCCTATTTAGCTGTTTAAGTGCTTCTCATCCATTAGTTAATCTTCATTAACTATATGTGGAGTGCCTGCTATTTTCCAGGTTTTCATCTAGGTATTGAGGGTATAACTGAAGAAAACAATATTTCTGTTCTTATGTTTCATTGTAGACTGAGTGGGGACAGCTGGTAGAAAATAATGAGGAGGAGCATGTAATCTGATCCAAGTGGAAGCATGTTGCAAGGAGGAGGCAAGAGGAGAAATTCCTGGAAGACAAACTTGTTTTTGAAAACAAAAAAGAGGGAAGAGAGGGGACTAGAAATAAAGGAAGATCAAGAGATAGCATTTGTAAAAATTGGAAGATGAGACAGGGTCTGTTCCATGACTTAGTTTTACTAGGTGCTTCAATTATAAGTATCATGGACGAAGGATTTGCTCTTGTTTCTACAGTGCTAGCACAAGGGTGTGCTTATGAAACACATTTGGATAGATTCTTCAAAAAAAAAAAAAAGGATTGCCTAAAAAAAAAAGCGTACATTAGGAATACGCGTCAACAAGGGACTTTTCACAGGTCTCTTGTTCTGCTTCTTTCTTCCACCCCCTCGAAAGCTTCGTTTCTAAGATATTAGACTCAGCCTAGTGTTTCAGTGGCCCACACTCACCTTATTATCTTTAGCCATGATGAACACACAGACAATATTCTGCTTTGTCCTGTCAATGGCCATTTGTTCAGTCACTATTTGTTTCTGCCCATATAGTTACTAGCCCCTTAGCCCTCCCACTGTCCCAATCCCTGAACGACTTTTTGTCTCACGCACATCGAGGGTATACCCACTGTAGAACCTTTGCTTATCTAGTTGTCTCTGTCTGGAATGCTCATCCACCTGATATTTATATCGTTTGCTCTCTGCCCTGCAGGTGCCTGCTGAAGTCTCTCCCTTTGTCAGCGACTGTTTCCTGACCACACAGGAGAAAACAGCAACCACCCTTTACCTTAACCTTATTCAACTTTAGCTTTCCCTTATAATTCCTATTACAATCTAATGCATGCTTTTTCTCACCTTTTTTAAAATTACCTTTCTACACTCCATAAGGAAAGGGATTTTATCTGTTCTGTTTACTGCTGAGTCTTCAATACAGAAAACAGTTCACTGAACAAACAAACAAACAAACAAACAAAAAACAAATGAGTAAAACTGTGCTGACCTTTAATGCTTTCTCTTGGAGCATCATAATACCAAAGGGTCAGCACTAAGAAGAACACTGGTAATGACCTGACATAAAGAGTTTCTAGGTGGTATCTGAAAGTAACACAGGTTAATTGTTTGAACTCTCCATCTGGGCTTGCTATGATTAACTGAACACCCAACATGGAATGAGAAACCTTGTTTTTGACTGTCAGCTCTAAAAATCATTAGTTACACCACCTGAGACATTTAAATATGTTGAACCTCAGTTTCCACATCTGTAAAAGGTAGCCTTAAAAAACTATTACAAAATTAGAAAGGCTATAACAGTACTGTGTGGTTGTAAAAATAATGTCATTGGTTAATCCATTATTGTACATGGTGTAGAATAACAAACCTTCAGGTTGAATTGTCCTGAAGATCTGCAAGATTCCTCTACTGATGATGAAAATAGACAACTCTTTTCCTTAGATTAAATGGGAGAAGTGACAATTATACCTTCCATGCATTTCGATTTTATAGGACAGTTTTATTGTAATATCCATTTGCAAAACTATGTGGAATGAGGTGGTGTTAAACAGCACGTATTTTTAATTTAAAATCCATTAGCATTCCATATAATTAATTAGAATTTTACACTCCAGTGGCTTTTGGTTCCCTACAGAAAATTGAGCACACAGAATATAATTTGATTTAATTTTTGGTCTAAGTTTAATCTACCTTAAACATTTTTTTTTAATATCTCTGGGGAAATTTTAACTACTTAAAATTTTGTGTTTTTTCTTTAGTAAACCCAACATCCTATTCTAGCATTTTGGGCAGGGGGACAAAAGCTTAAAGAAGCATAGGTAAGGCAAAATATTTAAGTATTTAGAATCCAAATACAGAGTCCACATCCTTGCCTGTTGATTTCACACTCTTTGTCTCCTTATTAGAATTACAGAACTATACCTCCACATAGATCTTTTTAAGTTTCAGTCTGTGCCACTAAAATGATCTCTCTTACAAAAGGTATCACATGTTATTTGACATTCTTATAGCACATTTATTGTGGCTCAGGAGGCCAAGTACTGGGTCATAATTCCATTCCATTACAACTTCCCAGGGCCATTCTGTGGGTGAGTTTCCTCTTGGATTATTTATAACCACAAAATTAAATCACAAGGTTTGGAGAACCCTAGCCTAACTTCAAATTGCTTTGCAATGATTATAATAAATATTAGGTCTTTAAAATTCCTTGACTATTTGGTTTAGTGGAGTCATCAATCAATTCTTTTGGATGACATTTTCTTTTTATTCTGTTTCCTTTAATTTCCTGCTCTCTTTTAACCATTGGTTATCCAGTGCCTTATCATCTCAGAGGCTGACATATTCATATAGTGTTTGCTAGACATGTGAGCATATTTACTTATTGAGACTGAATACAATTATTTATCATCTAATAAATAATTATATTATGACATTTTCTATAAAAGGCAATACATTTCAATATAGGACTGTGGTAATAAACTACTAAATAAAACACATACACATATACACACAATTATACACACTTAAAATATATAGACAAGATAAACCTAAAAGTAACAAGGTTTGAAGATTTTAATAGGACTTAATACCAAGAGTCTGTTGTTTCTGCTTTTGTACAACCAGTGATTGAATATTATATTTCATTGTAAAATATCTTTTAAGTAGTACACAGCAGATTTTAGAGTGATCTTTTAGGTTTTTAAATCTTAGGGAAGATAACAAGACATTATTTAGTTTCTAGATACATATTTAAATGAGACATTCCAGATAAGGCTATTTTATAGAATTTAGTCTCATTTTGTCTGTAGGTAAAATTTAAATTTGTAAGTCATTTATACATATATGATTTTAATGTAAGTGGTGGCTTCAAGCTTATTTTGACTTTTTAGAAACGTTAATTTCAGATTTAGGGTAAATCTCACTCTCAAACTTTTTTTACTATTAAGATTTTGCACTTAAAATATAAAATATGAAACACAAGTGAATTAAGAGAGACAAGATCAGGTTATTAACAGAAAAAAATGATATTTATTGGTTTTATGTAATAATGTGACTATGCTAATAACTGTGGAGATAACTGATACTGTAGGAACAAATATAAAAACATTTAATGAGGTTACTGATATTTCCCTCATAAATGTTCTTACGTACTTTACATTGTAAGCATATCACTAATGATATATGTATTTTCATTAGAGTTGGCATAATAAAGATGATAATTAATTTTTAACATATCTGTTAGTGAAATTTAATATTGAAAAATTAATAAAGCAAACTTAATTTCATCACTGAGTCTATTATTAATATTACATGTATTAGCAAGCAAATTGACCGATATGAGCATTTATATCAGGCAATTTGGTTAAAAAAGCTATGATAATATTAAGTGCCTATTGGCCCAGTCAGGAGGAGAATAAAATGCAGTTCCTCAAAAAATAAACCAAACCCCGCATCTTGAGAGCATTGTAATCCTATAGGACCCATTGCATCTTTGATACAGAACATTCATGACAGCTGTACAAAGGTTAACTTATTGAGTAAAGTTTCCCAATTGGTTTTAAATGAATTGGGCTGCTCTATAGAAGACTTGGATTGGGCTATGACATCTTCACCAGTTCTCAGTTAGACAAGGATTGTAGAAAGAGAATCCTGTTCCTATCAACTTACACCAGCAATTTTATATGTTGCCTTATTTAAAGCCTCTTCCCTCTGGGAGATAGATATTGTTATCCCCATTCTATAGATAAGAAAAGCAAGCGTTAGAGAACTTAAGAAACATTCCATCAGTGGATGGAGCTGCTATTCTAAAGCAATTGGGTGGCATTCCAGCTCTTTCTAGCTTGAGAAACCAATGGCCTTATTTTCTATAAATTGCAGTTCAGCAAAATGATGGATGTGTTAATATCTAAAGGGGATGGATTGGTCATTTTATGAAGGTAAATGTTAAGCTCAGAAAACTTTCCTCATGTGATTAAATCTAGCACAGATTATATTTTATATCAATTCATTCAAAGACATTTTTTAAAGTGGCTGTCAAGTAAGCTATGTGTCTTTTTTCTTCTTTACATAATACATGATACAAGCATCTCTCTGGTCTATCATTTGCAACTGTCACAGATGTGGGAAAGCATTCATTTTAAATGGATGATTTGTCCCTAATTTTCACCTTTCTACATATACAGGCAGGGGCTCTGAGAAAAACCAAGTGGATGAAAGAACAACAGCCCAATTTTCTCCATCCATGGCAGTATGAAATCTTTCAAATGCTAGCAAATTTAGCCGAGGCACAATAATATTTAATATATTCCTGACATAAATGTATTTGAAGAGAAGAAAATTGGAAAAAATATAAAATAACAGCAACAACAAAAAGAAATTCTGCACTAAAGTATCACATTTTCTTATAATGTTAAGCCAATTACCCAAAAATTCTTCACCTTTATCAATCATTTATTCAAGCCATCTATTTATTCATTTGGTTTGTGTATTAATTTAACTTAGCATGCAGAAAAAGGGTTGGGAATTGAAGAAAGCTTACAAGATCACTGAAATATATTTTCAGCCTAACTCTTCTTAGCTACTATGCTGACTCCAACAAAAACAAAACAATAAAACTGCACTTAACAAATATTTCATGATTTAAATTATGGCTCTATCACTGATTCACACAACTTCATGTGAAGAAGTCACTTACATTATTTAAACAATAAAGGGCTACACATATTTTAAAAAATAATTATAAAGATAAACTATTAGACAACGAAAACCCATAGAAAACAAAGAAAATAACACATAGTGAAAAGCTGAAAATAATTAAAAACAAAAAAGTTGAATATAACTGAAACCAGATACATCTGTCACATCAATTAAAATACAAAGAATGAGAACTACTGAAAAAATTCATATTGGACACTGTGGAAAACCAAACCCAGAAAAATTTAGAGGGAAAAAAATAAAACAAAAAGATAGTAGGGCTCTTGACAAGGCAGAATTCAGGCCAAAAGCAAGTGAATAAACTAGACTAAGAAAGACAATTTATACTGGTGAGAACACAATCTGAATAAATATATAGCAGCTATAAATATGCATGAATCAAATGATGCTGAATCAGTGGTAAGAAAGCAAAAACTGTAAAAGATACCAGAGATAAACATACAGAAATACACGAGTAGGGAGCTTTACTTCACGGATCTCAAAATATGGGATATCAAGTGCATAAAAGCTAATTTACACTTAAAAACATATACAAAATTGTCTTCTCTGAAAATAAAAATCGGGCATATATACACAATCATCAATAAATTTCAGAAATGTAAAAATAAAGTATTTCCTAATTAGATGTAATAAAACAAAATAACAAAATCAGAAAATAATATATCTCTACCACCTGGAAAAAAGAAAAGTATATTAAAACTCTTAAATTAGTAAGAATATAAACCCAAAACAGTAAAACAGTTAGATTATAATGTTAATTACAATAGTTAATAGCAAGCCGTGAGATATAGCTAAAGACATTCTCAGAAAATTTGTAGCCTTAAATTTATATATCAGTATAAGCAAAGACTTTTTTTTAACATGAATTAAGCAGGAAAAGGGAGCTAACCTAAGTTATTTTATAAAAATACTGTTTGACTAATGACCAAAAAAAAAACAAAAAAAAACAAAAATGAAAACAAAACAACTGTATATAAACCTTGTACTCTAGTTGGTAAATTTGTTTTTCACAAGAGTATGGACTAGTAATTCTGAAACTACTTTATTTGTATACCAGGATTGAATTCATTAATGCAATACTGATAATACTAATATATATTCATATATATGAATTCATACTGATGTTTTCTACTCTATATATGTATATATAATTATATACTTATATAACTATAACTATATATACTTATATATAAACTATACATATATATGCAATTTGCTGCTATAACAAATTACCACGGGCTTAGTAACTTAAAACAATACAAATTTATTCTTACAGTTCTGGAAGTCAGAAGTCTTAAACAGGTATCACTGGGTTAAAATCAAAGTCCTAGGAACTAATTTGTTTCCTTGCCTTTTCCAGCTATAAAAGCTACGTGCATCCCTTCCTCCATCTTTAAAACCAGCAGCATAGCATTCTCACATCTCTCTCTGACTCCCACCTCTTCTGCCTCCACTTTCTACTTTAAAAGACAAGGGATTATATTGCGCCCACCTTGATAAACCAGAATAAACTTCTTATTTTAATGTTAATTGATTAGCAGCCTTAATTTGATCTACAGCTTTAATTCTTCTTTGCCACCTAACATATTCACAGGTCCCAGAGATTAGAACACGGACATTGTTGGGGACCATTCTTCTGCCTAGAACAAAACCCAAACCCTTCACAAGAGAACCCTATCAAAATATTAAAGAGCAAATAATTACAATGTTTTTTGAACTGCTTCGGAGCATAAAAAAACTAAAACTTAATTATTTCTTTTAATCGAGCATAATAACATTGATACTTAACTTGGCAATGTCAGCCCCCAAAAGATAATTACAAACAAATCTCATTTCTGATCACCAAAGCTAACATCTTAAATAAAATATTAGCAATTAGAATTCAGTAGCACATCAAAAGAATAATACATCATGACCAAGTGTTGTTTATCTTCTTAAGGAAAAAGTTATTTGCTAAATATCTATTTTCTTTAAACTTTCAAATATTAACATTATTTAATAAATAAATGTGGTTCATAACACAGAAACCATGAAAGAATAAATCAATTAAAATTCAAAACCTTCATGGTTAAAATATATAAAATATTTTAAAAACACTGTCAGGAGAAAAAAAGTGAAGGGGAAATAAAGACTCCCTCAAACAAACAAACAAACAAACAAACAAACACTGTATGGGACGTGCCAGGAGTATTACTTGGAAATCACTAAACAGAAACAAAGAGCCCCTCAAAACCAATAAAAAAGAAAACAAACTGATTTTTAAAAAATTACACAAAGTCTATAAATGACAATGCATATAAATATAGAACATTTAATGGGCTCTTAATTATGAATGGGTACTCAACCTAACACATAATAAAAGAAAATTTCAAAATGAACTTGGTTGGATACCACACTTTCAAGTGATAAATTTCTTAATGTTTGATAACAACAATGTTGGCAATGCTGGGGAAATAGATCTTCATAATTTCTGAAAGGACTGTAACTTGACAAAACATCCAATGCATGAAATTTGGCAGTATCAAGGTAAAACATTCCTTAACTTTTAACAGTCAATGCTACTTCTTACAATTAATCTACCGTATGTAAAAAAAAAAATATGTGTAGTTACTCATTGTGGCATTGTCGTAATAACAAGCTGGAAATAACGAAATGTCCATCAATAGGAGATTGAGAAATTGGAGTACATCCATGTGACACAAGGTTTTTCAAAAACAGTGCTACTGACATTTTGGACCAAGCAATTTTTTGGAAGGAGAAGGACTATGCTGCTTCTTTAAAAAGGGAGGAACTGTCCTGCACATTGTAAGATATTTAGCAGCATGCTTGGATCTTACCCTGAGATGCCAGCAGCACCCCACCCGCAGTTATGAAAAAAAAAATGTCTCCAGACACTGCCAAGTGTGCCACATGGGACAAAATTGTCTCTTCTCTTCAAGGCTTACTGGTATAATGGAATATTTTATAGTTATTTTTTAAAAATTGAGACGACTCTATGCATTGAATTAGAAAGACCTGCAATATACATTCTGTTCAGAGAAAAAAAAAAGTATAGAACGGTTACATAATGTTAGCATTTTTTAATAAAGATGGGGAAAGAGTAAATATTCATATTTAGTATATGTGCACAGAAATGCTTTGGAAGAATTCAAAGAAAACATAACAACAATTACCAATTATTAGACGATGGATAAACGGCTAAATAGGGAGATAAATCTTACTGTAATTTTTATGATAGAATTAATTAACCAAGGGAATGTTTAAATAATTAAATGCATTGATCAAAATTGACAAATGAATTCAAGACTTTTCCATTTGCTCTGTCTTAATAATCATCACTTATAAGCGCTGGACCTTAATTTCCCTTTCAAGCTACTGAGAATCCTTAAGGGAACTGAGATTTTCTTTTCCTATACATTGGTTTGGATTCCTGAAATATTTAGATAGTCATGTTTTGATGTACTACAAAGTGAAAAATTTAAGAGAGTAGAAATACTGCTGTTTGTTATTGTTGTTCTGATAGGTCCCAGTTACCCAACTGGGAAGAACTTTTTAAAGGTTTTTTGGCTGGGTTTTTTTCTTCTTCTTCTTCTTCTTCTTCTTCAGTTTTCAGGTGTTTTGCAACAGTGGAAAAACTGGGGCCCTTCTGTGAAGACCTCTGGAGTGTCGACCTTATCAGACACTAGCTGGGAGTGATGTCCTCCTTTAGAGGTAAGGAGTGGCAGTGGTTCAGACGAGCAGGGAAGCCCTTCCAGACCACCAGTGTCAGCAGCACATGGCAGGCCCACCCTCCAGGCATCCTATGCCTAGGGACACAAAGCCATCTTTCATCATATGTGGGTGTGACTGCCTATGGCCGGTCAGGTGGCTCCTTCAGGAAGCTTTCAAATTGATGGACTTGAGCACAGTCATTTTCAAAGAGACAACTTTAACCAAAGAAGTAGCTCTGGATTCTGCTTCTTTTGGGTCATCGTTTCCTCCCGATCTCATTTAGGCCCTTTGAACTTCCTGGTGTTACTGGTGTCTGGATTTTTCAGTAGTCTTTGTTCCCTTAGTTAATATCTCTACATTTGAACCAACTGGGAAGAATTCTATTTTCTGCTGAAACCTTAAATACTAAAAGTAGTGTTTCTTTCTACAAACCTCAAATATGTATACAAAAAAAAACTTGAAGAACATTTATCCTTCCTATATTCTTATCTAAAATATGCACAAACAATATCATAAAGCTAATATTAAAATATCAATGCTATATGTGAATGCTATATATGCTTTTTGGATGAATAGTGATTTAATTTTATAGAACCATTGTAAACCCCTTTGCTAAAGAACATTTGTTTTTTTTCTTTTTGCATTTGTACTTGTATTTGTTATGCACTAGAACTTAGTAAAGGACTTGACATGATTGTTTATTATTTCTAAGGAACACACATTAAAATAGCACTTGCTTTTAATCAACATTACAAATGCTTGCTGAAGGGAGACTCAGCCTTTGCATAGAGTTCTTTCATCAATTTGTCAACAGTATTTAAAAGTTTCTTCAACTGAAAAGTACCATGAAATTCTAGAAAAGAGGAAAGGAAGGCCATTTGTAAGCTAATAAAGCAGCTTCTTAATAGGAATTGTTTTCCATCATGTAATTTATTCTGCTGGGGGTTTGTAGTGTCAATTTTAAATGGCTTAGAACAATCAGGGTATGCCACCATTCCCAGAAGGTATTTCAATGACATACATCCTTTGTCAGATATTTTCCCATGAAACTGCATTAGTCCTTAATGATACATTACTGTTCAGTATCACTTGTTATTATTTCCTTTCTGTGTATACATTTTGCACATCTATTCAAGAGATACTAATGAAAAGAAAGTATCACCATCTGCATCCAATAGAGAACTAAGACTTGCCGTGTGCATGAGGCATCGTGCACGGATTCCCACTCATTCGCCCAAAAAAAAGCCCCTCGGTTTTTACTGGGTGTATGTGTTAGGTCCTGCACCTCACTTTATGCAAGTGTCTCTTCATGTACCTAGCCTCCTTTGACAAAATAGGATTTGGTAGAAAATGATGTTATAAGAAAGTTACATACTCAAGTATTCATAAGCACCAGTGTTTTATCTACAGTGTGGCTAGTTGCTTATATATAAAACGAAGATTATTTTTTAAATATGCTAGCGCTAAAACTGATGAACATTTGTAGAATTGATAGTTTGGGAGGATCTTCCACAATAACTTGAGTGTATTATGATCAGGAGTTAGAAAATTAGTATGATACATGGAACATATATAGAGAGGAGAGATGACAGACAGACAGATATAGCAGATACAGTACATGCAGATTTAATAGTAGATGTAGACAAGCTACTAGTTGTAGAAAAACACACCAGTCTTGTAACACTCACCCCTTTGAAAACCTAGGTTTGAGTCTGCTATGAGTCTAATGTGACAGTTCTCTCAGGAAGAAAAATGATATTTCTACTGCCATAGGGCTAAGCTTAAACTCTCATGAAGCTCACCAGACTATATTGAAATTATACATTTACAGTATTTGTTTATTTGTCATCATGCTGAGCTCTTGAAGCCAAATTTGGTGTGTTTGTACTGGAACTGAATATAAAAATGGCTGTTGATAACAGAGGGTATATGAAAGTGAGTATTGTGGGGTGGTTGAGGAGTCACTGTTAACCTCATCTTACAGATAAAGAAACTGGGGCTTTAAACAGGTTAACTAGTTGTACAAAAAATCACACAGCCAGTAAAAACAAGCCAAGAGTGCTAGCCAGAGTTATAGATGTGTTTTTTGTGGTCTATGTGACCATTTAAAGAAAGAGGTAGTGCTTTACATGTATCAGGCTCACTTCCTCTTGTTCCTTCTCCCCCATTTCTTCATTATCACATTAGGCAATTAATATTATTGAAGGAAAATGGATAAGTAAAGGAAAAGGTGAATGACTGAGAGGCCTGTCACAGGACCTCTCTGAACTCATTTCCTCACACATCGTATAGAGCCAACTACCCCCTCATTGTCAAACTCATGGGACTAACTAAAGATTGAGTTAGATGATATCTGATGTGTATGTATGAATGTGCATATACTTATAAAATATATTAGTGAATACCTTCCCAAAATCTACCTCATATATTATTTGTTGGAAAGAATGTATCTATCTCCCAAATTGAGTTTCAAGAGTAAATTCATTAGTATATCTTTGAATATTGATTCACATTTAAACTTATGCCATCATTTTTGCTTTTTTAAAAGTAATTCCTTTGCTATATGTCTTTACTCTTTTAATTTAGAATAAACCTGAGGCTCCAGAAATTGCCTGAAATCTGAAGTATCCTTCAGCTCCACCTGAAAAAAAAAAATGCTTTGGAATAATGTGTAATCCCCTTAAAGTCGCCGTTTTTTTATTTTAAAACTAAGGGAATGTAAAAGAGCAGGTTATAATATGCTCTTAGTCATAAAGATGGTAGCAGAAATTTTTAAAAACGTGCATCCTATTATTTCTTGTGACATGTTAGAAGTACAACTAAGAGTTTCATATCATCAGGTTTTGTCATCTTACTTTTCAGATGTGAATCTTTAAGAAATGAATCCATTTCAATCTCTATTTTATAAATTAGGAAAATGGGGCTCAAAAATATCAACTTTCATAGGATTTTGTTGAGGATTAAGTGAGAAAGTACATGATGAAAAATAATCAATGCAGTTTCCTGACATCTACAATCAATAAGTGTTTGTTTTATGATTATTCAGTGAGGAGAAATTAATGAGCTGTAGAATTATGGATTCAGTGCTGAAATAAGCTACACATAGGATCTCAAGTCTTGGTGTGCTCTCTATACACTCTAGATCAAAGGAGCAGAATCAACATGGGATAATGTTGTCCTGGAAGGAGTAACTAGTGGAAACTAAATCCACTATTGTTTAATAGCTCTGAAAAATAAGGACTCAATAACCAAATCAATAAAACAAAAGAACAAAAACAAGAACAGCAACTTAAAAAAACCTCAAACATCACACACTCCTCTTCACTACTTTCTCTTTACTTTTGCATACTTAGAAAATTCTGGAATTTCTTTCCTTTTCATACCAATAGAAAAAACTGTGGCTTGGTTTCTACAACTCATCTCTCCTTTTAGATAACTGATGCATAGAAAACAATGAGTGAATTAAATATCGATGTGATAAAATAGACATTATTAGACTTCCTTGATTATTAACATTAGCTGTTGAATCCACTAAATTCATAAAAGTGGATATTTTTTTTCATATTTGTGGCATGATTTTCAAAACTGCATGTCCCAAGATTTCCTCATCTGATCACCAGTCAGTTGATCCTAGCAATCACATCGCACAAATGTTTGGTCTTGTTGATTTATGCACCACTTAAACTAATGCCTGCCTTATAAAAGTTCCTGCTGTGTTATCTCTTCCATCTTGAATTTTTACAGGTAATATTTGGATTTAATATAAATATTTCCAACTCTTCTGCTGGTTTTCTTAGAGTCCATACCAGCATTTTGGACCTCTGTACAAGTGGAAGATGAAGAAAAGATTTCATTAAGCTTGCTGGCATTAATCAATGGATAACAGCTGTTTTGACTATAAATTAAAAAGTATTCTGAGGCCAGTGAAAATGAATGTTATAACCAGCTAGGGGTGCCTGCCATGGTTAGGAGAGCAGGAAATGTCTGCCTGTAGGCCATTCTTACCTGAAGAGCTAAGATATCAAACACATAATGCATGCAAGTTTCCGTGGATACCATGTGGACGTGGTCAGCTTATGTCTTTCGTGGGCTGCTTTGTGCACGTATCCCATCTCCCACTTTTTAAAAAGTTGGGCACAACCAAGAAGCACCACTGTCCACACATAACCAAGTTTTAAGCATTTAAGAAGTTCTTCCAAAGCCAAATACAATCATAGATACAATTTTACTAATTGATCATATAAATTAAGAAAAGAAAAGGAGTAGATAATGGCAAGTGGTTAAGTGAAAAAGAGATTTTGAATGAGAAGAGATTCTATAGATATTAATTTTCAGATTCAAGGCTTATCAAATTGAAAAACCCACAGACATAAAGAAAGATTGTCTCTTCTTTCCATACAGTGAGAAAGCTCATATAATCAGAAAACTCATGTAAAAATAGATACATATTAATCCAGAAATTTAACCACATTTAAGATAAAAACATACAGAAGAAACTTAAAGAGTTCTTCCTTTTAACAGAGCTACAAATTGTTATAAATTATTTTAGTAATAGTAATAGAATGCTTTTAGGAGATAGTAAAAATGATAAATGGTGATGACAATGATGACATTCTTAGTCCCAGGTATTGTACAAAGTGCTTCTCATGAATTACCCAATTTAATCAAAACAATGAAGAAGGAGGTATCATCAATATCCCCATTGCACAGAAGATAAAATTTATCTGAGATACTGAACCAGCTCAAGGTCACACTGCTCTAATGCAGCAGAGCTGGGACAGAACAGTTTATTTCAAACTCCTGACTTGTAATGACTACATGGTACTGGCCCAGCAATAATGCCTCAGTCACCACTGATCATTTTTACCTTCATCTGAACCCAGGTGAATTTCCTGAACCACACATAAAAGGGACCATGACGCTAAGCATAGCAGTGTAGCGGCATATGTTCGGAAAAAAAAAAAAAAAAAAAAGTTGCATTTGTAAAGATCCAAGGACAGTGCTTTTTATATTTTCAGTGCCCTATACCTCTGTCTTTCTCAGTAGTTTTATGATCTGTCACTACTTTAGCAGATAACACATCAGCGAGTTTGTAGGTAATCTTTTTGGACTTGTCTCATTTATGCTTGCCCATTTCTTGCCAGAAACAAATCTTATGAAAACACTTAGCATTCCAGGGCTTTTCACATATAACTCATCTACCCAAAGGTTTCCAAAAGTAATTCGCAACATAGCTCTCCATCAAAAGAGGTAATCATTGCCATTTCTGTCTTCATGTAAGATATAATAATTCTATAATTTATGGGGCCTCAGAAGCTCTAGAACTTAAATCATTTGGAGCATAATGTGATCTTCTCCGATTAATAGCTGTCGCTTCTTCAGAGACTGGGCAGGACACTTTATATTTATTGAACATTCTCATTTAATTCTCACAACAATTTAAGGAAAGCTATCATTATCTCCACTTTACAGGTTCAGTAAGAATTGTAGATCATGAGGCCAGGAACCAGAGCCAGGATCAAACCTGGGAAATGTTGCTTATTCTACCAATGAATAAATGGGTCGAAAAGTAGATTGAAGGATGAGAGGCATCTGTCTCACATTAACATTTGACATTTTTTGATTTATACATTCAATTAATCCTTATCAAGCTTTATATAGAAATAAAATACAGTGTGACTGTTGAATTATACATCTAACAGGTAGAATATTTAAAAGGTATTACCGCCCAAAGAGCAGTCACTCAGCTAGCTATACAGCTACCACAGTAGTTCTCACATTTTCATCTTCTGCCTGTCCCTTCCCATCATTTTAGACCAGGGTTTCTCAACAGTGTCACTATTGACTTCTTGGAGCAGGTAAATTCTTGTCATGAGGGCTGTCAGGTACATTTTAAGAAGGTTAGCATCATCCTTGGCCTCTACTCACTGGATTCCAGTAGCACCCCCTTCCCTAGTCATGACAACCAAAAGCGTTCGCAGACATTATGGAATGTCCACTGTGGGGCAAAACTGTCCAGGTTGAAGCTCTGTTCTAGACTGACATCTCATCTAACATGTCTTTATAATATCCATCACACTTTTACATTTAACAAATAATTATATCTTTTTTGGTTAAAATAAGCTCATTTAATGTATGGCTATAAGCATAATGTCAACATAGCATATGGGATCCAGCTGACCCCAGCTAAAAAGAAAACTTGGTTGAATGAACTCGACTAATTTATTTATTAAGATATTACTTTTAAAAAAATGCTTTGATGACTTTTCAGACAGCCAAACAGGTTGCACTTTTTTTGATCGGAACTCTCCTTAAGGCAAGTAAAATGTAAAACTAATAAATACCAGAGATACTTGCTAGCTTTTCTGTTCATCTAAAGATATCTGCATATCAAATGGCTTTGATTTTTCTGACAGCCACGTATTTGACATTGATTCTCTGCAATAGAAATATCAATACTCTAAGGTCATCTTTCAGGTCTCCTAACTACAAAAGAAAATTGAAAAGCATTTTTCTCAATACAACAAAATAAATGTTTACTATTAAATTTCATATTAATCATATTATTTATTCTTCAATCCCCTTCTACACTGCAATTGAATCAAGGCCAGAGACAATTTCCAGCTTTGCTTATTTATCAAATTAAGCAATAAATGTTATTGAGTAAAAGAATACATAAATAAATGAATAAGAGATACATGTTAAGATAAGCAAAAAGAAAAAAAAGTGCTTCCCTTTATAACTATAGATCTTAATGAAATTTCCACCCTGGACAAGATATATTATTAGTTCAAATAAAATATTTTGAGTGTTTACTTCTCTAATAAACAAATTTGTTCCACAATATTTAGGAACAGAAATATTAGTGTTTGTTGGCACCACGTTAATTCTTGCAAGGGCAAACCAAATTTCCAAAATAAGTGGTCTTTATGCACCACCCCACTTCCACATTGGACTCATTTGAGAACCATGCCTTTGGATGGTAGAAGAGACAGATGTACCAGAGCTGACAAAGATGGCATACCAACCTGATTTTAAGCATCCTCACCAATGTTTCTTAGAACAGCACATCTACCACAGATGCCTCTCAAAGAGGCCTTCTCTACTACTAAGAGGCTCAACCTCCCAATTCCTGACCAAGCCTCCTAGGAAACGTCACCTAGTGTTTAGCTTCCATAAGTAACCGATAACCGTGTTCAATGAGAGCATGTGGATACACAGCACAGATCTATACCGTTCTTGAATTACCTTTCCCACGCCTCCTTGCCAAAACAGCCGTTCACATTTTTGTGAACAGCCCCCCATTTTTGAAGTTTCTTCTCCTCTAGAATGGGAAACGTTCGTCTCCCTTACCCCCAGACCTTCCTTTCTAGGATTATCCAATGTCGATATTCATTAAATTGAAAGGTTTTTAATATATTAAGAGCCTGTTAATTCTCATTAGTGAGAAGGGTAGCCTCATACCTCCAAAAATCTAAGACTTCATTCTCTAAAACAGGAGAAAGAAAAATTACCTCTTATTATTTTAAGTGTGTTATAGCATCTAAAACAAAAAAACCAGTTCATATTCTTAATGGATTATCATGCGACACTTATTACGAGGTTTGTAATAAGACAAGTAGATTCTTCACTGTTATGCCTATGAGTATTAGAATTATTAGCTGTATAAAGCCTAAAATTGACCTGAAAGTCCCAAAATATAAAGCACTAAAATTAATACGAAATTTGTGCCAGACTTAGGCAGTATAAAATATCTTCTCTATCTTTAAATGGTGAAATTACTTAGTAATTTAGAGTAAAATCACAATAATTTTAGTTATTAACAATTTATATATAAACATATATGAGAATTGTGTAGTTGCTTTTTTTCTCTAGGAGTATAAAATTCTTTTGTAATAGCCTTCAATCACAAATCAGTTTATCAAGTATGTTATAAAAAATAGTATTTTTAATAAATTACTAAATCTTGCCTTGATATTATCTTTAAATTATAAATTAATGATATATTTGGTTGTTCGTGATATAGAATTGGATACAGTAATGTTTTACATTCTAATGGGTATATTTTAAGAAAATAATTGCTATATGTGTTTTCCAAGAAAATATTTTCTGTGTAACATATGTTATCACAAGCTATGAAGAACTGAGGACATCTGATTCTAGAATTTCTGTATACCAAGGCTTTGGGAATTTGATCAGTCTCTTAGAACTCCATTCAACAGGTAAGTAATAGCTTAGCTGTTTCTAGATGTTACCTTAAAAAGACAGCAAAAACACAGAAACATGGAGGCTTAGAAAGCTGACCAAAACTTGCCTTAAAAAAAAAAAAAAAAAGATCAGAAAGTGTCCAGCCATTCTTTATATTTTTATTGAAATTGGCATTAATAAAAATTATCAGAGGTACAGAGAGTGTCTTTCCATGCAGGTGTGTCAACATTAAGCTTTCTTTTAATCAGCAATTTAAAACATACAATATGCTTGTGTATATTGCATGTTTTAGGAAAAAAGGAGATTCCTTATACAGTGCTCCTCAAGCTAATGAAGGGAATTTGGTTCTCAGACTACCCATCATTATACGGGAAATGGATACACCTCTGACACAACTTCAGAAGTGATGGTCTAACCTCACTGGTGTATTTATATATCAGTTGAAAGGATGTAACAGAATATGCTACCTGGTCCGCACCATGTGGATGAAGCTAAGAGCCCTTTGCTTAGTCTTTGCTGTGGTTGTACTCATTCCAGATCACTAAATTTACTCAAAGTTTTTCTTTACAAATATAATAAATTTTCCCTGTTATATCCTTTTATTCATTTGTTCATGCATTCAGAAAACACTTATTAAATGTCTTTGTTCCAAGCATTAATCTAATTCTTCAGAGATACAATCTAATATGTAGATGGACATCTGTATTATGTATGTGTGTATGTGTATACTATATAAATACATATTTTGGAGTAATCGCTCAATCATTTTTTACAGATATGAATGCAGAATCATTGGTATAAATTAATATAGGTTCATATAGATCTTTGGTATAAATGTTGGAGTGAGTGGAGATGAAAATAGGATTAGGTCTATTTGAGGTGGGTTTTCAGTGTAGATCTAGGATTTATAGGAAGTAGATATCAGTTTAAAATAATGAAGGTTGTACAAAGTAATAGTGCTATCTTAAAATAAATTTTAAAATAAATTTATTAGGTTGAAAGACTGGAAGAAATTGTGTGTTTAGGGGCCAGGAATCTCAGGGGACATTTGCCTAAAAAACAAATAAATAATAAAAAATATTAATAATAATAAATTGAACAGGTTAAAAACATAAGGACACATTTTTGATAATATATATGGTAATTATGAAAAACTTGGTACATTTAGAAATTTTACGCTTTATCTTAAACATTAATTTAAAAACAACTTTTGCTCACAATGAACCAGTTTACTTCCTGATACAGAAGCCAGGATACAGGATTTTTTCATCTAACTTCACAAGATCTTAACCCTGTTTTTCATTAGCATTTATTTCCTCATTATTTTCTAAATGACTTTAAGTCCTGAGAAGATGAGACATAAATCAATAAATCAATAAATACTTCATCTATTTCTCCTTATTTTGATCTGACTCTGTAATCACAGCAAAACCTTTCAAATTTGCCTCACAGAAACTCTAAAGATAGCTCTGTAGAGAGATGTCACTATGTTAGAATTCCAATTTTTGTAAAAGGTATATCCCCCGTGAAAAGTTCTGTTTGTACCTGATTGTACATTTGTGTTACAGCTTCTTTGAGCAGAACTGCTACTCAGATTGGGTCTCAGACTTGTTCCCACCTGTGCCTCACTGTATTCCCATGCAGTGTAATCACATAAGTCTCCTGTTTGATTGCTCACTGAGGCATTCCTGGTTAATAACAAATTTGGACTGCGAAGATGGGAAAGAGGGATGGAAATATTTTTAAAGTGTAATTATTATAAAGATTTCATATGTATAATTTCAGATAATATGAAATCTGTTTTTCCCAGATTAGAAACTTTTTAACTAAAAAAAGTGTTTTGTTTTACTATTTGCAAAACCAATACACATTCTTTAAGAAGAATTTGAAAAATTAAGAAAATAAAACTAGAAAATAAAAACCATGGTTCCATCAAGTCAGACATAATTGGTAAAAATAATTTGAAAGAATATACACAAATATGTGAGATATTTATATACTGTATATACATACACACATACACATATTCTTGTTTCTATAAATGTATGTGTATTAAAAAATATAGACATATGCACACATATATCTATGTGTTTTGTGTATATGTGTATTAAAAAATATAGATATATGCACACATATATCTATGTGTTTTGTGTTGCCCATACTAATATGTAACTTGTTATATATTTTAGCCTAATAAGTTATGTTTATGTGCCAGAATTTATCTTTTATTAATAATACCATGATGAACACCCTGTCATTTAGTTCTCCCTTCACTAGCAGGTTGTAGGCCCAAGAAAACCAGTGAAAACTTCCTTTGGGTAATTTCATGTTAAATTAAGTTGAACCATATATGACCTTTTGCTCTACCATTATCAAAGATCCAGCAACTAGAAAATTGCCTTTTAGTGACAAGGTACATGTATGTTATAGAATTTTTACCTGTTGGAAAGTTTCAATAAACATGGACTTTTTAGTCACCTATTCAGGCCTTTTTAGTATGCTTCTAAAATACTGTAAGTCATATTCAGCTTCTCTGGCCCACCCTGTCCCAGTATAAACTGATGTGCAACCTGATGACAGAATATTAAATAGGCCATTGATTCAAATATAGCTATAGGATTTTGAAATTATATAGCATGTAAAGATATTTTAGTGCAAATTTTAAACCTGCTTAAAAGCCAAGCTAGAAGGAGAATTATTTAGTGTAGGAATATTGGAAGGCCCAAGAGAAAGACTTGATGGAAAGTCAGAAATTCTGACTTTGCTGTTTTTACATCAAAACAGCATAAGTGATATTGTAGATTATTTATTAACTTAGACATGGTGTAGATGGTAGGGTCATGCATTTACAAAAGATCCACGAGCATCAGATAGATAGTTAATACAGAATCAAGTGTCAGAACAAAGGATTAAATAATGAAATAAATCTGAATTATAAAAACACAGAATTAATTAAAAATAATGAAAACAAATCCTTAAGAAACCTTTTATGTATTTTGCCAGTTAAGTTCAAAGAACAAAATCAAGAGGAAAACAAAGAGAGGAAAAAGAGTCTATTTTGTGGGAAATGTTTATATCATTTAATTAACTATAGAGGAAAGAAGATGTTTTATTTTATTTCTTTATTGCCATTTTATCACACAAGAAAGTATACCTTCTTTCTCAAAGTCTTGCTTGAACATTATACTGGTAATTCTGCTTTCCTTACAGTGTAGCTAGAGTAGGAATAAGCTCCCGTTCTCCTTGAGGGCCATGGAATATACCAATCATTTTCATTTTATTTAATGAAGACCTGGAACCTGAAAGTCACCTTCTTACATATTGTATGCTCTTCCTGATAATAGCTTCAGTTGGCATGAATCAATTGATCACCCAAAAAGTCTTCACTTTTTCAGTAACAAGGTAGAGAATTTTAAAATTATCATATAACATGTTGAATTATTCAATAAATACCATGAATAATTAATACGAAGAAGTATAACAAAAGCCA
Organism: Rousettus aegyptiacus; assembly: GCF_014176215.1. Taxonomy (NCBI): domain Eukaryota; kingdom Metazoa; phylum Chordata; class Mammalia; order Chiroptera; family Pteropodidae; genus Rousettus; species Rousettus aegyptiacus. The sequence continues at coordinate 19,487,008 of NW_023416289.1, forward strand.
TCACAGCTTGCTTTGCCCAGAGTTTCCCTCAGAAGATAGGTGTTATTGATTTTCAAAAGAGAGCTTCAAAATTCGGAGCCCAAAAGCAGTAAGTAAAGTAATTTATATAAGAAGTCTACACATGAATAAATAATAGCAGAACAAATGAGTCACCTCACTAAAGAAATAGCAGGGTTTGAAATAATGGTATATCGAATATACTTCCCCATATGTGTTGAGCGATCATGGAACCAAAATGAGTCTCCAAGTAGAGAGACCTTGAGGAGGGGTTTTTGCGCCAGAGATAAAGTGAATGCTGGCCCAGCATTCGCCAGTTGGTTCGAGCTGGATTCCTACAGGGGTGATAGGGATTTTGAGTCTACCTCAGGGGTATAATTCTAACACCTCCTTGTTCACAGTACTTAACTATTCTCAAATATAGTTTTCCATAGCTGAGGCTGGGAAGAGGAGAGGAGTGCAGCAGATAAAGCCCACAAGCTTCAGTTAACTGTATTCTATGATATCATAATCACATCAGTTAGGCCAGTCGCCAAACTTATTTTGATCCACGAAGCTTCAGAGGTCCACCTGCCTAAGCGAGAGGTTTAAGATGTATTCATTCTCAGTGAAATTCTAAGATAGGGAGAGGAGACAGACACTCAAGTCAGATATATGCTTAGATTTTACAACTACATGAATATTCTTTAACTCATTACATTTAGCTTCTAAAATGAAGAGGTGTTCATTAAAAACTCAAGCCAAATTATCATAAAAACTTAGAAAATGGATTCATAATAATAATAGGTAACAGTTTACTATTTTACTTTATGTTAGACAATATTATAAGCCAGAGTTTGACAAACGTTTCCTGTAAATGGTCAGATAATAAATATTGTAGGCTTTGCAGGTCATAGTCTCTGTAAAAACTACTCGACTCTGCCTTTGTAGAGTGAAAGCAGCTAAAGACAATAAGTACAAAAGCAAATGAGTGTGACTGTGTTACTTATGGACACTGAATTTCATATAATTTTGATGTATCAAAAATATTATATTAAAATTTTTTTAATATTTAAAAAATGTAAAAACTATTCCTGGGCCATACAAAAACAAATAGCAGGCCAAGTGTGGCCAATGGACTAGTTTGCCAACATCTTTTGTAAGAGCAGATGTACACACACACACACACACAGGACACTTAATCCTTATAACAACCCTAAAAAGTAATACTATTATTATCCCAACTCCAAAGATGAGAAAATTGTGTTATAAAAATGTTACATAACTTGTTCGGTCATAAAGCAAATAAATGGAGGAGCCTTCAGAGCTATGCTCCTAAATCATGCTGCCTGAGTCTCTCCTACCTGGAATGTGCAGACAGCACTCATTTCTTTCACCTGTGAAACATGGTAGGCCTGTTCTACAGTTACATGATGTTTTCTAGTGCTTGGCGTTTCTGAGTAACCAGACCTAGGACTTCACTTCTGCTTAATCTTTACTTGTACTTTGCCTTCATTACTGGTCACCTAAAGTGCCACCTGAAGTAGACTGAAATATAGTAGGCATCCAAAAATATTTATTGAATTAAAAAACTTACATGGCATAAGAAACAATGTTGGGTAGAGTTGATACCAACAAGAATTTTATGCAATGCCCTAGTTGATTAGCTCTGCTCTAAGTCAAATAAAACACAGAATGCAGCCCTACCAGAGTGAAAAAACAAACCCGCCTGATGTTCTTTCATTTTAATATCTATGAAAATGCCAGAGAAGATTAAACTTTTTTTATATAATCAATTATAGTTTTGGATATTTGATTCAACTAATTGTCCATTTCAGAATTGATCATTATTTTGGAAGATTACATCTACTTCTTAGTGATATTATCAAATATGAGAAGTACAAATGCATTAAGCAAATTAAATCCAGTGAAGTTATACAGTCTAAATGATATTCCAGCAAGCCCTTTACTTTGTCACAAACTGTAAATTGCTTCACTTATAGAACAAATTATCTCATCTCACTAACTGGTACAAGACCATATCGAATTAATTATATGAGTGGTGCCATTTGCAGTGATGACTGTGGCCTGGGAAACTTGTTCTTGGTAACTTGGGCTTTGGTGTTTCTAGTGAGACCGGGAAGTTTGGGAATCAGAAAGCAGAACCAGATTATTGGACCCATCATATGACAGCACAAAGAGAAGTAGTAATTTTTCAGTTGGAAAACTGATTCTTGATAGCATGTCAAAAACATGCCCCAATGTCCTTCAGCCCTTTCTGAAACCAGCTAAATTTTTGAGCTTTTGATTAAGCCCTTCTCCTCCTGACCTGAACTCAGTGCAGATGGGGAACAACTGGTCACCCTTCTCATTATAATTTCCTTCAAATATATGATGGCAATAATTAAGTGGCATTTCAATGTTGCATTCTTGAGACTCGATAATTCAGGATACTAACTTGTAACGCAGGTATTAAATTACCTCATTTTTAATTTTAGCAAATTATATCATTACCTACATTAAAACCTGATTTCCCTGCTCCCTTAAAATGAATAAGTCTGTTTAGTAGAAACTTTCTTTCATGTGTATAGTGGCCCCAGATGTGACTTTGGAGTTAATGCCATTCATTTTTCAGTAAACACTATTGACATGAGATGTGTCTTTTGTGTAGCAGGTGCTACGCTATGTGCTGAAAAGCAACGGAAGAAATAAGCAAATAGACTTACCCCCACGAAGCCTGCATGTTGGTGAAAGAGAAAGGAAAAAGAAAGGTAATTGCACATTGCAACAAATTCTATCAAGGCACCAAGATAAAGAAGAATGGTTTGAAGGTTCAAAAAGAGGGCATTTAAAATTCCAGTTATGCTACTCACTTGCTTGGAATTTTTCTAGGCTTTCGTTTCCTCATCTATAAAATTGGTAGAAAATACTACCTACAGCATAGAGTTGGTTTGTGGATTAATTGAGATAATAATAATAAAAGCACTGGGGGCCATGCCAAAGACTTTGTAAGAACTTGTTGATAAAAATAATAATTATAATAGCTAACATTCACTATCACTATTTTCAACAAAGAAACAAAAGTCAGAATGACTATTCTGATTATCTAGAGGCTTATGCTACAAAGGAAATGCAAATCTTTATATATTTAAAGCCTTTATACATAATCTAATTGATTGTTGCTACATATCACTTAATGTATGGGGTATGTCAAAACAATTTCCATTCACTTAATATACATAGAAAGACACTGTTAAGACTCCATTCTATGCTCTGGCCAGATAGGTACAATGTCTACTCTTAAACAATTCATGTTGTGTTGTGGATAAAATGACTCATCAATGTAAAATAAAACTGAAGACAATAAGTCTGTATTGGAAATAAATCATCTATCTTCTCTAAAGTATAGCTTTACTATTTGGAAAATGTGTAGTTTCATCTGCCTTGTCTTTAAGAAGACCTCTTGAATTTGATGTTTTTAATTCTGTGATTCTAGGATAATAATCTATAAAATCAACAAAATAATAGGGTCACATATCTTTCCCGAATTTATGCTAAAGGCTAAAGTCATTGTCGACGTTAAAAACTCCACAAGATCCCAAGCATCTGGATGACTAACTCATATTCTACTTACTCTTCTTTTCTCCTAAACCTCTCCCAAATCCAATGCTCACTTCTAGTTGAGAAAGAGCAAAGCTGCAAAGTAAGTTCCAACATTCACTGAGCATATAACTTTGGGAACAGGTCTCTAAGACTCAGTTTCCTCATGTATAAAGAAGAGTTAATAAAATATCTAGACTGAAGCACTTGTAATAAAAAGATAAGGCAATAAAAATTAGGATATTGCATTTACTGATAATTTCTCAATAAATACTAGTCAGTTATTTTTCAAAGTGGTTAATCTATTTACATTTTTCAAATACAAAATGCGAATAGCAGTTCCTACGGCATAGACTTTATACAATTAAAAGTTGATTTCTGTTATGAGACACGAAACTCAACATCAACAATAACAAGAATAAAACTGAAATATTCACAATAATAATTACATCATCCTCCCAAGTTATTTTCCATGAAGCACTAGCCTTAAATTCTGTGTGGAAAACAAAATAAAGTCTTTGCTTCATCTTTGGATTCACAATACACAGGGGAACATTAAACTCATTGACCAATGGGATCTCAGTACCAAGCAAAAGTTGCGGAGAGAGAAATATTTCAACAAGTTGACTGGTAGAGCCCCCTCTAGAACATATCCATAGCTCTCTAGGGAATGTATCAGTGATGGAATAAGCACTCCTACACAGAATTATTTAGGGCAATACATTTCAACAGTGAGACTATAAAGGCATTAAAGTGCATTAAATATGTATCTTCACATGTTTAGATCCATTATGGTTTTCCATCTCAAAATAAAATCTTCAAATTGCCTACTCCCTAAGTATAAATTAATAAGATGGATGAAAGGGTTTCCAGAATATCAGCAATATACACACATTGATTCAATTTGAAAGCTGTTATAGATGGTTTCTTTTCTACAGTTGCTCTGAAAACCAATGCAAAGAAAAGCAACAGCCCTAATCAACACTGAAAAATAAAATGTTAGCCTTCCGAACATTTTTAAGTTGGAAGTTTTATTCTGTGGCAATTATTAGAGCTAGAGTAGAGGATATTGCATAAGGGAGGACCAGCAGGAATATAACTTAAATTATCAGTTTTGAGAAGAAAGCCATTCATTATCAAATCTTGACTGAGTGGTGAAGTTAGCCTGAGGTCAAAATCCAGGGTCACTTTCCTTCTCAAGAGAGAAATTTCTAAGAAGGGAATGATCTATATAGCAGAGTCAGAAAAGGAAATATTAAAGCTAGTACCGTAAATGAAGAAAAGAGAAGAGAGGCAGTGTGGACAATTGAGGAAACAAAACATAATACCACATTTGCATTATTAGCTAGAATTTCATTATGTCACATTTTTGGTTGTACATCTTGTACTATAATTTGTCCTAAAGGTACTCCCAAGCACTAGTCAGTAGACTAGGATACAGAGATGTTACACACACACATACACAGTACAATCTAAGTTCATTATGTGCATTAGAAAACTTCCTGAATTACAGGCATTCACCTTCCTCTCCACTGTCTTGCTCCCTTGGAGATTCGGAATTAATCAATATTTATTCATTAGTATTCATTTATAAATTCTGATCAGGAGGGATGTTAAAAATAAAAGACACATGGGGGGAAAAAAGAGAATATTCAGCAGGAGGAGGAAAGTTTTTCCTTTTTTACTTCTCAGACATTTTGGTAACTGTCAAAAAATAATAACTAAGCTAATAATGAAGATAGTAATGAACAAAAATAATTTATTTTACAAAGAATTATGATGTAAAAAACAAGCATTAAAAAATGATTTGGGACTTTTATTTCAGGCAACATAGCTTATTAGATGTGCGGAAAAACTACCCCACTATGTGATAGCTGAAGGTGCTGAATATTTTTAAAACCTTTTGCCTGATACTAAAGGAAATCCTCATAATCTAAAAATAAAATAGGAACTGGAATCCAGAAGGGTAAGACGAGACTTTAATAACCACATCAAGAGCACAAAGGGTAAGGAGGCCCCAAATGCTCATAACATGGAAAGAAGATCATAAAATTTCTACATAGTTCTGTCTTCATGTTGCCAAACCTTCTGTGAAACTTAAACTAGAGAAAGGATATCATTCCTAGAAGGAGAACTGGTAGGAAGATCATCTTAAACCTAACATTAAGTAGAACAGAAAAATGAAAGCTCCTATGAGAACGCATAATCACTCACTGGCCATCATTTGCCTTCACACTCAAATTCAAGCCAAGAGTTTAGTTTAAATGACTTAGGCATCTGGAGGAAGGAAACTTCAGCATTCTTAGGGATTCGAGAAGTACCCACAGATGAAGTTTCAAGGAATAGACGCTCATAATTAAAATAATAAAACAGGTGAGATAAAGGATCCAGAAATAACAACCAAATGCAGAATATATTTAAGGAGCTAAAATGGAAACTGGAAATATGAGATAAGAAATAGAGAGAATCAAAGATGATCATTCAAGTTGAAAAAAGGATGAAAAATTATGCCCAATACACACACATATACATGTACATAATATACACATAGAAAAACATCTAGAATGGAAATTTTTAATCACACAAAGGATACATATAGGGAAAATACATTAATTGGAAGACAGAATTATGGAAAATATCCAGAATAAAACAGAGAGAGATAAAGAGATGGAACATATGAAGAAAATCTGAGACAGGTAAGACAAACTCAGAAATTCTAACATAAATGCCTATTCTGAGTTTTAAAGTTGAAAATAAGACAATGTGAGAAGCACTATTCAAAGAGACAATGACTGAGAATTTCCCCAAATTGACAAAAAGCAAAGAAACTCAGATGTGGAATAATATTTATGTTAGTAAGAGTAAATAAAAGGAAATCCACTCCTAGCTAAAGAATAAAAGGGTAGTGTTTTTAAAAGGACATTTGATTAAAAGTTGCTTGCAATAGCATCATACAAAGTGAAACTATCATTTAAGATCAGAGTAATCTTGAGATGCACACATACACACATACACAGAAACTCAGTTTACCTCCAACAGATCTTTACCTAGAAATTTTTTTAAAATGCACTTGAAGAAAAAAAATTGTCCCCAAAAAAGGCCTAAGATTCAAGAATAAACAGTGAGTAAATAAATTGGCAAACACAACCATAAATTTTAATAAGTAGTGACACCATAAAATAAAAATAATCTTATTTACGATATTAAAAAAAGCAAAATAAAACTAAAATACTAGATAACAACATCTAAGTCAATCAATAACTGATCAGAGTTAATATAAACTAAATTTTTGATTCAGGAAAGAGTAAAGACATTAATTAAATTTAGACTCAACACCTAAAATTTGCATATTAAAGTTTTTACTAATGCAAGAGAAATATAATATGTAAGTTCAATGAGTATTAAAGGGAAGGGTAGAGACAAAAGAATTAAGGAAAAAGAAAATCAAACAATTCAAAAGAACACAATATAAAATAAGATTGAAGAAATATAGACACACTCACATAAGCACACATACACATACACCAGAAATGGAAATAAGTGTAAAATGACTAAAATCTCTGGCATTAAAACAAAGACGACAGAAATATAAAAACAAAATGCACAAAAAACCTGTATTTTTTAATGACAATCATACCTAACATCATTATCATAAGAAAACATAAAGAGAAAAATTAAAAGAAAAAAGGATAGAAAAGGGGAAAACAAAACACCACAAATAGCAAAATAATGTAACAGAAATATATTGATTAAAAATGCTTGGCTTGCTATATAAATAGAGAAAATAAAATTAAGTCAACATCATTACTAGAAATAAAGAACAGTTTCATATGGATGAATGTATAAAGAAATTATGGTATTCACAATGAAATATTATTCGGACTTTAAAAAATAGATTCTGTTCTTCGCAACAACATGAATGAACCTGGAAGACACTATGTTAAGTGAAATAAGCCAGTCACAGATCAAAAAATGTAAAAAAGCACACACGAAGAACATTAAGAATATTGAAATGAATAAGCAGGTCTCCTAATGCAACAGAGACTCAAAAGAATTTTATGAACAACTGTATGCCAACAAACTTGAAAACTTAGATTTAAATATATAAAAATACATACGGCTCAAAAATAACAGAAAAATAGAAAACTGTCCTATAAGCATTTCAGAAATTGAGTCAGAAGTATGTATATGTCCATTAAAAAAAAAAACAGGCCCAGACGTATTTTTATAATTTCTACCAACATTTAAGAATTAAAATAATAATCAGCACAAGACTAACTCTTTTTGATCCTGCAAGTCCTGGTCAAAACATGACGTTCTCAAAGAGAACTTCCCGGACCACCACGTCAGCACAGCCCTCCACATTCTTGTCATTTTACAGCACATCACAATCATCAGCCATTTGACAAATGTTTATCCAGTGTCTATGCTATGCTGGACAGTGTTTGGACACCATGCAATACATTAATGAATAAAACAGACAAAACCATTGCCTTCCTGGAAAGTACACTACAGTGGAATACTTATAACTGTTTGAAATACACTTGTATATTTAGTTCATTGTCCTCTTCTCCTAGATTAAAAAAACTTTGAGAGCAAAATTTGATATGTTGTGTTCAACTTGTTAGTTCAAGGTAGGCATTATAGATAAAAGTAGATGGTCAATAAATAAGATTTAATTACTAAGCTGCATCACATTTTTAGCATTCTAACTCAGCCCTGCTCAGCATGTAGAGTGAGTCTATATGGGAAAATTCAAAACAAAATAATTACGGAATGAAAATTAATAAGCACCTTCTTAAATCATGGGCATTCTCTAATTATTAATATAACCACTTATAAATGCATTTTTAAGAGGTATTTGAATGTGGCTTCTAAAGAAAATTTATTCTATCAATTAAGGATACTTGAAAGCCAAAGCTAATAAGATGTTGTGAAGTCTAGGGTTGTGAAGGCCACTTAAAAAAAAAATTTTTTTTTTTTTTTACAGACTTATAACTCTTCAGAGCCAGCTCTGGCTGGAGCTGCTCTCAGAAGCACTTATTCTTTCCCATAAGTCAGACAGTGATGCTTCTTTGTCAAGGAGAGTACCAAAAGGGCATTTTTGTTCCCCCCTGAATGTGATGGGAAGTTAACACAGATTGACGACAGGTCAACTGAAAATGCTTGTCTCTTTTATTTTCAATTTTGCTGGGTAGAAATTGCCCATATTTTGTCTGTTTGGCTCATGTTCCATGCCACTTTGAGTATCTGACACTATCCTAGAAACAATTTCCAAAAACTGTGAAGAAAATTCACTATTTCCAAGACTTTATCATGTAAATATTTTACCAGGATCAGTTCTAAATATATTGTTACAAATTATTTTAGTGTGCCTAGCAAAAATCAATTATGTCAGGGAACAATTAGGTAGTTATAATTTATGGCTGGTCCTGAAATTTTTGTTCTTATAAATGCCATCACATTTCAAATATTTATACAAAAGAAATATCTCTTGTAATATTGAAAAAGGTAACTCAAAACAAAGTGAAATTTAAATGAAACTGTTTCTTCATCCTTTAATTGCCATTGTTTTGAGTGTCATCATCTTTGAAAAAATATAGATATTATACTTATTTTTCCTTAAAGAGAGATTTGCAAATAAATGAAAGCAAATAAAAAAGAAACTTCTGGTCACTGCTGTTTCTTCTTCTAAATTCTAGAAAGCTACGATTTGGAAGAAATGTTGGAATCTTACTTGACATTCAATCTGTATCCAAAATTCTAAAATTCTGCTATCATCAAAATTCTTTGGTTATTACTTTGTGACCTATAATAGTCATTCTAAAAGATTAATGAGGAACAAATTGAGTTCTAACTGGGGGATATGTTTGAAGTTGAAATCCCATGTGCATGTGTGTGTGCACATACTTTCCTACTATTGTTTATAAGTTTAGACCCCTGGCTAGTGATCCCTTTAATGAGAATGTCTGTGTGATTCTGACCGAGTTTTAACCATTTCTGTACCTTGATTTTCCCCTCAGTACAGTAAAGGAAACAAACTTAAGATATAAACTCCATTTATACTAGTGAGTCTCACTCCCACCATACTTCATGGGCATTTTGGTGGAGAAGTTTCTGAAACACTTAGACATAATATATTCAGATATTCAGTCCTGGACAGAAGGATAGGAAAAATTGGCATTTTCATGTACTTGCTACAATCTTTAAGGGAAGCGAACTTACAATACATAGAGACACACAAATCTCTATATCCTTTGACACAGTATTATTCTATTCCTAGGATTCTGTTCTGAAGAAACTAGAGATGTTAGTAAAGCTTTAGTACCATATTGTTAACATTAACAAATCAATGGAAAAATATTTTTTAAAACTACCACTAGAAAACTCATTCTATCACAAACTACCAGCTCAATAAGATTCTTCCTCAAAATATCAAAAAACTAGAGGAGGAAATTTAATCAAGCAAGTCTATAGTAGATGTGGAAAATTAGAAATCCAAGAATAGCTAGGAAGATTCTAAAAAGTAATGGAGGACTTGCTTTACCAAATGTCTGGACTAGAAAGATGTGGGCATTAAAAGATGTTGACTTTAGCACCCGAAATAACTGAACAATGGAAGATAGATTCTGAAAATAGGATCAAATGCCTGTGGGATGCATTGTGATAAAGGTGCCATGTCAAGCAATAGGGTATAGATGAATTTTTCAATAAATGACATAGAGACAATTGGACAACAATTTAGGGCTAATGTTCTGTAGTTCTCTCTTGCATCCCTAAATAAATTTTTAAAAAAGTTAACTAAAACACTTTTATAAAAAGAAAACATGTCATTGAAAATAATTCCTGAATAGAAAAAGCTTTCTAAACAAGATAGAAAGTCCAGAGGCCATAAAAATAATATATTGATAATGTGACTATCTTTTAAAAATATAAAATAAATAATAAAAAGTTCTTTCTAGTATATATAACAGGTCTAATTGTAATAACCACAAAACATGTATTAATAAGAAAAATAAAGAAAAAATGTAAAAGAATATATCAGATAACTCTACACAACAAGAGTGAAGAGTTTATTGCAAAAAATAAAACACATGTTAAAAAAGTCTAAATTTTTTAAACAAAATTTCCTTTGTAGATTTGACTTCGAAAACCATATTACTGGTCAAACAATTATAAAACAAAATTAGATAAAAATAAAAATAAAAGCTTTTAAAAATAAAATTAAACAAATGTCCCTGTGTGTTGATATGGTCTTTACAGCATCCAGAATGGAATTATTGTGTTTTTAAAACAGAAATTATACTTCCACAAAGATAAAGCTAAGATTCAAACCCAGGATGACAGGGCTAACTGAATGCCTTTTGTTTCTAGCACCAAGGTCATCACTGGGCTGCCTGTACAGATCAAGGATTCACAGGTCATCCTCTACACACAGGAGCCTGGATCCTACTATTTAAAGCCACTGACCTGCTCATGCACTGCTTCACTGACATTCGTCATTCTTTCATTTCTAGCTCATAGGGCCAACATTCTGCAGCTGCACAAGCTGTAGCTGGGGTTCCTGTGTCCCCAGAGGAGTCAGAGAAATTGAATAGCATCAAATCATTCAATCCAGATACAGATGCTCACTTAGACTTAATGCTCTCACCCAACTCTGTGTAGTTGCTGGTAATCCTTGGCATTCCTTGTTTTATTGATGCCTAACTCCAATCTCTGCCTCCATCTTGACATGACATTCTCCACTATGTCTGCGTCCAAATTTCCATATTCTTGAAGGAGACTTGTACTGAATTTAAAAAATTATGCTTTTTTTTTCTTTCAGTACTTTAAAATGTAGTTCCACAGTCTTCTAGCCTCCACAGTTTCTGATGAATTATTCATTTGTTATTTCAAACATTATGAAATGTCTCCTTTTCTCTTACTGCTTTCAAAGCTTTTCAGTTTATCTTTGGTTTTCAGCAATTTGACTACAATTTGCCTAAGTATGGTTTTCTTCATCATTTGCTCACTTGATGTACAGTAAGCTCCTTGAATCTGTAAATTTAAATCTATCTCTAAATTTGCAAACCTTTTGGCCATACTTTCTTATTGCCAAGATTATTTGACTACCATTGTACATTTTTTCTTCAAAGTAATGAGAAATCTCAGAATTTTGTTACCTAGATGCTGTCCCTATTATAATTTCTAAGATGTGGGTCAAATGATTGGGGTACCACATCTGAATCTTTTATCTCTACCCTTTACTTCCATATTTCTGAGAATATGAAAATATACTTTGCTCTAATTCTTTCATATTCAGTAGTGGTAACAATTCTTCTTCTTTATTTTCAGGTTGTTTTTGACTAAGTATTGAGGGAGAAGTTAAGACATTTGGTTTCATTCTTCCATTTTACCTAGAAATCTCCCTCTGAGATACATTTCATGAAAAAACAAAGCACTAAGTTATCTAAAATGCACATACATCTATGTAAAAATAAAAATAATATGTTTATCAGGTGTGTTTGCCCAGAAAACACATATATGATATATAATAAACTTTCTCTGGAAACATATAGTAAAATCTGTACAGTTACTGACTGAAGAGAAAAACTGTATTCATAGTCTTCTTAGAAGAAATTAGCTTTGGTAGCCCGTTTGTTCTGCCTATTTATTTACTGCCACGTGGATGTATTATTTTCATAATAAAGTAATTTAAAACTAAAAAGTTCCTTATACAAAAGAAAAGGTCACGAAGTGCTCTATTTCCTGCTCAATAAACCCTGACTGCATGAATCTGTCTGAGCCCAGAAGCTGGGAAAGGTAAGAAAGTGGATGAATCCCAACTGGCTCAGACTGTGAATGCAGGAAGCTGAAGCGATGCTTGTCGTCTGGGAAATGAGGTTTGAAATGCTGACAAAACTGAAACTCTTAGTATTTTTTTTTTAAAGATATCAAGATACCGAGAATTGTGATGTTCTCTTGTACACTTCCAAAACATCTCTGATTCTCACCTAGGCAGGGTTACAGAGACTATTTCTGATGGCCTCTGACACTTCTCAAGTGACATACTCTCCACGTTTGACCACTGTTAAGTTATCTGAGAGCCAGAATGCCTTATGGTCCTTCAAAGCTCAGGCAAGTATCAAAACCAAATAAAATAAACTGGAAATGGAGATTTCCCAAGGTCAAAAACTCCAGGGTTCTTGGAAAGACTTGGTCTAAAGCCTCTTTCAGACTTGAAATATTAGGACTTTTTTTTTGTTTCAGTTCTGAATAGGCACAGGGTCTGGATTCAGATCCAAACTTTATTACTTACAAGTATTGTTATATGATGAATTACTTAACCTTCTTATATCTTGGTTTCTTTATCAGAAATATATAGTACTCTCTTGGCATGTTTGTGGTAAGAATAAAAACATAACTGGCAGGGTTACTGTCATAGAATAAGTTGATGATGATATTAGTGTTGGTATTAATTTTAGTAATTCTCTTCTATAAAAAAAATTACCTGTCTTAGATGTATATAATATTCACATTTTCTGTAACTTCTGGATTAGAGCTAGTAAGATGGTTTCATTTTCAGTTTGTCAACTCTATTTTTCTACCTCATTCATAGTTGAAGGGAATGTGGCAGATGGTTGGTGGCTTGTGTTATCATATGCTCCCACTGGGATGGCCCAGTCTTGGTGATGGTTAATGCTGAGTCTGACATCCAGTGCTCCAGCAGTTACCATTGAGGCCATAATGCTCTTCCACTTACAACAGCTTCAGATTGCTTTTAGTTTTTTCACCAACTGTCTAATAGCTTTGGGAACCATACATCCCGTACTGGCCAAATTGCAATATTTTGTTCCACTGTCCATGTGAGTAGATGCTAAACGGCCAGGTCATAAAACATAAAAACAGGGATATCATATCAATAGCCTAACGTTATGAAGAAAGGGAATTATAATTTACTGAGTACTAAATGAATTGTTGAGAATAATTTATTGTGCCAGTATGTTTCATATGTCATCTCATTTAATTTTCATAAGAAGACTTAAAAGCACAGATTATAGTGCATATTGTAAAGAAGGGGCAACTGATGTTTAGAATGCTTACATTCATTGTTACACAGACAGTTAGTGTCATGACTAAGATTCGAACCCAATTTTACATGCTGGCCATATTTTTTATTCTTTCTGTGTGTGTACATAGGAAGATATATCTGGTTTTGAACACATTCCTGATCATACCCAGAGTAAGTTGTTAGAGAAGATACACAAAACATTCAGGTTACTTACCCAGGTTTGGCAAGAGCTAAAGTCATCACAATCTTTGCTGAATAATGTCACTTTCTCTGGATATTTCTGTCAATCACTAAGATATTTTGCATATAGCAACATTGGAAGCCTTTACTAATTAATTTGGTATTAGCGATGCTCAAAATATAATAATAGCAAAACACACATTAATTAGACCATTTTCAAAAGAATGTGATTATCCAGATTGTTCAGAAATGTAACTGTGGAAACAGATGCCACACAGTTAATGATTAACAACAGTGCCTTTGCTTATCAGCAATTATTCCCCCCCCCCCCACCACCACCACCACTACACCTCCCAGGAAGCATGCTGATTAGCCAAGGACACTCAGTCTGGCTCACATATAGAGGGCTGGGTCTCCAGCCAAGTTTCATGGCAACTCTGTAAATAACAATATGTTCCACAGACCAGATTCCTAGCCTGCAGGCACCATTATATCACATTTCCCAGCCCCGCACATTGGCCACTGCCCATAGACTCAGAGCTTGGAAGAAAGTCAGTTGGAATCAGAAGGAACTTCTGGCTTTGCTAAACTACTACTTCAGATAAGTGAGCAAGACAGTATGAGAACTACATTTCTAAATAGCCAAAGAATCTCCATTGCTCTGTTGCTATTAGTAAGTACTAGAAGAAAAAAAAAGCACCAAGTTGTCACCTTCAGAGATTCAGCATGAGACGATCACAGTCAGAACTCAGTGCTTCTTCCATGGACAACTCTTTGCTAGTTAATTAGCCTCTCTCCCACTTAGATGTCACCTCTAGAAAAAAAATGGGTAGTAATAGCCACTGAGTACAATTGCTTTGAAAGTTTATCACTAACACTTAAGAAAGTGCTACTTCAGTCTGGGACACATCTGTGGAAAATTAATTTTTAAGATGGATTCCCTCTTTAACCCTCACCTTCCCAGTTTGCAGGTGATGTAGGCACTTAGGAAACCCAATTAGACTTCCAAAGCTTTAGTTGATTTTGAAAGTTCTGCACTTGATAATGACCTTGCCTTGACTATTTCCTCTCCCTGCCTTTCTCCATGTGTCTTTTGAATAGCATTCGCCAAGATGGCAATGTATTTATAACGTGCTTCATGCGTTTCAGCTCCTGTGCTGGGCATTACTTTCACACTTCCTCCTAAGTCACCTGGCTCAAGTGCAAACATGCTTGTTGCTTCTGGGACTGACTGAATGTCTTCGGAAATACACCCTATTACTACATAAGGTGCATTCTACACTAATGAGGTCAGTTAACTAAAAATATTCCCTACCTCACCACATTTTACATTATAAGGAAACCAAGGACAGAGGTTTTAATTATTTAGAAACTCTCCCTGACTTCCTCCCACAGTGGACTAGGCCAGAAGTAGAATGAGAAGGAGAACAAGGTCTCCTGACTCCAGCTTTTGATACTTACTGAATGTATAGAAAGTACAAGAAACTCATTTACCATTTTATCTGACTGAAATTGGTATTTGTGAAGAATTTAGTGGGCTATATCTATGCCACCATTTACTTTTTCTGCTTGAAAACAGTAGCAAATTTTCTTAAAGCATTTAAATCTTCTGAAATGACTGAATCAAAAGACAGAATTTCCAATCTTTTGAGACTTGATTCAACCATGACAAATGTTGAGTATAAATAGAATACCAATATTAGAACCCCATAATGTCTCCTTAACGGAACACTCTTCTAAAGCAGAAAGGCTCCCTGTACATGAGGTTTCAGTCTCCCACAGACATTTTGTTTAAAATTAGGAGGTTGAATTCTAATGAAATTATACCATTCCCAAGCTTCTTCCAAAAGGCTGATCATATTCAACGGAACTTCTGCATCTTGGTAAAGATTATAAGTCAGGTCTGAGGTATGTTTAAAGTCCATTGGCTAATAACCTCCAGTTTTTGTTTATACCTCCAGTATGTATCTCTAAATCCAACTTCTGAAGTCTATATCCATATTACAGAAGACTGTTGGATAGTACCCCTAAGATGTCTCACTGTACAAAACTAAAAAGATCATCTTTTCTTAAATTATTTAGAAACTCTCCCTGACTTCTTCCTCCAACAATGAAAAATTCCCAGTGAGTTCAAAACTATAATATTTTGCTTGTGTGTTGGAGTTGCTGTCGTCAAATTCTACTGTTTTTACTTTTCCTATTTGATTACCTTTGAGTTCTGTCCAGTCCAAACTAGCCTAGTTTAGCAAGAAGAGTCTTCTGTCTAGAGTCTTAGCCTTTTGTTTCCCTTTTTACTTATCCAATTTATATGTTAAGGATGATTAACCTTTTTAAAGCCTCCTTTGATCCTTTCTTTGTTCAAAACACTTAGTGTCTTCCAGATGTCTACAAAACAAATTTCACAGGCCTAGGCTATCATTCAAAGTGATAATAGTTAAACACCAAATTACAATTTCAAACTTTCCATTCAAACTCAATTTCTTACCATTCCCATTTCCACCAAATATTTTCCCATGGCTACTATGTTCCCTTGAGTTGGAGTGCTTTCTTACCTTCAGGTCTCTAGCTCATATTCATTCTTCTAGATCTAGCTTTAAGAGAATATTTCCCAAACCGGCAAGTCCAGCTACCCCACCTACTTCCCATTCCAAGCTGAAAATAATCTTATCTAAACCAGAACACCCAAAGTTTCCTTTTAGGGCAAGCATAGATTCATTTAACAGAATAGCTTTTATGAGTATACCTTATCTCCTCAAACACTATCAGAGCCTTGAGAGTATGAAGTATCAATTATCAATCCCTGACCAAAGGATAAATGACTAAGTAATACTGATAACAGATGATAATAATTATTGACGTGTATTGATTACTCACTGCATGCAGGCACAGAAGCATTCCACTGAATCATCAATGACACTTTTTGAAGTAGGTACTGCTATTATCCCTATTTTACAGATTCAAAAACTGAATGTTAGAGAGTTTAAGTACTTGACTGCACGCATTAAGTGTATGGCAACAAAATATGTCCCTTTTCCACTCCATTCAATGCCTTGCTAAGACAGCAGAATTTAAAACCCAGCCATCTAAAAGCCTTTTCAGAATGGCAAGGTAACAATTAAACAAACAAACAAACAAACAAAAAAACGCCCTTGAGAGAGGCTTTCAAGTCTTAAGATTACTTCTTCTGAGGAAACAAGGCAAAGAATATGTTCTTTTATCAAATGCCACTCTGTTACCTGTGGCTAGCACACCCACCCAGGATGACAGCAGCAGTCTTTTCCATCATTTTATTTCTCTCCTTACAATGGACAGCTTCTCTTGAATTTGTATGAAAGCTCCACAGACAAGCATATATTTGCCATACCAGAATGTAGATAACTAGAGCTGCAGACAGCTATTATGTGGCATCGAAAATCCCAGGGCCTTGTCTAAAAACTACCTCACAGAAGTGAGCTCTCCTGGTAAGCTGGATTTTCCTATAATAGTAAGGAGTTGGGATATTTTAAAACAACCTTCACTTCTCAAAAATAATCTAAGTGGCTTCTTTTAAAACCTTCTGTCAAATGACATGAACTTATGATAACATTCAGTATTTCCACCAAGGATTTAAAGTGAAATTGCAAAGGGTACTTGACCATTACAAAAAGAATGAGTCAAATGTGTATTGTGTGCATACTGTAGCTATTAATGAAAATTTCTTCCCATTAAATTTATAAAATGGTTCCATTATCTATTATATATTTAAGTCTCTAAAAGACAGCTATGTATAAAAAGAGGATCTAAAGGGACAGAGTTTTTACAATATAATGATCTGTATAGTTTCATTGTTCTAAATCTCATTTAAAAGTAAATAAAGAATGAATAAACTGAGGTATTTTCAATGTGAGTGGCATCCACAGGAAAGATTCAAGAGAAACTCACTTATCCATTCATTCAAACATTTAGCGAGTATGCGGATATTTGGACCTAAACATAGAAGAAAGAAAGCATAGTTCCTATCCCGAAAGATGTTTATGTAAATAGGAAGATAGACAAGAAAATGGAGCATAGTGGGTATGTCTGGTAAGCATTGAAAAGAATGGAGAAGCAATATTTCTATCTCAAATTTAGTAGTTAAGTTCTTTGTGAAGGTGAATTGCTTTGGAACCAACCAACTTTTAGGTGAACATTTAATGTGCAATGGCAATCGCCGCCATTTTTTAAAATGCAAATATGAACTCAGAAATATAAAACACCCTCTTAAAATGGAAACTAGCTCTCAATCAGTAAATTTCCTCTGCCACCTAAATTCTTAAAAATATTTTAAAATCATAGTGAACGTTTGCCATAAGAACTCCCTTATTATTCTAAAGCCCCAGAAAAAAGGATAAAAGTACCAACTTCAAGTTTTTAAATACCTATTAGAAATTCTTATATTTGAGTTGGTTTTAAGGTTTGTTCTGATAACTAGTTCAAGTAATAAATCAATGGCTAGTGTGAAAATTAATGATCATTCACAAATTGTGTTAGCTAATGAAATCAATGATAAACTTTTCAAGTTTCTCACTTTGAATCTATTTTATTTCCATTTATAAAATTCTTTGTGTGACCTTTGGTATTTAAGATGGGAAACTGTCTGACCTTCCAAATGAAGCAGTATATGAATAAGATACTTTTGGAAATTTCTTGAAACTTGAATACAGTTCAAAGGTTTGTGGTGGTGTTTATTTACTTTTGTTTTCTGTGATTTGCTAAGCACTATGACATAATGTTTTGTCATTTTATCTATTAAAATACTCAGGTAGATACAAATTCCTAGGTTAATTTCTCCCCAAAGCTCCCACAGCTAGTAAAGAGCGACAGGAGGTTGACAATTTCCACATAGCAGAGGTGACAGTGGAAATGGAGAATGAATACAAATTAAAAATTGTCAGAAAAGAAAAAAAAATATTTTAGAGAAAACATATGTGAGCAAGGCTCTAAGCTACAAAATCTTAAAATAATATTTTTTAAGAAATTCATAAAAGACTATTATTTCAAAAAATTGGTTCGAGGAGAGGGCCATCAGATGTGTATCTGTGGAACATCACTTTGACAGAATTGTGGAGAATGACTAAATGTAAGAGAGTCCAGAAATACTAGGGCATAATAGGAAAAAAAAGGAGGTATCTCATATTCTTCATTAATAGTAACTACATATCCCAGTTTGCCCTGGTCAGTCCCAGTTTATACCTGTTGTCAGATGTAATTATTATTAGCATCCCTTTATCTCTCAAAAGTGCCCCTGTTTGAATGATAAATTATATAGTCACCCTACTAATTAACAAACTAATAGAACATATGGCAACAATCACCATCCTGGAATCTCAAGCAAATTTCACGAAGCCAGCTGTCTTTGTCCCTGACTTACGGACAGGTGAAGTTTGGTGTCAGAGATATCATTGCCTTATAGGAATTATTAGGAGATCTCTGAGAATAATGACTGTAAAACAACAAAATGTCATCAAAGACCATGATAACTTTAAGAAGAGGTAGATAAAATTTCATTCGACATGTCCTGGACAGCTCTCTTCATCAGCCAGAACAAAAGCAAGACATAGAACAATATGCAAATTTGATTCCTCTGGGTGAACAAATCATTAAAATCTGAAAATGAGCTGAAATAAACATTTTAAAAATTTTCCTAAAAGTAATCTGGGGGAATTTGGGGATGTTTTTATATTTTTAGCTTGTTACTTTGGTAAATAGATAGATAGGTAGAGTTTAAAATTCAAGAGTAAAATGATTATCTGGAGGAAAAAATTATGTCTTTCTTTTTGATGTTTTATTTCCTACACTGAAAAATCCCAATATACATTACTGCTCTTTAAAAAAGAAAAAATGTCATTGGGTATTTAGGAAATGTTTCTCCCCTTAGACTGATGCAAACGATAGAAGGTATCTCTTTCTAAATTTTCCCTTCCAAAAATCTACTCTTATATTCTCAGACACCAAAACTCCACTCAAAGGACCAAGATCTAACAAACTCTTGACCTATCTGGTAGCACAGTGATATAACATCTTCTTACAATAAAAGAAAGTGAGAAGAGTTTAATAAGAAAGTATATATCTAGAAACTAATGAATACTATACAACTCTATATAAATGTAAGATATTTTAATTTTGGTTAAAGTGTCATTGCCCACTTGAAACTGCCACATCTATTCCATTTTAATTTAATCTCTGTTGTTTTCCAGAAGTGAACCCGTTAGAGCTAAACTTCTCAGTGGTACAATTAGGGAGCAGGGGAAAGAAGTTCAGAATAATAATTTCAAATCAGAACTAATTTTATAGTCTTCACACACTTCCTTAAACAGTGTAATTTTAAACAAGCTTACTATTCTCTTTGAATCTCGATTACTAGTCTTTAAATTGGGTTCTGCACACTTTGCTTCCTGAACTATATTTTACATTTTTCTATTCTTCTTCCTGGTTTGTCCTAATAAACTCAGTCTCTCTAGTTCCTTCCCCAAAAGCAATTATATTAAAATCTTTGATGTGCAAAAGAGCTACTGATACTGATCAATTAACTTCCAATGTCTGATGTGTTAGAATGGGCATGGGAAATACGTTATATGGAAAATCATAGATTTAATTCTTATCTTTACCACTGGCATTGAAATAAGTTCCAATGGTGAAGTGGTTTGCTTTTATTTAAAAGTTTCTTATTTGGGGAAGTATGGATGAGATTCAAAACATCTGTGAAACTCTTGAAAATTCTGCTGTCTGTGTTGTAAATATGTTTTTTGGTACTTGAGAACTACTCCTTCAAATGAATGTGAACCATGAAAACTGCTTACACAATTGGGAATTTAGACAGGGTTCTGAAAATTGTCCGACACAAATACAGACAAGAGCTGATTTTTTTACAATGATGAAAAGCGAATAAGACTATCCAAATAAAGGCAGCATGGTCTAGAGGGAGAAGAACAGTGCTCACACGGAACACACAGCATGTACTATCCTATGAGCCTCCCAAACCTCATGATCTCCACTTCACTGAAAAGAAAAAAGTAGCACATTTCTAGTCATCCTTTGTCACAAATATTCCATCCTTTGCTGGGGATGCATAAATGAGTCAGTTAATGAAAATGGAAAATTCGGCTTTCCTGCTTTCTGGCACAAGTCATGAAATAAGCAAGCTTACTTAAGAAATGGAATGTGAGTGACAGCGATTAAAGAATCTGTGTCAAACAGGTTCTGAAAAGGACTTTTATATCTGTGAATAAAAATACTTTTCCTTCCTTGGTGGTAGGGGGAGTTTATTTGTTTTAAAATATATAATGACATCTTACTAGCTAGCTGGAGTGCAGGACCTGTCACTTACAATCTCATTTTAAATGAATTAAACTATTCATCTTTTTTTGTTAACCTGAACAGAATGCAGTCACTGTGCTTGTTTCTGGTCATTTCTTAAGAGGAAGAATGTGAAGTCATTTAATCTTTCCCAGAGTCCCCTTGACTGTATCTAAACTACTTTTCTATAAATGCCTGAAGATTTTTAATTCAAATCTACATTTAGCAAGATACATAGCAGCCCATTTGACAGCAATTGGGACACACACCATGACAAGCTCTATAAAGAATGTTGAAAGTCTTGCCAGGAAAAGAGCAAGTGGTGCCTGGCTGTTTCTAACCCTCAGAAATTGAGATTTAATACCATCTGACATTCAAGCATTAAAATTCAACTCACACTTGTAAGAGTTGCTCTCATTTAATTTTTGATTTTGCTTAAGAGTAGAAAGTGTTTGGACAAGCCCTGTTTAGGTCTAAAATTTTATTATTATCTGAATTTTCAAAATAGATTACTTAGGGTTGTACTGGAAAATAATTTCTAGGTGGGCTTTTTATTATTATTGGTTTAGAAGAAGAAATGTTAAGTTCTTCAGTCTCAAAATCATAGGAACATTATGCAAAAATTGGAAAAACTCCAAACGGTCATTAAAGGAAGGACTGAAAAATAAATTGTGGTATATTTGCATAGTGAAATAATATACAGCATTGAAAAAAATCAGCAACCATATGCAAAAAAAAAAAAATTAATGACAATGATCCCATTTATATAAAACATAAAGCAGACAAATTGACTCTCTGATGTTAGAAGTCAGGGTTGCCAAGACAGTGGTTATGCTTGGATGGGGGGAGGGGTAGTGACTGTAGAAAACCATGGAGGGAGGAGTGCTAACGGGGTGCTAGTAATGTTCTGGGTGTTCATCTGGAGTGACGTACATAGTTGTGTTCAGTTTGTGCAACTTCAATGAGCTATATACTTGTATTATGTGTATTTTTGTATATATATTATACTTAAATTTTTAACATTAAAACATAACTACTCTTTCTTGATTTGGTTAATACTAGCTTAGATATTTGGTTAGGTATATATTTCTACTTCTTGAAGGCAAAAACCAAAGCACTTACACCAAAGAATTTTGCAGCCTAAAGAAGCAGCTCAGCCAAACACTCTCTCCCATTCAGAATTATTTTAGGCAGGCTTTTAGTATTACTACTAATACTAGTATTAATAATAATTTAGTTTCTAACAAAATTCGCATTATCCTATTATTATTATTATTATTATTATTATCATTATTATTATACTGGAGTAGGTCCAATGAGCATGGTATGCTGGCATTTGAACTACTTTAATGTCACAAACATTAAAAAGTGGGACTTTTGAAGTTAGAGAAAACTAGTTTTGAATTCCTGCTTTGCTGTTGGCTTGTGTTAAGATATTGTGCAAAATTACTCACCCTATCAGAGTTTCAGTATCCCCATCTCTAAAATGAGAATAATTATCTATACACATGGTACATGAGAGTTAAATGAGACAAATTATGGAAAAGACTTAGCCCAGAACCCAGCTTTTACTTAAGAGCTCAAAAAACGGTACATAGTTTTCTCATTATAAGTATTATGTATATGTGATATGTAATCCATCAAAATTATTATATATTATTCTAATCACTCTTGAAACTAAATTTCAGCCATGTTTTAAAATAGGGAAAATAGTGACCACACACAGAGACACATGATGTATTCGATTCATTCAAAAAATTTTATTGAGCATCTCCTTTGTTCGAGCACTATTCTATGTATTGTAAATACAGCTATGAATCGAACAGACATAGTCGTGCTTACATGCAGCAGTTTTAAATCTGGTTGTGTGTGCAGAAAATTGTGATTTGTTAATTAAAGTATGCTTTATGCTTATGTTTTAAAACCAGAAAGCAATGTACTCAAATACAAAGCAACAACTGAAGAGATACTAGACTGAAACATTGGCCCATTTCAACAATTAGAACGACATTTATAAGCACTCACACTCTACAGACTTAGAATTTCAGTCTGACACTGAAAAGGTATTTATACGTAAAGATTCAACGATTAATCTTACTGTTATATATAACATAGCATCTATTATGCAATACGTATTATATATAACAGTAAAAGAGTTAATATAATTCAGAGTCAAGTATATTATACAGATAGTTCCCAACTTATGATAGCTGAAATCAAAATTTTTTAACTTTACAATGATACAAAAAGCACATTCAATAGAAACCACACTTTGAATTCTGATTTTGTCCCAGGCTACTGATATGAGATGGCATAGTCTCATAATGCTGGGCAGCAGCATCTAGCCACAGCTCCCAGTCAGGCACACAATCACGAGGGCAAACAACCAATACTCAACACTATACTGTGTTGCCAACATTTTTGAGGTATTGTGTTCTAAGCATGTTTAAGGTTGATTAGGCTAAGCTATGCTGTTTGGTAGGTTAAGTGTATTAAATGCATTTTTGACTTATGGTATTTTCAATTTACGATGGGTTTATTGGAACATGGTCTCATCATAATTCAAGGAGCACCTGCATATTATTTTATATATCATATACATACATGCATTATGCATTTGATAGATGAGAGAGAGAGAATTTGGTTCTTAGTAAATGCAGTTCCAGTAAGCCCACAAAGAAATGGTCCCTTAAATTGACCCTATCACAGAGATAACTTCTGTTTCATGTGACTACTCTGTACACATCATAGCACAGCATACTGGTCATGTGGTAAATATTGTTAAGCAAATGTAACGTATTTGTGCTAAAAAAAAAACAATGTGATGGTACCTTAGCTTAATTTTCAATATGTATTGACATCCTCCTTTGTAAAAAATTGAATTCAGTTTTGATAACTTCTGAGTTAGTTTCCAAAATAGAAATGCTCACTTTAAGTTGTTTTCCTATGAAATGTAGGCTTAAATGTATGAGTTTTGGCTGAGGAGTCTGATATCATCAGATAATTAAGTCATTTGTATTCTAACTCTATTTTGCCTGGATAATTTCTAACACATTGGAGACTGGTGGGGGCAGACAAGCCTTTTCCTAAGATTTTGCTGAGATGTAAATAATCCATGATTTAGGACACTAAAGCAGAAACTGAACTAAACCACAATTTATTATGTACCTGCCTTTTTATTTTTATGTCACTCTTTCTGGGGAAAAAAAAAAAAAAACAACATACAAATATTGAGTAATATTGAAAAAAATTATATTGCAATGGGTTTTTCCAAATGCTTGCAGTGCCATCTTAATTTTGATAATCTGTTGTAGGCTTTAAAACAACATGTCTGGCATCATGTCCTTACACAAATATCACGAGCAAAAAATATTAACCACATCACAAAACTGCAATGAAAAAACATATATGATCACTTCCAGTCAGTACAAACATTTTAAATAATGCATAGCAAAGATGTTATATGAAATCCATTATTCATGGCTTTTCTCATACATATATTTGAAAATGGAATGGTACTGGTTGCCCTGAAAATTTGTGTCATGGTATGTTATGTAGTTTATAACTTTCTACTCTGACACACTTTTTTTGCCTAAAAAGAAATCTCTAATTGGATTGTCAGTCATTTATACATTACCTTCTGCCTACCTGGGAAATGACATGTTCCCTTTAACCACTTTCTTCCCCATTTCTGCTCTAAGAATACTGACTGCCTTTGGCTCTCTCACCATACATACACCTCCTTCCACTTAGAGATTGCTTTTCTTATGCTAAACATCGGGCTTAAGATCTAATTGTATAACACTTGAGATTACTTAGTCAAAGATTGTTTAAAGGCAAATTAACAATATGCTATATTTAACAGGGAAAACTAGCATTTTTTGAAATCTCTAATAATAATAACAATAATAACAATGATAATGAAATAATATGACCAATGACAAAACTTTAATGCCTCGACTTGAATTATTTTGCTTTTAAATATATATATATATAATGTAGTATTATATAGTATAACATACTTCTATATTTTATACTATTTAAAAATATATATTTTATATAGTTATATATGTGTGTGTGCATGTATGTATAAACATAAGACAAATCTGGAGAAATTCTAAAGCAAACTTCACCCCCGACTATAGTTATTTATTTAGGATTAAACTCATCACTTACTGTCATAAATTTCAAATAAATGCTCTCAGATTGTACTTAAAAGTAAATGTAAATTAGAAATTTAATGGATAAGTACAAAGCAAAAAAAAAACTCATTTAAAATGGTTTTGAGTGGTTATAATACTGTAGCAGTTGATTCGATTAATTTATTGAAATTCTAAAAATTTTATGCAACGAACTCTGACGAATGCTGTTGAGAATCAGAAGATGAACAGGTACAGAATAAAATGTGCCCTCAAAGAGAAATGTAACCTTTTGGAAAAGATACATACACAGGCTACAGAAATAAAATACGATATGATAATGCAATAATGAACATAATTCTTTATGTTCAAAAGTAGAGATTAAAGACCATAAAGGGACTTTCATGAGGGAAGTTGGCATTTGTGCTGGTTTTCAAAAAATGAATGAAATGTTACTGGTGGAGAGAGAAACTGTGAACAAATATATGACAGTAAATATTGCAGAGGAATCTACTTACCTAAGCAAATATGGCTACAGTGTTAGAGGTTAGAGTTCTGGATAGAGCTGTGAGTGTGGATAGAGACAGAGAATGAAGAACCCCAAATTATAAACTATACATTTTAATCATTATTTAGAAACCATGTGAAGACATTGAATGTTTTAAAACCAGAAAGCAGTGTACTAACATTGGTATTTTAATGGATGAATTCAGGGGACAGACTAATTAGGTAAATCTTCGCAGTTCTATGTCAGACACTCTTGCCTGAACTAGGTTACAGACAACTGGGATGGAGAGAAGAGAGATGCCCAATAATAATGAGTAGAATATATTGTCATACCATTTTGAGGAAAGAGTCATGGCCAACAAAAGACGTGTCTGATAAAGGAGTGTTATCCAAAACATACAAAGCACTTTTAAGATGCAACCATAAGAAAATAAACCCAATTAAAAAATTGGCCAAAGACTTTATCAAACACTTCACCAAAGAAGATATTCATATGACGAATTAGCATTAAAAAGATGCTCCACATCACAGGTCAGCAGGAAAATGCAAATTAAAACAACAATGAGATACTACTCACTTACTTTATAGCTATTAGAAAGGCCAAAACCTGGACTACTGACAACAGCAAATGCTGGTGAGGATATGAAGCAATGGAATGGGAATGCAAAATGACATAGCCACTTTGGAAGACAATTTGGTAGTTTCTTATAAATCTAAATTTACCCTTACCTTAGGATCCAATAATTATGCTATTTATGTAAAGGAGTTGAAGACTTATGCCCACACAAAACCTGCACATGGATGTTCATAGCAGCTTTATTCTTAATTGCCAAAAGTTGGAAGCAACCAAGATATCCTCCAGTAAGTGAATAAATAAGTGAACTGTGGTGCCTCCAGACTGGATTACTGTTCAGCACTAGAAAGAAATGGGCTAACAAGCCATGAAAAGACATGGAAGAATCAAATGTATATTACTAAGTGAAATGAGCTAATCTGAAAAGGCTACATACTGTATGATTCCAACTATATGACATTCTGGAAGAAAAGGCAAACTAAAGAGACAATTTAAAAAAAAAAGTGGTTGCTAGGGGTTGGTATTAGAGAGATGAATGAATAGGCTGAGCACAGAGGATTTTTATGGCAGTGAAATATTCTGTATATTAGTGGATATAGGTCATTACACATTTATTTAAATCTATAGCACGTACAACACCAGGAACAAATCTTAATGCAAACTATGGACTCTGGGTAATAATGATATGCTAATGTAGATTCATCAGTTATAACAAATGCACCATTCTGGCAGAGTTGTTGATAACAGGGGAGGCTATGCATGTGTGGGGTGAGGAGATATACGGGACATGTCTGTATCTTCCTGTCAATTTTGTTCTGAACCTAAAACTGCTCTGAAAAAAACTGTCACAAATTTTTAAAAAGTCACGGCCACCTACTTGTATAGCATGTTTTTAGGAGTAAATTTGGCCACACTAAGTAGCCAAGATATGCAGTCAACTGCATCCACTTCACTGCTTGCTCATCCTTCAGAATTATTGTTAGAAAATTCAAGAGCAAGTACTCTAAATCCTTTATTTCTTTAGTGTCACTTTCCAGTATGTAGAAAACACACTACTCCTGGAGAAGGCTCATATATGTGACTAATAAGCTGCCTGTTGACTGACTCCTATGGAGTTATTTTATGTGAATGCCTTAGTTTCAAGATGAGTCTATGTGAAAGAATTGAGGACATTTGGGGAAATACATTGACAGATGTATGTAGACTGACACACTGGAGATGATCCAGAAACTAGGAAGGTTACTTTTAGTTTATTTTCTAAACAAACAGTGGTCTTCTAGGCTCCCAGAGTATGTGAGCATGAGTAAGAAATTCTAAGAGTTTCGGGGCTGGATTATATGTCATGGAAAATGCCATTCTACTCCTATGTCCCACCTCTGTGACCACGAATAAAGGCCCATTAATTATAGATATATTATAGTAGATCTGTAAGGAACTTTCTATTTATAGACCGTCTGACCCTTCCATTTTCTATTTGAACCCTGGAACACAGAATGTAAAAGCGCCCACAGCTACTCAGTGGCAGAGCTGGGAACAGAATCCAATGTTCTTGATGCCATTTCAGCATTATTTCCATAGAACACACAGGCATTCATACTTTCAGGGACTCTTTGTGTCAATAAACAGGTTTGTTCATATCTTTCTGTCTTTGGTCATCCCTGGAATCTGACTTCCAAAATACAGCAATTCCCTTTCAACTCAAAAGATAATCTACTCCTTAGAATGAACCCTCCCTTAGAAAATTTATCTCCACTGTGCTGAATTTGAGGATATCTGGTCTCAAGTATTTCATGGAAACATTCTTTCCTCTGAATTTGTGTTGTAAAGTCCTGTTACAATTTGCCACTTCCAGGGGATTTTGGGGGGGGGGGGCGGGGTTTGATACTTGGATTGGCAAATCATACTGCATCCATTTTGGAGCTAAATATATATATATATTAAAAAAAAGCAAACGTTTGAGCATACACAAAAGAAGTTATTGTTTTGGAGAAGGAGCACTAGAAATCACATCCAAGTTCTCTGACACAGGAAAAGTCTTCATGACCATAAATATAGCTCAGAACCATGACCAATAAAAGCATAATAAAATAAGTAATGATCAAAAAGATCTTTTTCTGTAAGTAAGTCAAAGCTCAGTTTTGACACATGGCTTTCTAGCTGCTACTTTAGATCACTAGCACACAATGGACAGGTCTTAGCTTGTTTTTCACAATTCACTTTAATTTGATAGACACATTTATATTTTCCCTCATGTATCCGATTATATTCCAGGGTTCCGGCCACAGGAACAGCACACCCCACAACCCTTTTACTGAGGCATCGTTATCCTTCATCTGCAAGTCTTTATCTTTGACTCACTTTGTAGTTTGGGGGGAAGATGTTCGATGATTCTGTTGGGGGATAATCATTCAACAAGCCAGAGGATCACAGAAATAAATCCTAAAGATCAACATGACCTTCATGCAAGGTGGTCAGTATTTTACACAAATAGTCTATCAGTGGCTTAATCAATTCAAATGGGATATCAAAATTTTGGCTTTTATAAGGCAATCATTTGTGTTAACTTCAATGAAAATGAAATGAAAGAATAATACTAGTTTTTGGCTAATTGTGACTTTTATTTAATTCAATCATAAAAGCCAGGACTCAAAAATTCCAAAAGTAACCTTGAAAAAGAGGTGGGAGCAGCTCTGTTCCAGCTGAGAGATTGGAAAACTCTAATGGCGTGATTTCAAAGACAACTATGCTCAAAATATTTGTGCAAGACACAAAAACTAAAGCCCCTCCCCCTTGCTTTACTGTTTAACTCTGAACATCTTTATCAACTCTTTCTGAAATGTGGCAGTGTTAAGTAATAATTTATTTTTTATTTATAGCATTTCTTCTACTCAAGGTAGTGTTCTGTAGAAATAATGGAATCTACATTAAAGAACAAGTATTAGAAAATAAAACAAGCAATATTCTTCCTCTCAAAAATAATGCTATTCTTAAGCAACAGTAGAGCATACAACTATCACTCAATTTACGTAATACAACCAACATGTGTATGTGTGTATATATACATATTTTTAAATGGCCATCGTTCATTAGCCCTCAGAAGGTAAATCTTAGTAGTGTACGAAAACATGTCTCAAAGTATGCATAGATGATACAGGCTCTGTTCATCCCTCTGGTGACCAAATCAAAGTTGTGACAGAAACAAGGAGCAGCAACAAGGAAAAATTGCCTGGAATCTTGATGAACAAGCCATAGAACTAGGGAGAAATCCAAGAACGCACCCTGTGATGGCAGAAGGTAGGACAGGGCGAGGACGTGGGGCTGCCAGGTCTGATCAGCTGAGTAAAACAGAGTCTGTGACGTGGCAGACGCTTCTTTAAGGGGCTGTGTCCACAAGCAGATTTTCGCGGCGATGGACCTGCTCGCTCTGAGCACCAGTGCTGATTCGGCTGTCCACAGGGGTCACCAAGGACTTACCAGGGAGACATTGTTAGAGTGAAGGCCAAGGTGAAACTTGCTCTGTAGGGAAGTGCCAGCAGTATCTATTGTTCCTTGTTGAAACCTCCCCACAGCCAGTGAGCGGACACAGCACCGCCATTGCTGTGAGGTCATCAGACTGGATAACAAAGGTCACTCTGCCCAGAGGATTCCCTGAAACTCCACCTCCCCCAACTCGCGGCACCACCCAAGCCACATCCAGGTGTAGCGTCAGCAAGTCAGGTGCTCCTTGTTGAACAGCACCTAGACTCACACTGGGGGCAGCTGGCCTCAGTTTCGAGTGTGGCCTGTTGAGGCAACCATAAGCACAGCATCTGTGGATTGCTTGCTGAATCTTAACAGGTGGCCCTGGAGGGGCAGAGGCTTGAGCTAAATTTGGCCTGTAGCTGAGCCCCTCCCAGGACTGTGCCGCTGGACAACTACTTCACAAATCCACACTAATAAGACTGGGAGACTTCGGAGCTTTGCTTATTAGTACATAGAAACAGACACAGAAAGGCAGCCGAAATGGGAAGACAAAGAAACAGAAACCATATGAGAGAACAGAACAGAGATCCACATATAATGGAGTCAAGTAATCTAACAGATGCTGAGTTCAAAATACTGGTTTAAGGATGCTTAATGAACTTTTGGTTAAATTCAATAAGAACTTCAACAAAGAGATAAAAAAACATAAAGATGGAAATGGAAATTATAAAATGGAACCAATCTAAAATGAAGAACACATTATCTGAGATGAGAAGTATATTAAATGGAATAAACAAAGGAATAAACAGAGTGAATAAAGAAAAGGATCAAATGCCCTACCTAGAGGATGGGAAAGCCAAGGACACTCAATCAGAATGGCAAGAGATAAGGTGCCAAGACTACAAAAATAATTTAAGGAGCATATGGGACACTATTAAAGGTCCAAATATCTGTCTGATTGGTGTAACTGAAGAAAATCAAGATGTTGAACAGCTATTTGAAGAAATAATGATAGAAAACTTCCGTAATCTGGTGAAGGAAATAGACATAAAACCCCAGGAAGCTCAGAAAATTCCAAAAATCAGGGATCCAAAGAGGCCACACCAAGACACATCATAATGAAAATGCCAAAGTTTAAATAAAAGAAAGAATATTAAAAGCAGCAAGAGAAAAACAGATAGTTACTTATAAGGAAAAAACCCATAAGACTAGCAGCTGATTTCTCGAAAGAAACTATGCAGGACAGAAGGTCTTGGCAAAAAATATTCCACAGAATGAAGACCCAGGGTCTACAACCAAGAATAATTTATCCAGCAAAGCTATCATTTAGAGTTGAAGGAAACTTAAAGAGTTTTCCAGACAAAAACGAGCTGAAGGAATTTATCATCACCAAATCCGTATTATAGGAAATGTTGGAGGGACTTCTTTAAGAAGAAAAAAACATGTATCAAAAACAGGAATAAAGAATGGTGACAACTACATTCTTATCAATAAGTACCTCAAACAGAAAAAAATTAAGTGCTCCAACTAAAAGAGTAGATTAATGGAAAGGAAAACAAGACCCCTACATGTTGCCTATAAGCGACTCGCTTCAGATTAAAAGACAGATTAAAAAGAAGGCGATGGAAAAACATATTACTTTGATGGACTAAGAAGGTATTTAAATCAGACAAAGATAAACACTATCTGATTTCACTTATATGCAGAATCTAAGGAATAAAAAGAACTAAGTAATCAAAAACAGACTCGCAAATATAGTGGACAATTTGATAGAGGGGAAGGGAGTTTGGGGGACTGAGAGAATGAGATAAAGGGTTAAAGAAGTACAAATTAGTAGCTGATGGATGGAGATGGGGAGCACAGCACAGGGAATGCAATTAGAATGAATATGTTGGTTAGGTGGAGGGTCAGGAGAGGGAGGGAGCAAATGCAGGGACCGTTTTACAAACTATATAGATGTCTAACCAATGTACTGTATACTTGAAACTAATTAAAATAAATATTAAAAATTTCTAAAAAAATAAAAAAATAAAAAAACAGAAATAACCTGACTCTTAAAATTATTACTGAAATTAATGATGTGCCTAGATAGACTGGTGTCTGAAATACAGAACATACGTCACTATTCTTTCTGTCAACTTCATCATGGACACATGTTTGGGCCTCAAAGTAATTGCTGAAGAGCCTAAAATTTTCCTGGTTAATTTTCTGCCATGCCAGTAACCAAGAACAAAGAATTCTTATCTGAATATTTGGAATATTGTTTGTGATGCGAGCTATATACCTCATCAATGTAACTCAAAAATTATCAATTTTCTACTTCTCTTAATGTTTTCTGAATGAAACTTTGTCCAGAGGTAATAAGCATAGGCTGCGATGAGTAATTCTT
Organism: Rousettus aegyptiacus; assembly: GCF_014176215.1. NCBI lineage: Eukaryota > Metazoa > Chordata > Mammalia > Chiroptera > Pteropodidae > Rousettus > Rousettus aegyptiacus. Next base: position 19,519,200 of record NW_023416289.1, read on the forward strand.
CTGTATTTTAGTTAATTTACCTCTGATCAATTAGGACAGGCCAAAATAGTTCATCTAGAAACAGAATAAATTTCTGACTATAGAGATAAACTCTAGGATTTATTATCAGTGTGTTTATTGAGCATCTGTTTCTTTTTCAGAAAAAAAATAGAGTGGATGATATTTTTACTATCAGTCTGACTTCAGTTTTAACTTCTGACTGTAGCATTCTCTTACTGAACTGTTGTGATTTCACATGTTTTGAACTCAGAAAAAGTTGTGCAGTTAAGCCACATAAATTTCACCTCTATTTGAGATGAGGGTTATGACATTTGGCCAATAAAGAGTTAAATATTTGTAGCATATCTTTTTTCTGAGATCTCTTTTCTGTAAAGATTTAAGGGTTCTCTGAGATAGAGTAATGATCTCTGATTTCTTCTCTATCTCCTTTACTGTTTCCCTTTCGAATCTTTGATGCAAGCAAAATAAAAGGGAATGACAGGCTTTCAAGCTATTGTCTTACGACTTTCAAACAAGTTCCACATTTCAAATATTTAAAATGATCTTATGTATCTCAGTGCCATGGAATTTCATGGCCAGTCTTTCTTTTTCTTTTTTTTTTCCCCCTTCATCATTGTCCTCTGTCATTTTTAACCACACTGCTGCCCAGTTACAGTGTGTTCTTTCAATATCTTTACTCTAGCTCCTTCCAGTGGTAAATCACGAATGTGCTGCAGACAGCAGAGATCTGGAATATTCTGATGTGGCAGGAGGGCAATGGTGAGTAAAGATTATCACCAGTTCCTCTTGCTCCTGATTTTAAATTGAAAGTAAGATTCTAATGGGGCCTGAATCTAGAACTCAAGGTTTTCGGAAACTGTAAAGCCACTTGGTTCACTTGAGCTTGATACTTCTCAGACTATCCAGAGTAGGAGTTTCTGAGACATGTGGATGAAAATTTCCAAACCTTGGCAAAAATCCAGCACCACAACTCCATTAAACACATGACACACTCATTTCCACAAGCTGAAAGTTCCTTTGGGCTCTAGGGAAAACAGTGCTCTGTAATAAAGGCAGCAGGTGTTTTTACTAATGATCTTTTAATGGCATTTTTGATGGTTTTAATTAAACCCCAAATATTTCTGTTGGAAAAATAAAGGACAAACGGTTTCTAAGGCAAAATAAATAGTGTTTTTAAGGATACATTTAAAAAAGGAAACTGCATGTTGTCTCATTAAAGGAAGCAAGTCATGCCTTAGTAAAGTCCAACTGGAAGTTTAATAATTGAGAAAAAGTTAAATCACTATGATAAGAGTTGATAAATGTTACTGTTAAAAAAAAGGTTAATAGATTTATTGAAGAAAGAATGTCATATCCTGGCCCTAACCTAATAGGAAACACAGTATGTATATTTATCACATTAAAATATTTTGGTTAAATGTATGTAAGTATATGAACAATGATAAGATCTGCTATTAATTATGAAGGGAATCAAGATCTCAGGCAAACCTGATTCCTTCTTTAAGAGATGACGATGAATGCTGGGTAGTTCCTGATAAACAAGAAGCTTCATGCTGGCATCTTTTGCTTGGCAAGTTAGATTAAGCTGGTTCAAGACTAGAAAAAGGTTGGCATAGAGTCTGGGACATGGCAGGTATCATTTATGATGTTAGCTATTTAGTCTCTTGTGCCACAAAATCTCACCAAGGCCTATGTAGAGTAACATACAGTAGAATATCCAAAATCTCTCCTACCCAACACTTTGATAGGAACAAACATCCCAGGACAAAAGAAAGGTCCCAGATTCATTTCTTCAGTCTCCCCAGAAAATGTGCTCTCCATCCTCTCGTGTGTACGGTTTCAGTGCTCAGTGAAAAAAAAAACTGGTGGCATGAGCCCTGTCCATGGGAAAGCCTCTCCAGTGAAGTTGGGCTGGGACCAGGTTGTTGTCATGTGTTGGTAACAGGTCACATGATTCTGCTCACCTGTGGCACCGGTATTTATTTATGATACTTCAGGACCAACCCACAAAAGTGCTTTTGTCACAGGAGAGATCTTTCTTAGCCACCAAACTGAGTAATGCTTCCACAGTTTAACCAAAACTGCAAACTGGCTCAAGTTAGAATACTCAGTTTCCTCATGACGTATGGGAAAAAGTACAAACTTTGCATTATGATATCCAGAACCCTCCCTATTCTGACCCCTGTAGCCTCTCTGGTCTCCTGTCTCCCCCAACCCAATATCCATTAATTTCCATGCAAGCTCCACTAAATTCTAATACTTTGTTTCAGAAAAAAAGATTAAGAGGTTTTATACTGATGCACACACTGTGATATCAGGCTTAGAATTCACTCCCTCACAAGGTATATCCGACAATAGTCTGTGCATCCCTTAAGACCCTGTTTAGATGTATTTTCTAACCTCTTTCTCCCTGGGTCTCAGTAAAGCTTTAACAATTACAGGCAGAAAGGATAAGCTGAGGGTGGATAGGCATTGCAGAGACCTCTCTTTTCATCTTTGTATTCCTTATCTTCTTCAACTTAAAGTTTGTGTTAGTTAAGATAAAGTTAGCTATTGTATTAAACAAACCCCAGTATATGGCATGGCTCATAGGTGACAAAAGTTTATTACTTATGTTAAAATATCATAACGGTATTTTTGATCGGGGAAGAGTCTTCCACAAATGATACAGGGATCAAAGCACCCCCACTGGCCCCTCCATTATTGTTTACATGTGACTGTCAAGGTTGCTATGCTCATTTACATCAAACTAGATAAAGGGAGTCAGAGATGGAGAAAACACATCTGTTGTTTCTCCATCTCAGCCCTACCTACATCACTTGCACTCAGATTCTACTGGCAAGAGCGACTCATGTGACCTCATCTAAATGCCAGTGCACTGGGAATTATCATCCCAGCTGATTCCCAGCAGCAATTCCAAACTATGAGACAAGGAACATTAATATGGATGGATAGCTGCAGGATCTGTCACATAGTTCATATTCTAATTAGTTTAAAGGGCAACATATGGCAGTTTCTCAACAAGTTGAACAGAATTACCATGTGACCCAGCAATTTCACCACTAGGTGTACCCCCAAAAGATTTGAAAACAAGTGCCCAAAAACTTACATACAAATGTTCACATCAGCACTATTCACAATAGCCAAAACGTAGAAACAACACAAATATCCATCAAAAGATGAATAGATAAACAAAATGCAATATATCCATACAATGAAATATTACTCAGCTGTAAAAGTAATAAAATACAGATATATGCTACAACATGGGTGAACCTTGAAAACATAATGTTAAGTGAAAGAAGCCAGACATAAAAGACCACCTATTTTATGATTCCATTTATAAAAAATATCCATAATAAGCAAATCCATAGAGACAGAGAGTAAATTTGTCATTGGCAGGAGTTGGGAAAAGAAAGATAGAGAGTGCCTGATTAACAGGCACAGGGTTTCCATTCGGGATGATGAAAAAGTTCTGGAACTAGACACGACATGGTGAATGTACATAACGCCTATGAATTGCATCCTTTAAAACAGTTAAAACAATAACTTTTTTTTGTTATGTTTATTTTACTACCATTTAAAAAGGAAAATGTAGCTTTCTGGGGGCACATACTGAATCACACCTTCAGCTTATAAGATTTTTATTGTATTTAATGACATAAATAGTAGCATAAAACCTCAAGCAAAGAGAATAGTTAGCACGATTCCTCACTGTTTCTTTTTCTTTGAGCATTTCATATTCCTTTCTTCCTTCAATATAACAAATATTTTCTGAACACCTTTTTGGTTCCAGGCACTGGTCTTCATATTCCCCCTTACCGATAACTCGAAAACTTGGGGAAGCCCCAAGGCATATTTAAAGAGGACACAGGTTCCTGGTAATAATATTATTTTATAACGCACCACAAAAATTGGGACCCTTGGTCCATTCTGTCCTTAAAGATGCTTGACTACTGGAAGACTATTAGTTTGTTGATGCTTTTGTGATGCTGTCTTATAGCCAGTGTAGAACTGTTAATTATATCACATTCAGGGCCAGAAGAAAGGCCTTGCCAATCTGAACCTTACAAAATATCTGAACATTTCTATTCTGTTTGACAACGCTGTTATTCAGGACTTTGAAGAAAACAGAATCATCCCATAATTCTTTATACAAACAAAAAAGTGTGGCATCCTGAATGATACGTAACAGAAAATCCAAAATCTATTTATATTTGGATTTGCATTTTTATTTTTTCTTCATTGTCATTGTACATTTACTTTCCTAATCATATTTTAGCTAAGTGAAATAGTAAATGTGGTTTATCCTCTCAAATGACAAATGACAGCTAGAGGCCATCTTAAGTAAGCTGACTGGCATATTGAGCTGGTAGAATTTAAATTTAACAGAAAAAAAAAAGGTAATATAATCTTAGAACTGGAAAGGTCCTTTAGAATAATTTAATTTGACTTCTTAATTTGCATATGAGAGCAAACTGAAACTCTATTGTGTGTATTTTCATCCATCATCTATAGTGACCACACATCCTGGTATGGACCTGTTGCCTCAGTGAATTGAGAATAGCACCTCCTTTCATTCTCAAAGATCTCCCAGTTTAGAAGATAAATTAGATGTTCATCTACTCTGCTTTATTTTTGGAATTATGAATCCCTTAGATAATATTATATAAACTCAGACCATCTAGCCATAAAGCAATGCATAGCTGTACATACATACAAGGATCTAGTTTACTACCAACCTCAAGTGATGAGCCTTTGACACAGAGGTCAGAACAAATAAACAGTATGGATCGAATCCTAGCATCTGTTCACAAAGCTAGTTAAGCAATGCTGCCTAATTAAATCTCCACACCCTGATGAGATAGGTCTTATTGCACCCACCAGACAGGAGACTAGTCTACGATGTGCACTGGTACAGTCAAAACTCAAACTCTGCCCTTCTTATCTACTGATATTTTTAACATGAGAGGTGTACAGCACAGGGTCCCAGATACAGAATCTTAGTTTATATCCTGACTGACATTAACTAGCTATGTGACCTCAGGCAAGACAATTAACTCACTTTGCCTCATTTTTCTAATTTGTAAAATGGAGGTGATATTAGAAGTATCAACTTCCTCCTGATTTGTGAGGATTACATAGAATAATATATCAGAAGTGCTTGGAAGACTACCTGGGATATAGTAATCCATCAATAAATGTTAGATAACATTACGAAGCAACATTGCTTCTGTGTAATTACATACATATGACTATGTGAACACATTAGTAGATTGTTGCACAGTATTTATGAACTGTTGCACAAAAACCAAGAGTTCATAAGTAATCTAAGAAACAGAAAAATAGGAAACTACCTTCACATTATGCAAGTATCCTCAAAATATTTATCATGTAAAAATGGTGACATGCATCAGAGATAAGCAAAAAGGAGACTGAAGAATGTGAAACTATGACCATGTGTCCAGTTAGGGTCAGAAAACTTTCCAGAGGACTTCTAGAGAAATGTATGAAACAAAATACCTTTCAATATATATACCATTTTTATGCCATTTTTCATACAAAAACCATCAATAACTTCATTGGACTATTGATATTCAAATTCTGACAATGCAATTCCACTCCTTTCTAAAATTATTTCCCATCATGCGAGGCACACTGGCTATATCTTATTCTACAGATTTATTAATGTCAAGGTATAGCCTTGGAGGTGGGTGTCAGTGATTTGAAATAGTCATTGGTTGGAGCTTACATATTCATCCATAAATAATGAACTAACATTTTTTTGGCTTGAGCAAAGTTTCCATTTAAATATAAGACCAGCTTTCTTATCATAGCCACCTAAAAGGAGGCAGAAGGAAAAGAAAGGAGATAATGTTCTAGTCAGATTATGTCTTTACGTATTCATAGATTCTTTATTTTCCTCAAACGCCAGAATGTGACTTTGAAATTTTTTTCTCAGTTGAGACCCTTATTTGCAATAACTCAAGCTAAAATTTAAATTGCTTGAGCTAAAAAGAGGCTTTATTGATGGACACGATGACTTTGAAAAAAATAAGAAGTGCTACCTTTTATTTGTTATTATTTCTACCTCTCTCCTGCACTTGTTTCATTCTTCCCCCCCAAATTTTCTCCTCAAATTATCTCTAGTACAACATCCAAAACATCGCCTCAATTCCTATTTCGTATTATACTTTCCTCAAAATGAATTCCTATGAAAAAAATTCTACTAATTTTTTAGCGCAATAAACAAGTAGATGAAGAAAAGAGACTGAGTCAGTTTCAGAACAACAGGATAAAAGAACTTTTTAAAAATTTATTTCTACTACAGTTTTCTTTGAAATGCTCTATTCCATACACCATTACCTGTAATCATAGTTGACTTCATGTCTAAGAATTAACTACAACTTTCTCTTCATTGAAATCTTTTGCACGACAGAAACTGAAGGTTCTTTACTTGAACTTCATTCATAAGAAACCATGGTCCTAATAAAGAATATTATCATATCAATTGTAAACATTTGTCAAAAATGAGGAATCCAAGTGATTAAATACAAATTAAAGCAGCAAGTTAAGTGAGCGGAACACTTGAACTACTTTTTAAAGGAGGTTAATTGTCTCCTGGGGAAAGACTTAACTAAAAGGAGGTGATGAGAGAAGACTTTTGTGAGATCCTTAGAATTATGAAACCTTATTTTTTTCTCTTTGTTTCCCAAATCCTGAAAGAACAGTGTGACTCATAAAGAACTATTAAAAATGAAATTGAAATAATGAGATTTTTTTGGGGGGGTGGCAATAAAAGTTAGTGTTTCCTAGATTGCACATTAAACAGATTATTATACAACACCCATTCCACATTCCTGAAACAAGCATGATTTCTATCATCAAAGAATTTTTATTTCCTCGTGAAGAGGCAGAGGAATAAGCTAACAAATTTCACAAAAAGTATTTCATGCTAGAACAGACAAAGGAACAAAGCATTAGAGAAGGACATGAGGGAATGGTAACTTCAGTCTTTGGATGCTGACCATGTCTTCATAGAAAAGGTCATGATGTCCGACTAAGCTTCTTGGAATAGGGAGTTTCTAGGAAAATAAGACAGTAAGATTCAAACGTATAGAGAGAATACCAAGAAGGTTTGCAAGGACTTGACCTGCTTGAGAAATGTGTACTCAGTTGAGGCCGGCAGAGTCCAGTGTATAAATAAGATGGTACCAGGAGATAAATAGGGAAAGGAAATCTTTCTTTACTTACTCAGTTTTTGTTATTCATTAAAAAATATTCGTGTAGTGCCTCTTTGCCTAGGCACTGAGTTAGTCCTTAAAAACATAATGGTGAAGAAGTCTCAGTTCACAATATGATAGATGAACAGGGGATGCAGATAAATAGTCATTGTCCAGTGTGTTTGTGCTTACAGTAGAGGAAGATATTAAAATCTACCAGGTGTAGAAAAAGAGACAGTCCAATCTCAGCTCAGGCCATACTCCAAGGGAACATGTGATCTGGGCTTTAAAGGAAGCTTCAACTCTCACTGGTCTAATGGAGCCAGGAAGGTGAGAGTGTGGAGCAGTATAGAGATCCCCTGCCATAGGTATTCTAAACATCCCCAAAAACTAGAGTGTAAATAATTCCCGCAAGCTGAATAAATCATTAGTACTCTTTTAGAAGTAGTAAAACATGTAAAGGCAGAGTAGAAAGAGCTCTGTGCAGCAAAATTGGAATAGGAATATACAATCATGAAGTCTATTTCATATTAATATACTTCCTATGACAAACAATGGTATTAAAGACCAGTACTATTAAGGATATCAAGCCCTTTCATATCTCTGTGCTGTGCACATCAAAAGCCCTCATTCAGCTCACCTAGGTGACCTTGCCATGCTCTCTTCAGGATTACCAAGAGCCTCTAATACATTATTTCTCCATGTTACATGTTCACCAGCATATGAACATTGACAGTGAAATAAAGTATAGATTATGAAAAAAAATGATTCCATAATTTTATCATAGAGACATTATCAAACATGACAGAAGTTAAAAGAGCTTTCTTTTCAAATTCTATGCATATCAGAGACATTCAAAGGTTTCTAGTTGTGTGAGGCTTTTCGGGACAAGGCAGAGAATTGATCAAGAAGATTCAAGTTCAGTTACTATTTCAAAGCTTGATTAGCCACCGCTCCTTAAGTAAATACATAAATAAAAAGAATAGCCTACACCATCTCTTTCCTCAATTATGAAAAAGCAGTTAATTTCCATGTGTCTTACCCAGTTACTAACAGGATGAACAATCTCAAAATGCCTTTAGTCATATAGATGGGTTTACAAAAATAGCAGCTATGTGTTCCATTCAGAACTTTGAGGGCTATATACTCAATATATGCTGTGTTTGTGTTAGTTCGTTGACCTTTATGAAGCGATGACTAAGTAGATATCCTTGGGAGCCAAGCAGACCAGTCAAAGGAGATGCTACAGCATTCAACATTCGATGTGATCATAGAGACAGCATCCTTATCACATGATCTGGGAATATAAAAGTTGCCAAAGCAATGCAAGTCTTCACCTTCCTCTCAAGAGCAGAAGGCTTCAATCTGGGTATTAAAACAAAACAAAACAAAACAAAACAAACAAAAAAACAGTTCACACAGGCTTCTACTAGTAGAGGAGGATGGTAAGAAAGTTCCTGAAGTACTTGTTTTTAGAGACTTTGAAATAGAAACTAAATAAAAATTATGAGAGACGGCAGAGGTATATCTTGATATGCGCGTTTCTCTTGATGCTTTCAAACTCCTAGAATCTGGATCTTTGGCTATAGCCATCATTCAGCGAATTAGAAATACTTGTGTCAGGCAGAGCCCTTACTTAAAATTTGATCGAGGGGGTGATTTAGGTGGCTATAATAGTGGTATTCACTTTTTAAGACAGTCTTTCAAGAAAACATAAAGGAAACAATTGATTTTTTAAAAGCTCATCGAATAGTGCCTGGAACATAACAAGTACCCAATAAATATTATTCCTATTATTGTTTAATTACTATTGTTTTCATTACTGGGAAGCTAGAGAATTAAAAGCAGGTTTTAGAGAGCTGATCAATAGAACAGTATATACTACTATTTCCACAAATTATGTAGTCAAGAACACTTCGTAGTAAGACACGATTACTATTACAGGGTTCCCAATAGGCACATACTATAAGTTCATGTGCTAGATTGGGGGTGGGCTTCTATTACAAAGGGCCAGAGTGACAATATCCTCAACTCTTTAAGAAACTGTTCCTACAGAAAGACTAACACCATTTTTTATATTTTACATTTTATACTAAAAATGTAAACACTAGTCTTAACTTGTAGGCAGTACAAAATCTGGCAGGGCAGTGGGCTGGATTTGACCTGCAGGCAATGCTTTGCCAATGCTAGAGAACCACTAATGTATCTTATTTTTCATCTTAGGTAAGGCACGCCACTTTTATACAGTCACACATACACCTCTATGTGTATGTTTCAAATCTTGGTTATAAATAATTCTGAACTTCGCATTAATAAGAAAAAACATGATTTGCAGCATTTCAATTTCATGAACACCTGCAAACACTACTGAAAAGCTAACAACACTAGTGCCTTAAAAAATTCAGTTTGAGAACTGCCATTTTAAATAAAACAAAAGTAGATGATCTTTTCTTGTTGTTTCTTTTATTCTCACAATAAAAACTTTATTTTAGGAACACCATAAATTTATTATTAATCAAATAGTTAAATACCTGGAAGATAGTAAACTGATTCCTTCAGGAAGAATCACCTGACCTGTGTGCCTCTTCATGACCCCTAAGCCTTCAAAAGTTTTTAAAAACTTGAGTTGAGGAAATATTTCAAGTGGAGAGCCTAAGACCTGGGCTCCAGCGCAAAGCCTTTAGAACTTTATGTGCCATACCCTGCATGGTTTATTTCTATGTCTAAAGATATCAAGTTGTTAGGCTGGGTTTCCTTTCCATTATTCTATTTAGGTTTATTGTTTTCAACTAACATTTAATTTAGTACTCTATAACTAGGGTCTAGCATCATGCCTGACACAAGGTAAAATGTAAATAAGCATTTTTCAGTCCCTTCTCTTATAGAAGTTGCATTTGAGTGGGGGTGGGGTGGAGGTGAAGAGATGACAGGCAAGTAACAGGAGAGCAAATAATTTAAAAATTTAGGAAAAATTTGGATCTGAAGGAAAAAAACAAGGTACAGTGTTAGATGATTACAAGGGATGGGACTCCTTTGAATAGAGTGGTTGGTGAAGGCTTCATTGGGGTGTTGGTATTTAGATGTGGCCTCAGGCATTGAGAAGGGGCCATGTAGGAAAACAACTCGGGGAAATTGTTTCAAAAGAATGAATAGCAAGAGCAATTCTGAGGCAAAATTTTCTGTGCTGAAGAAATTGTCAGAAGGTCGTATGGTCTAAGCAGAGGGAGCAAGGGAAAGAATGGCATAAGATGGGATAAACAGAGCCTGTAGAACATGAAAAGTAATTTAAACACAATTTGGAGAAATCTGAATATCATTCTAAGAGCAGTGGGAAACCACTGAAGAACACTTAACCACCTTCAAGATGTATGGCTGTGAAACATAATGAACTGATCAAAACAACGGCAAGTTAAGCATAGTGGCTTGGGTTTTTTAACGTTAGTTAAAATAGTCTTTCTAGTAAGTCTAATGGATGAAACAGTACTTAGAATAACCCTTGCTTATACTGCGGACTGTGTGTGAACACTCATGATTGACACTTTTGAAATCTCTGTTCACATGCCTCGTGATCTGTGTCTCAATTCTAGTAATCACCATGGTGATTTAACCACCCTTACCAAAGTGAAGAAGATATTGTCATCCCCCATTATTCCTCGTGCTCTCAGCACTGACAGTGTTAGAATCATCATGCAGATTTTAGCCCCTCTGGGAATCTATGGTGTTGGTGGTTGTGAGACCTCCAAACATTAACACTAACTCCTTTGAGCCACCTTTATCACTGTAATTATAATGGCCGCAAGGTCAGGTCCACACAAGAAACTAGTTTCTCCCACTCTCAGAGCATTCATTCTTCAGCAACTATCGGGGCGGGTGCTGTTCTAGGTCTGAAAGTCAAGATTGAACAAAACAAAACCCCTATTTTCATGGAGCATACATATCAGTTTGATAAGAACTTATAATCTCCACACAAATATACCACATTGAATAAAATAACCACTCCCTGAAAATTATTGGCCACCTCTCTTTCTATTTCTTAAAAATGAATTTATTTTCAGGACCAAGACACTCTGCTCATATTCGATCTGCCTGTGCCTCCAAGGTGAAAAAGGGAACCAAGTTCTAAGGTTCTTTGAAATGAAAGCTGAAGGTTCTGGGTCTAACACACCTGGAAAGATGATAAAATCAGCTAGCCAATTTCAGTGCAAATAGGCAAACTGGGGTTCCAAGAAAGGATTAAAGAACCTGATCAAATTTTACATACCAACATAGTAACTACTGAACCAAGGAGCTGGCCCTCCTCTGGCGATGTCCCTGCCACTTCTCAAAGGAAGCTCTCAGCACCCCCTCATTTTATAGACAAAGGAAGGAAACTCAGAGAGGTACAGCAATTTGTTGGAAGGCATCCAGAGGAACACAACTAGGAATATGACCCAACTTCTCTTATCCTCAGTCCAATCCTCTTTCCACTAAAAAAAAAAAAAAAAAAAAAAAATCTTCTTTATATAGGTGCTTATTTTGCAATATGATCTCTTCAACATGAAGTTTATTGACTTATATGAAAAGAATTTCATGGGATTCATTCCTGAGAACATCAACTTTTCTTGGAGTATTATAATACTTGTAAAAAGATGGCCATAAACACTGATAAAAATGGGGAAAAAATGTTAAGGTCAACAAAGGACTAAATGACTAACACTAAGCAACTCATCTTACTAGCCGCTAATATTGTTAATATGCTTAAATTTTAATGCAATAATAATACCACAATAACAGTACGATGAATGTTTTATGCGTTAGACACAGTACTAAAATGTATACATGTATTATTTTATTTAATAGTGTTTAGAAAGAAAATTGCTATTCCTCACTCATCAAGAGAATGGATATTTCAGTCAAGTCAGATGCTCATTGTTTCCTATGCCTTCATAAATAGAGAACCGGGCATATGCTCAGAGACAAGCTCAATGAAAACTGAGATATTGACTGGATTCTGGTCAGCCTAAGATTTGGCTTCCTTAGAACCGAAGCATAGACTTTATGACGCCGAGTAGCAAGAGAAGAGGCTGGCAGCAAGAAGCAGGAAATCTGAAAGTTGTCAGTCCTACTTGTTATTTCAGGTTATGCCTGAAAAATGTGCCTGCATGTAGTCAGGGCCAATGCTCAGTGTGAAAGGCCAGTGTGACTGCAACAAACCTCCTTCCTGTAATCAAAACTCTAGACTCATGAGGTCCGTAAAACTTGACCAGATTATATAAAAGAGCAATCTATACAATGAATTTACTACTACAGGGTTTCTCAGAGAATTTTCCTCACAATATATGATGAAGAAGCAGGAGGGAACATGGCATGCAGTTTCCAAAACTTATTTGTAATAGAATCCTTTTGCTTTATGACACATCTTAAGGAATGGGGAGTTTTATGGATCATTAAGGGACAGATGGACATAGTGAATTCGACAAGTCTTCAATCACTAAATACGATGTCCTAGGTAATGTGCTGTGTGACAGAGGATTTGTTAATCAATTATTAGATTAATCGATGAGAAAGGCAGGAGCAGAAAAAGTTCAGTAACACTCTTGGGCATCCAAAGGGCCAGAGCTGAATTCTTCTGCCCCAGGTACTAGTACTCAGAGAGAAGCCATCTGCCCTCTCCTTCACCTCTCACCTGTGTGTAAGGTGATTTCCTCTTTCTATAAGAAGGTCAGTATCATTGAGAAGAAATCTAACTTCTGGGGCAAGCAGAGAACTCCTTCATTCTAATACAGATACTGGTAGTTTCTGAGGAGTGAAGCTCTTTGTGTTTCTGGTTGCAAGTTTCAAAGAGCATGATTAGGTATGGCAACATTGCCTTATGCCAAGAGAAACGTGTAAATTCTAGGTACAGAGGGAAGCATTCTACCAGGTCTGACCACCTTCAACACTAAGTCGCAGGCTCTGTGGTTTTTGGTGTTCACACTCTCACCCTTTGCTGTCCCAGGTCATCTGCAGAACTGTAGCATCAGCCATTACCTGGAAGCTTGTTAGAATGCAGAATTTTAAGTCCATCACGGAACCTACTAAAGCAAAATCTGTGTTTTTTCACAAGATCCCCATGTGATTTGATGTACATTGAAGCTTGAGAAACACAGCTTCATATGACATTTTTAGAAGCTTCTGAGAAGGATCTTCTTTAGAAAGGGACATTTTACCCTTAGTAGCTGCATGATCTTAAGCAAGGGAGAGTAGCTAGGATTTGAACCTAAGTTTGCCCGACTTCTAAACCTCCAAGCTTTTCATTGTTACATACTGTTGCCTGCTAGTTACGTACCTAAACTCTTAAGCCTTTGCTCTCCTGTCTTTCATTTGTGTGATTCAAAAAGAAAGCTCAAAAAACTCTAGCCACACAAGTGGCTCCTGGGAAGGCAGAGAGTAAAACAAGTACAGCCCACCGTGACCAAAGAGAGCAACTGATCTGGGCTGCAGCAGGGGTTTCCAAAAGATGCCTCATAAAGAGAATCTGAGCCCTACTACCACCTACAGGTGGCAGTGTCCTGGGCATCATTGACAGGGTTGCACATGTCAGCAAGGTGTATTAACCATCATTCTTCTACCAAGTGGCAGAAATCCAGTGTAAAACAGACTAAGCAAAAAAGAGAGCTTTTATTAAAAGGATATTGACCAGTGACATGGTTTTTGTCTGATATAAAATCTCGCCCAAGATACTCAGCCATCCTAGTTTGCCCAGGAGTCTCCCAGCTTCAGCACCAAAAATGCCACACCCCGGAAAAGCCCTCTTTTGCAAACAAACTGGAAGAGTTGCTCAGTCTAGCTCAGTTCCATATACTGCCCTATTCTGATTCAGTGTATATAATGTGGTTCTTAATCATATTTAAATTCTTTACAAAATTACTTCAAATCCTTCTATCTGTCATCTCTCTATTTTACATCTTACTTTATCCCTCTCTTTGAGATTATTTCCTCAAGGAAAGTGAACATGGGAACAAATGCATGGACCAAACCAAAGAGCTAATTGCGTGAAAGCAACATTATAATTTAGGCACATTTATGCCATGTTTTGATTAGTTTGCTGTTAGCTGCAACCCTCATAACTTTCAGGGACAAACACAAGGACTAACCTGAAAACCTTCTAGCACGTGCAGAACAAAAATATCAGGCTAGAACAAATAAGCAATTCTAGGCTGGGGATGCAGTCTGGGATTTGCCCTTTCAAAGGGCAGCAGTCTAACAGCTTGTTAGTTAGCCTTTTTAAAGGCCAGCAACCAGGAAAGTAGACCACGGAGTGTCGGTCACTCTACAGAAAACAGGCCATGCTCCTATGGCTATTTGCAATGCAATAAGAAACACCGGTCCAGGACAAAAATCCACTTACTCTCCGTCAGGGGCACGAGAATAGAATTTCAAAATATTGTTGTAACACTAGATATGCTTAATCTGGGAGCATCTTTTAGGATTACATTAGAAGAAAATAAGTTAGATGACTAAGAAAAATATTTGTACACAAAAATGTTCATATTAGGGTTATTTGTATGTGTATATATATATACACACACACACACTCACACATTTTCAGTCACAACAGAATGATTAAATAAACAATAGTATACCTATATAATAGCTACAACAAAAATAAAAGCAATAATAATTGAGCATAGTGGTATGTGCCATACCATAACTAGCCTATCTCACTTTTAATGTTCACAATAACTCTTTTAGGTAGGCACTATTTTCCACCTTCATTTTATTCATTAGAAGATAGAGGCTTAAAGAGCTTTAAATGAATTGCCCAAAGTGACACAGCTCTTAAGTCGCAGGTGGAAGACACATATTGAGGTCTTTTGGATTCCAGAGTCAATGTTTATCTACGTTCTGCAATATTTAAAAAAGAAACAGATAAAATATAAATATGAATTAAACTAAATATTTCCATCTTTTCCAATAAGTATAACATCTGCTCTAGCCCAAACTCTACCTATATTTTATCAGGATGTATTTGGGCCCTGGAGACAATTATTTCTTTCATTAGACATAATATTTGAACAACAATGACTAAAAGCCACATATCCTAATACTAAATATGTTAGTTGAATTAATCCAAAATAGCTGTCTACAATGATTAATTTCTAAACCTAGTTCTTACAGTTTCTAATTCTTCTGGCCTGCATACAATGTGCTTCTAGATTTTATTTTACTCTCCATTTATCCTCTGTTTAGAGGATATATTATCTTTAAATAAGAAGGTGAATATTATTTGAGCAAAGGCTAGGGACACATTTTGTGCCCTTAATACAAATAATTTTAAGCAATTTGACAGATAGAGTGCCATTACATCATTTTAGATACTAATGGGCATAATAATTCTTCAGCTTCCTCCTAAAAGAGAGCTCTAAAATAAGACAACTGAGTGAAAAGAAAATGTCAAGTTATTTATGGATTCCAGTGCTATTTCATGACACATAAAAGGTAGTCCCTTTGTGGAACCATGTGTCTAGCTTGCTCTTCTTGCCTGTAAGGAGTATTTCTTGCTTTTTTCAAATGGCATCTTATTCCACTTCTTCGGCTGAACCGGCCCAGGTTTTGTTGGCAACCAATCTTCCCTGATCTCAGTGCACAGGGCTCAGTGGGGCTGACTTGTCCCCAGCCTACAAGGCATCCTTGGGATAAAAGCCAACTTAATCAGAGCCTCACGTCCTCTGGCCACAGATAATTCAGGATACACACTTGACCCATGACAGGTCACTCAGAGCCCACAAAGACTCAATTCTGAGACCTCAGACAGAACAGTTAGAAAAGAGAAGATATTCCTCCTTGGAGCTTGTTAAATTGATAGGAAAGTGAGTTTGGAGCTTCTGCAATGCCTTGCCTCAAGGAGCTCCAAGAGTTCTCTCCAGCATGTGGCTAACAAGAAAAATCTTGGGCACAATAAACATTTTATTAACTTAATAATTTAATTCAGCAACAATGAGAACTAAAAGAAATTATACTCTAGGGGAAAAACTACCCTTTAACCAAAATAATTTTTTATCAATTTATCAACAAATATTCAAATCAAACAGATATTTTTCTTCGACATTACCTTGTCATGTAAAAACCCTAGTGAATTAACAAAGCAAGCATCAAAATACATTTTTATCCATTCTCCCTAGCATCCACACTAGATTGTATTTATAGCTCTGAAAACTCATTTTACACAGAAGTTGTTGAGTGTTTGCATTGAGCTGCAAACTTAACTCAAAAGTGTTAAAAAAAAAAAAGAAAAGAAAAGAAAAAGAAAAAAAGCAGAACTGGAGAGTAGAAGGATATTAGAGGTCATCTATCCCTTTGGGAAATTTGCCCAAGTCTCACAGCTAGCTGATGCAAAGAAAATCTGGTCTTTACATGTTCATGCCAGTGTTCCTTCCATAGCATTACAAAATATTTTATCCTGTCACTGAAGGAATCATCTTAAATGGACTATAAAGATTCACTCACACAAAAAACATACATTGTGAATGTGTCTTAATTTTTGTAAAATGTATTGCTCCATCATGTATGTGGATGCCTCCTGGAATCAGAACGTGTTTCCCGTACTTGCAACGTACCTCATTATCCTCTCCTTGGAGAACTATGAATCCCGTTTTGGATCTCAGCTCAAATCATGCTCCTTTCTCTGAATCCTGCCACAAAGAACATGTTCATCTGTTGTACTATTTACTGTCCTGTAACAGTTATTTATGGATGGGCAGGTCTCTCTATCAGAATGTGAGGTATTTATTTTCCTTAGATTTTTCTCTCCAGTTAGTAGCACAAATCAGGGTGTTGAACAGTAAGCAAATGTGTATTTGTTAGTTATTAAAAATAATAATACGATGATTACTACTTGCAGGCTAGGAATGATTCTAAATAATATAAATATGCATAACCATTGTGTTTAATCTTCACAATAGGTACTGGTGTGAACATCCCCATTTTATAGGCAAGAAAACTGACATACATGTTATAGAGCTAATAAGAAGCAGAAGTGGGATTGAAGTCTAAAAGATCTGGTTCCACCATCCGTGATTTTGCCACCATAATATGATGTCTTAGTGCATACTTTTCAGTATATTATGTGATATCCTGTTTGAAATTATGAAATTTAGTGTGCATGGTACAGATAATGAATTCAATGCAAATGGAAGTTGACTTATGTAGGAAATCTCCTGTATACCCTCTAAGAAGTCTGAATGTTCAATTAGCATTTGCTTATCCATACTAGCTGGCCAGTCATTGTTTGTTAGATAAACGGATTCACGGATAAATAAATAAAACCTGCAAAAGCTGTATACTTTGAAAAAGTAAGGTGAAAAGTCATTTAAAATCATGCTTGAAAAATAAACATTGCATTATCAAAATTTCAAAATTCTTTGTTTTGGTCCTTGCTGTGTGCATTATTTGCACAGGAAAATGAGATCACAAAGTGTCAGAAGAAGGTGACAGAAATATAAATCCCAAAGCTAATTCTTTGCATCATGCAGGTTAGAAAACTTCCTTATTTCTTTGCACTTTAAATATTTAATCTTCTCCTTAAAAACATATGATTGGCCTAGCATAAATCCATGCTGAAATGTCACATTAAAAAGTATGTCAACACAATATTAAGTGTTTATGTCAATTCTTCTAGATATCATTCAGTGAATTTTTTCTAGATACAATTTTCTGATTAAAATGAAGCTGATTAAAAAATAAATTAAAAGTAAACAGGCACCGATTGTTTTCTATTACAATTTTAATCCACAGGTAGAAATAAGAATGTCTTATTCTGTCTGACCTAACACTGGCTCTACTGTTGGAACCTTGATAATGACGTGCGGCAGTTGGAAGTTCTTGGTTCATTGAATTGCAGACACAAGAACCACCAGCAGCTATTTGAATCAGAGAGCTTTTGTGATACCCAGATGTGGACTTTCATGGTTGTAACCAAATACCTCACATTCTCATGTCTGTAACATTCCAGGTAGAGATGTATTCAGTGATTTCAAGGGCTGACATAAAGATGCTGGTTATGTTTGGAATCAAAGCAAGGATTTCACTTTAAAGTCACAGAAAAAAATGTAAAGTTTTACATACAGTCTTGCCATTGCATACACACACACAGACAGACACTCTCATATACTTTACAATTTTAAAGTCTATTCTCTCTTCTATGACATTAATAACTCCAGGTCTCTAAATATTACAAAAGATTGCACACTGGGAACAATATGTTCCATATCAAAAATAATTGCTATTTGAGTGGTCACTGGGAGTTTGATACTTGCTTGTTTTACAGCAAGTTGCATTTATCTCTAAAGTATGACTGTGAGAACTGGACATGTGGAGAGTTGATTTGACTCAGCGAAAGTTGTTTGTGAAATGTACGAGGATATCAAATTATGGCAAATCAGCTTGAATCCATACACCTCAGATCATTTCTCCCCAGAGGCTTTGATTTCCCCCCAAATTTCATGAATTCACTGACATAAATGTGGCCCATATTTTTTTTGCGGTTCTTGTTATTGTTACTGGCATCTCATCCAAAGTGATATCTCTTAACATTACAATTAAAATAAACTATCAGAGCTATTGGCAGGATGTCACAGATATTTAGAATCATACAGAGCTTTATTGGTTATGAAGTTCCTCTCCATGCTCTTATTAGGTTTTACAAAGTCTATGTAACAATACTTTGAAAGCAAGAGTAAGCATGTTCTTTAGAGGTTAGAGCACTGTCCCAAGAGGTCACAGCCCTCCTCCCCTTTCTTCTCTGAAGTTAAATAATATTCAGCATGAATATGTACTGAATGAATGTCTTCTCAACAGAGCAATTAGGATGACAAATACCTTCCTCTTCCCTGACAACATGGTGGCCTCAAGTTGCAACAATTCCTGCAACCTAACTATTGCCCAAAAGAGGTCAATATCTACTTTGCCAAGATGAATACTGTGGTTTTTGGCAGACTTTCTCCACAACCCAATCAGACAGTCTTAGTCACCTCATCTAGCCAGTGTATCAGTTCGGTCATTGAAGGGACCCGGTCTACTTAGTGGCTTAGAGGGAAAGGAAGGTGTTCACATAGTAGTGACACACAGTGGCTATGCTTATAAATGTTTAACAGGCTCTCCGGAAGGAAACATGAGGGAAGGAGTGGGGAGGGAGGAAAGGCTTAGCAGTGTTTGCCAATTTCCATGCTGTAAATATTTCTACCAGCCTATTTCAAGCTACCAACATGTTTTCGATGGGTCTGCATAACAATCAGTTCTTGTGAGCCAGTGCAAGCTGAATATATATTAAATAATTCCATAAATAAATAAAAAAACAACGAATGTGGTAAATGCTAGTTTAAGGAAATGTATAACAGGAGGATATTTCCTTGAGGAAGAAGTCAATGGAGGAGTAGCAGATGCTGTTGTTCTTTTCCACACCCAGCACCCCCCAAACACACCACATCTCCGACGGGCATTCACCATTTCATTATATACTGATAGCATTCTACTGCAAACACCTGTGACTTTCCACCTAAGGAACTTCTCTCAGCCCACATGTGGGGCAGATAAGAAGTGCTAGAGAGTGAATGCTCTCAAGAGCAGCCTTGAGACAATGATAGATGAGAGCAGAAGTACAAACATCCCACTTTCATTGTCCCTGGGTGGGACAACTTTGGAATGTGTTCCACACGATCTCCCAGAGCACCCCAGCAGGCTTGAGCCACAGGTGCCCACTGAGGTAACCCTTTCAAAAATGTGCCTGCCCTTCAGGGTATGCCTGATACCCACCTACTAGAATCACATCCCAAATAAACTATTTGTGCTCCAAGTCCTTGCCCCCATGTCTGCTCTATGGATAATGAGCCAACAGTAGTAATCTTTCCTAAAGAAAGAGTGGTCAATGTGAAGGGTAGGAGTCAAGCAGTAGAATAGGGAAGGAAGGGTGTACCAGCCCGAGGGAATAGCATGAAAGGATACACAGATGTACATATACCCTCTGTAACATGACATATACATTCCTAAAACTCACCATGCTATGCAAAATTGCACAATAAAAATTTCAGAGTTTATGAGGAAAATATAGTAAGGACAAAACACTCAAAAATTTCATGAGTGGAACACAAAAACGGAACCTAGTAAAGGTGGTAGCATGATTTTATACATGTTAAACAGTTAAAAATGCATAAGCCATTCGTGAAAGTGGACATGAGACAGATTGCAGCTTGTGACTTACTGGAAGCAGTAGAAGGAAGTTATTAAAATTTGTGATCTTTTGAAGACTTAAATACTAGAGCATGTGTTTCTGCCTTTAAGATATATGTCCTTTGAGGCATGCATTTGTAATAGATATCTGTTACATCAAAATTGATAATTCAATTGAATGAATATCTTTTTTAATTAACTTGTCTATCACTGCTGGAAATTCCTTTTGGGGCTTTCTCACCTGCACCTATGGCTTCGCCCAGCAACTAAAAGCTTAAGAAACTGTAGCAATGTTTGAAACCACCAAATAGTTACTACCAGGACTTAATGAAACCACTTCTGTAGGAATAGAAATTTCACTTGAGGTCCTCATATATAAATAGTGCCTTCTCTTGGATTGCGAGAAAGGTTGTTCCTGATTTTTTCTTCTCTCTTTGGTCTTCAATCCACATGCTTAACAGTCCTTCCATGTCTTTTATCTCTTTAGGCCATGTTCTTATGGCTTCACAGGACTTAAAGTCATAGACCTTTCTTTTATTTTCATGGCATTATCTCTGATGGTCCCCAATGTGGATTCCTTTATGTCTGTTTCTCAGGAGATAGCACATGCTCTCTCATTTCTTTCAATACTTAAAGCTTTCCTTTTGCATGCATTACTTGGTGATTTTAGTCCAGGACACTAAAGCATGTTTGGGATGTCAAATGTGTGCTTTGATTTTATTGTAGAAAAGTTAACAAATACAAAAGAAAAGCAAAACATAACATTATAGAATAACACACACAGTAAACCAAGGTAGCTGGTGGATGTTTGAGGTGGGTGGGTGAGTGAGTGAGTGTGTGTGTGTGTGTGTGTGTGTACATGTGCATGTGTGTGCATGTATACAATATAAAATAAAGTGCTAATTACAGATCTGGGTCACAAAATAAAGAAAACAATATGCCACTTGATTTTTCTGCTAAAATAATCTGGCTTATTTCAGTTTATGTTAGAGAAATGTTTGTTGTTTTAAATGAAGACAGAACAAGGAATATGCCTCTTATCTCCAACACTTTGGAATTATAAAAAGAGATTAGACATATAGTAAAGAAATCAGAATATCAGTACATCTGGTAAAGTTGAATACTGTTCAATTTGTCTAACCTGGGGCCAATGCTTGAACAGTGTCTGGGGCAAGTTTACTGGAAGCAGAACACACAATGGGGGTTCATGTTCAAGTAACTTATGAACTTACTTAGCTTCTCCCCACCCCCTTTCCTTCCTTACATGTCCCAAAAAGAGATATGTAAGGAAGGAAAGGGGGTGGGGAGAAGCTAAGTAAAGTTGCAGTTTGAGGTGAATTCTAACTTAAGCCTGATCCCCCTGGGAGCTCAGCAGTATGAACTGCACTGCAGTGTCTGTCCCATCCGGATGAACGGGAGCTGGGTGGGGGTTTGAATCTCTGCAACAGTCATCCATTGGCCATGGTAGAGGAGAGGGGCCATCACTCCAAGATACCTCTATGAAAGGCTGCCCAATCACCCAAGAGCAGTCCTCCAAAGAAAGTTGTGGGAATCAGCCATCAGGAGTAGTAGCTATGTCAGTTGGTGGATGGATGCATCAAACAAATAAAAAGGACCCCAGTATATCTGAGCAATGTGCCAACAGTCTCTGCTATAGAAGGGAAGCATTATTTTTTAGAGCTGTGTGTCAAAATCTAATACACTATCTTATTCAAACATCCCAATTACCTTTGATGATAGATATTATCACCATTTAACAAATAAATGTGAGGCTCGTCGTGTTTAAGCAATTTATTCACTGTCACACATTAGTTGATCTGGAAGTCTATTACACTATCTTCTGAATCCATAGCTCATTGCCCTTCTCTATAGTAATGTTATACTGCATGTTTGTTTTGTTTTCAGATTTTTTTATTTGTTAGGGTAGTTTGGTATTAACCATGGAAATCTTATTTTAAATGAAAGCTTACACAGAAACCAACTATGTAAAACATAAAATGGAAGTCATCACTCCTGGATCTCCATCCCATCCTGTCCATTGGGGGCATATCTGAGGGATGTACTATCGCAGAATCTCATTGTATAATATCATGTTGAGAGACAATTCTTCATGAGTTTCTTGTGTGTCTCCCATTTTCTCCTACAGCTTTTATTCTGGACTATCTTTGCAAAGATTTGTATAGCAAAAACCTTGAGAAATAAAGATAGTGTCTCCCTCTGGGGCAGAGGTTGGATTTGTTTCCTGATCAGACAACCTCTGGAACAAAGGTTGAATAGGTTTGCTAGCACTTCCCCTTATATGACTGGGTATTTCCTAAGTTCAGCTTCCTCAGATGAGACACAGATTGCTGGGTATGTAGCATTCACCTCTGTATTGTCCCATGGCTCCTGGGGACAAGGGAAACCAACATGAACATGAAGCTCATGTTGCATGCTGTGCTGTGAATAATAAAGTCCTTCGTCTCTGACCCAGTAGTCTTGTGTCTTCTGCTAGCATCTATGAAACCGTGGCAAACTAACGTGTTAGTTTCCATGGAGGGTAAAATCTCAGACTCTTCCCATTTCCTGACATACCCCAACTTCCATTCATATAGATCATACTGAAATAAGACTCATCAACCAGCATTGCCTAATGATGAAGTTTCTGGATTTCACTATTTATCCAGTTAGGAATTGGTGCTCATTATCCCTTAGGGTATTCTGAACCAAGCTGGCAGCCAAAACAAACCTGAGGAAGGACCCAGGCCTATGACAGTCAGATCCACATTCAGGTCTGCCAACAACTCGCTGATGTGCCATGGTTGTTTCCAAATGAAACAATTTGGAACAAAGCTGGCAGGCAGAATGGCCTCTCAAAAGCTGTGGAGGGCATTTGTCCATTTAGGCTACTTACTGGAAGCAGTGAGAGTTTGGGTTTAACTGGATTGCATGGAGTTTCTTCTCTGTGTGACTTCCCTTTATAAAATCACTGCACAGTGTGATTCTGAGAATTAGAAGAAATGCAGACACTCCAGGGTCTGTTACAAATATCAGGACAGGGTAGTCTTCAGTGGAAACCACAACACTCACTAAAGCTAGAAAAAGAGTTAGTGAATGAATATGTGGAACATATATTATACTGTATTAACACTCACTGTATTCAATACATAAAGTATTATATCAATTGAATTCAATGTCCAAAGTTATTACCTATATTTACAACTCTACAAAAGCTTCTTTTACTTATTGAGAATTTCAAGAAGTTAGGTATATGACTGTCTTCCTTTTCAGTTTATAGAGCATGAGGCAAATGAAAGAAATGTTCATATAAATATAAACATTGACATAAATAAATATTATAATATTGAATAGCAGTATAAATATATAAAAACATAAGTTGACATAAGTCAATATAAAATAATAATAGTTTATGTCAATAACACTATAAAATAATAAACAAATATAATAATTCACTATAGTTGATATAAATAATAACATTTATAGATAATTTACCAGATGCCTGGTACTTTGCTAAGCTTTTTACTGACATTCTCTACTTAACTATAACCAAATCCAGTGAGAAAGCTACAATTATTTCAAACAGTATGCAAATAAAGAAACATCAGAGAGATGTCAATTATACTTTCTGGCTAAGGTCACATAGTTAGCAAGTAGCATAGTTGTATTCAAATTTGGTCTTTTTCAAGTACAAAATCTAATATTTTAGGTAATTCCTTACAGGATTTGGCACAATAGTTAATTCTCAATAAACTGTAGCTAAGATTAATATTAATATAAGCATGGAAGTATATAAGGGATAAACCTTGTTGACTTCTCGCTCGACTTCTGATGCCTTATCTTTAAAAGATAGAAATGGATTTTATAATTGAAAAGCTGATTTCTGGCTTTAATCTCCTGCGATTCTGTGCCATTTGTTTCTCCCCCATGTCGATTCGAGCTTATAAATCCTCAATTCATCAGGCCCTCCATGCTTATTCACTGCCTCCTTCAGATGGTCAAATTCACCCAAACCCCTTCTCTTATGCTCTTCATCTACTCTCCCCCCAGCTGATGGAAATAAAGTGTCCTTTTATAATATTTCCAAAGAAGCTTTCTTTTTCTTATATGTTGAAAGGAGAACTCCTTTTGGAACTGCTTTGGTGGACGATATGGAGTATTTCTGTAGAGACACCACATTGTCCTCAAGGAAAGGGTCGGCTTTGTTTATTTGGCGATTACACTGACCCTGAGCACAGGGGTTACCTGCTAAGTACACTATGGATGTTATTTCTAATACACGGAGAGTCGTCATGGTGACCCAGAAACACGGGGGAACCCCAGGGGAGTGGCTGTGAACAAGCTTCTCTTTTGTGATTTTCATTTTTCATTATGTCTGACATTTTTGAAGCTGAGCTTTTTAAGAAATACCAGTTTTAGAAGAACAGACTGGGGATATATTTCAAGGAAAGGTAAAGCAGTCACTCACTCACACACACACACACACACACACACACACACACACGTACAGTAGAAAACGTGCCCATTTGAGATGAGAAGTGGTGTATACACAGGGCCTTTTACTTTGTTAGCCAAATGAAATGTCCACACATTCATTGTTCTTGAGAAATAAACGAATAATCAAATCATATTCGCCTTTCGTTTTGAAACATCTGTGATGTTAGCTGTCAGCCTAGTGTTTGATGTTTCCAAGTGTAGAACACATCTGCGCTCAGCTGAGAAATTTCAAAGCACCTCTCACTTTAGGTATTAAGATGAAATCTATACTCTCTATATTAGTACAGCCAAAATATACTGGTCTGGCAACTTAGTTGTGGTATTATGTCCATTTTCCCCTTGATGTGGATATTCCAAAACTTGACAAATAGGAAGATAGTTATTGAGTTTTCAAAAATTTATTTTCTGGTAACCATTTCTTTTCATTGGGAAACTGTTATAAATAAAAGGTTCCATGAGAAATCTAGAGATGATTATACCCATTCTTTTGTAAATTTATTCAGTGATCATTTATTAACCACTAGTATCTACCAGACTAATGTATTGTGGTAGCTACTGGAGAGCAGAGTAAGGTAGAGAAGCCATAATCTCTGCACTTAAGGCAGAGCTTCCCAACTGCTGTGCAGCAAATGGGATACAGGAGTGCTGTGAGTTGTTGATCATCTCAGCCTTCACAGAGGCAGGAAAGACGAGTAGTTGTAAGGCTTCCTAGCAGCTCACCTTCCTCCATAAATAGGCTTTTCTAGGGATCCAGGGAGGTTAGTCTTAGCTCAGTGGTGTCTTTTTTCTCCTGTTCAGCCCACTAAGTTGTAAGGTCCAGCATGCGTCACCTGGTGCTACCCAACGTGGCATGCTGAATGTAGCCAAAGAGTTCCTCTACCACCTGCACAACTGTGTCAACACTCAGATACAAATGTGTTGTTGGGCATCTGGAATCTGTGTATGAGATGCTGCTGGAAAAGATATGGTCCAAGGTACTCAAGGAACCAAGGTGTGGTTTGTTGATGAGGAAGAAAAGGTGAGGAAGCTAGGCAGGGATTTTTATAAGAAGCAGCTCTAGGCAACAGGCCAAAAACTATCTTCTCATGTTTCTGCTAGGTCTGTCCATTTGCAGCCCATGGGTTTTGTTTTGTTGTGTTTTACTGTTTCAATATAAAAGCTAACTTCCAGATGACTGTTTTAATAACAGAGACATACTCTGTAATTTACAGCCTCATCGCTGTTTTGAAATATTTGACATGCAAGAGTGATTAAATTCTAAATCTATTCCCATTATCATAACTTGTTTCGACATTACATTTAGCTATGAAAGATAAGGAAAAGCTGTTCGATTCCTTAAATATGTCAACCACTATAAATTTATGAATTATTGTAAAAAAAAATTTTAATGTGTTATCACTTATGTGAACAAAGTTCTTCTCATAATGACAATTACCATCAGTTTGAAGAGGTCAAGTAGCCCTTTGAAGGACAAACGTGATGTTAAAAAATAAGGAGTTAGAACTTTCACTTCTGGAAAGATGGGGTAGAGGTTTTTCTTCTCTTTTACACCCACTAACTAGAAACTCTGGGATAGATATATGGATAAATAGGTGATAGATATAGATGATAGGTAGATGATAGGTAGGTAGGTAGGTAGGTAGGTAGATAGATACATAGATAGATAGACAGACAAAGAGACAGACAGACAGACAGATGAGAGAGAGAGAAAAATAATCAAAAATGACTCTGAAGGGAGGAGAAAAGAAGTCAGACTAAGTATTAACAATAGGACTTAGGAACAATAGTAGTAATTTTCCTATGTTTTCTTTTGGGCTCATATATCCCAGTTTTGGAGTTGAAAAAAATCAGCAATCAAGAAATGCTAAGGGGTGAAGATATGAAAAAACCTGAACAAAATCCTACTTTTTCCAGCCAAAGGACTGAGAAAGGGGCAGCCCAGCAAGACAGAAACACCTGTACAATAATCACTGCAACCAAACACTTGTCAAAACAAAAATTGCATGAGACAAAGTTAAACAGTTATTCAAGATAATTGCAATAGGGGAGAGAGACTAAACTCAACTGCATTTAAAAAGCAGTAGGTTTTTAAGCACTGGGGATAAGCTAGTATAAAAGCAAAGGAGCATGTTGAGGGCAGGGGTTGATCAATGAGAAATTTCTAGCACATTGCTATCGCAGACTCTGCCAATGCTCTTATCAGAAATTAGGTCAGCTGTGTTGGCTAACTGGTGACTGGAAAGTCAGGAGCTAGAGGCAGAAAGAAGGCTGTCAGTAGTTTAATCGAACTGGGGAAACATTAATGCTGTCTTCACCACACCACAGAAGGAACTGTGCTCTGGCCACACTCTTACCTTTGCAGCGAAGGCCCAGTGGGGAGCTGAGACATCTACTTATATAAGGCTGCAAGAAGTTGTCCCAACACCCCACTCTGGTGGTGTCAGGCAAGATCAAGTAAGGAACCAAGACTTTCGTACCCCTGTAGGAGTAACTGCAGTGGGGTCAGAGGAGTCTTAGTGGAAATTTAAGACTTTTACAATCACCTAGTGGTAATGAGGCCACCATTATTGTAGTGCCAGTAAAAACCACAAAGAAGCTGGAACGTCCATTTTTTCCCAGCAGTACAGGGAGCCCTACCTCCACATTTTCAAAATAGGACAAGTATGAAACCTAAATTTCAACCTTCACCTAGCTACAACATAAGGCAGCACTGTTCCATTTCTATTGTTGGAATGATAGCACAAAAAGCCAACTAAAACATAATGTTTAAATAAGAGTAAGAGTCTCATAGCGTAATACAAGAATGAAAAATCACTCATCCTGCAAAGAATCAAGATCTGAAAGTAAGTGAAAAAGGACAATCAATAGTGCCAACACCATGATGAAAAGATGTTAGAATAAACTGACAAAAAATTTTAAACTGCCATGATAAATGCCTCAATGAACAATTATGACTTCAAACACTTTTTTTTAATTGAAAGTATCAGCAAAGAAATAGAAGACATAAAGAAGAACCAATGGAAATTTTAAAACTAAAAAATACAGTAACCAAAATAAAATGCTCAGGACTGGACTCAACAGCAGAAGGGAGGAGAAAGAGGAATCAATGAACTAGAAGATAGAATAATAGAAATTGCTCAATCTAAACAGGGAAAATAAATGGAAAAAAGAAGACTCAGCGGCCTGTGAAACTATAACAAAAAAAAAAGTCAAATATTTGTGTCATCGGAGTCCTAGAAGGAGAAGTGAAAGAGGGTGGAGTGGAAAAAGTCTCAGAAAAAGAGCATTAATGGCTGAAAACATCCCAAGTTTGGCAAGAGACATATACATAACCAGATTCAAGAAGCTGAGCAAATCCTAAACAAGATAACCCCAAACCAATCTACTCTAAAATAAATCCTAATGAACTTCTGAAAATTGAAGACAACAAATTTTGAAGGCAGCAGAGAAGGATGATGCACAATTAAAATGACAATGGATTTCTTGTCAGAAACCATAAACACCAGACAAAATGCAAAAATATTTTTCAAGTATTGAATGAAAAGAACTACCACTAAGAATCCTACACCTAACATAAACTGTCCTTCGGAAATGAAGGAGAAAAAAAAACAATATACAATAAAGAAAAATTAAGAGAAATTGTCACCAGATCTATCAAAAAAACAAACAAACAAAACTGAAGAACATTCTTAAAACATAAAGGCATTTGATAAAAGAAAGGACTTTTTACAAAGGTGAACAAATAATTTAATGGAGAAAATGGGTGTTACAGTAATTGGACATCCATGGCCAAAAGGTAAAAAAGGAATCTTGGCCTAAGTCTTATAGCTCATACAAAAACTAAATCATGGAGGAATGTCAGATGTAAAGCTATAAAACTTTTTGAGAAAAAAAAAAAATCTTCAGGATCTAGGGATAGGCAAAGAGTGATTTTTAGGCTTGACACCAAAAGCACAATCTATAAAAATAAAAAATAAAATAAAATGGACTTCATCAAAATTTAAACTTTGTATCTACAAAAGACGCTGTTAAGAGAATGAATAGACAAGCTACACAATGGAAGAAATATTTGCAAACCACATAATCCAACAAAGGACTAGTATCTAGAATATACAAAGAACTTTCAAAACACAACAGTCAAAAAGGAAACAATCTCATAAGAAAATAAGCAAAAAAGGTGAAGAGACATTTCACTGAGAAAGATATACGGATGGCAAATATGCACATGAAAAGATGTTCAACATCATAAACCAGTAAGGAAATGCAAACTGAAACAACAAACAGTAAGGTACCACTATACAACTGCCAGAAAGATTCAAAAAAGAATACTCAAACCACCAAATGCTAGCAAGGGTGTGAAGAAACTGGTGGGAATGTAAAATGGTACAGCCGCTCTAAAAAACATTTTGAGTTTCTTTAAAAATTAGAAATGCAATTACAATACAGGCCAGCATTTGTGATCTTGGGCTTTATCCCAGAGAAATAAAGACTTATGTTCAAACAAAAAGCTGTTTAGAGAGGTTTATAGGAGCTTTATTCATAGGAGCCAAAAACTGTAAACATTGCAATGTCCTTCAATGGGTGAACAGCTTAACAAACTGTAGCACATCCATTCCATGGAATGATATTCAGCAGTGAAAAGAAACGAACTATTGATACATACAGCAACCTCAGTGAATCTCCAGAGAATTACGTCCAGTGAAAATGACAATCCTAAAAGGTCACATACTGTATGATTCCATTTGTATAACATTTTGAAATGACAAAATTATAGAAATGAAGAACAATTAAGTGGTTGCTAGTAATTAAAGAGAGGCAGGGTGAGAGGGAAGTGTATTTGGCTATAAAAGGGCAACATGATAAATTTTTGTGATGATGAATTTTTGCGATGATGAATTTTTGTGATGATGAAAATGTAATCTATCTTGACTATATCAATATAAGTGTCCTGGTTGAGACATTGTGTATAGTTTTACAAGATGTTACACAGAATCTCTCTGTTGTATTTATTATATCGCATGTAAATCTACAATTATCTCCAAATAAAAAGTATTATAATAAATAAATAAATAAATAAAATTCATGAAAGTGAGCCCAATTTCTCATTTAAAATTTAGAAATTATTTATATTCCATATTTTTAAACTTCCTTAATTTTTTTATTGTAATTACTTTCATTTTTAAAAAAAATGCAATCTTTTCACAAGTCCCTAGCACTCCTACAGTTTACTCAAAATACCATACAAATATTATAATTTATATGAATTCCATGAGAACTGGAACATTCACACTTAACAACATAATAAAATAATAGTAACTATTTTTTAATAACCAGAAACTCTGCTAAAATTTTAGTGTGTATTTTCTTATTTGACCTGCAAAAGAAGCCCACGTGATAGCTATTATCATCCTATTATTTTGATGAGGAAACTAACACTAAGGAAGTTAATGAAATTGCCCAAGAACTGGATCAAGATCCAATGTTAACAGATGCTTGGATTTTTTGAAAGAAAACATTTTTTAATGTGTAATCCAGTTTTCAAGCCTTAGCTACCATGTATTTACTTAAGCACTGCATGTTCCGGCCCTGTAAAGGGCAAAGGAAATCATGTCTGCACAGAAGAGTCCACCCCTAGACCAACAGTTTGCAATCCCTGCAATAAGCAATGGGAAACCTTTCACATGATCTGATGTCCTCAGGTCCACCATCTTTTATCCACAATTCCAAAACCCCAAATCACTAAAAACTGAAAGGTTTTTCATAAATCTGATACAAACACATCTGGCTGGAAAACTGCACTTGAATTGATACAAGCAAATTTTAAGACTTTATTTAGTGTGACTATTTATCACATTTACTCCAGAAATATTAATGTATTTTATTATAGGATACTGTCCCACTTATGCTAACGCTGATCCATAACACATCATACATGTTCCATATTCTCTCTAATCCACCCCCACCCCCAAAATTCTGAAATCTAAAATATAACTGCTCCAAAGACCTTTATGAATCTGAATTAGAAAAATAACTAATGGCACTGTGATAAGTGATAAATGTCCTCTCTGGAACCATTCAACATTTCATCTATCCTCTTTCCTCTGCTCATTCATCTATTCATTCGACAAATATTTGTTTAAAAATGTTTATCGAACATTTCCTACCTGTCAGATGTTGTACAGGGTTCAAAAGAGAGAGGGGCAAATATGACTCCCCATTCAATCAGAAGTAATGAAAGGAATGAGAGGGAGGCTAGATGTGCAAACATGCACTTAAAATACTCCAAATAGATCGTATGTGAGGTTTGTACAAATGATCTGATAACTAGCCATTTGAGAATTGTTGAAAAAGAAAACAGAGACTCATCTCATTTACTTTGGATGAAAAATACAGCAAAAGCACTACTAAATGATCTAGCTGAGGCCTGAGAAGAACCAGGAAACTATTATGTAGTAATTAACATGGCTGTGACAGGAGGGTGCCAGTTAAACTGGAACGGACAACGGTCCTGCAGGCTGGGAATGTGTTAAAGGTGGGATACAGAGAAAAGGAGGAGGCTAGAGCGTAGAAGAGGAAAGATTCTGTTTCAAGTAAATTAGAATTTAGTAGCTTATGAAATGACTTTTGTATTAGAAGTTCATGATATAGTTAAAACTTATTAATTCAGACTAAAAAAAGGACTAGATTGGTTAGCTACCTCTCTGAATTTTTTCCTCTCAGTTATTAATTGTGAGAAAAAAAAAAGTACTTATTAAGTCTTCAGAGGCTGCCAGAGTTTCAATGATTATGACCCCAAAGCATGTGGTCTAGAATATGAGGTACTAGTTAAATGTTTGTTTGTTGAATAACCTCCACTCTCTGTGTTCAGGGTCCATACAGTCCAGGTTGTTTGCGTCAGCTATATATATTAGATGCAGGGACTGTTGATCCAATGTGAGTTGCAACAGCCAGAGACGATCTTTAAAGGTGATGCAGAGTACCACATATCAGTATTTCAGCTCTGTATGACAATCCAGTGTTTGCTGCTTCTCATCAGGGTCTCTCTCTTCCTGTAAAATATCCACTGCCACCACTTAAGGCAGAAGGCTAATAGCACAGAATGGAAGACAATTGCCCAGGAAACTCAGAACGCATATATTAGAGAGCAGTAAAAAGCTGTCCTGGGCAATTGTCATTGTCCTTGCATTCAGTAACATCATTATTTTCAAGTGCATTATGAATTGTCTTTGTTTTCCTAGTGTACTCATCAAGAAAAGCCTTATGATAAAAGATTATGAATAGAGTCTGGGATTAAGAAACCTGAAACAATGAAAGATTTCCAGGCACAAGGTTGACTCTAGAACTATCATTGCGTCTAGTTTCCAGGCAGTCTCCATTCCCCACCCGAAAAATAAAAAAAAAATAAAAAAATAAAAGTTTTATGAAATAAGCAACTTGGCAAATACGTGGTAAAAGATTTCAGAATTTCAGGTACCTACACTAAACTGACTACAATTATGTGAGACCTTAAAGATCAAATTTATGATTCATTAAAAGAAGGGAAGATTATTCTAAGGTTTATACATCTGAAACGCACAAGTCATGAAGGTCATTTCAGAAAAGAGCCTTAACCTATCTCCCACTCATTTGGCCACACACTTCATCATGGACAACTGCAATCAAGTCATCTTTTTAGAATCTTTGCTCTCTCTAATAGTGAAGACATGGCCTTTCAAAGAGAGGGACTATATTCAAGAAAATTGGCTATTTAGGTATTAGAAGAAATAAAGAGCCAAGAATGATTGAGAGATGGCTCAACAGTTTGTCAAGAGCAGGAAGCTGCCATCACACAGAGGCTGTGCAAACTACAGGAGGAATTGGTGACTTAGAGCTTAGAAGCCAGGCCCATGCTAAGAGAGATAACTATAGTAAAGGTATCAACAGCATAAAGGAAAGGACTTTCTTGTAGGAGCTGGAACCAAAGAGGAGACTCAGTCACTGCTGGAGATGACAGAAGAAATAGAGAAAGAAGAAGGAAAAAGTTCCATCTGTCCCCTCCACCTGCCCTCCGGGATTCTTCCAGTGCCTACCATTGCCCAAATCCAACCAGAGGCCAGAAGGCAAATAAAATAACACTTACTGTGACAAAAATACAGCAAGGGAAGAGCAGGCCATGAATCTGAGAGCAAAGAAGCAGCTGACCTGCAACCCTTTACTTGTATTCTCCCCTCTATATTCACCCAATCATAAAATATTGACGAGTCTACTTGATAATGTCTTAACTGTGAATCCTCTATTTCTTAGTTCACAAAGGTATGTTTATAGATCTCAAGAAGAAGATAATGTTGATTATTGTCATCAAATTTTTTTTTTGCATCTTTTTGTCCAAACGTCACTGCATTGTTTTAAATAACTCTGAGGGCTAGGCACATTCTATGAACCTACTACAAACAGCATAAGACTTCTGCAGCATAGGTCATGCTCCAGAACCTCTTAATGAGAGCCACTGATGTTTCTTTTCAGGCTGAAAGATAAGTACCAACAAGAACATGAAACTCATCAGCCTGTTGCAGACTGTTCCAGAGATCTCCGAGACTAAGCCCAATATGTCCAGAACCCTGAACTGGGGCCAGAGCTGATTTGATACACAAATTTTAAGACATTAGAAGTTCGTCATTTCCTATGATCCCTTTCACCATCATAATCCTTAGTCATCGAATACAGTAATCACCCAGTAAATTATTTTCTATAACTCTGCTTTTCTGATCTGCTCCTTCTAGAACTCTCATTCCTATATTCTAAATTCCTTCTCATGTTCAAATTTCACAAATCGCTTTCTCTCTCTCCAATCTTAACAGAAATGAGGTTCTCACTTCAGTCTTCTCCCACATAAACCAATCATGTTTCCATAGCCCTTTGGTTGGAATGGGAGAATACCCTGTCTTTCAACTACTGGACCATCATTATTCTTCTCTTTGATAAAAACCCATTCTGCCATCTCCTCACAACTGCTTCTTATTCCCTACAATTTGCCTAAGACCATGTAAGCAGGGTCCCAATTAACCCCTACAAGGTACCTTAGCTTCCTAAGAGATTTCAACATCCATGAATATGATCTATTCCAAATCTAGCCTTAATATTCAAATAACCTTGCTTCCTTCTCCTTATGAACTTGTTCACCTATTATTCACACTTACTCTGGCATTTCACACTTACCTGTCTGGGCATATATAGTATCTGCTTCTACATATTTAGCTCCTCAAGGAAGAGGACTTTGTCTTATTCATTTGTGAGTCTCAAAACCTAGTAGCTCTCCCAGTGCATGGTAGGGACTTCATAATGAAGCCAGCTGGAATATTCTCTCATTATATAAACAGATTAAATAGATCCGGTAACCAGACATCTGATAATAGCTTCTTAACATGGCGAAATTAATTCTTTCTGTGTAACAGGTTATACTCAGAGGAAAATTAAGTTCACCATTAATTGTTTCTGTCTTTGTAAAATAGCAGATACATTCTCCCTTTTGGTCATAGCAGAATTAATATGACAGTTGGTGATAAAAACAGAATATTTCAGACACAAGAGGAAAAAATTATTGGATTTTCTTAGTATTCACTTGCTATTAAGTTCCTCTCCAGCCATCTTATAAGGGACTATAATTGAAAATAACAGCAACTTCATATACTCTGTTATATGTCCATATTTTTCCTTGGTAATTATTATAAATATCTTGAGTCACTTCTGTGGACGATGTGTGGGTAGGACTAACCCACCACACAGATTGTTTGGCTCTGAAGCATCTGTTGAAAACAGTGCAAACTGATGAGTTACTGTGGACCCTTGCTGAGCATACTGTGCTTGCTGGCGCTTCGACTAATGGTGCTCATCAAGGGTCACTTACATTTTGGCAATAATGTTCTAACAAGAAAACCTCTCTCAATTGGAGTGCAGGGAAAAGTTGTAATTCTAAAAACTGGAAATGGTGCTGTTTTGTCAAGGTGTCTTTTTGTGAGGTGGGAAGAGTGAAGTTGTCCTCTAATATGCCTTCTTTTATCTGTTTCACATTCCCCATACATCAGATCTAAAGTCTCATCTAAGAAAAACTAGCAGCTTCTAATGATCAAAGCATTAACATGCATTATCTCATTCGAGCCTTAACAACAACTCCATGAAATAGATACAATCATTATCTTACTGTCATCTTACAGATGAAGATGCAGAAGTCAAGCATCTTGTGTGGAGTCATCCAGTTAACACGTGGTGGAATCAGGATTTGACACCAGGCTGTCTACCTGCTCTTCGCCATTAAGCTATGCTGTCTCACGGAAGAGGCACCTGTTTCAGATGCTGACTGT
The DNA here is from genome assembly GCF_014176215.1 of Rousettus aegyptiacus. Taxonomy (NCBI): domain Eukaryota; kingdom Metazoa; phylum Chordata; class Mammalia; order Chiroptera; family Pteropodidae; genus Rousettus; species Rousettus aegyptiacus. Next base: position 19,554,439 of record NW_023416289.1, read on the forward strand.
CAGATTATGCTTCATATGACTGACATTAGATCTTGCTCTTAAACTCAGCCTTGTACCATAGAGATGTGCATTAAGTATTGCATTGTTGGAAAACAATGACATTTTCAGACCCTGCAGCAGTCTGGGCCAGAATCAATGTTGCACTTGCTTCTCCTGGCATTGAATGTGTCCTGATGGACTCTCCATTGTGATGATACACCTAGACTTTCCTTTATGGTTGTCTAATATCACTCCCCATTCAGCTGAACACACTGAGCTTATCATATCTGAGCACCTAGTAATGTTTCAGATGAAACACAGCACCACAGCAACCCGGCCGTATGTGCCTAGGACATAGTATTCACTCAATGCACATGTACTGAATGAATAAATCAATCTTCTCCTTCCCAGATTAAAAAAAGAAGATTCTGATGCCCAACGTTAATGACATTGTGTTCCTCACCATACTAAAATGATTTTCCAACCTCTGATTTAACTTGCAAGGGGTTGATGGCAATTAGAATTTGAAAAATGTTAGTTTTTTATTTTTAACTTGAACTATCTTGTGTGAAACATTCTGCTCACTCCTGATTCATTTAAACAAAGTTATCAAATATATATTTTTTTCTATCCCCAAAGCAATCCTAATACCAGACTGTAAAAATAGGACTTTCTACTTATTTATTTTTAGATAGGACCCACAGGGAGTCAACATGCTTCTAGTGTATTTTATCTTACATCAGTGATATCCAAAGTCCCTTTCACACGTAAGATTCTAAAAGATTCTATAATCAACAGCACTAACTTTCTCCTTTGAAAACAGAGAGTATGGGAATTCTAAACACACAAAATTTCAACAGTCATTTTTCACAATTTGGGAATGGGAGTATGACAACCATTGGGGCTGAATACCTATTACATTTTCTAGGCATTGCGATGGGTACTTTCAAAGCAATATCTTCTCTAATCCTCATAAATAGTTGAGGGCTAAACTCTTAAATTGTCAGAGCCTTTAATAACACCCTCTCTGCCTGCGAGTTCTCCTAAAGGCTTGAAGACTGCCCAAAAAGGTAGCATCTCCAAGGAAACCTGAAATGCCACTAATGCCACATTCTAATATAAATCATGCAAAAATACCTGTAAAATGTTTTTAGAATCTAATAACAATAATGTCAGTTTTTCACACTGCTCCCTCACTCTTCCATCTGCTATTGCCTTCCACTGATAGTTGCTGTACACAATGGGGAATTATAAATTAAAGTCCCGGGTTCTGAAGCAAATATTATACAAGTTTATCTCTGGAGGAAATATATGCCTTGAATTCAAAGGCAAAGTTTCTCTTTGTAAAGTTAAAATGGACTGAATACGGGGGAAATTAAGCGATATCTATATCATCTTAGAACCTATAAAAAAGGAAAAGATATATAAGAAACTTTATTCTTTAGCCAGAAAGTATGTATTTTAATTAGATAGAAAGTTTCCCATTACTATACTTTGAGGTTAGCTCTTGGTTAAGAATGAATGTGGGAGGATTTTTAACATAGACATTAAATATACTGCAGTGTAAAATGGGAAAGATAATTACTATCAAATCGTATGATCCTGGTTATGTTTAAACTATAGATATATATCTGTAGCCTCTATCCATAAATATCTTGAAAGCAAAACAAAACAAACGAAAAGTGAAAAGAGACTCTTAAATCACAAATTATCACAGTATTAGAAAAAAGACAAGCCCCGTGGTAGAGTTTGCCCATGGTGTCTACGGAGAGCTCGTTGGCCATGGAACTGGAGCTCTGTAAACCATAATCTGGCCCTGCTTCCCATACGGAAAAGAAAATATCTCTCTGGAGCCAAAAATAAGAAACAAAAATTGATGTAGACCCTAATGCCGTATCCCCTATTGAAACTGAAGTTTTGTCTTCTAGCGTCTTTTGACTGTGTGAATTCCAACCAAAAGCTTAACTTCGCTCTACTTCCTTACAAGTGTAGGAGGAATGACTAGTCACTTGACATGCTCTAATCTGTCAGTGGAGAAGTATATCTGACAACTCTGCTGGTTGTGTAAAACAGAACACATAAAAACAAAGTCAGGAGCCACCCAGACTGTGACACACAACCAGTGAAAAGCTGATCACTTCTGAGTCTTTTCTTCTGCAGCATTTCTGTGGGCAGATAGTCCCGACTGCTGATGACTGAGCATCAGGGACAGATTAGGAGTCATCTGAGAGCCAGGACAGCCAGTCTAGAGCACCTGATTACAGTTAACTTATGTTGTCCCTGCTCCAACACTGCCCTTTTGGCTAAATGTAATAAATCTCCTCCTCCTTAAATGACAGGGAGCCAGAACTGTTACTTTTGCTTTCAGCAATGAAAAACAGGAAAAAATCAGCCTACCTAGAATGGGAAGAGCAATCTGCAAACAAACAAATAGCCACCTACTAAACCAGCTATAATTCAAAATATTAACAATAATTTTTATTAAATGTCGATCTCGAAGTTGATTTTAAACTTTTGTGTATTATCATATTTAGCAATTCCCCGCTATTTACGATTCCTCTTTTAGAATTCATTGTTTTACAATTAGAAAAGAAAAAGAAAGTATAGCCTTTTGGCAGCCAGCCCTTAAAAATACCTTAAATGATTTTTATCCTTGAAATATTGCCTGCATTCTCTCTGTGACGTGCACTTCCTTCCTCACCAGATTTGAGAGGGCGGGAAATTCAGCAGAACACATGTCAAACAGGTATTACCTGTAGATCAAACTTGAATCTGGTTTCACACAGATAAAACTTGCATCTCAGAACCTTTCTCAGAGTTTCTCATGAAAACTGGGAGACTGATTGGTACCCCATTCCCTAAAACTGAATAGCATTATCTGCTCGATTTAAACAGGTGTTCAGTAAAGATAACTAGTATTTGTTTAGTGGTTCCCAACTTGGGTGAAAATGTGTGTTTTTAAAAAATCCAAAAACAATGCAAAATACATCTTTTTTACATTTCCCACTTTATAGATGGAGAAACCGAGCAGTGATGGCACACCTAAAACAGGTAGCAGCTCCAAATTTGGTCTCATACATCTATGCTTTGAAATTTGCATTCTTCCTCAACCCATCATGTTCCTCCATGCCAAGAAATATTACTACCATTATTTCCGTTTTTGAAAATCAACTAGATCAGTCTTCTTGATTAAAAGTATAATACTAATAATAGCTTTTCCAAATCCAGACACTCTAGTTCCAACATGACATCTTATCTCCGCTGTCTACTAACTCAGGGTTTCTCAATCTTGGCATTACCAGTATTGGGGGGCTAGATAATTCCTTTGGGAGGCAAGAAGGTGGGCTGCCCTGTGCATTGTAAGATGTTTAGCAGCATCTCTGGCTTCTGCCTGCTAGATGCCAGCAGCATCCCCAACTCCACGTCATGACATTCAAAAATGTCTCCAGAAATTGTCAACGTTCCCTAAAGAACAGAATCATCTTTGGTTGAGAATCACTGGCCTAAGGAATCCAACCAGCACTTGAAACTTCAGAGGAGTGTCATTATCCTCGTCTCTTTAACTGAAGTCATTCACAAATTCTAAAGATATCATTTCTTCCACTTATAAACCATTAAAGGACCCAGATCCCTCAGTGTGACAAACTGTACCTTTATAACACTTTCTCCTCTCTAAGAAATTTAACAAATTGCACATTGACCATTTGTGATTGCATCTGTTAGGTGTTGTCATTCGATTTCACAAGCTTCCCTCTCCCCATGTCCAGGTGCCCTGGGACATAGAAGGGAGAGGAGTATCAACCTTAAAAACACAGAGAACTTGACTTTAATCCCTTCTCTAACATTTGTTAGTTATGCAATCATGAGAGAATTTAGAGTTTTCTTATGGGCAAAATAAGGATTATACGGTTCAAAGAGCAAGATGGTGCTATGAAGACTAAATATACCTACAAAATAACATTTCTGTGAACTTGAGCCAGTAGCTTAATCTCTATGACTCGGTGTCTTCATCTATGGAATGGTAGGTAAGATTGTAACTGGTTTGAAAACCAAGGGTCCGGAAGTTGTCAGATCTATGCCAGTGAGGAGAGGTGACTAATCATGACCTGTTATTCTCTTGTTCTTTCCACTCACTATAGCATATTGGGCTCCTCACTGCTCCTTCTGCTTCCTCAACCTGTGAATGGTCCACTCCTTCCACCTATAATAAATTTTCCTCAGAAGCTCACATAGCTCATTCCCTCAACTACTTCACGTCTGTGATGAAATGTCATCTTCTCAAAAAGACTTACCCAAAACGACCTGTTTAAAACACCTCTCTCCAGCCTAGCACTCTTGATGAGATGAATCTGCTTTATTTTTTCCATCTTGTAATATTTTTGTTATTAATATTATCATGAAAATAATAATGATGTGTGTGTATGTGTGTGTGTATACATACATACACACACATACATACATACATACCTCCTGTTTGTTTTCTCCCACTGGGATGTAAGCCCCTTGAGAGCAAGAATCATTCCTGTTTTATCTAACCCAGTGCCTAGAAAAGTGCCTGGCACACATTAGAAATATGCTGGATGAAAGGATAAAATGGGAGGCAACTCAAAGTGACAGAAACACCCAACTGCTCAATCCCCAGCTCTGACAGAACAGGTCTGGGTTTTGCTATTCTATATGCCAGGGACTCATGAATGAGTTTCTGTGGCAGTATTAGAAATTTTTCTAACTATTTCAGAAAACTAGTCTTGAAAACACTTATTTCTTAAGGTTTTACTGTTGAACCTAGTTTGGTTAAATACCTCAGCATATGGCATATCTACTTATCAAAATCCCTTTATAACACTACATTTACTCTATTGTTTCACTGATTTTCATTTGGTTTTTAAGTGGCAGAAAGTTTTTCAAAATAAAACAGTTTTACCATATGTGTTTATAGTAAACACATATGGGGAAACTGATAATAGTTAAGACTGATCAAACTAATATATTAGTGCACATTTGTTTTATAAGTTCAAGAGTGTAATATTACAAAGTCAATCCATGAGAATAATGAGATCATTGCAATGAATAAAATCATTCGCAATCAGGAATTAAGCATGAGAACTAGTCTTCTATCAGCTTCTGCTAATTTATTTCCACAACTTTTTTGGTTTTATAATATTCAGCAGACCTTAAATCACAAATAAGTAGTTGTAAATGGTAATTTTTATTAATAGTTCATTTGCTATCTCAGAATACTTATAAATATCTACAACAGCATGATAGCAGAATAGCAGAAACTGTTGCAGCATTGAAAAACTAAATCTTTTTAAAGTGATTACATTATTGCATTCCTAATGACAAATGAGATATGAAGCCCCACTGCTCACTTGAAACAAAGAATAACAAAGAAAACCTCAGTATAATGAAAAGAGTAGTAAGCTACAAAGGGATTTCCAGGAGAGAAAGTTATTGGCTGGAGGTGGAAACCAGGAGAGCTCCAGTCAGGGTGCGGTAGCAGGAATGGAGAAGGGAATATTTTGAATGCAGACTCATTTGGCATTAAAGAGTCTTGAACAGCTGATATTTAGTTGTGAGTTTTCTCGGATTGAAAAATAAGTTGGCTACTGATGTTTTCAGGCTATCTGAGCCTAGGTAAAATAAGAGTAGATCAACAGAGCTTGAAATATATGTATATGTGTGTATATGTGTGTGTGCATGTACATATGTATATGTAGATAGTGAGCATATGTGGTATATGTAAATGCATATAAGTATGTATGTATAAAAAATACATTGCAAACATATATCTGTAAAAGCCTAGTTTAGTGATACATGAAGCATCCCACGTTCCTCTTCAGACAATATCCACCCTATCTATTATATTGGAAGGGAGAAATATTTAAATATTCAAGTCAACTTGTGCAAGAGTACTTCCTTGATGCTAAATTTCATGGCTTGTTTTCACTTTACTTAATGTGCATATTGAATGTAACCCCGAGGATTATATTATACCTAGGACATGATTTTTCAGTTATTCCCTTGCCTCATGCCTCTTTCGGAATGAGTTCAGATTTAGTGTTATGAGCAATTATGAGTTTCACACATTATGTTTATAAAATAATTGAATATATATTCCTTATACTGTTTTACATACTGATCGATGAATGGAAACCATATAATTTTACCAGTTGACTATGGCAGCTGGTGAGTACACTTCATTTTTACTTATCCTCCAGGTAATAAAAAATAATGAATACATCACTATACTTTACTGTCTTATGTAAATGTTTCACACAGTTAAAGAGTTATAAAGTCAAAATAAAATGTTAATGGCAGAGAAAGAAATGGCATGATATTAGAAGCAGAAAGGGGAGGGTTGTTTTCTGGTCTATTATGAATAAGAGATAAAAAGAAGCTTCTGCTTTGATCTAACTGTGCTCATGCTTTAACTAGTCGAGGGGTGGGCAAACTACAGCCCATGGGCCAAACATAGCCCATGACCTGTTTTTGTAAATAAATTTGTATTGAAGCAAAGACACACTCATCCTTTTATGTATTTTCTATGACTGCTTTTGTGCTACAATGGCAGAGTTGAGTAGTTGTAACAGAGATGGTAAGGCCCGCAGAGTCTAAAATATTTACTATCTGGTCCTTTACAGAAAAAGTTTGGAACCCCCTGAACTAATCCATCCCTGCCTCCTCAGAATGTACAACAAGTTCCTAGGTAACGGAGTGGTCCTGAAATGGCCTCAGCACCCTTCACTATTAAAAGCTGTGTTAGCAACAGTCAGCGCTCCCCTATTGCCAGTTCACCTGTCCTTCAAGAGCATAGAAAACCACACGCATAAGCCTGTACCAGGCTGTCTGCCTCTACAGTCCTTATTTCTCTTAATAAAGATATAGCCCCTGCTGTTCATGCCTGCTAGAGACATCACTGTAGTGGTTGATGATACCAAGGCTGCTGATGCTGGAGGCCAAAGATACTGATGTCTGTGTCTGTGGTGTCGATATCTGATGCTGGGAACATGGTGGGTAACTCCAGTGATGATGTCAGAATTGCTGTCCCTGCTTGTCACACAATGAGTACTGCCATTGGGATGCTCCATGTACCACTTCCTGGCCCTTGTGACCACTGTAAGTTTTGACAGCATCCAATGGAAAGTGTAGGTAAATACCTGTTTTAGTTTTCATTTTTTAAAGACAATCTGCTCATATAGGAGTACTATAGTCTAGGAGGGTGGGGAAGGGACAAATCTCTCCTCTTTCCACTGGATGTTGCTCTACCATGGGACCAGATTTCCATCTGTCTTCCTTAATAAGAATTCTTTCCCATCAAGTACATGAGCCTGTCATACAAAAAAATATCAGGGGTCCTCCCACCTTCTGATGCAATGGCCATCCATATTTATCCAGGATTAACTCTTACTTAGCATGGGGATCTGGTAAGTTGGAACCTAAGCTTTAGACCATGGAGTTTAAACAGCTCCCTGATTCTCTCAGCCATGTTTTTCTGCTTGATGCTTTTGATGATCTTGTAGGAAGACTGCCTGACATATCTCACTGTGTCCTAATCAGCTTTAGCTGGGAAGGTTTTTATCTTCTTTGTAGGGAGGGTTGTTAAATTCAGCAACCACCCTTCTGGCAGGGGCTGTGTCTTCATGAGCTCATGGGCATACACAGTGAGATATGCTGAGGTCCACAAGGAGTGGAAAAGCTTGGCTCCTATTGGACATCTGAGAAAACGTGTGCAGAGATTATTTAATACTGAACACTTGTTTAGAGTGAACAGTTATTAGATAAAAGTTCAAAACATGACATAAATGTGTACATGCAATGTTATTGGATCAAACCTACTGTGGGCATTCAGGGGCTATCAAACCCTCAGCCTCTGCTTTTAGATACTCAGGAAATCCGTGGCTTATTCCTGGGAAAATAAGGAAAATCATTCTCTTGAGGAGATCCCCAGTTCTTCTAGAATTTCTGATTCTCTTCAATCTGCTTTCATCTTTTCCTGATACACATTGGAAAGCTTTTTGGAATTGTGATAATTTTCTGTACAAGCATGATGTGACAGCATCATGACTTGTGCATCTTCACACATGTCCTGCAGGTCCCCTTTTTGCTCTGAGGACTAGCTCAGTGCCTCTGCAGGTAACCTGGCTGGTCTCTTGGGGTCTATGATCTCTGAACTGCAGACCAGGTGGAGATTGCCCATGAATCACCTCCTATATTCTGGCTTGCTACATGAATACTTGCATTGCCTTAGGATTCAGGTCTCCTGGTAACTTCCCGGAAGAGCTAAGAATAACCCAGAAGTGGGGAAGTTGACACACAATGGGAAGAACTTTGAACAACAGGAGGTGAGAATCCATGAATATATTCTTTTCCTTTCCTCCCTCAAGACTGACTAAAAGAAAAAAGAAAAAAAAAAGTCAATATGTATATTCAAAAAACATCCCATGAGACCGAGTAATGCTTCATTTTCACAAAGCTGGGACCCACTAGGTAAAGGATCCTCTTGCATTCATCCTCCCTCCTTTCCTACTTAATTTCCTCTTCACCTCACTTCTGTTTCCTAAAAATTATTATCCATAATAAAATACTAGTACACAGCTTGTGCTCCAGGCTCAGCTTTCCAGGGAAACTGTTCTAAGACAATCCCCAGAAGTTTCATTTAGGTAGAAACAGTACGCTTAGTTCAAATGTGCAGCAATGTGTCCTCATTGAATTTGGAGAGGTGGGAAGGAAGTGATGGGGCAAGGAGAAAAGTGAGACAAACAGACTATACCAGTATGGAAGCTGAAGGCCAAGCACTGAACCTTCTTGAATCTCAGTTTCCCTGACCCTAAAAAAGATAAATTAATAGCCTATGGTCAGTAAGAATGAGATAATGATAAGAAGTAAGATAGATTATGTCATAGTTAATATCTAGATTGTAGAGGCAGGCAAACCTTGGTTGGAATCCCAGATCTATCTTTTACAGGCTGTGTTAACACTGGCAAGTAAATATTTTTCTGGACATTGCACTTAGTTCACAGTATCATTATCAATTACAAACAAAAGAATGTATGCAAAGTGCTTAGCACAATGCCTAGAACAGAGCCTGCTATTAAATGTTATCTGTTTTTATCTTTTAAATTATTTGTGATGTTAAAAGTACTACACAAACAATAGTTATTAGTAGCTTGTTACAATTTTGATCATTTTCTTCTTCATAATATACATTTCCATCACTTACATTAAATGGAAGATAATGTCTTCCCCAAATGAAATGATTCTGACAAGAGGCATAACTGTCCAGATTATAAATTTTCCCATTTAATTCTTACGCTATTTTGACATTGAGAAGCTGTATGATGGCATTTGCATAACTGAAGTAAACATAATCTGGAAATGATACCAAAGGTTTATTAAGCTCTTTCATTTGTCAAGAATTAGTTAGTAAAAGGATTTTTCTTCAAGGAACTTACAATTCAAGAAGATAGACAGGCAATGGTGGCGATGTACTTGACTGTGACTGCATAAATGCAAGGTATTATAAGACCAGACAGAGGGACATCAAACTTAGTTGTGGGTAATTTTGACCAACTGAGATTCATACAAAGAACCCTTTAATAACGAAAGATGACAAAGATAACAGATACATTTTCCTTATTATCTTGAAGAAAAGGAACATTTTGAAAAACAAATGATTTGGTGAACAAAATTAAGATAATTTATTTTAATTTCACCAACCAGAACTTATTATCTTCAACTAGAAAAAAGTCTAAGACACTGAATATTTTAAGAGAAAAAGAATGTTAAAAATAGTCTTTCCACAATGACAGTACCTTTCTTTTAGACCCATAACTTTCCAGAATCTCCTTAACTTGAAGAACTGGTCAGGAAGCATGGCTAAACTCTTGAAATATCTTGTCATTGAGGATGAGATTTACACGTTTAGGATGAGCTGAGAAGATGGTTTCAGTGTCAGACTACCTACAGGATTTTCTGCAAAGTGATTAGACAAACAAAAAGTCAATGATGGCCTACATCTCTAAATACAAGGACAAGTGGATGTTCTACAAATAATAACATTTGCCAGTGGCGGTAATGAAACTCGTCTCTTTCATGCCGCGGAAGCAGCAGTAAAATGTACAAAAAGATTAACAGGTGTTCGATATAAACAGCTTCTCTGAATTTGCATGGTTTCCTTTCCTCTGCCTAGGGGATGAAAGAACTAAGTAAAAGCACTCATGATTCTTAGAACATTTCTGTAAGATAGAAAATAAAAAACAATGGATATCTATCTTGGTAAAATGAAGGCTGTAGAGGGTATATGAGCTGTGTGGATGAGGGGAAAAAAGGACTTTATATCAAGTCTATTTCAAAAAAGCAATCAGAAAGGTTCTTTATTCTAAATTATACAGATCTCTAGCTCACCCTGCTGTGCAAAATATATATATATAATCATTTGTATTACTATTAGTAGTATTAGCTAACTGTCACTGGGACCTTACTATGTACCAAAAGTGGTGCTTAGTGCTTTCATAGCTTAGTTTCGTTCTCCCAGAGCTTGAGACTAGGCTAGTGGGGAAATGATTATTTGGGGGAGGGAGGGAGAATGATTCTTGGAAACAGCAGTGAGGGAATGAAGGAAATGAGATGGGGAAGAAGCAAAAGCTAATAAGTATATTTTACGTAGGTCACTGATGTCGGCCCAGGCACAGGGTTCCACAATTTTTATTTTAATGATACCTCAAAGTGATTCCTAAACATATTAAATTGTAAGCACCAGTGACTGAGATAGTCAAGTTCAACATTACAAAGGTACCATATTCTGTGTGCATAATTCACATAGAAATGTGAAGACTAAAATGGCTGTGTTATTAAGATTATAAAAATTGGGAAGAAAAGGACTCCCTTGATCTCATGTATTAATTAATGGGTATATATGTATTTATTGAAACCCTAGTAAATACGAGTGTTTGACAATGAAGATAAGAAGAAAAAATAATGTATTTCCTGCTTTCTGTGAATTTATAGTCTAGGATGTGAAGCTGTAGAGTAATAATAATAAAATAGACAATAATAATTTATTCATCAAGAATGATAAGAGGACTTTCTGAGGACAGCAAACTCTGCCAGAATACACCAACCGTCCTGTTTTGCCCTGGTTTCCCAGAACACAGAACATTCAGGGCTAAAAAGAGAAAGTCCGAGGCAATTCAGGACAAGTCAACCACTGGGGTAGTAAGGCAATCAAAAGAGTCTAATAAAATGAATGTGTACATGATAAGGTAGCAGAAGGTAGTCACTTATATTGAGCCCTATCATTTTTCAAGTTCTTTATATACATCATCACAAGGGTCTAAGCTGACTGACAGAATAAGAAACTGAGGCTTAGAGAGGTTAATCCCTTTGCCTCACTTTCCATAAATGGGAAATGGCTGAGCTGAGAGGGATCTGCGTCCAGGGCTGTTTGAACCCAAAGGCCCCAGGGGCAAGAAGATATGATGCTCTAAGTTCTTTGCTCAAAAACTCAAAAGAGACAGAAACATGGAATTAGAATTGAGCTCTTCATCCTAGCGAAACCAGCCATGTTTTATTTAGGGAAAGTCATTTTGTTTTTATTAACACACATACCCAAGGTAGTTTGCTTGCCTCCCTCCCTTCCAGCAGCTGCTTTGAAGCCAACCAGAGGCTCCAGAGGGAACCGAGCTGTTTCTAGCAGCTGTTTCTCAAACACCTAACTTCATTTTCAGATCAGAGTTGGGGTTTGAAGCTCTTAAAACCTTTGCTGCTTCAATCACATGAGAACAGAAGCAGCCAAAACAATCAGTGCCTCACCAGCAGCTATTTGAATGCTTCTCTGTGTAGTGGATGCCTCTGGTATAATGGAGTATCAGGCTGTTCGTTAAACCTACTTTCAATTTCTCAACTCCTTACTTCTCTCTGAGAGAGACACACTGAGAGAAAAGGAGGCGACAGCTCACTAAACTCCTTATTCCTCCTGTTTTCCTTTTCTCTACCTCCCTCTCCTTTTCCTTTTTCATTTTATGATTAAGAAGTATTTAAATTCCAAAAAGAATGAGAAAAGTGACACATATTCATCCTAAAAATGCAAAATTCGTGTTTTGTCATATTTGATGAAAAATCTTTTTGTAAGAAAACAAATGTTACAGATTGGATGGAAACTCTTAGCCCCATCCAAATGAACTCCCCTTCTTTGCTCCCAAGTAACATAATTTGGAGGTTGGTGTGATCCTTTCTGTCCAGGTTCATACATTTTCATTAACATATATGTATTCATAACCAGTAAGAAATATTGTTGAGTGACTTACTTTTTTATTCTATTAGTTGTATTATACTGTATATCTCTACTCACATTTTAAATTTTTATTGAATATTTTTTTGATTTTACAGGTGCGATCATGTGAATATATGACAGATTAGCATATTGATTCTCATTGCTTTATGGTATTCCATAATATCCATCACATGAATATTGCACTGTCTTTTTTTTTTTTAATTCCTCAATGTTAAATGCCTAAATGACCATTTTTTACTACCTCTTGCATTTTTGTACAATAAACCTCTGAGGCAGATTTTTATGTTATGGTCTCCATTGTACAGATAAGGAAATCAAAGTTGAGGTAGATCAGATAAGTCAAATTTACACTACTAATAAGTAAACTACTGGAATTAAGAAACCGGTCGGAGGAGCCTGAAAGAATTTGTTTTTCATACACAGTAGACTCCACGAGGACAGAAGGAAAAGGAAGAATGGCAATTATAATATTACATCAACATTGTTTTCCACTCTTGGATCCACAGGGCTTGGCAGGGTACAGGCACACAGCAGGTGTAAAACGAACAGATATTAAATCATTGAGCTGAAAAGACCACGTCTCGGGAGATTCTAAGATAAGTTGTCACACACAGAGTCCTGGAGGCAAAGAGCCCTGGATCTAACACACCTAATCGAATATGGAACCAGAGAACTAAAGATACTGAGAGTGAGAAAACAGTTTGTAGTCAGTACATAGTGGTTGGAACACATCCCAACAATACAAGCCTGAGACAAGGACCTGGGGTCTTACATGTCATTAGTGGATGTGTGAATGTTTGAGCCATTTATACCCAAGGGAGATGGAATAGGGCAAGCCCAGGAATTTTCACTGGTTCACTGAATAGTAAGGCATTTTGGAAGAAAGCAATTCTTCCCCTCTTGCATGAAGTAAACTTGGTTATTGTAAACCTTCAGTTTCTTCCACTGTGTGACCCTCAGGTTAAGGACCTTTTTCCTTCTACTTCGGTGCATGGGACTAGCCAATGAGTCGTGAGCTGAGCTGGCTGCTATTCACAAACACCTGGTCTGTGCACAGGTGTCCAGTTATAAGATTAAATGCAATATAACGCAAAAAGCGCTGGGCACAGGGCCTGGCACATAAAAAGCACTGAACTCAGATTAGCTTCAACAATATTATAAAAAAAGAGAGGACTATCCTTTTACATTTTAAGATTGGAAAAACCACCTCTTTACAAGTGGCAGCGAGATTTATTCAGATGGGGGCAACAACCTTGAGATGTAATTTTTATTGTTGCTGCTGATTATTTTTCTGAATATAATGGAGTAAACTCAGGCAAACCCCTTTAACCGGAACCTTTCGTAAAGCTTCTTGAGGGGCTTAATAGATAATAACAAGGAAATTCGTATTTTTCTCAAACATTGCTCAACAAAAGCACATTTTATTATTTTTCAATACCTAATGTTGTCATCCAGGGGAACTAAACTGAAGTCCCTGGGCTCACCCACACCGGGGATTCTGAGAGCACAGCAGTAAGTGGCACGGAGAGGACCCCACTGCCCAGATGGAGGTCCCAACAGGGAGGTTTGAGTGGTTCATTATTATGGAGATTATAGAAACCTTCCTTTCCATCCAAGCAAGTCTCTCTTCCAGAATGTGTTTTTAAAGCATATTTTGGTTTTAATAAAGCATGTATTTAAGCCACATTGTAAAAAAAAAAAAAAAAAATAGACTCTTGATTTCTCAGAATTACGTGGCCACCTAAGCATGTGGGTATGACAGTCTCCCAGGAAAACACTGAGATGACAATCACGTGAAGGTTAAAGGTGTGTGTGTGTGTGTGTGTGTATGTGCGCGTGCGCGCGCGTGCGCACAAGCATGCGTGTGCGTGTGTTTAATCACAACCAGAAACAGGAGAAAGGTCAGACCCAGCCCACATACCTCAAACTTGAGGAGGTTTCAGCAGGAAAGGAAGCAATATAGTGGCCTTCAGTTTTGTCCCAAATAAAAGGGGACCCTCTCTAACTTTGCAAAATATGAAAGTAAGGTTATTCATTCTGCCTCCAAAATATTCTTTATATTCCCCAGGTGGGTTGAGGCCTGGACACAAAGACAGAAGAAAGCTGAGTTGGACTGGCAGTTTAGAGGGAGGGTCTTATTAAAGTGGCAAGTGAAGGAGGGATGAGTGTCCTCGATCAATAATTCTCACTAGAATCCACTGGGAAAATGTAGAAGTACCTGATTCTCAAAAACCAAGTACAAGTTGCAGAAAAGCTGCATGTGTATGTCTTTAAACTTTCCTAGGTGATTCTAATATGCAGCCAAGGTGACATAAGCAAATCTGGACAAGATCATTTTCTCTTCAAGAGCAAAACACACATTGCATCCCCAATGAGTGAAAATACACTGGCATTTTCACATCTTAAACAAATTTAAGCTGCACTTATTTATTGTTATATTCGAGGCCTGGCACGTATCAGGAACTCATTCATAATTAATGAATAAATGAATGAATGATCACTAGCTAGCAAAAACATTACAATAAGAGCTTTCCCATCTCTCTATGTAACTAACTTTCTGCTCAAAACCCTAAAATTTGCATAATATTTGATGAGTCGTTCAACATTTCAGGAATTACATAAAGAATTTAAGAAAAATTTACAAATATACAAAGTATTCATCACACCACAGTTCATAGATTTGATGCCACTTATGATATATCCAAACAATGGAATTCTATGTAGACATTAAAATAATGTAGATTATTTTTAATATAGAAAGCCATCCATGATGTATTATTCATTGAGAAAGAACACAGTAAAACCAGCATGGATAAAATTGTAAATTTGATTTAATAAATAAATTGTGTGTGTATGTCTACATAGAAAAATTGGGGAGGTATAAATGCTAATGTGGTTAACTATAGAAGATAAAAATAAGGATGGTTTTCATTCTCTTCTTATACCTTTTCATTACTTTTCTCAATTTACATTATTTTAATAATTATGGTTTCTCCATTCATAATCTTTTCCCTAAAGTTAAAGGAGCTATATCCCCTCCCTATAACAGGTCAGTATTGATTTCAGAACCCTCACCACTTGTGAATAGAGTCAGACGAAGACGCAATAGTGTAAAGGGAAAAGTTGATTTTTTAATGCCCTTTTTCACACCTCTAGGTCAGTTTTCATTATTTTTGTGGGCCACCACCTCTCCCAAGTAAGTTCCCATAAGAAATGATAACTTCATTTGACTCAATACATCCAGTTACATCCATAAAACCTAATTCTTCAGGACATCTGTTTCCATATGTAATGGAGCTAGGTTATCTGACATAATTATTTCTTAATGCAAATCAGTATAATTCCTGTCTGTCATCACTCACAGAGGGAGTTTCATTTTGAGGCAAATATCAAAACACAGAAATATCTCTAATGTGACATAACAACTTTCAGAAACAAGATCTTATTTTTCTCCAACAAGGGTTGAGGTAACATAGTAGAGAAGTAAATACTAATATTAATGACAGCTGGAAATGTTTAGATGCTTTTTGTACCTGATACTTTACTAAGCACTTGCAGAATTAAGGAACATAAATATAATATAGAACACTATAATGTATATACTACTACTATACCCAATTCATATATGAAAAAGCAGAGGCTTTAAGGAGTTTAAACATGCCCAAGGACATATAAACAGTTAGTGGCAAAGCTGGGATCACACCATATCACAGTCAACCTGGCTTCAGTTTCTGCCTTCCGACTAACTAACTATACAATGACGTTGTATTATGCAGTTGCTAGAGTTTCTAAAAATCAAAGCTCAATTTGATTCAGTCCTCCATACTGATTATGTTAGTTTCTGGGGTAGGTAGATATTCCAGGTGAATAAAACATAATTGGAGCCCTCTACGGGCTTATACTAATGTAGCAATTTGTCCCAGCCACAGAAGAAGAAAAGCAAAATTCTCAAGTATCTTTTATCATCTAGACTGTTGGTTGTGAAGGTGTGGCCCCTGGGCTAGCACCCCCTGTGATCTTAGAAGAAATGCAGATTCTCCAGCCCCACCCCGGACTTAGGAGTGGGGTCCAGACCCTTCACCAAGACGTTCCGGTGAGGACATTGTTCCAGCCACCATATCATGTGTATCATAAAAGTTACCTAATTTTGTCCTCACGACAGAGTTTTACTGTCAGCTCATAATTCCAGATGAGGAAACTGGGGCCTGGGAAGCTGGGTTAACACCTCCCCAAAGGCGCAGCTAGTAAGTGATGAGGCTAGAAGAGGCTCCCACTGAGGTGCTGTGAATGGGACAGACTCTGCCGCTACTTCAACGCAACCTTCTTGGTTTGCACGTGGCTCCACCATTAAAAAACACACAATGAAGACATACCGAGGAATACAACTTAATGGGAAACTAAGACACATGTGGGCATTTATCTAATAATAAGACTGCTTATGAAAGGATGCTATAATGTAATCAGGCTCCACGAGGCTGGGGTGGGGGGTGCGGTGAAAAGCGACTTTTATTTTAACTGTGTCCCAATAATGGAGTGTTGCTGAAGAGTTATTCACACAACAGCTGCTGTGAAGATATGTGCTGATTCTGTGGATTGCTACATAACCGCACCGCAACAGAGCCTCCAAGTCCTCACACACACAGACGTAAGTCCTCCCCATGCAATGTCTAATGCTTGCAGCAGAACTATAAATCAAAATTAATGAAAGAAAACCCAACTCCTGCATTCAAATCTTCTAAAAATATTTGCCTGTGATGTTTCAAACAACAGAGATAGTGTGTGCATGCGCGTGTGTGTGTGCACACACACTGTATTTATACTGGGTTGGCTTCATTTGGAGAGCCAGATTAGGGAAGGTAATCAAGTATGTTTCACTTTTACCTAGTAAATAAGTTAAATGGTCCCTGTGGTTATTCATTAAAACTTTTATGGTATGTTCATCAATTACCAAACAGCTTGAACAAAAGCAGAGGTAAATTAACTTTCTCAAATCCACATGGCTTGCCAAAAGGAGTGAACTCAAAGCAATTTCATTGGTTTAAAGTTCATCCGAAATACTATTAGCTGGGAGTCCAATTTTGAACTGTCAAGAGGAATATATACAATGGTAATTTCAGATCATTATCATGACATTCCAATGCAAATGGACACAATTTAATTCATTATCACTAACATCACATCTTTATTTTGCTACCAACTGGTGACTGACATTTCCAGGGCTACAAGAAGCAAATGCTAATTAGACCATGGTGTACTCTTACCCTTTCTTCTTTTGCTACGTTTTACCAACTTTAGAGAGACATGCTGGAGGCTACTTCTAGCCAGCTGCTGGTCCTCGACACTCTCTCCCCAGGCCTCAGTCAGGCCACCATCCCTGGGATAAAACAAAGCTCCTGTGGGTTTCCACATCTGTGCATTATGCTTCTGAACCGGAGCCTATATAATGCGGTGACCCCCTCCTTAAATCACCCAATCAACCTACTTCAGGAATTGGAAGCACCCTCCAGGGCAACAGAGCATAGGCATTAACATGCCAACAAACTGCCACGTGTGTTCAAATGTGCATTTAGACTGAACAAAGGGAAAAGAAATAGCTTTCCATGCTCCTCCTTGCACCATCAGAGTTCTAAAAAATTACTAATCTTTGAAATTATGTCAGGAGGGAACTTTCTCTGCTCCTCTCATTCATGCTTAGGTGGACTCAATTCATCTCTGAAAACATGCCTTTTACTCTCAACATGAGATGAGAAAGAGCTATAAAATCTTGAACAGCTCCAGTGAAATGTTTAATGTGTTCAAATGAAAGCAATTAGTACAGACAAAATTGAAGATCCTCAATTTGAACTACAGATTCAGGGAAAAGAAAGAAAACAAAATTTTTTTCCCACTTTCTTGATATGACAATAATTCTGCCTTTAAGACAATGTTCAACTCCAGAAGCTCCATGAAAATGTTATTCTTTCACTAGTTTGCTGCAATATTAATAATGATAGATGGTCGTTATGTGTCAGGTCCTCAGTGACTGGCTTTGCATATTTTAATCTTCAAAACAATCCTTCAAGGTATGAATTCAGTGACCAATAAGGAAGATGGGTTTGGTAACAGCAGTCAGCCAGCGTGACGAGTACCTTCCCAACAACACCATCCACTTTCTTACCTGCGTTTCCCTCACTCCCCAGGTCAATGCATTTCATTCAAATCCTTGTGCCAAATTAAGACAACAGAAGAGGGTAGGATCCAGAAATTAAAAATTTTACCTGCCCCATGTGTCGAATATGAAATGAACAGATAAACTATTGCAGATAATGAGAGAAAAAAGTAGACAGAGTCATAGATGACAAGGAATTTTTTTCAAATGGATAGATTTGAAATGCTTTTCTCTATACTGAAATTCAGCTGGGCTAGAAAGCATTTATTCTTTAACATAATTGATACATATGTAATTTAGTTATAATTTAAGGTTTCAAGCACAGTTACAATTAGGTAGATGTACTTTACTTGGATTTATGCTTTAGGAAGCTGGCATGTGGAAAACCATCATTATACTGTTAACATTGGATACAGCCATCAAAAGCATGAACTTGTCTCCCCTCCCCCCAATCGCAAAGGAAACAGTTCTCAATAAGGACTTACCGAAACCAGTTTTCCTCATCCATCATCTAATCATTAGTAAACTTTGCTTTAATAACTGTACATTTCAGACTGAGAGGAAAAATGAGGCCTCGTGTGTTACGTATGACATTGCTCCCCTACTTCTAAAAAATAAGTGTCCTGCTGGAAAAGTATGTGCCCTGGAGCCTGAGACTAATAGGAATTTCAAGGCCTGTTTTATGTTTGCAAGTTAATCTTTCTTTGTCGTCCATCTCAGCCAGCAAATACAATTTCATAATAACACAACTCATCTCTGTGTTTTTGAACTTGGCTTTGGATTGGGGATCATTGTGTCTTTGCCTTCAGATGTCTCACTTTGATGTATTCCATTTCAAAGGGAGAGATAAAACCCAAAGTTCATTCTCACAATGGGACATCCTTTAAAGCCAAAGAGAAATGTTGGTCCTCTTTGTGGTACACAGCAGCCCAGATTCACTTTGAGATCTTCTCTTGAAGTCCCTGGGCAAGTGCAAAATGGCTTTCGGTGATTTATTTTGTGCCACTGTTGGAACAGAATTGCTATAGCTATCTCCATTGCACGAGTGGGCAGACTGAAGTCGTGGGAGTGAAGCGGGGCAAAGACCTCGGGGAAATAGGTTTCCTCATCACCTCTTCCTAATTACTCGCCATGTAGCTAAGCTCTTCAGCACTAATGGCTCCACTGGGTATAAACAGCATCTATATATATCTTTGGAAGTCTAAATCTGGGCAGGAGTAAGGATCTATTCAAATTCATATTCTTATCTCTCTAATTCTAATTATATAGGGGAGAAAAGTTGTATATTTCTCTATTAGACATAACATATTTCACTTTCTAAAACTGATCCGCCAATCTACCATTTTATGTGGCTCTTCAATTTTCTATAACAAGAGGGTGTCTCTAAATACATTTTCTCCATATTCAACTTATAATAGATGGCAGTTTCCACAGGGATGCACAAGTTCTTGTTTATCTTTCTATCCTCAGTACCTAAAACAAAATCTGAAATATATTATTTTCCCAATACATGTCTGCTGAGTGAACAAGTGAATAAATGACTGAAAGAAATATTAATCATTTACTCTTCTTTGAATCCTTCTTTCTTTCAGCATGTTCATAGCTGTTCTATCTTGCAAAAAAAAAAATTTAATGTTTTTGCTTCTGAACTCTCTGAAATAATTAATCAGTTCAAAAGCACAAGATGGTATATTCCTTCTACCTCTTCTCCAGTAAGAGCAATTTTAAAACAAAAGAAATGGAACAAGTGACCAACCTTAAAAAGATAAGCTAAACCAGGTGCTGATGAACTCTACTCAATGCCCACTCATACCTTCCTCGGATGATATGTCAGGTCGATACCCTGATATGGCTATGGTTCCAATTGGCAGAATCTCAACCAATGTTTTAATAGCAGGAATGGTAGAATTGAGCTTAACTAGAGTCTTGAATCACTTGTGGGCTAATATTTTACTGACAATGTGCAAAATATTTTCTGAGTGCTAAACCTGCAAGGCATTACACTAGACACTAAATAATATTTTAATCAGAGAGCAATCCAACACAAAACAACAATTTCAGAAAGAAAACAAAACCTATGGATGTAGATAAATGTCCATGCTTTCTGGTTGAAAATGATTTATCTAATAAAAGGGCTTCAAAATAAAGTACTATTGGGAAAGCGGGTTAGACGGGCTCAAATGGATCACAGAACACTTCAAAATGAGGTGGCATTTTAACAAAGGCTTGAAGGAATAAATTAACATGAACACTTTTCAGTAGTATGCTCTTAAGCAAATAATAAATGAAAAGCACTGATTTGCTGCATTTTACAATTTTCATGTTGTAAATATCCCTAACATGGCCAGCAATCAGCTCTCCAAATTCCTGAAAAGTTAACAATTAGCTCTCATGAGCCAGCCCTAGCATACTACTGCTTGATAAATTTCAACTCAGGTAACCTCTCTTATGAATTTAAATGCTGTATATGAAATTGGAAAGATCCAACCATCCCCATATTGAAGGACATGTTTTTGCAATGCAGGAAAAGTGGTTTAGGGAAGAGAATTAGATAGCCTTTGAAGTGCTTTTAGCTGACCCCAGTTCAGAGTCATGATTACACCAGGGAAAATTACCACATCTCTGAGTAGCTCCAGGTCTTGGCAATGTGAAAAAGTACCGGCAGCTTGACTTAGAGTATTTCATTAGAAATTTAATCATATGTCCCCATCTTTTAAATCTAGAAATTCTATCTATGATACTATAGATTTAGATATACTAAATCTGTAGAATGCTTTCCATAAATATTTTTTAAAGGTAGTTATAAAAGAATGAAGTTAAAACAAAAATGGTCTCAGTATTTCTCTGTGAAACCCAAGTTGGCTGGAAGTCAGAGTATCTTTGGGCAACTGCCTGATGTTGGGAGAGAATTTGGCAAAAGTAACCCAGGCTTCTGAATGTGCTTGTGTTTTTGTTTACTGAGCCCAAGGGTTTATTTCTCAAGTGAATTCCCTTTTTTTTTTTTTATTGTGATAGGAGTAATCGTGAAAATCCTCCTGGTAATAAGCTCCATGAAGGTTCTTTGGCAAAATGGGCTATAAATATTGGCTGTATGCCACATTTCAATATTTTGGTTTGAAATACAGTAGCTGAAAAGCTCAGGAAACATTTTCAGAGAAGACCCGTTGTTCTGGCTCTCAGCTGGCATCCTGAACAAAAGGCTGCCTTGTTGCCATCATCCTGGGCACGAAGAGAAGATGCTTCCCAGTCACAGTGCTTAGTGTCCAGCCCTCAAGATGGGCAGGGATCCATAAAAAGTGTTTGTTTATTGGGTGAGAGAGTGAACACTAAGATCCCTCATCAATCTCCAATGCTATGAATCTAAGAGCCATTCAGTCCTGAACTGCACTAAAGGAAAAAGGTATTATGGTTGGCAAACTGCAAGCATGGCTTCTAACCATCAGTTGATTATCAGCTTATGAAGGTGTTAGATTACCCAACTCCTTCATTTCCTCCAACTCTACAAATCTGGAAATCAACTGTCAAGAGAATTCTAAACTTCTGTGTTGGCGTTGGACTCTATCTAAAAGACTGCTAGACTATATTCATGCAATACCATTTAAGAAACATTCAATGTCTTCCACGTGGTACCTATGAAACTTTACATTAGGGCATCAAGAATTAAAGAGAAAAGACTTCTGCATTAAGTTGCTCACAGTTAGATAGGAAAATCATACTGAAAAGACAACTGAAATATATTATGTCAGTACAGTGATCTCTCCCCCATTTCCACCAATAGGGTTGTTACAATTATGTACTAATAAGGACATTTAAAGATGTATGTATCAGGTAAGTTTAGTGTTCCCTTAGGTTGGCCTAGACAATGGAGCTGTTTATGCTAAATAATCCAGGTCTATCAAACCATATGGGAGTTTGCATATCAGCTGACTTCATCTTTGTTCACCTTTGCCTTCAGTGTTATCCCTATAACCACCACAGACATTAGAATCAAGTAAAAAGGGCTTTATTCCCAGCTCTGCCACTTAACGAACTTTGAGATATGGCACAGTTTGCATTAGTTTTTTCGTGTGCTGAAGGGAAGTACATTTTAGTCCTCATCATAGGCTCAAAGACAATGTCTGAAAAGAGGCCACACAATATGTGCCTGGTTAGTCATTTCAGTGTTTATGTTATATATGCATGCATAGCATAGACCCACTGCATTTTAACCTGTTCTGTAATAGTTGTATGAGGCAAGGCTGGCAAAGGGGTTTAAGAGAAAGCTCTGCAGTCATTCTCACTGGGTCTTCAAAATATTCATAAACAATTTTGATGTTATCTTCAATTTTTCCTTTATTTCTTTCTTATCAAGGCTGCTGTGTCTAATTCTGGGTATCAATCCCACTTTAATCTTCTCTTTCCTCTCTTTGCCTCAAATTATGAATGCTTCTCTAGTCTAACAAATTGTCATAATTACTGTTAAGGAGGTTTACTCAAGTATCTATGGAAACAGAGAAAAAAAAGAATCCAAATTTAGTCAAGTTAGATAGGGTGTCAAGAAAGGCTTTTAGAAAAAAAGCAACAACAAAAGAGGGGTTCCAGTGTTATGCAAAGGCACTGGGACACGGATGGCTACACTGCCTCCGGTTCTGCGCCACCTGTAGTGAAGAATGCAATACGCAACAATGTCAGGTGGGAAAGAGCCTTGAACTCTATGCTAAGGTATCTGAACTTAACCTAGAAAGCAAGAGTGGAGTGAGCCCCTGAAGGTTCTGACGCAGGGGGCCTGCAGGATCAGATTTTAAAGAGTCACGCTGCACACTGGGGATGGGTTAGAGGAAGAGTAGATTGGGGCTGGGAACCACAAACTCGGCAGGCCCGTTACTCTATACATGGCCTTATTCATCAGTATCTTGTAATTTTTGAGTAATCAACACTCATGAAATATGACAGATAAATAACCACATATTCTAGATTAAGTTTGCGTGTGAATGTAGGGTGGGTAGAGAAGGCTGAGAGAAAAGTGGAATTGGCAAAAACCTGCCATCTATTGCCCTACTAATTGGCTGTTCACGTCTTGCAAGTTTTATGGACATTCTTCATTTGGGAATAAATCTCAGGCATGATTCATCTCTAATTATCAGGGAGAGGAAAACAAACATAAACCAAAGACCTCATTTGAATTGTTTATTTCTTTTAACTACATAAAGATTATAGCCACAGGCTTTTCACTAACTTATAGGAAAGGAAATACAATAAATAAATAGACAGGTAAAGACTATTCCTCTAGGGGGTGTTGTGAAAGCAATCTAAAGTAATGAGTGCTGTGGAGACAGTCAATATGCATCCATCTACATACTTAATTAGTACCACACAATCAGCTTCCAGTACTAAAGGCAAGTTTCTAAAGCTCCCTCCCACTGTTCAGATTGCAGACTGTTATGAAGACTCCCTCATACAGGAGAGGGTCATAAAGCTGGCTCTAGTATGTATGTAGGAATATGATGTATATGAGCGCTTAATGCATACTGTTAAGTGATAAATAATTACTGAAATATAAAATAATTATGTTAATGATGCAAATATCCTAATTTTTAAAAATTATCTAATGATGTGTGTTTACTGTGTGCCAGGCATGGGGATAAGTATTCTGCACTCATTGTGTCATTTAATATTTAAAGTCAGTACTGTCATTCCATTTTATAGATGAAAAAAACTGAAGAAATTCTCTAAAGTCATCTCTGTTTGTTGGAAAATGACAGAACATGAATTTGAGTTCAAGTCTCTATGACACTAGAGGCCATTCTCTTAACTGTTGCTTACTACTGTCCTGGATATGGGACCCTACACAGTCCAGATCCACTGAGAATCTTGCATCCCTTAGGCAAACTTCTCTCCTCTAGAGGAGGTCCCACATTCTATACCTGCTACAGTGATGTAATAAATTCCTTTCCTGGAGTTCTCTTGCTCCTTCTTCATTCATCTGGTGATCTTCTTACTCATTCCATCATCTATTCAGATTTTATTTATCTCAGAACCAGGATTTCTTCATAAAAATATAAGTAACTACACAGTGGCCAGGACATGGAAGCAACTAAAGTTTCCTATGATAGATGATTGGCTAAAGAAGCTGTGGTACATATATACAATCGAATATTACTCAGCCATAAGAAGAGATGAAATACAGCCATTTCCACAACATGGATGAAACTCGAGATAATCATGCTAAGCAAAATAAGCCAGACAGAAAAAGTTGAAAATCACATATTACTTATATGTGGGATATAAACCTAAAAGCAACAATGGAACAGGACAAACAGAGACTCATGGACATGGACTATAGACCAGTGGTTACCAGAGGGTAGGTGGTGGGGGAAGAGAGGGGAAGTAGATGGGGTAAAGGGGGTCAAATATAGGGTGATGGGGAAGGGTGAAGTGGGTAAAAGGGATCAAATATATGGTAGCTGAAGGAAACTGGACTTTGAGTGGTAAACACACAATAGAATATACAAATGTTAAATTATAATGTACACACAAAAATTATATAATTGTATTAACCAATGTTACCTCAATAAACTTAATTTAAAAAATAAGTAACTAAATAAATAAACTAACCAATTAATCAAATTATTCCCTCCTCGCTTCTCAAAGCATGAGTTAAATCATGGTTGGCACCATGTCTAGGACATCTGAATAAGTATATATTGGTATAGAAATTAAATTTTTATATTGACTAACATAATAAAATACTAACAGATATTCCAGCCGTAGTACGTAAATTTAAATTTTAAGAGTACAGCCGAAAATTTTGTTTCAAGAGTTAGTATTTCTAGTCTAATGATTCAGAAGTGTAAAGAGCTACAAAATAACCAAAGATGGGTGAAACTATGAAAATTACTCTTCCAGTGAAACACTGGCTTTATTTTAGAATTCCCTTCAAAGTCTGAATATATCCATTTATCATTTAAGTTTATTGTGAAAAGATGAAAAAAAAATCCTATATTTTATGTGTTTTCAAGAATTGACCAACAAACATACTAACAGATCCAAATATACTAGGCTGAAATAAGAATTGGAGATACGCTGCTCCACTTCAGGAAAGAACTCACTGCGTGATTAGCTGGCAACGTCTGGCTTTCAGCTTCATCAGGATCAGATCAGCTTTAGGGTCAAGGTCCTACTCTTTGACACATCCACACGCGCGCACACACGTGCACATACATGCACACACATACTCTCTCACATGCACACATGTGCACGTGCATGCACACACACAACACTCACACACATGTGCACACACACATGCATACGCATGCTAGATGAGTAGAGAAGAATGCCAAGATGGAAACCCAAGTTCTGACATTGCAGATGCTATAGGAGGTAGAGAAAAACTTTGGAACTGTCTTAAAAACCCCATTCTAGCTTCCAAGAAATAGTAGAAATTCTATTTTTTATTTTCTGCTCTCCTCCCCTCCAGGCGAGAGGCTACTTTTCTTGTCCTCATCACAGCTAGAGATGCAGATAAAAATATTACACTGTGAATTATTGTCCTGTGATGTGCTTAATTACTTTGCCCTTAAATTCCTTGACTGTGTTAAAAAAAAAATTGCCAAGCTCATGTAAAATATCAAAAATTAGTCTGGCATCTAGCACGCTCTTAGTATAAATTAGTCTACTTTTTCCTAGAGGCATTACTCTTATTTCATTACTTAATGCTCAGATAATATTAAAGTTATCATATTCTATATATGTTACTTCTCAACTCTAAGCATGAAATCTATTTTAATAATATCTGTGACTTACCCAAATTATTAATGAAATTGATGTAATCTAATGGGATCTAATTTGCTCACCAGAACCTAATACTGGCTACTCACAAAAATCTCCCAGTTTTTCTCTCTGCCTCCAGCTGCTGGACATTCATTCAGTCAAAGGCTATCGATGGGCAGAAAGATGACCCTGCTCCTGCTTCAGGACACTTCTTGTCTTTACTCCCTGCCAAATCTGGGTCCCCAAGGAACCCAGTGTAACCATGAAAGAGGAAGGAACTGGGAGATCTAGGTGCTAAGCCTACACTTGGCACACTCAGATATTCATTACTTCATTTGTTCACTCCTCATGACATTCATTCGACAAAAGTCGAGACTTTAAAATACCAGGCTAAATGGTAGATCCTGGGAATTCAGAATTTTTAAAGAGAGTCTCTGTGCCCTTTGAATTTACACTGTAGAAAAGATGGTGAGGGGGTTACTCTAAAGAGAACAAAGTTAATTTCTTTTTAAATGTGTTCCAGTGTTTTAAATACACAGTTTGTATTTTAAAGTGTTTGCTCTACTGAAAACTCAGCATTTAAAGTTTGAAACAAATTAAACCACACAAAACCATCTAAGTAAAAAAAGTGTCCTGCTTGATTCACTTCCTACCCTCACTTGTCAGCTATAGTAATTGAAGGAATCTGATATGTGCTTGTGTCCATGAATGTGTGTATGTATGTGTACATAGGTGAGCCAAAAGAATGGCTCCATTTACTTTTTACACTCAAAAATATATTACGAATGCCCTTTTGCATTAGAATATGTTTCACTTAATTTAATTATATAGCAACATTTTGAGCTAGATTTTATTTCTCATCTCCATCCTCCGAACCTTTCCTCCCACTCAACTTGACACTTTCATCTGTAATAGTTTTTTCCTCTGTATTAGCCTTCTATTTCCCCTTTGGCCAAAGAATCAAGTAATCATTACCTTAGGGGTAATTTTGCCAGACAGAAAGAGAATATCAAATAGTCGTCTCTGCTAGGTTCTTAGATTTTTCTTTTTAAAACTGTGTCTGAAGTTCAACTTCTGTTCCTAGATTTTTTTCTTTCAATTATACTCTTGGGGCAAGAAATCATGTCGCAGGACGACTTCCAGAGCAGGCGAGTGTGTCAGAAGAGCAAAAGTATATCCCCTCTGACCTTCCGCCTTTACTCTGGCTGTATTTCTAACCTTCCCTGTTCTAAGGATGTGAGTGACACATATGTCCTCTGTGTCCAGTTTGGGCCACATCTGAAAATTAGTGCTTGTCTTCATTTCAATAAAAACTCTCCCTGAACACTGGGCCTGTCCTCTCCAATAGGATGGGCAAAAAGTTTACAGCCCTCACCTTAGCTGTAGCTCTATCTCCTTATTAACAAAGAAAACAAAAACAAAAACAAAAAATGAAAAGGAGAAAAATACCCTTTTAGTTCCCTTTCTGGGCCTTTGGAGCTTTGTAGAGCCATTTTTTTTTTTAAAATGAAAGTGTTGTTTTTAAGTCTGGAAATGTTCACCTTTTAACACAAGGACTCTGCCCTTGAACTTCAAAATTGTGTCCTGCTTGAAAGACCAAAGAAACCAAAGGGTTTCTAAGGTAAACTTGGACTCATGGTTTCTGAGCACTTTCCATGTCAATTTACTATTCTCATCTTTATGTTTTTTTTTTTTTCTGTGTGATCTAGAGAAGGGATTGAACTGAAATATAAGGAGCCCTTATAACATTTATTCAGAGCATTTAAGAGGGAAACCCTCTGACACAGATCTGACATCCTCTCCATTTATACAATTGAGAAAACAAAGTATAAAGGTAAAAAGGCTATATCGAGCTTGGTTTCCAGCCTGCAAACCAGTGGGATAAAACTCAGGCTTTCTAGTTAGTAACAGATGTGTGAGTGTCTTCTTTTGGGGCTGTTAGTGTTCAAATATATCGTGAGGTTATTGGAGTCAGGATTGGAACATGTAACATGTAGCGTTTTGTTAATAATTGATATCGTGGATATTAAATAAAAGATCATTTCTAAAACTAATACAGTAAAAGTACTGCAATTATCAGCCAAAAAAAAAAGTCTAGCTAAACGAAAGGGTATAACGGATGCTACCAGGTACCAGAAATGTCTTAGTTCATGTAGTTGAGGCCTAAAAACCACACTGACTCTCACCCCTGGCATGATATAATAGTCACAGGTTGATGACTAATTCTTACTCACTCATTCAAGTCAAAGTACCCTAATACTTGGCTAACTATAGAAACATTGTACTAGAATGTCAGATGGAACTTACCCAGTCTTAAAATGTCAAGTCCACCATGCCATTTCTCAGTTGAGAGGCCTCATATGCAAAAGCATTCAAAGCCTTAATGTACTGAATGAAGCTGTGCTCTGGACCGTCAGGTTTGCTGTTGAGTCCTCTCTGGCCCCATTCCATTCCCATGGACCATCTAAGGAGAGGAGGCTCTGTGAGTTTCTCCCACCCAGGCTGCCTCCATGTGGCCATTGTCATCATTAACCCTACAACAAGGCAAACTATTGTAAATTCTTCAAAGTTTAAACATGGAAAGGCAGATAAGTAGAAAAAGTTTGACTGTGCACTGATCACTATTAGCATAATCCATAATTACAATATCAACTGCTGTACTATTAGGCAAAGCAGCTGCATTATATTCATCTTAAGAACTGTGCTAATGGAAGTTGGAACCAAAAGAACTGATATATAAATCTTTGTTGTACACTAACTAGTCTTGTGACCTAGAACAAATGATTTTTGCTCAGCTTTAATTTCCAATTTTGGTAACAAGTGATATTATCTACCTAGTATAATGTCTGGGACATAACAGATGTTCTCTTATGAAAATAACACCCCAAACTGACTAGACATTTCTGTTTACCACTGCCAGGAGCGCTTTATATGTATTTTCTCATCTTATCTTCACAATAACAATATAGGGTAGGTATGATTTGTATCCTGATCTATAAAATGGGGATCATGAGGCTCAGAGAGGTTAAGTAATATTCCCAAGATCACACAGGAGATTAGAATACTTAGATTTAAACTTCACCTTCAAGAACTCCAAGATATGAGCTTTTATCTATCATAATATACTTCTGTGGCTTACTGAATGAAAGAATACATGAACTCTCTGTGTAACAAGGTTTGTGTGTGGCAAAAAAAAAATTTTTATTAAAAAGAATTTCATAAATGAAAGGGCTTATTTTTATTACATATCTGTTGAAACAAAAATGAATGTGTTAGTGAGTGAGGTAAATTCCCTAAGCAATGTTAGATATGCTCGAAACTTCTTAAACTAAGGAAAGGGATAAATTTTGCAGATTCACTGTCTGCTCAGATGTGTGAATGCAAAAATAAAAGTATGACACGCTTCTCTATTCCTTAAACACCTCATGCCACTTTCTTGTAACACCTAGGACACAATTATATGACTCAGGTTCTTCTGTTGTTTTTTTTTTTCCATATTTAACCTTCATAGTTCAATTCAATATAATTCAATTAAAAAATCATTGAGCTTTTACCATGTCCTATGCATGGTGCCATTTGTGACATACTGAATGCCAAGATACGTGCCAGCCCTCATGTAGCATCCATATTATAGATTAAAAATCTCACAGCAAAGCTGTAAGATAGCATCATCAGTTGACACAAGAATCTGAAGCTCAAGACATTTTTTTTTCACGATCATAAAAAATGTTGATATGAATATTCAAAAAATCCTCTCCCAACTCTCTTTTCGCTGCACAATCCTATCTCATCAAGCTATTGGTCTGAACTAAAAGCAGGTGAGAGAATTCGGGAATCAGTAAAAGGAGGGGAAAAAGGAATAAAATAAAGTGAAAATCTTTTCTTGCAAGGCATCCTGAGCTCAGTAACACTGATCGCATGACCAATGGGCCACTTCTATTTGATGTCAGATGAAGGTGCTTAAATTCTCAGTTTCAAGATTGATTGAAAATCAAATCTCAACTTTTAGCTATTATTCTCCTCTTATCTTCTTAACTTCCTCCTACAACAAAAGAAAAGATCTGTCCTCTTATGCTTCAATTTTCAACAGCTCTTTTTTGGGATGGTAAGCAATTGACAAAAGAAACAGACACTTTTTTTTTATAATGTACTTTCCTCTTAAAGTGTCTGCTCTGTTATGCAGTTTAGGACAAATCACAATGCTATCATCTTTCAAATTTTTAACCAGAGCATTCAAGGAATTATTTTCAATGCTTTCCTGACCTAAGATGTTTTATCCAGATTATACAATTTCAGAAAAATACTTATGGAAACTATGACTAGATAGTATTAAAAAACCCAACAATCTATTTACTGGCCACTTTTATCTCTCTAAAGAAAGAACTTTATTCTACTTAAAATATAATTATTTTATATGGCACTTGCTTTCACTCTAATTTTATACTGCTTTTTTATTGTTGATACTCACATCTTTTATTTGACTCATCTCACAATTTAATCTTCATTTTATTTTAACAATATGTGAGTATTTTCACTCTTATGGAGGGGTGCTTCTTCCCCACTCAAGAAGTTTTGGTCCTTGTCCTCTGGCTTCTCTCTTTCTATCTCCAACTGGGTCTTTCTCTTGTTGGTACAAAGTTCACACATGATTTGGGACTTTAGAAAGATAAACAATGTGGGCATAATTTATCCCCTTGTTCTTTCTTCTCTTCCTTCTGGGCTCAAGCTGCCTTCAGAAGCCATATATTTTACTCTGCCCTTATGGGGTTGGAGTTTATCCCAGACCAGTGTTATATAGGACAGGGTGAAGTTTGTTTAATTTTAGGTTTCACAATTTAAAAGACATTCTTCTAGAGATATTAGCTATATTTGCTCATATCAGCTTGTATTTATAGTAAATATGATATTTTTGTCCCTATACATCTTACTTCTTAATATTATAACTCAACTAGTACCAAACCACAATGGAGAAGAGGGTTTCTATATATTAGACCACTCAAAAAATCTGAATGAAAATAGGACAAGTGCTCCCAACATAAACAGAAATTTCCCCTTTATATATGCATCAAAATTCCAGAAAGAGTCCTATGAAAAAGGAAAATATAGATCAGTGATCCAATGAGAAACAACGAAACAAACATACATTTATCCCACTGTATTTTGGAACTTATATCTCTAATCTCGAGAAATGGGTTTCTAGCAGTATGGGAGTAAAGCTAGCGGGCTAAGAGAATAAAGATATAACTACATAAAGGAAAGAGATGATTCAAGTCAAAACTGGGAGGAAGAATTATAGATTTTCTATATTTTGCATTCAAAGTCGGTGATATATTATAAACAACCGTATAGTGAATAAGATATCTGTTCTGAAGCCATAATGGCTAGATTCAAATCCTAGCTCTGTCAATAGCTATTTGGTCTCGGGCTTTTCGTTTCACCTTTCTGAGCTTTAATATATAGAGTAATTAAGAAAGTTTATTGAAATATATGTAATCAAATATCATGTATGAACATACTAGGGACTTATTAAATATTGGAAAGCAGCATTATTATATAAGATAGGATGGGTTTC
The DNA here is from genome assembly GCF_014176215.1 of Rousettus aegyptiacus. Lineage (NCBI taxonomy): Eukaryota > Metazoa > Chordata > Mammalia > Chiroptera > Pteropodidae > Rousettus > Rousettus aegyptiacus. Next base: position 19,586,182 of record NW_023416289.1, read on the forward strand.
TTAGAGGTTGCGTATCAAAAGATGAAAAGATGACTGATGCAATGTATGGGCTTTCTTATCATTTGGATATGATAATCCCATGACCAAAAACAATAGTGAAATCAACACACAAGACATACCAAGAAATATGCCCACACTGTTGCAATCTCAATTTTTTAAAATGAAGTAATTATGTTTAGATCAAGGGGCTAGGATAAAAAAATGTGATAGTATTTCATATCCCTATGACCTTGCCTGCCTTCTCTACCTCTGCTTGGAATGTCTTCTTTTCATTTTGTGATATTCTATATGAAAACAAGTCCCAAAAGCACCTTCTCTCTGAAGACTGGCCCAATATCATTAGGGGTCAAATTACAAATTGCTAAAGAACATGCACAGAGGAAAAAAACGAGAACAATATTTATTAAAGAGTGGTTATATGTATTATTTTCAAATTCTTTTTTAAGATTCTTCATTAAATTTGTATTATACCACCAATAGCAGTTTCTGAAAACTAAGTTGTTTCTCAAAAAAATGATACATTCTTTAGTGATCACATTTGATCTAAAGAATTTGAAGCTTAATTATGACCAGAAAGCCAACTACATGAAACATGGCATGCATGCTATTACCCATTTAGACAAAACAAAAAAAAGCTCTGGAAATCACCATGTTATGAAATATATATAAGCAAGTTTTTTTCTATAATCCATAGATTATTACAGTACTGCATACAGTATCTGTTCTATTATCTTGTTACTTCTTTCTGATTGGTATGAATTCTTCAAGTCCAAAGACTTTCTTTATAAAGGATAAACATTCAATGTCCCTTAATGGACTTGAAAGATAAGTGCTTCATCCATTGACTCCTGGGGAAAAAAAACTCTTTAATTCAAAGCAGAAACCATTCTAAATAATTGTTAGACTTCAAGAATGCTTGATGAACCAAGTTGTACTGAGAAAATAAGCTGGAGTAAATGACTTTTTATTACACAAACTGACATGTAGTTAATGATTTTGGTGCTTCCTACATTTTGGGGAGCTTGGATGCTTAGACCCTCAAAGATCCTCTAAAATAGAGAAATTGTAAGCTGGGGTCTGTAGCTCCATAGAGAATGATAGATGGCTTCAGTTGGCTTGTTATTCCTTCAAATAATATTTAATATTTTATTTCTATTTGTATGGTTGCTTTTATGAATTTTTTTCTGGGAATATTTTGCCAGCAATTTGGCACATATCATGAAATTAAACAAACAAATGAACATAAAAATAAATTAAGAGGTTAAGTGCCACTGAATTATGAGCACATTGAGCTGCTACCACTGAGCTCATTAAGTATAAGTGATGAGGTACTGCAAAATATTAAGAAATCCAAGTTACTTCATAAATCATATGAGATTAACTTGCAAATCACTGGTAGAAGAATTCATATTGAAAGGCAAATACTAATGATCGATTTTTATCAAATAGACAAGCCTTTCCTTTGTTCATAAAAGTCTGATTCAATTTACAGGGTGAGTTGGAAGTGTTTACCATCATAATTCTGAAGCAGAATCATATGTTTCTCTTTGAATCCATCAGGTGGCTGTAGTTAGAAAACTGAATAGCAGTTACTATGCACATCTTTGGATTTTGGATGATTATTTGAACCGTAATCACGAAAATTAAGAATCCAAGTGTCCCAACTGAGGATTACAGACTTGACATGCAGACATGACGTTCCCCCATAGGTATAAGGATTTGCTTGGGGTAGAGGGAAGTGAAACTGCCCAATAGTCCAAGAACATAGACATGGAAGAATAGCTTTTCTCTCCTAGGAAAGCAAGCATTTGGCACAGACACTGCTCTAAGCTTCAGTGAGAATAGAATTAAAAAGGAAGTGAGCTTTAAATCCCAGACTCCTGGTAATAGCAAGATCTACTTACACACTCTACTCTCCTTCCATAAATAACAATTTATGTAAAACATCAGGACTATGCTTGGCACATAGAACATAACCAATACACAGAAAACAGCAGCTTTTCTCATTACTATTATGTCATTTTCACAATAATTCTATTGACTATTTAGCATTATCCTCATTTTATAGATGAAGAAAGTGAAATTTAGGAACCTAAAGGAACTTTAAATAAGGCACAAAACTGAAAAATGTCAGACGCAGTTTAAATCCTAGCTGAAAAAGAGGTAGCTTTAAGAGAAAGAGAAGTGGAGATTGAGGTTTGAATTTGTGAAGTTAGAGATGACTACTGGACAGCCAGGTGTAGATGTTGAGTTGATGATTGGGCCTGGAATTCAGGAAATTAAGTTGCAGACACGAATTGAGGAAATATTTGCAGGTAGATTATAGTGAAAGTAAGGAAAATAGTTGAAATAGAGAATGGTTAAAAACAGGAATGCAGCGATTAAGAGAAGACCAATAACAGAGCATTGGCAGATGCCAACATTTAAAATGCTAGTAGAAAAGCATTTCATTAACTACTTTAAATAAGAAAAATAAAATCAGAGACGTAGGAGGGAAAATAAGGGAAGCAAATATCAGAGGTGCCAAAGGAAGTGATAGTTTCAAGAAGAGACCAACAGCATCCAGAGCTACAGAGAAGTCAAAAGAAAACTGAATCAAGCTACTTGAAACTGGCAAACAGAAGATCATTTTCCAGAGCAGTTCTAGTGCAGTGACTGAGGGAGGAAACAGTGCGGATTTCAAAGAAAAATAGGCAATGAAGTTGAGAATACTGTTTGTAGCAGGAGCTTGCTAATGACAGAAAGGAGATTGGAGTTTTTTTTAAAGGAGGAAAAAATATCCTCTCTAACCGTATTTTCCTCCTACAAGAGGTGAAATAGACTTCAGGATACTGATAGATAGAGGAAAAGAAAATTAAAATGGCAGGAGGATGAATCATCAAAGAAACAAGCTCACATAATAGAGGCACAGGAAGGCGGATTAGCCTCTATCGAGAGAAAAAGGGCTTTTTCTCTGAGTGCAGAGAGTGAGACTTGGTTGGCTGAGAGTACTAGAATACCAGGTCAGAAGGAAGTGATTAAAGCCAGTGTGTGAGAATTAAAAAGGCAGAGAGATGTCAGTCCAGTTATTTAGTGCTCAAAATAATCCTGAAGGAGAACGGTACTATGCCTTCTTTGCACATGGGGAAGTGATACAAATAGCAATAAGCAAAGTTGAGTTATGATCCCACGTCCTTTGCTGTATCCACACTTTCTGCATGGGTATTTAGTTACCCATCATGTTAACCCACACCAATGGTTTTCAATAAGAGTGCTCAGCTTGCAGGAAATATAAATATTTACCTTGAATCAGGGCTTTTAATAATTATACATTTCCAGAAGAGTGTTAGCTCTAAAGACAATAGAAATGCCATACACTTTAGAAGGTTCGTGTGTGTGTCTCTCTCTCTGTATGTGTGTTTTAATTCTTTTGTGCAAAATACATAAAATGTAGCAGAGCTCTGCCTTCAATAAGGGCTCCTTTTGTTCAGATTTTATGGGAGTATTAGCCATTTCCCTTCATTTACAAAAAATAAAGAAGGAAATATCTTTGGATTTTAATCATCATTTCCTGGTTAAATCTCTACCTAATAGATTATTTCTGCTTTTGTCTCTCAAACCCCATCCCATCTGATTCATTTTAAGATGATCTCCAAAATGGATTTTTTAATTAAGAAGATAGACTGTAATTTTCCTTTTTTTAAAAAAGGGATTTTGAAAAGAGTTGATGACTTCTTTCAAAATCAAATATTTTGTCAAAGTATTTTTAGCCATAATGGTCTCTGACATGTAAAAGAAGTAGTGTACTCGTCAGGATATGGGATGTTAGCTGTTACAATGAACAATCTCCAAGTGTATTTGGTGGTTCAAGTGTATTTGTTGGTCACATGACAGGGAGTAGCTCTCCTGGTGGCTCTTCTCCAGTGGTAACTCAGGGACACAGGCTCTGCCTGTGCACCATCCGTTACACATGGTTCCCACAGTTGCCATGAATGAAAAGAAATAGCATGAAGGATCATATTGATGAGTTTATGGCAAGCCCATGAGTGGAATGCAGTATTTCTGCACCTTCTTTGGTCAGAACCTAATCATATGACCCCAATCTAACTGTAAGGGAGGCTTGGAAATACAGTAATCCTGTATGCCCAGGAAAATAAATAAGATTGATGTGCTCATATCATAAGGTTTATAAATGTTGACTTCCTATGTTGTACACCTGAAATTAACATAATATTGTATGCCAAATATACTTTAATAAATTTTTTTTTTAAAAGATTTATGTGTTCCTAGTTAATCTCATCCACAGACAGACTACTGGCCCACTTTTTTATCTATCATCTTAAACATGAGCAAAATTTAAAATTATACAAATATCTAACATTTCTAGGTGAGTATGTGCACTAAATGGAATGATTTTCCATGATTTAGTTTCACCGCTTCTTTTACTCACAAACTATATCACCTTCTATCTATTTCAACATGGCCACACTGGACAATGAAAGAAAAATTAATATTTACTGAGAATCCAAATAAGGAAACAAAGTACCAGAAAGGTTAATGAAATATTCAAGGTACTAAGAAATAGAGTTTGGAAACTACCAATGCCTTAAGAAATGCAATAGCTTTACATGAAATCACAAGTATTAGAATGGGTTTTTTTCATGTTTAATATCACCTACATTATAAGGTTCACTTTAAGGAACTAGAGATTTCTTTCAGCCTTCAAACATGCTGTCCACTATGTCCCGAATATTTACTTAGTTGCATCTCATTTATTTATGTAATGACTTCCTGAGAGGATTCCTCTCTTAACTCTATTTAACTGCCTGTCTCACTTTTTTTTGTCTCTTCCAGCATCTTTTTTGCCTATTTACTACTAATATGTAATTTAAAAATGAGAAAACATCAAGGGGAAAATCATGTCTTCTCTACTTGGATGAAAGTTGAATGGTGCCAATATCATTCATTCACTTCTCTATATGCAGAGCTTCTCACAGTGGTTACCATTTTGTGGATGCTTGATAAATAAATGAACTAATTAATATGTTGACAGGTTTAATACATGCCTAGAACACAGTATTTTTCAATAAATGTACTATAATTACCAATTAGGATATCAGGCTTAGAAAAGTTAAATAATTTGTCTGATGTACACACCTAGTAAATGATGAATTTCTGACTCCAAAGCCCAGGATTTGCTGCTACACAACATGGGCTAGAATATTCATTCTGGTATGAAGTTCTACTTCCAAAAGTGTGTTCAGTGATGAGCCCTGGGTCACAAATATGTTTATTAGGAGTAAAGATGCCCAGAAAGACATAATTCTGTGTCCTACTTCAACCTTTACTTTAATGCTGAAACTACAAGTGCAATTTGATTGATCTCTAAATGTCTTTTTAATTCTATGTGGCCATTTTAGAAAATACAGTTTACATGACAGTTGCTTGCTGCCACACATTCAACTAGAAGCTTTGGTTATCTTTGTAACCCTTACAGTCATCCTTCATGATGATTTGAAAGATAAAGAAACTAAGACTTGGAGAATCTAACTTTGTGATCTTTGAAAACACACAAAGTGTGGTGAAGTTAAGATTCAAACCCAAGTCTGTATCTGGAAGCCATAATTTCTGTGATATAGAAACTTAGACTGTCCTTGAATCCTTGCAACTACTGCTAATATTCACAAGGCCGAATGGTTTGGACGGGGTTAGGTGACTTAGATCCGACACAGAAAAGAGTATTACCTGCATACTCCAACCATCAGATTTTGACATACAGGAGGATAAATACATTTTGAGAGGTGATTAAGATTTACTATTCATTTCCTCTTTTGGTATTTCTTCCCATAAAACTTCTATTTATATTAGTAATTTAGATAAACACAGGTAGTTGTGCGTGTTTCTGCATGGATGATGTTTATGGGCATAGTTAAGTCTTAAAACATAATAACAAGGTATATACCTCTCTGTTCCAAATTTATTAATGAAACCTTTAAAGAAATGAAGAAAAATAGAATCATTTTCCATTTCCCCCTTGCATTCAGAGTTGTATGTTAGACAGAGGGTGCTAGTAACAAATGAATCATTCCTGGGATCAAGAACCTAAAAATCACGAGGAATTACAAATCACAAGATTGCAGCTCATGTCCCAAGGAAAAGGTCACAGTGAGGGATCCTGGCATTGTCAAGTATTCATTTTGCTCAATAGCTTCCTTTTAGCAGTAGTTTCTTTTGTAAAGTGATTGTACACACGACCAAGGTGAGACTCAGGATAAAGAGGATTAAAATAATTTAGGGAATTGTGATTATGAAATCACTTTTGTGTGTTTTCATTACATATTGACAACAAACTAAAATGGACTCACTAAAATGACTATTAGTATTATAAGTATAGACATTTTAAATGCTTCATTTTAGAGAACACTTGTATTATATGTTTTAGGGTAAGACATCTAACATGTCTACTCAGTGATTAGGGTTTTCAGTATGTTAGTTACTAGATTTAATTTATTAAATTTATTTTTTAAACTATTATTTCATTAGCACCCAATTTATAGATTTCCTCTGTGAATGCTATGTTTAAAGTGGATTCTAAGAATTAAGTTTCTGCCTTAAGGATTTCACTTTTTAATAGTGACATAACAACAGGCAGCTGAATAGATCATTATGATTTTTTAAATAGAAACTCCTTTAAACTAAATCAAGAAGGCGTAACATAGCACTCGGTGTAAAGCTTGGAACTGGCGTTTATTTCTATGTGACCTTGAGCAAGTAATTAAAACTAGCTGTGCCTCCAAAGAACCCTCCAAAGAGTAGGAAGAAGATACTCCCCATTGATGTAAGTCTTGCTCGCCTGACCTGCTTTGGGTAAAGGGCTGTTAGGAGACATAACATGAGCCAAGAGCCTTTAAATGAGTTGTGTGCTTGGCTTAGCCTCTCGCACTTTGCCATCTGTCCTGAGGAGAACATGTACCGGGGTGGCCGCAGATCCAAGGTGAATGAACAAATAGGTAGAACAGATCTGAACCCAACATGCAGCCTTGAGCCAGGCTCAGTAGAGCATCAGGAGATATGGAGATTCTTGAACAATAAAATGTATGTTTGTGCTATAAGCCAGTAAGATCATGAGGTAGGCTGTTATACAAAAAAGATGGTAAGTACATTTTGTATCAGTATAAAGAAAAACAAGTATTTTCAAATGAATAGAAGAGATCCGCTCTCTTTTTTCCTACATTACCTTTCTGACACATGTTTAAAAAGTGACATTTTTATAGCCTTTAGTTAATATCAGTGTGGGATCCTACTTATACTGTATAGATGCCTAAAATATGAAATTCAACACATGCAAAATACATATTTTATAACTCCCCAAAAAATGTCAAAGCAAATTTAGGAGAGATTTTTTTTAAAAAAACTTCTGAAAATCTACACCTGGATCATTAAAATCTTATAAATAAATTCTATTCCAATTTGAGAACTATGTCTAATACTTTGGAGATGAAGATCTTTATGTGAACATGGGTGTTGTATTAATTAATTGCCTCTGGGAAGCTTTTCCTTGCTTATTTGGAATGTTTTTAATAAAATCAAAAAGAAACAAAGTGCCTGGACTGATTACTGGAGAAGAATATCTGCCTGGATACCATAATTTTTGTTTGAAATTTTTAAACTATGTAACTTTAAATGCCTGAAAGGTCCTTGGCATATACAACCCCAAAACCAGGGAAACTATCATTTATCCCTCAGTTTCACTCTCTTCCTCCTCATGTTATCCATGCACATAGTAAAACATTAGGAGAATTCTTAAAAAGGGAGAGAGAAAGAGAGAGATGAAACATCCCAAAAGGTCAGAAATCAATGATTCTTTTACAGATGGGGCTCCTGGGAAACCCACATACTTTGCTTTTAGCCAAGTTCTCAAACCACTTCTTGAATACTTGGTTTTTGATTATATAAATCAATAATTTCTTTAAGGGAGGTCCTCTAGGGTTTAAGGGATGCTACCTTTGAAATATCAAATAATCTTCACCAGTGCAAGAAGGGTTTCTAAGCCTATTCTGTGGCTACGCATTGCTATTTAACAAGCAAGAATTAAATTTCAAGAATGATGACTTTCACTTTAAGACACTCAACCTTATTCAGGTTGGCAAGGGGGTGAGAAATGAAAGCACTTATATGCTGCTGGTGGAAGGAAACCTTGATAGTTTCTTAGCATACAATGTGAAAATTCAAATCATGAACAAAGAAAATAAAGCATCATATACTTTAACCATTGAATTTTATCCTAAGTGAACTATCTTTGGTATTGTGAAAGATATAACCTTATGAGTCTTCATTGCAATACTATTTATTTGGAAATAACCAAAAGTCCAACCTAAATTGTCTGTATAAATTCATAAACCAGAACACCATTCTCCAAATGAGTTTGGCAGAAACTAGTGATACTAAATGATATATAAAGTATGGTAAAGTAGCAAACTACAAATTATGTTACCCAATATGCATGAGAAAATCTCCTTTTTAAAAAGCATAATTAGACAACATGGGGGTTAGTAAGATAGAGAAAATATGCATAGAGGTTATCTCTGGATGTGGAATTATGAATGATTTTTATTTCCTGTTTTATGCTCTTATTCTATTTTTCACCAAATGGTCTACAATGAATATGTATATCTTTGTACACAGATAGTACACATGCTACTTTAAAAATAATATTCCAAAAGAAAGGTTTCTAAACTTTAGCACTACTGACACTGGGGGTTGGATAATTCTTTGTAATGAGGGACAGCCTGCGCACTGTAGGGTGTTCAGCGTCACCGATTACTGTTCTATTAGGTAGAACAGTACCACGCACACGCACACGCACACACGCACAGAGTTCTGGTATCTAGAAATGTCACCAAACATCTCCAAATGCCCACTGGGAGAGGGGGGCAGGGACACCCCATCATAGAGAAATCACTATCTTAAAGTACCCAAATATGAATGAAATTCAAAAGTCCTTAAGGGTTATCTGAAATTAAGAACTATTACTAAATGTAATATTTATTTTTATATTTCTGATGTTTTTGTTTGGTATGACATAAAGGCCTAACATGAGGTAGGAAGTAAGAAGTCATATTAGTATGTTAATTCAGTCTCCTTGATTATTCTCAGAGGGAGACCATCCTCAACAGGGTAAAAACCAGCCATTGTGCCTCCAATTTTCTTCCCTATACCAGTCCACTGCTCTACGTCAGACAGCCCACATGATGTAGTGGGTGCTCTGTATGCCAGAGATATTCCCATAAGGGCATGTGGAAGCAGTGTTGGAGAGCACAAGTGTATGAACAGCTGAGTTCTCTCCCTTGAGTATTTGTCAAATACCTATAAAATCCAGCTCCTATGACACAGGGAGATAGGGTTACTTTTACAAGATTGCATACCTAGATTTGAATTCTGATTCTAACTTATCCAGGCTATTTAACCACATACCATCTCCATTTTCATCTCCTCATATGAAAAAGTGTATATCAAATGGTATGCTGTCAATCGAACAAGGGTGCTATGGTTTGTACATAAGCATGTGCATGGGACTCATCTCGGCAAACTTCAAAAACACTGAAAAAATGTCAGGAAGTATTATGAATAAAGTTATTATTTTTAGTCCATAGTGGAGGCATTCTACCTCTGTAAAGCTAGAAAAATATATAAAACTTCAATTTGATTGCATATGTGGAATTAGAAAGTTAAGAAAGAAGGCAGTTTTTAATGAGTGCCAGTCATTGTTCTGGATAATTCCACATGTTTTATTTAAAGGAATGTTAGTGTCAAATGTCCAAAATGAATAAATTTTCCCTAGTGGTACATTTTGCAAATAAATAAGAATGTGAAAAAATGTACCCCAGGACCTAGAAATTGAAAGACACAAATTATAGTAGTTAACAAATGGTTCTGTAGTGGTGGTCGGAGGCTGAGCTTTCTAAAACCAGACGCCATTATGGAACACTTCCATTATGACTTTGTTTCTGCTCTAGAAATCTATTAATATAATACATTTGGCCAATCAATCTGGTGTTATTATAATAGGTAACCATCGAATCCAATTAAATTATAGTTCTAATATCACCTTTCATTGAAGACTTAATAACAGGGCTTTATACCCTTATGGTCAGTATTTCTTTATCCTTAAAACAATACTGGGAAGTGCTCAGAGCAATTCAGTTGTCAGCGTTTCAGTGCTTGTTCATGATGGACACACATCTGGGGAGCACTGGTCTGACATTTATGCCTTTCTGTACTACCTTTCCCTCTGCAAATGCCATTGGCCAAGCAGGCACACTCAAACATAAAAATGTAATACCCTAGAGCTTACTCCTTATCTAAAGTGGTGTGACAAATCTCCCAATACTGTAAGCTGCAGTCACTTGGCTACATGTCACTAACAGTCTCTTCAGCATTACCTTCATAGACCATGAGGAAAATTTAAGCAAGTTTTCAGACCTCGATAAATGCAGCGGAATGTTCCCGGAGCAAGGTTCCGTGGAAGGTCATAACGTGTGACAGTAGAAGCTACTTCTAAACCGGGCTCTGCACTTCTTTCACTTCCTCCAGCAGCAACCCTCACTGCCACCTCCAGGCTCTCATGTGTGTTCTTCACTCTCTCTGTAACCACAGCCAACCCCACCTCTGTGGCCCTTGCTCAACTTTATCTAAACAACATCGGCCCATCGTCAAGGCTCCACTTGTGAGGTTTTCTTGTACATTCCCAAACTCGGGACCGGATGAGGTGTCCTATCTCTATATTCTAGTCTCCTCTTTATATAATATTTACAACTCTCTAGGGTAATTGCTAGTTCCTTTGGTTTCCAGAACAAACTAAAAGGGAAGACATTTTTGTCTTATTTTCTCATATTTTGCACAATGTCTGGCAAATGATAGATTTTGAACGCAGATATATACAGATAATTCCAATACACATCTTAATCTAATTTATTATCTGGCTTTCTGTATTGGTTAGATTTTGCTGTTTAGAATAACAACCCCAAGACGTAATACAGTTATTCACTTAATTCAGGTTTCTGTGGGTCTGCTGCGTGATTTTTCTGGTCTGTATTTACAAATCTCTATATCAAATGTGTCCCATTGGCCACAGCAGGTCACATGACCCAGACAAATCCATGTGAGAAGGACAACCCAAAGGTGCGGCGACAGTGAGATGTGAACGAATTGGTACCAGCACCGCAGTCTCCCTATGCTTTTATTTCTCAATAACTGACTGACTGTTACATCCTTTCTCTAGATATGCCATGTCTGCCAACACGAGAAGCTCCTTTCCTTTATCAATAACAAACACAACAGCGACTGTGCTCATTAACACCTAGAGTGATTTACTCCTGAGAGCAAGTACTTGTGGGAAAGAGGAAAGGAAATAAGATTTTTTTTAAGGCAAGGTAACCCTTGGTTGACCTCACAGATTGCAAGGACCTTGTCAGCTTACAAACCTCTATTTTTTTATTTTTTATGCCTAGAGCACCTGGGCTTCCTAGGTGGTCTCCCATCCAAGTACTAAGCAGGCCCGACCCTTCTGAGCTTCTGAGATCAGACGAGATCAGGGAAATAAGATTTTGAGGCTGCTTGCTACATATATTATGTATCTCCTACTAAGCCATTCTCCAATAGTGGAAAGAACTCACTTTACAAGATTTCAAAATACAATCATTTGTACTATCAAAGCAAAAATATGAACATTACCTGAAATATGTTGATTCACTCATTCCCTTTTATGTACCTCAGCCTCTTTCCTTAACCCCTGATGAAACAGAATGTGCACTTCTAGCAGTGGCTTCTCAGTCACAAAGTCCCAATACAACTTGTTTAGTAAAGCTGATTAAAAATAAAAGTGTGTTTGTTATTTTAACCAGCTCCCTCCCTTTCCCTATACATCCTAAATTCCTTTCATTATCCAGATTTCCTTTCCCAAGAAATTACAGGGGGTATTTACAGCCTTAAATCCCTTAAGACAACTTCAACTGACCATGTCAGCCTGTGTTCACAAGTTTATTTCAGAGAAGCCCCTGAAACACAGGAGGATGTGTTTACTAGAATGTGGCTCCCTGGGGATGAGCCAGGCACATCTGTAATTCTAAGGAGAGCGTAATGAGAAAAAACTGGTGCCATCCTGAATGGCTCACAGCTGTTCTGGAAGCTGATAAATAAGATGCTCGACAGGAGATCCCTAATTGGAGCCAGTTTTTCTTAAGTGGATACACAATACGGCGCAAGACTGGGTGTTGGAACGCTGATAGTGCTGGTCACATGTAACTTAGTTTTTCTTATAAACAGTTCCAATTTCAAAGACTAATGCTTTTATTTTTCAAAAGAGAAAAAAATGTTCACTTTGTCCATTTTTTCCACACTAATTAGAGGCAAGCTAGCATTATTTTTCCTGATGGTCTCCACAAAAACTTCCTTAGTTTTGTCTCTTCTTTTCTTCTCTTTTTCATTTTTCCCTTCCTCCCTGCCATTCTTCCTTTCCTCCCTTCTTTTTTTACTTTATTTCCTTATCTCTTTTTTCTCCTCTTCTTTTTCTCTCCCTTTCCTTCCTTCCTTCCTTCCTGCCTTCCTGCCTTCCTGCCTTCCTTCTTTCTGTTTTTCTTATCTTTGGGTGTACCAGTTCTTCCATGCTGGGATCAAAAGCCCTGAATTCATTATTTCGTCTCAGACCCTGGCCATCTAACCCTAATGCTGGGGGTTGCCTGCTTGAAGATTGTTGACTTGCAGCCCTTTTGAAAGAATATCTGTAATATTCAATTTTCATCTAAGAAATGGCCAAATAACTTCTACAAAGAAGATAAGAGATGTCACATGCAGAGAAAGACTTTAATGTAGTCCTTCAGAAATTGTGTTGTTACAAAAGCAACCGGAAGTAGCTTTCCTTTTCTGGGCAATATACCTCCCTTGCACTTGGGTAGGAGAAAGCATTGCTTTCGTGAGGGTTCTGATGGTACCTCATCTACTACCCATGTTGACATTAGTACCATTCTCCAGCACAAAGCTCTTATAAAACTGGTTTTGTGCTATAAAAAAATTGCGAGACCAATACACTAAGTGAAACTCACTGTGCTCACATCTCGATATTTAAGGAGTATGGGAGGAGGGAAGATAAAAATCCAGAACTTTGTCAGTAGGATATATACCTTCCTTCCACAAATGGAACCTTTTACCAGTTCCCATTTAAATGAAGAAATCCCTTCCAAGGTAGGACATTTTTGCTTTTAGAAATATTAATTACCATTGCAACATTTTTTTAGCTTTTCCTACGGGACAGTATATACCCATTTTACCCAGAGCATTTCAACCCCTCGCTCCTGGTATCTGACACAGTCTAAATCTCAGCATTAAAACTTCGTGTGATAACCAGGCTGAGCTTCAACTATCTGGGCCATACTGCCCCTCAGTAAATGTGATGTACCAGAACAATGAGATTTTCACACTTCTAGTACTCCAAGGTTGAGGTATGGGTATGGATTCCATTATTTTACATGTTTTGTTGTGCTCAAAATGTGGGGGGAGAATTGGAGTCTCCGTGAGCAGGTGTAACTCTTGAGCTAAATAGGAATTCACGAGAGACAAGGATGGCAGCCTTGTGACACTGATTCCTCTTTCCCAAGTTCTCATGTAAAATAATGTGGCAAAGAAAAACGAACTTTAAAGCAGCAATGGAGTCTCACAGGTTCATCTATTCATCAATCCTCAAAGCATCATCTGTTGTCCAGGCACCACTAAATGCTAAAGGCACAGAGATGAAGATTCTTCTTTGTCTCAAGAGTTCCACAGTCCTGTGAGCTATATAGCCTAAAAACTAAGGTCAGAGGAGTTAGGTAGTATTATGGTCTCTCTCAGAGTAATTTCTTCTGATTTGAGAGCTAAGTTACTTTGTGGGAAGCCACAAATTTTAAGTGAGAAGTAGCTGTCCATCACACCTCATCCCCAGGGACTACATTAGATGTTAATCATTTTAAATACTCATTTGAACTGGTAATGATTTATTTCTCTCTCACTTGGCTTGTTTCCATGAAAATGTCAGTATCCCTAGAAGGTCTTTACAGATAAAAGACAGAGTTCTGAATCCTGATGAGATGATGACTTCGGCATGATCTTTTAGAAAAAAAGTTGATTGTGGACTGAAGCACAGCAAGCTTTGGGTTAGCTAGAGCCATTCACCAACCTGCTAATACGTGGAAGTCCAGACACGTTCAGAAACAAATGTTCCTAATAAAGAATAAAGTTGTAGTCATGCCAGTCAAGAGATGAAAAAAAAAAAGCCAAAGAGGTAGGATTTGTGAAACTCCTCTCCTATATCGTAAATATAATACTCCCTTCTCCCTTCTCTGAAGGCTGGCGAGTATAGAAAGGGATATTCCTTGACACATTCTTCTCAAATGAAAAAAAATTATGGTGGGATTGGAAGAGCTAAATGTTCTTCGATAAAGCGCTTTCAATGAAAATATTGCTTCATCTCTAAAATAAGGAAAAAATACCAGACTGTTTGCCTCACAATAGATGAGGTTCAAATAAAACTGTCATCCTAATACGTATTTGGTAGTTACTATACATTCAGTAAACTATTTCATTTAACACCGTCAGGAGATCTATAATATACACATTATTATTATCCCTGTTTACAAACAAGAAAACTGAGGCTAATAGAGAATAAGTATCATACCTAAAGTTAACAGCTAATAAGTGGTAATACAGGTATTAGAATGCTATGTTTTATGAAGTTGTATGAATCAGCTACATGAGGGCCACATTCTGCCCTTAATAAAACAATAAAGCAAGTGTTGGCTCCACTTTAATTTTAACATTCTCTGATGAGTTAAAATTAAAACAAGAACACAAGGACATTTATTATTAATTGCACATTCATTCATTTTTCATTTGGGTAGACATAATCAAAAGCCAAGTGGTGACTTCCTTGTGCACTCATTTTTACACTGTATTTATAACTCTTTTAATAATGCAAATATTTATTATGGGCATCCCTCAAGAACCAAAGGTGCTCAGTGAAGGGATTTCTAAATATCACGATCCACTGCCGAGTGAAAACACCAGGATACTTCTACTGTTTAAAGGGTCAGAGCCACAGGGTCTGTCAAAAGGGTCACTCGCCACAAAAACAAGGCAGAAGGTTATCCAGTTTCCAGAATAAAGAAGCAGCAGGTATAATCTTCACCAACAGAGAGAGAGGAAGCATGAGGAGAATTTCTCCAGGGTAAGCAAAACTACATCACAGACCAGAAATGGCACCAAAGACAATTATTACATGATGGACTTGAACACTATCAATATTCAACTTTCCGGGTATTGTTTTCCATATAAACAAGTTAATTCAATTTTAAATATTTGAGGGTTTACTATATATATTAAAAAATCATACTAGGTCCAGGGGACTTCTAAAAAAGGAATAAATTTAGTCTTTCTGCAAAAACCTTAGCCTGGTGATAGATGCAGGCAATGTTCAGCTCACTGAAGAACTTGTGTACTCTGATAAGGATGTGGAACTTTATCCTGCAAGGCCATTTTTTTAAAGCATGTAATCATCTAGTAGCAAAACAGAAAATAGAATGGAGTGTGCCAGGCTAGACATATGGAATCCCCTTAGGAAATTATTGCAATGGTCAGACTAAAATCTCATGAGGATTGCACTGCAGCAGTAGCCACTGAGATGCAGTGGACACAATGGATTAGAGATACTTTTGAAGTTAAAAACAGCTCAAACTCATGATTGATGTGAGATATAAAATAGAAAGAAACATTTAGGATTTCTGTAACATTTCAGTTTCAGGCACCTGGGAAGATATAGAAAAAAAAAAGTAAAATAAAGATAGGGAATGGAAATGAAATAGTAAATTGTTGGTTATGGGGAAAGATGTTAAACTCCGTGTCAAACTTGAGCTTGATGTGCCTGGGGGAATGCAAAAGGAGATAGTCTGCAGATATTTGAGTATAACATAATATCTGTGAACACTTGGGTACAACAAGTATGACTTGTTCCAAACATTTATTACTTTAATATATTTTTCTAATCAATTGTTCTAATTCATTTGAGCTTTTTTAGCAGAAGACCCATATGCTACCTTTTGAGCTTGCTCTACTATTTGAATTCTTTAAGAAAATTGGGAACTTAGTCCAAAGGAAACTGGTCACAGTTCCACATGCCAGAAGGAATGGTTAAGTTCAGTACACTTGGCTTCCCAAGACCGCATGATATCTCCGGGCCCTCTTAGCCTGAGATATGATGCTTTCCCTCTATCAGAAAAGGTCTGCAAACAAGCCAGCCAGGTAAATGACTCCTTTTCCCCAAAGCTAAGCTTGTCAAAGGCTGATGCAGGCTGGGACTCCCAAATATCTTTAATGCATTCTAATATTCTCAACTTATTTTTCTCTAAGCCTGGTTGTGCCAGGATCACTAATTCCCACTACATCTTGGGTCAAAACTGCCCTTCTCCTGGACCTCTGGGTCCTTGAACTATTCAAGTGGATGCAGTCTATATATCCCATGGTCTCCTGATGAATTCCTCTCTCTCCTTGACAGTAGTCTTAGTTGGGGCTATCCTGGTTAACAGAAAAACAACAGCTCATTGTGAAACACAGAAAGAAGAGGGTCAGTTTTCCATTTTTTATCCCCCAAAAGTCAGTAGGTCTGTTTCACAGCTGTGCATACCTGGGGTCACAGAGAGTAATATCCATCACCAAGTCAGAAAAGGTCGAGATCCAACTGTAATTCCACAACAAGGACTCCTTATGTTATTATTTTTATCAATAAGAGAGAGCACACTGACCCCTAACAGGAAAATAGTATAAACTTCAACAATTGAAACAATAATCAAATATTGTTTCAAGATGTTTTCCCTTTAATAATAGACTGGATAGAGGAGAGTCCTATACAACAACGAGCTCCTGACTATTTGTTTATTCTCCTATTATTTTTGTTAATGGACTTGCTGGCCAAGGAAAATTGTGGTCTCTCATATATGGACCTGAACAGAACAGTCACCACTGCCTCTCCTTTGTAGCCCAGGCTTCATCGTACAGCTCATACATTGAACAACTAGAGGAACAAGGACTGTCATTTAATGAGCAGCTCTACTGTTCCAGGCTTCCAAGAGGCATCCACTGCGTAAGCAACAGAAGCTGGCTGCATTAAGGAGGGGCATATCCTTTCTGAAAACTACCTGAATGGTGACAACTAAGACCACTCCATTCTATCTTGTAGGAAAACATCCTCATGGTATAGGTAGTAGAGAGACCAAGTCTCCACAGAAAAGGGAGAAACGTGCTTGTTAAATACAGAATGTGTCCTGGGATGATATCTCTTAATAAGAGCTTTGGATTCTCAAACTACAGAGATAAAGCACCGCAAAATAAAATTCTAGAAGAAGGGTTTAGCATATGATGCATATTAATATTTGACATTTAAAGGCTGAAATCCTTTATTTCAGTAAATACTCCATAAATCTTGTAGGCAAATCATCTCCATTTTCCAGATCTTCTTAACTGACACTTAGCTCTTCTGTGAAACTGTGTTTGTGGGTAGGGACTATCTGAGAGCATGAGCTTTCCATTCAGGCACTGTCTTTTGTGTGGACTCTAATCTGTCTTCAACAAAGCAATAAATTCCTATTTAAAACTATTTAGCTAAATACTCCAGAGATCAAATATAATTTCCTTTAGTTGCTCTCATACTGTCACAATTCTAACTATAGCACTGTTGGGAATATTCACTTTCCTTAAAAATGTAAAAGGCAATATAAAAATTTATGAAGCAAATTATTGCAGATATAACTATCTGAGGGTGCAGTGGTCTCTTTGTAACTCAGTTTCCTCAACCAGTGCCCTTTTACACTTCATTTTATGGTCAATGTGATGCCTTATTGAAAAAAAAAAAGAATATTAAAAATAATTTATTAAGACTAAATTGCTTCTTTAAAAGGCATGATTTTATCTTTATCATTTTATAAGAATCCTGTTTTAATTCACTTCCTATGCCATCCCTAGCATGAATTTAAGGATTTAATGGACTAAGGATTGAAGGCTAATATCGATAAAATGATTAATTTTATATTTGAAGAATTGGTTTGTTTGATTTAGGAGAAAATTTCAATGGTCAATTATCCCTGGACTGTATTTAGTACAAAGTGCTGGCCAAATAGTAATTTTCATTCATCACTTACCACTGTGAATTGGAAAAGGCATTTTTGTGATTACTCTTGATATATTAAAGGTTAATATTGGTTAGAAATACTGTTGCCCATTCTACAGAGAGAGAACAGATTCTGTTGCTAACAAAGCAAATTTTTTAAGTATTAATACCTTAAAATATAGCTCTCTGAGAATACATAACCATGTTGGCCATGTATTCAGTCAACCCTACTTAGTAATCATGTTATGTCTTATCCACTGTCTGCTACTCTTTGAAGACAGTTGGTGGCTCAGTAATTGACTTTTTTTTTTTAAGGTCCTTTGTGCATCCAAGTAACTACATTCAAACATATAACAACAGTAGAACAGGCTTTAGTGCTTGAAATAAAGTTTAGTGAGATTTTATTTCAGGCTTTATAGAAAATGATTAACAAAATTATCAGAAACAAGATTGACAAAAATGATGGTAGAGAGACTACAATGGGCATACAGTCACACACTTTTTTTTTTTTTTTGCTTGACATATGCTAAAAGCATGAGAATAATTTGAAGCTATTTCTAAAGTGACCTAGAATCAGAGCTAATGAGGGAACCTAATCTAGAGGGATTTAAACAGATGGTCCATAGGTCCCAGGAAGAGCAAATGACGCATCTAAGTTTATGTAGAAAATGAGTGATAAAACTGGCCTGGAACTCAGATAAAGAGCAAAGAGCATTTCATCTGAAAGTCCTTCCCAACTCTAGAATTCCATACTTTTCTGTTAATACAGATGGTGCATTACCACAGGGAAAATAGTTGAATAGGAAGGTAAGTAAATTAGTTGTACGCAACAATAGAAATCATTTAATATGCATATATGATTGAATAAATGGAGGGAGGTAGGGAGAGGGGGAGAGAGAGAGAGAGAGAGAGAGAGAATATATGAATGAATGAGAGAATGAAAATGAATCTTCAATGTACCAGGCAATGAGTTCCTTTGAAGAAGCTTGCAATCTATTGGGAGTTAAAACAAGAATTTATAAATCACAATACAGTGCCCTAAGTGCTCTAATGGGAAAATTTAGAGTGATAAAAGAACTTACAAACTGGTCCCTTATCCAGAGAGGGTGATCAAAGATGAATCTTAAGAGGAGCTGATATCTAAGCTAAAAATTAAAGGATGAGTTGGAGTTCATCAGAAAGGGAAAAGAGAAAGAGTGTTTTACATATATACAAAAGTCTGGGAGGAATCAGAAATAAAGCATCTTTAATAAAGCATGGTATTATGGATGGATCAGGGAATGAGGGCAAGAAAGCCAAGAGATGAGATTAGAAAAAAAGAAAGCATTATATTATGAAGGGACCAGCAAACCATGTGCAATAGCTTGGACATTATTCTGAAAGTAATGATGAATCATTCAAAGGTTAGAGTAGAGCAGGGCATTATTATATTTGATTTTCCAAAAACAAATTCCATGTTGGGTGTGAAGGGTGAATTGGAGGGGACTAGAGGTGGAAGGCAAGTCTTAAAAGACACAAAGATGAATGTAAAGGCTGATAAAGACATATAAGCAACAGACTGATGGTAGTCTAAAGAATTATGGCACTCTGGATATGCAAAAAGGATTCAAAAATATATAGAAAATGGAATATACACAATTCAATAATATACATGATGAGGTGTTAAGGATGAAGTCCAAGTTTCTGGACCATGCAAATGGAAGATAACTAGACCATCCACTGAGATAGGCATGGCTGAAGGAAGAGCTTCTCTCTAAGATAACTGATGTGTTCAGTAATCGACATGTTTTGTTTGAGGTCCTTTGTGCACCTAGGTAGCTACATATCCAGTGCTTATTGAACGCTGGAGGTATACACACAAAACTTTACAAAGACCTAGGCATGAAATGATGATTCAGAAATGACCAGACTACAGATAGTAATTAAAAGTAAAATCAATAGTTGAAAACTCTCAGAAAGAGATAGCAGATTGGAATAAGAAGATGGCTAAGTGAAGATCTTTGAGGAACAATGCAAGAAGCACCCAGCTTCAGTTATTTAGAAAAATCATTTTTAAAGGTGTTCCTTACATAAGAGATTCACTAGAAATCAAATCCGAAAATAAATATTTTAGTTCAATTTGTGCATTGATCTAATTAGTGATGCTTAACTTGAAAATCTCTTTTGCAGAGAGGTGGTTAAAAATAATAAAGAATTTGGGGATTTATTTTGACTCCTGGATTTAATGCATGTAAAAACTTGTAGAAATTAAATAGCCTTCCTGAGCCTCCATTTTCTCCTCTATAAAAGAGAAAACCACTAACTCAGAGAATGGCTGTGAATATTAAGTTTTGTTTCAATTTGCAGAGTTGGAAACACTTCACGTAGTACCTGGCACAAAATAGGAGTTCAATAAATGTTAGTTACCATTCTTTTTATTACTTTATCCAGATGAGCCAAATTAATTAAGAAAGCGTATACTTAGGCAGGACAACAAAAATCTTTCTCTATTTTTATATGTATACAAAAATAATCTTTAAAAATACACTCAATCTCATTAGTTGAATCAATTCCCCCATATTTGAAGAATATTTGCTTTTACTCTAGCTCCAAAAAAGAAATTTTCTATTTATATTCAGGGTTGACTTGGTTTCATGAGCCATAATAGTCAATTTTTGCAGTTCATTGACTTAGCCATTGGGTAAGCCAAATCACCCATTAAAATACCATGGCCTGGTTATTTAAATTGCAACAGATATAACTCAACTAAAAAAAAATGGAATAAAATTGCATTCCTGTTTATATAATTGGATTTGGCGTTTTACCTTTTTATTGTTTTGTTATAGGTTTGAGATTGGTATTGCCGACAAATGAATATATCTTCTATTCAATTTAAAATGCCGAGAAATGAAAGTATGTTATTTTGTGTGGTCCAGCTTATGCACAGTAAATTCAGGATGATAATTACAAGGCTTTAAAAGTAAGAATAACTCAGGTTAAAGGTTCACTGTTTCTCAGTGACCCAAGTCCTGGATTTGAGGAAGCCATTTCCACAAAAGCTACTAAATCAGTGATTCTCACATCTTTCTGTTGATAGAGCAATTGGAAACTATGATGTACTTCTGAATACCATAAATTATAAAGTGTTAGACTTAAAATTAATTGAATTCATTATTCTTATTTAATCAGATACTATCTTATATTAGTAGGAGGTAATATACAAGTGGTTAAAGTCACAAGTTCTGAAATCAGACTGCTTTACAAATGGGGAAACTGAGGCACAGATAAACTAAGCTCCTTGCCCAAAGTCATACAGTTATAAAGTGACAGAGTCAAAATTCAAGCCCAGGCAATATTAATGCAACTCTGTTGAAAAATGATTATAAGACTTAATAAGATAAGTCATGGACAGTGTTTACATAGTACCTGGATACTGATATCTATTGACCCTGTATTAACATAGACAAGACAATGTACATGCCAATAAAAAATAATAAAAATAAAGGAGGAAAAATACAAGTGAGGATTCTATTTACTATATGTTGTCATCCTGAAATTTTGGAAAGGTATTCTTTTGTTTAATGGCAGAATTGTATTGATGCTGTATTTCCATGTGTGGTTACCAGCACAGGAAATACGCATTATTTGATTCAAAGAGTGGGTTCTAGAGGGATACTGCCTAGAATCTAATCATAGCACTGACATTTCATAGCTGTGTTGCCTTGACAAGTTACATAATTTATCTGGGCTTCATTCATAAAGCAGGAATAATTGTAATACTAACCCGGAGAGAATTAAATAAGTTAATATGTTAATGTATATACAATTTTGCCTGGATTAGTAAAGACTCATCAATGTCATCTATTGCTATTATTGCCATCTCCAGAGGAGTCCTTGCATAGCTCAGAATCATTGTAAATTCAAAGATAAAGAGCCATTTCTGATACGAGTACATAATACATATACATGTACATATAAACTCAGAAAATTACTTTCTGAGTGAATAATTCACATAATTTAAAAGTTGGGCTACTTTTACATTTTTCAAATTAGAATTTAAAAGAATAGGCCCTTTTTTGTGCAAGCTATGATGATAGAGGAAAAAAATCTGAAAGGTGCAAATGACTTTATAAAGAAAAAATGGAATTACAAGTACATTCTAACTTAATAGTCAAAAATATGTATGTGTGTGCTTTTTGGACTCTGCCTCTAAAGAACTCTTTTCTCCCAATCCTTCACATGTCTGCTTATCTCTCACCCTCCAAATCTTGCTCAAATACCACCTTCTCAGAGACAGCAACCCTGACTCCTCTGTTTGAAAAAAGCCTCCCTTTTCATTCACAATCAAACTTCCATCCTGTTCGTTTTCTTTGTGACATACACAAACAACAATATGTAATTATTTTGCTTGTTTTTATCTTCTCTATTAGAACAAAAACTCAATTAAAAGTAGGGTTTCTCTATATTGTATCACCACTTATTCATTAGCTGCCTCATCCAGTATTTGGTACAAATTGGCACTTAACAAATATTTGTTGACTAAATTAAGGAAAGATGTAAATAAATATCTTACTATTCCACTCGCATTTGGTGCTTTTTCTGCAGAAAGATCTGATAACTTGGCCCGGGATTCATAAAATACAAGTTTTAGACATTCCTGGGCTTGACTTGTGAGGAGCTCAGCAACATGAACTGAGAAGAGTGGGGTAGGCAGGGCCTTAAAGGAGGGATGGAGGAGACCCCTGAGCTGAGAGATCAGGTGAACACATAAGGGAGTTCAAACAGAAGCCGACCTGGCACAAGAATAATCAGAGTCACTATTAATTCCTGCCTGATCCTGAAATAATAGCCTCTTAAGTGGTCTCTTTGTCTCAGCTTTCTCTACATGATGGCTGGAGAGGTCTTAATGAAATAGAAATCTCACCAAGTTGCATGCTTAGGGCTCTACAATGGCCCTGCAAGGCTTACTGAATAAAAAAACAAGCCTTCTGGCAGACACATCAGGATGCCTCCTCTTTGTCAGGCTATACAATTCTCTAGTCTTTTCATTTGCAGCTCTTTCGTGGACTCAGAATCAGTATGATAGATGCTGTGGGTGGAAGATTTGCAATTCAAGAACGGCTCAATCTCTCCCATTTATCCATGGCTTTGCATATACCATCCTTCTGCTTGTAAAAGGCATCCTTATCTTTCAAAACTTGCTTAAGCACTTCAGGATCAGAATGGAATACTGCATCCAAATATTTGTCCTTATGTGTGGCTTGCAGATATACTTCCTTGTTTTGCATAGCGATCCTGTGGATATATATCAATTGGATGAAACACACATACACAAAGCCACTTGACTAAAAGAAGCATTCAGTCTCTGAAAAAGAGGAGTCAAGAAGTTCAGGTTCAGGAATACAAATATTGTCCTAGCGACAGCATAATCTGTACTACATTCCTGGTCATCAGTTGAAATGTGGAGTTGATGCAGGGAGGACTCAAGAGAATTAAAATGTTAATCAAGCCACAGTCAGAAACTGCAATGTGCTAATCAGCCCTGCAGCCAGGCCAGGAGGACACCTTCAGAACAAAGGAAGATTTCCGCTGGGATTGCTAACAGCCCATTCCTCACACTTGTGAAGGGGAAACAGGAACCAAGGGTTATTCCCTGTGGCTAAAACCGTGGGGAATTTATAGATTAAAGGATGGGATCTGCCAGCAGGCCTTTCACTTTACATATTCTTCCCCTTCCTCACTGTATGTCCAGATCAAAGGAAATGGGAAACTAAAGAATGACATATACCTGAATTCCCTGAACACTCAGGGTCCCTCTCAGTGCCTCTACTCTTGTTTCTCTCTGTCTCCTGCAGCGTCCCTCTCACTCTTTGTCTGTGGAGTGTTACCCCTTTTCTAATAAACTTTCCTTTTGTCTCTAACTTTGACGTGTGTTGAATTCTTTCTACACTCTCCACCGAAGGACCCTCTCCTCTCAGTACAGGGCTTGGTCTCCCCACCACCACCTCGGGGAAATTTGCCCTGTCCTGCATCAGAGTGTTATCACTTCCCTTTTGTTCAATATTATGCTTTCCAATTCAGTCCTGGGGCCTGGCAGTACAAGTGCCAACACAGAGTCATCTATACCCTGATGCCCAGCCGCCAGTCTAAATACGCAAAAAATGTGAGGCTTCAAAAATAGTGTTGTGATTATTGATATCATTGTTTTTGTTGTTTCTTAAGTGAGTTCAAAATTTTGGACAGTACATTCTCCAGTACTTTCTGGAGAGGCAAAAAAGCCAGGGTAAGAACTCTTTTATGCATTCACATTTCGATATTCGGTTATCGAGGAACCAAATTTACATCGTATTATATATGAACCAGAAAACTGAAGGGGAAAAGGCATTAATACATAGAAATACATGTAATGATGTGTGAGTACTTCTGTGTGTGTATTTCTAAATCATACACATGAATTGTATTAATATAAAATTGGACAAAATTTGCATATATAAATATGTATATACATACAGTTGATTCTTGATATTTGCAGTAGTTATTGTTTTATAAAGTTTTCATAAACACTAAATTAGGAAATATTGGACCATTGCTCCTAGGGTAAATAAAAGTTAGGTTCCTGTAAGCCTTGTGTCACATGTTCATCAACTTATTAATAAATAACTTTGATGTGTTTCAGTTTAAAGACAACTTATTGAATACATATTGTTGATTTATTAACATCCGAACGCACAACCGACAGCCCTATAACTCATACTTGAAATAAGCTTATCTAACACACGAATCTTCTCCATAAGGCACATCCCATAGCCTTCCCACCCCAAGAAACACTACATGGCACTTCAGCACTATGCATGAGGACCATCTTAAACAGCAAAATCACCAACAAAAAGCACAAAAATGCAAAGAAAAAGGCGGCACTGAAGAGATCAAGGAAAGGACTTGAATACAGTATTAGAGTGAAATAAGAAGCAGAGTGTTGTCTTATTCAGTCTCAGCTAGGAGACTTAGCGTATCAGGAGATTCAATTTTTTTTTCCTCTTAGATCATACGCATAACCACACAAGCACCTCAGGTTTTGACTTGAGGGTTACGAATATATTTTAGCAAGTAGGTGAATTTGGACATATGAAATTTGTGAATAATGAAGATTGACCAGATAGATGGATGTAGATAGATTAGATAGATAGATACATACATACATACATAGATGATAGATAATGATAGATAGCTTCCATATGAATGAAATTTATAAGGTCGATGTTCATCTTGTATCTTATTTGCTTAACACATAAAAGGAACTAAAAAGTATAATTACAATAAATAATTAGAAACCTACATGTTTTTTCTAGGTAATCTATTTAATCATGGTCCTTGAAATGCTGGCTAGAGGCTTTTATATTTTTTAGAGAGAGATTTGATTTCTAATATTACTTCTTTTGAAATCTGTGATACTATTGCTTTTCTAATGATAAAAATATATATTAACATTGGTAAAATAATGGAAAAATTCTAGAGCTTTAAAATGCAAATCACCAGTGATGAAATAAAAATCATTAAAATCTTGATGCAATTCTTCTTAATCTTTTTATGCAATGCATACATAGTTGTATTAACATCTTTTAAAAGAAAATTGTAATTATATTCTTTTCTATCCCTCTTTTTTTAATTTATTCTTTATCAACATCCCCCTCATCATTGAATTTCAGCTTTAAATTCCTCCTGATCTCTCTTTACAGAAAGACATACCCATCTGAAATTGCTAAATGCAATCTAGACTCAGCAATCTGCTGCCTTTGCTGAATAAATGCATATGACGGCCTCTACTGGGGAGACTTAGAAAAAAAAAATCTAAAGACTGCATTGCTTGACTTTAACTTTTGTATTCCTTGAGAGATTCTCAGTTAGCTAAAAAAAGGAATCATTTTCAAAGGTGCAAGGAAGCTTACCCTAAAATAAATTGCCTATATCATAATTGACCTTTGCATAAATGCATGCATTTCATTGCAATTCGGCTCAATCAAATTTTCCAGGCAGACATATTCACACAATTTAAACATCAGAATTAAAGTTTTAAAATGTACATTTCAGTAACTCTCCAAAAGTCAAAAAGTTCATTCTTGATGTTAAATCTCTCTTGACATTACTGCTTCCCAATACAATGAAAACTAATAGTGGACTTTTCTGTCTTTGTGAATTACAAAAGGTATTCTGGGCTTGAAGAAAGAAGCAATTCCCACTCTTTTGTTCTCTTAGGTGTTGCATGATTATCTTACAACAGGCAATTATGAAGCAAGCTTAATCACACTATCATAGCGAAATTCTCAGATAGTCTCAACTGATACTTAAAATCCATGATTTTTCTTTTCTAATAGTTTTTCCTTACCCTAACAAAGTAATAGCTTCAAAACCAAAGAAAACTGAGATAATTATGAACAACTAAGTGAATTGAGTCCATTTCTTAAAAATGCCATTAACACATACATAATTTGTTTATTATGTAAAAAGAATTAATTAACTCATGAGGAAGTATAATAGAGGGAAAATATAATATGCCATATACTGACATAGTCTGGATTCTTTGAACGCCTTTTAAATTGCTATCTAATCATTAGGTAAATATTGAAATTAAGCTATTTTTAGGCTGCTAATTCTAAAATATATGCAAAAAGTTAATCAAAAGTTATTTACATATTAAGAGGAATTAAATTAACATGGGAGTAATTTTTATTAACTATAAATTAAAACAAAGGTTATTTCGTGTGCCCCCTAAAAGAGAAAAATAAAACTGTTAATGCGTTTTGAAGTATTTAAAATCTTGTTGTAAATTACAGAGTCCTAGACTTTAGCTCAACAGAACTGAGTTCAAAACCAGACTGGAAACTACCAATTCAACAAGCCATGGAGGGAACTGATTTTCTTGGTTTCTAGAAGCCTTCTTACTTTTCTCATATTCTGCTGTCATTGGCTCTTACAAAAGTTTTCCTATCTACTCAGTGCAAGTATTTGCTTCTTGTCATGGGATATCTCTGTGTAAAGGATGATTCTGATTTACCGTATTTCAAACAATCAACAAATCATCCTGACACTCCCATGGATTCTATGGCATTGTCAGTTGTGCTATTACAGGTGTTGTCTTCACTCCCAGAGGAAGAGGCAGTGAAGTGTATACACTTTTACTCTCACTAATCATAACATTTAACACTTACTGGATTCTTATCAGATTTGGAAACTTTCCTAAGCAGTTTATACACATTGTCTCATTCTGTGCTCACAAAACCCATACACAATAATTAGTATTAATGTGCCTCTTTGGAAAAGTACTTAAAATTTGTAAACCTTAGTTTTCCCATGTGTAAAATAGAAGCTAATTAGTAAGTAAGATGATGAGGTAGTACCGGTAGAGACAGGATTCAAATTCAGGCCGGTAAGTCCTATTCCCAAGCTTGAACTCAACCTGCCTTGCTTGGTCTTTAACACTTTCAAGTGATTGACTTTGGGCAAATAAGTAACCTGTCAGTTCTGCACAAGAGATAACATTACTGACTTTATAGGAATATTGACAGGCATATAGGAATATTGACAGGAATAAATGCCACACAGTGTGTGAAACACCAATCAGTTCATGTGACACATCTTTGGAGCTTTACAAATGTGAACTTCCTTACATAGAGGCTTAGACTATTAATATGAAGAATACAGTTAGCAAACGTTGGAGAGGATGCGGAGAAAAAGGAACCCTCATACACTACTGGTGGGACTGCAAATTGGCACAGCCACTATGGAAAACAGTATAGAGGTTCCTCAAAAAACTAAGAATTGATCTACCATATGATCCAGCAATCCCACTACTGGGTATTTACCCCAAAGACTTGAAAACCCATACCCGAAAAGATATTTTCACACCGATGTTCATAGTAGCATTATTCACAGTGGCCAGGACATGGAAACAACTGAAGTGTCCTACGATAGATGATCGACTAAAGAAGCTGTGGTACATATATACAATGGAATATTAATTACTCAGCCATAAGAAGAGATGAAATACTGCCATTTGTGATAACATGGATGGATCTTGAAATAATCATGCTAAGTGAAATAAGCCAGACTGAAAAAGTTGAAAATCACATGATATCACTTATATGTGGGATATAAACCTAAAAGCAAAAATGAGCAGGACAAACAAACAGAGGCTCATGGACATGGAATATAAGCTACTGGTTACCAGAGGACTATAGACTAGTGATTATTAGTAGGGTAGGGGAGGAGGGGAGAGGTAGACAGGATAAAGGGGATCAAACATAGGTTTAGAGAAAGGGTGAAGTGGGTAAAGGGATCAAATATACGGTAGCTGAAGGAAACTGGACTTTGAGTGGTAAACACACAATAGAATATACAGATATCAAATGATAATGTACACCTGAAAATCATAGGATTGCATTAACCAATGTTACCCCAATAAACTTAATTAAAAAAAATTAAAAAAAAAAAAAGAATACAGTTAGCAAACTAACTGAGACATGTGGCATAACTAGTATGCGTGCTCCACGTGATAAAAACACAATCAAATATTTGAATTCGATAGCACCTCCACCACACTAGGTCATGTGTTCAACACAGCTACAAAGCAATGATGAGGGATGAAGTGACTGAAAATGGTTGTCACAGAGCATCACATTGACAACAGGGACTGTCAAAGCAAAAAGTGCACCGGACAAAGTTAAACAGGCAAGACAGACTTTAGGGCTACTGCACTGAGAAAAAGAGGCCAGAACTCAGTCTGAGCTCAACTCCAGTGAAACAAAGAGTGGTGAGATTTTTCAGTGCTAGGGTGAGAGGGAGAACAGAGCCGTCTGTGTCTGCCAATTGGCTTTACCCAAAAGAAATGTAAATTTTCTCATATCTTTGTGACAAAAAGTAGTTTTACAACTTGGAGCGAGGTATCCTGAAGGTAGGCTCCTACCCTCCCACAGAACCTGGGTGGTAGGGATGGTGTAACCCTTGATGTTTATTTACATTTTAAAGGGATGGTTCCTGGGTCTTTGAGAAAGCCATTCCTGGGCTGTAAAGCTGGTAAAAAGCTTTTAAAATTTTTTTTAATTTACATATATCTCAAAGGCAGAGAAAGAATTTAGAAGTTTTCTAAAGTAAATGCTCTAAGAAAAGGGAAGTCAGGGCCTGGAGTTAGGAGGAAGCCTGTCTAAGGTTTAGTCAAACTGAAGGGACTTTCAAGGCACCTTGGTCAGAATAACACCGAGGAAGGTGGGATGGAGGATGGGCAGAAGCTCCACCTTCACCTGACATCCGGCATTTTCTGGGCACTATATGTTCTGTGCCATCTTTTCTACTTTTGTTTCCATAACAGGTACCTCTAACAAACAAGTAGAGAATCTAACAAGTGTTATTTAAGATGAGGAGAAAATAAACAATCATTAGAGCTTGATTTAGTTATAGTTACTGAGGTCCTACAGTCAGTTAATTACACAATAAATTAGCATCAAATTTAGGTTTAAAACATGTACTTTGGTGCTTGTTATAGAATACAACAGTGACGACCATAAAAATGTTCCAAAAAAGAAATCAATAATTAAACATAAATAAATGGAGTATTAAATAAGCAATGTTAATTTTTATTATTAAATAAGCAATAGTAATAAGTAAGCAAAAATCTTTTTGTTTTTCTAAACAAATCTATATGACTCTCACTAACATTAATTCATGACAATATTTTGTTTGTGTAAGCATCACTTTACATGAAATGTAATAACATCTCAGTTATGGAAGAGTCTCCTAATTTTTCGAATTATGTTGACTAGAAGTCTCCTGTGGAATCAGTCTTGTTATTTGGATTATTAGTTAATTAAGTGTCATTTTATACCTTATACTCTAAATTCCAGGCACCCCAAAAAAGCTCACTTTAAGATTCTCCACTATCAGGTGTCTGCATAATTAGTCTCACTTTAGAATACCTATTATTCAATGCACAATAGAACAGAACAATTAATTTGGACCACATGCAATTATGTTGAAAGGTCAGGTGCTACCCATAATAAAACTCTGTTCAAAAGTGTGTTTGGGGAGGGCATTAATATGGTAGTCCAGGAGACTTTAAGGGGAAGAAAATCTCCAAATGCAATTAAATGGGCTATAAAGTAATCACTTACTATTTTTCATTTTAAAAGCAAGAGACCTTTTGAATGTGGTGCAAAATGAATACTTCTAATACCAATCAAATTTGGGAGATTTACATCAAGAGGTGACAAAGTCATACCCTAAAGCAGAAAGCACATTATTTAGCCTGCAACTTCCTGTGTGAGTTTCAAGTTATAAAGAGCTTTCATGGAGCAGTTGTTACAAACCCCTCGAATGTAGTTAATAATGAAAAGTGCTGGCTGTATCCATTCCAGATAATTTGAACTATACAGCCATAAAAATGACTGTTAGCAGTATGGATGTATGGATTATAAAGTATCCCCAGTACTCAAATGTCCATGAATTTATAATTCTGTGTCCCTCAACAATATCATGTTTGCCTGTTAAATGCAAATTTCTGAAGGAGATTTCACTCTGGAGGAAGCTCTAAAGATACCTGGGTCGCTGTCAAAAGTATATGTATATTTTACAGCTCTAGGCAGGTTTATAAAATGTTCATTGTCTCCTCCAATGGAAAGATTTTGCTGATAAATGAAAATGATGGAGGAATAAAATGGCAGAAATTACAATAAGAACTGACAATAAAAGGCTTTTATCTGCACCAGCTAATGGTAGTATATGTCTAGTTCAAATATTTTGGTTTAAGGATAAACACAAAGAAATATTCACACATGCGTGACAGAGGTGTCTTTACTTATCTCTGGAAGACATATCTCTGGAAATTTTATAGAGTTAGAATCTATTCAAGAATTACGCATGCATTAAACAGGTACCTATGATGTAATTAGTATTGGTTGTATGAAAAAAAGCATGATTATGGCATAGTCATTCCCTGAATGATTGTCCTTTAGAATGGAAATATTGAGAGCTCCTTTGCACACCAGTTGAAGGCTTGCACTCTGAAATTAGACAGGTCTCAGTTTTAATTTTGGTCCAATTTTTTCACTCGTTATATGACTTTGGGCAAGTTCATTGAGTTCTGTGTGCCTTGATTTTCACATCTTTAAAATGATCATTTAAATAATACTTTGAATTGTCAAGTGATAGGATAATTAGCTTGAACTTGCTTACTATCTAAAGGAATATTCATTCGTTCATATAACCAAAATGTAGAGAGGTAAGAGTAGACTTGTCCTTGAGAAGGACTGGAATATAGGACTCAAAATCCTGTGAATTTTGGGATTCAGAAGTCCATCTCTTTATTAATAATTAGTACATTCTCATCAAGACAATTTGCCTCTTTCTTAATCCTATTGATGTTTTTAGAGCTTCTATTCCACCAAAAAGAAGATTCTTTAACCTATGTAACTCTTCTTTACTAAATAGGACCTAAATAAAGGTCCAATAGTGTGGTGTGTGTGTGTGTGTGTGTGTGTGTGTGTGTGTGTGTGTGTGTGTAAAATCCTGGGCATGTCAATCCCCAGAAGAAAACCTCTCAGTCTTTCTATTTCACAGATTACAAAGTCTAATCTCATTAGCACAGTATTCAAGATCTTTTGAAATCCACCTTAAAGTCCATCTTCTCATCCCTACACCCTCTTCAGTAAAGGTTCACTTCAGTTGCATATAATTAACTGACATCTTCAAGCATATGTGAAACTTTTTAATCTCCAAGCTTATTTTGAGCATTTCCTTCTCCTTGAAGTCATTTTTCCCATTTCTACATTTCAAAACCCCTCCCTATCTTTTGGGGGCCAAGCTTAGATATAACCTCTACCATGGCATGTTCTATGAATTGCCTATTCATAAGTTATTTGAACAGCTACGTTCACTACCTACAATATCTCAAGTATTTGAGATAAAATGATAAATCAGATATACTTCTTCCTTTTAGGAACTCATTGTTTAATGGGACAGTTTTTTCTATTACAATGTGATAGGATCAGACAGAGCTATTTATAGAGTACAAATGCACCAGCCCAATCCAGACTAGGGAGAGCAAGTCCTGGAAAGGCTTCCTGAGGCATGTGCCGCTTGGTATACAGCTGTGGCTTCCCTTCTGCTATGTTCCCATAACATCCCCTTAGAGAAACTCAGTGAGAGTCTGCAGTGATGCTACATGTCTGGTTTTCTTATTAAAATATTAATAATTACATTTATAATAATCATAATAACAACAACAAACTTGTTTGTTTGGAGTACCTACTATTTGCCTGTTCCTATACCATTTGCTTTCCATATACTAGCTAGCTCATTTAATCTTCACAGCTGCATCTCAATAAAGAAATACAATGGCCATCATTCTAATTTTACCTTCCATGTTATACAGGTTGATATAATCAGAACAAAGACAGTGATTGGCTCAGGGAAGGTCACATGAACTGAGCTGAACCAGTGAGATTTCATCCCTGGGATAGCTATGGAATTCAGAAGCTTTCGAGCTTTTGCTCAGGCTATTTCATCTGCCTGAAAGATCATGCTTCGTCCACCTGGTAAATTCCTGCTCATTTTTCAAAATGTTGTTCAAATTCCTCACTGTGGTTTATTCTCAGACCCTCCCATACCCTTTTCATCTTTTCCTTTTTTTTTTTTTTTTGACTACTATTTCTTAAGCCATTTCCACTATGACACTTTCCACATGGTGTTAGTTGTACATGCACTGCACACTAAAACATGATCTGTTTGAAGGTAGGGCCCATGGCTTATTTATCTTTTCTTTCTGTTTCCAGTGTTAATTCTATTCCTTTGCATGTATTTTTTAAATTAATGGATAAAGGAATAAATAAAGCAGTTATAAAGCTCAGTAGGATAAAATTCCCTATGATATTTATCAGCAATAAATAGGTTTCCAGGTAAAGATCATCTCATCTTAATTTCTTAGAATGCCTTGGGTCATTTTTCTCATTTGTTCCTCACATGCTGACTTTTATAGACTACCCAACACTCCCATTTTTTCTATTTTTCTACATTGCATTTTAAAATATTATGGCTGTTGGTATATTCCTACTGAAGTTTGTCATTAATTCCAACCAACTTATGTAATGACTGCATCGAGAAAAGAACAGTGGTCTCATCCTGAGTCCCTCCACTAACTTCCTCACATACATATTTGAGACTGTTGGTGCCAACTGTCTCATTTAACAACCAACTTGGGGAATAAGATGTCAGAATCATGGGCTTTTTTTCTACCTGTGTCTCATTGTTAGTCCTCCTGAGTGTGGAGGAGAATATTTGGATTATTCTGAATGAAAGACAGTGAAGTAAATGTCTCTGACACATGAATCCACCATATCGAAGTTTCTTAGCAATGATCATCCTGTCACAGCTGCTAGAATTTATTCCTTTATCCATGTGACATTTTAACAGGAAAAAAAAATCCAAGTTATTCTAAACAGATTAAACCATTCAGTCCAAAATGGCTGATATTAGCAACTTCGTCCTGCAGATAAGCCTTGTTACAGAACTTGGTAAACATTATTCTTATGTATCTTTTTCCCTCTACAAAGCTGAACTTGTTTCAGCTTTTTGTCCTATAAAGTTTAAAATGCTTATTTAATTACATCTTAGGAGGTGGAAATTTTTGTCGTTTAAGTAGCTAAGTGACGGAGAAAAAGGTAGATGGCTGTTATTTCCTTGATTTTAGGTTCCTTCAGTCCTAGCGGCCTTAGTATCAAATGGGAGAGAAAGCTATGGAAATTGAAGAATAAATTGAATGGATATTTGGGAAAGGCATTTTAGTGGTAGGAAAATGAGAGCTTTTAAGTAAATTACCAGCGTATGTGTATTTCTCAGATGACTCTGAATTCCTTATTTGAACTGACATGGGTTGGATAAATGTATTACTATCCTCCTTGCCTGGTACAAACAAGAAATAGACAGAAAAGGTATAAAATTTAAACAGTATATGAAGAATGAACATATGCTAGAGGACAGCCTGCAGCTCCTAGGTCTGCAATACTGAAGCATCTATGGATACGGCCTACATGATAATACTTCAGTACTTCCAGTGTATTCTTCTTTCTCTTCCCCCTACGAGTCAGTGTTCAGCTAATGGAGCAACGTTGTTTGTTGAATGACTCACAAAGAATGACTTTTTCCCCCTTTGAATAGGCAGACCTGTTTTCAAAACAAAGTTAGAGCAATAAAGGCTACTGTAAAGATACAATAAATGTCATATGCCATACAGCATTAGAAGGTAAAAATGATCAATGCTGTGAGGAGTTGTCATGGTAGGTACTTGTACCTGGGTACCATTTAGGGTCCCCAGGCAGGATCTGTTAACACAGAAATATTATCTTGAGATTATCTGACTACGGTGATCAGAAGTTAAGGCCAAATGAGAAAAGTGGCACCAAGTCAGTGTATTAACAGTTTGTTTATTTCCAGGTTGTTTCTTGGGAACGTTGGTGCCCACTGTTTCCTGGATTGGAACTTCAGTCATATCATGTTTTATGTCAATTATTGACAGAAAGCAGCTGACTCTCAATCTCTCCAAGATGCTCTCTAGTGTCCCTGGGCTATCAGAAATCCTGCAAGGCCATATTAAACTAAGACAATAGTGTCCAGATTTATTTATTTTGCCACCGTTTGACTCAATACAATTTTAAATGCAATTCCAATGTGTAAAACATATAAAATGGTGACATGGATCTGGTTAATGGTCAGGTAAAGGGACCAATGACCCAATCTTTACCTCCTCATTCTTCCTCAAGGGAAGCTGTGCAACCAGCAGACATATTTAAAGTGCATAATTATAGCAGCTATAAAAAATGTACCGGTCTACATTTATACTGAAGGCTAATACAATGAGAGGATAACTAAACTGGTAGGAAATACTAGGGTTAAAATCCTGGCTCTAACATGGACCTGATAATGAACAGGAAACATTGTAGAGTCCCAGGTAAATATGTGTGTGTGTGTGTGTGTGTGTGTGTATTCATACTTAATATATAAATATATTTGTATATTAAAAATATATATATAAATACAAAAAGGTAAGGCAGATATAAGGGGCTTGAAAAGCTCATTGCACATCTGAAGTTGATGTGTACATGTACAGCAGAGATGGGAGAGGGTCCAACCCATGCATACAACCCATGCTAGTGGAACCTGGTTGCACACACAAAAAAGATGCAATAAAGCCCAGAAGAAAATAAAAGTCAGACTGGATTTAAACATGGTTTGATGTTTGAATGTACACTCCTTAGACCATTCACAAATCCATTATCAGAGAGTGGAAGTCTTGCTGGTTCAAAATGTTTGAATACAACCTCTGGTCAATATTTGACTGATTAGTAAGCTATTCAGATAGAGGGGAAACCCCTAGGAAGCAAAACTTCAAAATAAAAGCAAGAGAAAAAAACTGAGCAGAGCCATCGGTGGCCACATGTCATAGGAATGACAGATTTCGCAGATTTAGTTCAGGCAAACTACTAAACAAAAAGCAACAATTCTAAAGGGAAAAAAGAAGCCAGAGTTGTTAAAATCTATTACCTCAAACCTTAGAATATAAAATAAGGTAATATATGATGGTTGTAGGAAATCATATAAAACTAAGTCATATAAATAAAAATAATAATATTCTAACTCTTCCCAAATTCCACAATTTTGTTGGCAGTTTGCTATATATCTTTCTACATCTTGCTTAGGCTTAGTGTAATATATACCTATTTCTTTTTAACTTTCTTCAAAAATATGATTATATTACTCCACAATTTTCTTTTATCACTTGACAATAAATCATTGATGTTCTTCTGATTGATAATGAAAATATTCATTTTATTTTAATAACTGCATAATGCTTCATAGTAGGAATACATAATAATTTATTCAACTGTTCCCATTTTTAAAGGCATTTTGGCCATTTATAATAATTTGCTTCTATAAGTAATACTACAATAAACACATCTCTACATAAAAAATAATAATAAAAATAAAAGGTTTAATATTTAGCAAAAGATTATGAGACATGCAAAAAAAAAAAGTGTGACCTATATTTAGAAAAAGATAAAACAGTCAATAGAAGCTGTCTCTAAGTGTTCTCAGATGTTGGATTTAGCAAAAGATTTCAAAGAAGCTATTAAATATGTTCAAAACTAAATGAAACTATGTTTCAATAATTAAAG
Source organism: Rousettus aegyptiacus (assembly GCF_014176215.1). NCBI lineage: Eukaryota > Metazoa > Chordata > Mammalia > Chiroptera > Pteropodidae > Rousettus > Rousettus aegyptiacus. Next base: position 19,622,542 of record NW_023416289.1, read on the forward strand.
GAATATATGATGACAATAAGTGAATAAAGAATCTTGAGAAAAAGTTAAGATCATTTAAAAACTGAAAATTCTAGAAATGAAAACTCAGTAACATTAATCTACAGGTACAAAATGTCCAATGAGGCCAAGGTAAAATAAATATTTTAAAAATCCATATTTAGACACATCATAATCAACAGAGAAAATCTTGAGTGTCAAAAGAAAATTACTCATCACAGAGCAAAAGTTATAACTTCAAAAATGTACATATAAGAAAAGAAAGGTATCAAATAAATCCCTTTTAAAAAACTAGAAAAACAAAAACAAATTAAACCCAAAGCAAACAGAAGAAAATAATAAAAATCATAGTGGAAATAAGGAAAAAATATAAAAAAAAACAATAGAGAAAATTAATGAAACCAAACATTGTTTTTTTAAAAAATCAATTGACATATTTTCACCCAAACTGACCAAGAAAATAAGGGCAAAGATTCAAATTACAAATTAAGAACAAATGAAAGAATATCATTACTGACCCTACAGAAATTTAAAGGTATATAAGGGAATATTATGAACAGTTAAATGTCAACAACTTAGATAACTCAGATTAAATTAACAAATTCCTAGAAAGACTCAAATTACCAAAAGTGTTTCAAGAAGAAATATGCAACTTGAACAGCACAGTAACATGTAAATAAATTTAATTACTCCTTTAAAATTTTCCCATGCAGAAAGTTTCACTGGTAAATGCTACTGAATATTTTAAAAAGCAAATAATCTGTCACAATTTCTGTCAGAAAATCAAGAAAAAGGAAACACTTCATACTCATTTTGTGGATCTAGGATTAGTTCTCACTAGAGCCAAACAAAGCTATCAGAAGAAAATCAATATTCCTTATTAATATAAACACGAAAATCCTTAACACTCACAAACTGTATTCAGCAACATACAAAGATGATAGTATACCACGGCTAAGTGCAAGGTTGAACTGACATCCAAATTTCCATTAACATTCTACACAGCACATTAATATAATGGACAAAAATCACACAATCATCTCAATAGATGCAGGAAAAACTTTTGACAAGGTTTTTGGGGAGTGTTACCTATGAGTTTCTGAGATGATATTGTGAATGGAGGATACCATGGTGACTGGCAGATCGATAAATTGGTTCTAAAAGAGTAGAAGAGGCAAATATCCTTACACAGGTTGACAATGTGGACTTTTGAAAGACAAAGAGGTGTCTCTGAATGCAAGACAGATGGCTGAGCTGCTCTCATTCCTGAGGGACGCAGTGATAAGGGGTAGGGGGTCCACTAACCCTCATCATTGAAGATCTTCCTCATTTCACAAGTCCTCCTACCTTCCGAGACAAAAATCCATCCCAGAACTGACCTCAGGTGAGGTGAGGCCATCTTGTCCTTCAGAATCCCAATTACTCAAGTAATCATCCTTTCTTCTTCCCCATACCCACCTCTGTAACTCCCATTCCCTAAGTTTATTATTTTTTTTCCAATTTTCTTGAAGCATAATTGACAAATAAAAATTGTATATATGTAGGATATACAATGTGATGATTTAATACACACACACACACGCATGCACTGAAATGATCACCAAAATCAAGTTAATTAACATATCCATCATCTCACTTTACCTTTTTTTTTTTTCTGTAATGGCCACCAGTAACATTAGACTACAAATAAGCTCTTCTGATTCCCTTTCTCTAGTAAGCATAGACTGTAGAATGTCTTCATCCAAATTCAAGTTTTATCATTTACAAAGCATTTAAAGGACTGATGCTTGACTCTATAAATTTGATTTATTACTTGTGTGAACTTAAACCTTCTAAGCCTCAGTTTCCCTACTTATAAGATGATGATTATAATAACAGTAGCAGCCTAAAAGATCTTTTAAGAAGATGAATCATGAATATAAACACATAACACATAAAAGTTACATGTTATACAGCACTACTAAGAGTTCATTTCAGTTATTTTGTTATTAGGTGTCATATTAACTCCTGAATGTTAAAACTTTATATATGGCCTTCAGGGATCTTTACATTCTGGTCTGAAACCTTCTTTTCAAATCCATCTCTTACTATATATCTCCATTCACCCTAAACCCCAGCCTAATTAAACTACTCAATCTTATTTGGATAGTATATAACGTAACTGTATGTAAAATACTATGGCATCAATAAAGTTAAAGAAACAGTTTCTTACATATTATTTTGCACTAAGCAAAATATAATTAAAGTGATTTAAAGACACCATAGATTTTTGATAGTTGTCTCCCCAGGAGCTAGCTTGATTCGATATTAAAATATGTTTTATTATATCTACTAGAAATTCAAGAGGAATGCTCTTTGCAATTCAAAAGGGACAGAAATCTCAGAATAAAAATTCATTTTCAATCCCTGTAGAGTTCATTATGAACAACAAAGTGGTAGAAATTAAAACATTTAAATGTATTTAATAAGGTTCCATAATGAAATGACATTTATGTTTAGATAGATTCTTTAGTCTTTCTCTTTTATCCCTCTAAATTCTATGCTTAGGGAAAAAGTGAAATGCTGATGTGATTTAATTGGTTAATTATGACTAGATTCACCAGCAAAGTGGAGAGTTGAAGTAATTATCTAGATTATTAAAGTTTAGAAACCTTCCCCCCCACCACCACCAATATCTTGATATTCCAGTCAAAGTGGATTGTGATTGTTACATTAATTGAGACCAAACTGTAGTTGTGGGAATGTGCATGCTTAGAGAATAAAATTGGAGTATTTAGGCCAGAATTAATTGAATCAAAGGAGGAAATTAAGGCAATTTAGTTAGAAAGTTGCTTAAATGTTTAATATTTTCTCTTCCTTCCTTATATACTATAGTTTAACTAAATTATATATACAAACTAAAATAAAAATACTTTTGCCAAATCATCCATAGAACTGGCTTAAGGCTGTTTACCAATAGCATTTATGGCATTTGTTTTAAAGTGTTTTAAAAAACGTTCTGAAAAAAATGTAAAACCTTTTATATATTTAATATATTTATTACGGTCAAATATATAATAGTACAAAAACGAATCTCCAATATGGGTCAAACCTCATTTCCAGCATATTGGTGTAAATGCAGAGTGAACTGGTTATAACTGGTCTGTAATTGGTCAACTTTAGACACAAAATGTTTCTATGCCATATTCTACCTCTTAATTATTTATGTTCATGCAACAAGAGAAGTTTAAGCATAAATCTAATCCAATGAATAGAATGTATGTACTTTACTTTCCTGTCCTTTAATTGTATATGTTCTGTTATACTATTTTTAACTATCACAGAAAAATAAACTTCAACAATCAGATTGATTATGATCATCAGAACTTGGTATTATCTACACAAACTCTTTACCCTGTTTCATTTCTTCAATAGTCTCCCAAATTATTGATTAATTAAAGTTGAACTTAGCTTAAGGAAAAAGAGATATATTTTCCACAACACTTGGAAGTTATGATGCACCAGTTTGTACCTCATGTAATCGAATTTTATTACACACACGCACACACACACAAACACACACATACTTCTATTATTGGTCAGTATCTTAATTGTTGTAAAAAGTTCTGGGATAGATTGTAGGCCAGACTTTTGAATCACAGTCTCATCAAGAATGTGTCTTTCCCATTCACCATCTCTTGACTCTGTATTCCACTGTGTTAGGCTGCCCCTTCACGGAAGCTTCTGGAATCTCTAAGGTTACAAAATGTCATTTCAGAAACCCCTAAGTAAAAACAATTGTCTATTTTAAGTAATATCAAAAGGAATTCCAATATTAAATACCACTGATTAGATTTAGGTTCCAATTTCCATTCCCCAATCACTTGTGTCCAAAAAGACATAATACCTGACTGACCTAGACTAGGTTATATGTTCACTCCTAGACCTGGCATTTTAATGAGCCTCACTCAAAACCTGCTATTTAGTCTGATTTTGCTTGACAATCCTACAAACCCAAAACTCTAAAAGCATGGCTTGCAACAACCGAGATTTTCTCATTCACCTTTGATACCAGCTATGGGTAGACTGTGTCTATGTCCATCCATGTGTCCTTTCCATTCCAAGAAGTGGGCTGAAGGAGCAGTTACTATTTAGGACACTCCATCACTGAGGTAGAAGATAAAGAGCAAGAAATTTCTTTCTTGTAAATGATTCTCTAGGTTTCTGCTTGGGACTGGTTTCTGGTTCGCACTTGTTACTTCTGCTCACATTTTATTGCCCAAAGCAAGTCATATAACAAAGCCTAAGAATGGAGCAGGGAAGCAAGTGCACTTCTCCCACAGAAAGAAACCACCAACGACAATCTTCCCCAAGGAGATTTCCAATAGGATTACAATAGATTTCCACTACAGTGTCTACTCTCAGAGTTTCAAACTCCAAACGAATATTCAATGCCAAGTACCTCTTTATCCCAAGAGACCTAACGTTAAGGTCATCTATGAGAATGATTTGTCAGAATGTGGGGCATGCCCTCCAGACTGTACAGGGTTACGTGTAGAGGGGGAAGATGCACTTCTGGGGTTATTTCCAAGCAAAATGGGGAAGACTCAGAGTGAATAATTCATGAAACATAAAAGATAGGCTGAGGCAGGACAGAGAGGAAGTATGGCTTGATTTAGTGATGAGGGAACACTAAATGAAAAATGCAAGGTGAAAACAGGAAGAATGGCACATTCAGAACTAAACTCCAACATGCTTTTAAGTTTTGAAGGGTCTCAGCCTGCTTCTTTAAGGTATGCAACACATTATTAAAGGTAGTGGTTCTTCCAGATTCTCTAAAACTTTTCCCTTGTATCCAGAGACTACTCTCCTCCTCATTCCATGTATTTGACCTCAAATTAATTTATCTAATTGATTGGTATCCAAGATCTAATTGACCTATGTATCTAATTGAGTCAGCTCCATTAATTGCATGTAGTAGAACCTGTTTTGTAAATCAGTTGACCATACACTCTAATTCTTTTTCTGTTTTTTTTTTCCTTGTACCAGTGCCACACTGTCTTGTTTAATACAGTTAGAAAATTTTGAGCAAAAAAAAAAAAAAAAAAATGGCACCCTCAGATTAATTTAAGTATTGGTCCAGTTCTTTATTTCCACAATGGGAAATTGCTCACAAAGAAGTAAACAGCAGCAGGCACACCATTCCTCTATCGCCAAACAAGACACTTATGTCTAACAGTAAAGCTTTTAGGAGGGCAGGAATTTGACTGTGACAGCTCTCCATTTAGAAGTCATAACATGAAACCACCAGTCTCTAGAGCTACCATGTTAATTTGGCTCTTAAGGAATTATGGTGATGAAAGAAAGCCCTCTTAAGGAGAAAAATAGTCTTTCTGTTCTTGCAACTGATTGCTGATGGTGCGTACATCAGAAAATAATTAAGGCTAGCCAACTTGAAAAGGAAAATTAAAAATAATAAAAGTAATGGGACCAATAATTACAGAACCACACAGTGCACTCTGCTACTGGCATTACCCACATTTCACAACATTTTTGAGGGCTTTTAGAATTTTCAACTGTTTCCCATTTGGTCTGATTCTTCTAAGGAGTTACGTATTTCTGAGATGGCTCTTTTTTTCATTGCCAACAACCTGCAGACATTAATACTTTAAAACACCTGAGTTAATTGGAGTAGTTTTTCAGTGTTTCTCAAACTTCAGCATGCATACAATTTGCATGAGGATTGTGTTACAATTCAGATTCTGATTCAGTAAGCCTGGAATGGGGCCTAAGGTTGTGCATTTCTAACAAGCTGGTTTGATGTCTTTCTATATCTTTTGTCTCTAACTCATAAGATTGAAAAGTATTTTTAACCAAGTGAATGAATTAAAAAATAAACTCATGTAGTCTATATAATACATTTTTACAAAGAGAAGATGGAACATGCAGACAATTTAAGCCTTTCTCTGTCCATAAACTATTACTTAGAACAACAGTCCCCGACCTTTTTGGCACCAGGGACCAGTGCTCCTGTGAGAATCTAATGCCTGATGATCTGAAGTGGAGCTGAGATGGTGATGCTAGTGCTGGGAAGTGGCTGCAAATACAGATGAAGCTTCGCTCACTTGCCAGCTGCTTCCCTCCTGCTGTGTGGCTCAGGTCTTAACAGCCCACTGACTGGTGGTACCGGCCTATGGCCCAGAGGTTAAGGACCCCTGATTTAGAAGAAACTGGAAAGGTCATTTTATTTAGCCATACAATAAAAAGTAAGTAAATAGAAATAAATAAAATAGTTACAGAATAAAACGGCACAGTGCTGGACACATAATTGCTTACTATATTTATTGTTCTTATTTTTATTTAGTTGACAGAAAAAAATCTACCTATAACGTCTGTATTTCTTAACCATCCATAGTCTCTTGGCTATTACTACATTTTTATTTCCCTTGGACCCCACATTTTTTAATCTTTGTATTACCATTTCCTTCCACTGTTCGACAGGTGACACTGTATCTGGGCAGATACTTCAAAGGATGGCTCCCTAGTTCATTTAGAAAGACACAGTAAATCTTTGATAAGGTCTTGAAAAGGGACAGAATCTTTTAATGTCTGATCAAACTTTAGTAGCTGATCTATTTAATTGGGTAGCTAAAGGGAATTGGGGGGAATGTCAAAGCCATGAGCTTGAATGTACCATAGTGAGCTCTGGATTATAGAATCCTTATGTCTCAAACCTCCTAACTCAATGGAATTAATACAATGCATGCATTGCTTTAAAAACAGTAGGTGTTCAACAAATGTTTGTGAAATAAGCTAAATGTACGACTAGTTTTATAAAAGAATATAAAAATCTTGCTTCCAAAGGCTACTTCAAATTGAGTTTCAAAAGTGAATACTAATAATTAAATAACAAACAACAGTTTTGATTCTGAGTCCCCTTAAGTGACATCATTGGGAAACAGGTTCATTCTCTTTCTCCAACAGGTACTTGGGGACTTCAGTGTCTCTGGGAAGCTCTAGCCACGTTTGCATTTCCAAGTGTACTGCAATTAAAATAAAATGAACTGTAGACACCCTGAGTGATCACTCTCTGCTCTCCTAAGCATCCTCTTCTATTACTACAAGTACCTTAGTTACACCTTAAACCCAGTTAGGCAAGAAAGAAAGAGAGGGAGGAGGAGAGAGGATGCTTACTGGTGTGAGAGCAGATCCTGATGCATCTTTCCCAGCAAACATGGCTCACCCTGTGTAACAAGTGGGAGGACATTTTTGGAGCCAGGGAAATCTATGTTCACATTGTTTCGACTTGACCTTAAATAAGTGTCTTTCTTTTGTGAACTTCATTTTTCTCATCTGCAATTTGAGATAAATACATCACTTTGGAGGATGATTTGTGGGGATTAAATAAGGTGTGAAGAGCACTGTATTAGGGTTTTCCAGAGAAACAACCGAAAATACATATTTATTATATATTATTAAGGGATTTATTATATATTATTTTATATATGTATATGTGTGTATGTGTGTGTGTGTGTGTGTGTGTGTGTGTGTGGAGAGGGAGAAGGAGGGGGAGAGAGAGAGAGAGAGATTGATTGATTGATTGATTGATTATAAGGAATTGGCTCACATGATTATGGAAGCTGATAAGCCCCAAGATCTGCAGTCGGCAAGTGGGGACACAGGAGAGCTGATGTACAGATCAAGATGAAGGCAAGAAAAAAAAGTGATGTCTCGGCTGGAAGGCAGTCAGGAGTTCTGTCTTACTCAATCTTTCTGTCCTATTCATACCTATGACTGAGTAGGTAAGGCCCACCCATGTTAGGTAGGTCAACTACTTTGCTCAGTCTATCAATTCAAATGTCAATCTCAGTCCTTGCAGACAGAATAATATTTGACCAAATGTCTGATAACCTCTGGTTCAGTCAAGTTGACACATAAAATTAACCATCATGAAAACTCTGCATAATACCCGGAACATCCTAAAATGAGTAAATAAGTACTATTGTTAGGATCCTGAATTTGGGCTTCATGCCTTTTGGGAAATCTTGCTCCATTCCCTCCTAGTTTAAGAAATGATCTCCCCAGTTCTCCAGCACAGACGATGCTCTAATGTTCAGACCCAGCTAGGACAATAGAGACGACTCTAAAGCAAAATGTTAAAGCATAGGGAATTTAATACAGAGAGCTACGTGGGTGATAGAAGAACTGAGAGACCAACCAGGACACGGTGGTGTAAGAAGGGGACACCGCTCCACTCCTAGGCAGGCGGGACACCTGCCCCACATGTCAGGGCCTGTGGACACTGGAGCATAATAAGCCTCTGTAGGGAGCTAGAGGCATAAGAAGATGTGGCCCCAAGCAGTGGAGGAGAGGGAGCTGGGCCCTGGCCTCATCTTTCCTCCTATCACCTGATCTCTGGCCAGCACCTTCACTGAATTAGACCAGCAAGAAGCCAGTTGACCCCAGACCTGGGAGATCACCATGCAACGTTCTGTCCTGATAGTTGGCAGAATTAAGGCAAGGCACAGATTCGAGGCAGACAAGCACAGGACCACACAAGCCCTGACCACATTCTCTGTAATGAGCCCTTATTCTCTTGCCTGTCCCACTAGACTGTAAGCTACTTCAGGGAGGGGCCTCTACATTCAGCGCCTTGAGTAAAAAAACTTCCACAGAGTGAGTTTTCCCTGAGTGTACATGAATTTGACTCAACTTGTTGAGGCATCTCTGAATTCTTTCCAGGCAATATTTGTTCTGTTTTCCTTTCTGGATGCTTAGGATAGGGCTACAAAATACAGGAGGCCCAGTTAACCTTGAATTCCAGATAAAGGAATAATTTTGTAGTATGTCACAACTATTGCAAAGAACTGACTTATACCCCCCCCCCCAAAATTATTTGTTGTTTGTCTTAAATTCAAGTTTAACTGGGTGTCTTGTGTTTTTATTTGCCAAATCTTATTCTCCTTGAAAACATCTTCAGGGTTTCTCTATGTTATCTATCAATTTTCAAAAGAAACACTTCCTTGTAAGTAATGCTTGCCTATTTAAAAAATGCACTCTTTCTTCTATCACCTTGATTCTTGCTTTCATTTCTTTCAAACTCTTTGTGAAGTTCCAAACTCTAAGAAGAAACCAATATTCCATCTCACAGCCCTGCAGGCACTGTATGACAGGTAAATCGAGCTGTGCTTACAGCTAACCTCTCTACTTTTGCTTGTAACTCACTACATTTTTAAAAAAATAAATCCCTTTTCTTCCTCTAGTTTTTCCAAATTATTGTTGATATCAACTTCAGTTCACTTGAATGGTACTATATACACCATCTCCAAGCAAAGACCCATGTGTGTGCACACAGGGGAATTCATGTGGATGCGCGTGTGCACACAGACTTACACACACCACTGTTTTCTAGTAGGGATCATGGCATTTCAAGGTATCTAGTGCCATGAACATATCTGTGTTGGATATTAAAATGTTCCCGAAAGGGCTACGATATGGATTATAGTACCTGATTTTCTTGCAGGAAAAGGCACAGCTTAGATACATAATATCATAGATCTTTTACTTGAAACCAACTTCTGGATCCCCTACAGGGAAATGGACCTATTTAATAGTCGAAAGAGGAAAAGGTGGTTCAATATTTTTACCTTTCTGTGTCTGCCAGAACATTTGTTAGTGTCTTCCTTCTTTTCTTGGGATTTTCTTTGTCACCAACTTGGGCTTGTAAGTAAACACCATTATATTTATTACAGCATTACAGTACTCATAACTTAAACTTGCACAGTTTTGAATGCTTTCCATCCCCAATGTGTTTTTTGTTTTTTGTTTTTCCTAAGACGTACCCCTACCTGCTCTGCTCTGGTGCTGAAACAGCTAAACATAGTAGTAGAGGAAACGGTACTTCATTATTATGCTGTAGAGCAGGGTTTCTCAACCTTGTTACTGTTGACATTTTGGATTGGCTGATTATTTGTTGTGGGGACTGTCCTGTGCACACAGGATGTTTGGCAGTATCCTTAGCCTCCACCCACTACTAACAGCACTCGTCTCAACTATAACAACCAAAATATTACTGTGTCCTCCAGGGGAGCAAAATTGCACTCAGTGAAGAATCACTGCTGTAGAAAGAAAAAAATAGGGAACCAATGTCTGAGGAACATCTGTATGTGCCCAGCACTTTACCTACATTTTCTAATTCTGTTCTTCCCAACAACATTCTAAGACAAGCAGTAATATCCCTGTTTTATAGATGGAGAAGTTGACATTCAGAGCAAGGCAATAATATGCTATGGGCTCACCATTCAAAACAGGCTGAGTCTCTTCTCTCTAGTCTCTATTACCTGGAGGGTTTGCCTACCATCTCATGAGAGCTTCCCACCATCTCAGTGATTCTAAACCCTTTATTCCTGCCAAGATACACTTAGCAAGAGATACTCCCATAACCACTAGTAAATTTTGCTATAATTTTACACCTTTCTCTCTAGGTCAAAAGAATATTCCATACCTAAAATGTTAGAGCAAATAATTATTACTGTAGTAACATTTTTCAAATAGATAAAGTAAATTAATCCTTAACTAAATTTTAATAATCTGTAATTCAGAGAGAGTATGTGCCCCACCTTAATTTCATTTTCCAAAGTCTTTGCTGATGAAAGATTCATCTTTAGTACTAAACCAAGTTAAGATCAGGATAGGAACTTTATAATCAAAAGGTTTCCTAGAACACTGTTAAGGTATGTTTTGAAAATCTAAGACAGAGGCTTCCTATCTTCTACTCCCCACAAACTAAAGACTTTCTCAATCCAAGCAATCAACATAATGTGTTCAACGGAACTCTAAATTGATCCATGGGATGTCAATCAGTATTTTTTTAAAAAATGTCTTAGATAAGTATTTTTGGGTCATGACTGAAAATAGTATTAGTGAGCATAGTTCACCTTTTTGTGTTGCATGTACATTTAAGAGTTATATTTACTCTATTATGTGTTCCAAACTTATCTGACCATGGATTCCCCCTGCCTATACTCTGAAGGAATTAATACTTTGAAGAATACATTCTGGGAAAGATTGCTTTGTATTTTCTCTTCTATTTGTTCTGAATGAAGAGCTCCTCTAGAGCAATCTGTCACTAGTTTTTCCAGTTATTTTTATGATAATTTTATGTACTTATTCTGTTTTATCAAGTACTTTAAATAATAGAACATAAGTCATTTTTGGCCTTGCTATATAGTCTGTGGAACCTATGAAAAATCAGATGTAAAATGCAGTTTACCATTTTCAGACAAACAAGGTATATAATGTTCAAACTCCAGTACTAAGCAGGAATGCTTACTGTCATCTTTCCCATTTTTAGTTGACAATTTCACCAGCAGAAACCCCACGCCTGCATGCCCACAAGATGTAAGGAGATAGAATATCAGTCAAAACTCATCTTTGGTCAGAGCAGATAAGCTATCAAATACATACTGCCTAGTGAAAAGATGTGGAGATTAATTTTTCAAACGGTTTAATACCGATTGCCACTTACATTCCATCTTCACTGATATGAATGATAAGAGCTTAGGAAGGCATGAACATAGAATTTATACCTCAGCACAGACATTTCTATTTGAAAAGGGTGCTAAAAGGATAACCACATTTCAGCTGCTCAGGCAGTTAGTATTAGCCAGCATGAACAAGAACCACATCAAGCCAGCAAGTCGTACGTCCCTATGAACATGGAGCTTCACGTTTAGAGCGATCTGTACCTTGTGGTGAGCCAGTGTCACCTAGGCCTATGATCCTCCTCCCTGGTTGAGGCCGGATGCAGAAGGTGATAAATATTATTACTGAATTCCAGAAGAAGTCTCTTCTAACATAATAATAACAGAAACTCAGGTTTTTGTGTGCCTACATCTATATATCTTTATTATTTCATCTTACAACTATGGCTGGCTGGGTTTTCACCCAGTTTGGAGGGGGTTGTCTGCTTGGAATATGAACTATGTGGCATATGTGAAGAAAAAAGGAGTTCTGTAGAAAGAAACCTCACCAGGTGACCTAAGCATGAATTCCTAAATGGGCAGGTCACGGTGGTTAATCATGGCCGAGGTATATAACACTTTTAGTAAAAGGTTTATCTTTGTCTTAAGCAAGCCCTGTCCATTGTTTGTGTCTGTGTGTGTGTGTATCAAGGTTAACATACCTTTAAAATAAGGGTAACCACACTTGAGTCATATAATCTTATTAACTAACCTGTTATTCAATCACCACTTTGCTTTCTCCCACCTTCAAGTATCTTCCCTACATTCCCTCCTTAATTGCAAATGCATAAAAGAAACTGAGAAACTGTCATTCTCTGGAGCATCTGAGATCTTGCTTCCCAGCAACTGTCTTCAGTTTTGGCTCAGACAAACTCATAAAAACTCTCTCTACAGGTGTTGGATGTTCCTTATGTCGACACATGTCAGGGGGGCAATTTATTTAATGAGAGCGAATTATTTGCTTGAGTAAATTATTACTTGAATTATTGCTTGAGTCACTAATAGCATTACTACTAGTACGCCATCAATGTTACTACTTCAGAAAGCAATAATGAACATCAACTGATTTTTTCCTCTGTTTGTCAGGTACACTGTACTGTGTTCATTATAAACGTTTACTCTTTAATCCTCCCATGGCTGTGATGATTTGCTATGTGGACCCTAATATTTTGATGATGGGCCTGAGGCATAGAGCAATTGATTACTGCCCGAAGTTAATTCCATCAAGTGTCTGAGAGGGTGTGAACCAGGCAGCACAGCTTTAGAGTCCACAGTCTTAACAATGACTTGATCCCAATAATAAGCAATGTGACATTATTTGTAAATTTCATGGCAAGAGTAGAATGGGTAGAATGGCTTCATGTTTCTAACAAGCAAACTTTTAAAAAGAAATTAAAAAGCCTTTCTATAAGAAGAGTAAATACACACTAATCCCAAAAAGAGAAGAGAGAGAGGTGATTTGATCAATAAAAGCTAAGCTGATTTGAAAATAATGGTTAAGGATGGATGGGAAATCCGGGGAGCACATTTAGGAAGGGCAGCTGTCAGTTCTAGACCTTGCTTGTCACTGACTACCTATAGTCTCTTAGATAAGTCACTGTAGTACTTTGGCTACCTAATAATAATAATATTAATAATAAAATTATTTATTCTATAAACATATCCCCAATTGCTTTCCACAATGTCTTTGGATTTATACTCCTAGAGATAGAACAATATGGAAACAATTTCATCATTCAGTCATGATTTATATTGCAATCCTAAAATTCAATTTATCTCACACACAAACCATAAAAACAAAACAAAACACCTCATTCTACCTAACAGAAATCTCAACTTCCATTGCAATTTTAAATTACTGGAAACTTTGATAAGTCAACTCAATTTAATTCTTCATCCACTCAGCATTCTCTTTCTTGCTACTTCACATCTGTTTTCCTTTGTTGTTCCTTCTCAGTGGTGATGAAGCAGGTCTCATTCCCTTGGCTATCAATCCTCCTGGATTCTGATTCTTCCTTTACCACCCCATATTGTATCTCTCTTCTCTCACTTGTCCAAACTTCCCAGAAATATTGTCTACATCCATTGTCTCCATGTTCTAAGCCCTCTTTCATTCCTCAAACCTCCATGATCATGTGTTTTACCATTCCAATGAAGTCACTTTTTCCAAAGGTCATCAATGGCTAACTGATACGCTTGATAGAATTTTTACCATTCTCACTCTCCTCACCTTTTCTGTATTAGGAGAGCATTTTTTTTTTTTTTCTGTTTTCCATGGCCTCTTCTACTCCACCATATGCAAATTACTGAAAGTCCTAGGAATGTTCACATTGTGCACATGGGCCTGGCAAGGGCCCCTGAAATTTATATCCCGGCTCAACTCTCTACCAAAATGTCACATTTATTCTATTTGAGTATCAGTTATTTGCTACACACATGCAATGGACATGTGCAAATCCTGCCCTTTTTTTCCTACATTTTCATTTAACTTTTGTCAGCTCGATCCCTCTAGTGAATAAAACCAGAAATTCAGTAGTCCCTGTTGTTGCCTGGCTATTATTTTCTTATATTCTATTCAACAACTTTTATTGATTCTATTTCCATCATATTTCTCAAAGCTTTATCTTTCTTACCTTCTTAATTTCCATTGCCTTAGTTTAAGTTATCACCATTTTTTTCTTAGACTATAAGTTGTTCTGTTTGCCTCCAGGCAGAACAGAAGCAGTGATGGGGCTCGAAGCTCCCAGGTTTTTATGGCATGTTACAGGCTTTCTTTAGAAAGTGATATGTTCTAGGAAAGTTTTCAAACATAAGAAAGAGTAAAACAATCACAGTTGCCTTTTATCCTCACTACTCTATTCCTCACACAACAGAAAATATACAATGATGTCTTCATTTTCATGTCCATGCTGGTTATTCTATTTTTGCCCCTCCAGTTTCATGTTTCGCCCTTCTCTTGATTCAAAAGTACAAAGTTCTCACACCCTTTGACTTTGGGCTTTTTTCGATGAGAAATACTAGACCATCAGAGAGCTGGAAGACAGAGAGGTAAGGGTACCTACTTCATGGCTTCATCCCTACCAGACCGTGGGTTGGCAGTGGCCTGTTTCTCTAAGAAGGTTATATTTCTCTTTGGAGCCATGGCTACAGACCTTGCTCAGTTTAAGTAATTGCTTTTTCCTCTTGTTCCTTTAAATCTAAAATGTTAACAGCTTCCAGCTTTACTCAACCTGAGGCTGCTTCATCACTCCTTGTTGACTTTTCTTAACCCTGTATTTAGGTTCACAAATAGTCCCTTCACTAGAGTCCTTTTGATTGTCCCTAATGAATGTGCTACCTGCTAAGACCCTGACCTATAGAATGCTTTGACTAAAACATGTTTCCCACCTCCCTATTTCCCACTCTCTTTAAATGGCTAGCTCATATGCATTCTTTGAAATTCATCTTAACCTGAAAAACCAGAAAAGAATATCTGGAAAGAAACATCTTCAAAATGTATGTCAAATGTACCCTGATATCGCTACAACTGCCCTTATCACTCATTATTTTAATGATCTATTTCCTTTACTAGAAGGTGAAATTTTTTAAGCTATATATAGATGATATTTGTTTTGTATACTCTGTTTCTAATTCACTGTCTCATACATGGCAAATTCTGACTGAATAAATAAAATGAATTATTGAAAACTGTTTTGATCAGATTCTCAGGTTGCAATGACCTCAACTGATATTCTCCTCTTGTCATATAATACCTTCTACAGATTTATCTCAGGTCTCATTAACTGGGCCTCTCTGGCAAATCCTCTGTGATAATGGGCATTCATCTTTAAAACTTAAACTATCACTGGAATATTGAGAGGATATTAATCATTTCTATATTGGCATGCATGCATTTAATAAAAATCTCTCTGTCAAATATTAACTTATATCTACTATAGTGATAGAATAAAAAATTCAACTGGTGTTAGGAAATAATTATTTGGTACCATTAAGCACTTCGAAGTCTGGGTGGGGCACAGTAGGGTATTGCACTGATGGTTCAACAGTCAACAATGAACCCATATTTATGAGCATTGGTGAAGAAAATCATAAGAAACTGAACAAAGGGACTAAACTTTGAGGACTCTGACAGCCTATTTAATCTTTATCTGTTACAAAATATTGCAGATTTGATCTAGGACAAAACAGACGACTTATTTTTTTCCTCCTTTTCCACTTGAACTTTTTTCTGCCTTTTTGCGTTTTTACTTTATTTACTAGTAGTTAATGAAGTGTGAACTCTTTGTCCTATTACAAAGACAGTTTTAAAAACTCAATCCCGCACTGCCCATAGTTTTACTTCTTAGGGGATAGATGAAAATGACACAATCCTCCTGTCCACTTCCCCAAACCATCAGGTTTCTTCTGTTAATGTCAATGTACCTTTGAGATTTGTGTAGTGCATGATTCTTCTTTTGGCCTGGGTAGTGAGATGCAGCCAACTAACCCAATTTAATAAATATAAACCAAGTATATCACAGAGTAAGTAAGGTGGATTCAAAGAGAAGTTGCCCATGTCTACACTCAACTGATCTTTTGATGCTTCATGACAGGATCATAGCATATACTTAATACGGGTCCAGTGTGCTTAACTGACTTCATTAGAGGAAGAAGCAAAGTAGAAAGAGAAAATGACTCAAGTATCCAGACTCAACTTAAGGATCTTCAGGAGAGGCAATTCACTTGCCAGAGAAACAAATATTCTCAGCATCCTTAGGATCCAAGGATGCATTCATTAAAACTACATAGGAAATTCTGTGGCGATTTGAGGGATGCAAACTAGGGTTGGATAATTTTCCAGCCTTAAGTAAAAGCATTGCATTTTATGAGCCATTTTGTAAAACTTCTGTGGAACCTTCCTATTTTGTCATGGAAGAGCATGTGTGCATATTACAAGATGGAATTTTTTTCATGTAGGTTTGGAATTCATAGCTAGACTATAATAAAGAATATACAATGATTCAAGTCAGCTAGACTATGTTATTGTGATATTTGAGTTTGGTCATAGAACGTTCTGAGAATCTCCGCCAATTAAGTCTTTCTTTTTTGTCCCTTCAAATATAAAGGTGGTAACAGCTTTTTGGGGGGGGGGGTAGTGGGGGGCTGGGAGGGAATGGGCAGATTATTGCCTACTAATGTATAAAGGAGGAAGAGCTATGACTTTACTAATATAACCACCAAAACAGCTTTCAGAAAAGATAGCATATTTTTTCCCTCCCGTGCAGACATTTGAACTTGCTGAGGAGCCCAACTGTTTAGCCAGTGTGGAGGCTGAAATATCCACAGCTTCAAATGACAATGAAGTCACAATTGGGAAGGGCATTAAAAGGGAACCACTTGAAGCAAGTGGCAAAGGGAAATCAATCAGCATTGTTATTTTTTGCTTCTCCTGGAGAGCGAGCAAGGCCATGCATGAAGACAGTGGCAAAAATTTGCCTTTGAAAAATCTCACTATAATTATCTGTCTAATGGCATAGTGTAACTCCCATTCAAGGAAAGGGCAACATCACCTCTGGGTGTCAGGGCCTACATTTCACGATGACTATTAATCACTCTAATGGCTGTAATACCATCGTGCATCTGTCTAGTGCTTTGGCTTTTAAACAGCACTTTCACAGACATTGCATCATGGAGAAGGAGTATGGCAGAGTAGGAGAAGCATGCAATGGCATGCAGCGGGCTTCCATTTCAATTCCAACTCTGCTGTGTAAGCCTAGGTAACTCTAAGCAAATCTCTTTGGATGGAAAATGAGAATGATGATGATTTTTATCTTAAAGGGTTGTTGTGAAGGTTGTAGATAATATCCGTAAGTACCAGTAACATGCTAGGTATGCAGTAAAAAATGATCATTATTATTACTAGTATTGTCAGATCCTCAAAGGTCTCTCCAAAGTTAGATATAGCATGTACAACATATTCAAAAGTAAATATGAGGAAACTGGTTTCAATAGGATAATTACTTGCCTAAGATAACACATCTTGTTAATAAAAGTATCAGAATTCCAATACAGGACTTTCATGTCCTAGTTCTGTTGCCTTGGAAAACCAGTATCATAAATGCCCTTTCCTACTGGGAGAATATCAACAATAAGAACATTCGTTATGAAAGAATGTAGATACAGAAAGCCTTTCATCCACCTTTCATTTTTCAAATATATATTTTATATGTAATTAGAATTAACAAGCATACTACATATTCCAAAACAGGTCCAATTTACATGTATTAGCACACCATTTATTTCAATAATGACCTGAGAAAAATGAGTTTTCGATATCTGTTTAAGCCACTCTGACACAAAACAGAATAGGAAGGTGCATTGAGTTTAAGCCCTTTGATTCATCTGGGAGAAATCTTATTTGTCTAGAAAAAATTATCTAATTACTCTCCTTGCTAGTCACAGAGTATTGTACCACATGAGCTATAGAGTATGCCCTAGAAGTATAGACTATCTTGGGAAGCCAAGTGCCATACATTGTATTTCCCTTCAGTTAAATAACATTTATTTGGTCTCTAATAATATTAGGAAATTGCATAAAACTTACATTATACAGTCAAGAGAGTGGAGTGAGAGGTTGGAAGGAAGCTACTGATGATCTTGTTAAATTATTGATTTATGAAGTTCACAGATAGCAAATATTTATTGTGTTACCAGATAGATCTGCAGGTCTTATTCAATGAAAGATCTTTTAAGCAACAGGATTGATGCTTTAAGTTGGGAAACAGTACATCAATAAAGGTCAGTGTGACAATATGATTTATTCAAATGCAGTGCTAACTGCAAGCAGATTTTACATTCCAGAATAAATGGCAGATACTTTTTATCTGTGTTTAGGTTCCCCACAGAAACCTTGTTTGAAATGGTTCATTATTTACCTTTGCTTTTTAAAAATGAAAAGAGCCAATTTATTTACCTTTTGTAAGCATTTCTAACTGGTAAAAGAAGGTAGGGATCCACAGCAAAAATCAATTGATTAATAAAATAGTTAATTGACTAAGAGTTTGTTCTGAGGAGCCAAAAGCACAGACAGTACACAACCAAAGTAAGGGCGCTTAATTAAAACGGGGCTGGCTGCACTTAATGAAATTCTGCCACGTAGATAGAAATTAATGCTGGAAAGACATCTGCATTTATTATTATAGTGCAGAGTGGAAGCAAATTAAAAGTAGCCCAATTAGGCCTTTGTCTTAATGTACTCCTTAAAGCAGCACTTGTGGCTAGCACAGCAATGGCAAGAAATTCTAAAAATCACTGTTTTTCAAAATATAAGAATCCGTTAAGTATATATCTCACATTCTAATATAGTGTATAAAATATGAACTAAGACAAATTAAAAGCTAAGAATACTTTTAAAATTTTTTTATAAATCATGTTTCTCTTATAGATAGATGGAGATGAGGTTAGCCATATGGTGAAACTTGCATGTATAAAAGATTTTGTAACTTTACTGTTTTTTCCAAAATTTGGGAGATTTACAGATGACAACTAAACTTGCCTACTCATAAATTATTAGTCATATCATAAAATTATGAGTGATTTTTCTCTAAGAACACAAAAGCTCTAAATTATCTTATTTTATGTCTGTGATTTTTTAATTTTCTTAACTTTATTAAGGTAAAATTTACATATGATAAGATTCACCAACTACAGTATACAAGTCAATGAATTTTTAAACAATGTTAGTGAGATATGTACCTCTTATTTTCCTCCTCCTTTTTTGCCCACCCCACACTCCCCTCCCCTCAGGCAACCATCGGTGTGTTCTTTATATCTATGAATCTATTTCTGTTTTGTTTTGTTTGTTTTGATTTTTAATTCCACGTACAAATGAACTTTTATTTGTCTTTCTCTGTCTGACTTATTTCACTTAGCATAATATGTTCTAGGTCCATCCATATTATCACAAAAGCAAGATGTCATTACCTATCATGGCTAATATTCTATTGTATATACGTATTGCATCTTCTTTATTTATTCATCTATCAATGAATATATAACTTAGCTATTCTAAAATAATGCTGCAATGGACAAATGGGTACATTTATCTTTTCGAATTAGTGTTTTCATTTTCTTTGAATAAATATCCCAAAGTGGAAATGCTAGATTGTAAGGTAGTTCTATTTTTAATTTTTTGAGGAACCTCCATACTGATTCCCATAGTGGCTGTATCAATTTACATCTCCGCCAACACTACTCAAGGAGTTCCTTTTCTCCACATCCTTGCCAACATTTGCTATTTATTGTTTTTTGATAATAGCCATTCTGACAGGTGCAAGGTGACAGACATCTCCTTGTGGATTTGATTTGCATTTCCCTGATGATTAGTGATGTTGAGCATCTTTTCACACGCCCCTTGGCCATCTTATGTCTTCTTTGAAAAAGTGTTTATTCAAGTTCTCTGTCCATTTTTTAATTGGATTTTTTTTTATTTGCTGTCAAGTTGAGTTCTTTATATATTTTGGATATTAGCCCCTTATTGAATATGTCATTTGCAAATATCCCATTTAGTAGGTTGCCTTTTCATTTTGTTGATGGTTTCTTTAACTGTGTAAATCTTTTTAGTTTGATGTAGTTCCATTTATTTATTTTTGCTTTGTTACCTTTGCCTGTGGAGATAGATCCAAAAAAAAAAAAATTGCTATGACCAATGTCAAAGAGTTTACTGTTTATGTTTTCTTCTAGGAGTATTATAGTTTCTGGTTTTACATTTAAGTCTTTAATACATTTCGAGTTTACTTTTGTATTTGATATAAGAAAATGGTCCAGTTTCATTCTTTTGCATGTAGCTATCCAGTTTCTAAATGCCACTTATTGAAGAGACCGTCTTTTCCCTATTGTATATTTCTTGCTTCCGTGGTCATAGATTAACCGACCATATAAGTGTGGATTTATTTCTGGGCTCTCTATTCTGTTTTGTGCCGTGCCGTAATGTTTTGATTACTACATCTCTGTAGTATAGTTTGAAATCAGGGAGCGAGATACCCTCAGCTTAATTCTTCTTTTCAAGATTGCTTTAGCTATTTGGGGTCTTTTGTGGTTCTATACAAATTTTAGGATTATTTGTTCCAGTCCTGTGAACAATGGCATTGGTATTTTGACAGGATTTTGGATTATATCTGTAGATTGCTTTAGATAGTATGGATATTTTGACAATATTTTTTTCTGACAAATTATTCTTATAATCCATGAATGCTGTATATCTTTCCAATTATTTGTGATATCTTCTATTTATTTCATCAATGTCTTCTACTTTTCAGAATATAGATCTTTTACTTTGATTAAATTTGCTCATAGGTATTTTATTTTTTTGATGCAATTGTAAATTATATTGTTTTCTTAATTTCTTTCTGATAGTTTATTAGTGTATAGGAATGCAACTGATCTCTGTATGTTAATTTTGTTTCCTGTGTCTTTACTAAATTCATTGATTCATCCTAATATTTTTTGGTGGAGTATTCTATATAGAGTATTATGTCATCTGCAAATAGTGACAGTGTTACTTCTTTCTTTCCAATTTGGGTGGCTTTTATTTTTCTTGTCTGATTGCTGTGGCTAGGGTAGCTAGAACTTCCAATATGTTGAATAAAAGTAGAGAGAAAGGGTCTCCTTGTCTTTTTCCTGATTTTAAAAGAAAAGTTCTCAGCTTTTTACCATTGAGCATGATGTTAGCTGTGGGTTTGTCATATATGGTCTTCACTATGTTGAAAAATGTTCCCTTTATACCCACTTTGTTGACAGTTTTATCATAAATGGACATTAGATTTTGTCAACTGCTTCTGCATCGATTGAGATAATCATGATTTTTTTCCTTTATTTTGTTAATGTGATGTATCATATTAGTTGATTTGCAGATGTATCTATTAATCCTTGCATCTCTGGAATAAATCCCACTTGATCACAGTCTATGATCCTTTTACTATATTGTTGAATTTAGTTTGCTAATATTTTGTTGATAATTTTGCATCTATGTTTATTAGGGATATGGGCCACTAATTTCCTTTTTTTTTTGAGTATGATGTCTTTGTCTGGTTTTGGTATCAGTATACCAGAGAAAGTTTCAACAGATCCCTTCCCTTCCAGCACACACCCCAAAATTAGTCATTATATATGTTTCGCACATGACTTAAGCACATTTTAAACTGCTACCTCTGTGCTGGGACTCAAAATGAGTGAGTGTGTGTGTGAGCCCTTTTAGAGTGAAAACTGGGTTCCGCAAAGCCCCTAGGCTATCCCCAGATGTAAGTCTCGCTGATCCTCAGAACCAGATGTTATCACAGGTTTTAAGCAATTTGATTATCATGTGCCTTGGTATACTGGTCTTCATATTTGAGATTCTTGGTACTATCGCTGTAGAATTTTTATCAAATTAGAAAACAAAAGTGTGGCCTTTTCTTTCATAACTTCTAATCTGCCATTACTCTCATCCACCTAGTTCAGACATCATAATTTTCATCTCTGCATGTTTTTGGGGGGTTTTTATATCTTTCATGTATTTACTTAATGTTAAATCTTTCTTCTAGTTTCTTGAACATGTGTAATGTAGTTTACCATTCTAATGTCTTTGTTTACTAATTATATCTTGTCTACCACAAATTATGGATAGAATTTTTCTTTCTTTTTTATTTTTTGCATGTCTGGTAATTTTTAATTGGCCACTAACTATTGTGAATTTCACCTTGTCAGTTGCTAAATATTTTTGTATTTTTATAGTTAAACTACTTGGAAACAATCTGGGGTGCTTGTTCCACTATACCAATTATTTCATGCTAATAAAAATAGATGAATAAGTAGCATGTATAAGTTAGAAGCCATAACAAGTCTCATGTGCTCCAGAGGCCAAAGATAACCCTACAATGCCTTAGGGTCTTGCAACCTAAGTAGAATTTTAGAAATTCCCTGGTCGGGATCATGCTGGAACATCCCCTCCAAAATAAAGGATAAAAGATTATATCTTATACCTTAATCCACAAAGAGGAAAGTACAACACCTGGTGAGCCTCTTTGGGTTCTAGAGACAACATAATCATTATTTGGTAGTTCTACTCTTATCCATAAACCAGTGTTACAAAAAGCTATTATCTTTGAATGGGAACCAGGGCATGAAAGGAGTGCACAGAAGACCCGGCCTGCAGTTCAAATAGCTCTGCCCATTGGGATACTTGAGCCAGGAGAACATTTGGTTTTAGAAGTATTAGTAGTGAAAAAGATGCTGTGTATAGTTCATGACAAATTCCAAAGTAAAAAATCACAATGAAGATCCCTAAGTTTCTAGAGTAGGTCCATGTCATGTTTGAAGCAAAGAATTACTTCTGGAGTGAGGAAGTGGGGAACCTGGAAAGAGAAAAAGTGTCTGATGATGGTTTAACACTGTCCATACAGCCTGAACTGTTCATCATGATCTGGATTCTGTCAGACACACAAGGCATTACGATAAGGCAGGCTAAGTGACAATAAATTGTGATATGGAAATGATATACTCAGGATTAAGTATAGAGGGTAAAGATGAGCTACCCATCTGGCCACCCAGGCCTCTTAGGATTGTACCAGTGCTTCAACTCCTGGCCAATAGCCATGTGGGGTTTCCATTAAGATCAGCTGCTCCTTATAAGCACTGAAGCTTAAATGTGAGATAAAATCAGGTAGTCATCAATGGCAATCAAGTTATAAAATGTTTTTGAAAGATACACAACAAATTTGATTTTAACTTCTAAAGAATTCTATGAAAATAATTTAATCAATGCTCACATTAGATTAATACAACTTTTGATACAGAGTTCAATGGAAAGAGAGATTCTAACATCCCACACTGATGATGAAGCACCGATTATGTGACAGAACCTACACTAGGTAATTGGTATCTTTTATCCTATTGTATCAGTAAAACAAATCCTAAGAGGCAATTACCATTACCATTCATTTAAAGATGAAAAAGTGGATGTTCAGAGAAAATAAGCAACCCATCGAAATATATACAGAATGTTGTTAAGTTAGGAAAAAAACAGTATCTGCCTTTAAAATAAATTTTTCCCATACACCATTCTAGCTAATAATGCAAGAAATGTTAAAATATAGTGTGACTCAGTAGTTGAACTTGAGACTTAATAAATTACATATAGATATAACTAATAAGTAATGTAAATAAATTACACATAAACACACAAACATATACATGCACTTACACAGTTTAATTGGGGAACAGATATTTCATTGCATTATAAAGCTTTTCCACTGCTATTTCCCAGTTTCCATTCCCCTCCTCCAAACATCCTAACAGATTATTATTTTGGAATAAACATCATGGCTTCTTTATTTGTGTATTTCCTATACAACTGATAGCTCTGTCATGTGTGATTCATTTAATGCATTTTTTAGAGCAAAATGAAAGATTCTATAAAATGAAATCATCATATCTACATTGTATTTTACATATCTATCATTGCATTTTAAAATTGGGAACTTCTAGGGGGTCAAATATGTGGTGACAGAAAGAAATCTAACTATGGGAATTGAACACACAGTGTAAATATATACATGCCTTACTGTTAAAGTGTACAGATGAAACATTGAATTTTGGTAACCAACGTCACCATAAAAAGTAAATAAATATTTAAAAAATAAAATTGAGAACTTCCTTATTAACTATTTTGTTTAATTTTCATACTTTATGATGGCGGAGAACTTAAACTTAATTGCTTTGTACAAGATCACATAACCAGATATTGGCAAAACTTATTCTGTAAACAAATATTAAGTAGGAACCTTCTATGTAAAAAGGACTAGGGTTATAATGAAGGTCTTCCATTACCTAATTCAGTATTCTCCAAAATACCTAGAAATTAAGTTTCAATTACTCTTACTGTAATATAAGCTCCATAGGAGAGATTTTGTTCAGTTCACTCCTATATCACCAGCAAATCGAGAAATTCCTTGCATCTGAATATTTAATTAATAATATTTGAAGAAAAAGTTAATGAATCATAAATTTTCAAACTCCTAAACATCTTTTGATGATAAATGAGATACTTAAGAATCTTATCTGTTCACCTTTGGAAATGTCGGTGATTACTGTACAATTCAAAAATTATAGAATTCTGATCAAGTGTTTCCCTTTCTCATAAAAGTGGCATGTATATGGGAAGAAGCATTTCAGCTATGTATGCTTTGTAATTGCATTCAATATAAGCAAGAGTTTATTCCTTCATTTTCAAAAAACATTTATGTTTGGGGTGAATTTTTTGTGTTTTCTTCCCTTGTTTGGGCACAGAGCAAACACAGCCAGAATCTATAATTGGCCATGCCATCACTGAGCCCTCACTCACCCTATGGAACACCAGCTTTATAAAAGCAGGTTTGCTTTTCATGTTCACAGTAGTGTGTTGAGTTTTCTAAAATGAGGCTCTTGCAAGCCATTTTCAATGAGAAATAATAAAAGGCTAGTGGGAACCAGGTTTGCATTGCTTCTTTTTAAGGCTTTTTACAAAGGTATACTTGGGAATGCTATTTTTCAAAATCCTGTCCTGACAAGTTAAGTACTAGCAGTTCTTTGTTGAAAGAAAGATCTTTCATCTTTTTTTTTTTCTTTTTCTATTTAGGAAAGTTTCTTTCCTCTGAGATAGCTTCCTTTGGTCTGTAATATGCCTATTGTATGGCAAGCAGAAATTCACATATTCACTCCCCACCACCACCCTTTATTCTGAACATAGGAAAATTGTTAGCTATACCTACTGCTTGAGTCTGCGGAAAAGCCTCATTCTTCATGTTTCAGTTATACTTATTCATCACTCACAAACATTTCCTGAATGCCTAGCATGTGCAAAGGGGCTACACAGGAGGCTACAAAGATGAATCGACCCTTACAATTATGGTTTGTGTACAGTGGAAATAACTTTTTCTGACTGCCCTCCATTCCAAACACTGAGCAGATGCCTGACGTCATGCAATTTAATATTCAAAACACCCCTATCAATTAGGCATCAAGATTCTTACTCTTAAAAAGAGAGAAGTGAGACTTAGTTAGATTAAATAGCTTTCCAAAAGTCACATAGGTAGAAGACCTACAGTATGATTTCGAACTGATCTTTGTCCCTATAATCCTCATGCTCATTCTACTCTAACAGATTATTCAAACTTGAGAACTTCAAAAAAGTGTACACACACACACCACATATCTACAGCTTCTCTGTATCACTGCATTACATGCCACAGTAAAAATACAAAGAGACTTTACAAATCAAATTAATTACATAAAATAAATGTATGAATAAATTACAAAAAAATAATTTAAATAACAGATTTTAATTTATAAATAGATTGTACATTTATAAATTAGTAATATAAAATATTTTTAATTAAATCTCTTGACTTTGGAGATTTATAAAGCTAACATTAAAGGTCAGACTGGGCAAGATTTTAGATGCACTGACAAGGAAGAGCATATTGCCTGGAAATTATGTCCAAGTAACCTCCAGGCCCCAGACTCCTGATCTGTAAAATGAAGAAGCATGTTCTATCGGTGGTTTTCAAAGTAAGTACCTCAGAGCCCTACTTTCTATAGAGGCTCCTAAGGGACCCAAGAGGAAACAAATGACAAAGTATTCCAAGCCTTCCCAGTTTTGTCCACCCATCCACATGCACACCTCCAAACAGAACAGCTGTACTTTTATCAGTCTGATATATTGGATTTCTGCTCAATATTCTACTTTTTAACAAAGAAAGTAGATTTTTAAAAAGCATTTTTAAAATCAAGTTTGATAGCCACTTGACTCTAAGTTTTAGAGTCTCAGGCTTCTTCAGATTTGATGATTTTAAGGCCTATCTAAGTAGTTAAACGTGTCCAGAACAGCAATCACAAAATCATATTCCTTCAGGGGCCTGGTGGGACCAATAAAATTATTTTTTAAAAAATGCATGTCCTACTTAAAACATTTTAAACTTTAGATTTTTTGTTTGTTTTTAATGGTGTGCTGATAAACAAGTTTATATCTCTAAGCACGTGACTCCTAGTCTAGAAATCACTAGAATGAGAAATTCTGTCCAACAAGAACTCTGAGTTAATATGTAAAAGAAAGGACTGTGTCCATACTGACCATCTAGATTTGATGGCATCATTATTATTTCACTCAAGAAGAACTCAATGATGACTTTAAATGCAACTATGGTTTATGAACCTTGTGCCCAAATGTCCACATTGAGGGAAAATGAGAAAACAGATCAACTACAAAAACACGGGAAAATTTATTACCCTTCATTTGCCTCAATTTTCTCATATATAAAATGCACTCTAAGGATACCCAGGTCTACCATTATCATTCTCCAGCTTGTGGGGTCTCTCTCCCAGTTGTAATCCTAGGTGGGTAATTTTCAAATTATCGGTCATAGAGTGTCTACACTGTTTTTGCTAAAGATGAAGTGCATGCACGTGATGCACACACACAGAAGCATGAGGTGGGTATGGTGAGACTTAATTCCTGCTGTTCATTGTTCAATGCTTCAAAGGAAGCTTAGCCTGCCAGCCACTTCTCTGTAAATGCACTAGTCTCAGAGCAGGGTCAAGAAGAGTCTTCTTCCTCTGGCTCCCAGCATTAGCTGTCTTATGTTTGACACCTCGTGCTGAGAGGCCTTACTTGGCTGGAACCTCTGCACTAACTCAGCTAAGTCTGATGAGCCACTTGGAAGAACCAAGTTGAGGCTGTCTTGAAACTGCAGCAAGAGCCAGAGGGTCAGTGTAGTCAGTTTGTAAAAAATCAACCTGACTAATGAAGGGGCCAGAAAAGTCCAACTCACCAGCGTAAGGCTGTCTTTTGATCTTGCAGAGAAAAGAATTAACGGTTTTATTTGATAATAAATGTGCTCAATAACTCTGAATCTAATTTTTTTTTTGTCCTGTCTATTTTATTTCACCTTGGAAGAGGAGAAGTAGGCACAGAGCACCAAAGGCTTGGGAGGATTATTCCAGCATAATAAAGGAAAATGGGCTTAGAGAAATAGGGAAACTGAACAAGTTGTGGATACAGAAGAGTCAAAAGCACATTTGAGAAGGGTCAGCAAATACGTCACTTACCACTGTTTAGTCCAAGAGCATAACGAGACTTATAACACAGGTTTATCGTTAAATTAGATACTGTGAGTAAAGCGTTTCACTGTGTTCTTGGTTCATACTAAGTGCTTAATAAGTGTTGATTCTAATTTGTCATTAATAGTCTTATCAGAAAGAAGTTTTGACAACACACAAATGAAATTAATGTTTGAGAAAACTTAATCCACATACGACCTGTAATACAGACATTATTACTACGTCAGATGACAAAACCAAAGTGGAGATAGATGAAATACCATGCCCAAGATTATTCAATTGGTAAGTGAGTAGTCACAATCCAAACCAAGGCAACATGCTCCTAAAACCATGTTTTGGTCACCAGGCCCTACAGTCTCTCCAGATCTCAAACAGCTAAGAATGACAAGTTTGGGAATATCAATTTCATTCTTTTTTCAATGAGAAGCTACTTCGTTTTTTGAGGGAATTAAAATGGACAAACCATGCCAAGGGAAAAGGCACTGGAGAGCAGACTACAGAAAACAGACTCTTTAGGAGATTACTGAAAGGCAAGAGAAGGCACTGATTGAAAATGGTGATGAGATGGAAGCAGAAAGAAGGAAAGAGATGTAACAATGAATGCAACTCTGTGAGGTGTGGGAAACAAGAAAATCTCAATATCTCTGAAGATCTGAGTTGGAGCAAAGTATACGGCACTTTTGCCTCTTCCTCTCCCCACCCCCAGAAAAAAAGAATTGGGGATATAAACAGGATTAAAGAGAACACATTTAGTTGAGGTGAAGTCCTAGAAGGGCATCATGTAGTGAAATGAAAATACTCAATAAAAACTAACTCACTTTTTTTAAAAAAAGTGATTTGAGTATCAACACTTCTGTTCAACTGAGCATTGCAGCTACTAAAATAAGTCAAGAAAAGCAAAAAACATAAGGATTAGAAATGATGAAATAAAATTGTCATTTTTCATCAATGACAAGACTAATTTCTAGGCAAACTATTCGACTAAGTGAAGGTAGCAAAGTATTTAGATTAGGTGATCAATATATAAAAATTATACACCAACAAAAAAAATAAATTTGTATATCATTTACAATTGCTTCAAAAACATTAAATAAAGATACACCAAATAAAAGATGTGCAAGACTGCTACATTGAAATAAACATTATTGAGAGGTTTCAGCAAAGCATAAAGAAATTGCAGATAGGTAATATTCACGGACTAGAAGATTCAATATTATTAAGATGTTAATTATTTCCCCTCCCAAAAATCTATAAATTGAAACCAACCCCAATCAAACTTCCTGCAGGGGTGTTTGTATGTGTGCATGTATGTGTGTGTGTATGTGTGGGTGCATGCATGTGAGTGTGTTTGAAAGAGTTTGTGTGTGTGTGGAATTGACAAAATAATACTTAAATTTACACAGAAATTTGAAAAGACCAAATACGTTTGAGACAATCTTAAAGAAGGACAGAACCAAAGAATTTACATTTCCAGATATCAAAGTTTATGATATAATAATATAGTTAAGCACTGGTGCAAAATTAGACAAACTGTCCAGGGGAACAAAACATCAAAAAACAGACTCAGAGATTGTCATTTTTTTCTGAACATGCTTATGTAGTACAATGGAGACTGAATATTCCTTTCAATATTTAGTGTTGGGTCACTTAGATACCCAAAAGGGGAAAAAAATTAACTTTAACCCCTACCTCACACCATACACAAAAGTTGATTCCAAATAGATTATAGGCCTAAATATACAAGCAAAAAAATTAATAAACTTCTAGTAAAAAATATATGACTTCAATACATTGGGAAATGCATATATTTCTTAAACAAAACTGCCAAATGTCTAACCATAAAAGGGAAAAAAACATAAATTATACCCCCTTAAAGAAGTTCAGTTCATCAAAAGATACTATAAAGAGAGTGTAAAGGCAAGCCACAGACTGAAGAAAATATTTATAATACATATGTAATGGGTTTAATAGTGTCTCTAAAAAACATATGTTCAAGTCCTAATTCCTGATACCTGTGAATATGATCCTATTTGGAAACAGGGTCTTTGAAGATGTAACTAAGTTAAAATCATTCTGGATCTAGGATCCAGGATTCAATGCCCCATACTGGATTTAATGACCAGTGTCCATATAAGACAAGGAGAAGGAGATTCATGACAAAGAGACATAAGAGAAAAGGCCATGCAAAGGTGGGAACAGAGATTGGAGTTATACAGCTGCTAGCAGGGAATGTCTCTAGCTACCAGAAACTGTAAGAAGCAAGGAAGAAACCTTCCCCTAGAGCCTGCAGAGGGAGTGCGGCCCTGCTGACACGCTGATTGTAGACTGGCCTCTACAACTGGGAAAGAATAAACTCTGTTGCTTTAAGCTGCCAAGTTTGTGAAATTTGTTACAGCAGCCCTAGGAGACTAACACAACAGACAGCATACAAAGGACTTGTATATAAAATACATGGTTTTTTTAGATACATCAATAAGAGAGAAACAACCAGTTGAAAAAAATGGGTAAAATACTTCAACAAGAAATTAACATAAGAGGGTATGCGATTAGTCTCGCAAATATATGAAAAGATGCTCAACTAACTACTTTTGTCACCAGAAAAATTAAATTAAAATCAAGATGTGATAAAACTACACTACACCAAAATGGCACAATTTAAATGATAAGCAATACAGAGTGTTGGCAAGAATGTGGAGGAACCAAAACTTCCATAAAATACTGGTGATAGGACTGTAAATAGGTATAACCACCTTGGGAAACCTGCCGGGCAGTATGTACTGATGCTGAATATACACGTACCAATCACTCAGCAATTCTGCTCTAAGCATTTTACATCAATTCTCAGTCTGTCCTTTGAGGATTCATGCCCAGGTCTGGCTTGTCGTGCTCCTTCGTCCCTGTACCATGGCACGAGATTATTTCTCAGAGAACACATGAGACATTTGGGGTTACAGATCTAGAGAAAGCAAAAATTACCAGAGTAGGAAAAAGTAAAGCCAGGAAAATGTACAGTGTATGAAGTGAGAATAAAAATTACGAATTCTTTTTACTGGAGAAAATCTCTAGAATCACATTGCCCAACACCCCCACTTCGCAAAACAAATAAATCATCAGTCACATGGCCAACCAGCAGAAGTAGCTAGGTTAAAGTCCATATCCTCTTATTTCTAGCTCCGTATATTTGTTTTGTCTTATCCAATCTTCCAATCACAGTCCTTTCCAACATCCATGCCTTGATTAAACACCTAGCCACTCAGATTTGTCATAGAAGTTTCTCTACGCATTCCTCTAGACAAACAAAGCAAGCAAATTGACAGAAAACCAGTGTTTTAATTCTATCGACCATGCTAATGATCAAATTTGGTATATTATATGTAGAGGTGATTGTTTTTTAACCAGTAGTTGTTATAAGTATATTACAATAATTCAATCTGAATTACCTGAGATGCCTCTATCTGTTGCACATTTCCCCATAACGAGTTATGTCTCCTGATTTCAAAGCACTTTTAAAACATTACACTTCTACTCTGAGGCATTTTCATTACAATCGTGTGGACCATTTAAATATCTTCTAAGTTTGTCATAAATTGAGGTACTCTAACAGTTTCAACTAGAAAGATATAGTCTAGCTCAGTGGGAAAGGCATTAAACCTCCTCGCAAGTCAGCAAAAGCAAAAGTGACAGCCTGGTAGCAATTCAAAATTACTCTGAGACCACAACCGCCAATTAAAGTAGACTTTCATGGTAACAACACATGAACATCTGGTACCTTATATTTGGAAAGAAAAAATTAAAAAGCATTTACATTTCTTAGTCATGAAAAACTTAGATATAAGCCTGCAATGTTTTCATTTGATCTTTGAGTTGTATATTCTTCCATTCTGCCTTCCAATAGTACAATGTTTCCTTTTTTTGTTGTTTTTTAATAGCCACAAAATGTTCCTAACACACCAAACTAGGCAAAAGTCAGAATTCATGATTCATTCACAGTCGTTCTTAAAGCTGTACATTATCCTCCTCTCATCCCCTGCAAAAATAGATTTGGAGGAGATTATCCTAAAGATGCTATTTTGATGAAATATGTGTTACCTGATTTCTGCAAAAGCACTCCTACAAAAGGATTCTCAGAGCTCAGATGAAGAAAAAGAGAGGGGAAGATAGGGAGGAAAAGGGGAAGAAAGGAGGGAGGAGGGGGAAAGGGAGAGAAGAGGAAGGAATACACACGCAATCTAATTCCCATGACTGAAGCTTTATTCTTTCTCTATATTCTTAAATGCCTATATATGAGCAAGTTTTTGAACATGTGGATCCTTTAATAAGTTGTACTTGATTAGAGGAAACCACACCAAGCATTATCTTACCTTTTATGATAAGGATACCAGAATAGCTAATAATCCATTTAGAGAGATATATCTATGTTCAAATGTAAATTTCTCTTTTTTGAGAAATCTGCCCTTTCTACTTCAATTCATCCATTATATCCTGCAGTATCTATATATGCCCTCATTATATTGAACCAGACTGCTGTCTTATTGTCACATGTCCCTTAATAAACTTTGACATGTTTCTTTCTACTTCTTATCCATGACCCAAACTAGTACCTGTCACAGAAAGGACACCAACTAAAACTTTGATGACTAGATGAATAAATGCCATCATTAGAATCCAATAGAAAATTGTCTGGAAGTAAACCTCAGTCATTTCTGCCAATTACTAGTCAGTCTCTTTGATTTTACATGTAAACCTAAATGTCTCCTCATACTCAAACTCTGTGTTTTCTTTTTTTTTTTTAATAATGTGTGACCTAGATAAGTTCAATAGTATTAATAAGAAACATTTTCTACACTTCCTATCACACACATGCAAGGTACTCCTCTAGAAAAGCTAGACTTTACCCTTTTTAATTAGGTAGCATCCACTACACCCACATCTTTTGTTCATCATGTGGTCAAAAACAGTTTTTGATGCCATTCTCTTACCAGACATGCAATCCGCCTGACTTTATTTTGTTTAGGGATCTCAGCCTTTCTTCACACTGCTCCTCAAGCCTGTGTTAAAATGAGAAGACAAGGTCTGTGAATCAGAGGAAGGACAGTCAGTAAAAAGAAAGCAAACCAGTTGTGTGATGTGTAATTCCTTGTGGCTGGCACTCTGTCCCACATATGAGGTAAATTATATTGCCCCTACCCTTGCATACGGTGACATTAAAATACAGAGAGAGTAAGTCATTTTTCTACACATGAAGGTCTCAATGATCTTTCTTAGAGTTTACAGTAAATAAAAAGAAAAATTTATCTGCCTCTATTAGACCATAAGCTCCTTAATGCAGGGGCTATGTCTTATTCATCTTTATATGAAATCACAAGTTAATACATTCATAATAGTTAAATGAATGAGCAAAATGTGCCTAGCATAGGCCTTCCCTAAGCTGTCTCATCCCAGAGCTTTACCCTCCTATAACCCCCTTCAAGAAAAATGGAGAATTATGATGACTGAAGTTATGGTCATATATTATGAATGTCTCTCCACTTTTACACAAGAAAGCTGAAGACCAGAGAATTTATACAATTTCTCTAGTGTCACACAGCTAGTAAATCGCAAAGACAAGATTCCAACACCAGCACTATTTAAATTCAATAATTCATGCTTTACCTATTATGCTGTTATTCTGTTTATCTGAACCACTCATGTAAGACGTTTATATTGCCCAAAATTGCATAACCAAACACAGATGGACCTAGCGTTAGGAGTATACCTTATTGATCAATATTCTAGACACACAGTTAAAAGTTAACTCATTATATCCTACCCATTGGTGGGTATCCAAGAAAACACTGGAGAAAAATCAGTCCAATCTCCTTGTCTTACCAAGATGGAAATAAGGTTTCTGAGAGATCGAGTTATTTTCTGAAGTCCTTCCAATGAGTGATGGATAAATGACAGAACCTAGTGGCTGTGCCCAAGTCTAATCCTCATTAATTGCTGCTTCTGTTATTACTAAGTTAATACCAGAATGGCCTTTATTTAATAATTCAACAAAGCTTCTGTAGCATCTTATCTTATGTGACAGTCCTTGGGATTTGCTTCTGGGGGAGGCAAAGATAAGACATGTTCCCATTTCATATTTAACTACTCCCCTTAAATGGAAAAGAAGTCATTCTTTGAGTTAGACAACACACACACACACACACTCTTTCGTATTTAAAGAAACTTCCCATTTATCCTCACGTCTCTTGCCTCCTGTGCATTGCCTTCCTCTTTATTCTCTCCAGCCAGAGTGATTAGGTTATGAAGCTGAGCTAATCCCGTTAGTGCCGGGATGACTTTTCTCACACTTGTGTGTCCCACAGCTCTTAGAAAGTCAGAAGGAATTACTGGGCATTGAATTCACCTTGCCAGAAAGATGACAAACGGGGAGGGAGGGAATGGGAGCGTGAATGCCCAGCTGACTGGTTCTTTAACCTTTTCCTCTGGAAGCCATTCTTCCCTCTGTGGGTGTCAGTGCAGGCCAGAGGCATGGCTAACTCTGCCCTTGAGATACAAAGAGAGCAAAGTTGACGTCAGCTGTTTCTTCCTGAGCAAACATTCCACTAATTCCACAGCCAGACAGCTTGCAAAATTGCCTGTGTAGGACTGCTGAGGTCTCCTTTCTCGTCAAGTGCACTTTGTATTTATTCAGCAAAGATGCACCTACCACAGAGTGCACCAGGAGACACCGTGTCAGAGTCATGGTGAGCTCACTTCATGGATGATTAGCATTCTCTGACCCGGCCACCATTTTCAATCACTTGCAACTGTAGAATTCTGGCTGCAGCAATTACTCCTATCCTTCAAAACCTCTTCCTCCTCTACATCAGAATACGTGTGTTAAAGCACACTGCCTCAAAAGGTGCCTTGCCTGAGCAGCTTTCTTTAACACAAAAGGCTGTATCAAAACGTACATATTCTAAACACACTCTCAAGTAATTCAAACTCTTCAGATCCCATGCATACCCCGATTAAGAATCAGTGAATGAGAAGAGTGACTTATCTATTTGATTCTCAATCTGTAGCAGAGATTCTAAAGGTAATTCATTTGATTTTGATTGAACGTCTCCCACAGCACCGTCCCAGGGGCCCAGGACTCTGTGTTTTAACGGGCTCTCCAGGTGATTCATACTGGGTCTGAGAAGCACTGTGCTAAACTCTATGTAGCTCAAATGTCAGTGGGAAGGCTATCTAGCCCCTGAGATTTTACCATATCCTCAAGGTTAGTGTCATCAGGAGTGTTGGCTAAGTATCTCTCCCTTTCTCTCTCCTTTCTCCCTCATCCATTTGTTACCCAATTTTTTAAACACAAACTCTTTGCCAGAAAGCTATGCTAATTACCAATGACTCAAAGATGAAAGAGACAGGGCTGTGATCCTCTCACGTACACTGAGAAGCTGTGCTTTATCATCCCTGATTTAAGATAACATGGTTAAAACTGATGGCCACACAACATTTGATTCTGATTTGCTGTAAAACTTTGGTACAGACATTGCTTATTATGCTGCTTATTTCAATTTCTTAAAAGGAAAAATCACAGTCTTTGGATGCTTCTGACTTTCAGGTGCTTGAATGTTATAAGTGGTCACAAATTTCATCATAAGTAGCTGAAATGTAAAGCATATATTCCATCGCAGCTCTATCAACCTTTATTGTTCGGGTGCTTACTTTCTTCCTTCTTCTGTGGACATCGATCCTTTATTACTAGTTCATTAGATGCATTATCAATGTTAATGTCAATATAAACCCCAACTTTCTGTAGGGGTGTGATGGGACTGCGCATAAACACCAAAGAGCACATTAAACACTTATTCATGTATTAATCAAGCAGCATCTCCTATCAAACATAATTTAAAATGGCCCAATAGAACTCATGATGTCACCCCTCCCTCCCACCCCCACCCTCTTAGCCTTTCCAAATAAATGGCACCATCAACCTCCGAGCATTAGCACCAACTTCTCACCTTTCTTCATTTCCCGCATCTAATCCATCAGCAAACGTGTCCATTACTGCCTCAAAAGTAGAGCCTAAATCAGGTCACTTCTCTCAGCCTCCATTTCTAGCATAGTCCTGGCCACCACATGTATTGACCTGATGCCTGAAACCGCCTCCTGGTTGCTTCACGTCACATCTCAATCCCAACTTTTCCATGAAATCACTACTGCCAAAGTGATCTTTTAAAAACTTATATTATGTCACATTGCTTCTCTAGTTAAAACCCTCCGGTGCTTTCCTAGTGCTTTTGAAATAAAATCCAACCTCTGTATCCTGATTTACAAAACCACATACAACATTTTTCCTTCTGACTTCAACTCACACAACGCTCATTGGGCCGGATACACTGCCAAATACCTAACAAGGGCTGTCTCCTTCATTCATCACCATTATGCTTCAGTAGAGTAGTTGATAGAAAGAATACTAGAGATGAAGATTGAATCCAGGTAAAGAACGTACTCAAGTGCACGTAGCCAGTAAGTTCCGCAACTGAAATTCCATTTTTAACAACCAGCTCCTAGTGCACAGTATGTGCCACACACTGGGCTAAGTCTTTCATCTATATTTATTCATTTAATGTTTATGAGCTCTGTGAGGTGAGTATTACTACCACCCTCATTCTATGCATAGAGAAACTGAGACTCAAAGAGGTTTAATAACTACCTTATGGTCACACTGCCTGGGATTTGAACACAGGCAGGCAGCTCCCAGTTGATGATGTTACTAGGTGTACTGCCCTGTCTTATACCATTTAAAATCTCTACACTTCAGCTTCCTTATCTTTAAAATACAGTCAACCTACTTACGTCACAAGGTTGTTTAAGGATTAAAGGGACAATGTATATATGAAATTCAAAAAAATAAAATAGTTCTATTTAATCACTACAGTGAGGAGTCTGGCTAGCAGCTTAAGTGTGTGAGATAAAATAAGAAATATAAACTTCCATATTTGACAGTAGATTAAGACAAGATAAAGGAAATAGAAGTAATATCATCAAGAAGATAAATACAGAGTCGTGCAAATGAATTTTTCAGATGAAAAGCCCTGAGGATAAGGGTGATCACACTGAAGACACAGATGACCTGAACTCCAACTTCTTAAATATGCTAAGTTCCAAACAATTTGATTGATGTGAGATCATAATTCCACAATGTTCATTTTCGCCTCTTCTTTGTCCCCTCCCAGTGCACTAAATATACAGCCTTCTTGATGCAAACCTAGCAGCCAGAGAGTGGTGTGATCCCTGGAGGAAGTCACTTGGCATCTAACTCTGACATGGTGCCAAGTCCATGTCCTGCTGTCTTTCACAGTTTTATTTGGAGATGATTCACAAGATGGCTCCTGTGGTTCCTGGTCCAGCCAGGGGACAGAAAAGTGGTGATTTGACTTGTAAGAAAAATTAATTTTTCTATCTAAGTTGGCAACTACCATGACCAGTTGGGGACCTCCTGTCCCTAGCTGCACTCCATGAACTACAGAGAGGAAGTAACAAAACTGTCTTAGCAATCTCTCTCTGTGTATCCCCCAAAAGCCACTGCAGCAGGTGTTAACAGCAAAACTGGATGAATCATCTATATTGATGTTTCTGCAGTTATCAAAGAGTTCCCTCCCTGTCTCTTCCTGCCACTCTTCTTCCCTGCCCACACTATTCAGACCACCAGCCTTCTGATTCTCCACCTCCCCAAGCTCCATTCTAGCTCAGGGACTTGAACATACCCTTCTGCCTGAAACATTGTCCATCCTACTTGTTATGAGTTGAATTGTGTCCCCCCTCTCCACCCTCCCCCCAAAAAAAAGGTAAGTTGAAGTCCTAACCCCAGTGCCTCAGAATGTGGCCCTATTTGGAACTGAGGTCTTTACCGAAATAATCAAATTAAAATGTTTTTATGTGGACCCTAATCCAATGTGGCTGATGTCTTTATTTTAAAAAAATGAAAGGAGGTTTGGACATAGAGACAGACATAAACACAGGAAGACAATGTAAATAGACGCAGAGAAAGGATGGCTATCTACAAGCCAAAGAATGTCCTGAGGCTATCAGAAGCTAGGAAGCCTAGAACAGATCCTTCCCTAGAGGCGTATGGTATTGCTAACACCTTGATTTTAGACTTCCAGCCTTCAGGACTGTGAGACAAGACATTTCTATTGTTCGAAGCCACCCAGTTTATGGTACTTTGTTCCAGCGGCCATAGCCAATGAATAGACTGATCTTTGCACAGTGTCTTCTTTTTATCCTTCAGCCTCAGCATAGAACTCTGACCATCCTACCCAGACTTCTGAAAATTTTTATGCCTGAACCTTTTTGTTTCCTTCAAAGTACTAAGCACAATTAATACCTATTCTCTCTCTCTTTGTGTGTGTGTGTGTGTGTGTGTGTGTGTGTGTGTCTTTCTGTTGTATGTGTGTGCAAGTGTGTATAATTAAATTTCATCAGAGAAGAAATTCCTGTTCATATTTATATTTCAAGCATCTAGCATAGTTTCTGGCACATCGTAGTTGCTAAAAAAATAAACATATGTAATGAATGAAGAAGAACCTAAAGTAAAAACTGAATAAAATTGTTTTAAAAGACAACAAATGAATAAGCGCAAATAATGTATCCTAAGACATTGTGTTGGAAATTTGGTGAATTTGTCCCACCAGAATGCAATTTTAAAATGTGGGCCCAATGGAAAGCTGCCCCCATCTCTTAATAAGATGCTTCTCTTTCTCTTGCCATCAAGCATCTCAGAACTTTTTGATTCATGTTACATTTCACCAGACCAGTGAGTTTGTAGGGAGCCACTCGATATTTATTTGGAGCCTCTGCGAAGTCTTGCTGAGGCAAGCTCTGTAGGCTTCTTCCTTGAGAGGTGAGAAAGAATTGATCAAACAAAGAGTGCTTCATGAGATGTCAGGGAGCGTGAAGGGAACAGGAGGAAAGCTTGGCTGTGTTATTTAGCAGCACCTGCTGGCACCTTCATGCCTGGAAAAATCAGCATTAGGGAAGAGAAACTTATAAAAGCTGCCTCTCTTAGCCCAGAGCTCAAAGGTCAGAATTGAATAAATG
Organism: Rousettus aegyptiacus; assembly: GCF_014176215.1. Taxonomy (NCBI): domain Eukaryota; kingdom Metazoa; phylum Chordata; class Mammalia; order Chiroptera; family Pteropodidae; genus Rousettus; species Rousettus aegyptiacus. Next base: position 19,661,223 of record NW_023416289.1, read on the forward strand.
CTAATATTACACAGAAAGTTGCCTCTGAAAAGTTGCTTTCTCCTTAGATCTATATCCAACATGCAAATGTAGAGCGTCTTATTTTTTTTTCCTTCTTAACTCCTGAGGGTTGTAGATGTCTCCCTTTCATGCCAATGACAGTGAGAATTTTGATCTTGCACTACAATGCTGGATCCCACAGTTTAAAGGGGTGTGACCAAAACAGGACACAATTAGAGAAAGGTCATAGGCAAGGTTATAGAAACAAAGGTAGAAGGAGGGTGTAAAACTAGGGAGCACTATTCATCCTGGAAAACAAAAATGTTATCATCTATGGGGTTTAGGAGGCAAGAACTAGAGCAAATCTGACATTAGATTGAACAGGACTTTGGCTCAAACTATAGAATTACTAAATTCTAAAAAGATTTTATATTGAGGTGCACTCCTTAGGAGCAGCTGAGCTGCCTGTGTAAGAAGGAGCCACTCCTGGCCTGTTCTACAGAGGAGTCTTATAGAGGAGTTCAACTGGGCCATCTAAAGCCCCTTCAGCCTGAGAGCAAGGAATTTCACAAAATCGACCCCAAGGTCCAGCCTGTATCACTTAACCAGTTTTGGATTCAGAGGGACCCCTAACATTTGTAGATCTTATTATTTGTGAATCCAAAAGACATCTACCTGAATTGATAAGAGAAACTCGAGGGTTACACATCTGTTCTTTTTATGTCCCAAAGGCTTGCCATTTGGCATAAAGAAGTAGCTACTCTGCAAGGTTTTCTTTGTCTCTCCTGTAACATACCAATCTCTAATCAGACTATAAATCTCCAAGCAACTTAGAGCCACTCCTTGACCAGCTTCTCACCACTCATCTGCAGTGCACAGTTCAGGCTTGGTACATGAAATCTTCCATGATCTGGCATCTGCCTCTTCCTTTGGGCTGATCAGCTTCTCTCTCTCCTTTCCCCACCTTCTCTTATTATCACTCTGTCAGGATGTAACCTCTTCCTTGCATCTTCTGGAGCACTCTTGAAGAAGTCCGTCCTTTAAGATTCTTCTTGCAGAATATACAGGATGCATAATAAGCATGCTTGCATAACTGTACTTATCCCACCATACTCTGATCTTCTATTCTACTGTGTGCTCCTTGGGCACAGGGCTTGAATTATTCACATCTAAATGTCCATTATCTAATAAACCACCATGCACAGAGAAGACCCTCAATAAAGACTTTAAATAGATCAAATATAACCATAGTAGCATGAGATTTAATATACTACAGCTAATCAAGCAAAAAACAACAGCCTTTCTATAGATTCTAGTTAAATATACACAGTAGATTTTTTAAAATACTGTTTGTAAATCAGCAAATGAATATATTTTCCCTAGTATAAATACGTTATTCGTCACAAATTATATTAGTGCACTTAACTGGAACAACATTGTTCATTTGATAATATCAGCATTTTCAGTCACATATTTTGTTGTCCAGTCTTTCTTCTCTCCTTTCTTTGATTTTTGCTTTTCTTTCATCCTTCATTCTCAACTCACCTCTGGTAACTAAGCTAAGCTGCTCTTCACCTCCCTTGAAGTCCTCCTTTCTCTTCTTCTAAAACATTTTGAAGTGCATATTAGACACCAGAAACAATGAGTTTTGTGCTGAAGACACAGAAATTAAGGAAACATGCTTTTCATTAAATGATCTTATCATTTAGTGGAGAGACAGGCAAGTGAAACAATAGCTATGGTAAGTGTGTAAATAGGGAGTGGTAAAGATAAAGAGCTACAGAGTAGCACAGAGATGGGGCATTTTAAAAGGGATACCCTGGAATCCTTTCCAGAGGAAGTGATGTTTAATTTCTTTTTGATATCCTACTATTAATTGATTTGCCCAAACCTTGAAACTGTAATCAATATATTCTATAAATGGAAGATTAAGAAAAAGTCAACTTCTATGTTCTGAATGAAAAATAAATAAATAAAAACACTGGTTATATAAGTCATAAGTAGCTTCTATTCCTGTAGGAGTCCATAATAATTGTGTCTTTTCATTATAGTCATCCTGGAATTGCTGAAGGGACATATTGATCTTCTAGCAATTCACATCAGCTGTTTAGAATGGCTAAAAAGAGACTGAGGGTAGATATGACCATGGACTGATTTCTATAACTTAAATGTTTAATAATTTAAAAACTGCAGAACTAAATAGCTATGTTTCCACAAGATAAAATATTTGAAATTCATTTAAAAATGGCATAGATCTATATTTATTGACTAGGAAATATGCCCATAACATATTTTTGAGTGGCAAGACAGTTTACAGCATATGTAGTACCATTTTACTTAGGTGAAACATGCACAATCATTGATGCGCATAAAGAGACACAGAAAGGTATCTGAGCAGGATATTAATCAAAATGTATTCTTTTTCACATACCCTGGATGGGAAATGTGTTAAATTTATCTTTCTTCTTTGTACAGTTGTGGGTTTATTTGACTTTTAAAAATTAGTATGTCATTGTAAGAGCCGAAGAAGCATTTAAGAGTGGGAATCCAAAATCTGACCTATAAATTCAAGCCCTTTCATTTACTAACTTAGAGACCACAGGCAAGTAGCCAATCCTTCAGTTAACCAGTGCTTCGATTCCTCTTCTGCGAAATAGGAAGAGTAACAGTACCTAATACAAATAGGTGGTCTCAGGATTGAGAAATAAATCCCAAAAATGCTTAGAATGGTCCTCAAAATGTGCGTTTAATGAATTTTAATAATGTTACAAAGATTATTTAACAAAAGCAATAAAAATATAATTTAAATTATACAGTGTAGTCCTCCAAACCTTGAGTCAAAGTTCATAGAGCATGCCCCTGGCCAACCTAAAATTGCAAACAAAGTCCCACCCCGCACACACACCAACAAAGGCTCGTGTACGCTCGTGCGTGTGTGTGTGCACGCGCGTGTTCTCTCTCTCTCTCTCATTTTTCTCCATAATATCTCTCACTACTTTTCTTTTCTTCTTAGCACTTACCACCATCTAACACAGTTATTCATTCATTCATTCATTCAGGTTAATGTTGGTCTCTGCCCAATAGAACCTCAGGCCCATAAAGAGAAGAATTCTTGTCTACTTTGTTTACTGATTCATCCTGAGAACCTTTAGCAGTGTCTATTGGTAATATTCAATAAATATCTGCTAAATGAATGAATGTTAATAAAGAGTTTGCAATGACATGATAAATGATGTACTAGACATACCCATTCAACCTATTCTTTTAGTAGAAAGCAACTTGGCCAAAAATACTTAGTGAAACCTTTTTAGGCTATTGTACATGGATTGCCACCGACTGACCTAGAGATAGAGCTTGATCCAAGGAGGGCCCATGAACCAGCTAGGGGAAGTGGTCTCTCCCTCTCTTATTTAATAAGAACAATGATAAATAATTATGTAAACTGGACTGGCTTCTTCAGAAGCCTTTTCTACAGAATATGGCAAGGATAACCCTGGTGATAAAGGGAAGAGAGATTTATAGAAGGAAAGAAAGACCACAGAACAAAGTCAAGAGGAAGGGAGAAAAACTAAATAGAGCTGCCTCAAACTCTAGCAGCTTTCAGTTCCAAACCCAGGAACTGAGATTTTTTTTTGTTTGTTTTTCATTGGTTGGTTTGTTTAAGTGAACTGAGTTTCTGGTCCTTACAATCCAAAGAGCTACGTTAAAAACTGAAAACTGGTTAACTATAATCAGTAGTATACAAAAATCGTACTGCTGAGTATAATCACAGTTATCATTATTATTACTTTTCATATGCTTAGGGACAAAAAAGACTAGAAGGCAATGAGCCATCATGTTGTGTAACAAATGGTTTCTTCTGAATAGTGGAATTAAGTTATGATTATTTTTCTTCTGTAATATATTTTAATATTTATCTTCCAAATGTGCTACAGTGAGTAGCAAACATATTAGGTACTTAAATACAACTATGTAGTAAGTACTCAATACTTATATCATTGTTTGTTCACTTATTCATCAAAGCTCAAATGAAGTGCCTACTGTTTGCCATCTCTCTCTATATGAAATAGTAAGTAGGATGATATCATTAGCAAGTTTTAAGTTATTTTGAATCACAGGCCAGAATATTCTTAGAAATTAATATACTATCTTAAAACTATTATGAATTATAATAATATCTTATGTGGAAATTAATTGAGAAGGACAAGGTGTAGAAAAGCCTTTTTCAGTGATACCTTCATGGATGATGCTCGGATTTTGATGTTTTTACCTGTCAAAGATGATGAAGGTCAATGTGTTAATTCCACTATCATTAATATTATGATTCTAATTATTATAATTATACATTTTTATAGCACCTTTCATCTTAGAGACTTGCAGTAACTAACTGCTCTATGAGCTGATTAACTCTGCATTGAGTCTGATGAAAATTTCTAGATGAAAAATACAGTAGATTGTTATAATGGGGTTTGCATATCTCCCAATAAAGTAGAATGAAACTAATGTGGATGGTTTCACCTTCTTTTAAAATTGATGTAATGTGTGCTGAACAGAGACTGACTGAAAAGTCCTGAAATTATCTCCCCAAGAATGTGAAGAATGACAGTATCTGATCCAGCGATTCCAGCAAGTGCATTCAATTTTGAAAGGCCAGTTAGATAAGCGAATATTGACACAACTCTCTAGATATCTGTTCCCCAATTAATAATGTCATTTTCTGTTTTTCTAAGTAGAGACTGGGAAACTTATCTTGGCATTACCAGCCTCAGCTTGGAGTTTATACTTTTCACATGTGGTGATTGTGCCAATTCTATAGCTCTGTAAAGATGTGGGGCTAGATGATGGAAGATGATGGAGAGCATGAGATTAATAATATATAGATAAACACTATGACCATACTATTCCTTCAGGCTCTACTATGCCTGAGTTTCTACTTTACAGGAACCCATATTTTAGAAAAAAAACAAATCCCTACCCAGACATATTAATAAAAGTCAACTATGTGGGTTTTCCTTATGATTTTCTTTGACTTTGTATGGCATAATAAATAGACATCTTAAGGAAACAAAGAGGAAAATAAAAGATCAAAAATAAACTGAAATTTTCTGTTAAGTAATTTTAGACTTGCAATAGACTTCAGTGATCCTGTTGACCACTTCACTTGGTAGATTAGACATGTTACAGACACTTGGCAAATTTTAATTTTACGTATGTCTATCTGTGTGTGGTGTGTGGTATATATGGATATATGTGCTAAACAGTTGTGTGTGTAAAGAATTTAGTATGGCACATCTACCCTACTCTTTGTCAGTAGACTTCTTTACAACCAAGGATAAAATAAGTTCCTAATATAGAAGATAATAGAGAATTACCTCAAGAAAAAAATCAAGACAAAGGAATATTGTTCATCAAAAATGGTTATTCTGGCCTGCAGATGGTACCTTAATCTTAAATCCCAATTATCTGCCCTCTTGTTATACCAATCAACCAGACAACAGCCTGCTACCTCAAAGGTTAACAGCCATTTGAATTCTAGCCAATAGCATACTTTTCACTCTCTCTTTTCTTGATAGCTATTGGAGGAACAATTGCATTTCGTGACGGGACTGATTGATTAATACGTAGCCAGGGGACATTTTTTGTGACACTGTTTTTCTATTCTGTAGTAAGTCTTTAACAAAGAACCTGTTGGACTGTCCAGTGTCAGAAACTTGAACATCAATTTGCACTAAACCATCAGACACCAGCCACTGAGCCTACTTTTGGCTCTTCCAAGAAGGTCGGATGCTGATCCATCAATAACTGGCAACAATGACAAGAAGATAGAGCTGTTTGATGAGAATTCAATGGAACCTGCCACAGGAAAGAGCTTATCTTTGCTCAACACATGCGGTGTTTCTCACATAAAATAAGTCTTTTGAGTGAAAAATAATCATGTCCACTTGTTTAAATGAGGAGGAGTCCATGTATTCAAATTTTACCAGGACAACCCTAGAAAAAGGAATAGATGTTTTCTCTGTTTGTATACCAATTGAGGTTGGGGGGTAAATATGCCAATATCAAACAAACTGAATTTTTAGGAGCCAGACCAAAAAGCAAGTTTAGAAGACCTTTATAGACTTGTACAAACATATTCAGAACAGCTTTATTTTTAATAGCTAAGAAGTAGAAGCAACCCAAATGTTGACTAACAGAATGACATACTCATATATGAATATACACTGCATGAATTATTGTATGAATGGTATATTCATGCAGTTTGATAAATTGTGGTTTATTAATACAATGCTGAAATTTTAAAAGGTATTGATACATCAGCAACAGATAAATCTCAAAATTTTTATTTTGAGAAAAAAGCCAGAAAGGAAGTACACACTCTTATGATTGCATTTATATTGAACAAGAACAGACAAAACTAATGCAAAAAAAGAAGTTTTGACTTAATCTCTAGGTTGGAAGAGTTAGGGCTAATGATGAACTAGAATGGCTGATTCTGAGCTCATTGAAGAACATCTGAAGTTTGTGGACTGTAGTCAAAGTCAAGACCAACACACATATGTCTTATATTAGATCTAAGCCATTGTGCTCCTACTGGGGCACAAATAGTTGTACCCTGCATTCTACACATAATGAAAACTGAAGCTGCTAAAACAGATTAACAAGGATATGAGACTAATTATCAATAAAACTGAAATCTGAATTTTTAGACAGCCTTCTTCCTTGTGGCTCACTTTTATTCAGTCAACACACACTTAGAGGGTAAGAACATATTTACTGCAAACCAAATGTATAGGATTCAGTGTGTAGAATAAAACTTCTTAAATAGGTATAGGTGTTCATGTCACACCTTTAAGCCCTTACCCTTACCCTACCCAGAAAGAGAGGAATTCACTAGGCAGCAACTTCAGTCTTTGGGTGTTAATTTTTTTCTAAAAAAGAAACAGAGTTCGGAGGCCTGACCTTAAATGCAGTCATGTGAAAGGAGCCCACCATTTTCTGCCACATTTCCAAATCTCTCTTCCATTCCACAAAGTAAAGTCTCTCCTACTTTGGGAAATCTAAGAATTTATTTCTTCTCTCTTTCTTAAAGCTACATTTTTTTTATCACCTTGTTATTTAGCTTTAGTTATTTTAGCATCTACTTGTTTCTCTCACAATATTACAAACTCCTTGAAGGCAGAGTATTATTTCATTCATCTCAATATCCATTGAGCATACACCCCTACGTGCCTTTTGTCAGATCACTACACTTTGCCAGGCAATCTGGACCCTTTCTATCATCTACTGCTATATTCTTACTCCGGCTCCTGTGGACCTACGCTCTGGAGGGACAATGGGCCCTATAAAGGCTTATATCTAATATAAGATATATGTGTATTGGTCTTGAATTTGACTATAGCCCACAAACTTCAGATGTTCTCCCATGAGCTCAGAATCAGCCATTCTAGTTCATCATCAGCTCTAACTCTTCTAACCTAGAGATCAAGTCAAACCTCAGCCTCTTGAAAGAAAGAGGTAATGTGGAAAGGATAAAATTTTATCTGATTCAAGAGAGAGTGGGGAGAAGATGAAGAGGGTAAAGGAGATCAAATATATGGTGACGGAAGATGAGATTTTGGTTGGTGAACACACAATGCAATATACAGATGATGTATTACAGAATTTTACACTTGAAACTCATGTAATGTTATTAGCCAATGTCGTCCCAATAAATTTAATTTTTTTAAAAAAGTTATCCAGTTCAGTACATTGCCTTTGGCCTCCTGAAACCAGCCGCCAGAACAAACAAAGAAGCAAATATCCCTCAGGACTAAATTCTGAAGTTCTCATGTGAAATTACAAAATACAGCAGAGTAAAAATGGAAGATAATTTTTGGAAGATATAGCTTAGAAGTTAATATCTTGAAAGATAATTCTCATGTAAGATGCCAAGTATTGAGTACACTATGACAAAATAGTCAATGAAGAAACAGACAACTCAAACTGACTGCTATAAGAAAGACAAAGAAAAGCCTGATACTTAAATTTTTTCCCTTTTATGCTCGACAACACTGAATGTATAAACAATAGTTCAGATGGAAAGAACAGAAATGGCGCATGTGTCTACCTAGCACTACCAACACAATTTGATGGGAGAGAATGTCTGCTAAGTTGTTTGCGGCCCAAGCCATCTTCCACCCCCTCTTATCTAACCAAAAAGTTACCCTGGAGCCCAAGACATGATAAAATACAGAAAGTTTTAATATTTTCTTCAAAAGCTTAACAAATCATTGAGAGCATATTTGGATATCAGTATAATGGTTGAAATAAACAAAATTTTAAATCCAGTTGTATTATTATACTTTTGCCATGAACATGTGTTCAGCTTAAAAATATTTATTCAGGACCCCAGAAATAGCTCAAGGCTCTTCTTTTTTTCAAGTTCAGTCATGAGTTACAAAGGGCTTTCATTATGAAAATTGCATTCAGCCACATGGTGTTGTGTCAATATGCACGGTGGAACATTTTGCTTCTGCCAGTTGGAAAGATATTATTCTTAGTTAGGTTTATAAAATCCTACAACTTTAATTCTTCTCTACCATTCTAAAATAGATCTGGTTTCTAGCAAATTGAGTAAGTAGAATTTATTTTTTTTCTTGTAATTATTTTATCTTCCTAAAGAAATATGTGCAACATAAAAAATGAAGCAAGACTGGAATAAATGGCTGTCAACTCAACAAATCTTAAGTAAATTTTATGCCTGGTGCTGCCATTGGTATTCAATAACACTAGATATTTTACCTTGAATAATCACTGATGGACATTGATTTTGTCTTTGCTCTTCACAGCACAGCAAAATTAATGTGAAAGTCAGGCTCAAATGAGTCCCAATGGTGTCCTCCGATCTCTGCTGAGCAGCACATTTCAAATACAGAAGAAATGGCAACCAGCTGAGACCCAGTGTATCTTGTATTGTAATAATTAATGGATATGAATAACCCTCACAGGAGGGCTCAGGTTACCTTTCTATCAACTTTGGAGGTGAGCATTTGAAACAGTTCATTGAGGTTAATATGTAGTCGTTTTATGATTTGATTAATCCTCACCAATTAAATTGATGATGTTTCTCTTTCTTCACATTGTATTTTCATAATTATTCTTTTGGGTTTGTGGATGTAACAGTGAAATGTCAACAAGGGTACAATAATTACACAGGAATTTAAAGTTGGGGGAAAACGTTTTCCTGAATGTAGTTTTTAAAAAAAAAAAAAAGAGGAAGAAGAAGAGACAGACAGAATGTAATGTAGTGTTTAGTGGGAAAGTAGCAGTGAGCATAGGGAATGGCATAGCTCATTACCATTGATTCAAAAAGGCGTGCTGGTGATCTGTCATGTTGACAGTGCCTAAAGCTCCAACCTAACATTTATTTGACTCAGACTAATTCAGACTATGTGATAGAAGACTGAAAAAAAAAACAACAAAAAAACAAAAACATGAGCAACCATTCTAGATGAGCTTTAGACTATTAAAGATGATGAATTCTCAGAGATAGGGAATATTTCTTTGTTTTTAAATCTCCCAGCCTGTAACTCAGTTCCCCAGGCAAAGGAGGTAGGTAGATGCTCAGTAAATGTTGAAGTGTAACAAATAAAAGACTTGCCTGACATTATCTTTGTGTAATGGGAATAACAATACCTATTCTCAGTATAGTTTGTGCCCCATTCCTAAGCCCTTGGCTCTTCCTTCTGAGCTCCATTCTTATCAATAGCATTTTGTGGCAAACGCATGCAGCTCTCTGTCTGAATATTTTTCTCAGCATTCTTAGCCCACGCAGGGCAAGCTATCAGTGCTAAGTATTTAATATTACTAGAATTAGCTGTCAATAAATGACAGCAGAAGTTGATGCACACATAGCTCGGTATCCTCAGATCTTATGTGGGACAACTCTGAGAGATACTCAGCAACATTTCCCAGAGTTCCTTAGTGGGATTGACTCCAAGGCTCACAGCAGCAATCATCTAATTCATGCACCCTAAATTTTCTACCTTCTCTTCCCTATCTCATATTTGCATTCCTCTACTGGTGCCTCTAGAATCACCTTCCAGGTGCTTCACTTTGTCATAGGTCTGCTTCTATGGAAACCCAAATTAAGACACATTGTTTGGCAACATTCCTCGGGATCTTAAAAAAAAATTTTTTTTTTTGATTATGGTACATGGCATTTTACGCCATATGGTGTTTTAAAAGGTAATGCAAATAGGCAGCTGTAATGCTGAGTCCCAGTATCTGTAGCTTAATACCTTTTCATTATACCAACATGTTTCGAGTATGTATGTTAACTGCACATCCTTCGTAGGTATTTGTGTTATATTTACAGCACCTGCTCTGAGACTGAAGCAGTGATCACAAAAGCAAAAAATGTTCTACAAAGTTAATCAGATTGCTTCATGGACAGGGGAAAAAAAGTCCAATCATTTATCTTCAATGCTTTTCTAGTCCAATCTTTTCCCTCGAGCTGTCTGTACAACACAGAATGAACAGGAGATTTGGCAATTATTTGGTATAATTTAATCAAAATAGATGGCAAATCAAATAATGCAAGGCATAAAGTTACATGGGGATGATTTCATCTGTGTTGATGATACAACTGCCAAATTACCACTTTAATCTCTCCTGAATTTTTATCTCCTTTAATGGAACCAGCTGTATATCATTTTGAATTGTCCTGTTACCATTTTCGCATTCAACAGAGTTTTGATCAATTGGATTGATTTTCTCATTCTCAGGCTACATCAGTGTTTTGAAATATATTATGTCAAATATTAAGACTAGGTGATCTCTATATTTAAAATGGATATTCTCATTAATAACAAATGAAAGGGGAGGGGACAAATGCAAGAGATAGTAAAAGATCCTTGAAGCTACATACTGCTAATTAAATTTATTAACAATTGTGTGAACTTGAACAAAGTTTTTGATTCCTCTGGGCCACATTTTATCTATATAATAGGAGTAACAATACCTAATTTTTAGGTGTTTTATGAAAATTAGCAATAATATATTTAATGTTGCTAGCACGTTGCAAGTGTTCTGAGTTATAATTTTTGTTCTGGTATTGCTCAATCTTTCCAGCCTAATTTCTAGTCCAATTGTAATAATTGACTCTGAAATTGATTATGTTTCTTTGGAAAGCTTTGCATTCCACATTTCTATCAATTCACAATGGACTAGTTTTAGCCAAGGCTTTTCATATGCTTACAATTTCAATCGAATCAACAAATAAAACTTTGCATGGGCAGCTCATGATGTAGAACTGGAGGCGCCTCTTTCCCTATGTGAAATGGTTTGCATGGAAAGGAAGCACAATTTTAAAGATAAACCTAACAATTTAATTAAATGGAATGTGTCACTAATCTAAGAAGAAAAGGAAATTTGAAATTATTATTTTGGAGTTTATGTTTTAGAATTTAGCTTACTAAATTGCCAGCTATGAAAAATAGCTATCGTAGTATTGCAAAAATTAAATGAGATAACATAATTAAATTACCTAGCACAGTAGTTGGCACAAAAGGCATTCGAGTAAGTACGACATCTTCATAACAGAAGAAAATCATGAAATTGCATTACCATTCTTGCTGCATCATGGCACAAGATCATTTGGATTGACACATATACTACTTTATGTAATGTATCCTTATGCATTTAAGACCCAGAGACCTCATTCATAATGAAACAGAATTTTAAATGCTTTTTTTCACTTTTTGCCCATAAACTGCATTTCCTTTCTGTCTTGAAACTAAACAGCTGGAAAATATCCCCAACCACTTATTCTCAGTGATTTAAATTTAAGATTTTTGTTTTTAGGAAGAACTAAAATATGCCAGTCTCAGAGCTTGTTTTCTCCTCCGGACTCAGATTTCAGGATAAGATGCACCCTGTGGCACACAGCCCAATCTGTAAGAAAGATGCTGGCTCACAAAATACAATTTATGTCTAGAAAGCATTCCTAAACTTTCCATTTGGGATTTGCATTCTCGGGAGGCAGGTAATCCAACTAAGATAAAAGATCTCTTTTATACTATTAAATGTCCAAAGGATCATGACATTTTAGATCTATGCCACAATAATACAATGTGTACACCCACACAAACACACATACACACACACACACACACACGATTACAGCTGGCACTTTTATTTAATATGCCTTTCATTTTGATTTAACCATCGAACTTTCTACCAAGCAACTGATAGTGCTATGTATAAAGAACCTTTTCTTTCTTTCTTTCTCTTTCTTTCTCTTTCTTAAAGTAAAGCATATTCATCTTTATTTTGATCTTTTCTGATATGCTCTTTCACTACTTATAAAACAACATAAAACAGAGCACACTTTGATGGCATCTCCAAACTCTCTTTAATTTCTGTAAACACTTGTCAGTTACAAAGTGAACCAATTCAATCAAAATAACAGATTAAAATATTAGCTTCCTTCCTCCCTCTCTATTCAGATGAATCCTCCCCACAGTTCTGCAAAGGGAGGTCCTAGAATTTAGTTACCTAATAAGCTATGAAAAAGTTTCAGTATGTTGAATGGGATATTTCACTAGGAAAATTAGACCTTATATACAATTTTCTTGAGTATCTCTATATTTGCATGGTTTATTTAAAAAATCAACCTGCTGATTGATAACAATACTGTTATTTTTCAAAACACAGTTCTCTCTTACTCAGGCCTCCTCTCCTTATATTCTTATTATAACTTGGCAATGATGAGTACTAATACTTGATAATTATGAGTATTATAACTTGACAAATATAGGTAATACTAGTAATCCTTTCTCCTACTACCCACTACTGATAACACCAGAGAACCTTTATATAAAACACATTTTATTTTCAACTAGGCATGTTCACTAAATAAATGAATGTGAGGGTTTGAGTCCTCCTCCACCTTCAAATTAGTAGGTATATTAACTAAATGTAGATGATAAACCATTTATTAATTCATAAGAAAATTCTACAGACATGTTAGAAAATAAATATGACATGAAATATTATTAAAAATTGGTATAGTTTGCGTTCTTCTTAATTATAACTGAAGAAAATAGTTGGCCCTGTGGGTTGCTAATTGGGGTAGCTATGTGATTGGAGAGTACATTTTCTGGAGGCACAATTCCAGAGTTTGGTCAGCTTGAACTTCAACACTGAAAATGAATCCAGCATTCATAATCTTAACCTGTAAATTCTACATCCTGGAACCAGGATAGGAGTCAGGATGCCTTTCCTATTTCAGTAATAACCTATTGCTTGGCACATACCAATAGGTACGGAAGCCAAGTTCTTTGCAAGAAAATGAACATTAGGTCTCACTGCTTGAATAACAATTAAATTTAAATGGTTAACTACACTAGATACGACAGTCTGTTAGAAGATGTTCCATTAGAGAAATGAAGGATTTGGATATATTACAGTCACAATGAATTTGATAGCCCTTTCTGTATGAAAATATAATCTCAGCATTATCTTTGCAGAGCCTTGCATTCATAGACATGCCTAAAGGTCTAAAATGTCTACAAATAAACTGGATTTTGTGAGGCCAAATAATTGTAAAAGAGGTCAAACTTTTAAGAGAAAATGTTTAGCAAAATGTATCTATGTATCTAATTATCATGAAATCCCCTGCAAGTTATCACCATTTTAGGAATGGGAACACTGAGGCTCAAAGTACATCAGTAACTTAACAACAGTCATGTGATACAGTAGACTGTACTTTCCAAAGATAATCACAACCATAATAAATAAAATTTTTAAAAATTGTCTTCTAGGAAAAAAAAAGATATTTACAATACCTCTACATATTCTTCTAAAGCGTAACACAAGGTGAAGTCTCTGCCCCCTCTGGATTTTTCTGGGAAATCTAATACCTGATCTAACCAACAGAGCATGGCAGACGTGATGCTATTTGACTTCCAATGCTACATCGCAAAAGGCCATGTAGCTTCCACCTCATTCTGTTGGGATGTTCATTCTAGAGGAAGCACCAGGAAAGAATTCCAACTACCCTGAGACTTCCATGTTAGAAAGTTCACATGTAGGTGCTCCTTAGATAGCCCTAGCTGAACTCCCAGCCAAAGGCCGATATCAACTGCCAGTCCTGTGAATGTGCCACCTTGGACACACCCAGCCTAGTTGAACCTTCAGATGACTGAAGCCCCAGCCAACAACTAACTACAACTACTTGAGAGACTATTAGTGAAAAAAATTTCTGACCCACAAAATCATGAGCAAATTAAAATACTTATTTTAAAGCATTAAGGTTTGGGAGTAATAATAACTGAGACACAACAGCTATCAAATCATAAAGCTAGGATTTGGAGCTAGGTGTGTCTGATCTAGAGGTATGATTTATTCCCCAGAGTACATAATTCTCATTATTTTTCAAATTCAGGATGTGGGGCTTCAGTGCAGAGAACATATAGCTTTGAAATCACCTCTCCTTTAGTGAATTGAGTAGTCAGATAAGTAGGTCCAATCAAAACTAAGGTGTAACACAGTTAAAACAATGTATGAGGTAGGATGCTGAGATGCAGCGCTCATTAAACCATTAAGCTAAATCAAAAGCATGTAAGGGGGCTTTAAGGCACTGGAATCTAACTCGGTTTTTATAGTTAAGAGACACAAATGTACCAGAATAAAAGTCTCTACCTCATCCCCACTCCCAATAAATATCCTGTTATATCTCCCAGAAATTAGATATGGAAAGTAACCGAAAAATAGACAGCTGTTTAGATTTTAGCTTCAACACAACTCACAAAAGAAGGCGGGAAGCAGACAGTTAATGAATGCATAATTCTAGTGGAGGCAAGCATCTTTCACAAAGGTGATGCAGAGTAATTGAATTTGTTCTTGTCAATCATCATCAAACAAGATATATTGGGAATCTATGGTATACAAAGAATCCTGAGATAGAAAAAAAAAGGAACTGAAAATAATTTCTATCCTCAAAGAGCTTTGGCAAGTCTCTAGGGATAAGAAAAGCATATGTGAAGTGATGGTACAATTTACTTTTTTGCTTAAACCCATGTACTTCCACAGATGACTTGAAGGCCTCATGAAAACAAGGAGAAAAGAATTGATAAAAGAGAAGTAATCTAACATTCAAAGGTCCAAAGTAGACATTGTATTTACAGCAAAACTATAAGATAATTCATATTTTTCTCATTTGCAGATAAAAAGACATGCTTAGAGAACTTAGTAATTTGTTTAGGGTGGAGTTTGCTTGTGAAGCCTGTCAATTTAGAATCACTTTCCATTCATAGTGCAAATGAAGGTGAGGATGGATAAAGAGGTACAGTAGAAACTGAACACTAGGCTCAGGACAGCTCTCGAAATGCAAAAGTAAAAAGAATTAATAACAAACAAACAAACAGAAGTACACCTGTATTAATTTGTCTCTGTTACCTGTATCACTTGATTTTCTAAATCCTTTTTTTTTTCCTGTCTTTGAGTTGACTGGAACTAGAATCCTTACCCCTTATCCTGCTGGTTCCTGATTCATCTTTATTTGAGCTACCTCTTTGGCTTCTCACTTGCCTCCAAGCCACATATGCATAACCAAATCAACTGCATTTAAAAAAAAAAAAAAGTATGTGCATTTATCTCAATTCCTTGATGAAAGCTAAGCCTAAGTTCACTTCATATTCATATACAACTATGCTTTACAGCAACCCCTTCCCCCATTAGACTTGCTCGTCGGATTGCTAAGAAATCTAGAAAATGAAACTAAAAATTCAAAGAGAAAACTGTACCTGGACCTGACTTGTTAGAAATGTTTTCCTTGATTAAGCAGGGCTTGAGTGTGACACTAAAAATTATAGAGTGATAAATATGCAATAAATAGACAAAAGTTAAAGTAAGGGAAAGTACATAGATGTGGGTTGATGAGGAAATAAAATTAAGTCATGTAACAAAATTTATTTCTAATAATTAAAAAAGTAGGATGACTTAAGTCAGCAGAAAAGGTAGGAACAATATAATTTCAGGAAGAAGTTGAAGGTATATAGCTATCACAAAATTTAATTGTTTTGTCTTTCAGTAAAATGTTGTTTTTACTAACATTTAAAATAAAAAATAAACATATCAGACACTGCTCCGCCCAGGCATTTTGCTGTGCATTTCTATGTGATTCACATTGATAATTAATAAGGTTTGCATAGAAATGCTAGCTACGAGAAGGTGATGCCATTGTGGGTTAAATTTCAGGGCAGGCTAAATCTTGTCTTTGCAGCATGGAGGCATTTTCCCAAGACAGATGATGTAAACCCAGCAGAGATGAAATCTTGAAAAGACAATAGTGTACTGAAGACCTTTTCTCAGATGCAAATTGATGTCTGGGGCAGTTACCTAAAAGGCCCCCCTCTACTCTTCACGCAGTACTTAGTGCTTTCTTGAGAGGTTTCCTACCCTTTTAAAAATAACATTATTGGAACTTTATTTTAACTGTCTTTCACAGGCATTGAAGAAAAAATCTAAATGTTACAGCTTTTAACTTTTTTTTTTAAGCCAAGTACGACCCAGCTGTGTTGACTATAAGGGGCTTTTTATTTTCTTTTCAATTCTAGTCTTACCCTTTGATATCAAATTGATGATGGTCAACATTAGTTAAGCAAAAATCTCTCCTATTTTCCCCCATTTGCCTTTTAGCAAATTTCAGTACCTGAAAGTCATTAATACATAATACTAGCAAAAAAAAAAAAACAAAAAAAAAAAAACAGCATGGCTCTGGAACCAAACTGCCTGAGTTGAACTCTCAGCTCTGTCACTTCTGCGTCACAACATCACTGTGGACACAACGCCTTGTTTCCCTATACTGTTTCCCTATTGGTAAAAATGGGGATAATAATTCTATCTCCCTGATAGGGTCATTTAATGGGGCAATATTTATAAAATGCTTTGGGAAATTCCTGGTACAGAATAAATCCTTTACATGTATTAGCTATTGTAGTAAGCATTGGGATAAAAGATCCAAGAGGGCAGGAATTTTGGTCTGTGTTGCTCGCAGTTACATCTTTAGTAACTAAATAGTGCCTACCACATAATAGATATTCGATGCATGATCACAGAATAAGTGCTTAATTTCATTTGCTTATTTCATTTTCATAATAACAAGGGAGACCTTGATAGAATTTTATATTCCAGAAAAATATAAATAGAAATTTAACTGAAGAGAAAACAATAAATTCTGATGCTGATCAAATAATTAGAATCAGATTTAATAAATCCTACCACTGAAGTGACTCTAATGACCCAATTGAGTAAACATACAGCCCAAAGGATTTCAAGAAGAGTTGCAGCAAGACTTGTGGTTGTAGCAAATACAAGTATTTACTATAATTCAGGCAATTGACATGCATAATCTTATTGAATGCTAGCATAGCCTTATGGGGTTAAGTTGATTTTCATTCTGATTTTGCAGATGAGGACCTTGCAGCTCAGGAAAGCTAAATAACCTGCCCAAGGTCACACAGCTAACAAGTTGTGAAGCCAGATATACAACCCAAGGATTTCAGACTCCAGAGAACAAAGTTTTTAACCACTTCGCTATGTGCTAATAAATTCATTTAATAAACAATGAATTGAGAGTTTAAAATACGTCACGCTCTATTTTGAGTACCTTGTAAATGAAAATGTAGTGACAGAACAGTCCCAAGGAAAAAAATGGCAGAGTTATAACAGGAAAATTAAAGAAAAAAGCAAGTATCTTAGTAACTACTATAATGGGTTGTCTAAACTAAACAGAATGATAAATATTGAGATACTTCTACAGAAGCTGGACTATAAAGACAGTGTGATAGGAGAGAAAGGGAGAAAGCAGTCAGTCACATGTCAGGAGAATAAACAAAATGGTGGTCCTGAATGAAGCCCATGGATTGCCTTGCTTTTTCCTTTTCCCTTTGATTCATTATATATGAAAGTGACACTAATCTACAGCGATGCAAGACTGCCCTCCATAAAGAACACACTGTCTATTTATGAGTCCTAGCCCTGCGTATATCATGATCCCTTACGATACTACATTGTTATAGTTTGTTTAAATGTTCCTCTTTCTCATGAAATATCACCTCCAAGAAACTGGAAATATCTATTTGAAGTTTATGTTGAAAAATATTCTGAGGGCAAGTTGGGACACATGTGGGTAGAGTGTTCTGACTAAACAATATCTACAGGGGAGGGCGCAGTAACCACTTGCATACCATGCCTCTACCAATTTTTTTATTAAATTTATTGGGGTGAATTAGTCAATAAAATTATATAGGTTTCAATTATACAATTCAATAATACGTCATTGGTACACTGATTATGTATTCACCACCCAAAGTCAAATCTGCTTCTTTCACCATCTGTTTTACCCCCTTTACTCTTTTCTTCCTCTCCACTGTCCCTTTTCCCTCTAGTAATCACAAATTGTTGTCTGTGTCTATGAGTCTCTGTTTGTCTCATTCATTTGTTACTTTCAGTTTTGTATCCCATATGAGTAAAATCTTATGGTTCTCAGCTTTTTCTGTCTGACTTTTTTCTGCTTGGCATGATTACATCAAGATCTATCATGTTGCAAATGGCATAATTTCATCTTTTCTTATGACTGCAATTGGTGCTTACATGTCTTTGCTAGTTTTAATATTGCCTTTTTAGCTTCCTCAGTCATAGCACAGTCCTGTTCACATAGTAAACACACAAAATGCAACTGAGGGAAAAAAAATTTCTTATTATAAGTTCAGCGAATTCTAGGAAGTGGGAGAGATCAACTCAAGAAGGCATGGGGTATGGACTGGGGTTGAGATTGTGCCCTGTCGAAGGAAAGCAATCACGAAAATCCGACAACCTAGGGAAGGGCTTATGTGGGCACTAGAAAACCAGATAGATGAGTCAAGTCAAATTATACCTATGTCAGCTGAGGTAAGAAAGGATTTATGACTTTTGAGGACATTTTCCACACTGATTCAGCATTCCTCATATGAGCATCCTCACATTGCACTCCTGTTGGCATTTAGAGCTAGGCAACATGTCGTCTTTGACTTTATCAGATGGCAGAGCTATGCATCCACTGACTGTCTTTTCACATTGTCGTCTATGAAGCTCAAACTACAACTAGTCTTAGCCTCAGCGGCAATAAATATGTTTAACTTAAATTTCTATTGTAATTATGTTTTCTCTCCATTGTTCATTTTAGCTGTTTATCTCTTTATTCTTTATTACCTGTGGGAGAAAATATATTTACAGTTTGTTTAAGGTTAGTGTCCCCCCCTGTTTTATTTTTAAAAAATAATAAATATTGTTCTTGGATGGAACAGGTGCTATTAAAGAAGTTAGAAATGGCTTATCAAAGAGTAAATGAAAATTAATGCTGTTACCTCTTCATCTACATGGAAAAGTTTGACTCCTTCAACTCTGCTAAAACACAAAACTACATGGATGAACCTTGAAAACATTATGCTAAGCAAAAAATGCCAGAGAAAAAGGGCCACATTTTATATGATTTCATTTATATGAATAGTCTGGAATGAGTAAATTCATATAAACAGAAAGCAAATTGAAGGTTTGCTTTTTGGAGATGAGGAAATGCAGAGTGGCAGATTAATGGGCATGGTGTTTCTTTTAGAGTGAAGGAAATGTTCTGTAATTAGGTGGTGATAATGGTTGCACAACACTGTAAATGTACTAAAAGGCAATAAAGTATATATACTTTAAAACAGTTAAAATTGTAAATTTTGTTATGTGACTTTTGCCATAATTTCTGAAATACACACACCCAAAAATACTAATAGGATCTTTTGCCCACAGACGTCTTTTTTAACTTCAGTTCCAGAGCCTCAGGATATTTATCTGAAATCAAACACACCGGAAGTTGCCAGAATATACTCTTTTAGAGATCAAAAAGTGGACATAGTAAAGACTGAATGGTTTGTTTCTTTAAAAAAAAATAAAATAATAAGTTAACCTCTTCTAAAAAAAATAATAAAAATATAGGAAGAAATCCTGGGCCACTTTTTCCCAACTCACTTCCAGTAGAACTACACTAACATGAATATCTTCATTTTCATAATAAAATCTTGAAAAATACTTTAGGAAAACTATTTTAAATGGCATATATTTTAAATTCTAAGCAATTATTGAAACCCAGAAAATAACTGATATTTATTTACGCCAAATAAACTAAAGAAAGAAATTTGTTACTAAAATACTTTTTTTAATTATCAAGCTCTTGCCAGTTTTTCTACCACCACCAACATCCCTCCATCCATAGTGTTTAAACTCCTAAAATACTTCACTACATCCTCCCTCTACTTTAAGTATCCAGGTGTTCTTTCCCCATCTCCATGTAAGACAACAGAGTTATTGGCATCAAAGAAACATGCAAAAGGTGAAGCTCTTCGAAGAAAAAGAAGAGATGAGGGATAGGAAGTGTGTTGAGGATTATAAAGATAAGAGCTTAGAGCTTGTCAACTAAAGAGGACTAGTTGTGTAGGATTGTGAGCCATAGTTGACAGCTCATGTACACAGGTTGCCATTCCACAGCAGCATCAATATAGGGTCAGACATCCCTGGGTTTGAATCTAACTCTATGGTATGGTCGACTCTTAGTCTCTGTTAACTCCCATGTAAAATGGGATTAATAATATCTATTTCATTAATAATATCTATTTCATCAGAATGAGTAAATAATATTAAGTTACCAAATCACTTAGCATGGTATAGAGTTCATTCTAAACTCTGAGCATTATCATCAGGAAGGTAAACATCACCTCACTATCATCATTATATATTTAATTTATCTATGAACATGGTCCAAAAATATATTGGATTATTTGGCTTTTATATTAATATTCATCTTTGAGCATTCAACAAGCATTCCAGTGGTTCTTTTGGCCATTTATTAATTTTATCTCCCCCATCCTAACTTCTATTTTCTACTTCCTTGGAGGATCTTTACCTTTATTTCCTTTCTACCTTGGATAGTATCATTCTTTCTCCCTTTTGTGACCTAATATCCTACCCTTTGCATTTAGGTAGACTGATATCCTCATCTCTTGGGTGTCTCACCACAATTCCAAATCATATTAATGAGCCAAATATTAGTCAACTGAATAACTGAAGAGGACAGTCCTTCCACTTCCATTTGCCTTTTAGAAAAGAAAATAAATAAATGGATTCACAATCCATGGCTCAGGGATGAATCTGGAGAGTGTTCCCAGCAGGCAGGGCATATGCCTTCTGTGTAACAGCTGTCTCTTCATGCTATAACTTCAAGCACAGTATTGTGCTAAAACAGCAAGTAATGTAATAAAAATGGGACAATTCAGCTTCCCCCTCTGTGCACTAGAGAATGTGAATAGAAAAAAAATAAAGAAAGAAATGTAATTTTTCATCAGAGAAATGAAAGAACTGCCCAAAAAACAGCTAGGGCAAAGCAAAGGTCTAGGAGATGATGTTTCCATTTCTCATTTGCTAAAGAGAAACCCCAGTTATTCTCTAGTTTTCCTTCTGATGTCTTGCCAGTAGCATCAGATTCTTTGAAATGAAGGCAAAGAGATGCTGACAGCTGTGCCCAGCATGGAAACTGCCAAACTGCAGCAGACCTTGTAGTCTGTCATGTGGCATCAAGCCAAAGGAAGATATCAATGATGCACTTAAGATCCAAAACAACTTGCACATATCAGAGTATTTAAGGGAAATGAAAGGCAGAGCATTTGGAAACACCATGGGCTCTACAACATATTTCTTTCCTGCAAATCATGAGAATCACAGGATTTCCATGAATGTGCTAGTTGAAAGGGATCTAGTAAAAGAGCATATCACCATGCATGGCATCAGATGAAATTCAGGGAAAAAATAAAGCAATACTTTTTAAGTAATCACAGTGCCATGCTATTTCACATATGTCATTCAAATGATCTTCATGTTAGCCTTTTAAATTAGGGAGAATTTTTAGTTGATAAAAAGTAATTTTGAATAGCTTACATAAAAAAAGGATTTATTAGCTGGTCTAGATTCATGAATATTAGATACTTTAGAGGACACTCCTGCCAAATAAAATTTAAAATTCATTTCCTCAGTTGTAGAAGCCACATTTCATGAGCTCAATAGCCACATGAGACTAGTAGCTACAATACTGGACAGTATAAATATAGAACATTTCTACAATTGCAGAAAGTTCATTGTATATCACTGACCTATAAAAAAAAAGAACCAACTTGAACTTTTTAAGCCTTAATTTGGCAAACAAAATAATGAGAAATACTACCTATACTTGAAGAAACATAGAATTCAGAACTGAAAAACAAGGAGAAAATAAACTATATGATGAGGATGCAGGGAGATTATATCAACAGTCCTAAGGACAAAAACATCATAAAACCAGTAGACAGGAAATAGACCTGTCTTTAACGGATAGATCTTTCTATACAAGAAAAAAACAGGGTATGATTGGAACTGGGAAGTAACAAAATGGAATCTAAAACATTGGGCCCAAGTGACACATAGAACCAAAGTTTAATCTCAAACTTGAGAATCAGAGCTATGCCACTCAAGTGAGGGATTTTTATCTGCCTAAAAAAATAGTTGTTTTTTTTTTTTCAACAAAACTGTAATAAAATATATTGTATACTGGCTAATTGATCCAGTTGCTCTATCAATGTCATATCTTAGGTTAAATGCTACAGCTTGCCAATTTTATTATGAATCAAATGCCAAATAATCTATTTTCTCTTGATTTTCTTGGGTTAACAATCATAACCAAATGGAGATAGTTGAATAAGTAGATATTTCACAAATACAAATAGTCATGATCTTAAAATGGAAATGAAACTTTTTTAAACCCTAGATTTAGCATGAAGCATGACACCAGATGTCACTAAGTGTATAAAGCCTAAAAAGTTTGTAAATCTAAACCTCTTTGTGCTCTCAGGCAAAATATGTTCTCTCTAACCTTCCAGATAGATTAGTATAGGACTACAGAGGGATCTATAAATTACTCCATTTTTAATTTAAAAAAAGATTTAAATGTTTCCAATGTCCCTGACAGATATGTTTTGTAAATGTAGATGTTTAAAATAAGTATATTTATTATTTCTAAAATAATATACTCAATACAGACAAGCAGAAAATATAGGGAAAAAACTGAAACAGAGATAAAGATTTAAACATATTTGCACAACTTAAAGACAATAATCCCTATTAACATCTTCATATTTTTTATTTTTTTGCTATTCGTAGCTTTAAAAATGTGTTTTTATCCTACATTTACATTTAGGATTATTTTTTAAAGTTGTGAGTATAAAAACCTTATTTATATCATTTTATGTAACATAATTAACCATTCTCTTTATATACTTTTTAAATTTTTGCATCATCAAAATACAATAGCAATAAATATTGTTGGAGATAAAATGTGGTACCAAGTGTTGAGGTGTAGTGATTTTGTGTTCAAACACTGATGTTAAATCTCCTGGACTGAAGACCTGGCTTCAGTTATTTCCTATCTGTGGGATCCTGGAAACCTGCTAAAACTCTCCATACTTCAGTTTCCTAATTTATAATGCTAAATTCATAGGGTTGTTTTAAGAATTAAGAAATAATATGACAGTCCCAGGCATAAAATAGTAGCCCATTCACTTCATAAATAGTAGAATCTCCATCATAAGAAAGATCCCCAAGACTGAAAGGCCTAGATCAAAGCTATAAAAGATTTTAAGTCTTTTGAGAAATTTTGCCACGTTTCCTTATTTTAGAGGTATATGTATATATACCTTTTTTTTAAAAAAAGTCATTTTTGAGCATTACCCATTCACTACTTGGTCATCAGCACTGTTCGTAAATGATTTCTAATGTTAAGCATAAGTAATTATGCAAACAACAGCCTTTTACAAGCCAAAATACAAAATAAAGTGCTACACATCCTCCCACAAAAAAAAAAAATTTAAAAATAGGCAAAGAAAGTCTTGCTATAAAACACCTGGAAGAAAATTACCTGGGCATCTATTTTTAAATATTAAGCACCCATTTCTCAGAGGCATTTCAAACAACATTCTCAGTGGGGAAAACAATGTCCTACCAGCAAAGGGAATATTGCTGTTCATAAGTAAAAAATAACAGTATTTGAGGGATTCAGAGGGGATGAATGGAAATGATAAACATCAAATGATAATAAGAGCTTCATCTTTCTCCTGTGTTGCAGCTAAATAAAGCTTTACAGTAGATCCCATTGAGGGAATCTACTGGCAGGTTTTGACTACCCAGAATTTCTATCTCATTTCCCAAGGTTAAATGCGCTGGCTTGAGGCAGCTGCTCCGAATGATAAAGGGGACACTGTAGGACAGTGGTGCTCTTTGTAATGTTAATAACCCTCGATTCTGATATCAGATGCAACTCTGGGGAAATCTGCCAGTTCCAGACACAAAAATCTAACTCAGTTAAGTGCACATTATTCAAAAAAAAAAAAAAAAAAAAAACTTTTTTTTAATTTGGCAGGAGCGGAAAATAATTTGAGCATTCCACATATTTAGATACTTTATATTTATATCGCTGTACTGAATTTCCACAGGATAACATGCTGTGATATAAAATTAATGTGTTTTTTTCTACAAAAGCAGATGGTATTTTATTTCAGAATTCACTTATATTTATATGCTTATTAGATTCATTTTTATGGTATAAGCTAACTAGGGTAGTGATCTTTTATCATATTTTTTACTTATTTATTTAAGATTTATGCTCCATCTGGTTTCAAAGGAGCACACAAATGTCTGCAGATGAATGCATGGGTAAAATAAAACATAAACCCACCCTTCATTTAATCAAAAAAGCAAAAGGAATAACATTCGGAACCAGAATTAATGCAGGTATGCTTTGGGTAAAAAATTAGGTGCTCTATATTTTCTAATTGTGCCTTTTTTAAAAAAGAAAAAAAAAACAAAGATTTTGAATCATCATATAAATCTCCACATCATTCTTTAAAAAAAAAAAAAAAGCAGAAAGCACCATGTAAGTCCATTTAAAGAAGAAATGAACATGATAAAGGTGTGAGGCATCACAGTAGCTAAAAAGGAAAGAAAAGAAAAAGGAGAAAGGTATTACAGGGAAGGATTTAGAAGAAAAGTGCCTTCCATGGGTATGACATGCACTGTCGTTGGTTAAAGGAAGGTGATAATGAATAAAATGAAGTCTCTATCATGAGACAAGTTTTGGCAAATAGTGATTGTTTAGGAAATGCTGAAAGCAAAAGAAAGCGGGTACTCTCACATGTTAGCTTCTTTAATTAACACAAACGACTGACTTGGACTTCCTTTTGAAGATATCAAATTAACTAAGTAATATACTTACCATGGTTTTGCAGAAGGCATTTTTGCATTATTCAATTCATGATGATATTAATTCTCAGTAAATGTTGAGGACAAAATATGCTATAATCTGTTTTCCTACAGTCTAACTTTTAGAAAAGAATTTCGAAAAAGTTGGAAAAATTGATAAAGAGGTAACGACACTGACTTTTTCAAATAGCAACTCCTTTAGAAATGGGCTCATTCATTCACTTATTAATTTATAGGAAGTATTTCTCTATTCAATCTATTTACTTAGTCATAACTCACCTCATTATCACCTCACCACTTGTATATATGGTAGTATTTAGTTTTTATTTTTAAATTACAGCTATTATAGCCATTTCAGTTGTGTTTTCGTTAGTCAAATAAAATCACATCAGAAAACTTCAAGTATAAGTTGCTACTGAAACTGACAGATAAATGTTAAGACTAGAATATTTGTGATCCGGCATGAGCAAAATTACAAGTCATATTTTAAAAATGAGTCTGAGCTTGTAGATAACAAAAAGTTTATCTAGTTGCATTCACCCCTCTTCCAGCAGTCACTAGAGAGAAAGAGTGACTTACTGAAGGTTATAAAACAATAAAAGATGAGTGTTAAATTTACAACTGAGTTAGGCATTCCCTCTGCCCATAATACTGACCTTTGGGTTCTGCCTTATTCCAAATCTAGGATTCTTTGGGGGCTAAGATAAAATGTCTTACTAGACACAGAAATCTGCAGCTAGATCAGTCTCCCTTCCTAGAGTATGACTTTTACTGAGGACTCAGACAGAAATAGTTGCCCCTGAGGCACCTCACTGTGGTAACTTTAAAGAAATGTCCCATAAATTTCTGCTCCTGATGTTCCATCATGCTGCTCTTTTTCCTGAGAGGCAGATTGTAGCACTTTGGCACCCATTTCTTTTCCATAAATTCCCTTTGGGCTTCAGATAGCCAGAGTTGCTTTTGTACCTTGCAAACAAAAATCATTATGTGATATAAGGCCTAGATATACTAACTCCTGATTATCTTTTTCCCAAAATGTCAGAGGATACTGAGCATGAAGTAGGTCAAGCAAGTCCATTCTATCTAGTATTTGACTCTAAGGGCTTCTTTCTTAGCTTCACCAGTAGGACCTAGGTTAGGACCTAGGTAAGGACCTTGTGTACAAGTGGCTTATTTGGGAAGCGATCAAGGGAAGCAGGAGTCAGAACTAGAGCAGATAAAATGAAAAAGGAGAACCAAGGGGGAAAATGCATTATCAGGTTGGACCAGTCAGAGAGTGTACAGACATTTCCTGGAGGCTTGAAAGGACAAGATACCCCTTGATCATGTTCCCCTTTCATTGAGGGTTGCCTATGGTCATTTACTACTTTCCCACAATTCTATGTCTGCCCAACAGTCTCCTGCAGATATCCCCTGTTATGGAAAGAAAAGCATTGGGAGAAAATAATAGCTAAGGCAGAATTAACTAATAAAAGAATTAAGCAAAGTGGTTGTAGGATAGAGAAAAATAGAAAAATATTCCAAACCAATACATTACTAGGTATATATTATTTTAATTCACTGATGAAATAACTCATATTCTGAAAGTTTAAATAATTTTCTCATGACTACAAGGTCATTAGCTGATAATCATTTTATTATTAAGTGGGGAAGAGTAAATAACTAGTTTCCTCACTAACTGGAAAATATTTCAAAATCTTAAACACACATTCTCCACTGTTTCCATTTACAGTCTTATTGATAAGCATGTGTGTATGTTTAAGCAGGCAAGTTTGTTTCTATTTTACACAGTTTTTTCTAATTCTGTAAGCTGGGAAACAAAGGGGCAAATAACAATAATATGAGTATGAATAGCAACATTTACTAGATTTAGGAAATGTTCTAATCTAAGCTATTTACATGCACTTACCAATTTAATTTTCACAGCAATTCTATGCCATGGCTCTACTATAATATTTATTTCATATATTATAAAAGAAGCACAGAGGCACAAAGGCCTTCAGTGATCTGCCCAAGGTCACCAAAGAAATCCTTCCTATTCTAAAGCAATGCTTTAACCATTGCCCTACACAACCTTATATACATGTGTTTGTACCATTCAAAGGAACCTAGTCATGACAGTTGAGTCAGAGATTGGGAGAAAGCCAGTGTGTTTTCTATCTGAGTCCATTTCCAACACTATTTTGTTTTTGACCACTGTATAATTGTTAATATGAATTAATACTGAAAATAGAAACTTTCTGCATTATTTTTGAGCTCTTGTTATGTGCTAAGAGCTTTACATATAGTAATTTATTTCCTCTTCTTGGCAGTCATAGGAGGTAGGATCTTGCTAGGGGATAAAGTCTGAGGCTCAGAGATATACAGTGTCTTGCCAAAGGTCACACAGTTGCAATGACAGACATAAATAAATTAGGATTCTGGCTGAGAGAGCAATGCCCGTTCTTGTTATGCAATTCAGTCATGTCCCTCTTAGCCTAAATATGTAAAGATATTTATAGGAAGGATAGCTCTATTCAAACATCAAATGTCGACTTGGACTCTGCAGGTACAATGGTTTACACTTTTCTTTTTGTCTTATCAATCATAACTAGGAGTACTAAAAAGACGGTCTTTTTTTACAGTGGTGGCTTTTGAACAAAATCATTATTTTGTATACACAAAATTAATGCAATGTTATACGTTGATTATATCTCAATTTTATAAAAGCTACCTGCATAAATGCCTGCATTGATAGGACCACTGCTCCCTCAAAGAGCATTTCAATTTGTTTTCTGGCCTATCTACATATGAAGATCTTCTTAGTCCACTCACTGAAACCTGAGGAAGATAATAGCCGAGGGCTAAAGGAGAGCTTCCAGGATAAGATAGAAATGTATATGATATTGTTAAGACTAGGGATCAAACGGAATAGTGAAAAGGTAGGAGAGGATGACATAAGCAAAAGTATAGGAAGGAATCTGTGGAACCCCATGTGAAAATAGGGATATTGATATTACCTACATCATAGGTTCACTGTGAAAAATTAAATGAGATAAGCCACATAGTACTTAGCCCAGCTTATACTCTACAAATTTAAATTTTTTAACCTTTGTCATCAACATCATCACCACCTTTATCATCTTTAGGTCCCTGCTTACCCCCCCAAATCTCACTCTCCATTGCCCCAGAATTTCCCTTAGACTTAAAATGTGAAATAATTTTAATTGCGAGCAGAACTTGGTGGAAATATCATGGACTATGTAGACACTGGTAAAATTACACAGATTCTAATGAGAAAATTATTTATTTTTCATAATAATTATTTATAATTATTACTTTATAATAATTAAGCATTTATCAGAATATTGAAAAATTTGCATAGTTCCTGTATTGGCTGATACATAGTAAACATTCAATAAATCGTTGCTTAAGGTCACATAGTAATATAAAGTGATGCAGGGTCTATATCAAGTAGGGTCCCAGTTGAAAACATGTGGCATTTTGAAAATAAGGTAACTTGAGAACAGTTTAATAAAGGGGCTATTTTTAAATTGTGAGAAATAGGATACAGAACCCAGAGAAGATATTACAGTACCCTGGAGCTCTATTTTAACCTCTAGGTCTAATTGGAAAAGAAGAGGGGAGGCTTTGCTCAAACTGGACAGAGTTATACGCAGAGAGCCATCCTAAGGTAGATGAGACTTCAGTTAAGAGAGAGAGCAAGACTGCAGTGAGTCAGTTAGGATCCAAGAGATGAAATACTCAAACTCACTCTCCACCCTCCTTCTTTCCATGGATATAGTCTAACTAGGTCATCTTCTCATGGCACAACAATGGGTGGGAAAGGGTAGAAAGTGGATCTGGAAAGGCAAGTAGAAAATATTCCGCTGAGGGTCTACTTAAATTGGTTAGCCTCTCTATGTATACATAGACATACAGAAACATACATACACTCACTAGTGAATTAGGTATAAAGTTTTCTTCGGTTATATCAAAAGCTGTGACAAGTTTCCTTTAGTTTAACAATCAAATGTGAAGTAATATTGTTTTTTCTTGTTAATCCCTTGATAGTGATCACTTACTCTTTTCTGTAGCTCAGTCCTCACACTCATTCAATATGTTCAGTGTAATTACTCCACAAATGCTTATTGTATGGAATTAAATATTTGTCAGAGACTACCCTTTCATTAAAGATTCTCACTTACATAGGACTTCCACTTTACATCTAGAAAATAACCTTATAGGAAAGGTTAAAAGATTTAGTCAAGGTCACAGAGCTGATTGACCATAATATCGAATAAGGGCCAGGGACCCAAATTCTGATCCTGTCTTTTTCTAATGTGTCATTTTCTATATACAAATTCTCCTTCCACATGAGCTTTACAAGTCTGTCCTTCTCAGAATCCTGGACAGTGCTCAATATGTAGCAATAGAACCGTTTTTGTTTATTTGCCTTGCTTTCACAGCCATATTCTCTGACCCTAGAACAGTACTGGGAGCATTGTAGGTGCTTCATACAGTTCGTTGAAGAAAAAAAATTTGATGGAGAAGGTAAAGAAAGGAAGGAAGATGTCTGTTTCGAGCAAAAAGTATATTATTTCTTCCTAATTATGAGTCTTTTCCCCTAGGTACTTTTTCAGGTACCCTCTCATATATGCTGATAAAGTACATTGCATCCACAGCTATGTGTTTGGGTAACATGAATTGTTAGAGATATCTCCAGTTGATTTCAGGGCAATGGAAAACCAAATATATAAAAAATTCGATTTGAATATATATATTCAAATCGAATTTTATGTAAAGAGACCATTTTTTGTTCTCCTTCACAGCATTAAAATACTATTCCCTATTTAAATACCAAAAAAAGTATTTCATGTACAGAGCTCACTCTGGGCCAGTCTATGGGTGGAATGACTAAACATGGCTTCACTTTCAAATAAAAAATTATTAATGGAAGAGCTTTAGAAATCATTTCCTTGTGAAATATAAATCTGTCTCTTTGAATAAAGCATTCTGACAGGCAGTCTAGGAAGTTCTAATACATGGTAACAATCTATCCATACTACTGAACTTTATTTGACTGTGAGAAAAACAGTATAAAATTCTATTATGACACATCAGAAAGTCCTGGATCTACCCAGGTCTTTGTATTTCTTTTACAGAAATCCTTATAAATCATTTAAAATCACTGACCATATCTTATACCTCCCTTTCGGCCATAGTTCAGATGGAAGCTGTGTTATACTCTAAATGGCTTTGCTTCTCAGATGTAAAACAGAATTTATGTTTACTATTCTTTTTCAGACACCCACACTTCCCTTCTGTAAGATAAACCTTATAACTGCTTTAAATCAGCCATTTTCTTCTTGTGATTACTGGAGGAATGGCAGATTTACAAGCCTAAGACCATCTGTGCCAAGAAAAAAAAAAAAGCTGATTTTTTTTTTCTTAATAGAAGAGATGGCATTGTTTTATTGTTACTTTTATTATCTTGCTTATCTGCACATACACATCCTCCATGGTTGACCTCTAGGTATTCACTTTGCTCATTGCGATAGTCTTCTCTACTTTCCTACTCTCCCCTAAGAAACAGACCCAAATTTATGCTAAAAAAGTGTTTCTCGACCTTGGCACTATTGACATTTTGGTAACAAACACTTTAATAATTCTTTGTTGTCGGGAGGTCTCCTGTACATGGTAGGATGTTTAGCAGCATCCCTGGCTTTTACCTGCTAGATGCCAGGAGCACACCCACCCCTCAGATGTGACAATAAAAATGCCAAATGTCAGATTGTACAATGTCTCCTGGGAAGCAAAATCACTCCCAGTCACAATCTATTGCGACAGGACTCCACATCTGCTTAGTAAATCATGGAAAGAAAATTAAAGTTAAGGTACGTCTACTAAAGACTCCAACGGAATTCATCCTATCTGTTCATACATCCATTCGCTCATTTGCTAATTCTTTCTTTCATTGAGTCACTCTTCCCTAAACATTTGGAGGGTCAGTAGATCTTGCCTTCTAATAAATAACATTCTCATAAATAGTTGGTTCTGCGGTGATTTGAAAGATGTCATCATACACTAAGCCCTAGAAAGGACTTACTTGGTTGGTAAGTCCAAGAGAGAATAAAAATTGAATAAATCAGAACTCTGATTTATAAACTCATAAACTCTGGAAAGAGTAGTCACAGTATTTATTCTCACCAAGATTTTAATTTATGTATTGGAGCTAGAACTCACAAAGATTTTAATTTGTGTATTAAAGTTAGAAAAAGACAATGTAACAATGAGCTTTAGGATTCTAATGTTTCAAAAGACAGCTAATGTCTTGAGTTACCAATCTTCTAAAAAAAAAAACAACCCCACTACATTTTAGTAAATAGACTTGAGTATATTTCATGAGAAACTTGTAGTAAAGTACATAATAAATATGTTAAATCCTGGGTTACAGAAATTTTTCATTTGTTTGATACTTATTTATAATTTCAAATTTTTCTACAGTGTGTGTACATTTCTTCTTTAATTAGTATCAATCAATAAGCTTTATAAAGTTCATTAAAAATTCTGTCTCCTGCACATTTGAAGTTTTAAGCCCCATATAGTGAACACTTTACAGTAACTTTCAGCCTCAGAGGTGATTTTTTATGGGCAACCACTGAGTACCCCTAGAGAGGAAGGAAATAAAGTTAACATGACAGCATTTTCCAAAGTGCTTCTGAAGACACAAAATGGCAGCAGGTTTTTGAAAACTAGGCCTAGAGTCTCTTCCCAAGGAACAATGGTACATGAAACAAAGTCATTTCTCTCAGTTCTCCTCACGTCTTTAAGTGTTTTCTGCTGTAGAAACTAAAGCTTCTAATACCCCCACACCCAGGCCTCCAGAAGGTCACATTTGCATTGGCTAGAAAGGTGGTCCAGGTGGTGCTGCCCATGGATACTGTCTGCTATTGCTCGTTTGCTTAATTACAAATTCTTTCCCTGCCAGCCTTTCCTTCCTGGTCACCTCCTGCTGTGTGCTACTTGGACATTTAGCTGGAAATAGGAGGAAAGAAAAATAAAGCTGGGGATCATACTCTGAATCTGTGCAAGACAATTTATAGGTCTATGCAAGCTGATTGTGGGGTACAAAGGGGATATGGGGAAAAGATTACTTGGGGGAAATTATTTCCTTGAGGACACTAATAAAATCTTCGCCGTGGTTGTTAGGAGCATTGGCTTTAATGCCACGCTGACCTGGGTTCCAAGCTCAGCTCTGTCTGCTCCTGGTTCTGCCACGTCAGAGAACCCTGTTAACCAACCTGAATCTAGTTTTCCTCTTCTGAAAAATGGACTTAATAATACCCATCACAATCTGTGAGTTAAATGACAGCTACCACTAACCATATTTAGGGTATCCTTAAAAGTTATTCACTTAGTCATTCACTTAGTCAAACAATTAGCCCAGTACATAGTTATGTGCCAGAAACTCTGCTACTTGTTGAGTAAAAAGATGGTCAACAAAAGTAGTCCCTCTCTTCAGAGAGCATCCAGTCTAATTAAAGAAACCATATATTTAGGAAATACACACACAAATAAGTATATGACTATAATGATGATACATACCACAAACTACAGTTAGTAGGAGCCATCTCAGGGTAGTAAAGGCTGTGTTGAGGATCACCAACTTGAATCTGGAAGACAGAAGATTTACCAGGTAAGGGGGAAAAAAAGCATTCCTTATGGACTGAACAATATTAAAAAGTGTCTTATGACATTATGGGATGGAGGAGGCCAAATAACAATCCTCTTTATATACTTAGTACATAGCATAGTACCTAACATGTAGAGGCCAATAAATATTTATTGAATGAATAAATGAAATTTATAAATATTTATTGAGTGAATAAATGAGATTAATAAGAAGAATTTTTAAAGAACAATATTAACTAGTTGAACTTGATTCAGTTCCTTGCTAGAGGTATAAAATTTGGTCCATAATTTACTTGTCTAAGCCTTAGTTTCCCTATTTGTTGGCTACTATTGTTTATAATACTGACATCTCTAGATTAGTTTTAAGATCATGAAAAAAGAGTGGATGTGAAAGGACTTGCCTTGTAAAGTGCTACACAAACATAAATATGAGTTTCCCTCCACAAATATCACTAGGTGGAAGCCCCCTCAGCACTTAGTTCACTGCTACTTTCATATCATCCAACAGGTACCTGAACTAAATCCGATGCTCAATAAATATCTGTTAATGAAATACCCATTGATACTGATTATGCTTTTATTTTTCAGTGTGTGTACACTATGTGTACAAATACGTCTCTGCGATTTTGGATTCTGTGTTGTTTGTAAGTCATCGAAACACAAGCATATTAAACCAGATATGATTATACAGTCCTCCTTACTGTACTCCTTGTACTATTCACCAATCTAAGCCCATCAACTAGCCTGAATCTCCTGAAATATTTCTAAGCAGAGCTGGTACTTCTACTAATAGAGCCTGTATCTTTTCTCTCCAACTCAATTTGCTTCTGACAAACTGGAGCGCAAGAAGAAGGACCGGGAGACGTATTGTATAACTTATGGAAATACTAATATGGCTGCCTCGACATTTGAAAAGCAATAGAGCACAATAAGTGTTGGCAGAGGCAATCTGCCATGGACCTTGAGGATTCCTGCATATTCTTGCTGGCTATGCCAAGAATAGAAGATTTTGAGCTTTCTTTATCTAGACCATTTTTTTAGAACTGTGTTAGCAGAAAGCAACTTTGAAAAGTGACATCTCTTGCAACCCCACCCCCGAACAAAAAGCAGACTTGTTTTCACTTATATGAAAGTAGGAAATCCTATAATCCAGTTTCTTTCCTGCAATTCACACCCTTAGACTTGGCAAATGGAGGGAATGAGGGGAACCAACACAAATGAACGTAAAGCACTGATTATTGCTTTTGCTGTGAGTAATAACATTTTTTGCCTCTGAGTCAGGAGTCTCTTGTCTTTAGCCGGTATCCATAATACTGTAGCAGACTACCTTGTTAGTTTATGAGTAAAATCACTTTTCTAAACATTGGGTATAATTTTGGCATTAGGATCTGATTTTTCTGGATCTATCATTCCACTTAACTATTTTGAACTTTGGTTTTGTCTTTTGAACTTTGAGATCATAACTTCAACCACAAGCATTGAGCCAAAATTATATTATATCACTTACAACCAAAAAGGTTGAAATAAGGCATTGTGCTAACAACAAAACAATACAAAATAAAATCGCCACGAATTACTGAAAGAATTTGGGGAAAATTTACAGACTCTAAAAAAAAAAACAGTTAAATAATCAGGTCACAGGAAAATCAGAAACAGAATAGTTCTGGGTGTCTAAGACATAGGAACTCATGGACTATCTCTAGAGTTATTTTGAATGGCATAACTCCAATACTTTCTGTTTTCACGTTCAAGATTCAAATTCCTAAGAGAACAATGTTAACTAGTTGAACTTTTATTTTCAGTTTCACCAAGATAGTATGATAGGAAAAAAAGAGAGACAAGTATTTTACTAAACAGTTGGTCTGGCTGGAGAAGCAAATGCCCAAAGAAAAGCAAAAACCAGAGACATTCATCAAATACCACTACTGGCATATGTAAATGCTCAGTACAGGTTAGGTGTTGCTCTCTTGTTTTTCAATGCTGTTGTTGCTATTATTATTAATAATAAAAATCTTGTTACAAAGCTATCAGTTACTGATAATATAACCTCGTTAAAAAACTTCTTCCACTGTAGAAAATTCAAGTCTATCAAGGAGAATGTCATAGACATAAATTAAGGAAATATCAGATTTCTTTCAAGGTTAAGTTTACACTGGTCTCATAACCAGTGGGTGTGATGGCCAGGACTGACCATTTTTCTTCAGTTTGATAAGAAAATGAAGAATGTAACTCTCGGCTAGGAGTGGGGATTCTAGCTGTTTTGCATCTGAGCCTAACTGCTTCCTAATTATTTGATTCTGGAAAATTAAATTAACCTCTCTACATTTTCGTTGTCTCATATTTAATTCATAGAGTTCATTGAAGTAGACAATCCACTTAATGCATTGACACAATCCCTGACACTTAGTAAATGCTCAATAAATGTTAACTATGGCTATTATTCAATGACCTAGGGAAGTTCAGGTCTTCACTTTCACTGCCCACACCATATAAATAATAGGTAGATCTTCAGTGTCAGGCATGACCTCTACTGGACATTTTTATAAACAAAAATAGCCAAACAATTATGAGAAATCTGCATGCTAAGGATAAAGACAATCCAGTAACATATTTTTCTGAGAAACAAACAAACAAAAAAGCCTAATAAGATTTTAAATTTGCTCATATAGAAAGAAGTATACTTAAAGAGAGGTTTAATAATTCAGAAATAAGATTCTCCTCTTTAGTTGTGGTTTCAGTGTGCAGTTTAACCATGCTTTTTGATCTTGTGTGTGCGCATTTTAATAATTCAACTGTCTTAATTTAGCCATTTGACTCCTTTGTCTTAAGGAATTGCTTCATTTTGCACTGAAACGAGCTTTTAAAATCTATCATAAATATTTTTTTTACATAACCATGGTTGAGAGAAGAAGAAAAGGCTTGTTCATTTTCACTTAATTCTAAAAGGTACTGAAATCATATTCCTTATTCCTTACAGTGTCTGGCTATAGTTATGTAAATGTGATCCATGAACAAGTATTTACTGAGTTTGCATTCATTCACTGAACACTGCGGCAGAGTGGAACTCAGTAATTATAAAACGTGTCAATTATCGATCTATAGCATCTCTTCTCTATCTAATCTATGCCTTTTTAAAAATGCATAAGAATCTAACTATGGGTTTATCAAAATGTTATTTACATAATAGCTGCTGATCTCAATTGGTATTTATGACTTTTGAAGAAAAAAGGGGGGAAAAAACATCATTTTCACATCTCTTACTATTGAGCTCATTCTTTGGAAGAGTCCCAACTCCTGGGGACCTGGATTCAGACAAACCTTAAGCCCAAATTCTGTCTTTGCCATTTACTCCTTATGTAATTGCACACCTATCAGTTAACTTTGCTAAACCTAGCTCCTAGAAATCCTGGTCTTTAATCTTATTGGGTCTGTGGAAAAATCATAGAATAACTTTCCGAGTCTGTTTGTGGTTCCAATTGTATCACAATGGTCCTCTCCCTCAGAGATGACTTCATTTTTAACAATCCCCTTAGCTTATCCTCAACATTGAAACCCACGACCAAAGAACTGGGCTTCCATAACAGATTCCTGTCCTGCTTTTCTTTTTTGTCCTCATCTGCATCTCCTCTTCTTCCTACTATCCCATGCAGAGGCCTGCAACTTAGCCATATGTTCCCTTACATCTTCAATCCTAGAAACAACATTAAAAAATTCCTATCCCACTAATAAATGATTCCAGCTAGAATGACAAGCATCCTAATTCTTTCAACTATTCTACAACTTATCTAATAGTTGCCTCTTTTACACATTGCTTTCATTCCTTGCCTTCAAAGGAAAACTTAAAATCAGATTGGTCTGACTCTAATGCTCACAGTTTTTCAACTATACACACTGTTTCTTTGTTAAACCTCTCAGCTCTAGACTTGGTCACCTGAGTTCTTAGCTAATATATATAGCTAATTAGGTCTGGGTGTTTTTAACTGGAGAGCAATCAATTTCCTACAAACATATTCCCCTATGTCCATTAGAATTATCACTATCCTTATAATTTTCTTATCCACTGGGACAATATGGTCCCTATATCAAAGGGTCAGCTGCAAGAACAAAATAAGTGAAAACATATAGATGGGACACTACCTGGCACATGGTCCATTCTCAGTAAGTTAGTTCTTATTACTAGTATTAATATTAGCATTAGCACTACTACTATAAAAACGCTCTAAAAGTTTAAAACCTAGAAATGAGTACGCATATATGCAATACAATGAGTTCAGGGCTCAGACAGATATTTCTATAAGATGCTGTATGATCACAACAGAGAGCACCTAGATATACAATGCCTGCCTTTTCATTTTTAGTCACTGAATACACACACACACTGACTACATGTGTGCCCCATATTTTGGAGAGGAAAAGCATATTGTAGGAATCCTCTGGACCATTCTTTGTGGAACCTGAAAGTCTTAGTGAATGCCACTTTGAGGTGAGAATTTCTATCTTCAGTTACCAGATTGTCTCCTGAAGTAATTGGAACTCATAAGCCTTAGATATAAAACTGCACGATGCCACTGACGGTAATAGAGCAATTCTAGTTGAGGCAGCAATACTGTTTCTGAAATGGGAAGGTTTGCTTAGCCTATATAAAAAATACAAATACATATTATTATAAAATACATGCAAAAATAATATATATATACATGTATTACTTAAATATGTATATATTTTAAAAGGTTTTGTGCCTAACTGGCACAGCTCCCAAATCCCTAATTATATTTAGTATTAGGCAGCCTAGACATTGCACCCTGGCCCTTCCAATGAGACTCATGATAACATTCAGTGAGTTTTATGAATGGGAAAGCCCAGCAACACTCTCTGTCTCTGGAGAATCCTAGAGCAACAGGTCCATGCTGCTGCTGATAGGGTGGTTCCTTGTTGGCCACTACCTGAAGGGAATGAGAAAGTAACCATTAATTCCCTTTATTTTTTTATCTTATTGGAAACTGTAGAGGAAAGGAATAGGAGGTAGCATTAAAGCTTATTTTCACTTATTTCTACTTTTGCCTCTGAGGAAATTAGAAAATTAATTCTTATTCAGATTAACCAAGGGGAGGAAGTAGATGGATAGACAAGGAACCACTTGCCTCTTAATAACCTCACTGTCACTAATGCACCCTTACAGAGTAATCAGCAGTCACGTGAGAGGCAAGGGGATGGCTGTTTTACACAGAAGCACAGTGATTGAGTAGGGTAATGTTCCAAAGGAAGACAAACAAAGGAAGAGAACTGCTTGTGTTTAAATCCTGGCTGTATCATATTTACCATATTTATCATATTTATGTGACCCTGGGAATTTTCACCCTCTGAATTCCAGGTGACTCTTTTATATAATGGGAACAACACTTATATTAGATAAACATTGATAGAACTAAAGATGATGATGTAGGCAGATGATGTAGTGTAACAAATATCCAATCAATCATGGTTTCCTTCTTTGTGTTGCCTACCAACTCTATCTCCTCCAATACTACATTTAAGAGCAGTACGTTAATTGATATAAAACTCAAATAATCAAGAAAGGTTAAACTATTCTCTGATTAAAAATAGGGAAGCGTGTACTCCAAGAAACTGGAAAAGTCTATTTGAAGTTTATGTTGAAAAATACTCTGAGGTCAAGTTAGGACACGTGTGAGCAGAGTGTTCTGACTGGTTAATAATATCTGCAGGGGAGGGAACAGTAACTACTTGCATGCCATGTAGTTACAATCTCTGAACTAACCTGTTTCAGCAATATTTTCAGCATGATATATTAGATATGAATTTCAAAGTCCTAAATATTCAACAACAAAGAAACTTAAAATCAGGACTGACTTGTAAATTTTATTGACAGTATAAAGAATAAAAAGACATGAACATTGTCCTCCATTAGCCAGGTGAAAATGTTAGAAAATATATTCTAGCCAAAAAAAAAAAAAAAACCCAAAATGAGCAAAGGTGGGAATTTGCAAAAGAGCATATGGATTTATATATGTGAGTAAGGAACTATAGGTATTCCATATCATAGAATATATAGTTTATAGGGACAGAAGATAACATAAAAAAGAATCCCCTTAAGACCAAAAGATTATCAATAGATTTTTCATCAGAAACATTGCAGGCCAGAAGGGAATGGGATAATATATTTGAAATGCTGAAAGAAAAACAACCACCACCACCACCACCACCAAAAGAACTCTACCCAGCAACATTATCCTTCAAATTGAAGGAGATATAAAGAATTTTCCAGATAAACAAAAGCTGAAGGAATTCATCACACCAGAATGCCCTTACAAGAAATGTTAGACAGTTCTTCAAAGTAAAATGAAAGAACACTAATTAGTAAAATGAAACATTTGAAAGTATAAAAATCACTGGTAAAGGCAAATATATAGTTAAATTCAGAATACTCTAAGGTATTTATGGTGGGTAAATCCCTTATAATGCTAGTATAAAAATTAAAACATAGTAAAACTATAAAAATTTGTTAATGGATACACAATATAAAAATATGTAAATTATGACATCAAAAAATAGAGGAGAGGAAATATAAAAATGCAGAGCTTTTGTATGCATTTGAAGTTATCAGCTCAAAATAGACTGTTACAAGTTGTTGTTTGATAACCACAAAACAAAAACCTACAGTAGATACACAAAATATAAAGAGAAGGGAATTAAAGTATACTAATACAGAAAATTATCAAACCGCAAAGAAAGAGCACAAAAAAGGAAAAAGGGAAAAAAGAACTAGAAAACAGCTAGAAAACAACAAAATGGTAATACCAAGTCCATACTTATCAATAATAATCAATCTAAATGTAAATGGACTAAATACTCTACTCAAAACACATTGGTGGCTGAATAGCAGGGGGGGAGGGAGATGAAAGAAACATAATCCAACTATATGCTGCCTACAAGAGACACACTACAGATTTAGGAACACAAATAGACTGAACATGAAGAGATGGGAAAAGATATCCCATGCGAATGGAAACCAAAAGAAAGCAAGGATAGTTATGCTTATATCAGAAAAAAATAGACTTTACACCAAAATCTGTAACAAGAGATAAAGAAGGTCATTATATAATGATAAAGGAGTTATTGAGGATGTAACAATTATAAATATTTATGCACCCAACATCAGAGCACCTAAATATATAAAGCAGTATTAATGGATCTGAAGAAGGACAGCAACACAATAATAGTAGGAGACTTCAGTGCCCCCTTTTCAACAACATGTATATCGTCCAGGAAAAAAACAAATAAGGAAACTTTGGACTTAAACTACACATTAGATCAGATGAACCTGAAAGACATATATACAGAACATTCCATTTAACAGCAGCAGAATATACATTCTTATCAAATGCACATGGGGTATTCTCCGGGACAGATCATGTGTTAGGCCATAAACAAGTCTTAATAAATTTTAAAAGACTGATATCATATCATAAATCTTTTCCCACTAAAATATTATGAAACTAGAAATCAATTACAAAAAACTGGAAAATCAAAATACATGGAAATTCATCAACACACTTCAGAACAACCAATGGATGAAAGATGAAATCAGAAAGGAAATAAAAAATATCCTGAGACAAATGAATATGACAACACAACATATTAAAACTTATGGAATGCAGCAAAAGCTACTCTGAGAAGTTCATAGCAGTAAATTCCCACATTAAGTAAAAATAAAGAACTCAATTAAACAACCTAACTTTACAACTCAAAGAACTAGGGGGAAAAAAGAACAAACTAAGCCCTTAAGTTAATAGGAAGAAGGAAATAACAAAGACCATAGTGGAAACAACTGAAATAGAAAATAAAAAGACAATAGCAAAGAACAATGAAATTAAGAGCTAAGCAGGTAGCTCTTTACATGCAGAAGGTCCTGAGTTTACACCCCAGGGAAGCCACAGACCATACCCTGGGGGGTGCCAGGCCCTGGGGGCAAGCCATGAGCATGTGGGAGGAGATCCCTGGCCTTCAGAGATCCAGTTCTTAAGGGGAATAAAAATCGAAAGATTATTTCAATAGACACAGAATAACCACTTGACAAAATTCAATATCTTTTTCTGATAAAAACTCTCAACAATCTGGGTCTAGATAGAACATTACTCAAGATAATAAAGAAAATCCCACAGATAACATTATATTCAGTGGTGAAAAGCTGA
This sequence comes from Rousettus aegyptiacus, assembly GCF_014176215.1. Lineage (NCBI taxonomy): Eukaryota > Metazoa > Chordata > Mammalia > Chiroptera > Pteropodidae > Rousettus > Rousettus aegyptiacus. The sequence continues at coordinate 19,702,433 of NW_023416289.1, forward strand.
AAGCTTTTCCTCTAAGGGTGGGAACAGACAAGTGTGTTCACTCTCACCACTTTTATTCAACACAGTATTTGAAATCTTACCCAGAGCAATTGAGCAAGAAAAAGAGATAAACTGCATCCAAATTAAAAAAAAGGAAGGAGTAAAATTTTCTGTTTGCAGATGACATAATATAATATGTAAAAATCCCTAAAAAATCTACACACACAAAAATAACTGTTGAAGTAATACATTCAGTAAAGTTGCACAACATACACTCAAAAAAAAAAATTCTGTTGTATTCTATACACTAAGAATGAACTAACAGAAAGAAAAATTAAGAAAACAATCCCATTTACAATTGATCAAGAAGAATAAAATACCTTTGAAATAAATTTAACCAAGAAGTTGAAAGATCTGTATACTAGAAACTATAAGACAATCAGGTGGAAAAAATGAAGAAAACACAAATAAGTGAAAAGATATTCTGTGCTCATGAGTTAGGAGAAGTATTTGTTAAAATATCAATTCAAATTGTTAAAAATACAGCTAAAGCAATCCACAGATACAATGTAATCCCTATCAAAATTTCACAAAACTAAAACAAAAAATCCTAATATTTGTATGAAACCACAAAAGACCTGAAATAGCCAAAACTGTCTTTAGGGGGAAAAAAAGAGCAAAGGTGTAGGCATCATTATGCCTGATTTCATACAATATTATAGAGCTAAAGTAATCAAAAGGTATGGTATTGACATAAAAACAGACAATAAGATCAATGGAACAGATTAGAGAGCGCAGAAAAAAAAGCCTATATATATATATGGTCAATTAATTTACAACAAAGGAACTAAAAATATGGAATGGGAAAGGACAGTCTCTTCAATAACTGGAAGCCATATACAAAAGGATGAAACTAAACCACTATATTACACTACATACAAAAACGAACTCAAAATAGAATAAAGACTTGAATGTAAGGCCTAAAACTACAAAACTGCTAGAAGAAAACAGGCAATAAGCTTCTTGAAACTGATCTTGGCAATTAATTTTTTCATCTAACTCCAAAAGCAAAGACAACAAAAGCAAAATAAACAAGTGGAACTACATCAAACTAAAAAGCTTCCGCACAGAAAAGGAAACCATCGACAAAATGAAAAGGCGACCTACTAAACGGAAGAAAATATTTGTTGTGCAATACACTGTAAAATCATATCTGATAATGAGTTAATATCCAAAATACATAAAGAACTCAAGCAACTCAACAGCCAAACTACAAATACCTGTTTGGATGACAATAATCAAAAACACAAGAGATAACAAATGCTGATGAGAATGTGGAGAAAACGGAACCCTGTATGCTGTCAGTGAACATGTAAACTGGTACCACCACTATGGAAAACGGTATGGAAAAATTAAAGATAGAACTACCATATGATCCAGCAATTCTGCTTCTGGGTATATATGTGTCCCCCCAAAAGGAAATTACTCTTTCTGTACTCCAATGTTCATTGCGGTATTAGTCACAATAGCCGAGGTATGGAAATAGTGTAATTGTCCATCAACAAACGAATGGATAAAGAAAATGTACACACACACAGGAATATTATTGCATCCTTAAAAAATAGAAAAGGAAAGCCTGCCATTGGCAACAACATTGATGAACGTAGAGGACATTGTGCTAAGTGAAATAATCCAAACAGAGAAAGATAAATACTGCATGATATGACGTATATGTAAAATCTAAAGAAAAAAATTGAATTCATAGAAACAAACAGTAGAATGTTGGTTGCCAGGTGCTGGGGGTGGGGAGAAATAGAGAGAGGCTAGTAAAAGGGTAGAAATCTTCAATCATAAAATGAATAAGGTCTGAGAAGCTAATGTATAACATGAGATTATAGTTGATAATTTTGTATTGTATAACTGACATTTGCTGAGTAGAACTTATTTAAGCATTCTCACACACACAAAAGGTAATGAATGTATTAATTAACTTGATAATTGGAATCTTTTCACAATATATACATATGTCAAATCATCATGTATACTCTACACATTGTAATACAATTTGTCAAGTACACCTGAATAAGTTAGAAAAGACACCATAAGAGGAGTATTGACACTCTTCTTAAGAGGTGAGAGTCCGTATCCCCTACTTTGAATCTGGGTGGGGTTATGATTTAAAACAGCAATTCACAAAACCAACTGGGTGTCCTGAAATTCGATTAAATTCTAATATTAACTAGTCTGTGGCCATGCTACCCTGAACAACCCTGATCCTGTCTGATCTCGAAACCTAAGCAGGATCAGGCCTGGTTAGTACTGGGATGGGAGACCGCCTAGGAAGACCAGGTGCTGCAGGCATAAAAAATAAAAAAAAAAAACAAGAGATTGTAAGCTGACAAGGTCCTTGCAATCTGTGAGGTCACCTAAAAATAACAATAATAATAAAATAAATTCTAATACTAACTATCTAGATTTATTTAGCACCAACCCCGTAGGTTAAGAGGCTCAGTGCCACGAGACTATGCCCACTTCAGACTCCAGCCACAGGTCCTGGGGACTGCCACAGTTCTGACGAACAGGATTGGCCATGAATTCAGGAGTTCTCATGACCTCCAGCAGGTTCAATAATTTACTAGAACAACTGACAGATTCAGTAAAGTGCTCTACTTAAAATCACCATTTTATTATAAAAAATACAAATGAACAGCCAATTGTATAGGTAAACAGGGCAAAGATCCCAAGAAGGAGCTTCTGTCCCATGAAATCAGAGTTTGTCGGTCTCACAGTATATCACTTTGTTCACCAACCAAGAAGCTCTACAAATCTCATTATTCGGTTTTCACCCAGGTTTCAGTACAGGGCAGGATTGATTGAATCCTTGGCCACATGATTTAACTTAATCTCCAGCCCTTCTCCCTTCTTCCGAGTTCAGGGTGTAGGACTGAAAGTTCCAACCCTTTAATCACATGGTTAGCTTTTCTGGCAATCAGCCCCATGCTGAAGTTACCTAGGGACCATTATGAGTCACCTCAATGCATAAATTCAGATATGGTTGAAAGGAGTTATTATGCATAACAAAGACACTCTGATCACTCAGAAAATTCCAAGGATTTCTGAAACTCTGTGCCAGAAACCAGGGACAGAGGCCAGATAGCTATATTCTTCATTATACCACAGCTTGTGACTGATTTGACAAAGTGAGCTGCTAAAGTGGTTCTGTGTGATTCACAGGCTGGGTCATAAAAGGCCACACAGCTTCCACCTTTTTCAATGGAACATTCATACTCAGAGCCCTGAACTATACTCTAAGAAGTCCAGCTCCACAAGGCCTCCATGCTAGAAACCAACCAAACTGCACATAGGCACTCTGGCGCCTACTCGTGAGTCAGCCTAGCATAAATATGTGATAAGCCTTTAGATGATGCTAGCTACCAGCCCTCTAGTCACCCTGAGCCATTAAGCCTTCCAGCTTCCCCAGGTAATATGGATCAGAGAAAAGCCACCCCTGCTGAGTCCTATGTGAATTCCTGACCCACAGACTGTGTGAGCTTAATAAAAGGTCCATTTTCTAAGCTGCTGAATTACAAGGTAACTTGTTACACAGCAATAGTAACTGAAACAAGTCATAACAAGTGAGGCTGGAGGAGTACACTGGGACCAGGTCATGCCACCCTAAGAGGGTGGGCTTTATTCCATAGAACACCAGTTTTGAGGGGGCGGGGGGGGAGTAGGGAGATGCATCATAGCTGGATTTACTTTTTAGATAACTCATTCTGGCTGCAGTGAGAAGGCTAAATTTAAGAAGGGCAAGACTAGAGTCAGGGAGAATGGTAAGAGGCTATGGAAAGATGTTGAGGACATTTATTTACTAGGACAGTAATGATATGAATAGAGAAGAGAAGATAGCCAGAACAATAACAAAAAAAAAAAAAAAAAAAAGGAAGTAAAAGCAGCAGAATTTGGTGGAAAATCCAATACTGAATTAGGGAATGGGTGGGAAAAGGAAGAATTAATGATTACCCCTCTATTTCTGGATTGAATGGCTAGGAAGGTGATAAGGCTATTAATAGGGTTGAGGAAAAGATAATATCCATCAAGTTTTGAATGTGTTGAATTGCAATTTTTTTTAGAATTCCAGGTGGACATATCCAGCACACTGCTCACAAGTCTAAAGCTTGAGAGAGAAGTTAGGACAGATGGTAGTAGATTTGAGAACCTACAATCTACCATTAAACCAATGAAAATAAATTAGATTATTTAGGGAAATAATACAAAATAAGTAAAATGGAGGATCAAAGATGAATCCCTATGTAACATCAGCGGTTGGAAGAAGGAAACAAAGACAAAAGGAAAGTAAGGTCAGAGAGGCAAGAAGTGACATCGATTCAAGGAGTGAGGAGTTTCAGGAAGCCTTTACTATTCCCCATCGTTAAATGTGGCAGAGCCGGGCCACCAACCCTATGGCAAAGCCTTTGCCAGAGAGTAAAAATATAAATTTGAACACAACATCATTCTAGCCTTCACAAAGACATAGCTAAACAAATATGTGACAATAGAATGGGAAAAGTGTAAAATAGAACTGTTATTCAGTACAGTTACCTCAAGGAAGTTGACTTCTCAGTGAGAACCAAGGAAGTCTTCGGGGGTGTAATATATCAGGTTTTTCTCTTAAAATAGAGTGCAAGCCACTTGAATGCAAGAATCAGAACTTTTTTCATCTTCAAGCCCTGAGGGCCACTATTTGGAGTTCAGTAGGTTACTGTGCATGATGGGCCTGAAATTCTACAACTTCTGGGAAAATCGCATTAACTGAAATAGATAATTTGCATTAATGTATATTACAAAAAAAATAATCCCACCCTGAGAAGCAAGAGGACTGCCATTCACACCCATCATCAAGAGAAGTCTGCCCCTTGCCTTGTTTGGCATCAGTAGGACTAATCTGTAAACTGCTTCTCTGTACACAGGACCTCCCTGCTATTTCTCTGGCCCTGTGCCATTATGCAGTGTGGAGAGCAATTGAAAGAAGCATTTATTACTGCTTTGAATTGAATCCAGAAGCTGGAATTGTTCAGAAGCTAAAAGCAATTTATTCTTAAGCTTTCATTTTTATAAAGATGATTCCCATATCTCATTCCCTCCACCCCCCATCCCTTAACCACCCTCAGCTTTCCATCTGTAAGTTCCAGGTCAGATAAGTCAGGCTTTGGGGCTGGTTCTACTCTAGATGGTTCTGAGCTTTTACACGGGCCTAAGAATTTGCACAACCCCAAGTTTTGTCTTTAAAGAAATAGCTAGCAGTAGCAGTGTATTTTTAGATATAGAAGAATTTCTTCTATAGTTGAATGTAGAAAACCACGTAAGAATCATGCAAATGACTGGTAATTTTAATAAGAAACCTGTCCCTTCTCTCTCTCTCTCTCTCTCTCTCTCTCTCTCTCTCTCTCTCTCTCTCTCTCTCTCTCTCTCTCTCTGTGTGTGTGTGTGTGTGTGTGTGTGTAGGAAAAAAGGAGAGAGAACAGTAATTTCAAACAGTGGCTATTTTACCTTTGAGAAAACATTTGACAATGTCTGGAGATATTTCTAGTAGTCACAACTGAGGAGTGCCACTAGTATCTAGTGATTAGAGGCCAGGGATGCTGCTAAAAAACTGAAGACAAGGCCCAAGACAGTCCTCCCCGAGGAATTTTTAGGCCCAAAATGTCAACAGTGCCACAGTGCCAAGGCTGAGAAACCTTGAGAGAGAGAAAGAGACCAAGAAGAGGATTCAAGTAATTATTCCAATGCTTTTGTTCCAACACAAATTAAGCATCATCACAGAACCATCACATCTCAGATTTGAGAGGACATTCCAGTCATCGGGCAGTCTCGTGTGCCATGAAATATAGCATCAGGATGGCTAGACTGGTTTGTGCATTATAATTCTATTAGACAGACTTGTCAGATAAAAGAGAAAATATGGAACATGATTCCATGATGAGACTGCAAAAATATTGTCCTTGTGCTGTAACTAAGAAGAGATAACCCTTCAAGCTAGCAACAGAAGGAAACTGACTGCATGAGGAGACAGCAAGAGAGAAAATATAGTTAATGTTCCATTTGGAAAGAGGCGTCTGCTCAATGCAGCTCTGAGACGGTCTTGTAGACTTAGGAACCAGAAGGGAAAATGGTCTTTGACCTCCAAGGCATGCCAGGAAACAGATGCCTGAAGATCCCAGGGAAGAAGTTTTTGACCCAACAGACTTTTTGCATGTGTCAAATGGTATCTCTTCTAGTGCAAAAATTTGCTGCTTCTTGTTAAAACATGAGAAAACATCCAAATTCTTACATAGCCTCCCTGAGGCTTCCGCTCATCTGGCTGGCCACACTCCCAGCTGGAATTCCTTATACCCAAATTCTCTCAGTGCACATTACTTAAGGATTTGCTGTTCTAAGAGTCAGCATGGGGCTCTCCCCCTGTCTCATGGCTCACTGGGCAGCACAAGTCTTTGTAGACATTTCAGGAACTTAGATGTATATTTACAGAAGGAAAAAAACATGAGCTTGAGGAACAGACAAGCTTGAGTTTAGATCCTGGGTAGATCCCTATCCTAGCATGTGACCTTGGTAACATCTTCACTTCTCAAATTATGAGTAAGTTAATGAGGAAATACAACTGTTGTGAGAATTGGGTGTGACAACATATTTAATTCTGCCGGGACAATGCCTAGTTCACGGGACTTGTACATTCAGGTTGTTATTATTGTGATGAGTATTATTTCTAAAACACAAAGTATAAAAATACTTTTCAAACTATATTATCTTTAGTTTCTGTTTATAACCTAGCTGAGACAAATGCTAAGTTGAAGAATCTTCCTTGTGCTTCTTACTAATCACACTGGTGACAAAATGACAAAGGTACAGGCCACACAGGATGCAGAAAACGGTCCTAGAAATTTAGAGAGAGACAGCTTTTCCTACTGAAACAAACTTCAGAGTCTGCAGTTATTAGTCCATATTTTCCTGAACCTCTTCACAATAAAGAGATGAGTGGAATGTCTACTTAGAGCAGATGGGGAGAGGAGATTCACACGAATGTATAGCCTCTTAAAAGAAGGCATTTTTTTATACTCAAGTATATTTAATACCTGGAGAGACATAGTATCAGTTGTCCCTTCATGTGGCCACTCCTCCTACCATTTAGCAATGACTCCCAAGTCCAAAATAAAGTCCAGATCTTCGAGGGGACAGTGGGAGGGAATGTATCTACAGCTTTGAAATACAGCTCAAGGAATTTCATGCCATCGAGGCTTCAATTGTAAAAATCATTCCAGATGTTATCTCCACATGATAATACTAATTATTTCAATAATGAAGGCACAAAAATTATGGTACGTCATTTTGTTTAGTCCAGGGACCCAGTGGTTCGGTTTGAACATTTAAGTACTGAACTCCAAACAACGCCTACCCTCAAGCGCCTTTCAGAGCCAAATGGATAAAGGAAAGACCACAGAAGGCTGACACTGATGCTGGAGGCAGCATGCTTGGGTGTGAGTCCTGTGACAGGCAGCTACTAGCTATGTGAATTTGGCAAGTAATTTCACTCTCTGAATCTCAGTTTTCTCACTTGAATCTACCTTCAAGGCTTGTTTGTGAATATTAAACAAGTTAATGCATTTAAAGCATGTGAGATATCCCCCGATGATGCCTTATCTTCACTACTGTAGATTCCCATTTCATCTTTTCTTACAAGTGCATCTGTGGCTCCATCTCAACTCCATCTGAGAGCTTGCTACTTACTTTCTCTGTTCATTTACTAACTGAATCTTTGCACACTCCCAAACCACTGAGGGAAAAACCACTTCATTTGGACAGATTCTCGGATATGACCACTATCCTATTGGACTTCAGAATGGAACCAGTCCAGCCAATGTCTCACCAACTGTGATAAACCTTCAGCTGTGGTTATTACAATTATCTCTGATCTTTTCAAAGCCTTTTGGGTCATTCACCTTAATATCCTTTTATTTCTCAGGGTTCTCCAGAGAAACAGAACCAATAGGTTGTGCACATCAAAAGAAAGATTTATTTTGAGGAATTGGCTCTCATGATTATGGAGGCTGGCAAGTCCAACACATGCAGGGTAGGCCAGCAAACTGGGGACTCAGGGAAGAGCCAATGTTTCAGTTTAAGTCCAAAGGCTGTCTGCTGGTAGAATTTACTCTTGCTCAGTAGAGGTCATTGTTTTGTTCTATTCAGGCCTTCAACTGTGATGAGGCCCACCATATTGTGGAGGGCAACCTTCTTTACTCAAAGTCCACAAATTTAAATGTTAATCTCATCTCAAAACATCATCACAGAAAAATCCAGAATATCTGACCAAATATCTGGATAGCAAGAGCCAAACAAGTTAATACATAAAATTAACCAACTTAGGGCAGTTGTCTAGGCTGGTTGTATGACCTGAATCCTCTCAACCCTAACACGGGTTTTCATTTTGCTATTGGTCCCCTTTGTCTAGGTTTTGACAAATATAGTTTTCTGTGAAGTGATATCTAACTGTTAAGTAGTATAATATTCATAATCATTTCAAAAACTGTCATATCATCAAAATAATAAATCTTCTATATTTTAGGCCATCTCATAGTACCCAGTATTGTAATTCTTCAGACAGTAATGCGTATTACAAATATTTGTTGAGTCAATGCAAAATTCTAGGCTTTTAGCAACAACAAAAAAGTCCTCTGCTCACACAAAACTTTTTTGCTTCCTTTATACATTTGGAAGAAACCTAGTCAAAATGAACATGATTCCTTTCACTGCATTTATCACAAGTTGAAATCAATAAGGCGCCATGACAGAGACAGTTGGGAGATAGAGGGCAGTTCAGATGCAACAGTCTGAGGTCTCTCTAAGGATGACATTTGAGTGGAAATTGAAGGATCAGAAAAGTGGGTATGAAAAGAGCTGGTAAACTTCCAGGCAAGGGGACAGTGAGAAAAAGGATCTTGAGATTCAAGGAGCAGTGTAAATGGAGTAAACAAGATAAAAGAACAAGTTTGGAGAGAGGGGATCCTACATTATATAGTGTCTGGTAGGGCATTAAAGTACTTTTATTGTATTGAAAATGCCACAAGATATGGATGCATTTAAAGTGAGGATGTGGGCAAACCAATTTATATTTGCAAACATATTCCTTGGGCTTCTATGGGGAAAATGAAACAGTAAAGTGGCCTGCAGTATCGGTCCCCAAATTATCTACCAACACTTTACAAGATTGGGCTTGCTCACTTGTATTTATTCCAGTTGGCAGAGTTGGAAGATTTAGTTAAATGCTTCCATCATCTTACTTGTCTTGATGGTTTAATTTCTGCCTGAATCCCTTTAGTCCTACAATAGAGGCTTAGTCACAGTTTTGGATAATCCCTGAAGCTTGATAAATCTTGGTTTCCCTCTTAATCCATCCTCAACTTTCTTTCAAGGAGCCAGGGGCTTGTATACTTTATTATAGATAAGGACTGGTTTTAAAAGTGATCTAGACAATGAAGACATTGTAGTTACACAGAATCTCTGTTTTAACATTTATGCATACACTTATTAAAATATTTATTGAGTGTTTACTATGTGTCAATACACACAGTTATAATAGCTTATTAACCCTAAGCCATTAGGGTTCTAGTAATTTATAAGACAGCTGGTTCCTACCAGAATAAGAATAACAAGTGAATGAATCTCAAAGTGTTAACGTCAAAGGTCATACAAATTAACAAAAGTTCCCTCTAAAATAAGAACATGTTTTCATCTGGAAATGAGAATGATAGGATTCTTGTAAGGATCAAATTTTTAAAACTGTTTGTCATAGTGACTAGCACATAGCTAGTCATATATATTTAAAAGCCGTATTTATAGAGCTCTTGATATCAAAGATGGAAGTGCCTAGAATTATAGCACTACTGTAATTTCCTGTTCTATAATCAAGGCTTGGTGAGCTGCAGATATCAATGGATTTTAGGAATGGATTTATATATGGTCTGCTATGGATAAGCAATTTCTTAGCAGTTGCCTAGACCAGTTGGGTACATCCTTCAGTTGTATGGTGTATCTTCTTATATATTAATACATGTTTTATCTGTTGAAGAAGCAATGAGCCTGGCTCTAAAAACAAAATTAGCTTTTAAAAGCTGAATTTTTTTGGTAACAGAGAGAGATATCAACCCAAATCTGATTGATAGCAAAACAGCATCTAGGGACCCATAGAGAGTAGTACCACTATCTTCCAGATGGAAATGAGGTATTGTATTATAAGTATAGTAGTAACAACTACATCATTTATATTGTGAAAACAAATGTAAACTTTAAGAATAATTATCTGTTCTCCAAGATTAGTAATAATAATAATAATAATAATAATAATCCCATTTATTGAACATAATAATGATAACAGTTACGATGGCATTTATCCACACTTATGTGTCTGTCCTAGGTACTCTGCATCTTACTTACTCTTCTAGCAGTCTAATGACACAGTCTCTTATCTCCATTCACACAGTAAAGCCGGGGCTTGGAAAGGTCATGCGTGTTACCAGTGGAACTAACATTCCAACCAGGACATTCTAAATCCAGAGCCATGCTCATGATGAGTATACTGTACCAAGACAGAGTGGTGGTCTTGTGTAGACATGCCTACCTGTCCAGAGGTGCTGCTTAAAACCTCCTTCTCTCTAGATGAGCAAAGTAAGGTTGTTCGGGAACTATTATGCTAGAAATGAGCAGCTTTCAGATGACAATGACAATGACACTGAAACCAAATCCACTGGTGGTAAAAAGAAGCCTTTTGTAACAGCAAACCTAGGCTGCCAGGCTTTCGCCAAAGATGTAGTTCTAACACATTGGCTGAGAAAGCCAAACTCTGTAAAATCTGTGATTCTGCACACTTCTGTTGTACCGTATTACTTCTGAGCATGCTGGATTTTAGAGCATTCTCTAGGAGGGGGGAGAAAAAAAGCAAACTCAGTAAATCCTAGTATTTTTACTGCCTTTGCCAAATTTGACATCTTTCAAAGTAACTGTGAGAAGCACACACAATCTCTGCCAACTGCATGATTTAGCAGTTATAAAATCCCTCTGAATCAAACCCATTTTAAAATAAAAAGAAACCTGCTTGAGAATTTCATTGCACTGTTGGATACCTACTCAAAGATCAATCACCTCTCTTCATTCTGTATTCCTGGTATATTTTTAAGTTTAATCTTTTTTGCAGCTTACCTATTTAGTTAAGGGTAGAATTTTCAAAGACTAAAGATTGAGCAAGGAGGAGGACATGAAATCTGAACAAAGACTTTCTTTATATTTCACACAATAGAATTGAGAAAAAATGGTCTATTTTCTTTTCAGCTCTTTCCCCAATGGTGCAGTACCTAGATTCTCAAAACCTGAGAGTCCTTTCCCTGAAGAAAAATAGTGTCTCTCTACAGGCTGTCTCGTAGGATGAAACAGCTGTGTTTCCTACTCCACAGGGAATTTCTTCAGATGAAAGTCTATTTTTTAGGCTGAATATGATTGGGTGAGCAGAAGGCTAAACACATTGCTATGGTTTGGCTTCCAATGACAATTGAAAAACATGTGTTCATAAAATGTAGTAAAAAAGAAATTAATTTAACTCTCTTGAAACTGAAATAAATATACATTGTAAATAAAATACTGACTATAAGGAAATACAAAAGTGTGAACATCACCAAGCCTCAGAGGAATAAAAATAAAACCAATTAAATTTGGGTTTCTACAAAGGTTTGGTATACAAGAAATAATTAAAAATGTTTGGCTCTCGCTTTGAGTCTCACTAATGCACATATTTTAATTGTGACATATGCACAGACACTACATTTATGTAGGTAGATATACACTGTATGTTCAAAGGTGAAGCAACAGAGGGAGACACTTTTCACTCACAGCAAGGATGTTTATAAAGGACTAATCTATATTGATTTATAGAACAACTAAGAAAATACTAAAAGTCAGCTATGAGCTAAATTCCCTTTAGGGAGAAAAATCTTATGTTAGAAATACCACATAGCCTTTATCTTCCTCTCTCCGTGGAAGAGATTCCCAAAGAATCATAGACTATAAACAATCATAAATTTCTGGTTAAGACAAGCAATAGCATTTTATTAACAGTTCAAATTGATTTCAGCAGTGTGTACCCATTCACATGAAAGTGGTGTACAGCTCCTAACACCAGGAATAGATTTGCAACTATTTAAGTCAGAAGACAAGATTTTTTTTAATGGTGTATTTGCTATGCATACACCATCAAATTGCTAAACTGTGATTAATGTCTTGGACATAAAATGCATCAAATTATTTATTCCTTAGTATCTGCAACATCTTTATAAAATCCACCATAAACTGGCGAGTGTATGTCTGTTAAGAGTGGTTGGGCCACAGGAAAGTTTAGAACTAGAAATAACTTGTCACCAAAACATAAATAAAAATGTGGGTTATTAGTAGGAAGATCATATAATTTATCACCTAAAATGAGCAATCATGAGAGTTAAAGGGGGCACTATTAATCATTACACTGAAACAACAGGCATACACTAGGATGTATGATGACACTATATATTAGCAAAACATCCTCTCCCTGATAAGAGCATGAAATGACAACAGCAGCACATGGGGGGTGGGGAATGGTACTTTGGAAGCGCCTGAGCTTAGATCTGAATCTAAACTCTGATGTATATTAGTTGTGGGCATTTGTTTCCATCTCTCTTCATTTCCTCATTTGTAAGATAACAGGAAGTACATCTAACTTTGATTTAGTGTTTATAATATACCAGAAAATATACTAAGATTTAATATTGAATATCTTTATTTAAATCTCATAATGACTAAGTCATATTGTTACTCCTTTCCCTATTTTACACATGAAGCAATGGATTAAGTGAGGTTAAGTGACTTGCTCATTGTCACTCAGCATGTGGTGAAGCTGAAAAAAGAACCTGGCAGTCAGTTTTACAGTCATACTCCTAAATATTATGGTATCCTAAAGATAATAATATCAATTTTTCAGAGTTCTTGTTAGAGCTAAATCAGATACTGGATGCCAGACATCCAATGCTGTGTCCAAAACATAGTAGAAAATAAAAACAGAGTTACTAATAATAGAATAAAAAATAGTTATCAGTGCCTTTTGAGGTAACCCATCTGGGACTACTTTGGAGGGGACAGTGACTTATAATGAGGCCCTTTGATAGTTCTGTAGCTAAAGCTCTCATCTGACTAGATAAACCTCTAATAACCTAATCTACACTGAATAATAGTTTGTAAATCAGAGAGTGAGAATGAAGTAACAGTATATTCATTTCATGCTCCTAGTAACCTGGGATTACAGCCATTACTGACTTTTTTTTTTACTCAAGTCACTCAATAATTTTTGTATAAGAAATATTTCTTCTCAAGGAGCAAGAAGAATCAACCAGGTTGAAAATGTTTTGTCAAAAAGCATTTGACAAAGTCAACATCCATTCATGCTAAATACCTTGCAAACCAGGAAAAGAAGAAAACTTCCTTTAACCTGATAAAGAGCATTTAGGAAAAAACTATCAGCTAACATCACACATTATGGTGAAACGCTGAATGTTTTCGAAACTCCAGAGTGGATAAGACAAGGATGTTCACTCTCCCCACTTCAATTTCACAGTCTACTGAAGGTCCTAGTCAGCACAATTAGTCAAGAAAAATTCACAGGATAAACAGGCAAAGAGCTAGGTAGGTAGATAGGTAGGTGGGTGGGTGGGTAGGTAGGTAGATAGACAGACAGACAGATGATAGATAGACAATATAGATAGACAGATAGATACATAGATAGACAGACAGACAGATGATGGATGGATGAATAGGTAGGTAGGTAGGTAGGCAGATTAGGTAGATAGACGAGAGATAATATATTGAAAAAACACATAATGAGTATAATATCAAGTACTATAAATATGCACTTGGAAATCCCATACATTGCTGATGGGAATCCAAAATTTAACAATCACATTGGAGAAGTATGGAAGTCTACTAAATTAAATGCACAAATACAATATGACCATGTAGTCCCACTTATGAGAAATGAAACTTATATTCATACAAAAAAATTGGACATGAATGTTCAGTGTTCTTTATTCAAAATCACCTGCCCTGGAAATAACTGAAATATCCACTGGTAAACAGATAAACCTACTGTTGTATATCCATACAATGGAAAGGTACTCAGCAATAAAATGATTGAACTACTGAAACAAACATCATGGATAAATCTCAAAGGCATTTTCACAGGTGAAAGACACAAAGATCATGAGGGAAATCTGGGGAAAGATGAAGCTGTTACATTTCTTAATTGTAATGGTAGTTACATGACAATACATATTGTCGAAATTCAGAACTCTAAACTAAAAATTTTACTTTTATTTTCTATTTAGCATTAAATCATTTTCTCTCAAATTCTTCAGAATTAAAGAAGCATTTACATCCTTTATTCCTACTTTTACAGAACTGTAAATATATATGAATGAAGAATAACAATTGAAGTATTATGCAAGTAGAGAATTACTAAAAATTGATTTGTTGATGAATTCTCTCAAACATTTATAAAAATACTCATAGAAGACAGCCTATTAAAATGATTGATTAAAACAGAAATCATGTGACCAAGGAGCCAATAAGTTAATTAAAGTTCATTCATTCTATTAGCTCATCTCATGAGAAAGAAGTAGAATAAATTGAGTATAGTAAAAGATTTTTGTATTCAATTTAATTTGTTTTCTAAATAAATTTTATGTATATGTGTGTGTGTAGATTTTTTCATGTGCTTATAGAAGACTTAATAACTTAGACAATGTACCAAAATAACATTTAGGAAGACATTTTAACGAAACTCCCCAATCAGACTTTTTAAACCTTATGGCTATGATTTAAGATGCTAGCAGTAGATAAAATTATTTTCCATCACCCATTTAGAATGTCTGATTACTAATTTACATAGTCAAGGCTTCAGAATATGAATGTATAAGTCACCTTTGAGAGGGGGCCTTCTCAAAATTGAAAGTGAGTATCCTGCTGCTTTCAGACCAAGAATACTAATGATTCAAATACATTTCTGTCCTATCCAACTAAAGGACCATAAAGCACTAATATGCCAGGAAGTTAAATGTTGGTTAAGACAAAAACTTGTGGGTAGATGAAACGATCTTTTATTATTTGATTATGAAGTGCCTACCTTTACCCTTCAACTCTGAGCAATGTACTAAGACTGTAGAAAAAAAATCAAACAAGATAATTAAGACTACGTCTGATGCCCAAGAAGAATTGTTTTGATTCATGACCATTTCACACAAAAATCACAATTCTCTTGATAAAGTCATCCTATTTTTAAACTTAGGACAAACAATTCGAAATTGCCAACAAAGTTTAGATTCACAGTGAGCTTCTTCTCACGTGTTTCATAATGGCTTGCTCTTATGTAGTGCACTGTCAGACTACACAGTGAGGGTGACAGGTTAGGCTATGGTGCGTGCCTGGCTTCTAATATCACTTACCACACCCAGCGGACTACTGTTATCAAATACAATAAGAGGTCTTATCAATCTTATCAATTTAGAATTATCATTCTAAATGTGTCTTTTATATAGGAGTAAACAAAAATTAAACATTTGAATACTTGAGTTATATCAGATTCTGCTAAGACTATATTTCTCTGTATTGATAAATAGATGACGGTATGGGCTAATACCAGTGAAAATAGCTTTAAAGAATAGTTCCAGAACTTTCTCATCAAAAGCATGTGATCTTGAACATAAAATACAGAAAAAATGCCTAGAAAGGTGTGCCAGCCATTTGAAGCCACAAAATAGATAATTCGGGCTTTGTAAACTAGCTTTTTAATATTGTTGCAGGTTGAGTAGAGGATGGATGTTCTTGTTTCCTATAGTTTCAGGGTTTAATTCGTTTTTTCTTTCCCTTTCTCTTTATATTATAAAGACTTTTTCGAAAGTGTCAGATCACCTCATTTTTGCTCTACACGCTAAGGGATTTTGTCACATCAGCACTAAGTATTTTTTGGGGTTGGGCTAGGGTGGTAGGCAGTATTCCCTAGCAACTACTGTGGTGAAATGTCACATCTCAGGAAGGTCAGAGCTACCTTTTCCATCTGACCTTCCCAATCTGAAGATTTTTTTTTATCTACATTCCCGGTATTAGTATTGTTAAGGGAGGAATATTTTCCTTTTCAGAGAATCAAACAACATTTTTAGGCTAAGATTGTTAATTAGTGATAGTAAAGAACTGTAGAAAACAATGTTTTTGAGAAAATAAAGTCTGAGTTTTTAGTATTTGATTTGGCTGCACATCTCAAATACTTAAAAGATCCATAGATGCTTTTATGTTTCTTGTAACTCTCACTTCATATTAATTTAACAAATGTTTTCTAATTTTTTCTATGAGCTCAGTCCCTGATCTCAATATTTTTAGCTCTGAAAGGCAGTTTTATGGTTTAGAATGTATTTATCACATATTACTAGCTTATGTGAATTGAAACCATTAAAAAGAATATTCCTAATGTAAATCAAGACAATTTCCCACATCTAAATAGGTGAACATGAGGGATTTTTTTGTTTCATTGATGTAGGTTTTTTTCATCGTTTTCCATTTTTTGTGCACATGTGTATTTTTGCAAGTAGAATGTATAAGCCAGGTGGCTATCATTCCTCTTGAGTTTTCTTGGGTCTAAAAATGTGAAACTTGTTACCCTTCTTATATTATATCTCAGTGGGGGGATTCTAGTAGTCTGACACTAGCCCAGAGTAAAGCAGTATAATTTTGAAAGCCTCTCGATTTTTTGGCAGTTTTTAAGAGCTTCACTCATTTCATTCTATGATTTCAAAAAAGCAGAAAAGAAAAAAAAAAAGACTGCTTTGTAGGTAAATCTTACACATACTCCCCTGCCAAGAGTAGACTGAGAAATCAAGATCACGTTGCTTCCTTCTTCGGATCATGTTTGATGGGTACGTGTCACCTGTTTCCCACTACTGAACTGTTTTTGTCTGCAACAGGACTGGAATTTTTGCACAGTCCAGGCTGGCCTCATATTACTAACAGGCCTTCATAACTCCAAGAGGCCCCATGACTCCATGGCATGATATCTCAGCTGGAATTTAGCTTCTATCACTATCTTGTTTTGTGACCTTTGGCAAGTCTCTTAACCTTTCTGAGAATCTCTTAACATTTCTCCAGCTCCAGGCTTTGAAAAGTGTGGATAACAATAGACACAGTGCTTGCCTTTCAGAGGTGGCATGAGGATTAATTAGCTAATATTTGTTAAGAGCTATATAAATGCTAAGTATTATGATTATTCTTTACTTATGTTAGCCTTATAAAATGTCAGTGTCTTGAGTGGAAGAAGATGAGGTTACAGGACCCTGGTGAAGTATGTCTCTTTTATAAGTTTCCCCTTTCTGCTGAAATTATTAGAACTATGTTTAGTTTCCCTGATTAATGGCTTCATTATTACCAGGAGATAGCAATCAGTTCATTTAAAATGATACACACAACCATACCTCACGGTTTTATATAGACTAGAAGACTCAAGGAGTGACCTCACAGGATGATCTGCAAAACACTGCATTATAGCACGGCATGATTACTCCTTGGAGATCATACCTGACTGCCTGGAGTTAAACATGCTCTGTACAAGACCAAGGCAACATCAGGTGCCCCCAAAGAGACCTGGGTTGTTCCACTAACTGAATGCTTATGTTCAAATAGTGAGCCTGGCTGGCAGCCTTGGGTCCATTAATCACTTGTATGTAACTCTCTTTTTTAGACCTGTAGTGCTGAACAGCAGGCAGCTAGATTTAAGCAAATACATATATAAATAAATATACAAGGGCAAGGGGACCTTTTAGCCAACAATTCCATAAGGATACATAACAGTATTTGACTCTTATGGGTCTTCTGTTCCCTCTATCACTGCACATATTTTGGTCTTCGCTATCTGTGTGCTTAAAAATCTGAATAGATGCAACATCTGGATGGCATATATATATTTTCAAAGCAGTGAAATCTTAGTCTAAAGGAAAATGTTATATTGCTTATATTTGGAACAATTAATGACTTTTTAAAATGGACATCCCGGGGCCTGCATGAAGCCTCCAATATTAACATACTTCCTTAAAAGTACATATTGCACTACTGGCATTCCAGGACAAATAGTCCCCAATCCTAATAAGTTGCTGAAAGTCGCTGATATTTTTTAAAATTTACTTGCATTCAGTACTTGAGAGTCAAGGATACCAACCTCCTACCTTTTTTTTTATAAGTAAACAGTGTTCTCAACACCCTGCTGCCAGCACCACCACCAACGAAAGAAAGAAGGGTGGGAAATTCACACCGAGGCTCATACAGAGAGGGGGTTTAGGAAAACAAGTGCTTAATCTGGTCTGTGTTTCCTCATTCTGGATCAGTTGCCTATCACGTTGGAGAAATTGAGGCAGTTATTATTATATAATAACTATATACTAATATAGTTATTAAACAACTATTCTCTAAATATTCACAGGAAAATTATCTATGTGACCATTCAGAGCTAGGTAATAAATGAAAACAAAGTTCTGCAGATACTGTAGTATATTCTGATGTTTCCTCATATTCCATAACACTCTTACTTTGACATCAATATTATATTACTAATTACATTGACTTGTGTAAAACACCAGAGAAGAGCAATGGCCATTGGTCAGCAGAAAAAGGTAGTGAATGCTCTACCAGATGCGCATTAATAAAAACCCATTGTGAGTCTGCTGAGGAAAATGAACCGGCCTTGGACTCAAAGGTAATTGCATTAGCTAAGATATCATGTAACTATTTAGAAGTCAAGACTTACTCTCAGTTTGAACGACGTTTTTCTCAAACATGCACTTAAACGTCTTCCCCTGCCCCCAAAAATGAATGGCATTTGTCTTTTTTCCTCCTATAGACTGCCAGATTATTATATAAAAAAAAAGCATTTTATATAGGTGAGCACAGTATACCAATTGAAACACAACTGAATCATCATTTCAAAGCTCAATAGGCACAAAATATGTCTCTTGGCAATTCCCAGACTGTTGTTATGAAATAGGCATAAATCAACTGAAAGGCTTGCATTTATTTATACCCAAGGAAGGTTTTCTTGTCGATAACTATGTATGGATTTTCCCTACTGATTTAAACAAAAGAAAAATTCAGAATGTTTTGTAATTTATTCTTGTCTTCATCTGAATCTCTACACAAGTAGAGTTAATATAATATGGTGCAAATATATTTTGAGCACAGTAATACTCTCAGCACAGCTATGACCTTTTCCCCTGTAATTAGTTCCAACTGAAATTAGATTCAGTAAAAGCATGGCTCCAATTAGAGCTAAATCAAAACAAAACTCAGGGCTTGATTTCATATAGCAAAATTGTTGAGGAAAAAAAAGGGGGTGGAAGAGGGGATCTTCTTCCAATTTAGTTCAGCAGATTGAACCAGATGGTAAATCCTTTGAACTCTAGAGAAAATGAACATTTATTTCCATACAGACCTAAGTTAATATTTCCCATGACTCATAGAAATTTTGAAGTCTTACCTTGGTTGACCAGTTTTCCAAAACTCTGCAAATGGCAAATCAAAATTTTCACAGTTCTGGCTGAGGAAAAGATCTATTTTTTTTCTAGGAGAATAAGAAATAGAAATCTTCATGCTCCCTTTTGGGATAACATTATAAAACAGAAAGCCAAGATTATGAGGGTTAGTGAGGTGCATTTACTAGTTGTCTTATCCTGAATAATTCTGCAGTTTCCTGACATGCAAGTCTGTAACAACAGAATTTCTTGCTAAGTTCAGTTTCCTTATCTGTAAAACAAACATACAAATAAGCAAATAAACAAAAAGGATAGTAAGGCTAACTCCTAGTTTATAAGGTACACTATACATGTGAATTACATTTCTTACTTTTCTCTTATTGAACACATAAAGCAAGAAAGTCCATAGCCCAAGAGAATACAGCCTTCACAAAATACAGGAGAGAAAAAATCTGGCTACAAAAAATTGGGTTGGGACTGAATTATCTGGCATGTCAAAGTCAAGGATATTCATAAGGGTATGCCTCACAGACCTAGGGGAATAGACAACTATTCCAGGTATGGATTTCCCTTTCATGCAAAGTCTATTCCAGCACCACTATCTAGGGACTTATGAAATTCCTAGTCCACATGCGCGAAATTCCATATGGCATAGCATCCAACCAGGGGAACCATGTTACCACAAAAGAGGTGTAGGAGTGGGCCCATGACTATAGGATTTCCTAGCTGTATCACACACTACACCATCCAAAAGCAGCCAGCCTCCTCATAGAACACTAGAACAGCTTCTAAAGGCACAAGTACAGTGCCAGCTTGGAAGAAATGTTCTAAAAAGATGGGGTTTCATCCATTAGGATGCAATATATTTATTAAATTAGAGATTATTATATGATACTGTCTCTGTAGTAGAAAAAAATACACGGGTTTGGGAATGAAAAATTGGAAGCGGAAGTGGCCCCACTTATCCTCTCTCCCAGTAACCAACAGGGGGACTAAGTAATTCTGTGCTATGCAAGGTTGCAGGTGTTGGTACCACGAGGGGGCATACTTTTATGAGCAAATGTAACCAGGGTTCATTCAACTGAACTACAAGATACAGCTGCCTCCAGGGCCCTGTGGGCTCCTCCTGACCAGAGGCCAGCTGATGGAAACAGCAGTCACTATACTGGTGGGACTAATGTACCCTCATCAGCAGAAGGTGATAGGGTGACTTTTATACAATAAAGGCTAGGAGAGATATATGTTGAACTGAGATAATCCGCTGGGTGTCTGCTGGTAATCTCATGCCTCAGAATAACTGAGCACATATGTAACAATCCTTAACTAAGAAGGGCACGATTATCAAGAGTTCAGATCATTCGGGTATGAAGGTTTGGTCACACTACCAGATAAGTTATCCTGACCTGCCAAGATGAGAATAAGAAGAATTTAGAATGGATAATGAAGGAGGAAAGGAAGGGTACTAGTGGCAGCCCCATGATCAACTGTAATGACAGGAACTGTTGCTCACATCAGCAGTCTCCTTCTTTACAAAGTTCCCCTCCAGAAGACAAGCCCCAGAAAGCACGGAAGAGCTGTTTCCTAAAGCCGTGTGGAAAAGTAAATTTGGATGGCATATGGGCAGACTGTGGAAACCAGGAGAATGTTCTACACAGACTTCCTATTACAAGTCTCAGGAAGGAAGAGAAGCTCCAAGGACCTCTGTTTTAAAGGTCAACAGACCTTCCTTGCTAAAACTGGCTCAATGCTCACCTTCCAGTCTTTATTCTTCACAGTATGGATTATCAGACAAAGAATGCACTTGTTCCCACTTGGATTGGGTGTCTAACTCTAGACCAGTCATGCCGTTGCCATGAAAGGTTATCCAGCACAAAATGGCTATCAGGGCTTCAGCCCCAGAGATGGCTCCCACCGAACAAACCCCATCTGCTAAGAAAATCAAGAGCAATGGTCTAAATTGATACGACAAATATATTCTCTACAATTCCTCTGATGCAAAAGAACCTTTCTACGGAAGCAGCTTTTCCATCTGGGGACACTTCTAAATATTTCTCTATGCCCCTGGGTATTTTGGGAACTGCATGAGGCCACTGCCTCTTAAGGTGGCACAGATGACATCCGCTGCCTCTCAGAATTTTAATAAGTGACCAGAAATCTGCAATCTTTTGAGCTTCTAGAAATTTCATCATTTGATGTGATTTCAACTGCTTTTTTCTGTCATTCACTCCATGCCCTACTCACCACTGCAGACGAGAAAAATAGCTTAAAGATTTGTGTTATTCTCCAATATCTGTTTGGGTTACTCAATTGCACAGGTTCCAGCACTAATAGTTATTTTGGACAGAGCAAATCTCCATTTCATTTAAGCCAATGAGGGTGATGTAGAGAGAGAGAGGTTCAGATTTCTCGTTTTCTCCTGCCTGCATTTCCATTTTGTTTTCTAAACCTCAATCTCTCCCGAATGCAATGTATATTAGGATTCTGCATCAAAAATAAATTTCTACTTTCAAAGCTTTTTATTTTCTGTTTTACAAATGAAATCCATCTTTCCATGCTGCAAAACATCACTGAAAGTGAATCCCTTGTGGAGAAATATTAAACTAATATTTCACCTTTATTATAATGGAGCTCCATACACAGATGTCCAATGCAGAGACATTCTTTCTCCCTGGCCACCTGAGAGAGCGTGCACTAAGAAAATTCCTGAAATTGTGTCACAAACATTGACTGGCACAAAAAGAATCTATTGGCTGAGAAAAAAAATATATATGCAAAGAAGAGGAATACTTATACGAACCCCTCTGAAGGCCTGGCACTATGTATCCAAGGGCATTGACTCATATAACATTTACAAGGGACCCGAGGGGTTTTATCCCCATTGTTTCCAGGTGGGAAACCAAAACTCAGAAAGGTTAAGCCACTTGCCAGTATGGTCACACTACAGTTCACATATAGAAGAGATGGGACTCTAAAGCACATGATTCCTTCCTCGAAGCACGTCTTTTTCAAAAAATGTAGCAGTTCCCTTTCTTTAGTCCTACCTCAACACTGACTATAAGAAATTTTAAAAAGCAAATTTGGCTGATTTCACATTGAGTGGGCAGTTGTTGTGCCTCATAGCAATGCCTGTAGGGGCAATAAGCACACACACAAAAAATTAAAAGATGGACAATTATTTCTTAAAAACTAACCCAATGATTACATAATATCCTACCCTTATCCCTACTCCCATGAATGTTAAAAAATATTAAAATTTATGTCCACAAGGCAAGAAGAACTAGAGTTTACTGAATAATTCTATGTGCTCTGTGCCTTACATGTTCTATCTTGTCTAATCCTAACAATCCTCTAATTCAGAAAATACAGTTCTCATTTTACAGATGAATAAATTGAAGCCCCAAAAGAGTTTAACAATTAGAATTGTTCAGGTACAGGCTATAGAAAACCTGACTAACCCTGACTTGGACGAGCAAAGCATTGTTTCTTATGTAATAGGAAGTCTGAGGTGGCAGAATGGCTAGTCAACATTGCTATCAAGGACTTAGATTCCTTCTGGCTCCCTGGTACACCATCCTTTGCATATGGTTTTTATCCTGATTCCTTCGGTATGGTTGCTGGACCTCTGGGCATTGTAAATGCATTCCAGGTAGAAAGATAAAGGAATATGGAAGAGCACAAAGTGAACAGAAAAGGACGATAGCAGCCCAATCTAACCTTTTTTATCAAAAGAACAAATTTTCTGGAAGCCCCACCCAAAGTTTAATCGTCTTGCTTAGACCTACATCGAACAACCACCTGTACCTGTAAGGGAAGCCAGTGAGTTGTATTCTAAACTTGAGTGCAGCCATAGTAATAAGGTAATATTTATAAAGTGCTTAGAATAAATCTAACACATAGTAAGTAATTTGTATTTTGTAATTAAAAGTGAAGGAATTAAGTAATGAAAGAATGAAGAAATGGGACTGGATATTGGGTAGGCAAACAGAATAACAGATAAATGAATTATCTAAATTGCCCAGCTAGCAAACAGTAGTGATATAATACCACTCTGGGTTTGATTTCAAAGGATCTTTTTATCTTTTCTTATTATTATATAATAACACCCCTCCAACCACACAGAGTTTTAAAATTCCAATATGATTATGTCTGTGACCCTGTCATATGATTTTCATGAATGCTAATTAAGATGCCTGCATTACAAGTGAAGAATCAGTTACAAAAAGATAGGCATGCCAGTCTAACTGATTTCATTCTCTGGTGGGTTCCTTAGTCTTTGACATGCCAGGCTGGAAAAAGATTAGCCAAAGCACTGGTATTCCAATAAGCCCAAACTCGTCTTAAATGTAAGAACCCAGGCTATTCTTGTGATTCGGCCACTCAACCCACAGCCACTGATCAACTGAAAGTGAGAGAAGCACATGAATCCCCAGTAAATACTAACAAATGAGCACTTAATTGCAATGTGAGGTGCCTTTTGTTAACTAGTTTGCTAGCATTTCTGGGTTTTAGCCCTTAGGATAATGAGATATCTTAGTGTGCTGTGTCAACTGTTGACAGTACATCCATTTATCAGCACAGTTGGTAACCTTCTTTGTTTGACCTTAGAAGTCCTTCATTGTCAAATATCATCCTCCATATACAGACACACTAGGTCGACTTGAGCTTACCCTAGATGGCAGAAAAGAGACTCAAAGGTCACCCCTTATAAAAATTCATTACTGATGAATATTGAAATATTACTGGAAAATGAATGATATTATTAAACATCAAGAGATTAATACTGGCTTATTCTATGGGAGACAGAACCAACCACTACAGCAGAGCTATTAAAAGTGCTGATTGAGAATGTTTAAAAATATATGTATATGAATATGAAAATGGCCAACCTTTTAGAGGTCAACCGAGGATAGAAAGCAAATGGAAAGCTGAGTGTGAAGGGTTCACTGGTATAGGAGATTGTCCGTGGCCTTTCTCAACAGTCATGTCACACCTACAGAGTTCATATTGACTCTACCTGAAGTACTTCTTTACTAATCAGAGAAAGGGAGTTTGGCCTTTCGTGTTTGCTGAGATCTACTGTGGATGCTGTGGATATTCACTGACTCGGTCAAGACCTTAAGAACCCAATCAAATAATGAAATCCCATCACTTCCTAAAAAGAAATTACTGTTTTCTTTTCATGTGGATTATGACTTGTTTAAACTCCAGTGACTATTCAGTTTCTGCTCACAGAAGACAAATATTTGCTAATTAAGGGTAAGAATGGATAAAACCAGAAGGTCAATCTGCTTACTCTTTGCTAGAAATCATATAAGGAAGCTTATATCTTCCAAAGTGTATTGTACGGACGTTTAGAAATTCTTGTCTTCCAAACGCACTGTCACTGTAACCATACTTTAACCTGCCTCCCTTTGTGAGATTATTATTGCGAGTCCTGGAAAAAAAGAACAAAAATTATTTCTTCCCTAGACACTCTTGAATTATTTCACTCTGAATCTTGGATAATCTCTAATTCATCTTCTGGAATCAGACTACCTGGATTTGAATATGGGTTCTACTACCTATTCCTACTCTGGTTTTAAATAGATATTTCATCTTTTAAGTCAGATTCCTGTTTTACAACATGATGATATTGATAGCAAGCATACCAAAGATGTGCAGTTAATTTAAAAAAATTATGCATGTAAAGTGTTTACCATAACTGCTGGGTGCCTAATAAGTACCCAATATAGAATACTAATTATTACTTAAGGCAAAACAAATCTACCTACACATCCTAGGTAGATGGTATTAAATCTTATAATGAATTTAGTGTGGATTCACATATATTTTCCCCAGTCACTTTATTTTTTTAGGAAATTGATAAAGTACCTAACTATATGAACATATTCCTAAAATCACAAATCTATCTAAATGCAGAGCCAATTCTCTAACACTCAATGGCTCACTATTTGATTAATGGATTAATTCCCTTCCTTTTCTTCTGAAATAGAGTGACATAGTAGAAAGAATGCAGACCTATCATCAGAGTGGAAGCTCTGTCTATCCTAAGACGAAAGGTAAGATCTTTAGGGAATGTCAGAGTCTCCCGCTCATAAGCCTCAGTACATAAATGGATATGTATCAAGGTGCCTCTCATTTGCTTTACTAAAACCTCCTTTTGAAACATTAATTAAAATGTTTAGGGATCACAGCTGAGTCAACAATTTGAGTGGAAGCCAGATATTGAAAAAGGTCTCTCTTCCATTGTGTTATTTATTGGGAGTAGAAATATTCCAGCTGCTGCTCAGAATGCCAAAACAACACTTCAAAGATGTCATGCATTTAATCTCCTCCTGTCCCGTGAGGACCAGAAAAATGAGTCCTGCTGTAAAATGGATCTCCTGCAGACATTCTGGTATTGCCACACTGGACTGGAGAGAACAAGACAGTCTGGTCTCAAGCAATAAACCCAGAGTACAAAAGGTCTCTAAAAACACAGTGACAGGCTGGTCCAAAGTCCAAATTATTGTGCCAACAGGCCAACATCTGTGACCTTTCTAGATATTGCTGTGTCAAATGCGTCAATAACCTTTGATGAATAATTTCATTTCTAGCATTCTCTTCTAATAAAATGATCAGATTTGACATCTCTCTCACTCTCAAATCTCTATTCTACTCCCCACTTAAATCTCTCTTTTAAATGTCACATAACAAACTGCCTATTATTCAGGAATAGCTCACATCTTTTAAACCAATACTTCTTTATAGGCTGACTTTTCATATGTGCCTCTTTAAGCACATGATTCCACAATTTTCCCAGAGCACCATCCTTGACAGCTTCTCCTCTCTTACTTGCTGAGTAAAATCATCACGTCTTATTAATATCAATGGAAAAGAAAAAATATATTATTCTCCTGTATCCTAATTCCCATTCTTCTACTACCTTAAGGCCAGCTATCACTATCTATGGTTTTGCTTTATGGGAATAATTCCTTAACCAGCTTCCCTGTCTACCTTGCTCTCTACCAATGCATTCTCCACAAAGCCACCAATAATCTTTCACAACGCATTTCTAATTATGTTACTCCCCCGATTAAAACATTTTAAAGACTTCCGCTGCCTTCAAGATAAAGAAAAAACTCCTTAAAATTTTGAAAAAGTCTTTTCATGAACTGACCCCAACCTATCTTCTCAAGAATTCTTGTTATCCCTCACACTCAGTGTTCCAGATTTACTTAATTACTTGTAGTTTTTCCCATTTGTCATGTTTTTGCTTTGTATTCGCTGTTCACTACACTTAGAAAAGTGACTCCTTTCCTAATATTTTCATTAATCAGTTAACTCTTATTCACCCTTCAGGTTTGAGTCTAGAGTAGCACTTCCTTAAAGTTTTCTCTGACTTCCAATTGTATGTAGTACTTACCGTATATCCTCAGCACTGTTCACACAATGATGTTATTGCCTTTTTTCCATTCCTCTCTAAATTTTTAAATTCAGCAACCATGTTTGTTGAATTTCCAATGCACAAAACAGAGCCTCGCACATACTAAGCCCTCCATAAAGAATTTTTAATAAATAACAAGATGTTTATCAAGGTTTGACTACAGAAACACAAAATTGTAAGCAAAATGCCTAAGTATGGAAATAGGTAAATAAATCTTGGAACATTTATAAAATAGAAAATAGCATTTCCTTTTCAAAATAAAAAAAGATTTTGAAATTTTTTTCATAGATGAAAGCATAGAAATGATGAAATATTGAGTGAAAATCACAGATAAAATCTACATTAACAATATGTTAATCTAACAGATAAATAACTAGAGAGATAAAATATATAACTATAACAGCTTTTATATTTTGTTTACATGTGATTTTTGTTTGCTTATTATGCTTTGAAGTATATTTGATTTCCGGTGATTCATCAAGTAAAACAATAACAGAAAACCAAAAGGGCCACAGTGACCTCTGACTTCATCTACTATCTCTAACCAAACAAGTCATATTTGTAGATGTGAAATATCACACCTGGATTTTCAGGGCAGAGCTAATGCTACAAGTTAGATGGGTAGCAATATTGGAGTCGGACACCAGTATCAAAAGTAGGAAAGGAAACCAAGAGCAAGTCCAGAAAGCAGAGCTCAATGAATGGAAGGGGCCTGTTGAAATTTTTTAAAATAGCTCCTAGTGTCATAAATTTCACTGATAACAATATAGTCCATGCACCTAGGTGGGCTAGCAAGGCTAAACGGATGGGAAGCTCAATTTCTAGCACCAGAGAGAAACCCAAGCTGCTAATTAGAAACTGAAATAGACTTACATTATATAGATTACATATATATATATATGCATTGGGGGGCACAAGGCTGAATATATCTAGACTTATTTCAATAAAACACATTCTGGATAACATTAACGAGTGGAAATTAATTCCCCCAACATAAGCTTTGCTTCCTCAAAATGTGCATAAGGCCTAGACAGGGACTAGAGCAATAAGTGAAGCATCCATTTTATGTTTAAGAAGGGTGTGGTAGCCAGAGACTGAAGTGGGAAAAGCAATTTCATGACTATTCTTGGATAAAGAAAATGTTTTAGCATTCCTTAGTAGTTTTCAAAATGAAACTAAATAATAAATGTTCTCTTTGAAAAGAACAATTACCTACTTAAATTAAGGAGTGTTGTCTTACGAGGATTGCAATTAAAAATAGAGGGCAAGAGAAACTTGCCTTAGGCATTTGCCATCACCCTGGGGTTTGTCGATCAAATTTATGCTCCATTTAAGTCTACATAAATCATACCGTGGAATTAAAAGTGTATGGCTGACATGAATATTGCCCACTTTGCAAATGAGAGACAAGGAGCAAGAAAAACTTTATGCAAAAGCATGAGGCTATCATACAGAAATTCTTTACAATCATTATCTCTGCTTCCCCCACAAAAGTGAGATTACTCTCTTGGTGGATGTCATAGAATTGAGGCTTTGAAATGGAGATGCCAAGTTGTAAATTACATTTCTGAATCAATTATGCCTCTATCAGAAAGGCTATAAATAACACACAGAATTACCAGATGTGTAATTTTTTGTTACACTTGAACATTTGGCGCGTTTAGAATGTCTAAGTGAGGGACTCGAGTTAATCTGTGAATTTCACGGATTCATCTGACAAGACAGCAGAAAAATGTGAGTGAGAATTATGATGACCTTGCTTCAAGGATACTTATCAGAACAAGGTCGACTCGGGAGTTTGCCTGCATTTTTCTTAAAAGGGACGTGGGTGGGAAATGGTCGCTGCAGCCCCTTGGTATTCCCATTGACTGAATTCTCAAGAGTTGAGCAAAGGACACATTCGGTTTCAGATGGGTTACTTGAGCAAAATATAATTCAATGATGAGCCTTTCTTTTGACAGCTTTACATTGATTTTATTTTGTCACCTTCTTGAGAAGTCTAAGTGAGAATCTGTTGGACAGTTTATTATAACCTGTCTTGGCATCTGAAGCTTAAACATCAAACAGTGGGTACAGGAAAGGCCGGAGTTTATCAAGCAGCCTCAGGCAGTGACCTTCCCAGAAATATCACTTATTCCTGGGTCTGTTACATCGTAGCATTTTTTCCCCTGTGGCAAGTTAAGTTTTTATTCATCTTATTTATAGGTGAGCATTTGTGTTATTAAATTTAGACGCTATCAGTAATAGGATTAGGGGGAAATATGCTTCTCTATTTATGAGAATATAACACCCACCTTTCCTGAAAATTGTTGGGGATGTGTGGGAGCTATTTTTTGTTACTGTGCTAGAGGAAATCTGTCTCCCTCTGCAGAGCTAGGTAAATACTGTGTGATCAAATAAATGTTTATTGGTCATGCCTGGAGTTGACTACCACTCTTAAAGCTAGCAAATGGAATTAGTGTATATATATATATTGTTTTCTTAGCACAACAAATAGAATGAACCAGGAGTTTAGAATCAGCTGGAACCTGAGAGATGAAATATATCTAAGACCACAGTATCTAAAATGCCACAGCTGAGATTGCAACTCAGCTCAGTTTTCTTATCTATAAAATGGATATAAAGGTATCCGAAACTCAGCATTATTTCAAAGGTTAAATTAGATGATGCTTGTAAAATATTTAGAATAGTTCTCTACCTATCATTGTTATTAGAAGTGGTTGTAAGTATCATTTAGAGATTTTTTAAAAAAAAATTCAACATGCTTCTTCTTATATGTCTTAACTTTTAGCTACAATTGCCTGTTCCTAGAGAGGAGTTTAGCATAGCAGTTAAGAGCTTAGACTCTGAGCTAGTCGGGGTTTGAATTCAAGTTCAGTTACTCATCAGCTTCATGAGCTCCAGCAAATTATATAACTTCTCTCTGTCTCTGTTTTCTCATATGTTAAATGGAGACAATAATAGTAACCATCTCGCAGAGATAATTCTTTTCTTACCTAACTAGAATTTGTTTTCAGGCATAACAGATAAAACAGAAAAAGCACTCAGAACACTGCCTTTCACATAATAGCACACAATAAATGCTGCTTCTAGTATGAGTACTTTATAATACCTGGTGAGTCCATTCTCTCACCTCTATTTTTTTGTCTTCAAACTTCCATTCACATATAAACTCTATAACATGTGAGAAACATATTTACTTCTAGTTAAAGTGGTCATTACCAATTTTTGAGTAATCCAGCACAACATGGACTTGGTCATTAGACCACAGAAGAATACTGGTGTCAAAACTAATGCACCTATCAGAAGATATATCAGGATCAAGTATCATAATGGGATGTACCCAAACCAAATATACAGGCAAGTAGAAAATCCTCCACAAAAGCAAGCAAGAGAAATAAAGAGATAAGAGGGACCACAATTGTGTACATGTGTGTGATTTCCTTGAGGAATGTTCTTAAAGGTATTAGATCTCACCCTTGAAAAAGGTTTCTTATATCTTGATTTCAAAAATCAGAAAATTAGCAGTTGTGCACTTTTAGGATGCCACTGATAAATGCTTGTGAAGCCAGTTTTCTTTGTTTTGATGGAGAGCAGCATCCAATATAGTGAATGTCTCCTCATCTCATAAAAAATGACCTGTTGTTTTGGCCTTGCATTCTCCAGAAGGATAAAATCTGATTTTTTTTTTTTACTACTGAGGGAGAAGTTATCACATTAGAATTTGTTAATGTAAATGCACTTGCCATCATAACTGACCCAGGAGGATGTGTTAAATGGACAAAGTTTCAACCAAACCCCAAAAATCCTATAATATTTCAGTGAACATTTTGCATGTAGGTACCCTTGAAATGAAGGATATTTTTCCCATTTACGATAATAAAGAATTGTATCAAGTTTCTGCATTGAGGTATAGTTGTCACATCATATTGCATCACATCACACTGATCACTTACATGTTAAACATTCTTATTCGTTTAAAACACAGTATTTTGCTTCTGAGTGACAGCTTTTCAGCAACAGGAGAAACATTAGTATCTTAAATTTTACTCTTTAAAGCATATAGTCATCAAAATCAACTCATAAAAAGAAAATTGATGGGATCAAATCTTCTCTTATGCCAACAGTAAAGTGTAAGTAAATAAAAAAGAAAATTGCAAGATTCTACAAGTAAAATATATGATACAAGTTTAGTACAACTCACACGATTTCGAAGCAAGAATAGGATCGCACAAGAAAAACTAAATATATCTGTAATGTAATACTTAGTTAAATGTGAATCAATTCACTATGAAGACAAAAACAATTATTCTCACAACTTGAATATATTTAAAGATGTGGCTTGTGTAGCATGAATAATACATGCTAGTCTATAATTTCTGAGTTAGTTTTTGCTTTTATTTCTTTAACAGGATGAATAGTCCTAAACTGATTATAACCAGAAAATGTAAAGATTGAGCCTTTACTGCTAGATGTATGTGCACCTATTCAAAACATGTATTAAAAAGAGAGTTTTGGTAGTATGTATTTTTTGAATAAATAAAAAAATTCAACTGTTGTTAGAAATTTCTAATTGAGGAACTTTTCTTAAAAAGAGTTTGGTAATTGACTTTACTCTCAACACAGTTTCATGGCATGGGAGATGGTATATGGAGAGAGGAAGACAGACATATAGATTTTAAAATAGGAGCCAGTGACTGAAACAGTGCATTTAACCTGGATCTAATTTTAATGAGGAACAGAAGTGAGGCTGCTGATGTTCTAATGCAGGCGATGTTATGAAAGAGTTGGTCCCATGGGTTTGAGATGAATAGATGTATCTAATCTATAACATTGGCATTCTCAATGTGAAAAAAGAATATTAATTCTGTATATTCTTATTTACATATGTTAATATTTTGTTTATAATATTAAAGCCAATAATTTTTTTCCTCTAAAATGCGGCTGGTTTATTTATTCTGATAGGCTCATATTATATAATTCAAATTTAAAGAATAATTATAATTAGGCTAATAATTATAGTCAGCCATAATTTTTAATAATAATCGACTTTACAAGGAACTTTTTCACAAATGTCACACAATGGGCCACTTAATAGTCACCTTTTCACCTATTACATTTTCTCCTAACAAAATCTCTGTGAGATGCGTAAGCTTCTAAAAGAAGCTCTAGGCTTCTATCAGTCTCATTCTCCTTCCCCGTGTTTCCAAGATGGATGCTGACCTGGACTGGCCAAACTCCAGGATAAGATAACATGGCACAGACTGAGAGGCTTGGAATGTTAATGGAGTAAAAAGATCAAAGTATACTCATTGACTGCTCTTCTCTTCACCTGTGTGGCTAATGGAACTGGGCCAAGGGAATGCTGGGAGACACCTGGTGTAAGCAGCTGGGCCACCACCATGCTAGCTTCAGGAGGAACTGCTTTCCTCCTTTCCTCAGGCAAACATGCTTTTGGCTGTAATAGGACTGAGCTGTATAATCTGTCCAGGTAAAAGTTCTCCAATAGGAGTTCAGATTTGTGGTGTGCGCCAGACTTCCGACTGGTAATAACATACTTCTATGACTTGCCTGTACCAGAAATTCACAAGGAAAGAAGAATTTCTAGAAGCTATATTTTAAGAGATTTCTACCACTATGAGTATATGTCCAGATAATTTCCTATCTCCATGAAGAGAGAATTCCTAGGGCTTTTCTCTATACAGTTGACCCATGAACAATGTGGGAGTTAGGGGTGCTGGCTTCCATACAATCAAAATCCACGTATAACTTTTGACTTCCCCAAAACTTAGTTACTAATAGCCTATTATTGACTGGAAGCCTTACTGATAACATAAAGTTGGTTAACACATGTTTTGATGTTTTGTATGATATATATGTATGTATGTTTTGTATGATATATATGTATATATATGTATACATATATATGTTTTATATATGTATATATACACATATATATATCATACAAACATACATACATACTATATTCTTACAATAAAGCTAAAGAAAACATTATTAAGAAAAATCATGAGAAAATACATTTACAGCATTTATTTTAGAAATCTATATATATATGGACCTGCGCAGTTCAAACCCGTATTGTTCAAAAGTCAACTGTAATTCCTTTTCTAAATGAGAAGATCAGGCTTGAGTTACATTTTTATCTTCTTTATATTTTACTCATCTCATATTCTGATGATATAAGGGAATTTAAGCAAGGTCCCTATCATTCTGTTCATGATAGACTTATTTAAACAATTGAGAGAACACACACTCACACTTTTACAATCATAATTCATAGACTTCTCCATCCTTTGTTCATGTAAATTAGCCACACAAATCAATTTTCAAACTATTCATAGATACCTGCTCATAATTTCACAAGTTTTATGTAAAATAACAGTATTACTAAAGAAAACGCCAAAGATCTTCTACTGAAATTATTTGGGCAAATAAAAGAATGGGAACTCATGAAAATATTTAGACAGAAAATAGATTCAAATAAACAAACATTTAACAATTTAAGAAGTAACCAACTGATAATTTTACTAAGCAGCTGGTGGAAAATTAGAGATTTGTGAAGGGGTTCATTATTCCCTGACCAACAACTGTTTACCATAATTCATTTATAAAAGATAAATTGTGCGTATTATCATCTTGAAGGCACAAAAAATTTGTCTGTTTTTTGCCCCAATAAAATTAATATTACTTCCTTTATTCATTTTTTTTCATTATTTCTGACAAAGTATAGAGGGATAATTTTTAAATTAAATTTATAGGGGTGACTTTGGTTAATAAATTATATAGGTTTCAAGTGTACAGTTCAATAACACATCACCTGTATACTTCATTGTGTGTTCACTACCCAATGTCAAATCTTGACCTCCTTTACCCTTACTTACCTCTATTCCTCCCCACTTTTACTCTGGTAGCCACTAAACTGTTGTCTGTGTCTATGAGGTTTTGTTTGTTTGTCTTGTTTGTTTGTGGCTTTCAGTTTTATATCCCACATATAAGTGAAATTGTACAGTTTTCAACTTTTTCTGTTTGACTTATTTCACTTAGCACAATAATCTCAAGATCCATCCATGTTGTCACAAATGGCAGGATTTCATCTTTTCTAAAATCCCAATGACATTTTTTAAGGAAAGAGAACAAAAAGTCAACAGATTTATATGGAATGACAAAAGCTTGAATAGCCAAAGCAATCCCGAGAAAAAAGAACAAGGCTGTAAGTATTACACAGCCTAATTTTTAATTATACTACAAAGTGACAATAATCAAAACGTCATGATATTGGCAGGAAAACAAACACACAGACCAATGCAACAAAAGTGAGAGTCCATAAATAAACTCACATATATATCGGCAAATAATTTTCAACAAAGTAGCTAAAAACATACAATGGAGAAAAGAAGGCCTTTTCAATAAATGGTGCTGGGAAAATTGAAAAGTCACAAGCAAAAGAATAAACCTAGACTGCTATTTGTCATCATACACCAAAATTAACTTAAAACGGATCAATGACCTAAATATAAGACATGAAACAATAAACTGAATGGAAGAAAACATAGATACTAACTTCAAGGACCTTGGTTTTAGAGAGGATTTTATGTATTTGACCTCAAAGGCAATGGAAGTAAAAGCAAAAATACATGAATAGGACTATATCAAACTAAAAGGCTTCTACAAAGCAAAAGAAACCATCAGTAAAACAAAGAGGCAGCCTTCTGAATGGAAAAAGATATTTGCAAACAACGTCTTCAATAAGGGGCTAATATCTAAAATATATAAAGAACTCATATAACTCAAAAATAAAAAAACAAACAATTCAGCTTATCCAATTTAAAAATGGCCAGAGGACCTGATAAGACACTTCTCCCAAGAAAAGGTACAAATAACCAACACATATATGAACAGATGCTCAGCTTCACTTAGCTATTAAGAGATACAAACCAAAACTGCAATGAGATACTACCTCACACCTGTTAGAACGGCTATTATCAACAGGACAAGTGATAATAAGTGTTGGAGAGGTTGTGTGGCAAAAGGAACTCTCACACACTGCTGGTGGGCATGTAAATTGGTATAGCCACTATGGAAAACGGTATGGAGTTTCCTCAAAAATTTAAGAATAGAATTAGTGATCCCTCTTAGGTATATCTACCCCAAAATTTTGGAAACATTTATCCATAAAGATACATGCATCCCAATGTTTGTTGTACCATTATTCACAGTGGCCGAGACATGGAAATAAATGAAGTGCCTTTCGATAGATGATTGAATAAATAAAATGTGGTACATATAAACAATGGAATATTACTCAGCCAAAAGAAAAGGGATAACTTTTTTTTTTAAGCTAAAGAGACCCAAGTTCAATTCCACAGGGTTACTTATTAAATGTTTGACCCTGAATAAATTGCTTAATTTCTCAGATTTCCACATCTATACAATGGGTAGACTTGCGAATACTACTTACAAATAAGTTTGTTGAGAGAATTAAAAGAGCAAATACGCACTAGAGATGCTCAAGTTTTGGGTCTCTCCCACCTGCAAGGCACTGTACAAGGCATAAAGAATCTACAAAGATATTTAAGGAATGCTCGCTAACTTTAAATAACCAAGTTTAGTAAGAGATTGTATTCAAACAATAACTTTTATTATTTTCAAATATTATTGGAACCATAACATAAAATTGAATTAGGCTGTCCCTTCAAGCATGTCAGCCCCTTTTGTCACTGACTTCTTTTTTGTCTGAGCCCATACCATAGAACTGAGACCATTTTTCTTGACTAAGAAATCCATATTACCCTGGGTAACAGTCACCATATTATACTAATATACATTCTCTCAAGTATGTGTTCTTTGTTGATTAGGAAACATTAATAAACTAACTGAACAGAAATATTTGTGATGCTAGAGATTTTTTTAATTATTTTGTCAAGAAATAATAGGTATTTCAATAAATTTTAGTTGTATGAATGAATATTTGCTTTGTTCCCAACACTCTACTAGAGGTTGACCATGTGTTTTCTCAGTCAGTCCTCCATACTATCCTAATGGTGAAATAAAAACACCATTTTACACTAAAAACTGAGGTTAAGATGTTTACCGATTTGCAAACATACTTACCAAGAGACTGAGTTGGAATTTATTTCAGATCTATATCACTCCATCCTGTACAATCTACTTTAGCATCCTTTCTCCTTTTATGAGGCTGAGTTAATCACAGATTAAAAAAAAAATTATTGATAATGCATTAGTTAAAGTCCTTTATTATCTGCTTGACCAGAGAATAATGATAATGGACTGAGCATCCCCACTTAGGAGATAAAATAATTAGAGTAATATCCATAGTAATCATCATCAATATTTTCAACTTTTGTATAGTTTCTTAAAGTTTACAAATACTTTACACGTTTTAGAAATGTTAAGTGACTTGTCCAGTGTCACATGATAAGTGACAAGGCCAGGTTTTTCTGTGATTCTGAAGCCCCTCCATGAAATAATTATTCATCTCCCAAAAAAGTGCTAGCAGTGTTAAAGAAGCAAGTACTTTGGCTGGATATTGTTTGAATTTTTTTTACAAATGAAAGGAGCGACTTTCTCTGAATTATCTTCATCTGTTCCACTCTACTCTGATAGCCCAGTGACACAGGAAGGAAAGTAATCCCCCCACAGTGAAAGCTGGCCATAATTTTTGGAAATGGCAGCAGATACTGGTAAGGTTTACTTCCTCGATATTTGATTGAACATAGTGCTTTCCAGAAATTCATTACATAATATTCTCTCTTTTGATACCAACAAACATTTCAAAGGAACTATAAAATATTAAATCAGAAAAATGTTTAGAAAATACATTTAATCTTATCTAACCATTTTGTAGATGAAGAATCTGAGATATAAGAACTGGCTTTCCCAAGGAAAAGTCAAGATTAAGTCAAATTAATAGGAAAGCCTAGGTTAAGAATGAAGTTTTTTTCTTCCTCTCTCCTTGACTTCCTTCCTTCTTCAATTATTGAGTATCTGTCAAATAAGGGTAGGATTCAAAGGATAAAAATTATTGTCCTATATATTGTGTGCATGTGTGTGTTTGTGTGTTTGTGTGTGTCTGTGTGTTCCAAACAGGGTCCTTATCACTGAAGATACAAAATTACCCCTCCAGAAATTCACTATTCTTGGGAAACAAAATTATTAATAAATAGTCACCCCAAAAAAGCAGTTATGGGTGTCATGATAGTGATATTTTCAAGACAGAATATCCCTCCTCAGAGCCCAAACAGCTTGTTGGTGCCTTCTGTTTATTAGTCTACAGCTTGTTTCATCCCTCCAGATTGATTCTTAATGCCTTGTCAATTGCAAACCTCCTAGGAGATCAGACTAGATGACATTGTAACCTAGAGCAAACCTTAGGGACAAGCCGCTATAGCCACAACTATGACACTTTCCTTCCATTAACCCTGAGTTCTAAAGATGGAACATTTTGGTTTACAATTCCCTAAACACCTCTTGAGTTCAGCTTGCCTCAAGAAGGACCGTACATCAGAATTACACTTTTCTAGCTTCAGTGACTTACATTCTGGTTAGTTTCAGGGGATTCAGGTTTCAAGTATCAAGCCCTGTTCTTAAAAGTCACTGTTTCAAATATTCAGGAGGTAACATTTGTTTGTTTTTTAACTTAGTGGAAGAGAGTAAATGGAAATGGTTTTCCACTTAAGAGGAAGGAGATTTGACTTCAGGTGGTGAATACACAATGCAATATACAGATGATGTATTATAGAGTTGTACACTAGAAACCTATATAATTTTACTAGCCGATGCCACCTCCAATAAATTTAATAAAATTTAAAAAGTAATATAGAAGCTGGATTATAATTAGTACAATTGGTGAGCAACTTTGTTTGGGGGACAGCAAATTCACCCACATCACCCAGCATTTGTAGTTGCTATGGGCTATTAGCAACCATTTTTGCATTTAGTAAATGATTTATGGCAGAGGATTATTTAAAAATTTAACTAACATGTTCTTTCTTCCTTCTCAAAATAACAAATCTGTAATACTGAAAAGTATACAAAGATACATTTTAGAAAGAACAGGTATACATCAAATTAGAGCAAGTTATCAGCCAATATTTTTATCTTTTTAATGAATTTATTGGGGTGGTATTGGTTAATAAGATTAAATAGGTTTCAAGTGTACAATTTAATAATATGTTATATGTATGTTGCATTGTGTGTTCACCACCCGAAGCCAAATTTCCTTCCATTACCATATATTTGACTCCCTTTACCCCTTTCTACCTCCCCTCTACCTACCCTCTTTCCCTCTGGTAACCACTAAACTATTGCCTGTGTCTATGAGTTTTTGTTTCTCTTGTTTGTTTGTTGCTTTCAGTTTTATATCTCACATATGAGTGAAATCATACGGTTGTCAGTCTTTTCTGTCTGATTTATTTCACTTAGCACAATAATCTCAAGATTCAACCATGTTGTCACAAATGGCTGTATTTCATCTTTTCTTATGGCTGAATAATATTCCATTTATATAAGTACCACATCTTATTTATCCAATCATCTATAAAAGGGCACTTCAGTTGTTTCCATGTCTTGACAATCATGAAAAATGTTGCAATGAACTTTGGGGTGTATATATCTTTATGGATGTTTTTTAAATGTTTTGGGTAGATACAAGAGGGATTGCTGAGTCATATGCTAATTCTATTCTTAATTTTTTGAGGAATCTTTATACTTTTTTCCATAATATTAGCCAATATTTTTTTTAAAAAATAGTGGACATAGTGGCACAATATGATCAATCACAAAACTCATTAAATATGCATAAAATATTATATATGTCTGTATATCTATCTCCAACTAAGCCAATCTTAACATCCTGACTGCTGTACACACTTGGACCATTTATTTCCATGAAAAGTAAGAGTCTATCAAGTTTCCATTATTGACATTTTTAATCACACACTAGCTCTGGTTTCCTAAATATTCAACATATTAAAGGCTTATGTCATATCTAATAATAGTCACTTAGATCTAAGAATGAAGTTTTCTGGCTTAAATCATAAAAACCTTACATACCTGACAAAAAGAGAAAACAATTAGAAAAACAGGTCAGTGGTATTACTAATTCTAATCTGCTTTTGCCATGTACTAATATTTTCATCATCGTAAGACCAAGTCATTGATAAAATGTGTGAGCATTTTGGAAGAGTCGTTTTAGGTAATATGCAAAAAACATCCTTGATAAATATTTCTTCTGAATCATTGAATCTTTTATTCAGTACATAATTTTCTATTAATTGCTTTGCCCCATTCACCATACAACTTTTGAGAATGCTAAGGCGTGTAAGACTTGTACTCTCTTTCAGAGACGTGCAAACAAAAAATTAGATGCTGGTTGCCTGAATAATAGCATGGACACAAACAAACTAACATGACATCACAAAAGAAAAATAATAAGTGGCTGTGATGTGGGGGAGTCAGGAAAGCCTGAAAGGAGAGGTGACATTTGAGGACTAAATAGGAGTATTTTAGGGGCATGTGTGAGGGAGAACCGGTAGAGGGAGATTCAAAATGGGAAGTCTGGAGAATCCTAATGGGTTTAATGATCCACAGGCTGCTCAATTACGATTGAAAACGAGAGCAGGAGTGGAGGGAGACAGCTAATGCTATCGCTATTCATACGCACTAGTACCTACTGATTATATGCAGTTCTTCAGGTAAAGAAGCCATCCTTATACATTAAACCAATACTACTTATGGTAAAGATGACTGGCCTCTTACAAACTGGAAAAAAGTCCCAGCCTTTCTTTCTGCTCTACATTATAACTCATCCTTCTCCTGCCAGTCCTCTCTCCCTATAGAAGCCCCCAAGTCCCTTCCACCGTACTTGTTATGCAGAAGGTTGAATACTGAAAAGTTATTCAAATAGCATACCACAAGCTAGCTATTCCAAGCATATCTATTGACTGAAGAGATTTGCATTATGAACTAAGTCAGTGCAAAAATACAATGGTAAATAGCAGCAAAAACAAAGAAGTAGGCCATTTAAACAAAGGAAAAGCACTAACACCACAGTGTATCTATTTCTCCTCAGTTGAAATTTACCCTGGAGAAACTAATATGAACTGATATGAAAATATCACTTTCATTGTTTAAATGAAATCCAATGAAATGGAATGCTAATTCTGTATCTCTGATAGTCAAATAGGAAAATGAGAGCTGCATTCAACTAAACTACATCCACTTTTTGCTGCACACCCACAGTATAATTCTGGAAATATAAACAAGACATAGTCATTGCTCTCAAGGATGTAACAATTCTGCAAAGGACACAAATAAGTAACTGCAATGCAAATTGATAAAGTGTACAAAGGATGGATATACAAAGTGTCATGGGAGGACAGAAGAGAAAGGAATCGTCCTCCTGTATTGAGCTGATATTGCATGGAGGAGGGAAGATAATTAGCCATGAAAACTTGAGAGGTTACATTCAAGCCAGAAGGTTAATAAATGGAAATGTGGACAGGGGCTGCAGATGATCTAGGAGATGGAGTGCCCTTTCAGGAAGAGGAAATAATGTACGAAGTCTCAAGAACATGAGTGTTGCAATTATTTCTGTATTATTTCTGTATGGAGACAGAAAAGAAGTATCAGTAAGGGCTCCTGTTTAAGTTAGAAGGGAGCAGTGATGGGAATTTAAGTGGAAAATATTGCATGGAGCTAGTTTGCAAACAGCCTGCTTACCACAAGAAAGTTGTATCATATCAGATGCTTTAAATAATCAGATTTGCTTTTCAAGAAGAAAAGTCAGGACAAGGTAAAACAAAGGGATTTTAGTTAGGGAGACCTGGGAAGAAGTTATTTCAATAATTTGGGGTGAGAGATTCTGCAACCCAAATCAGGATCTATATTGATTAATTTTTATAATTTAGTCAAAAAACAACTAAAAACATTTAATAAGCCTTTCTCCTAAAGTACTTTTTTTCTTTTTTAAGTAGAAGCATTAAGAAGCTCCACAGGGATCTTGCTTTCAGGAATACCAATATATTCTTATGAACTTGAACAGTGCCCAGGAAACAGCAAGTGTTTAATATTATATGGAATATGTTTGAGTGAATGAATGAACAAATAATGAAATTTTATTTGACATCTGACTTGAATCAGGTTCCCCAAGAACTAGACTTTGAGCAGAGGTTAGAGTACAGGAGGTGTTTGGGGAAGGCGTCTCAGAAAGGATACTTGTAAGGGGACAAGGAAGGCAAGCATGGCTCCTGAACTCCTTATTAAATGAGGACCATCCACTTGGCTGAGGGAAGTTCTCAGAGATGGATTTAGCTACCTATGTCCACGTGCTATTTGGAAACTTTCCTCAGTCTCCCTAGGCATTCATTTCCTAATATAGAAATTGAACATAACAGTAGTGCTTGTCTCAGAGGAATTCCTAAGGATTAAATAAGATATTTCATGGTGCATGGCACACAGTAAGCACTCACTAAATGATTAAATGTAAGAATTATTTAGGAAGCCCTTGAATTATAAGAGTGATTTCCCCCCATTCCTTTCTCAATTAGTCTCCAATAAGTTATCTTGGGGAAGTAAACTTTCAAAGTAAACTATCAGAAGTCAAAGTTCCTTAGGGTGAGGGGTCCATATTTTCTTCTATACGGTCACATCCCAAATGTCTTCTAGAGTGAACATAAAATAAATATGAATTAATGGTTGCACAGAAAGGGTTAATTTCCCTGACAAGCATCGTTCTCCTTCAAGTATGCCACGGGAGGACCTATATTTCCACACCACCCGTGTTACTGTAGAAATTTTTAAAAACTAATAATAAGAGCACTTACCAGACCTGTGAGTAGAGGTGTTCTTAATCTCACAGAAACTAAATTTCATCACTGACAGTGAGACCTTCCTTAAAAAGATATTTGAAGAGTACATGAAAGAATACCCACAAGGAAAGGGCCAAGCAAACTGTCAGGGAGCACTAGCTAGTTAAGGGCTTCAAATTCCAAATTATAACTTCCTTTTTGTTCTTGGTCTCTGTTAGTTTCCAAGGTCCCAATTCTAGCACATAGTTATTCTTCCCACTGAGTCATGTGGGATTATACCACTGTGATCCAAAATGAAACAAACAAAATATCATGGAACCTCTTTATCTTATAAAGAAGAGTTTTTTTAACAACAAAAAAAGACATAAAATTTGTATACATTATATGAAAATAGTTGTATTGGGCTGTATTATCTATAGATGAAATGACATCCCAAATCATTGGTTTTGCTGTGTCGACTTCCTGGAATCCTAACTTTGTGCTGCCATAGGGTTGTACAGCGCTTGAGCGCAGGAGTTACAGCATCAGACAACCTACATTTGAAACCTAGTTCTGCCACTTTACTAGCTATGTGAAGAATTATTTCAGGTTCTCTAAGCCTGAAATAATGGTTACCTTGTTTGCAAAGTGGGTATGAATCGTAGCATCAAATTCATTAGATTTTGTGATGAAAAAATAAAATAATGCATGTAATGTACTCAGTACAACACCTGAAATTTGATAACTCTTATCAATATAAGCAGCCATGATTTTTGAATACTGTAGTAGTTTGCTAGAGCGGCTAGAACCAAAGTACCACAAATTGGGTGGCTTAAATAAGAGAAATGTATTTTCTTACAGTTCTGGAGACTAGAAGTCCGAGATCAAGGGTTGGTTTCTCCTGAGGTCTCTCTCCTTGGTTTACAGATCCTTCTTGCTGTGTCCTCCATGGCCTTTCATTTGTGTGTGTGCATCTCTGGTGTTTCTTCCTTTTCTTATAAGGACATCAGTCATATTGGGTTAAGGCTCCATTGAAATGGCCTCATTTTAACTTAATCACCTCTTTAAAGACCTTAGCTCCAAACAGAGTTATATTCTGAAGTACTGGGGGTTGGGACTTTAACATACAAATTTTGGAGGGTACAAAATTCAGCCCTTAACAACCACCTTCTATTTGTTAAATACTATGTGTCAGACACAATACCAGAAACCACCTTCTTTTAGACTTGCCCCAAGTGTGTTCTTAGCTTTACTCTTTAAGTCAGGTCCTTCAGCAACTTATATACCTGTATATGCTTTTTTTTTTTTTTTCAAAAATACAAAGATTTTTCCCAATTATTTTATATATGCAATGTATGTTCATTATAAAATACTCATACAATACAAAAATGTATAAAAATAAAAGTAAATCTACTGATTATCCCACTACAAAAAAAATAAATAACCACTGTTTCTAATTTTATATGTGGCCATTTTTTTCTTTTTCTGTTCACACATACACAAACTTGTTATTTTCCAATACTGGAATTATACTCTGCCTCTCCCCATATTTTTCACTTAAAATATTTTAGACTTTTTTTTTCATGTCAAGAAGCATAATTCTATATCACACCTTTAACACTTTATAATATTCCATGGTGACTCTGTCTTCCAACATTAGCTTGTTGACAAATTTTTTGCTATTATTAAAAAAAAGCTCAATGAACATCCTTGCTAAAAGTATTCTTGTCCTCCTGATCACTTCTTTCATACTTTCTTGGATAAAGTATAATAAAAAAAAATACTTAGATTTTTTGATACATATTTCCACATTGCCCTACAGAAAGATGTTCTAATTATACTTCTTCTAAGTGCTAATAGGTTAATATAATTGCCAGGAAACATGTTAATCTTGCATGAAACCTATTCTACCCACTGTGTTCCCCCAACCATAACCACCCTTTTGAGAAGCCATATAATATTAACTGAACCAATATAACATGGCCCTTTCTTCTCAGAGTGAAAAGGTTTAAACAGAAGATACAATTTGCAAGTAACAC
This sequence comes from Rousettus aegyptiacus, assembly GCF_014176215.1. NCBI lineage: Eukaryota > Metazoa > Chordata > Mammalia > Chiroptera > Pteropodidae > Rousettus > Rousettus aegyptiacus. The sequence continues at coordinate 19,746,330 of NW_023416289.1, forward strand.
ATGGGAACATATATCCAAAAGCTATATTGCATGCAGTAGAGATGCTAGGCACCCTGTGTTACTTGCAAATTGTATCATCTGCTTTTAGTCTCTAATCAGGGTGGAAATGAAACAGATTCATGAGTTGTAGTGTATTTAATGTATTATACTAAAGTAATATTTAATCTTCTGGCTCAACTTTAGAGAAACAATGCAAAAACAACCCTCACCAACCACTCTCTACCTTCACCTGGTGCCATGATTACCTCACTCACTGAACACCAGCCACATTGATTTTATTCATGTTTCTCTAGTATTAAGCTCACGTCTGACCAAAAGGCTTTCTACTTGCTCTCTCTCATGCAAATACTCTTCCCCTAGGTCACTCCAATGGTTTCTACTCACTCTTTAGGAGTCAATGTCATTCAACTCACTCATGACAACCTCTGAAAGGCCTTCACTGATAGCTCAATAAAAGGCACTTTCACTTCACCCCATTAACCTTCTATTACATTTGTCATTCTTTTCTTCATAGTACATACCATGGGTGAGAATTATCTCACTTAGTTTGTACTCATTTCCTATTGGCCTCTACACAACAGAATGTAAGCTCCATGAGGACAGTAATCTTGGCTGTTTCATCCATTACTTTGTAGAATCTTATCTAACACATTTAATATTTCTTAGACTAAGACATATTTTTTTTCACATTTAAACATCAAGGTATGTGTTACACTTAGTGTCATTCAGATTGCAATCAGCTATAATTGGCATTGCCTGCACATGTTCCAACTTGGTCACAGCTGTTCATATTGTCATCTCTTCATTGGAGTTTGCATACTGTTGAAACTAAATGTATAAGTTTAATTACTATGTAAAATATCTTTGAAAATATTATGTTATGATTCAGCATTGAACTAAGAGATTGAATACACAGAAAGCCATAGAAACAGAGTACCAAAAAAGAGCATATGTTTCATATTAGGCAAACAAATCACTGTAGCAAGAGGAATGACTACATTTCATATTTTCCTTCAAAACAAAAAGAAGCACCTTTTTGTTTAGGGGTGTATAAAATGAGGCTCTGCCAAAGAAGATTAAGCTGTGTTAGATTTTGTTAGTAGGATATATATAAAAGCTGTGCCCATTACCTGCCAAATAAAAGCTTCAAAAATCATAAACATTTATACACCTAATAATAGAGCTTCATAATATATGAAGCAAAAAGAAAAAAGAACTTCAAGTAAAAATGGGCAAATCCACAACTATAGTCAAATATAATTGATAGAAAAAGCAGACAGAACATCGATAAGGATATAGAGGACTTGAAAATAAACAAATTTGACTTAATTGGCATTTTAGAACACCACTCCCAACAACAGCAGAATACATAGTCTTTTCAAGTGCACGTGGAATATTTACAAAGACAGAGCATATTCGGGGCCATAAAATATCTCAATAAATGTAAAAAAAATTCAGGTTATACATAATATATTCTCTGAATACAATAAAATTAAAATAAAAATCAATAATAGAATATCTCTGGGAAATCCTCAAATATTTAGAAATGAAATAACACCCTTACAAATAACCCATACCTCAAAGAAAAACAGAAAAGTTAAAGTTTTTCAACTGAATAAAAATGAAAACACAAAATACAAAAATTTGAGGGATCCTTCTAAAGCAATAAACTTTATAGTACTGTTTAATATGAAGGAAAAGGAGAAAGAAGGCTCAAACCAGGAATCGCAGCATCCATCTTGAGAAATGAGAAGATCAAATTAAATCCAAAGTTAGCAAAAGAAAGGAAATAATTAAGATTAAAGTGGAATTCAATTAAAATTAAAAAAGAAAAGCAAGAGAGAAAGCCATTAAAACCAATAAATATCAGGTTGTTTGGGAAAACTAAAAATACTAACATTAATAAACCTCTACCAAGATTTTTTCACAAAGAGAGAGAGAGAGAAAACAAATTACCAATATCAGGAATGAGAGACTACAGATTCTAAAGATAAGAAAATATTATAAGTAATAATATGTCAAGAAATTAACAACTTAGATGAAATGAACAAATTCCTTGAAAAACACAAAGTACCAAAGCTCACTCAAGAAGGAAGAAATAAACAGAGTAATCCATATCTATTAAGTAAACTGTATTTGAAGTTAAAAACCTTTCCACAAAATTCAAGGCCCAGATAGTTTCGCTGGCAAAATCTGAAAAATATTTAACAAAGAAACTAATCAATTCTACACAAACTCTTGCAAAAATTTGGAAATGAGGGGGATGCTTTCCTACCCATTACATGAAACTAGTATTATCTTAATACGAAAATCAGACAAAGATATTATAAGAAAAGAAAATTATAGACCAATTACTCTCGAGATAATGAATCAAAAATTCTAAGCGAAATTTTAGCGAAATAATTCCAACATTATAAAATAAGGATAATATATCCTGGCCAACTATAGTTTCATCTCAAAATGCATAGTTGGTTAAACATTCAAAAATCAATGTAATTCTCCATATTATTAACACACACACACACACACACACACAAAAACTATATGATATCTCAGTAGATATAGAACATACATTTGACAAAACTCAACATTAATTCCCAACTTAAAAAAAAACTCTCAGCAAACTACAAATAGCAGGGACAGTCTCAACCCACTAAAGACATCTACATAAAACTTATAGCTACCATCAATCATAACATAAAAGACTGAATATTTCCCCCCTAAAAATAGGAATAAAACAAGGATATCCATTCCCACCAGTTCTGTTCAGCATTACACTAGAGATTCTGAGATTCTGCCCAGGGCAATAAGGCCAGGAGAACAAATAAAGCTCATCCAGTTTGGAAAGAGGTAAAACAGTCTTTATTCACAGATGACATGCTAGTTTATATAATGAAAACATGACAGAATGTACAATAAAGCAACCAGAACTAGTAAGTGAGTCTAGAAAGGTTGCAGGATATAAGATCAACATACAAAATCAATTATATTTCTATTTACCAGCAAAAAGCAATTGAAAGTCAAAATTTTTAAATGTATTATTTAGTATCAAAAGTATTAGAGACAAATCTGACAAAATATGTGCAAAGCCTGAACACAGGAAACTACAAAACATTGTTAAGATAAACTGAAGACCTAAATAAATAAAGAGATAAACTGTTTGAGTTAAAAGACTCAATATCATCAAAATATCAGTTCTCCCCAAACTTACCTATAAGTTTAAAGTACACAGTCAAACTCCAAGTAAAAATATTTTGTAGAAATTAACAAATTTTCTTTAACACTCTTAGAGAAATACCTTAAAGGACAGAGTATCCAAAAGAATTTTGAAAAAGAAGAACAAAGTTAGAGGACTAACATTACTACCACAAAGCTAGAGTAATCAAAATAATGAGCATTTGCCAAAAAGATAAACAAAGAGATCACTATAACAGAATGAAGTGCTCAGAAATTAGACTCAACTAATGAATAATTAATTTTCAACAGAGGTGCAAAGACAAGTCAGTGGAGAAAGAATAATCTTTTAAACAAATGGTGATGCAACAATTGGATGTCCATATGTCAAAAAAAAAAAATTTTAATGCTTCATACCATGTATAAAAATTAACTCAAAATGGGTCATAGATTTAATGAAAACCTTGTAAATTACAAACTTCTGGAAGAAAACATAGCAGAAAGTCTTTGTGACTTGGATTAGGAAATCTTTTCTTAGATATAACACCAAAATGATGATCCATTAAAAAAATGATAAATTGGGCTTTGTTAGCATTCTCCAGAGAAAGGGAACCAATAAGATGTATATATATCGAGAGAAAGATTTATTGGAAGGAACTGGCTCACACAATGATGGAGGCTAAGAAATCTCAAGATCTGCATTCTGCAGGCTGGAGACCCAGAAAAGCCGATGTGTAGTTCACATCTGAATCTGAAGGCCTAGGAACCAGGAAAACTGTTAGCATAAATTCCAGTCTGAAAGCCGATGGGCTCAAGACTAAAGAACCAATGTTTCTGTTTGAGTCCAAAATCAGAAATGAGTGATGTCCTAGCTCAAAGCAGTAGAGGAGGAGGAGTTTCCACTCACTCACAAGGAGGCGGCTTCCCACTGACTGGATGAGGGCCACCCACATTAGAGATAACAGTGCTATCTGCTCCACTCAGCCTGATTCAAATGTTAACCTCATCCGAAAACATCCTCACAGACACGCCTGAAGTAATGTTTATCCAAATATCTGTGCATCCAGTTGCCCAGTCGGGTGACACATAAAATTGACCATCACAGACTTCACCAAAATTTAAAATTACTCCTCCTTGAAAGACGCTCTTAAGCAAAAGACAAGCAAAAGACTGGGAGAAAACATTTACAAAACACATACAGTCGTCCCCTCACCCAAAGTTTCACTTTCTGCAGTTTCAGTTACCCGTAGTCGACTGTGGTCCGAAAAATATTAAAATGGAAAACTCCAGAAATAACTCATAAGTTTTAAATTGCGCACCAGAGTAGCGTAATGAAATCTCGCGATGTCCTGCTCCGTGAATCACGGCTCTGCCTAGCAACTTCACGCTGTAGACGCTCCTCACCGCTGGTCACTTAATAGCCATCTTGGTTATTGGTTCGAGTATTGCATATCTCAGGGCTTGTGTTCAAGTAACCCCAAAGCACAATAGTAGTGATGCTGGCAATTCGTATATGCCAAAGAGTAGCCTTACAGTGAAAAGCCAAAAAGTGAAAAAGTGAAAGTTCTAGACTTAATAAAGAAAGAAAAACTTGCACGTTGAGGTTGCTAAAATCTGTGGTAAGAATGAACCTTTTACTCGTGAAATTGTGAAGAAGAAAAGAGAAATTCATGCTAGTTTTGCTGTTGCACTTCAAACAGCAAAAGTTATTGCCACATTGCCTGTTAAGTACTTAGTTAAGACGAAAAGGCATTAAATTTGTGGGTGGAAGACATGAAAAGAAAATGTGTTCTGACTGACAGTAATGATTTTAGCCAGAAAGCATTGCACCTATAAGAGGATTCTGGCAAGGGATTCCCCTGAAACAAGTTAATACCAAGCCATTTACACCAAACAAGTAACACCAAGAAAGTAAGAAATGGTAATACAGTTTAAAGGATAGGTTTAGACTGAAAAATATAAAAATTACTGGAGAGGCTGAGTCTGGTGTTGAAAGAGCTGCTGCCACATTTCTGGTAGAGTTGAAGAAGTTGATTAGTGTTAGCGCTATCTGAGGTTCCAGGTATCCACTGGGGATCTTGGAAGTTATCTCCAGGAGATAAGGTGGGACTACTGTATCTGATAAAGAATTTGTATTCAGAATAGATTAAGAACTCTCAAAATCAACAACAAGAAACCAAACAACCTAGTTTTTTAAATAAGCAAAAGACTGAACAGACACTTCAACAAGGAAGATATATGAATGGCAAATAAGCATATGAAACAAATTTCAACATTATTAGTCATTAGGAAAACGCACATTAAAATTATAACCACATACCACTATACATCTATCTAAATGATTACAATTTTTTTTTTAAATAACCATATCAAGTATTGGAGAGCATGGAGGAACTAGAATTTTCATACCCTGCTAATGGAAAAGTAAAATGGTAGGATCAGTTTGGAAACAGTTGGGCTTTTTCTCTAAAGGTAAGATATGTACCTACCACATAATCTGACCATTCCTCACTTATTATTTACCTAAGAAAGCATATGTCCATATAAAGAGTTAGGCACAGATGTCCATAACACATATATTAGTAATAGCCCCAAACTAGAAACAATGCAAAAGTCCCTCAATGAGCAAATGGGTGAATAAATTGGTATATTATACAGGGAAATACTACTCGGCAATAGAAAGAAATGGATTATTAATATACACTGCGAACATAGATGAACGTCACAATCATTAAGCTGAATGAAAGAAGCTAAACCAAAAATAATATTTATTGTATAATATCATTTATGGCAAATTATAGAAAACGTAAACCATTCCTCACTTATTATTATTATTATAGTGGTAGAAAGCAGGTCAGTGGTTGCCTGAGAACATGGTGGAAGTAAGGGGGAGGTTTTGCAGGTGATAGACATGTCCACTGTCTTGATGTGGTGATGATTTCATGGGTGTAGCATACATCAAAACTCACCATATACCTTAAGTATGTGTAGTTTATTGTATGTTTTTATACCTCAATAAAGCTATTACCAAAAAAAAGCATACATCTCTAATGTGACAATTGAAAAATGAGAGTAGATGAGAAAAGAAAACAGTACAGGTTAGTTCCCCCTTATTATATATAAAAATATTTTATAATGAGAAAATTCGACAATAAAAATGCATACCTAGAGAGATGGACAGAGTATCTTATACAAAATATCTTCACTATATTATTGCCCAATTATATGAATTTTTCTCTTTGAAATTAAAGATCTAGTTCAGAGATTAGCAAAGAAGTTTACAATTTCTGAATTCTGAATTTTTAAAATAAAAATATTTTAAAGTTGTAAAATTAAAATCACATTATATATATAATTAATTGATTTTATAAAAAGTAAAAAATATGATACATGAAGCTACCCAAATATGTTTATCAGTGAACTTTTGCAGATAGTTAAGAAAACATATAATCAAATAAAATTTGTATAAAGTAAATAAATTTAAAAAGCAGAAATATAATACCATGCCCCAAAAGCAACTGATCTTTGTTTAAAAACAACCCAGAATGACAGATACCAAAACATATTTAAACACATAATTCAAATCATAATCATTATACAGTTTTATATTTTTTCTTAATATTGAATCAAAATATTTCTTCCATCACTATAGAAACTCTGCAATAAATTTACTATTTGATTATTTAATTTGGGATGCTTTTAGTAAATTCTAGGTGTGTGCCTATTGCTCTTCAAACTTCATCAAAGCTTTGACTGCTCTTGATAATAACAGAAATTGAAAAGATAGAGGCAGGATCTTAATTTCACATTCTGGATCTCACACAGCAGTCAGTGAGACTATACTGGAGAAAGTTTCCAGTATTTTCTCTGCAATTTGAAGTCTTTTCGGGTTTAGTGTAAATAGTTGTAGGTCAACATCTCAACGACTTTTCTCTAAAACACAAAATAGAATATGTCCAAATGCTATATTTTTCGGGACTATTAAAGTTCCAATGTTATTAAGCTCAAACTTGAACTAGCCCTCTAGGGTGAATTGCAAGAAACACACTCATAAATTCTCTGTGAATTTGGTAGCATTCACTTGGATAGCCTGCATGCTTCTTGAATATTCCCAAGAGGCTCATTTCTGCTTTGGATTTTTCCCAGTTTATTTATAATTACTTATAAATTTTACGTATGTGCAAGTCTACTTATATACATTATAAATGCAGAAAAAAATTTTTTTGCAATGTGAAATAAGAATGAAATAAGCCAAGTTTTAAAAATAATTATCTTATGTATTATTAGAACAAGTAACCTTGTCATTGTCACTAAAAATAATCACTATGATTTGAAGGTCTGGCTCTTAGTTCAACTTATTTCAAAATTGTTTTAGTAGCCTAAATAAGGTACCTCCCACCACAGAGAAATCTTTTAAAAGGGGGAGAAAGAACATCATCAGCTTGCAAAATAAGTCATGATACTCATTCATCAATTGCATAGGGTTCACTTCATGTTCTGGATGTATCATTTTTAAATATCTTGTTAAGCACGATGATTTCATATAAGCTTTAGTTCAGTATCTCAAGGCAAAATAAACAGGTTATGGTATAATAATAATCATATCGATAATCCATATATCAAGTAGTTTCCTATTAAAAAAATTTTTTTTCAGCTGTTTCTTGTTTGACTTGATTAGCTTGTTTCTAATCTCTCTGTGTATTCCAACAAGCTTGTACTGGGAGTACAAGAAATGAGGTTCTATCATTGTCTCATGTTTGCTTTTCTCTTGCATTACTGATATAATTTGGAATTCATGATTTCTTTGTAGTAATTATTGTTAACTGCTTTATTGAGGTATAATTGACATGCAATAAGTTGCACATATTTACAGTGTATAATTAGTTTTGACATATGTACACACTCAGGAAACCATCGCCACACTGTCTTGGTTATGCAGCTTTATATTAAGTCTTAAAATCAGGTAGGGTAAGTCCTCCAATTACATTTGTCTTTTTCAAAGGAGTTTTGCCTATTCTAAGTCCTTTGAATTTGCATATGAATTTTACAGTCAGTTTTTCTATTTCCACACACAAATAAAGGCTGTTGGGGATCTCGATTGGGATGTATTGGATCTATAGATCAATTAGGAGATAATGTACATATTAGCAATTTTTAGTCTTCTTTACAAAATTTCTACTTTCCTATCAATATTAAGAGAGATGTATTAAAATCTATACCTAAAATTGTGTATTTGTCTAGTTACTGCAGTTCTATCAATTTCTAGTATCATGTATTTTAAAGATCTGTTATTAGGTGCATAAACATTTAAAATTATTATGTCCTCTTGATAAACAGACCCTTTTGTCATTATAAAATCACCTTTTGTCTCTGGTAAGATTTTATCTTTAATCAACTTTATCTAATTTTAAAATAGTCAGTCCGGATTTCTGATCAGTGTTAGCACGATATATGTTTCCATTCTTTTAACCTGTTACTTTTTACTTAAGGAACATGTCTTACAGGCAGCATATATAATGTCTTGCCTTTTTATACACTCTAAAAAGCTTTGCTTTTATGATATCATTTATATGTGGAATATAAACCTAAAAGCAACAGTGGAACAGGACAAACAGAGATTCATGGACATGGACTATAGACCCGTGGTTACCAGAGGGTAGGGAATGGGAGAGGAGGGAGGAGATAGACGAGATAAAGGAGGTCAAATATACGAGGATGGGGGAGGTTGAAGTGGTTAAAAGGGATCAAATATGTGGTAGCTGAAGGAAACTGGACTTTGGGCGGTCAACACACAATAGAATATACAAATGTGAAATTATAGTGTACACCTGAAAATTATATAATTGTATTAACCAATGTTACCCCAATAAATTTAATAGAAAAAATAAAAATAAAAAATAAAAACCTGCACTTTTTACTTGATACATTTAAAGTATTTACAGCTAATGCAATTATTCGTATTCATTTGTTTTCTATTAGTCCTATCTTTCATGAGTTTATTTTCTTTTTTCTTTTTTGCCTTCTTTTGTATAAACTAAATATTTTTCTGAATCTACTTTATCTCCTTTATCTCCTTTGTTGGTTGAGTCCTAATTCCTTGCCTTATTTCAGTGGGGTTTTTTATTGCTTTAGAGTTTACAGTATTCATCTTTATCACAATCTACCTTCAAGTAATATGATACCACTTCCCAAATAGCATAAAAGCCTTACAATAGTATACTTTCTATTCTCTGGTTCCCCTTTTATGCTATTGTTGTCATATTTTTTACTTTTACATATGTTGTTCTTACATATATTGTTCTCACACTATGTTGCTCTTTCTGTTTGAACAGTCGATGATCTTTTAAAGTTATTTTAAAATAAGTTTAAAAATTCTGTATTTGTCCATACAGTTACATTTCCAGTGCTGTTTAAAGTTTTCCTACAGCTTACTGATGCTCTATTCATTTTTTCTTTTGTGTCTTTGCTTTATTTTGTTTAGTTTCTACTGTTAAGTCTTTTCATATTTACTTTTTCTTCTACAATGTCTAATCTGCTGTTAATCCCATCTAGTGTATTTTTTTCATTTCATACATTGTGGTTTTCATCTCCAGAATTTCAGTTTGGACCTGTTCTATATCTTCTATGTGTCTAATTAACTTTTAGAACATACAGAATACAATTTTAATAAATGTTTTAGTCTGATAACTCTAATATATGTCATTTCCAAGGTGGTTTTGATTAATTTTGTTTTTCTCATTATGTAACATATTTTCCTACTTCTTTGCTTGCTTGCTAGCTAAATTTTTATTGAATGCCAGATATTGAGAATTTACCTTGTTGGGTACAGGATATTTTGTGTTCCCATTAATATTCTTGAGCTTTGTTCTAGGATACAGATAACTTACTCCAGATGGTTTGATCTTGTTGGACCTTTCATTAGGTAGCACTAAAACAATGTTCTGTGCAGGGGTAATTATTTCCCACTACTGAATTAAGACCCTTCTATGTTTTCTACCAAATGTAAATTATGGTGGGACCAACAGTGTTCCAAGACAGGTAGGACAGAAGCTAGTCCATTGGAGAACCCATAGAAAATTTGGAAAATTTGGACATGCAGTCTAACTTGCTCCCTCCCCAGGGAAAAGCTGAAAACCTGGCGTTTTTCACCTGTTTCCTCTACAGGAAGCCTGAGGGAGGGGTTATGGTGATTGCTTGAAAACCTTATTCAAACTACCATCTTTGCTCTCACTAGCTCCCAGGTGCCTAGAATATGCCAGGTACCATCAGCACTCTGAGAGCAGTGAGATAGAAGCAGTATCTTGGGCATTCCCCAGAAAAGTTGGAATGTTGAACTCATGGCTAACTCTTTCCCTCCCCAAGGAAAAGCTGAGAGTTGGAGGATTCCCTCTCATTGTACAGTACTATGCCAAGAACAGGGATTTTGGTCAGAGAGTGTCTCAGATTTTCCTACCTGCTTCAATGGGGCTGGTTTCATGCTTGGTCAGAGTGCAGGAGGCCCTCACCAACTTTCTGGATTTCTTATAAGAGGAACTTGTTCATATATTATTGAATCAATGTGTTCATGGAGGGAAAGAGAGTCCAAGGCTTTCAATTCCATCATCTTGCTGATGTCACATCTCCTCTCTTAAACAGTAATGTGGACCTTTTGTATGATGATCCATAAGGTACAGAAAACATGAACTGAGCTAAATGCTATGAAGCAATACAATGCTTTTCACTTAGAGCATCTTACCAAGGAAATTGATTGCAAATGAAACATTTTCTTGAGAAAGTTAACAGATGATGAGTAGAGGAAAACTTCTCCAAGAAAATGAAGTGTTCCTATAAAGAACGCACATAATAGGAAGAGGAATAAAGGGTTGGAGCCTAGAGAAAGTATGAGGCAGGATGGGGCCAGGGAGGCGGCAGGGTTCTGATCATGCAGTTTTAGAACCTTAGCAAGTATTTTAAACTTTATTCTGAGAGCAATCAGAAAACACTACATGGTTATTAGCAGAAAATAACAATCAGATTTATGTTTTGAAAAGACTGTTTTTTTTTTTTGTTCTTTCCAGAAAATCAAAAGGAAAAGGAAGAAGCAAGACAGAAAACCTAGCTGTCCTATACCAAAACTAGTATGTTGGAAGGACACTAGAACAAAAGGAAAATGCACCAAGTTTCAGCCCACAGAATACACAGAATACATCGGTTGGGATACCCTTGCCATGGAAGAGTGAGGAAGAAAACCAACACTCGGCAGTACTGTGTGTGGTTAAAGTGACTTAGCCTGTAGAGTACAAAAGACTTCAGTTCAAGTCCTGACATGGCCACTTAATAGTTCTAGACAAGTTAAGTATTCCTAGTTTACAGATGAACACACTGAAGCTCAAAGAGGTAAATCATACTCACCTCACACAGTTGTAGTGTGGTTGTGAACCTCTCAGCAAAATGCTAGCCCCACAATAAGTACACCAAAAAATGTTAGCTCTCATAGGTGGTACTGTAAAATATTAACTGATATACATTCCAGGACACACAGCTGGTAGACATAAAATTGTTTAAAAAAAAAAAATACCTTTCCAATTCACATAGACTATTTAGCAAAAGAATTATACCAATTTATACCCCTCCAAAAAAAATCCAATTTCATACTCTAGCACTAACATTAATGATTATCTTTTAATATAATGTCAGACAGGTAGTAGACTTAGGGTGATCATTTCATAAGGTATATTAATGTCTAATCACTATGTTGTACACCTGAAACTAATATAATATTGTATGTCAACTGTAACTGAAAAATAAATTTTTAAAAATTGTCATTCAAAAATATTCTGTTGTCATTTGATTTATTACCTATTATCATTTTGCTTTTGTTATTTGACATGAGTTGATAGGGCTATATTGTTACTCAAAATGATCTATACTTACAACTTTAAATAGGAAACGTGGCATTACACCTACATAAAATCCTTGAAAAATATATGCATGTTCAATGCACATTACAGTTTATCCTACAAATATGCTGACCATCATCAAATTGGCCTTCAATGGAAGAGTTTGGGAAGTAACAGTTTTTGCTAGTGATCCTTCCCCCTTTGAGTCTATCTCATCTCCATATAACATGTCAATTTCCTTAGAAATACTCCAGAAATTAAATACTATGAAAAAAATATTTCTAATTAAAATGAATGTCTTCTCTGATTAAAATCCCAGTAGATGTGCCTTTTAGGGAGAAACTTTTTTGAGTGTACTTACAATTGGATAGGTTTTAAAGTTTCTTAATTATTTACATTTCTTATCCTTGAACCAATATAATGATAAAACTGAATGAGAGCTAACGAGCTCCCTTTTATTTGAGTGTAAGGATCAAATTCCATGAGGATAAACAATGCCCAAATAGTACCCTATGTTTCCACTTCAATCCATTTTGCTGCCTCTTTAGACAAGTAACATGAAGCCAAAAATTCGCCCTGTTTATAATCAACAGCTCAGCCTTTAATACCATCACAGTTTTCTCTGCAAATGTTGCCTAAGTACTTGAAAAATCATCTTAAAATACATTTTTTCAAGTGGCAAGCATAATTGGTGTAACATGAATTAATCCGACTAATATTCAGACTGATGATGTTTATTTTGATCTTGTTCAGACACTCACCACACTCTTATGTGTAACATGAATATGGAAAAAGCTGATTAGTGGTAATGGGAAATCTAACTTTCAGTGCTGACCCTGACGCTTAAATTTTTCTTTTAGGTTGAAAAACTGAGTTCAGCAATTCGAGTCAGGGTTCGGTAAAATGGGGTTATTTTTAGACTGGGTGCTATCTAAGGAAGTCTTCAGTTGATGTTTGTATGAATCTCTCTGCCCAAGGTCATGTTGATAATAAGAAATATGTCACTATAATGGAACTTAGAGCCCATAAATATAGGCTATACAAAGGTGAATCTAACCTTAAAGTTGTTTTTGTAAGCATAATAAGGGAGATACCAGTACATTAACGTGGATATGTCACAAGGTGGAATTTGAAGTGGACAGGTAATTATTTTTATTCCTTCTGTTTTTTATTACCTCATGTTTACAAGGCTGAATTAAATACGCTCAATTGTCCTGTGCAAAGCCCTTTTCTTGTTTTACTTTCTTTTGATTTTATCCTTTATCTTCAGTGCCCATTGCCTTCCTCATCTCCCTACCCACAGTCTTGACAATATATGTAACTTTGTAAAACATATGCTATTTTATGTGCATGTATTTTCAGCTTATATAAATGATTTTTAATTTCCTTAATGTATAATTCAAAACCATGCATTCAAAATCTATCCAAGTTGCACCATATGTATCTAATTCATTGATTACGATATTTTACTTATTTTACCAAAAACAGACACATAGGTTACCTCAAATTTTTCACTATTACAAATATTATATAAGCCAATTGAAATCTAAGGATCAACACAAAAACCATGTTAGCAGGGATTGAAGAAAGGATAATACCATACTCTTGAGCATATCCCCTTCATAAATATATGTGACATTTTTAATAGGGTATATAACCAGAAGTAGGAATTGTTAACCTATAGATCATGTCATTCTTAATTTCATTACTGCCAAATTACTCTCCAAAATAACTGTATCATGTTTTTATATCTCTTCCAGCAGTGCAAGAAGGCTTGTGTTTGTCCACATCTCAATCAAAATTCAGTACTTTCTGACTTTCTATTTTTTTTCAACATAATGAGTAAAATGGTATCTCGCTGTTTTAACTTGCCTTTTTTCCAGTATAGTAAGCTTGAGTATCTTTCCCTGTACTTTTTTGTCATTGTAATAGGATAAGTTAGGCCATGCTGAAATATCAATGTCATAATTCAACAAACTTTTAGCTTTTATGCTGGGCAAGCTTCCAGGGCAAAGCTCCTTCTGTGGTTGCTATAGACAGCTTCCAGCTCATGACTTACTGCCTCAGCAGATGGCCTCCCATGCTGCCACCAAGGGGGACAGAAGATAGAGGAGGCATTCCAGTTCTTTCTGGCCTTCGCCCAGATGTGACATATGTCACTCAGGGACCATTAGCCAGAACAAGTTACTTAATTCCACAGAAGACTAGAAAATGTAGAGGATTGCATGAATATTTTGTGAGTTCTGTCTGCCACGGCAATTTAAGTTTCCAATGTGTCTGTATGTTTTGGCTTGTTACAATACATTTTATGCCTTTATAAAAAAAAAAAAATGTAAGCAATGATCAAGGAATCAATTTTGTGTGTCATTGCCAGATGAAATTATGTCACTCCTCAGTTCACAAGCTCCCCACCGCCTAATAGGCTAAACTTCTTGGCCCAGTTTTTCTCTCCAGTAATAACAGCTCAAATTTAGGATGACTTTCCAATGCCACAAAATTTTGATCAGTTTTTATTTAATCTTTGTATAAATTGGAAAACAGTGATGGTCCCTTAAGAATTGGTATAGAACTGAATAAAATTTCATAAGGTGCCTGCCTGACAGTTACGTGATTGTGATTTGTAGAGCTTTCATTTCATAACCCTAAGCAATACCGACCTCAGAGAAAATAGATAGAATGAGGAACAAAAAAAAAAAAAATGAATATGTTAATTCATCTTTGTTCTACACTTCCTAACTTCCTACTTGATAACTGCCCCATAAAAGTCTAAATTAATTTCTGAATTAAACTTGCACCAATTTTCTTTTGAGAAAGTTGATTCATTGTCAAGATATTTCATATACAATATGCAAGAAAAGATGACAGGTAAATGGATTTTACAAGGAACACATTGACAGATAACAGGAAGGTATAGAAATAAACAAACAAAAAATAAGTGCTATGCGGTGACTCTCAAGAGGACAACAGAAAGAACACATTTGAAACTATGCTCTTCAATTATTTCAGTTGAGCACACAATACAAATAGCTCTTAGGGTAAGCTGAAGTATCTGGAAGTTTGCAGTCCCACTTTTTAAAAAAAAAAATTTACCTCTGCTACATTTTGTAAAATGTCACTTCAATTATTTTTGCACAATAGCACTGGAGAAACAACGTTCCCTCTGATTAACTTGACACATGGTAATTCAGGTAGAGTTTAACTTTATTTTTCTTTGACTAGAACAAACTGTCTCTCTGCCCTTGCTTATACAAAATGCTATTATTTTCACCCCTTTTATTTGTATAATCTGTGGCTTGGTTTCATCTTAAATACTTGTGATTGGTACACTGAGGCAAGGTTTAACTGCATCAAACTTACAGCTAAGAAAGCATAATGGTGTGCAGAGGAGAGATGGGGGAAGATTCAGTACAAACATAACACTTGTTAAACAAAAGCCAAGGTTTTTTTTTTTTTTAATGCTCTGACAGAACAATGAATTAGCAAAGAGTTTCCAACCTAAAAACAAAAGAAAACATAAAGAGGAAATATTTCCAGGACAACTTGGTTTCAATTCTACTTTACACTGAAGGATATTTCTTTACTCTCAAATTTAGAAGTTTAGATCGGAGGGACTCTCCAATTTGATTTCATCCTAATAGGAAAAGCTCACAAGTGAAGTTACATGTCCTCCTTAAAGAGTGTTGGCATATTAGATGATCCTCAGGAATGGCAATTGGCTGTGAGAACATGTATACACATACACTATTATTAATTAAATGTGAATTTTCCCCTTAATTATGCTACATTTAATTGGACTGTACTGGAGTAGATGACAGCATCAGGCAAAACCTAGAGTTTAAAAGTCACCTTAGAGGCTACATCAGCCTACAAAGCTTACTTATTTTCTCTCTGTAACACACTTTATTTGATTTACATTAAATTCTATTCAGTGTCAATTTGGCCTTTGTACACAATATCTAGATAGATTATTTCATAATTAAACATGAAAAAAAAAAGAAAGAAAAGGGGACTTATTGAGTATCTACAACTGGCCAGTCATTCTTTAAAGTCTTTTATATGTATTAACTCTCATTATCTTCACAATTATCAAAATTTGCACCCATTTAAAAAAAAAAACTTATACCCATTTACCAGTCTTATATTTATATTTTTTGATTTTGCATTTTATTTTTTATAAAATTAATAATGTTCCTCAAAGAAATTGTGGAAAGATATTTAAAGGAAACTACAAATCATCTATAATCTACAGTCTAGAGATTATCACTATTAAGCTTCTATTCATTTTCTATGTGGAAATCTTAGTTTTTAATGTAATTGGAATCACATAGGTTATGCAGTTTCTTGCCTTTCAATTTTCACTGAAATTATATCATCAACATTTTCCTCTGTCATTATAAATTCTCCATCCATGATTTTGAAGGGCCTATTATGTTTCATCATTTGGATGCACCATAATTAGTCTAACCTTTCTGGAATTTTGGGGGGCATTTAACTTGCTTAGAATGTTACTTTCTATGAAACCGGAATACATCTGCAATAGTAAGATTATGAACTGCTGTGGCCACGGCTTCCCTTTAGAGGTTATTGCTATAATCCAATTGAAATCTAAAGGCCAGCATAAAAAAAATAAAAATAAAAGTGTTAGTGGGGGATGAAGAAGTGTGGATAGTTTGGAGAGAGATTTAAGTCGGCAAGATATACAGTGTTCTCTCTTATTTACTCTATTATTCCAACCAAAATTTAAAAGAGTAGGTTCAAAACATTTAGGAATTTATATACTGAGCTTCAGATCTTCTTGAACCCTACCTAGTCAAATATGCACACACCTCAGTAAACTCAATATAAATTTTCTTTTTTGGTAACCTTTAAGTTAGTTTTATAACCTGCAACAAGAAGAAACCTAATACATATTTACTGATGAACAAACATATTTAGAGTCTATAATAAAGATGATAATAGGCCCATTCTATTCTCAGCAGGCTACCTTGGGATTAAAGGTAGTTCATTTAAAACAGATACTGAAACAGTAGAGTCCCTTCACCCCCACAAGACAAGAGAGAAGGACATGAAGTTTCCCAAACCAGTTCCTACAAGGAACAGTAATATAAACAGAAATAGTTAGCTTCACATAGTGAAAGTTATCCATAAGGTTAAATATTGTCTTGTATAAGAGGAAATAGATTTGTTCTGTGTGATTGCATGGCTTGGAATTTAGACCAATGAAATATAATTTTGTTTGATACAAGGAAGAACATTCCAAAAGAGTGGAATAAAAATGAATCGAGCTGCCTCAGGAAGTAGTACATCTCTGTGACTGGAACACTTAGATATATACTAAATAGTCATTTGATGAATATGTTAAGTAGGTAAGTCAAAATGTTGGTTAAAAAAGTCTCTATTATGTGACATTCCAATTAACTTCCAAATTTGATGTTTGTTTTCTTATCATACTATAGGCTATTATAATAAGAAGCTTAAAAGTTTTTTTGTTGTTGTTTGTTTTCAGATTGAATGCTGCCTGGCTTCTCTTTGAGAAGCCAGGAAAAAAAGCTTGGTAGGCATGTTACCAACTGATGTGCCATCAAGATTATTTTTCCAAAGAAGTATGAGAAAGTGTCACTCAGAGTACAAATTATGGTTTAGAGGAAAGGAAGTCATCCAAGGAGGCAGTGTCAAGTCTGAGGGTGAGAAGAGACAAGAGATGTGAGAACCAGTAACAAGATCAGAAAACATCAGAAAGCAGCGAAGGGAATGAGACAAAGCGCGAGGGTCAGAAACGGCAGCAAACAATGAGCTAGTATTACCTTCTGTGGTGCTTTATGCCAGGCGAGGGTCTTAAAGGAATAGTGGGGTGCTTGAAAAAAGAGGAAACATTTATAGAGACAATAGTATAGTAGTGTGTTTCATCTCAAGTATTTACATAAAAATGCAAAGATAAATTTTAAGAATTTTGATACACTAATGAATATAGAATGTGTGATAGGAGTTCAAAATGCAAGGGGGGGAAATAACCTGAATTTCTTAAAATTTCAATGTAACTGCAAACTCATGTATAGAAATTAAAACCTAGATGAGGAAAAGCATTCACACTTCAGTATTTAACTCTTTTGTAGGATTTTAACTCTTTGGCTCTCAATAAGGGAGTCCGCTGTTAAAGGACAGTTCATGCTTCTTTCAGTCAAATGGAAGCCATAGAACTGTCACAAGTTTGTGACATGAAAGCAAAGAGCATGAGCTTTGCAATTCTACAGGCACAAAGTCAAATTCTAGCTTTGCTTTTGCTAAGTTACTTTGCAGGAAATGGCATGACCTCTCCGCGCTTCAACTTTTTTGTTTATAAATAAAAAGTTGTTCTGAGGGTTAAATGAAAAAATATATTTGGTGAGTTTAGCACAGTTCTTAGAACATTATAAGTGTGGCTATGGTAATAAGTTTTTTAAAGGTTTGGTGCATGCATCTGTTCGTTAATTAAAAGTTTACTGACTGTTGAAGCTTGGCCTGATCTATTCAGCATCACCATTACAGAAACTAGAAATTTTCACAAAATCCAAGCACAAGAGGAACCAATGATGGCGTCCAAATAAGAAGGAAGACCCTATGTTAAAATCTGGAGTTGTGATGAACTTTTCACTCTACTTCCTGAGAAGAAAAACCAAAATGGTCTTTGTCGTAAACAGATCTCCATATGTTGCAATGCTGTAGTGTGAAGTGAGTGATAGTGTCATCCAGGGGTCATTTGTACAAACCAAGAGCCCAGCAGAATCTGGGCTTCTCCGAACATGCTGGGCTTCCTCTCAACCTGATACCGACAACTGAGTTAAACAACAGCCAAATTTACTTCATTCAGATCATTTATTTTGATAAAGTGTCTTCAAAGTTTAGCTTCCTGGGGTTAAGACAGTCACTTTACTTAATTTACAGCTCTGTTAACTTGACAACATATCAAAGATACAGCAAAACTTGGCACTTGACCAGGGAAATGGTGCATGCGTTAGGTCAATTTTCAAAAATGTTTTCAAATTGCAATGAATCCACAGTTAGCTTCCTGGCATATAAATCATTGCTATGGACTCATTAATAGGAAACTTGGAAGCGGAGAAAGATGGGAAAGGTGGAGTGAGATTAGAGAGAAGAGTCTTGACCTCTCAAGGAAGGGTGGGATGAAAGAGTAGGGGATGTGAAAGAGGCACCAGCGAGACAGAGGTTTACAGCCACAATATAATCTATAAATCACCAGAATGACTGCAATGTAAATAAGCTTTTAAATATCTAGTTCAGTTTCTATACATCGGATTTAAAAAAGAAGTAAAATAACTCACTACTTTCCAAATGTTTATCAATCTTCTGACAGAACTACATTTAGAACTACAGTTTCCTCACCTCTATACCATTTCTATGTTACATTTTTAAAATGATACTACATCATCAAGGCCATACCTTAGAAATCCACCTTCAGAAAAAAATATAGCATACACGCTACTGATTAAGCATTAACACTGGCAACAAACCAACCTAGACCTGATTTTTTTTTTTTTTAAATCATGACTAGCTGTGTGACCTTGCTTACTTTGCTTATCTTTTCTGAATGCTGCTTTGGTTTTTGTTTTCTCATTATTTCTAAAAGATTTGTGCATTGGTTGGAAGGTAGTGAGATATAAATACACCCATCTCATCTCATTTTTGTTTTTATAATACAAAATTAAATAACATTTGTAAGGTACTTAGCATAATCCCTGACACCGAGAGGGTATTTTGGAAAAGGAAGGTCTTATATTAAAGGTCAGAGTTTTGGATGTATCTTCCTAATCAGACCGTTAGATCTGACAGATCCACTTCATTTTGAGATACACACTGAAAACTTTAGCTACACAAGGAGGCAGAGTCTGATTATGTTCATTGACTGACTATAAAGGGCATCACAAATATACTAAATTCCTTTTCACACAGCTGAAGCTGACTGAATCAAATATTTGATGTTAGGTACAGACTTAGTTTGGTTCTTTTTAAGTATACAAAAGCAAGCAGTGATTTGAGAAACAGCCTTAGAAAATGCGGGAAAGTGCTGGAGCAAAACATGACCCATCTGGCTCCACCTTGGTCATGCTTGCAGATGACCACGCAGAAAGGTGAGGTCAGGAATCACCCAGTCTCCTGTGAGCCTTCATAGCTAAACTACTTGTTTCTAATCTCAAATAAGAAATAATAGGAGTTAAACACTGAAGCAAGAAGAACCTCTGTCAATGAATAAACACTTGGGCGAAGTGGTTAAGGCCAACCATTGCAATATTATTCAATCTAGACCCCAAATCAGGATCAGGTGCATGCCAGGGAAGCATAGGTTTTTGTTTGTTGTTGCTGTTTTTTTTTTCTTTCAGTACCAACCCAAAAGAACAAAAGAAAGTGGAGGCAAAACGCTTCTATTTTTTGCCTTATATTCCTATTTCTCATTCAGAGAGTAATCCTGAAGGAGCTACACAAAGGTATTCCCCAGAGTTAAGCCATGGAATTTTCAAGGGCAAAGCCAAACTACAAAAACCTTATAGTGGGGACAGGTTTGGAGAAATTACTCTCGTTAGACATGGAGTGTTTTCTTTTTATTATTTAAAGATGATAGGTAAAAGAGGAAAACGATGTGTACAACCTTTAGGAGTGTTCTTAATATTCTGCATTTTCAGAAGTCAAGGTGAAACAGAGGCAGGGGACAACAAATTTGCCAATGGCTCTGTTCTGAATGTCAGTGTAAATGGCTTCTGAAGCCCCTCAACTCTTTGCCTGTTCCAGCCACCAAGGACAAAGATCCATTCTCTGAACCGTCCATCTCTGTCCCCCTAACTTAACTTCTCATAACATCCATTTTGAAAGCCTCCTAATGGAACAAAAACAAAAAGTCTCACTTCTTATTCCCTATAAACTTGGTTTTTAAAATGGGGTTCTAGAAACTACTTGGCACCTTGTTAGAAACACAGATTCTCGGGCCCCACTCCAGATGTAGTGAATCTGAATCTTAACAAGACCCCTAGATGATCTCACGTACATGAAAAACTGAATACTACTGTTCTAGATATTTCCATCAACAAAAGAAACACAACAAAATCTTCTGCCTGTTCCCTCTTGTGTCCAAACAGCACTGGCAGCCCAAATTGCACAATGATTGTTTGTTAATTGTACAGACATTTGACAAGCCCAGCAAGCACTCTAATTCAAATGCATCCAAAATGATTCTGCTCATCAGTAAGAGCACCATTTGTGAATTCACACCTGGCTCGTGAAAATCATAACTATTAATCAATCATCTCCTAAGTGAAGAGACCTGCAAATGAGAGGCGGTATGCTCATGATGATCATGGTTTGATGGTCAGTTAGCAGCCATATTCTAAATTCTGAACTGACCTTACAGTACAAGGACTATTTTTCCTATAGTCAAGCTTGTGCCAGCAACTCTCATTCTTACAAACACTTGCATTTCACTTCTCAAAATATCTATTTTACGTTACACGGGACATGTGTAGAATTTGTCCCTGAGCTGCAATCATGCATATACTGTAGGAATCTATGAGGGAAAGGAACTCTGGAAAAAATTACAAGGTTTATCAAATAGAAAAGTCATTACTCATACATTCTAACATTTGTTTCTTGAATGCTAAACGTTTTTTTCTCTTTTTTTTCTTTTTTTCTCTTCTTTAATTTCCAGCTTTCTTTGAATACTAAATATCTTTTGAATGGTTTCTATGTGCCTGCCATGTTGGTAACAAGACACATCTTTAGGGAGGTAGGATAAATTAACAGATTGTCATCATGCTCAGTTATATGCACTAATTAGGGAGAGTTTGGGGTGATGAAGGTCCAGAAAAGATTGTCTAATAAAATTCTCAAAGATCAGAGCATGTTACCTAGAGAACATGACATTTAGGTCACTGTGGGCAAAGAGCAACTATTTGATGAACATAGAGAGGAAAGAAAAGAATGTACCAGATAGGCAGGAAACACACACACACAAAGTACAAAGGCCTAGAGGAAAGAAGAAACATAAGACAACCAGGGAGCTAACTGGAGTAGCCACTATGCCTACAGTATAGAATGGGGTCACTGGCAAGGGGCACAAATAATGAAATCAGAGGGGGAAGCAGGATACACGTCAGGAAGAACCTCATGAGCCATGCTAATAAGGTTGGACACTGAATGCCAATGAAGTTGGAAAATCAGACTAACTTCTTGGATCTCTTTGGTTGCAGTTTGGGGAATAGATTGGGGTATGACCAGACTAGTGGTAGAGAGACTAGTTAATAGATACATAGGTTCAGAGGTGAGGAGGGGTCCTCTGACATATGTCTCCAGAGCTGCTACATAAGGCTCAAGACACAGGAACAGTAATAATGAGATAAAGCAGAGATTCTGAAGCCCAAAGGGACCTGATTGGTGCATCCCCTGAAGGGATTAGACAAAGTCAGAATAGAAAAGAGCAAGAACAATGATGAGGATGGTGACGAAAAGGGAAAAGATGAAACAAGGCAATTCGGGGTCCAGACTATGAATACTGAACAGGCTCTACTGTTGGTCTTCCCCAGGCTCAGCAGACCTTTAAAAAGGACAAACGGGGAGAAAAAGGAAACCCATTCCATTTTTTAAATGCCACCTATAGACATTACCAAAGGGTAATTTGAAACATTTAATAAAGCATATACACAAACAAACATACTGCATTTGGGGTGTACTACCAAATTTGATGAAAATATCCTAATATATTACAAATTCGTTTGTCATGGAACACACAGGCAAATGCAAAATATTGAATAGCCAGCACTGATGAAAGTTTTGTTTCCAATCATTCAATTATTCAAACATGGTTTCTTAATGTGAGAATGGAAAATAATAAAGCCCAAGCAAATTAAGCATATGGACATATTTTTAAGGTATGCTTGATTTTTCACTATTAACCAAATGTTAAATACATTTTATTGGCACAAAAGACTTCCATCACTAATTAACCCATTGGTATTATGAATTCTCTTCATTCACACTCTCCCATGCAGTTTGATCAGACCAACGTGTGGGTGTCTGTGTGAGTGTGTCTGTACGTATTTTGTTTGTTTTCTTAGAGCAGAGAACAATTGTCTTGAAAAGGTACTTATACTTGCTAGGAGGTAAGTAACTTCCAAACCCAACTTTCTTTAACTCTAAACGAGCCAGTCTCTCTTTTGATGACACAATGAAAACTATGATTTTAAAATATGGTGAAATATTTCAGTATGGTTGAAGAGTTAAATCTCATCCATTTTGGCATGGCACCACATATGCAAAAATATATATATATATTAGACTTTTGAAGTGCTTAAGTAAGGAAACCAGCATGAGTTTGGATAATACTTTTAATGTTCCCTTAGGTGTTTTTTCTTTTCCAAAACTGCAGTAGGAGACAGACATCACAGCTGTCCCGAGTCAGATAGTGTCCCTCCAAAATTCATGTTCATCAGAACCTCTGAATGCGACTTTGTTTGGAAATTGGGTATTTGCAGAGGTAATTCATCAAGTTAAGGTGTGGTCCCTAATCTGATGACTGATGTTCTTAGGAGGAGGAAATTTGGACATAAACACATAGAGAGGAGAATACCATGTGAAGACACACAGAGAGAATGTCACATAACGATGGGGACAGAGATTGGAGTGATGTGTCTATAAACCAAGAAATGCCAAGGTGGCTGGCAATCACCAGAAGCTAGGACGAGACAAAGGGAGCTCCCTTAAAGCCTTCAGGGAAAGCAGTGGCCCTACCGACACCTTGATTTCAGACTTCTAGACTCTAGAACTAAAATAAGGCATATAAATTTCTGAGACTATTTCCGTTGCTTTAAGCCACCCACTCCCACCCTCCAGTTTGTGGTAATTTGTTACAGAAGCCCTAGGAAACTAATACAATATCTTTTTATTATTGTACTGATTTAGTCAAAGAACAATCTTCTAGAGACTTCCTGAAGTACCTACTGTCCTGACATTAAGAACAAATCCTTCAGAGCCTAAAGAATAGAAACTACAGTGAAGGAGAGAACCCTAATCACAGTAAGTCCGTCCAAATGAAAGCTTGGCTCAATGCGCACTTCATTACTCCTTCTGCCCTCAACCAAAAACAAACAAACAAACAAACAAAACTGATGCTCTTAGTTGAAATCTCTGAAATTGTCCAAAAAGAGTGCCTCATCCTAAAACCTGAAGAAGTAAGATTGAAAATACTACAGGGAGATTCTTCCATCCCCATCGCAAGAGACTGGTATTAATTTTCTATTGCTGCCATAGCAAATTACCACAATTTAGCAGCTTATAACATCTGTTTATTATATCATGGTTCTGTAGATCAGAAATCTGGTGGCCTCAGGTGATTGCTATGCTTAAAGTCTCGGAAGTATGGAATGAAGGTTCCAGCAGGGTTGCATTCCCTTCTGGAGGCTGTAAGGGAGAATTTGTTTCCAGGCTCATTTGGTTGTTGGCTGAATTCGGTTCCACACCATTATAGGACTGAGGTCCTGTTTTCTTGGTGGCTGTCAATTTAGGGGCACATTTAGTTCCTAGAAGCCCCTCTCCAGTCCTTGTCAGAACCAGCAACAGTTGAGACAAACTCTTCTCACCCAGCCCATCTCTACTTTCCTCTTCCACCTTTTAAAGGCTCGGGTGCTTAGACTAGACCCACCCTGATAATCCAAGACAATCTCCCTATTTTAAGGTCAGCTGGCTAGCAATCTTAATTGGACCTGCAAAATTCCTTTACAGCAGTACCCAGATTAGTGTTTGCCTGAACAATCAGGGGACAGGAGCTATGGGGACAGCTTTAGAATTCTGCCTACCAAGATGTTACAGAATGACTCACTCGGAGAAGCTTCTGGAGCAGATCCCTGGCATGACGAAGGCCGTGCTGTCTCTCCTGTGGTTGGTCAGGCTGGTGGGGCTGAATATCCTTGGAAATCCAAGATTCAAGCACAATTAATGCTGATGATACCATGTCCACTCCATGTTACTGCTAAAAGCTTCCAGGGCCCTATCTCGGTCCTTTTGTCACACTGGAGCTTTAAGTAATCTAACTACCGGCTAAAAAAATGCAATGAACTAAGCATATAGCCAAACAAAGGGGGAAAGGGTGTCAATTTTCTGCAAACCTAACATGATATAGTCAGGCAGCCTGCTCTCATGTCTGGATCATAAGGATGACTGCTCTGAGCATGGGTTTCTGGTTTCCTTTCTGACACACCGGAACTCGTGCTAACAGTAATGACAGGAGCCAGGTTGCTGAGAGAAAACCCGATTTGTGTGCTCAGGTTCGTTATTGCTTAACTGCAATTATGCTTCCATGAGAGTGTTGCTTTATGAACCGCCCATTTAATTTCTAAGACTGAAAACCTTCTGGTAGAATAATTGCCTGACATAGAACACCTAGGAGGTGAATTGAAATAAAAAGCCTTTAACTGAGTGGCAAAGAGAAAGTATTAAATGCATGATGAAAAGTTCTATGTCACTAATAGTGAATGCAAAAACGAAAAAAGCCAGATGAATGTTCTCTCTCACATCCTGTCTTCTCGTTGTGGAACATGCGAATTTCCATTCTACACTGGACACCCCAAAAGAGCTTAGCAATTCTGTTTTCTTTGCTGAAAACAAGGAAGAGTAATTGATTTGTTTGGTCTGTTGAGTATTTTCTTGCTGAAACTACTTCCTTAAAACAGCAGTTCTCAAACTTTTTGGCACCAGGGACCAGTTCTCCTATGAGATTCTAACACTTGATGATCTGAGGTGGAGCTGTGGTGGTGATGCTAGTGCTGGAGAGAGGCTGCAGATACAGATGAAGCTTTGCTCACTTGCCTGCTACTCACCTCCTACTGTGTGGCCCAGTTCCTAACAGGCCAAAGACTGGTACCAGTCTGCAGCCTAGGGGTTGGGGACCTCTGCCTTAAAAGATTCCTTTATAACACCCCAGCTTCAGATCAGACTTTGAGTCAGACATACCTGGGTTCTGTCACTTGCCACCATTATGACCTCAGGTGAGTGAGTCATGGAAACCCTCTGAGCCTCAGCTTTCTCAGCTATGATGTGGAAATACAAACATCCATTTCTTAGATAGTTAAGAGAAATACAACACAGTAGATGCTCAAACACTAAATCTCTTTTCCCTGTTCTCCTGTCTCCTTGTTTATGTTCTAATTAATCTCTGGCTTGTGCTTGCAGGAGTATTGCAAATGGATTATAAATCCTCTAAAAGCAAGAACTATACCAATGGGATTTCAAGAAAAAAGTCTTTGATTGGTATTCAGGAGATTTAGGCCTAAGGGTGTGAGAGTAACCTTGATTAAGCCCATTGCCCTCTCTGTGTTGCAATTTCCACAGGTATATGAGGTTATTTAACCACATAGATAGCCCAGCTCCAAAATGTCATGTTAATACCTATTTTTTACCTCTTGAAAGACCCTACTGAACAGGCAGAAGGCATTCAATTAATGCTTGCTGACTGACGAATGAATGTACTCAATATGATAGACTTAGCGGCAATAGGTAAGGGGTAGTAATAGAACTACATCCAAAACAAATCGTTCTTAATTTTAACCAAATATTTTGAAGAGAATAGGAAAACAAAACAAAATTTCCCCTTGGGTGTTAGAAGACAGCTAATTGTGACTAACTCACAATTTTCTCTTAAAGTGGGTTTGGATACGGCCCCACATACCAGCTTCATTTTTTGCTACCAGTGACGTCATTAATCTATTTCTCACTTTGGAGTTGGATTGCTATTCATCTTGGAGAATTAATTATACATATGAAGAAACAATGGAGAATTCCTAAAGGTTATGAGATCTTATGAAATTCTTGGAGACTGTGATCCCACGTTAACTTCGGAGAGAGTACTAGGAGACCTGATGTATTTTCTTGGTGGTTATTTTTTCTTGAGTTTTAATTTACACAGGATTAAATGCTCATATTTATTTTAAATGTACATTTTGATGTGTTTTAGCAACATATACACCTTTATAACTACCATCCCACTCTGAACATAGACTCTCAATGCACCTCTCTAGCCAACCCTTCCCCAAAGGAAACCACTGCTCCAATTTCTATCACATTAACTTAGTTTTGGCTTCTTTTGCTTAAGATAATGTTTTGAGATTCATTCATGTTGTTGTGCACATCAGGAATTCATTTCTTTTTATTGTTGACTAGTATTCTATTGTGTGAAAATACTACAGTTTATAAATGCATTCACCTGTGGATAGATATCTGAGTTGTTTCCAGTTTCAGGCTTTTATGAATAAAGCTATGGTGAAAATCCTTGCCCATTGTGGAGATATTTTTTTGTATTTCTCATTAGTAAATAACCAGAAGTGAAATTGCTGGGTTATAAGGCAGATGTGTGTCTCAAATGCATTTTTGTTATTTTATTCCTGAGAGTGAAGCTCACAAAACATTTTTTCTTCTTCAGGCCTCCATCCCACTGCAGGCAAGTTCACATTCTTGAAAAAATCAGCAATATATATTTAGCACTCATTATGTGTCAGGACCATAGCTTTCTTTATGCATTATCTCTCTTAATCTTAACCAATCCCTATAATTACCACCGTTTATAAAGATCCTAGTAGTTTAATGAGGGAAACTGCTGTTGACCTTGTGTAAGAGTTAGGACCCAATAGAAAATAACTCTAGAACCTACATTCTTACCCATTTTACTTTATCACCTACTTACTTTCACGAAATCTTTTCTTCTCAGTAGAACTGAGTGGGGGCACAACACGAGTGCCTTCTCAACTAAGTGGGAATGTTTAATCTCTTGGAACCTTTACACTGAAAGGTACCAAGGAACCTGACTCACGAAGAGTCATTTACTCCCCCAGCTATTATGGTTACCAGTGAGAGAGTGTTGACAGCTAGTAGGACACCTAATCCTTCTAACAAGAGTGAAACTTACAATTAAATAATCCTGGCTATAAATTTATAGTCAACACATTATCTCTGTTGCATAGGTTAGTACTAATTTGCAATCTTTAGAGTGTATCAAAATCACCTGGATAACTTGTTAAAATACATACTTCTGGATCCCCTCACCAGAATTTCTAACTCAGTAGGTATGGCATGGAATGGAGACTGAGATTACAAGCTCCCAAGTAATGTTGGTGCTGCTAGTCCTCACACCACACTTCATGTAACACTGGCCCAGGTTATCTATGTCACTATAATAAATCTCTGGTGAGAAACTGAGTTTTAGTTAGAGAAAGTGACTAAGGTTATCTAGCCAATTAACAATAGGCCTAGAGATACAAGGTAATTTTTGAAGTCTTGACCATATATCACTGGTATCCAGAAGTAGAATTTCAAGGACCAGTTAAATTACAAAGTTGAATGAGAATGATGTAGATAGATATAGATAGAAATAGAGATAACATAATCTTAGAAAGTATGCCTTTTAAATGAAGCAAAAATAATTTTGAGAAAAACTCGCTACTTTGCTCTTTTATGCTTTTAACACTAAAGACAGAAACCTCCCAGGGGATTTGGCATTCTATGGGGCCACGAGTTACTTACTACTCTTTTCTGAAACACTTTTTCAGTGGCCACATAGACCCAGATGAAGTTTAATTTCTTTACCAAAGCAAAGTTTGGTAGTTGCTTGATTAATTTAACCTCATTCTTCTTTGTCATTAAGAACAAATCCAAACGTCTCAGCTGACAAACACCACTTTAGAAACATCCTGATTCTGATAAATGGCTTCCTTAAATGCCTTGAAAGTATGATTAGCATAGATGCTTGTTTGATTCTGAACTCCAGGCTCTCCAGAGAGCCACTGTGGTGGGAACAGGAATCCTGCTTGGGAGGGGACTGTACTGCCCTCGGAGTTTGAGATTAGTATGCAAGACCAGTATTTTTAAATGCTGTGACTCTGAATTTTTAAAGCCCTTTTCTTTTCTTTTTTCCTATTTTTCCATTTTCAAGTTTGCAAGGGAGAGCTCAATTACTCACTGTTACAAAAATGGCCATTGATTATCTTGAAAACCCAGGCAAGGTGGGGGGAGGGGAAGGTAACAATACTGAGTGCTCAGCTGCTTAACTAGTCAGCTTTTTATTAATAGATATAATTGTTTTTTCACACCTTACTAAATAACATGAAGAGTGGAAAAGAAACAGTATTATTGGTGATTTTTAATCAGGTTTCTATAAGTCTCAGTCATAAAGTAATTATTCAAACAAATGAAGAAAGACAGCATAATCCATAACTGTACTAAATATCTATTAAAGGAAGAATATCTCATTTTAAGATAAAGTATACAAATGGTATATAACTCAAGTAAAGCATCTTTTTTATGTACTTTACCACGTCATGAAAAATAAACTACAAGTAATTCTATTTAATGATTACATGACATGTACAAAATAATGCACCATTACTATTTCTAATATCTTTAAAATTATGATGGATTATTATTGTTAACATTATTAACTATAACTATAGCTCATTTTATAAAGCACTTTTTCTGTGCAAAATGTTTTTCAGCATAACTGAAATTAGTACACAAAACTCTAGAATTAGATATTCTTCATTTCTTCTTGAAGAAATTGAGGCTAGGCAATTTTAAAGACCTAAGTATCAGTCAGCTAGTAGCAAGACTAGCCTAGGAATTAAATTAATGTCTACCTAACTACAAAACCGATTCGAGTCCCTACCACATAAACCACCAGCTATGAGGTTCAAAGATAACACACTTAATACAATCGGGTTCAGTGCTCAGTAAGATGACAGAGGTGTTCTCCATATGTATCAGCCCCAAATGGCATTTGGGAGTAGAACAGCTTTGCATTCATGTTCCCTACTCTCAGTTTCTTGGTTTCCATCACCATGCATTAATCTTTGGTACCTTTGGTGCCTATTGTGAAATGTCTCATTTTCTAATAGTTTTAATTATTATATACCCTAATTCCTGTTCCTCTGACTTTACTCGAAGAGAAAGGTTATACTTCACTTTATCTGGGATAACTTACTTACTATTAAAATACCACTCAATCTCTATTCTCTCAACAGTCTACCAAGAGAGATTCTGTCCACAATAACCAGACAGTTAATCTAATCATCCCAAGACAAGGAAGCAGATATACTCAATGGAGGAAACGCATGAGCCCCACCTTATGTAAACATCTTCCTTAATTATTTCTAAAGTTAGCCCCTATTCCTTCGCCTCTTCCCTTCCACAAACTTTTTTGGTTATTTCATCAATACAGATCACTCTGGTATCATGAAAAGAAAATGGCCTCTGGGATCAGAAAGACCTGGGATGCAAAGCTAGTTCTAAGTTTTAACAGTTTTGACTACACCATCAACTTCTCTGAACCTCAAATTTCATGTCAGTAAACTCCTGCAAAGAGTTGTCTTGAGGATTTAAGGGACATTTATATATAAGAACTTGGTACATCGAAAATGCACAAATAATTAACATGTGTCCACTTTCCCTCTTCTGGGAATGTAATGAAAGAAAAAAAAAAAAAAGCACATGCTTAACATCAATAATACCTCAAACTACAGTAGGGGAGAGAAAGATCTAGATGCAAATAAATATTAAAATGATGCTAAATAGGCCAGCAATTTATTTGCTCTTGTTTCTTTCCTTTATTCAAAAGTATTTATGCCCACTTGAAACTGACAAAATTCAAACTTTTTTTTCAGTATTTATTCCCTTTCACCTTTTTCACCCATTCTTCACTTCCCTTTCCTCTGCCAGTCATCAGTTTGATATCTGTATTTAAGCTGCTTTCTGTTTTGTTTTGTTTGTTCATTTGTTCTATTTTTTAGAGTCCACATATAAGTGAAATCATATGGTATTTGTCTTTGTCTGACTTATTTTACTTAGCATAATACCCTTGAGGTTCATCCATGTTGTCACGAATGGTGAGATTTCATTCGTTTTTATTTCTAAGTAGTTCATTGTATACAGGTACCATATCTTCTTTGTCCATTCATCTGTTGATAGACACCTAGGTTGCTTCCATATCTTGACTATTATAAGTAATGCTCCAATGAACATAAGGTGCACTGTACTAACTATACAGGGACAAATGGTTCCTAGACTTACTGAGGTGATAAAGTATATATGTTGAACCACGACATTGTAATATAATATTGTATGCCAACTATAATTTAAAAAAAAATTTAAGAAGAGGCAATTAGGACATAGATAGACATAAAGGAATGACCATATTTAAACAAAGATAAAATGGTTATCTATAAACCAAGGAGAGAGGCCTCCAGAAGGAACCAACTCTGCCATCACCTTAATCTTAGACTTCTAGTCTCCAGAATCATAAAATGAATTGCTTTTACTAAAAAAAAAAAAAAAAAAAAGTATTTACTGGTTGTCTACTATGCTCCAGGCACAATGGATGACAGTAATCCAGACATTTAAAAAACTATCAGCGTTCCAGAAGGTGGGGGCAGTAGGTGCAAGAGCCTAGAGATGAATAGCTAATACATTTAAAGATCATGAAAAAAAAATTAACACAGTTGCAATGTGGTAAGCCTGGGGAGTGGTATGAAATGGCATTGAAACCAGGAAAATGCTAGGCTTGGGAAGTCTAATACAGTCCCTTCTGTCATACTGAACTGGTCATTTCCTTAGGTCAACATGGCTTTACTTTAATAGAACTAACTACCTGATATGAATCTTGCTTTATTCCTGAATGAACTGTCCCTGACAGCTATTAGTCACAGTGGTGTCTCTCTCTCTCTCTCTTTTTTTTTTTTTTTTGGCTATAGAAATTCTGACTTAAGTAGATGTCATAAACAAACAATACGACCAAATCATTTTAGACTTTTCAGATGACCATATCTGGCAGGATTACATAATGGTTAAAAGCATAGCTCCTGGAGTAGGAGCTGACAGGTTTAAATCCCCAAATGAAGCTTATGCTGACTCTGAAACACAGAGGAAGCCTCTCCATTTCTCTAATTCTTTCTCCTCTTCTGTAAACGAAAGCAGATGGTTCTAAGAATTGAATTCAGTTCCAGCATACTTAGCACAGCACCTGACACATAAGAACCCAAAGCAAGCTAGTCACTGATATTGTTAATATGTGATATCACTTTTCAAAATAAGCATCTCACTTGACTATTGCTCTCAAAAAAACAGAAGAATAGTCTTTACTTTTAAGACAAGTTTGTAACTCCCAACATGTTTACCTGTGGCTTCTCTAAATTAGGTAAAATTATGAGTTAATCAAATTTAAGCAGTGAAGAGTTTCTCTGTTTTCATAAAGTCTCATCTGTTGGAATAGGCGTGATTCTAAAGAGAGTTGTGCAGTTGTCTCAGCAGCACAACCTCAGACCTGAATAGCTCTTGTGCATTCATTTATTCATTTATTCATTTACATATTCATGAAGTACCTCTTATGAGTTGGACCCTTATTATCTGGGTATAATATGGAAAGGGATAAATCACACTCCTCATCCTCAAGAGGCTCACAATTTAACAGACAGTAAATAAACATTTCCTTTAAATTAGTTAGAATACAAAAAAAAAAAAAAAGCATAGAATGCCAAAAGAAGCATTTCAGAAGTGAAGATGGACGTCATGACATACATCACATTGGGCCCTGGGACTGCCTGCCTAGAGGAAATCATACATGAGCCAACTCTTGAAGGGTAATTAGGAATTTGCAAGGCAATGGAAGCAGAAAATGTATTCCAAGCAGTCCTGGTTGGAGACCTACCTAGTGGTGATCCAAAAACTACTATGTCATGGGGTTGTACTCAGAAGGCAAGCCGTGAGTAAAGGATTCACAGGGAGCACAGGAGAGGCAGGTGGAAAGATCAGGCTTCCCATGCAGCTAGTGATCTTATGAACTCAGATCTGGGTCCAGCAACTGAAGAGCTTCATATACTCCCCATCTTAAGACCAATCAATCAGAAAGCCTCTGGAGAATACAGCAATAGCAGATCATCCTAGCCCTCACCATGCTTAACTCTCTCCTATTTTATTTTGGAGGCTCCAGAATTTCAAGGCTGTCTCCTTTCCATCCAGTCCAAATATGAAGCAGAACTAAAACACTGGGAAGTTCCATTCCCTGGTCTTATTTCTCCTTTTCTTGCCAGGTTCCCAGTGAGTTTAATCTTTTGAAGGCTCAGTGTGGATCACTCATCCTCTCTTCTCAAGTCTAACCCTGGCACTCTACCTCCTTATAAAGTCTCTGAGGGAGTATCGAGGTTAGCCAAGATGTCTAAGTCCTCAAGGAACATATACTCAACATGCTTATGACTACACCCTAAAAGAGGCAACTGCTATTCTGTTTTTTCAGTGTCTCTTTTCTCATTGAGGGAGATTCTGCAGTAGTCGTCCTAGACTTTCAAATTAAATTGTGTACCTGGTAGGCTGTCTGAATCCCTCAGCAAGGCTAGAAGACAATACTAGAAACACCTCAAATTGCACAATTGTGCCTTCCAACTTAAAATTCAATAAGAGAAGATGGATTTCATTTCTCTAATCCCTACAAATTCATAGAAGACATCCTTCCTAAAGACTTGAATAAGGCTGGTCTCTTAGTCATAGACCTGAGCTTATGACTTGTTAATATCAAAGAGGAGAAAATAAAATTGGAAGTAGCACTGGAAAGAAGACTACCCTTGTTATTTCTTGATTTATACCCTGGACGCTTTAGCAAGCATGGTGTGCTCCAGCCTACAGAACATACAAAACATATAATAGTTTATTTTCAGGCAATACTTTTAGGAAACTTTAAAAAAAAAAAAAAAAGACAAGCCATCTTGTTTCTAATGACATTTAAAAGAAACCCTAAATCATATTAATTAATCCATATGAATTGACCATCCATTAATGTATCTAATTCCATTTTATACAAGTTAATTTTAGAAAAGAAAATACAGTTTTACCAAATGAGTTGATGTTTCACTCCTCTGAACATTTCTGATTGTTTCTGATTCTTTTTCTAACAAAATAATGGCACCCAATGATGTCTATATCCTAATCTCTGGAACCTATGAATATAAAAAACTTTGCAGATGTACTTAAGGATCTTGACGTAAAAAGATTATCCTAGATTACCTAGGTGGGCCTAATATAATCACAAGGGTCTTTATAACACTGAGGCAGAAAGGAGGGGACAGGAAGATTTGTTATTCAATGGCTAGAGTTTCAGTATTCCAAGATAAAAAAAAAACTAGAGTTCTGTTGTAAAACAAATGTGCATATAGTTAACATTACTGTCCTATATACTTAAAATGGTGAAAATAATAAACTTCATCATATTTTTACCACAATAATAAAAGGGAGAAGAGGAAGTCAGAGAAGGCAATGAGACAGAAATAGAGATCAGAGTGATGCAGGGCTACAAGCCAAAAAATATGGGCAGCCCCTCTAAGCTGCAAAGCGCAAAGAATAGATTACCTCCTAGGATTTCCGAAAGGAACGCAGCCTTGCATACATACCTTAATCTTAGCCCCATGAGACTCATTTTGGACTCCTGACTTCCAGAATATAAGATAATAAATTTGTGTTGTTTTAAACTAAGATGAAAGTAATTTGTTAAAGCGGCAACAGGAAATAAATACAGATAATAATTCTTTCATGCTCCCACCCTTTTGCCCCATTCTCATACACACTATTACCGTTTTGTTCTTGTAACCTTCCTCTGGGTTGTACAAAATTTTCATGATTTCCGTTTTTCAGGTAAGGACACTGAGCTTTAGAATTGAGTAGATGTGTCCAGAGGCAGACAATGAGTTTTGGCTGTAAAGCAAATCTGATTTCTTGTCCAATCATCTCCTCACCATAGCACACTGAGAACAGATCCCATCATCTTCATCAATTCTTGTACCAACTCTTCCTTTTACTGCCTTGTACCTGTCTCCAGCTATGGAATGTCCAGTAGGAAGGAACATTCTGACTCTACTCTTCCAGAAGTTTCCCTTTGTATACCTGTCATGACTTACATGGTGTTAGGGATATGCCCTCACAACCCTTGTTAAGGACTGAATTTTGTGCCCTCAAAATTCATAGGTTGAAGTCCTAATTTTCAATACCATGGTATTCAGAGGTAGAGACTTTGAGAGGTAATTAGATTTAGATGAGGTAATGAGGGTGAAGCCCTTATGCTCGGATGAGTGTCCTTTTAAGAGGAGGAAATGACAATAGAGCTTAGCCATCTTTGGTTTCCAGGGGACGGAAGGGCTCTTCACTGCATCACTTCAACCTAATTGTACAAAAACCAACTGATTGACCACCATACAGCCAACTCTAGGGCAACACTTTAAATGATACTTTCCAGGTAGAACAAACATAAGACTGAGAATTTTATATACTTCATTTCATCTACTCTTCACAACCACCCGGTGAGGCGGGTTGGTGCTCCAGGATTGATCAAGCAATCAACTAACTGACTTTACTATTTTCACTACTTTAAGACAAACTGCTTCTAGAGAACATCAGATTCCTAGCTGCCTTCATATATCCATGGCTCACCCATCAACATTAGCCACTTTTGTGAGTTTTAGGGCTTACTTGATTCAGCTTTTATAGTTAAAAAGTTGAAGGGATGGCAGCTATCCCTAGCAATTAGATCTTTACATCAGAATGGATTTGATTTTTGACATCAATGAATGGACCCATTTGTCTATCCCCACATTTCAGCACTAAAAATCCATCATAGTTATCTGCCAGCTGTTGGTTCACCCTAGTCATGGTTTCTTATTGAAAAATGCTCCTAACCTCCAGCAAAGTCCTCACTACATTTGTAGTTTCTAGGTATCTGAAGAGTTTGGCATTTTTAATGAATTCCTAATGTACTCACTCAAGCAAACAAGGAAATTATAACCATGGAATATTACATTTCAGACATTAATCATCATTACTTAATAATACCAAACAAGATTTTATTAAAAACTGAGACTTTTTATTTAACTTCAGAATCAGAATAATTGTCGCATTTGCACATATTCTAAATGATACCACATATTTCCAAAAGTCTACACTAAACAGTTTAGTCATAAAGAAATATTTTGTCAGCTAATTTAATTTAATTGCCTGGCATAATTGTTTCACATGTTTCTCTAAAACATGGATATTTTAATAAGAGAACTGCAAGGAGGTTATAAAAATCTCACTTTCACAATTGCCAGGAAAGGTCTCTGCTTAAAGTTACTGGACAATTACAGATTCAGGGGTTTCTATAGCTCTTCAATGTATTTGTTATATACCATTAGTCACCAGGTGAAGCCCTTCACTAATAGTAATACCCTTCAACAATAGCCCCAGAGAATTTAACACTGATTGATGGCAGGTCACCTGGAATTGGTTGGCAGAATTTCCAATTTTCTGTTGGGAAATTGCTTATTTCTCCAAGTCTATTCCCATTTTTACAAGTGGACAGCAAGCTGAGATTATACATTATTATGTGTCTAAATATAAAATTGTGATGGATGGTGTCACACATTTAAAGAGAGTTAAGCATTTAATTTAAGATTTTTTAAGTTTAAAGGAGTTTAAAATGTATTTTTAATCTTTCTCAGGAATTCATGGGCTGATCCATATCATGGGAAATATTCAGAGATTGCCTAAAGATGGTTATTTATATGGAGTATTATTTTCATAAAATTACCATTTTAGATTCTCAAAGCAGTAACATCATAACTTTCTGGTAAATATATCGGAGGATCTCAGGTTTATCAAACGACTTAAAGGGATAAATAGGTTCTTTTCCTAAAGATACTAACCCTAAATTTGGCAAAGAGGAGAGAAAAATAAGCAACAAAATTCAAAACCATATTAAAATCAGAAGAGAGCTTGCTATTTAAATTGTTATTTGTTGGAAAACGTATTAGGTGTCAATTTTAAAAGAGTATTTAGGATGCTAAAATATTGTATATTACAATAATGTTGCTGTGTAAGTATTTTTGCCCATAGAAATTCTACCAAATTCTTAAATTAAGTATTAAATAACTAGCTTCCTAGCTGATGATATTTTGGGAACAGTTAACAATCCAATGACAAGTTTGAAATTTATGAGTCACTCTAGAGAAACAAAACTAGCAAAAGCCTCAAAATCCTAATGCTCAAACAACTGCTTAACATGTCTATGCATTAAAAATGCCTTTATTACTTGAGTTTTTTATCCAAAAATTACTTGTAAAAATATAGAGAAGCACAAAAAATTTTAAATATTTATAGGAAATTCGAACAAGAACAAATTAAACTGAATTCTCTTCAGAACTAATTACCATTAACATTTTTGTTTCTTTTACACACACACAAAAATACATACAAATACATGTGAATGCTGAGAGGAAGGGAGGGAGGGAGAGAAAGAATAATCCTAAACAGTGAAAAGCCTGTTCTGAAAACTACTTTTTTTAAAATCTATTATTAAACACCTTATCACATTAAAAAAAAACACTATATATGCTTATTTCTAAAAATACCATATTAAAGGCTGCAATGAATTTCATTTACAGTTACCTAATGCACTAGGTCAATAACCTAAAGATAGACATTTAGCTTGTCTTGTTTTTATTACTTATTCATTCGACAAATATTTTTGTAATATTTGTTCATTGCTCAATATTCACCTCATCCCACACTGAGAAGACCTCTGTTCTCATAGAGTTTTCATATCAGCAACTTAAGGAATACTAACAGACAAGGAAAACAATGCACACAAATAAATATGGCAGTTGGTTTTTAAGTCCTACAATAAAACTATAATAATCATACTAAAGCAAGATAAGATAGTGATGAGAAGTAACATATGGTCTCTACGATAAAATGACCTTCAAACGGAGATCTGAATGAGAATATGATGTCAGTCATGTGTAAATCTGGGGGACAAGCCTTCCACATTTGATAATATGAAAGACAGAAGAGGGAGTATGCTTGGCATGTTAGTATAATAACAAGAAAAATGTAAAAATAAAAACCTTCGTGTCTGTATCTTTACACATATACTTATGTCTCTGGAGTATACTGGTGAGGTCAAAGATATGCTTATGGTAGATATTTTTTAATCCCAATATTTTTAGAAAGGAAATTTTTATTGAAATAATTTGAAAAAAAAGAAATAGAACGAAATTCTTAATGTTATATCTCATTAGTCAGTGAAGTATCGAGAATCTCTGAGGATTAGTACACTCTCTGGAACGTGCTATGTATATTTGTGTCATATACAGGTACAACCAGGCCTATCATTTGACACCGTTCAACAGCTGTTGATTTGTATGACAGTTATTTTGCATGTGTTCCCCACCAGGCTATGAGCTCAGAGAGGATGAGACCCTGACAGCACCACTGTGTGTGACAGCACGGCACATTCTAGAACCTATAACTGTGTGACTGATGTTGTAGCACATTCCCTTTTCTATATTAAATTTACTCCTGAAGCTGTAAGAATGGGGACCATGTAGTGTTTGTCTCCTCAGCATCTAGCAAAAATACCTACCACTCAGTAAATGCTCTATATGTACCTTAGATGAATGAATAAATAAAATCACCTTTATTGATATTATAATTAAGATAAAGAACTAGGTAACAGCCAAAGAATAATTGATTAATGTTGAATATTTGATAAGTTGTCAAAATTTACCAACAATCTTCAGCCCCAGGAGTCTCTCTTTGTGATCTCTAGTTGTGCTCAGTGGTTACCCAAAGACTATATATTGTCTTAAAAGTCTCTTATCTTAAAAGTTATTTTAATCTTATGTGCTAATCCCACAGTTCTGAGCACACCTTATAAAACAGGAAACATGAAATATCTTCCAGCAATTATAATCATTTGTGTGTTATATGTATTGAATGCCTAGCATAGGTCAGGCATTGAATTAGGAGCTAGAGATGGTGTGTTGACATGGTGGGTGTGCATGGGAGGGGAGAGATGTATGAGCACATAGTTCCAGGAATGTGCTATTTCTCTCTCTAGTTTAGAGAAATACGGTTTTGCTGTTGTTTGTTTTGCATAAGGATAGGAGATAAAAGAGAAAATTTAAATTTATTGTCTCATATAAGCATCAAACTGGCCAACTGAGCAAAAGTAGGACCTTGAAGGCCCTGTGTGGTCTAGCTCCTGTCTACCTTTTCCATTTCCTGCCACTCCTCAACCTTCACTCGCTGATTAAAACTAAGATACTCCAAGCCCTTTCAGCTTGAGACCTGGGTATTTGGCTGTGTTTATGCTCTGAACAATCTAATCCTGGCTTTGCAACATGACCGGTCCCTGGACCTTAAAGCCCCACCACAAAAGTCCCCTTATCGGAGATGCATTCCCTGACCACCCTACATCAAGTGTCACCCTTCTCCAACACACAGTTCTCCTTCACAGCACCCACTTCATTTCCTCCATAATGCTTAAAACTAGCTGTGCCGATTTTGTTGATCAGTTTCTTGTGTGCTTGTAGTCAGGCTTTCCCACTGGACTGCGAGCTCCGGTTATCATGTCTCTCCTGCTCAGTTCAGTGCCCAGTACGGTGCCTGGCATATAACAGGCACTCAGTAGATACGAGAGTAAAACCACAACTAAAGGAGTGAGACAATGTGTGAGACTTTGATTATAGACATCCCTCAAGGGACTAGTTTCCAAACCTATGGCATGTAACTTCAACAACGTTCCATAGAAAAGAACACGCCCTAAAGACAGTCCAAGCCTGATCCTGCCCAAGTCACCACAAATTCGAGCACATGCTAGACACGCTGAAGTGAATGGTAAGGACTATGTGAAGATATGCTTTTAATCTTTTATGCAAAACATAATACAGGGTGATATACAAAACTACTTTCCTCTTTTCAAAACATCCCAATTTATCATTCTAATCAGGGCAGCTATGTACCAACCCCTGCTGGCAACGTGTTTACATTTGTTTCTCCACCTCTTCTCTGTGTACTGCCATCCGCTTGTTAACTACAAGTCCTCACTATCATAGAAGTCAAACTCTGGTGAGAAGTGCAAGTTCCCCTTTTCTTTGGCAATTATGGACAAGTCTCCAATGCTCTGACTAATTATTGGTAATGTAATTAGTCACATAAACAGTAGTCACGATTGCAATTCTATTTTATTCAATTTATTCACTGTCATTTGAAATCGTATTATTTATTTGTTTATTTATTTAGTCTTTCTGTTCGATAACACGTCAACTCCATGATATTAGAAATCTTGTCATATTGTTCTCCTTATATCCCTCACCCCAACCTATCCCCAGTGCATAAAACAGTACTGGATGCAAAGCTGACACTTAATAAATTTTTGAATGAAAGAACAAATGATCAAATGAGTGAATGAACGAATGAGCTGTGTCTGTGTTGCCTATGGATTCCATGTGTAAGATGTCTTTCTATTCATATCTGTTTAATCTACTTTAGCCGTACCAGGGTTAGCCGTGTAAACACAAGCAGATGGTAGAAACCTCACTTCAGTCAGTGGTCTGTATTTCCAAAATAAATCTAAATTACATGATGTTAGCTTTGTGTGTTATGTTCCTCATACGCAAACTCAGAGACACAAATGCTGTCATTGCTCTGACAATACCTGCGGATCCCGTAAACTAAGGACTGCTTCCTGTGTCTCTCTGTCCGAAGGCATTTTTTGGAATATGGTGGCATTACAGTGTCTAGGAATAAATGCCCCAGAAATAACCCTCATCCAGTGAGGGGTAGGAGTTGCTGGGTTAAATCCCCTGCTCCCCCATCCCTCAGTGGAACAATTCTAAGGCATTCTCCATACAGATCTCTACTGGTATTCGAGCCTTGGCTGCCCATAGCAGACAATCACTAATTAAGAGAACTTTATTTGGTTTTCCTTCTTCCTTGTCTCACTTCCCCCACATCCTCATAGAAAATAGGAAACCTGAGATCATTCTCCCATGAATAAACCAAAATACTTCTCTCTGGGTCTCCTTTTGGAATAATACATTGCGAGTATGCAATAAATATATCTTGATGGATTGGTATTGAAATTATAAAATGGTAAATTCTCTTTTGCATGTGGATATCTCTAAAACAACCAGATGATCCCTAGATTACTTGCCCCCACATTTATAACTAAAATTATAGATATTAAAATATTTTTTAGTACAAACTTCCCATTAT
This sequence comes from Rousettus aegyptiacus, assembly GCF_014176215.1. NCBI lineage: Eukaryota > Metazoa > Chordata > Mammalia > Chiroptera > Pteropodidae > Rousettus > Rousettus aegyptiacus. Next base: position 19,787,471 of record NW_023416289.1, read on the forward strand.
AAAAGAAATAAGTTCTGGGGATGTAATGTACAGCCTGGAGACTATAATTAATAATACTGTCTGCATATCTGAAAGTTTCTAAGAGAGTAAATCTTAAGAGTTCTCATCACAAAAAAAAAAAATGCTATAATTATGTATGGTGACAGGTGTTCTCTAAACTTATTGTGGTGATCATTTTTCCAATATATACAAATATTGAAAATCATCATGTTGTACACCTGAAATGAATTTATGTATGTCAATGACAGAGAGAGAGAGAGAGAGAGAAAGAAAGAAAGAGAAGAAAAAGAAAGAGAAAGGAAAAAAGAAAAGAAAAAAACAAAAGAGAAAAGAAAAGAAAAGAAAAGGTCAGCCTAGAAAAAATTCCTTTGTGATGGATTAGTCTGAAATAACTGAGATGGGTATAATATTTTTTCAGTGTTTTAAAAATTGTGGTAAATATACACAACCTAAAATTTACCATTTTGACCATTTTTAAGTGTACATTTCAGTAGTGTATATTCACAATGTTGTACAACCAATCTCCAAAATTCTTTTCAAAATTCTTGCAAAACTGAAACTCTATGCTCATTAAACAACTCATTTTTCTTTCCCCTGAGTCCTTGGCAACTTTCTATTTTCTGTCTCTATGGATTTGACTACTCTTAGGAAACCCACAGAAGTGGAATGATACAACATTTGTCTTTTTCTGACTAGCTTATTCCACTTAGCATAATGTCCTCAAGGTTTTTTTTTTTTTTATCCATGTTGTAGCATGGGTCAGAATTTCCATCCTTTTAAAAGCTGAATTATGTTCCATCGTATGTATATACCACATTTTGTTATCCAGTCATCCATCAATGGATACCTAGATTGCTTCTACTTTTTGGCTATTGTGAATAATGCTACTATGAACATGAGTTCACAAATACCTCTTTTGAAATCCTGCTTTCAATTCTGTTAGGTATATGCGCAGAACTGGACTTGCTAAGCCATACAGCAATTGCATTTTTAATATTTTGAGGAATTTCTACACTGTTTTTTATAGCGGCTGCACCATTTTATGTTCCACCAGCATTGCACAAGAGTTTCAACTTCTCCACAAGGTGATTCCATTTTTTCTACTTATTAATGTTACATTTCAGACTCCATTTTCTTTTAAGCTTCCTTGTTAATTGTAAATATCCTATTTTGCTCTTATTTACCTTGAGACAATTTTTAAAAATCTGTATTCACCAATTGCCTACTTTTTATCCTGGAGATTTTTTTTAATGAGTACTCTAGTTCCTAACCTCTAAAATCTCTCTGACTAGAGATGAGACACATAAAGATACTTGAAAATTACAATGTGATATAAAATTGTTATCATATACATATGTAAAAAATATTATAAGAATATATACAAAGTAATTACCTCTGTTGGAAGAATATCAGTTGAAGTTTTAAAAAGAAGGTAATGTTATGTTTGGATCTAGACTGCTAAGGAGTTTCGAGTCAATGAGATAATGTAAGGGGAAAATACATTACAAACTGGTAATAATATATTATATACTAAGGTAGATCAATTTGAGAGACTGTTACCAGGTCCATCCCAAGGAGCATGAAATATCATGCAAATATCATTCTGGTTTATGTTTATATCAACAATTCTTGTAATTAAATTTTTATTCATGAAAATAAAAATGGAATGGAGATAGAGTCTACCCACCACAGATCAGTTGCCCTTTGTAAACTAAGCCCAAATCAGACCCAAGCATACAAAGCTGAATGCTGTTTCAGACCACTGTAGCCATCTGGGATTGTGACAGCGGCAAAAGGAGGATGTCCCACAGTCAACCTGACATGGAGTGTTTAAAAAACCTAATGAACCATGCTTACATTAATTTGGTCATGTCATAGAACCATTGTTACCCTAAATTAAGGGCCTCTCTGTGCAAGTCACGATGATAGCCACTGCTTGATCATCGTTCTTGCATGATTAAAATCAGTCACTGAAAACTGATACAGACAGAGTCTAAGGACATCTGAATGAAAACTTTCATTAAATTACAAACCTATATAAAGGTACAGGTTGTACACACATATGTATATTTACATATACAAAAGACATTATATATATCTTTAAAAAGAATGCATATTATAGAATACGGGATACGTAGGTGTCAATGGCAAGTATGTATATTAATAGAGTGAACCAGTAGACCTTTGGGGAAAACTCATTACTTCTTGAATTTATCAGAAAGTTCACTCAAGGATGTTTTGGAAAAGTTCAATTTTTAAAGATAATCATCTCCTCTCTACATTTTGCACATAAAGAACTAACCATGAAGGTAGTAAATCATAGTTACTTAATATAACCTACATAGCAGAAAAAGTCCTTTTCCACATGTAAAAAGTAAGAAATTTACTACCAAAGTAATGTTATCTGGCATCTGGTCATTTTTACACACAAAAAGAATGATATACACACCTTTCCATAACATTTGGGTGCATATGAGCTAATGTTATTTTCTCTGTCCCCAGAGTCAACATTTGTGTAATTATTTGATATATATAATTTTTTTATCAAAAGCATTGGTGCACATCAGTGAGAACTTTCAATCACCTTGAAAATGACTTTTAGAATATTTCATTAGCAGACTGTCTTTTAGAGCCTGAGTTGACATTCGTGTTTCTTCATACCAGTCTTTCATCCATAAAATCCTTTGTTCTGCTGAACAGTTTCCAGACAATGTGGGCAATCAAAAAAGAAAAAAAAAAGAGGAAGAAAAGAAAGCATCCATTCCAGCATTTGATCATTCTTATTCAAATATCATCTATTAATAATCTGAGATCTTTCTAAGAATTTTATTTCCTTTCTTTCAGTATCATATTATTTTCTTTAAAAAATCCCCAAATTGAATATAATGGAAGCTCGATAATTCATAGGAAATAGACACAATGGACAAATTTACCCATTTTTATCACTTTCAATAAAGTATATGGGAAAATGACTGCTGTGTTCAAAGATTTATTTTTAATTACAATTCGCTGAATTTTTAGCACTCAAATTGTTACCAAAAAAACACTTGATTATTTAAACAGCATTTTATGCACACCAATAGATAATATATTCACAATGAAATTATCCAAATAGTCATATGGAGATTTTTCAGTATTTTAATAAAAATAAAATGTTAAATGAGTATTTTTGAGGAGCAACTTATTTATCACCCTATAAACTGGATGCATTTTGTAATCGCAAAGACTTAATACTGTGTACAACATAGGAATCCACTATGTCTAGACTCTGCAATGCAAAAATCACGTTGGCTATTTCAACCCTTCCAATATTTATGTGCAAAATGAATATTTCAGCTGAACTACTTTGGAAGCTTAAAAATGAAGCTGTTCCTAAACAAGTAAAAATGTTATGTATCTTGGCATGTGAAAATCTATATCTTGTGATAACACACTTTTCAGAAGCAGAAAATTCTGCTTTTGTTGCACAATTATGCTTAAAACGGCAATTTAAACAACCATTTGGAGAGTGTGGTCTTAAGGGTTAAACACAAACCATTAAAATCAGAGAAACACCAAGCTTGAGTTGATTATCTTTTATATATTATGTGTCTGCCTATTATATAAAGGCCCACAGTAGTCAGACTGAAATATGCCAGATTCCTTTCCATAATAGTGATATCAACTTCACCTTTTGTTCTAGAACTTAAAATATCCAAGTTTCATTATGTTTTAATATTTTGTTGTTCAGGCTAGTTTGTTTTTATGATACTTCATGATATTATGTTTCATGAATGAAATAAGAAGTGGAATTTGGTTTCCAATAATGTAACTTAGAAGAGAGAAATGAAATTGTCAAAAAATGAAAGGGCAGAAAGAAGCAAAATTCTTTCTACACTTTTCTTTCAAAAAGTTATTACTGAGAATTTCTAAATATGTCAAAATACTTCTTAAATAAGAGAACCGCACTTAATATGGTCACAGAGTACCTAAGAGCAACTTTCTAGCCCCTCATAGCCAGTTAAACATGAAATATTTCTCGGTCAGTCTCAAAACTCAAAGATCATAATATCATCTTGGAAATGGAACCAGTTAAGAAAGCAAAAAACTACTGGAAAAGCCTTCCATAGGCAATTCAAGGAGAGAAATGGCTTAGCAATAAACTGAAATTCACATGAAGAACCTCCAGCATTTGTCCAAAGCTAATATGATTTACCCAAACAAGAATCAAACAAATACTCTCCCAATAAATAAGGGTTAAAAACTCATTTATGGTAAACTATTTATTAGAGGGAAACGAGGGTTGATAATATGAGATGTATAGCAGATACTGAAGACAGATGGGCCTATACTGAAGAGCTAAATAGTTATTTTAGCTATCCTAAATATTACTAATTTGTGTTCATACATCAGATTATGCCTTTAGAATGTTTTTATGATTATGAACATTTTTGATTTCAATAATTTTCACTGAGTGCCTTCTATGTTTCAAACACTGAACTAGGCACTGAGGTCATAATGACATTTAATGTAGAATCACTACTCTGCAGCAGAGGAGACGGTGTGTGCAGAGCTTACATACGTATACAGGGTTCAACGAACATGGGGTAAGGAGGACATAGGTCTCCTTACTGGTTGGTCCTAATGTATGCCTTTTCTATATTGATTTGGTCATCATCATCCTCACAGTTCTGGAAATTTACTGGGATCTACTGGGAAACTGAGGCCCTATTTTGAGTCAGTAATTTTGTATTGCTCAACATATAATCACGAATAAAGGTCTGCCTTCTTAACTCACATCTGCCCAAAATTTATTTCCAGTCACTCCCCAAGCTCTTCTTTAACAGTAGCTCCCCTCCACACCCCGGTCCCATCCTTGGTTCACTCCCCACGTATCTACCTTCTGCCCCTCTGCTGCTCCGAAGGCCAACTAGAGTCCTTTGATGAATTCCAACAGACAGTTCTCAGTCCCTGCCTGGCATATTTCATTTGCCCCTTTTGGACTCATCTCTCCTCCAACTTGCTCTGCACTGGAGGCTGATCTACATGGACTATGTTCACTGACTCCCTTACTTGATTGCGGTCTGCCAATGAAGAGCAGAGGCAAGAGAAGCTAAGCGAGGAGTCAACAGTGGGGTGAGGGTAATTACTCTCCAGCTCCTCCCTGCAAAACCCCTGAACCAAAGCTCTGAGCTCCTTGAGCGGCCATGTCCCACAAAGCTCCCCCTTGCCAGGTAACTGCTCCTTCCTCTTGCCCCTTTAAGCTGAGAAGCTTTCATGGCATCACTCTAGTCCTGGTGAAAGGCACTATCACACAGTCTTCTCACACCCGGCCCACTCCTGGTAAACACCTCTGTGTTAAGCTCTCCTCAGATGACCCAATTTGAGAGTGCAATCTGTTTCTGGCTGGCAACCTGACAAACTACAGCCCTTATCTCACTTGCCTGCTCTCCGACATTTGATACCAGTGTCCACTCTCTTCTTATCTCTGACTCTACCTGCTTAGTCTCCTTAATGAGTCTGTCTTAGTTTGGTCAAGAAAGAGTAACAACATTAATCTTCAACAGCCTTCCCTCACAAACATGTAGTCTGAGTAAAAACACTGTGCGTTGATGGAAATACAGCTGCAAGACAAGCTCCCTACGCAGTACTATTACTGCCACCAACACAATTCAAACACACACACACACACACGTATAAACACTCATTCTAAATTAGTTTTACACCTCCAAAAAATAAATCCTGGATTCACTTAGTTAGTGGCTCTCTTCCTCTGCTTATTCCTTAAATACGACTACTTTACAGACTTAAATTTTCCTTTTTTCATGCTTTTTTCTTTTTATTTTATGTATGTTTCTGTGAAACTTCAAGTCTATGGCTTCGGTTTTCATAGAAATGCTGAACACTTCCAAATTCTTACCACAATACCAGTCTCATCCTCTAACTTCTAGTCCCAAGCATCATTCTGAGTACCTGGCAACTCTGTGTATGAGTCCCCAAAGAACCTCAAACTCAACAATTTAAAAACTGAATCATCAAGAGTCCTCCAAAACTTACTCCTTCTCCTATTCCCTATCCCAGTGGATGGCAGTGGTCCCTGTTCAGAATTCCAAGGCAGAAGTCTGTGAGTTGTCCTCAATACCACTTACTCCATTATCCTTCACCCATTATGACCACTGGTTATATCTTTCTAAATACAGCTCAAATCTACTCTCTCCATTCCTCGACCTCACTGCCTCCTCATTAAACTGCCTGAATAAAATTTCACCCTTCCATTATGTATCTTTTATATAACTATCTTCCATACAACTAAAATAAATCTTATCCTGCTATTCTCCCTTTATAATCTGCAATGCATATATATTATCTTCAGGATAATATATTTTAACCAAAAGATGAGACCCCTGCCTACATTTCTAGGCTCATATCTTTATAAAACACCTATATATCATCAAGTCATTTTCAATTATTTTTTGATGATCACATATACCTATACATGTACAGTCATGCACTATATAATGACATTTTTGTCAATGACAGTGGCCCCATAAGATTATAATGGAGCTGAAAATTCTTTGCCTAGTGACGTTGTAGCAGTAGTAACGTCATAATGTGATGCATTACTCACGTTTGTGGTGATGCTGGTGTAAACAAACCTATTGAGCTACCAGTCATACAAAAGTATAGTGCATACAATTATGTATAGTACATAATACTTGATAATGATAATGACTATGTTACCGGTTTATATTTATTATACAGTATATTTTTCCAGACTCTCTATTTCCAGATTCTCTATTCTGTTTCAGGGATCTCTTTGTCTACAGGACAATAACTAAATGTCTTGGTTGTTGTAGTTTTATAGTCTTGCTGCCACTGACACACACCATAGTCCAGGTGTTTAGTGCTATATACTTCCCTACAAGTACTGCTTAACTGACATGTTTAATATTTTTCTTTTTATTCAGTTCAAAATACTTTCTAATATCTCTTTTAATTTCACCTTTGACATATGGGTAATTTAGAGTGTATTATTTAGTTTCCAAGTATATGGGGACTTCCCAGATTTTTTTTTTGTCATTGATTGGTATTTTAATTTTATCATGGGCAGAGAACATACATTGTCTTTTTTGAATTCTTTTAAGTTTATTGGGATTAGTTTTATGGTCTAGATATGATCTAGCCTGATAAAAGATTCCTTATTCCCAAGAAAGAATTCTGCTGTTGTCAGGTAGAATAAGGTATAAATGTCATTTAGGTCAAGATGGTTGATTATGCCGTCTTCCGTATCCTTTTGGTTTTCCGTCTACTTTTTCAGTCAGTTATTGAGGAGGAGACATTAAAATATCCAGCTATGCTGTGAATTTGTCTACTTCCCCTTGCAGCTCTACCGGTTTTCTCTTCATATACTTTCAAGTTCAGTTATTAGAAGCTTAAACAATTAGAATTATGTCATCCTGATGAATTGACCCCTTTATCATTATGAAATGACCTTCACTTACCCAGGTAATATTCTTTGCTCTGAATCCTACTTTATCTGATATTAATATAGACACTCTAGCTTTATTTTTGTTAGTGCTAGCTAGCATCATATGTCTTTTTCTATTCTTCTGTTTTAAATCTATTTGTGTCTTTATCATGAAATTGTGTTTCCTGTAGGCAGTATAGTTGAATTATGCTTTTTTATTCAATCTGACAGTCTGCCTTATAGTTTTGGGTCTTTTTTATTTTAGCGGTTGCCTTAGGGTTCACTGGATATAACTTTAACTTATCAAAGTTGAACTTTAAGATATATTTTACCACTTTATGTAAAGTATTAAAAACTCACAATAGTATACTTCCATTTTTTCCATTCAGCATTTGTCATACATTTTATTTTTACAATGTTATAAAACCCATAACATTATAAGTCCCAAAAAATAAAACAAAAATTGTTTTAATTTTATTTAAAGTCAAGAACCTTGTGAAGTGATTTTAAAAATTAAAAATTAATCATATATTTACCAATGTCATTACTATTTCCAATGCTCTGTGTCTCCATCTGATAAGATTTTTTTTCCCTGAAGGACCCTCTTTAGCATGTCTTATAATGCAGGTCTGTTGGTAATTAATACTTCTAGTTTTTTTGTATTTCAGAAAAAAGTTCTTTATTTTGCCTTCATTTTTTAAAGATTTTTCCACAGTATAAAATTCTAGGTTGACAGGGTTTTTTGTCTGTTTGTTTCAGTACTTTAAAGATGTTGTTCCTCTGTCTTCTGTTATATGCTCCAAAGAAAAATTTGCTGTCATTCTTACTTTCATTCTTCTGTATATCATCTGTGTGTTTTTTCTGGCTCTATTTTTTCTCTTTATTAGTGGTTTTGAGCAATTTCACTATGATGTACATTGGTATAATTGTCTTCATTTTCCTTATGCTTGGGACTATTTGAGCTTCCTGCATTTGTGGGTTTGTTTTCACCAAATTTGGGGAATTTTAACTATTACTTTTTCCATTATATTCTCTGTGGGCTCCCCTTTGTGGACTAAGATGCTTGAAGTTGTCTTACAGCTCATTAATTCTTTTCTCACTTTTCATTTGGAATACTACCTATTATTATGTCTCCGAGCTAACCAATCATTTCTTCTACAATGTCTAAATCTACCATTAATCTCGATAAGTGTGTTTGTCATTTCAGATATTGTAGTTTTCATCTCTAGAAGTTTGATTTGGTTCTTTTTTATATCTTCCGTGTTTCCACTTAACTTTTTTAATACATGATATACAAAAGATAGAACTTTTTAATGTTCTTTTCTGCTAATTCTATTATTTGTTAGCTCTGGTTTGGTTTCAATTAGTTGATTTTTCTCTTCATTATGGATTGTATTTCCCAATTTATTTGCCTCATATTTTACTGGAAACAAGACATTGTGAATTTTACCTTATATGGTAGATATTTTTAAATTCCCACGAATACTCTTAAGCTTTGTTTTTGGATGCAGTTAAGTTTCCTGGAAATAGTCTGATCCTTTCAGGTTCTGCTTTTAATGTTTATTAGACAAAACTAGAGCCATGTTTAGAGTAATGCTAATTATTTCTTAACACTAAGGGAAGCACCCTCTTTTCTGTGTGTAATATTGTCATATCTTCAGTCCTTTTTCTGGGAAACTCTAGTTACATTTGTCTGTTCAGACTCTCAGCTCCATTTTCTCAACTCTCAAAATCTCTAGGCTCCACCTGAGTGTTCTCCTCCTGCATTGTGGCCAGGAGACTCTCAGTAAACTGGGCAATCATAGGTTTCATCTCATTCGTTTCCTATCTCCTAGGGATCAGTGTGTTCCACTGCTTCACATCCAGTGTCTTGAAAACCATTGTTTCATATATTTTGTCCAGTTTGTTTTTTCCAGTGGAATGGTAAATCCATCATCTGTTCCTCTATCTTTGTCAGAAGTAGAAGTCTCTTGGACAAATCTTACTTGAATCATTTATGAGAGCTCTAATACTGCTACTATTTGGTGTTCACCATGTGCTAATTTTTTGACATGTTCCTTTCCATTTATTCTATTTAAATTTTCAACAACCCAGTCCATTGGATGCTATTATTACATTCATTTTATAAATGAAAAACAGAGTTCAAGAGAACTGTTCTTCATCATCTAGCTATTAAATGCTGAAGCTCTATTTCAAACCTGGACCTTTTGATTCAAGTTGATAACCACACCTGTATATCACAATCCATTATAAGACTAACCATAAACTATAAAAATTTTCATCATTACACAAGACTTACAAATATATTTTTTAAACTTTGGCTGTGCAACAATTAATTTTATGTGTCAACTTGACTGGGCTAAGGACTATCTGGTAAAACATTATTTCTGGGTGTGCCTGTCAGGGTGTTTCTGAAAAAGATTAGCATTTGAATTGGTGAACCCAGTAAAGCAAATGGACCTCTCCAACATGAACTGAGGAAATTAGTTGAACCATCCAACCTGATGAATGACTGAATAGAATGAAAAGGTAGAGGAAGGGTAAATTTTTTTGTCTCTCTCTCTGAACTGATACATCTGTCTTCTGAAATAGATGTCAGCACTCTTGGTTTTTGGGCTTCTGCACTCAGATAAGAACTTATACTATCAACCCCCAAACAATGATTATCAGGCCTGTGCACTCAGACTGAATTACACCACCAGCTTTCCTGGTTCTCAAGTTTGTAGATGGCAGATTTTCTAACTTCTCGGCATCCAGAACCACATGAGCCAATTCCTACAGTATATGATCTATCTCTCTTGGAGAACCATGATTAACACAGGCTGTGAACTATAACAGAAATATAGTTTATAACACCATCCAGAACACACACACACACACACACACACACACACACACACACACACCCCTAAGTATTTAACTAAACTAAATCCAAAATTTCCTAACAAAATATTTATTGTTATTAGAAATGTTTATCTCCCATCTTTCTATTTTATTATTAATGCTTATATGACTCCTAAATTAATTTTGTGATTAATAAATTTGACTTTCAATTAGAAAAAACATAATGATGTAATGTTAATTGAATCCATTAACATTACATCAACCTCCTTCTGAGATTGCAATCTTTTCCCAGCTTTTGTTTTGATTTTATTTGATTAAAATTTTACAGCAATCGAGTAGATCCAAAGGATAATTATTAGTTTGGTCATATTTATACCAAGCCTTGAAATTTTGACTTATTATTAGTACTTGCTATTATTTTATTTTTCGGCTTTGTGAATTGTATTACAAATTGATATATTATAGATGTGAATTGACTAGATATGTTCACTTTTCATAAGAATAATCCTCAATTAGCCAGTACCTTCATAAGAAAAAAGTCCTGATATGATACTTTACCATCTTAATGCAACCTCCTCAAAGAGATTTTTTTTAATGATGATTAGAAGTTTACCTACTCTTAAGCACACTCAAATTAAACTGTCATCGTTTTCTTAATTCAATATAATAAATTTAGATTTATTGTTTCTGATTGTGTTGTAAATCATTGTTACTATTTTTATAAATTGATTGTTGGCTACCATCAACATTTAATTGCAATTCATTGACTGTTATAGCAAAGAAATCATTTAACCTTAATAAATGAAAATATATGAGTAGCAGTCAATTAACTTTGCAAATAAAAGACGTGCATTTTGATTTTTATTGATAAAGTATTCTCAATATAATAGTTTTCCACTTACTGGGCTATTTGAAGGATGACTGTTATCAATTAATATATCTACTAAATGGCACCATTTAAAAAAGCAACCCCTAATTATCTTGCTGTAGGCTATTTTGATAAATGTGAATGAAGTATCTGCATATTTCTTACACAGCTAATATACAGCAAAAATTAGATTGGACATTCCATGCTTATGTAACTTTTATCTAATTATATAGCTATTAGATATATCTCTCAAATGCTCAATAATTCTCCTTACAATCAACTTATGTTTAATTAAAAATCAGGGATAAACGCGTTAACTCTACACTGGCTACTCACTTGTGATATAAAATTAATAGCAGGCCTAAATTTTTTAAGCGATTTCGAGATTTCCAATATACTCTCCCAACACCAAAGGTACTTGATTCAAACAAACAGAAAATAAAAACATCACGTAATTAAATATTTTCCTGTTAAGTAATAAGTTTGCATATCTATTTACTTTAATCTTAAAATACAATATATTAATACCAGAGCTACAAAACAGAAAATACAAATGACCACAATTCAGTGCTATTTATACACAATGAAACATAATTTTTAAAAATGGAGAAGGGAAGCTTATTTTGCTCTGAGCTTCTGCCTGGAACATAGGCTCTTCTGTGAATGGGGTTGTTACACAGTTTGCCATTCTTCCTATCTCTCTGCCTTGCTTCTCTGGTCAAAACCAGTTCAACTCAGAGATCAACTTGACCTATGAAGCAGTGTTGAGCAAAAGCATGACCCATGCGGAATATTCATCATGCTCTGAACCAATAACATTATTTATCTGAAAGTTTAAATATGAGAAATAGAGAGTACACCATGGTAATAAGAATGGAAAGCAGTATAAAACATGATGTGAGACACCAAAATGGAAGAGTGCTAAAGTATTAGCACAAATTCTCTTACTTAAGATCGACTCTTAGCAAATTTCAATCATACAACACAGCATTATTAACCATAGTTCCCATGCTGTACCTTAGATCTCCAGAACTTATTCATCTTATAACTGAAACTTTGGACCCTTTGACCAACATCTCCTTATTTCCCTCACCCCATCCTCTGGTAACCACTATTCCACTCTGCTTCTATGAGCTTGACTTTTTTTAGATTCCACATGTACATGAGATCATGTAATATTTTTCTTTCTGTGTCTGGCCGATTTCACTTACATACTGTCCAAGCATGATAAGATATAGTATACATAACAATTCATATACTCTCAGTGAGAAGGAAAATTGTTCCACTTTCTCACACAGAACTTTTACTTGTAAGAATTTATCCAAATATTATAACTAAGGATAAGTATAAAGATTTAGTGAAGAAATTTTTGCAGAGGTTTGTATATAAAATGTAAACAATAAAAGATTGGTAAAATAAATTATAGGGTGATAAAATTCCATAGACTCAGTAAAAGCAGTGTTATAAAAGAATTTCATTGGCCTATAAACATGAAAATGAATAAGTGACAATTAAAAACTATAACCCAATATGTATGGTTCCTTTTGTTAAAAATAAAATGTATGTCTTAAATATCTGTATACAAATATGTAATCTTGAAAAGTACTTAGGCCAACATGTTAAAAGCAGTCATTTCTTACTGGTGAAATTGTGAGTGATTTCATTTTCTTATTTTTTGTATGTCTGAACTTCCTAAATTTCTTCTCTAGACATGTTTAACTTGTATAATCAAACAATTTAAGTTTAGAAATATGAAAGCAGTGATTGTCCCTTGGGTGTTTAGGATTATGCTTTTCTTTCACTTCTTTATAATGAGCAAGTATTACTTTTATAATTGAAAAGTAAATTGTATTTTAAAAAACAACACAGGTATAATGAAAAACGAGAGAATAAGTTTGATTTCACAAGAGACTTTATGAGGATTATGATACCCTATTGATAGATTCTGCCTGAACCATTCTGTTGTCATAACATAGCAATGCAGAAACAATTTTCTCAAAAAAGAAAAAGAAAAAAAATATATATGTGTGTGTGTATATATATATATATATATATAGAGAGAGAGAGAGAGAGAGAGAGAGAGAGAGAGAGAGAGAGAGAGAGAGAGAACACAATATAAGCATACTCAGTGGCAAGGATTTCCAATTACAAATTGATCTTCATGGCCTTTATAATATACAAAGGTAATTTTCCTCTTTTGATATGAAAAACAAGTTCCAAACTATGTTACAGTAAATCCACCATCACTAGCACTGCTGCCTGGAATTGCCACTTGCCACCCTTATTGAATAAATCATTCTTCTCTCAAGCCAGAAATTTGTTGGTAATTCAAGTATTGTCAATATATCTAACTATATTGTCGCTAACATCATCGACAGAGAATATATCTTCTATATGACAATTTGTAATGTGAAAGTGTTTATTTAATAAGCAAGAAAACTGTTTGTTTTGGACAGCTAAAGGGGTACTTTCAGTGTCAAAAGACCACTCAAGTCTTTCACATAGATATACTTTCTAAAACTTCCAGGTTTTAATATAGGGTTTTATTTATTTTTCTTCATATAGGAGTCAAAAATTTCAGTATGTGTCTGTACTAAATACATTTAATTTTTCTCCAAAGAATTTTACAGATTGTCCCCTCACACATGCCTGTTTTTTTTTTCTAGACTCCATGTTTCATGGATCCAATTCCTCCCCAAGCCATTTTGTAGTCTGTGTTTGATTAACTCTCAGAGGATATTTCTCAGTAGACTGATGTCATGAGTTTGATTCCTCAAAGTCAGTTAGCACTGCTCTATTTTGAGGCTAATGTACAGGTGTTCTAATCATGACCATACATTTCACTAGTGGTGGTAGTAATAGAGGGACCAAGAAAAAAAGTAATGAATCAAAACTCTTTTCCCAACTTACTGAAAAACAGATAGTAGCCCCACACCTCGAACATAGCGGTCATTCATTCACCCAACAAATACTGAGATCTAGCATGTGCCAAGCACTCAGAAATTTCAGGAATTGGCAAGTAAATACAACAATCCCACTGCCATCAATGACCTCACATTTTAGAATGGGCTTTAAACATTGTAAAAACTCTAACCATCAGAATCTTTAACTCATGCCCCAAGGCAAGACTGCTCATTTGATTCTTAGTGGATTTTTAAAACATCTCAGGGGCATCCAAAAAAGACAAGATGAGGGTCCCCATACCCTCTGCTCTCCATTCTCCAGTATTCAGTTATCTAAAAAAAAACGACCTGCTTCAAGCAGGGGAACTTTATTTTGGGTTCAACATATTAGAATCCTACATAAAATTTTATTTGCCAACTCAGTTCCATAAGAAAGAAAAAGCATGGGACATGTATAAGAAAAATCAAAGACCCCAATGACAAAGATTTAATAATGGACTTCCAAAGAATCAGCTGTCACAAAAAGCCATAGATTACCACTGCCTTCTGAACTGCAGAGCTTCTTGGAGAATACAGCCCTTTATCTGCACACACTCTAAGAACTTCTGGACAGAGGAGAATCTATGCCTGCAACATACCTCAGCACAGTTCTACTTACTTCTCCTATGAGGTACAGAAACATGTTGTTGTTATTATTATTCATTTTGCCTCTGTACTGAATATCTCTTATGCGTTGCTTCAAATCATACCAGTCTCACCTCTTTTTCCAACCACTCATACTGAGAATAGATTCATGCAGTTGCAAACCAACAGCACAATCTTCATCCTTCTACGGATGTCTCTGATGCTATGCTTAACACTTATGCAGGAAACACCTGAAATACATCCTTCCCACCCCCCTGAACCCTCAGAGAGTTCTGAGTTTTGAGACACTCATTAAGAATTTCACAAGTTCCAAAGACTCAGCCATCCTGTATTATTGGTCAAGTTGGTTACACATCCTTATACTGACAGTCCTTCCCTGGTCCACTATCTTGATCCTTCACACCTGCTACCCAGGATCTCATTCCCAAATTAACCCACAAATTATCCTTTGTGATGTTGGCTCCGATTTGGTGAATAGATAATTTCTTTGCTTTAAAGGTAGTTTAAGAAATAACGCAAGAAAGACAGTGAAGTAGGAGGTCTCAACACTTGCCCCCACACACACAAACACATAAACACAAACACATACACATACACACACACACACACAGATTAGACAACTACCTACCAATGAAAATGGCTCTGGGAGAGCTCTGGAGTACAAAATGAAGCAGCTACAATAAGAACAGCACAAAAACCGCGGATGGCACATCAAAAAACATGGGAGGCATTTTACCTATGTCACCCCATCCCCTAGTCCACCATAACTCTTCCACCCATGAAAGAAAAAAAGAGCAAGAGACTCCAACAGCTCTTGCCACTGCTGCGGACACCTGTAGCCTTTGCCACAGAGGAACCTCACAGTCTTTGCCCACGTTGACACCGGCTGACCATTAGCTGCATGACTTTGGACAAGGTTCATAATCTAGGCAACTCTTAAGAAGTGTGAAGAATAAATAAGGTGATATAGTTGTTTGCTCCAGACTGCAAGACTTCCCACTCCGACTCACAAATAGCCATTTCGGCAGATTGTAGATTCCCTAGAGATAATGAAGTAGAAATTCAATAATGCAGAAATGGAAATATTATTATAAATAAGTAATAAATATAAAACATTATTTTGTAAATGGAGTTTCATCTTTCTTCTCAATTTGTTTACTTTGGAGGCTTTTTTTCTTGCAGACAATGTTAGTACCAAGTAGTTACTATTTTAAGACCATTTCAGATTCTGCAATGCAGTTTCTTTTAATTGTTCTACAAAATGTCTGGACGTGGCAGCAACTCTTTCAAAAAGATAACTAAGAAGTGAAAAGAAAAAATGATTTGAGGAGACAGCAGGAATGCAGGAGTATGACCAAGGGTCAACAGGAAAATGGAAGTATTGCTGACAGTCACTTGAGGTCCCAGCCGAGACAGATCACAGGTGATTTCCAGTGAATTCAATCAGCAAAGTTCTATAAATGAGGTCTCTCTGATTCTACCAAAGCATCCTTCACTGGCTTCCTATTCTTATCCCTTTCATAAATAGCACTTATCACACTAAAATGTAATTACTTCCTTGTCTGTATCAGTTATTAGAAAACTACAAAACATCTGGACCTTCTGCCCAGAAAAAGTTGATGCTCAAATATCCAATATTTTGCATATACTTTCAGGAAATTTATTTACCTCAGAATGAGGATCTCTGTATTCCACTATGAGTATCTTAAGAGAAGGGCTCAAATTGTGTTAAACCCTCTATCTTCAATTCCCAAGTCCTGGTACATGGGATCTATTCAAAAGTATTACTGAGAGAATTAGTGAAGAAATGTTTTTCAACCTGGGAAAAGAATTGAAGAAGTCATACAAGGGCAAAAGTTTGGCAGAGCAGGAATCATAAATAAACAAAGGGATGAGAAAACGTTGAGATAAAATGGTTAAGGCTGTATAAAAAGGCAGATAAAAGATGTAAATGCAAAGAAAACTGATGGTCTGAAAATATTATGTGTTCGATGTACAAAGAAGAGAGAGGGGAAAATGGGAATATTGTGGTCAAAGATAGCAATCTCTAACAGTGAAGATATTTTGAATTATTGTCACATGATTGTCAGCAAGAGAAATTCTTTGTGCAGTAAATTAGTCTTTATACATAAATGCACACTGAAAAAACTGCTACAGACTCTTGATATATAATGAATAGATCAGATCTCATTTAACCTATAAAGAAAAGACTTCAAATGAAAAAACAAACCAGGAAGTAGAAGTAAGACTTTAACCATGCTATGATAATTTATCAAGTTATCGCTACTAGGTTTCCATTGCAATTATTTTCTGCAGCTTAGAAAGCTGCCACCAGGAAAATAATTGTGTGATGAATTTTGTTTCTGTGGAATAATTGTTTAGCGCTCCAAAACACAGGAAACCAAGAAAATCCAGAATATTGCCAACCATCTATTCATCCATCCAATTATTCTTTGAACAAACATTGTTTACAGATATATCTCAGAGTTTAGTACATAGAAATTGTTCAATGAATCAAACACAGACTGAGCACTGTGCTCATGCTAAGTTTATAAAGATGACAAGGTACCATCCAAAGCACTGAAGATCTTACAATTTAAAAGAGTTGATAATGTAAACAAACAGCTATAATGCATTTTTAAGACAGACAAGTGGGTAAGGGTGTATAATGCCACCTTTTAAAAATTACTTTTATTTATTAAGATAATGTAAACTCAGATTAAGTTGGGGGAAATGTGGAGAGACATTAGCAAGAATCGTTAACATTTATAAACAATATAATAACCAAGTTAGACCAAGTTTCAAAAGTAATTTTTAAACCTCCATATACTTTAAAGATGACTTTAAATCATGAAACTGATTGTCTTATCCATCACAGCTTAACTCTGGCTTTTTCTAACGGGGCTAAACACGTTACACAGACTTCTGGGCAAGACATACTGGGATATGCCTTGAGTCAGCACTGCAAATGTAGTTAAGGTTTCAAATCAACAGACCTCCTCACTCAGAATCTGTGGGTGCCTACTAATAAGCCTTTTAACAACTGCAATGAATCATTCTTTTGAAAGAAAAGCAGTAAAAGAAAAAAAAAAGAAAAATAAAATAAATTTATGACCTTGGCTTTCCAGCTTCTGTCTATACACTTCTGGATCAAACCACATCCCTTGGGTCTCTCTCTGCACAAAGGGAAATGTTTCTGTCCTCTATGTGACTAAGATTCCTGAATTTCTCTCCTTTCCTAGCCCCAGCGGGATATCCACTTGTGATTGACAGAAACTGGATCATGAAGAAATGGGCTATTTTTCCACGTGGCATGTTTCCCCATGACTGCCTTTTTCCTGGTCTGGTAGAAAAGTTTCCACGACAAGCAAGTTGCTAATGTTCACTCCCCACCAGCTGACTTCCTTGCCTCCCAAATGATCAGCTGGATATTGTGTTAAAACTATTTTATAGAAACTGGCTCATCTGCAGGGATTATGTATTTTTAAGAAACCAGCTCCTTGTCAGAAACTTCTCAAATAGGCCTTTCTTTTCAAGTCCTTTAAAAACATAATCTCAATTAAACAGAACAAGCTTAAGCCGACATTAGACAGTCACCTCATGGGAAATAAAATATAAATCTTCCTTTTCCATGAAGGGTACATAAACGCTTTGAGGGTAGAACTAAACTTAATTATTCTTTCACTCCTCATGCACCTAACACATGGTCTGGCACGTGGTATACATAAAATAAATGCTGAACATCCCATCATCTGAGCTTCTCCAAAAAGAGTATTTATGTTCAGGTTGAAGGGTTGAGGCAGAATCAACCTCCTAGTAATGTAGTAATCTTATTTTTTAAAATATCTCTGCATAAAAGGCAAGAAAACTTGCAGTGAAATGTTAAGACATACCAATTCTTAAGCCTGAGCATATAAGACAAGAAGGAAATATACTAAAACATTTACAATTGTTATGTTTAGTAGATCAAAATATGGGGATATTCTGATTTTTCTTAATTCTTTTTGTTAACTAAAATTTTTCTGTTGAGTATTTTTATTAGTCTGTTCAGGTTACTATAACAAAATACCATGGATTGGGTAGTTTACAAACAACAAATATTTATTTGTATCAGTTCTAAAATATGGGAAGTCCAAAATCATGTGACATGTTAGCATGTCACATCTGGGTGAAGGCCCTCTTCCTGGTTTGTAGTCAGCACCTTCTCACTATGTCCTCACATGGAAGAAGGGGCAAGGGATCTTTATAGGATCTCTTTCATAAGAGCATTAATTCCATTTATGACCTAAGCACCTCCTAAGTCCTCACATCACAGTATCATCATATAGGACATTAGGATGTCAACATATGAATTTGTGTGGACTGGAACATAGACATGCAGATCATAGCAAGTATCTACTATGTTCAAAGCATTGTACTATCTTCCAGGATCAGAAAGATTAAAAAATGTCTCTCATGTTCAGAGTCATAAAAAGAAGAGGTGAACTAGGCAGAAAGCAACTTACTAGAAAGATTATCTACCCTGACATGCATATCAACTGGTGTTGTGACTATATCCCGTGGTGTGATGAAGATCTCATGGGGTTGTGGAGAAAGGCAAGCTAACCTTTTTCCCTTTCTTGAAAAAATGAACTTGATCATAGGTTAACTTTCTTGCTCTTTCTATTGAAAATTTAATAAAGATGAAATCTCATTGTATTTTCTGGCAACAGTATTTACAGTAAAATATGGCCCGTGACAGATAACTTGCATCTGGCCTGGAAATCTGTGAATAAAGGATAAATACCCAATGCTTTATGATTCCTTGAACATAGAGACCCATAACTGGGCATATCCTTTGTGGGGATTTGAAAGCCATGCTTAAGCCTATCACAAGAGATACTGGTCCCTACAGAGCATGAAGCTTCTATGCCAGGGCAGCTGTTGCATCTCCCTAATGTCCTGTTGCCTCACATCTTAAACACCAAAAGAAATGCCTGACACAGCCCAACTGGGATGCTGTCTGTGCGTCTGAACCAATACCCCCATCTGATTGAATTGTTCCAAGTGTTACCTGTTCAGATCTTGTGAGTACAAATGTCTACTTCAGAATAATTTTTTCAGTTATTTCTTCACCAGAAAACACATAATCATGAGTCCACATGAGCTCCCTGAGGGGATATTACTGTAGCTTCCACAACAACATTCCTAATTTAAGTCAAGCCTGGAGTTAGTATACTGGAGTGTGTATTCATTGAGTGATATACCCATAGTGAACAGAGATGTGCCACTCAAATCCCCCTTCAGAAATGAAGGATGAATTCCCCAGCTACTGGGCATGCAGCTATCAGCCCCCTTTGGAGACGGACTTGGTGGAGATGTATGTGCCTTGGTGGAAGACAGCCTTCACCCAATTATTGAACAACACAGGTATATAAAGATCTGGTCCCCTCACCGCAACTCGAAACCACTCCAAAGGGTTACCCCAGCTTCAGAACTCCCCATAGGACAGCTGGAGCTTCTATGAGGCTGTGCGAAGGCATAACCTCTCCTTCTGCCCAATCCCCACACCAAGAGAGCCCCCAATAAATCTCCTGCCCAACTATCACCACCTGTGAAAACACCTGATAAAACATGCTTATTCGGTATCTATCATGTTTCAGGCACCAGAATCAACACTGGTGAATACGATATGGTCTTGATTCACAGAAAGCTTACAATTAGGGGGCAGAAATGTATCCAGTAAAATGCATTGTAATCAGAGCTATGACGGATAACATTTGAAAGCCATATGAGCTTTTCCTAACTGAATCTTTGAATTCAGTTAAGAAGCAATATGTGAAGAAAGAAATAACTACACCGGCTTCTAGAGGAAGTAAGAACTCACTAGCCCAAGGTGGGGGAGAAAAAGGCAGAAGAGTGTTCCATGTAGAATAATGTCGAAGGAACAGCATGTTCAAAAAGCTGGATGATTATGAAAGCATGATGACACTGTAGAGAAGGCAATTTTTTCATTTACTTGCGGAGTAAAAGGGGAAAGGTGATATCCCATGCAAAGACATTTATTAAAAAGACTTATTACGTAAAGATATCGAACTTCATGCTAAAGAAAAGGAGAAGCATGAAAGACTTGTACATACGTGTCTATTATAAATCTCTCTGTACCTACAGCATGGAAAGTGGATTTGAGAAGAGGGGGACAGAAGAAAGGAAGACCAGCAAAGGGATTGCTGTAATATTCCTGGCAGGAGGGGATGTTGGCCTGAAGCAGAGTTGGGATAGAATGAATGAAAAGAAGGGGGAAATGTTAGAGGTAAACTTAATCGAAGTTGGAGATTCGTTGAATGTAAAGTTACGAGAAAGGGATCAAGGGAAAACTCAAATTTCTAACTTGAGCAAATGGGCAGAGAAGGCAAAATACGATACAAATATGAAAAAATATGACAATCAGGGTAGGATGCCTTAGTGATTTCTAGATAAATTGAATGTGACCTGTTTGTGGGACACTCAAATGGGTATATAAAGTCAGCAGCTCAATGTGGGGCTGAGTGTGTAAGTGTGTGCGTGTGGGAAAGGATGTGAATAACAGAGGAATACTTAGAGTAGCTCACCTTACTTACTGGCCCAGCAATATCTAGTATTTGTAACAGTCCTTTGGATCTCAGTGGTACAATTATTACTCAGCAGTTATAAGTTAGTGAGGTGTAGTTAGAGAGAACAAAGCTTTAAAGTCGGGCACACCTGAGCTTTTATCTCAACTCTACTACCTACCCGCTAAAAAGACTTGGGCAAGTTACGTAACTGAGCCTCGCTCTCCCCACCAAAAATGGGACTGCTAATCATACTTTACAGCAGGGGTCCCCAACCCTCTGCAGGAGACCCGCACCTGTTAGGAGCTTGGCCACACAGCTGGGAAGTGAGCAGAGAGCAAGAAAAGTTTCCGTTGTATTTGCAGCCGCTTCCCAGCACCAGTATTAATGTAGGGAGGAGGCAAGAAAATTACATTGTTAATCAAGCCACAATCAGAGACTACACTGTGCCGATCAGCCCTGCAGCCAGGCCAGGAGGACACCTTCAGAACAAAGAAAGATTTCTGCTGGGATTACTAACAGCCCATTCCCCACACCTGTGAAGAGGAAACAGGAACCAAAGGAATCATTCCCTATGGCTAAAACCATAGGGAGCCGCCTATGGTTTAAAGGCTGGGAACTGCGAGCAGGCCTTTTACTCTACATATTCTTACATTTTCATGCTACATACTCTTCCCCTCCCCCTTCCTCGGTGTATGCCCATATCAAAAGAAATGGGTTGACAAAGTTCATTAAACTGTAACTCACAGGAACTAAAAAATGATACATAAACTGAATTTCTCCAATTCTCAGGGTCCTTCTCAGTGCCTTTACTCTGTCCCTCTCACTCTCTGCCTCTGAGAGGGGACCACATTCTGTCTGTGGAGTGTTACCCCTTTTCTAATAAACTTTCCTTTTGACTCCAACTTTGGCGTGTGATTTGAATTCTTTCCACACTCTCCACAGAAGGATCCTCTTCCTCTCTCAGTGCAGGGCTTCGTCTTCCTCCAACTTGGGGAAATTTGCCCTGTCCTGCAACAGTATCACTGCCTGAGCTCCACATCAGATCATCAGGCATTAGATTTTCGAAGGACCATCAGTCCCTGGCGCCAAAAAGGTTGGGGACTGCTGCTTTACAGAGTTGTCACAAAGCTTAAATGAGATTATACATGCAAAAGCATTTCGCACATAGTAGGCCTTCAGTGATCTTTTAGTTTCCCAACCCAAATAGTTTCTAAAGGTCTTTGCATTCATCCATTCATTCATATCTCTTCTTTTAATCTTTCTCTTTCTCTTTCTCTCACTCCCACCAACCACCCACTTCAGAACCTCCTGACTCCAGATTCCACTTTAAACTCATACTGTTAATATAAAGCATTATTTCAATTACCTGATAAAGATAAAATCCTGCCCCCATGCTCCCTTTGTACTGTCTGGCCCTGCATATGTTTGTAATCCTTTCCTGGCCTTGTCTATATCTAATTTACTTCCTTTCAGTTGAATGTTATCACAAGTCATGAATTGTTCTCACTTTATGTTTACTACAAACAGATAACTATTATCTCCAACAGACTTGCTTGGTTTTATCTTAGTGGTTTCACATTCTGCGACTTCTTAATTATTTCATTTTATTTCTCTACATTAGGTTGTTTTCTTCTGCATTGATACTTGGATAAAGAGACAAAACAAATCTGTAATTTAATTTCTAACACATTACTGCTGGAAAAGCTAAGGCCCTTAAAGTTTATTTTGATTGTTAAGTTCAATGACCATATCAAATTTCTTGGTAAAGACAAAAGTCAGATTCCCTTTTACAGGGAGCTGAGTTAATCTCGGTCAAGTGAACCAAGGCTTGGTTGGTTCCAGAAGACAGGGCTCCTTTATTTGAGGGATTACATACGGCAACTGGAATAGATGGAATCAAAAGGTAGGGATCAATCCATGTCCAGAAAGGGGAACAATGGCCAAACTAGAAAAGAGAAAGCAGTTGCCTTATCCAAGGTAAAGACACAGGATGAGACGGAGGCGGGGAAAAAGCAACAATACTCTAGAATTAGGTAAATATAAGACTATTTGGAGAGGGTTCAGGTCTTAAACTGTGAACACAAGGCTGTGGTAAAATTCCCTCTTAAGAAATGATGGTCAAATATCTGAAAATAATACAACTCAAATTGCACTGGATAAGGACAGGCTCTTATTTTCTCATCTTGAGTGTGGCCCTTTGATTCCCATGCAAGAAAATTATACTATGGCCTATAAAATATGGTCCCAGTAAATACCTTGCATTTCATCCTTCCCTGCCTTGTACTTCACTTTTCTCTCTCAACTCTCCACTTAAGTCTCCACTTCCTATCCCCCACAACACATACCTAAATTCACTTTCTTCTTTCTCTGCTCTCAATTGCTCTACCTAGCTACAAATTTCATCTCTCCTCTCATCAGATTTTTATCCCATATATCTCTCTGCCAATTAAGAGGTCTAAATGGAAATATAAAGAAAGAAGCGGCAAAGTCCTTCTCACCCTTCTTGTTAACCATATAAATCAGCCCTAAACGATGGAACTGGGGAGAAAGGAAATTAGCACTTTCTGAGCACGCTGAGCACCCGGCATTTAAACATTACATGCCTCATCCCACTGAATCCTCATGATGGTCCAATTTTCCATTCAGAAAAACCAAAACTCCCTAAAAGTGACAAAGCTGGGAGACAGAAGAGTTGGAATTTAGACACTGACCATTCTGACTCCAGTTCTGACAAATCCTAATTTAGGAATTGCACTTTGATGGTACAATATTAATCACTTCCCCATAATGAGCTGCCAGCCCTTCATACACCTAGCTATTTCTCCCCTTGTGTCAGTATTTTTCTGGCCCACCATAAGCACAAAGTACACCAGGGAATAGTACTGGAGAGCCAAGAGCTCCCAAGCCCTCTCTTTATTCTCAACTCTGGGTCTGGTACGTTTTGCTTTTCTCATGCATACATTGAAACATAATATATTCTGTCTGTGATGTTAATACTCGAGCAGCATTTAGAGGCCCAAAACCTGACACTCGGCCTTAAAAACCTATCATGAGATAAATATCCTTCTGTGCCAAAAGGGGGAAAAAAATCAAAATGAAAAAGCAATACATTTAATCATCATCCAAATGAACAGGAATGAAAGAAGCTGCACCGGCTGATTTGATGCCAAGTCACCTCTGCCCTGTCTGAAGCTGACCCACCACTCTGACTTCAGCTGTTTATTCAGTCCGAAGGCCTCACTTCTCGCTTGATATGCATCCCATGAGCTGCCAGTGCCAGACATCCTGAAATAAATTACCAAATGGACTCCAGGCAAACATGTTCTCATTATGAATTTTGAGAAGTATAAAGAACTTCCCGTGGACCACAGTGTAGTCCTTTCAGGTGTGCTGAGCACAGGTCCACTTTCCGCTTCTGAAAAATGTAGCTCCAAAAGCCCAAGAACAAAGAGCAGTTTTAACACCCTTTATGTTTACAACCCTTTTGCAGCTTGGTCCAGAGGAAAGATCTTGGGCTTTGGAGTTAAAAAGACCTGGGTTCAAGTGTGAGCTCTGCCCCCTACTCTATCTGCAGCCTTATGCGATGTACACTAACTTCTCTGACACTCAGGATCTTCCTACATAAAGTAAGTAATCAATTACAGTGGAAGAATACTGTGAAAACTCAGTGAAATAATGTCTAAAGGTATCCTCATGGAACTGGGCATATCGTCCACATGCAGGAACTGTTGAGCCCCTTCGAAATCAGGTATCACCTTCATCTTCCTAGCGACTTTACGGGGTAGAAGGAGGACACAGCATGTTGAAACTGCTGACGAAACTGAGAGAAGAGGAGGTAAAATAAATAATATGCTAATTGTCTTTTGGAAAATTGAAGCAAAAATTCTAGTCTTGCCAGGTAACCTGAACAGTTTCCCCGATCTCAGGCTTCTTTTCTCCATTAATCTTGCATCAGAAACCATTAATGGTGCAGTTAATGGGGTAGGAATCAGTTTCACTCTTTTGCTAGCTGCCGAGAGAATTAGACAACTATAAAGCTGAACCGTATTCACTGCTTATCCAGAACACAGAACCACTGGCGGACATTGCAAGGATCCATCAACACAGAGTGGGGCACAGGAGAAAGCGCACAGAAGGAGCAAGCGGCTGAAGTTCCATTGCAGTCTCTGCCATTCACTCACCCTGTGTTGCACCTCTTCTCTCTTCCTCTGTTTCTCGATTTCACACCTGTAAAATGATGGCAGGGGGTCAGTTCTGCCGGTCTCAAATATGCTCTGAAGTATAATCATTTGGTGAAATTTTTTTAATAGTCTACTTTTTAGTTTTAGGTTCACAGCAATAATGAGGGAAAGTACAGAGAGTTTCCCATATGCCTTCTTCGGACATTCACATTCGGCCTCTCCCACCACCAATATCCAGCACTGTGTGGTATATCTGTTACCACTGATGAACCAACATTGATACATTTTTATCAATCAAAGTCATGGTCTACATCACTCTTTGTGTTGCACACTTTGAGAGTCTGGGCAACGTATAATGAATGACACGTATCCAACATTATAGTATCATATATAACAGTTCCACTGCCCTAAGATCCTCTACGTTCCGCCTATTCATCCCCCTCTCCCTGCTTCCCCCTCCCTGTCAACCACTGGGGTGTTTTCGTTTTTGTTTTTACTGTCTCCACTGTTTTGCCTTTTCAAGGATGTCATATAGTTGGAACCACAGAATATGTAGCCTTTTCAGATTGCTTTCTTTCACTTAGTAATATGCACTTTAAGTTTCCTCCATGTCTTTTCATGGCTTGATAGCTTGTTATTTTTTAGCACTGAACCCATTGCATGAATGTACCACAGTGGTGAAGGTTTTCTAAACAGAAAAGCCCAACTGGGAGTCACTGCATCGGAGTTTTCACATATACTTTAACCAGGTCCTCAAGGTGATCCTGATGCACATCTGGGCTAGATGATAATGGAGCTTTCTCCTGGATTAAAACATATATATGCATGAATTCTCCCTAGATTTAAGTTGATTGTTTTCCTTTGAGGGAAATATTTCCTCTAAGAAGGGCATGGCTAGTCCAAGCATGAGAGTACAAAAGAATCTGGGCAGATTCTCCTCCCAACATCTCTTAAAGCTGTAGGTGATTCATAGATATAGAGAACAAACTGATGGCTGCCAAATAGGATGGGGTTGGAGGACTGGGTGAAAAAGATGAAGAGATTAAGAAGTACAAATTGGCAGTTATAAAAATAGTCACAGGGATGTAATGTACAGCATAGGAAATATATATTGTATATAATATTGCTAATAATATAACAACAACATATAGTGTCAGATGCGTACTAGATGTATCGGGGTGATCACTTCGTAAGGTATATAAATGTGTAATTACTATGTTTTACACCTGAAGCTAATATAATAGTGTTCATCAACTATAATTGAAAAAAAATTTTAATATTTTTTTAAAAGCTGTAGATGTTCAGTGAAGCCTGTTACACCCCAAATTCATAATCACACTAGGCAATGGTGGTTTATTTCTAAGCACAACTTAGCTCACCTTTTGATCAAGGAGAGCCAGGCTAATGGTGCCTGAGATTTATCACCCTTTCAGAAGAACCACAGATCCCATTCTACAAAGCCTAAAACACATTTATAGCTTCTTTGGACTAAGCATCAATTCCCTCAACGTTAAAAAACAGTTGACAATGAATAAAAAAAGAGGGTTTGCTTCTAACTACATAGAGTGTGTTTCTTTATAAATCCTCTCCGAAGGCTCCTAATGACACATAGCTCATACTGCAGTCATAGAATGAGCCACATTTGCCCCTGGGCCTTCTCGGTCTAGTAACACATTAGACATTTGGGATGTGAATTAATTCTCTCATACCATTCTCTGCCTTATATTTCTAAAGAGCGTGTAGCTCACTGCTAATGAGGCCAAGGTCCCAGGTTTGATTTCTCATAAGCACAAACGATTATCCCTCTCTTGTTTAGACATATAAATATCACTAAACCTTGCCAGTTCTGACCATTTTTTCTTCACAGATGGATTCTTTTAGAGAAAAGAGAATCATTTCATCATCTGAGTGTTAATGTCCTACTCTGTAAAATGAGAGTAATAATAATCAATCCTTATTACCTATCTTGTAATGTCCAAAGAGGAATCTAAGAAAATAATTTATATAAATGTACTTAGTAAATGTTATAGAAACAGAGAAAGAAAAGAAAAAGGAGGGAGAGATTGATGGAGAAATAGGGAAAGTAAGGAAAAGCTTTGGTAAGATAGTACTAAAAGAGTATCATAGTGGCTTTTCATTGTTTTTTCCTACCCAATGTTCATCTGCCATTTTTATGATAATAGCAACTCAATATTTTTCTCTTTTCTACTTTGTGTTTATGTGGTCTAAGGGTGGACCTACGTCACAGGTCCTGCCAATCAATTTGGTTCTATTTGGGGGCCACAGTGATAATTTGAGGGTTGGCACAGACCTACATCAATCCAAAGTCAATCTCAGAACTTTTCCAAAGCAATCAAACAAAAAGCCTTCTCCACAGACTTGGAAAGTGAGAAAGTTGACAAAGTCTTAGAACCAACTTGAGTTGAGACCCTAACTGAAAATGAAACCAAAACAGAATTGCAGAGTTTAGGAAACTGGAAACTCACTTTTGATGATATTGTTTGAGCACCTAGATCTAGCTATACCTGAAGGTGATATTTAAATTGCCAACCTATAAATTCCCTTTTTATTTGAAGCCAGTTTAGTTGGATTTCAATTGCCAAGGCTGGAAGAGTCCCGATCAACAGGTTAGAGAAAGTAGGAAAGAGGCTCGAACACCTCAGGCCTGCTACTATACATCTTTCAGACAGTACGTGGGAAAAGAACACACGTTGCACACATAACTCACTTAAATCTTGAGTCTACTAACTACTAGTGTTGTAATAGTGCTGAGCAAATTACTTAATCCCCATGAGCCTCACCTTTGCATATATAAAATGGAGACAGAGCTCACTGACACGTGGGATTTACATTGAGGATTAAATAAAATAGATTATGTTAAGACTATGGCACATTGTATGAGCTCCATTCACTATTTCCTACATTCCTGATTCCCTCATAGAAACACAGAGGTGAGAGGGAATTGAACGAGTTCTCAACTGAGTAAGTGCCTGTGCTCTTGAGGCCATTGGCACACTGAGTTCCAGGTTCAGTTTTCCATTTACTTGAGTTCCATCACAAAGCGACTAACTAGATTACTAGCTCCAATCAGCTGCAGCTATTGTTTTATTCTCCATGAAACCCGGAATCCCTTCATCAGCACAAGTGTTTTCATAGTGGGATGGAGATGGGGTCTGCAACAGAGAGAATGCCTCAAGCAGTTCGAAGAACAGCAAAATGGGAAAAGAGAAATCCCGTGTTGAGTTTCATTCTCCAAACAACTTTATAAAGGCAGGCACCTGCGCATGAAGGCACAGATTTGATCACTTTTTTTAATAATCTAATCAGAAAACATAAAAGGAAACCCTGAGCAATTCAGGAGTCCTGGAATACTAAAAAATAATAAAGAGAAAAAAGATAAAAAGGCAATGAGGACCCTGCACCCACTGAAACAGATACTGAACTCAAAGATGATATCTCTTAATTTCTGTGCTTCCTATGTGTGCCAAGGTCATGATCTGCAATCCTCAACATCCCATGATGTGGATGTTCTAGTTCATCTTTTCACAGGTAAGAGTCAGAAAAAGCCCAGAAAATTTACACATTTGGCCTGATGTCAAAGCCACTTCTCTTCATCTCCATTAGTGCCTCCCTACCTAATCATCATCCTTATCCTCTTAACCTCAGAGTTGGTGTCTATTTGATAACCTGACAATCTGTTTCCCAAGGAGCATGTAGAATGGTCTTAACTAAAACAAGTCATCACCCCCTACTTAAAAAGACCCATTGGCTGGAAAATATTTTGTCAGCTTCTTAAAAAACCAGATGTGCAAAAACCACACAATCCAACAACTGCACTCTTAGGCATTTACCCAAGAGAAAGGAAAACTTAGGCTCACACGTAAACCTATATACAAGTGTTTATAGCAGCTTTCTTCACAATAGCTAAAAACTAGAAACAACTCAGTAGGTGATAGTTAAATAAACTGTGTTAATTCATAGTGCACAATATTACTCAGCAATGAGAAGAAACAAACTATTGATATGTGCATATTGATACATATTGATGTTGAAAAACAATCAACCCCAAAAAGTTAAATACTGTAAATTTCATACGTATAACATTTTTCAAATGTCAAAATTACAGAAATGGAGAGAGATTAGTTGTTGCCAGAGGTTTGGGCGAGGATGGATGTGGCAGGAATCTAAATATGACCATGAAAGGGCGACGTAAAGGCTCCTTGTGGTGATGGAACTGTTCTGTACCTTGACTGTGGTGATGGATACATTACTCTACACAGGTGATAAAATTGCACAGAACTAAATACCCACATACGCGCACATACGCAAATAAGTACAAGTAAAACTGGGGAAATCTGAATAAGATCAGTGGGTTATATCAATGTCAATATGCTGGTTGAGATATTACATTACACAGTTGCAAGATATTAATGTAGGGGGAAATAGAGTAAATGGTACACGGGCGCTCTCGACCTTATTTCTTACAACTGCATATGAATTTACAATTATCTCAAAATATAAGGGCATCAGCACAAGGAGCAGGTGGGCTGATGTGGGTGGTTCCTGCGAGATCAAAATCAACACAACACGGGTTTAGGTACCGGGTCAAATGCTTCAGGGTAAGAAACGGATGTGGTTTCATCAACAGGAACGACTCCAAGGAAGATATGTTTGCCCACAAGGCTGCCAAAAAGAAAAATAAAGCTGAGAAGCATCTCCACAGTGCAGGAGATGGAGACACTATGGAGTCTGATGCTGCTGAAGGAGCAAAGTGGGCAGAGGCGGCAAAGATTACGGGCCCTGGTGGAGTTCCAGCCGGGGCAATAAATACGCAGCAAACCCATCAGACCTGTAATGGTGACAGAGGCCATCACATCACGGGGATCCTGCATGCAATTACCAGCAGAATTACCAGAATAGTAAAAGAGAGGAGAAGAAAGAAGAACCAGGGAGTGTGTAATAAAAGATTAAAACTTAAAAAAAAAAAAAGTCAACAAACCACAAGCACCTGTTAATATAAATAATGATAGGAAGGAAGGAAAGGAAGGAAAGAAAGAAAAGAAAGAAAAGACAGGCTTTCCCTGGCTTACAGAGCCCTTCCCAACATGGGCCTTTCAAGCTCTCTGATCTCATTTATTGCCATGGTCCCATCTGGGTCTGAAAGCATCCATAGGTCCTTGGCACTATTTGCTTCTTCTTGTTGAAAGGTCTTCCCCAAATCTCTGCAGGCCTAGTTCCTTTCTGCCACTCAGATCCCAGCTGTCACCTTTTCAGGAAAGCTTTTCCTGACTACACACAGCGGCACCCAGCCAACCTGCTATATCACCCTCTATTAATGATCGTTGTGGTATGTTTTTTTGTTATGTATATTTGTTTGCATCTGCTAGAAAGTAAGGGTAAGAGAGGGGTTATGTAAGAGTCTTAAGAACAGGGATTGTTTGTTATTCTGTTGTATTTCTGTCATCAGGAACAGTATCAGACACATAGTAAGTGCTCAGTAAATGTTCACTGAGTGAATGAATATAGGCATGCATAAGTGATAAGTTGTGGAGAAAGGTCTTATTTAATACCTAGTCATGTTCCTCTTGGCATTCGGCCCCACCTAGTTCCAATGAGTTCAAAGTCTCCATCCAAGTACTATACCTGAGTGTTTTAACGTAAGTCTCAGTATCAGTAAGATAGCCCAGATATGAAGGAGTCTAGAATTCAGAGTGCAGACACACTCCAGAGATGGACAGAAGAATGAAAAGTCCAGGTAAATTTAGCAAATGTACACTAACCACCCTCAGTACCAGTGTGTAACTATACAGATAATAGATGAGACAGTCCTAGTCTCAAGCATCCAGGTAGCCCATGATGACTCTACTTCAGAGGTCCAACAGGAAGGGGCATCATTTGAGTGACCTGTCAAGTGGGCAGAACAACCTGAGCAGAGTGACCAAAGCTAAGAGAACTCCATCTTAGAGATGACGATCACTGGGCAAAAAACATAGTCAAGGACCAAACCGGTGGCCCACATTTCCCTTCAGCTGCAGCAGGTCCACTACTACCTGTACCACTTGCTGGGCTTCTCTGGTCAACATATGATCACATAGTCAAAGTGTTTGAATCCACTGGATGTAAGTCAGATCCAGATCCTGGGCTAGCTTCACAGCAAAAGGTTTTGAAAATATTTTCAAGACAATATTTGCTTTAAATCTTTTCTACTTCTGTCTTTAAGAAATTGATAAATAGAAGCGATGTACTGACATTCTCATTTTCAAGTCCCCAGTGACCCTCATTGTCACAGTCCCCTGGGGTTATCAAGCAGTTTCCTTCACAACCGCTGGTCAGGCTAGGCCCAGAACAGGCTGTGGTAGACTTGGCACATTCCACTCCAGCTGGAACAGAGCACTCTCTTGAAGGAAACAAAGCCTGGTATTGATTTCTTCTTGAGCAACAATGTTGTAACTCTTTGCTTTCAGCCTGAGGGGCCGTGGAAGCTTCAGGTATTTTTCCTGGAAGAGAGTAAGGCATCCCTCTTTCTCTTGGATTGGGGATGTTTGTTCCCATGGTTTCACAGATCATTCATCAGCTGAAAGGCCGTACTGCAAAAGAGCAGCGTTGTGTGTTTACCAGGTTCCCACACTCTCACCTGCCATCATGTCTTAGTCTTTACCACTACTGGCCATCCTGATTCACTAACTGACCAAAGTGTACTTAG
Source organism: Rousettus aegyptiacus (assembly GCF_014176215.1). NCBI lineage: Eukaryota > Metazoa > Chordata > Mammalia > Chiroptera > Pteropodidae > Rousettus > Rousettus aegyptiacus. The sequence continues at coordinate 19,819,634 of NW_023416289.1, forward strand.
GGAAAAAAAAAAAAAAAAAAAAAAAGACATGTACAGGGTTTCAAAGATAACATAGGACATCCCAGTCTATTCTCTGATACAGCCATCCCAAGTGCTTTATGTACGAGAAACGGCTTAAAATGGGATCTTCATGCTCATTTTACAAAGTAGAAAATTGATTCAATGAAGCATTTAGGGAGTAGAGGCTAGAGTTCCTAGTTCTTGAGGCTCTATCCAGCCTATTGTGCTTCTCATAAAAACCATTTGATTATTTTCCCCTGAAATGAAGTTATTTGAGCCAAACCAATCAAAATAATTGTTTCATTTAATCAAAGCCAACTTCAACCCATTTCTAGTAAGATTAAGGTGGAGAAAGTTTCTGATCTTGGCATAAATCTCTACTTCTTAAATTTATACCTTCTCATAGGACATTCCTAAACAGTTCTTCCATCCCAAATACACTATCAATTGGATTGGATTTTCCTGATGCAGAAGTTACAAATGTTGTGTGCTCACAAATAATCTCATATGGTAAAAATAATAATGATAAATCATTTAATGTTTCCTACCCTGAATTTCCATACACCTCGTGTTATTTAACTCTTAACACAGTGAAATAAATATTGGTAGCTTATTTTACAGGAGGATGATGAAAAAACTGAACAGCACAAAATTAGTTCAATCACATGACATAGCACACCTAATAAAGAACAGATCTGCATGCAGACAGCTTTACTGGCCTCCAGAATCTGTCCTCTTACCTTTTATATCATGCTTCTCAACTCAGAGATTGAGAAGAAAACACCTGGGTATGTCCAAAAGAAATGAGACTGTCTAAATTTCCCTTTTTTCTACAAATATGTATTAAGCATCTGTTAATGCCAGATATTAGTCTGCTCAGTGAGGCCATAGCAGTGAACAAAACAAAGTCCCTACCCTCTTGAAACTGACATTCTAAATACAAACAATAATGGTTTGTGAATGATAATTATTCCTTGCCATCTACTCTCCCCAAACACACACACACACAAAATGTAAGATATCTTTATATACATATTGCAAATGAGAAATTATACCTCTAGTCATAGTTAAAAGTGAAAGCAGTAGTTCTTGGTCTTTTTGTTCCAAGGTGTTAGTTAAATACCTGAGTCATCTCTCTCATTCACCACTGTGACACAGACAAAGCAGGCTAGGGTTCTGTACAATTCCCAGCACGTTAGCTGTATCTTAATTGCTTTTTTCTCTTTCCCAAGAGGGCGCAGCAGGATGCAAGAAAGCATTCTATTATTACAGGATAACTGTGAATCCAGGGGTAATAATGCATACTTTAACTATGAATGGTAACAAATTACTTCTGATCCACCTCACAAGGGAGGTAGGTATCGAGATACTATATTCAGGGCCAAGGTACTATCACTCGAATCTTGCAAAATTCCTGTCCTGGAGAAGGGAGTAACTTACTAAGTCATCATAAACCATATATATTTTATCAGGGATCTGTATATCAAATGTGTTGGCTGCCAGTCTAAAAATGTATGGCTTTTAGGATACATTTTTTAATTTCCTTAGCTAGGCACACAATAGCAATGTGAGGGGTCAGAAATGGCCTCCTAAATTGAAAAAAGAAGGAATTGGGAGTCATGGAAAACCCTTCTCCAACCTTGCAGACATGCCTTTAGCCAGCCTTATATATGATTCATAACAGAAAGGTGCAAAATAGCAGTTACTAAGATTCTCCAAGGTTCCATCTTTTTATTGTGTGGAATCAAATATCTTGGGTAAGCAAGAAAAGTGGTGTTTTTTGTTGAACTTACAAGATGTTCTTCAGCTGCATAGCCCGAGAACCCGCCAGTATAAGTCGGGTTTCCTGAATGAAAGAGAATTCATATCAGATCATTCAGATAAAGCTATTTCAATTTAGTGACTGCTTATAGGAGTATAGGCACAGTTCAGAAAACAAACCAGATATGATGGGGCAATAAGTAAGAATAATACAAAGCCCTTAATATCCCTAAAACCAAAGTTAGTATGCTCCAGGAACTCAATGAGAGCTGGAGCCAGGGAAGACCAGTCTCAAGAGGAAGTGGCAGGATGCACTTCTTGCCTGAGCTAGGGAGCTAAGGCAGGGAAAGAGTTAGAAGAGACATACTTTGACCCGTCTCTCCCGCTGTGCTTCAATATATTATCACTGTATTTCATTGGTCAAATCCAACAATTAGCCGGCCAGCAAGGGATTCTGGGTAATGTAGTCTGCAAGGGCCAACTTTGTAAAGCCCAGAATAGGTCAGAAAAGGTAAAAGAATATAACTGAGCATACCAATAAATAAAAAAGGGGTGCAGTTTACTCATCCTTCTAGCCTCACTTCAAGCCAACCTCGCCCTTCTCTCTGTATCCCTCCCCTGACCTACTGGCCTCCTCATAGTTTTTTCCCCTTCTTACACAAATTCCTTCTCTTAGTCTTTCTACATATGTGTAGCTTCTTTTTGGAAACCCCACTTACAATTCCTCAGGAGGACTTTGGGAGAAGACCTCAACATTTAAAAGTCCTAATATAATCTATAAAAATCTATTTAAAGGTTATAATCTATAATTACTCAAAATGAAATGGAATGAAGACCAACTGAATTTGCAAAAAGTTTCTGAAGTATGCAGTGTGGTACTGATGGTGAACTCCAAGGGGACGGATCAACTAAAATTAAGTAGTTGCTACACTTATTTGTAGGAGGTGGGTTTGGTTAACTGCAGGACTTGTATTACATTGAATGGGGTATGCAATTTAGGGCTCATGTTCAATCACTCAGGACAAGAAAGAAGAGTCTCAGCCCTGCTATCACTGTTCCTCTACTCAGCCCCTCCTATAAGTACCCATGGAACATATGTTCTCACAATTACCTATCTGGGGGGTTCCACATTAACTGGCTGAGCAGACTTCTAAATCTAGCTGGAGATTAGGTATACTTGCTACATGCTGCTTTATTTTTTTATTATTATTTACTGTTATTTATGCCTATAGCACCTGGTCTTCCTAGGTGGTCTCCCATCCAAGTACTAACCAGGCCCAACCCTGCTTAGCTTCCAAGATTAGATATCACACTTCCAAGATTAGATATCGAGCTTGTTCAGGGTGGCATGGCCACAGACCATGGAATGTGGCTCCACTGGGGTGCAAACCCAGGACCTTCTGCATGTAAAGCAGATGTGCCAACCGCTATACTATGGAACCACGTCCACATGCTGCTTTAATGTGCCTCACTTCTCCACTGTTAAATGTGTCACACATGTAATGATGGAATTAGCATTCATCTTCCCTAACTCAATATTATGAAATTCAGCCTTGCCCATTCTCCTTCAAAACTGTACAGTACAGCTACAGTGAAGAGGAGTTCCAGTCAAGATGGCAAAGTGGGTAACGCTGTACATGCCTCCTGCTATGACCACGTTAACATTGCAAGTAAATTATGGAACGTTCGACCTGGAGAACCATCTGAAGACTAGCTGAACAGAAGTCTTATAACTAAGAATATAAAGAAAAGGCCACATTGAGACCAGTAGGAGGAGTGGAGATGCGAAACGGGCTTAGCCCACACCCATGTGTGGCAGTTGAGCATGAGAAAAGATATTTCAGCTGTGAGGCCCCTCTCCCCCCAAAAAATGAGGGGCCCACAGGGCTCTGCAGCCCAGAAGTCCAGTACTGGGAAAAGGAGTCCCCACAAAATTTGACTGTGAAAATTGGTAGAAATTCCAACTGTCTGCTTAAAACAAAAAACAGCTGGAAAAGCAGAATTTCCCTTAAAGGGCCAATGCACTCACCCTAGGCTCTGGCAAAGAGATAGCAGCTCGGGAAGTGCCAGAGACATTCAGGGAAAGACTGAGTTGTTTGGCTTCAGAGTGAGGACTGGAGGAACAGTCACTATTGTCCCTTTGTTGAGTCCTCCTCCAGAGCAGCCTACAGACAGGTGCCATCTTCCTTGTGTTGAGCCCTCCCACCACAGGGCCAAATCTGATTCTGCATTGGCTTGGTGAGATCGGCTTGCTCTGATCCTTGATTCTCTGAGATCCAGCCCCACCCAACTCACAAATTGCTGGCGGCAATTTCACTGCTGGGCAACCAGCCTCACCCCATGCTCTAGGCAAGGGGCTCCTTCTGCAGCTATCAACAGGCCTCAACTCACACATCTTAGGAGACATTTTCAGTGGCAGGCAACCAGCCCTGGCCTGAACCTCAGTATTTCTTGAAAAACTATCAAGGGTCTGTGGACCCAAAACTGGCAGCACCTGGCCTTAGTGTGATCTGGGGCTTAGCACTGGCAACAAATCTACATCTGTACCAACACCACTTGCCCTACCCTGGTGACTCTGTGGACACCACCTTATCCAATTTACATGTCACCCAAAGTTTTTTCAGGTGCTGAGCCTTACCAGCAGCTGGCAGGCAGCCTTGGGCCTTGGAGTGCCCTGGGCCTTTTGCTGAGCTGCCCCAGGCCCAGAGCTGGTGGCAGCCAGTCTCAGTTCACTATGTGGCCTCTCCCATGTGCCTCAGGTTCAGCACAGACAGCAACCAACCTCAGACAGCTTTGTAGCCCCAACCAGGTAGCCATGGGTCAGTCACAGACAGTGGCTGACCTTCACCTGCATAAGAATCCCTTCTAAGGGTCTCCAGAAACAACACACCCAGAAGCTGGCATTAGATTTCAACAGAGCACTACCTGATTAGCCCCAAATGTAGCATATCAAAAGGGTGGTTTCGATAAGCACACAAGCCCACTGGGATGAATCCCATTCCGAAGAGTCAGCCTCCACACAGCACGTAAGAATACCCTATAGGCATGGCCAGTCCTCACAGCCAGTCAGCCTAAGAATCAATCTCATCCACCGATATGCCAACAGCAATCAAGGCTCAATTATAACAGAAGGGCACATACAACCCACACAAGGGACATTCCTAGAGCACCCAGCACAGGTGATCAGGGAGACAATGCCACTGGACCACAAAGGACACGTATTACATAAGGCCACCAGGTTAAGGCTGGGAGATGTAGCAGATCTACCTAATACATACAAACAAAAAGAGAGAGGTAGCCAAAATGAGAAAACACAGAAATATGTCCCAAATGAAAGAACAGGAGAAAACTCCAGAAAAATAGCTAAATGAAATGAAGGCAAGCAACCTACCAGATACAGAGTTCAAAGCACTGGTTATGAGGATACTCAATGAACTTAGAAGACTAAATGATCTCAGTGAGAAATTCAACAAAGAGATAGTAAGCATAAAAAAAAGGACATAGAAACCATAAAAAAAAAACACACCAGAAATAAAGAACACAATAATTGAAATGAAGAATGTACTAGAAAGAATCAACAGTAGATTAGATGAAGCAGTGGATCAAATCAGCAATTTGGAAGACATGTTGGCAGAAAATACCCAATAAGAACAACAACAAAAAAAGAGAGAGAGAGAGAGAATTTAAAAAATGGGGCTAGTTTAAGAGATCTCTGGGACAACACCAAGCATAATAACATTTGCATTATAGGGGTACCAGAAGAAGAAGAAAACCAAGGCATCAAGAAACAGGACAAGAACGTCCACTTCCACCACTTTTATTCAACATAGTATTAGAAGTACAAGCCACAGCAATCAGACAAGAAAAAGAAATACAAGGTATCCAAACTGGAAAGAAAGGAGTAAAACCATCATTTTCAGATGACATGATACTAGGTAGAAAAAACCCTGAAGATTACATCAAAAAATTATTAGAACTGATAAATGAATCTAGTAAAGTAGTAGGATACAAAATTAATGTTCAGAAATCGGTTGTATTCTTATACACCAATAATAAACTATGGAAAGAGAAATTAAGAAAATCCCATTCACAATTACATCAAAAATAAATAACCTAGAAATAAATTTAACCAAGGAGGTAAAAGACCTGTGCTCAGAAAATTATAGGCTGATGAAGAAAGAAATTGAAGAAGGTACAAATAAATGGAAGCATGCTCATGAATAGGAAGAATTAACATTGTTAAAATGTCCATACTACCCTAAGCAATTTATAAATTTAATGCAATGGCATTTTTCACAAAACTAGAAAAAATAATCCTAAAATTTATATGGAACCATAAAAGACCCTAAATAGCCCCAGGAATCTTGAGGAAAAAAAGAACAAAGTTGGAGGTATCATGCTACCTGATATAAAATTATACAAGACTATAGTAATCAAAACAGCATGGTACTGGCAAAAAACAGACACATAGATCAATGGAACAGAACAGAGCCCAGAAATGAATCCACACCTACATGCTCATTTAATCTATGACAAAGGGGGCAAGAATATACAATGGGGTAAAGATAGTTTCTTCAATAAAGGGTGTTGGGGAAAAATGGACAGATACATGCAAAAAAATGAAACTGGACCATCTTCCTATACCAGCTACAAGAATAAACTCAAAATGGATTAAAGACTTAAATGTAAGACCTAAATCGTAAAACTCCTACAAGAAAACATAGACAACAAATTCTCTGACATTGTTCTTAGTAATATTTTTTCTGCTATATCTCCTCAGGCAAGGGAGACAAAACTAAACAAATGGGACTACATTAAAAAGTTTTTGCACAGCAGAGGAAACCAGCCACAAAATGAAAAGACAACCTACTGAACAGAAGATATTTACCAATGATATATCAAATAAGGGGTTATTACCTAAAATTTATAAAGAACTCATACAACTCAACACACACACACACACACACACACACACACACACACACACACACACTAGTTTAATTAAAAAATGGGCAGAGGACCTGAATAGGCATTTCTCCAAAGATAACATACAGATGACCAATAGACCTAAAAAGATGCTCAAAGTCATTAATCATCAAAGAAATGCAATTTAAAACAACGAGATATCACCTCACACCTGTGAGAATGGCCATCACCAAGAAATCAAAACACAAGTGTTGGCACGGATGTGAAGAAAAGGACACCCTCGTGCACTGTTGGCAGGACTGCAAGTTGGAACAGCCACTATGGAAAACAGTTTGGAGGTTCTTCAAAAAAAAAGAATGGAACTACATCATGACCCAGCAATTCCACTTCTGGGTATTTATCCGGGGCGGGGGGTGGGGGGGTGGAGGGGGACCTAATTCAAAAAAGTATACATACACCTATGTTCATTGCAGTGTTATTTATAATAGCCAAGATATGAAAACAACCTAAGTGTCTATCAGTAGACAGTTGGATAAAGAAATGGTCCATATATACACTAGAATATTACTTGGCTATAAAAATGCATGAAATTTCACCATATGTGACAACATGGATGGACCTAGAAGGTAGTATGCTAAATGAAATAAGTCGGACAGAGAAAGACAAATATCATGTGATTTCACTCATATGTGGAATCTAAAGAACAAAATAAATGAACAGACAAAACGGAAACCAACTCACGGATACAGAGAATGAACTGATGTCTCCAGATGGGAGGGTAGCTGGAGGACTAGGTGAAAAAGGTGAAGAGATTAAGAAGCACAAATTGGTAGTTACAAAATAGTCACGGGGATGTGAATATAGGGAATATAGTAAAAAATATTGTAATAACTATGTGTGTTGTCAGGTGAGTACTAATCAGGGAATCACTTGGTAAATTATGTAACTAACTACTATGCTATACACCTGAAACTAATATAAAATAGTATGGAATGTCAATTCTAATTGAAAAATAAAATTTTAAAAGAGATTTTATGAATAAAAAAATGTACAGCAACAAACAAATGCATTCTATTAAACCTTTACCTTAAAAAAAATAAAACGCAAAGAAGTTAAAATAAGGAGACAAAATGACTTAGAATTTCACCTTTTTCCAAAGAAAAGGCCATTTCTCAAATTAAATTCTAATTAAGTCTAAGAAAGAATAATACTTCTTATTTCAGAAGCATTTTCTATTTTTATGCTAACAATATGAATGCCTACTGCAAGTCCGCTTCTTTAAAAAAATGAGTTTATTTGATGCATCTTAAAAACATGAAGCTATAGTTCTGATTAGATCACTAGCTGCAAACAAGAATGCAGATGGAAACATTGTTTTATGCATTGTAAACTTGCTTTAGTCTGAGACTTAAAGGTCCTGGGGATGTCACACTGAAGAGTATTCATGCATGCCTTTCTTCATTCTTTCTTCATGCACTTAGAGTTCATGCTAATATTATTTTCTAGGAAAGAAATTAAAAGTCAGAAACAATTTAAATTACTTGAATCTTCTCCCATGAGACAAATTTGTGTACCTCAGAAATGAATGTGGCTCTTTCATGGGGAATGCTTATTTGCTGTTGACAGCTTTTTAGTGAAAAAGATAGAAATCAGATTGAATTTCAACAGTGAGAAATTGAGAGCTTGTTCTGCCAGCAGGAGGCTGAGGCCTCTAATTTTACCTCTGCAAAACAAAGATGAACAAAGAATATCATCTACCTACTTTTCAAAAACAAAACTAAAAATTCTTCATGTAGCTCACTTTAAAGTAAGAAAAATTACACACAGGGCCAGCTCTCTTCTGCCCGTCTTGGCATTAATGTAACAGCTGGACTGTATTCAAAAGCAGATAGAATAGATTCCAAATTCCATTATACTCTCTATTCTGAACTCTTCATTTGAAGAATGAAGTCCACAGTAACCCCACCAAAATTCCTTAACCCAAAGGTCTGACAGTCCCTCAATACGAAAATATCTCTAACACACAAAATTAAATCCTATTCTATACACAAAATATTGATCGTCAAAGATACATTCTTGCAGCAGTGATAATAAACAGATAAACTTCATTAGACTTCAGTAAACTCCTAATTACACATAATAAATCCACACAGACAATATTTGTAATAGAAATAAAATTTGGCTTTGGTGAGTCTGTCAGATTCTTCAAAGACATTTACTTCATTTTCTAACATTCAGATCTGAGACAATGGCGATGTTTATAAATTTGACATCTCAAACAAAGCCTGAGGGGCAGAAACATCATAACAAGCTTCCAAGTTAGTATATTATGGCTGTGGAAGAGATTTTTGCCGATAAAGATTTTTAACATCAAAGATGTTTCTGATACCACAACCCTGTGTGTCTATTATCTCAGGAAAAAAAAACAAGGTAGATGTTATTATACACTCTAAGCAGGATTTTATCAGGTAACAACCTCTGGATTCTCCTTTCTCCCCAATAGATCACAGACAAATTAACAACTACTACTACCACCACCACCACCACCACCACCACCACCACCACCACCACCACTTTTACTACTAAGCTGCCAGAAAGAAAAGCATGTGATGTTTCAGAGGACAAAATTAATCAAACACAAAAGTAAATATAATGAAAGGAAGTTACATAGTATGTTAAAAATTCAAAGCAATTATAGACATAGAGGAAGAAAGGACTACATAATTATAGAAAAATATAGGTGTAATATTTAAGAAAAATAGTGTTAAAGATATATACAGAATATTCTGTTTAAGTGAGCTTCAATTAACCATGTGTTTTCAACAATTTAAAAAAAAATTAACTTTCCTACACATTTAAGCATTAACACTACATGCCAATCTGGCTACAGAAAATAATTAAGTCTAACTGAGCTTATTAGTTCAAAATAATTAATTTTACAAAGTTACTAAATTTTCATTAAAAGTAATATGAGGATTTGAGGGAGAAAAAAATCAAAGGGTTCATCCAGTTCAATTTGAGAATCCTACAGCAGAGAAAGTGAACCTACTGAAAAGTAACTGATTTCTATTCCTAGAAATATAGTTGATTATCCTAAAAAATCTCCTAAAAACAACAAATACTGCTAAGACACAGAAAACACTCTTTTAAAGGTCAACTAAAAAGAAAATGATCTCAGATGGAAACATGAAAATAGAAGATAGACTGAAGAGCAAATAAAGGAGTAAAATATATATATATGTATGGGTGAATCTAAAAAGTATTTATTGTACAAAACTATAATAATGCATTGTAACATTTAATATACATAGAAAAGTGTAGGATAATAATAATATAGGCATAAGATAAATAAATAAAAAAGTGTTCTACAGCCCTAGAATTTTTATGGAAATAGTAATAGTATTAAATTATATTTCACTGACATAAGTTAAAAATGCTGTTTTAATTTTGAGAGGAACCACAAAAAGAATAGTAAAATTAACAACTTAATAAATGATGAAAACATAATGATAATTTTTTTAATGATTAATCAAGAAAAGGCAAGAAAAATGACATTAAAAAAAGAATATTACCAGTGGGATAGATAACAAACAGTAAGTCAATTAATATAACAGTAAATGTATGTAAATGAACTAGATACTACACACATATTCATGAATGCAATGGTGCACGTGCACGCACGCGCACACACACACACACATTCACACACAACAACAGAGCAATATACCCATCAACATGCGAATCTTGCTAAAGCTTTTCTTAAATGCATGTATTAGAAAAGAATAATGCCTAAGTATCCATTTCAAAAAGAAAATATTTTAAAATGAAAAATCAAATCCCAGGAAAACAGTAGAAAAGAGGAAGCAAAAAATAAGAACAGAAATTATAAAAAAACAAACATATCAAAGAGTAAGTCTACAAAGGTGAAAAATTGTTCCTTTAAAAAAATTAATAGTCTCCAAAGTGATTCATAAAAAGGGATAAAAAGAATGCACAAACCATCAATTTCAGTTATAAAGGAACATCACAATGGATCCTACAGATATTAACAAGATAATATGATGTTATTGTCACTATCATTATGCTAATACTTTTTAATTTTTGATGAAATGAAAATTTTTCTAGATTAAAAATAAACTAAAAGAAATATAGGAAGAAATAGGGAATCTAAGTAGTTTCATATCTATTTCATTATTAAATAATTCTCACAAAATTTCAAACCAGGTGATTTGCCTAGTGAATTCTTCAAAATATTAAGAAAGAATCCTAACATTATATATAACCTCATTCACAGAACACAAGAAAAACTAGAGTAAACCTCTAACTCATTTTATAAGGCCAGCATAACTTACCACCAAAACCTAATGAGAGAAAGAGATCTATTTTGACACAAAATCTTAAACAGAATAAAACTCATCAGTATACAGAAAAATATATTATGATCAACTTCTGTTTCTTCTAAACAAACAAGATTGGTTTATTATTAAAAATTTGATGGAATTCACCAAATTAAAAAAATAAAATGAGGGGGATATAATCTACCATAATTTTTATAGGTGCAAGAAAGGCATTTGAAAAACTTCCAAACCCTTTTATGATTTCAAAATAAAATCTAAACAAATTAGGAATAGCAGGAAACTTTATTAATTTGATCAATCACATCTAAATAAGACACCATATGTTATACATTTTCATATAAAAAATTTCACACTTCAAGGTGAAATACTGAAAGATTTCCCCAAGATCATAAATGCTAAAACAATGGCAGTTCTTACAATGAAAACAGATCTAGCCAAGGCTTTCAGATTTTTTTATAAAGGACATATTGAAAATAAAAACTAAAAATGTCATTATTTATAGACCACATGGTTGTGTATACAGGAAGATTAATAATACTCTATGGACAATACATAAGATATAAAGAGTGAATTTAGCAAGAATTTCTGGAGACAAAGTCATTATGCAAAAACCAGTTGTATTATTAAACATCAGAAAAAAATTATTTTCCAAAAAATTTAATTAAAATATCATCCAAAAAATTAAATACCCAGTAATATATATAAGAACAATATATAAGATTTTGTGCTATAAATTAAAAACTATTATTGAGAAAAATTTTAAAGAACCTTTTAAAAGGTAAAAAGAAAGAAAACAAGAAAAAGAAAAGGAAAAAGATGGGGAAAAAGTCATGTGCATAGAAGCAAAACTCAATGATCCAAACTTCCAAATTCTATATTGATCTGTGTGCATCTGATGCAATTTCAATAAAATGTGTGTGTAAATTGATAAGTTGATACTAAAATGTTATAGAAATGCAAAGAATAGTCAAAATTTTGTTTTGAAGAACAAAGCTGCGCACTTACACTAGAAGACATCAAAACTTAATTATGAAATCACAGCAATTTAAAAGTTTGATATGGGGTAAGGAAAGACTAAAGAAGGACCAATGAAAGATTTTTTTTTTTTTTAATCCAGAGGTGAAATTGCAAAGCAATGACGATAAAGGTAGCCTTTGTAATAACTGATGGCCCAATTGGGTATGCAAATTTAAAAACTGACCCTCTACTTCACACCACACAGAAAAATAAATTTTGTATGAATCACAGATCTAATAGTAATTAATAAAACGATAAGCTCCTGGAAAAAAAATAAGAAAATACCTTCACAATCTTGAAAGTAAGTAAAAATATAAATGGGAAGCAAAATTGCTAATCTTAAATATAATTCTAGCTTAATATGTCACTTTGGACCACAGTTCAAGTGCCACACCAAATAGTATAGGATATGGCTTCTATACTGCCTGACGACATAGATAAAAAAGCAACCCAGATGTTTGGAGAAATCCCCAGTGAGATGAACTTTGACCAATGACAGAAGATGGAAGAGAAGAAGACAGCAGATAAATTCTCTTAGCATTTATCCCTCCAAGCTACTATTCCAAGCATCCTATGATCACAAGTAGTTGAATCTGCTGAGCAATCGGCTGTGTCTGTTGTGGTTTATTATAAAGCGGTGGTGACTTTCCTTTGAGTGTCTCATTTTTCCCCAACTCATTTTCGTTTTCCCCATCCTTTTAAGTACCAAACAAATGCATGCTGATTGCATCAGCACTAATCCTTGCCTCAGGCTCTGTTTTGGCACAGACCTGTGACAAATGCATTAATGGATTTGAATAAAACATACCTTTATTATTATACCAAGTGTGTCAATAATTATGACAAGCATTATTGTGAAAATTACATGCAGCCCCTAAATTCAAGTCCAGCAATTATAATTGTGAATTTTTTAATGTTTATTGATCCCTTTTTAAATTTTTTCCAGCTTTCTTGATATAATTAATATATATCATTGCATATTTTTAAGGTGATTTGATATAAATGTTGCAAAGTGATTATAACGATAAGGTTAATTAACACATCTACCACCTTACATAGTTACCTTTCTTGTGTGTGTGTGTGGGGGGGGAAGGTGAGAACATTTAAGACCTATTTTCTTAGCAATTTTTAAGTATATAAAATAGTATTATTAACTATAATCACCACATTGTATTTTAAATCTCCAGAATTTATTCCCCTTATAACTGTAAGTTTGTACCGTTTGACCACCTTCACTCATATACCCCACCCACAAGGGTCTAGAGACTGGGAAGTCCAGGATCAAGGCAGATTTGGTGCCTGGTGAGCGCTCACTTCCTGGTCATAGACAGCTATCGTCTCATCGTGCCTTCACATGATAGAAGGGGCAAGGGAGCTCTCTGAAATGTTTTGTCCAAGAGCACTGATCCCATTCATGAGGGCTCTGCCCTCCTGATCTAATTACCTTCCAAAGTCCATCACGTTGGGGATTAAGTTTCAACATACAAATTTGAAAACACAAATATTCAGTCTGTGGCAGGGCTAATGCCAAAAGAAGAATTCCAATGTAAATTACTGGTTCTCCCGAAGAGGGCATTGTAGAACTCAGGGAAGTCTTCAACAATATTTACATATGTAGGCAAAATCCTTTTTTAAAAAATAGCTTTTTTTTCCCCCCCTAGCACCTCTCATCTTCTTGTCTGCAAATAAACAGATAAGAGGTGCCAGGAAAAAATCATTTGCAAACTGGCACAACTTTGGGAAAACAAACTTTAGGCTAAAGAAGGCTTTAATGACCCTGTATCATGAAAAAGAAAAGGGTGGCAAAAGTCAACCAAATATGCCTCTAAAGAGAAGCGTCTGAACGCATATCCTTCTATCCTTAGAAACAAGACTCAGGGAAAATGTCAGGATGACCATATTAAAAAGAGACGACATATGCCTAGCAGGGAACAGCTAAACCTGAGTAAGGTTATGACAGAATGGACAGCAACTTCTTTCTGCAGCACTGAACAGAAAAAAAAAAATGTGACGGAGGAAATAAAATGATGTACCCCTTCCCACTGTACGCCCACGAGCAGTAAAATACAAGAGCTCCCATTTAAGAAACAATTCTCAGAATGTGAATTTTAGAAGAAAGAGAAGCATCACAAGTAAGTAGCTGGAAGTGTTGCTAACTTTAGTTAGTGGAGTTTAATTTTTAATTTAATCAGTTGAATTCAAGTTTGGAATTCATATTTGATTTAAATTAGGCCCTGCGCTTAATTTTCCATTCAAAATGTTATATATATATAACATATATATTAACATATATGATTTGTCTATTTTTATATGATTTAGGAAGGAAAGGATTCAATGTGTTTGTTCATTTCTTGAAGCAATGATATGAGTTGGAAGAGCAAAGGCATTTGAATTCTGAATCTTAAAAGACGAGAATACACAAAATCAGATATTTTTGACAAACAGTGTGTCTGGCTTTTTTTCCACTTTCCAATTCTCTACTTGCTTACCAAAAAGGCTTACAGCACTTTTTAGAGTGGTAGGATTAAACAAAAGGCAAGCATGTTTCTCCACAGACTTCCCCATGTTCTCTCACCTCAACTTTTAATTAAAATATTGTCAGTTGGGGATAAGGGGAGCAAAATGCAAAGATATTTATGTGCAGAAAACAAAACGAAAAAGCATATTGCACCAAAGCATAAGCTATTAGCACTTTCTTAGCTATCTGATCATCTGAATTTAAAATCACAAGCTGAGCTCCTATGAGACATTAGCATCCAACTCTGTAGAGAGAGGAAGTCACTGCTGAGGCAGGAAAAAGGAGCAGGGTGCCCTTGTGAATGAACAAAGAGCAAAGGAGAGGGTGCCGGATAGCCTACAGTAAATCCACACATGCCTGAGTCCCATCATGAGGACAACAATGGCTATCCTAATCACAAGCCCTCTCAAGGTACACACGACAGATATGAATACCTAGAGAATGGGGAAGAGAAATTAACCTTGGCCAGTGAGTCCATCAGCCAGTCATTTGTAAGTCAAGCAGTAACTTAGAGATGATAAAGAGTTCAAATAAAGCAACATTAAGGCTTGCCCCCTACCATCACTTCCTCTTGAAGACACTCCCTGAGGCTTTCCAGAGAACACTAAGGCTCTCCAGAACATTCTGAAAGTCACTGATCTGGGGCATAACTGTTGCCAGAGCTTAACCCTCTCTCCAAAGTGCCTGACATTTACCTGTCAGTCAGTCCTGCCCTTACTCTGCCAGTGGGTAACCAGATTTCAACTGGCTAGAGATTTCCACCTGTTTTTCATCAATAAAACTAAAGGCATTTATTTCATTCGCCTTTGATTTCCTACTTTGGTTGATTTTGTGATGTTATATTGGAAATACATAGGTTCATATAGGTGGTTACAATAAGGGCACATTAATGAATATTTTTAAACAAATGGCTTTAACCAAATGGCTTCTTTCATAATCTAGATGAGTATTATGTCTATCACTTAGATGAGAAAACTGACCTGGATCATGCTGCCTAATTTCTCTGAACTTCAAGCAGTTAATGGAGAATGAAACTTAGATTTGAAATCATACATACACATCACACACACGCACGCACACACACCCTTATTCCCCATACAAATGATGACCCACCAGGGCCCTAGGGAACAAGACTCTCTTCCTTTAGATCTTTCTAAGCAGGCAAACTCATCTATTAATACTCCCTTCAAAAAGAAGTAATGAATTTGAGCTGATGATTGGGTGTAGGTGTTGGTTAAAAGAAGACTTCGTTCCTCTATCAGGGTTCTTGCAATCAAAACTCATACGTTTAATCATAAATTCATGCACTCATCTCCATTTACTAGATCTGAGTCTTTGGTAACTTAACTTCTTTGACACTTAACGTTTTTTTTTTCTGTAAAATGGGAGTCACGTGTAAAACACCTAGCACAATGCCCAAAAGATGTGAGTTCCTTTCCCTGCCCATAACATCAACAAACAAAGAAACCCAAACCCTGAAGAAAGAGGAAAGAAAGTAAGCAACGAGGTAAGGCTGCTTTAGAGTGCAGATAGTTTTATTAGAATCAGAAAGCATCTTTGCAGGACAATTCAGGTAATGGACCACATCCACGACAGCTCACAAAGTGGGTTACAGCATCTCCAGAGATTTCAACATTTTTCCCCCATCGTGTTAAAGGGTGAGTGACACCAGCCGACGCAGAAGCCATTGTACTGGCAATTCTCACAAAATTCCCTGAGCCAGCACAACAGCGGATTCCAAATCGACACAAAGTGATATAAGTAAACAAGACAAGTTGAGCCCACTCCTCTGAGGTGCAGCCTGGATTCTGAGCCCACCAGTGTGTGAACAGATGTTACAAGAGCACTTAGTGGAGAACAGGGTATAGGAAGATGATTCAAACAAGCTACCTTAACCCAGGGCTGGATGCAATCAGAAAAGTCTGGAAAGCGAAGGAGAAACACCTAAAATATCTGTGCTGGTTAATTCCCAGAGGTATGCTGGCCTCTAAGGATTTTAGATTTTAGGGAATTGTTTATTCTAGAGGATGAGCAGCCATGAGGATAACTAGAGAATCTGCAAGAGGACTCTATGAGGATAATTTCACACCCCCTGCTTTTCCAGGGCTCGGTCCTTTCTACCATAGATATACCAGCTTCTGACTGAGCATCTCCAGTTGCCCTTTCAGTGTTCAGTCAATCACGTGGGAAAGTGCTTCCTGTTGTGAGGCTGCAGTCTTCTTCACTGCAATCTGAACCCAGTATTTCTAGCTCTTACTTCTAGGGCAACATAAATCAAGATTCACTCTCACAGGGCAACCCTCCATTATCCTGGTTCTTCACTCCTGTGGAAGTCCTAGTTTGTCAACATTCTTCCCAAAAGACCCCAGAGGTGTTGACTTTAAGTAGATAAGAAGGATGGAGGGACAGTGAAATTTTTATTTCCCTTGCTTTTAAAATTTGTTTCTGTTAACTCATTCTACGAACTATTCACTTTCTAATAATTTTCTGATAAGTCATATCAAATGGATGATAAATACACTCATCCACAAAGAGGGACAGAATTTACTGAGCTCTTTATACGTGTTTTAGGTGCTTTATTATTATTACTTTGCTTATTCCTCTTTTCTGCCCTCGAAGTGTTGTTCAAACCATTTTTGGGTGAGCACATTAAAGCCAATCTAAGGTCTGTAGCTAGAAAAAGTCACCGCTTTCCAAGACCAAATCCAGGTCTGCCCGCTCCAGAGTTCAGCTCAATCCCATCACTTTCTTAGTGTCCTTGTTCAGGTGAGTTACAAACCCATATATAGGAGCTTCCAACACGGGCTTGGTTTGATTTTTTTTTTAGTAATCAACAAAGTGCTGTGTGACATTTTTTAATTTATTTTTTAAAAGATATTTTCTGACCTTCAAACCGTTGGTGTGTTCGGTCTCATACATGGTTCTATCAGGGAAAGAGGAAAAGGAAAATAGTGCGAGTGGGAGGGATGGAGAGACAATCTGCCCTTGAGGAACTTTTGATGGAATTAAGAATTTGAAATAAATTAAGTTAATTAGGTTAGGAAAAAATTACGAGGTATAACATGATAAAATGTTTAAGAAATATAGGACCACTCACGAAGAACAAAAGTATCAACACAGAAATGAAGTAGTCTTGGAGAGCTGCCTTCAAGAGCTGGAATGTAAATCAGTTCTCATTGAATGAGTACAAAATGTACTGTTATTCAATCTATCAGTCAGTCTTTTTTGTTACATGCAAAAGGGAACTAATGCTAATTTACACACCAAAAAAAAGGATCTTATTGGAAAAATATCCTATGCATCACAGAATCAACGGAAAGTAGAGAACAGAGCTGGGAAAATGGACAGGAACCAAGGGGGGCCACACGTCAGTAAAACACAGCCACGGGAAGTTATTTGATAAGATTAGTCTGAAGACGGCACCACTGAAGATGTGCAACCAGAGCGGTCCCCAGACAACTGACGTCACTATGGATGCCTCTCGACTCTGCTGCTATAATTACGAACTTTCACTGTTCAAATAACTACCTCAGTATTAAAAACAAAAGAGGGAGGAAGAGAAAGGAATAAGGAAGAGGAGGAAGGAGGACGAGAAAGAGGGAAGAGGAAGGAGGAGGGTAGGTTCTTGTTAATAATAGATTCCAAAGAATGGTGCCAGGAGGCCCAGATGGGGGAGGACAGACCCCATCACCACCATCAACTCCTTACCCAGCCACCTTCAGTCTCTGAAATGCAAGGCACTCCTACACTCTATACAGTAGAGAACTTATTCTAAATAGAAAGTTTGAATTCTGGGTAACCTCAAAATTTAAACTCCCCCATCTTCCTTCAAAAAAAAAAAAAAGCTTCAAAAGGCCTCAAGACTCTCAACAAGTGTCCCTTTGATTTAGTTTGCTAAGAAATTCTGCCTTTCATGTATGGCTAAGCAATCCTTTTTTAAAAAAGAATACACATAGAGTTTAAATGTCTTAAGTTTGGTTTTAGTGTAGAGTATATTCTGTACCGAGATTCCATAAGGACTTCCAGGATTTTTATTTTTAATGCTTCAAGAACCAGAATCATGGTCCCCATGGAGAAGCACGGCAATGCTGAGAATTCTGTCTCAGATCTGCCCTGAGAGCAGCTGGTTTTTCCAAGAGCTTCCTCAATTCAAGAACTGCCACATGGAATATATCCATGGGAAAACTAGAAAACACCGAGGTCTTAGGAAAGCAGGTTCTAGTGAAGTATCTCAAACAAAATGAACTATTCATCAGTGGACTACTGAAATTATCACAGAGACTGAAGCACATAAACCAAAGAGAAAGTCAAATCACTAAAGACAGTCAGTGACAGCTCAACAATTCATATATAAATACATACGATGTGGCCAATAGTGTAAGGAGATCAAAACTGAGGCCCTACCCCATGCCGATCATCATGTCAAGAACTTTACATGCATAATTTTTAAGTCAGCGAACTTATGTACTTGCCCTCATTTCTAGCCACTTACGTCACCTCTTTTAAGACTCACTTGACTCACCAATAAAATTGGAGCAAATCTTCTCCCCATTGTCACATTGGATTGTTATAAAGATTAAATGAAGGAGTGAATGTAAGAAGTGTTTTTGGAAACTCAAATGCAAGAGATGGTGATGATGACAGCTACATTGATGGCTTGGCCCCATGTGAGCTCTCTAGACAGTCAGGGCAATGTTCTGTTCTTTGCTCTGCTGCTCCTCTGAGAATCTCAAGCTGGAAGCATACTTTCAAATGCAACTCTGCTGGCTCTGAGACACAGACCCACTCTATAAAAGATAAAGTGAAGCTTGTTCCTAAAAGTACACTGGAAGCTGCCAAGGGAGAAGACTTATCAAAGAGAGGACATCAAGATGTCACTCATTCTTCCCATCTGCACCTGTGACTGAGAAAAATGTTTTCTTTAATACAACTTGCTATTTGAAAAGAAAATGACAAAATGAGATCCCTTTCCTTCGTCAGTTACATTATTCCATAGAGGTATAAATTTGATCTAAGACATTTTGATTTACGCCAATTGGTGGAGTGTGCCCAGATTTGGTAATAGTCCCCTTTATTCCTAATATATATAGATATATGTACAGATATATATGGGCAGCTACACGTGTGTGTATGTGTGTTAGATCAGGAAACTCCCTTGCTCAATAGTACCCAAATGTTTGCCATCATATTATGAGTAAGAGCCAAAATCTTTTTTTTAATAATTGTTTTTCAATTACAGTTGACATTCAATATTATTTTATATTAGTCTCAGGTGTACAGCACAGAGGTTAGAGATTCATAATAATTTATAAAGCTATCCCTCCAATAGGTTTAGTACCCACCTGGCACTATACATAGTTATTACAATATTATTGACTGTATTCTCTATGATGTACTTCACATCCCTATGACTGTTTTGTAACTACCAATTTGTGCTTCTTAATCCCTTCACCTTTTTCACCCAGCCCCACTTTTCCCCTCCCACCTGGTAACTACCAGTTTGTTCTCTGTAAGATCCAAAATTTTTATCAATCCACAAAGTGGCCCCTGACCATCTTGTTAAGAGTATTTTCTACAGCTTTCCCCATAACTCTCACTGCCCAAACACACCTGCCTCCTTGTTCCCTGAGCACACTAAAAACACCTGTCTGGGAGCCATTACTTCTGCCTTTCCTTTGGCATCTACCGTTGTCCTAAACTGTATTACATGGGTCAGTCCTCACCTTTGCAAAACAAAATTCAACCAAGTAAATTTGAAGATCTAATTGGCTTCATTCAGCGATTCATGAATCAGGCAACATCTTATCTGGCAACTATAAGGGTGCTCTGAAGAGTTGTACAAAATGTAAGGTTTTTACAGGAAGAAGGGCAAGGAATGGGAGCTATTAACAAAAGAAAATAATAGATTATTTTTAGACCAAAACATATGATTTGTGGGGAAAGAGACAGGCAAGATTTTATCCTGCAGATTGCCTCTTCTTTCTATAGGAAATGGAGACTGCTCATGTGACAGGCTACCGGTACTCAACCAGGAAATTCCAGACTGGTTAATGTATTTCTGGCAAAGGTTAAACAGTAATTTAGTTGGGTATTAAATCTAGGTTTGGTATCACAGGCTTTAGCACAAGTGATACCATTTTGGGCCCGTGGTTTTCACTTTAACACCTTCATTCAGGTCTCTCCTTCAATGTCACCTTCTCAGATGTGTTACCTGAACATCCATTCAAAAGTAACACTGTTAGTTACTCTTCTTCCCTATTCTTTATTTTCCTTCACCTCCCTTATCAGCACGTGAAAATGTCACATATTGGGTTTATCTGTTTATTATTTGTCTCCTCTTGTGCCAGGCATTATTCTAGGCACTGAACACAGTGAACAAAATAGAGTCAGCAGGTATTTTGGACAAGAGAGAGACAGCAGCATTCCAGATTGGCTGCACATCCCCAGGTCTTTCTCTGACCCCAAGCTCAAGTCACATCAGTACAGGCTCTCACCCAACCATATTCCTTTCTTTTGAATAACTTGGTCCACATGTACTTATGGATTTATTAGATGAATGCCTATCTCTCCGCTAGGGCTACAAGCTCTATTAGAACAGAGATCACATCTCTTTTTTATTTATATTTTTTTCCTCAGCTCCTTATAGCATGTGTCGCATATAAGTATTTGCTGACAGAACGAATGTGTGTGCTGACGAATATCTGGCAATTATGCAGTTAAGGTCAACAGCTGAACCCTTTGTGCTTCACTATTTAACAAAGCAAAAAGCTTCCCTGTGAAACAATTCCATTGCGTAAAGCAGTCGTTTATTTTTGTCATATACCTTTGTTTGGAATTTACGTGGCTGGGAAGCATGATCTGAAGAAGAGTAAGGATTGGTAACTACACAGACCTGGATTTGAAACCTGATTTTGTGACCTAATAATCTCACCTAAGAATTTACATATAACACGCAGAGTTATCATACATAAAATGGATATACCAATATGTTTTAACACTGATGTCAAGATTAGTTCAAGCATGTGTTATCTAAATATTAACTATGTGATCTCGCCTCTGTGCTGTCCAGCCATAAAATTAAACTTGGGAATTATAAAGAGAATACACTGTTTATATGTATCTCTAAAAAAAAAAAAAAAAAAACATTAAAAAGGTAAAAAGACTTTCTAGCCTCACGAAATCTGTGGCTGCTCCAGGTCCTCTCACGGGACTTCCCCAAACTCCCTTGTCTCTATCAGTCTTCCCTTTCTCCTTTTCCTTCACCTCTTTATTATTTCACTTTATTTAGGCTCTTTACTGTGCTCTCCTGTTTTTCCTCTCTAGGCTCCCTCACTCTCCCTCTCTCAATCCATTTCTCACATTTACCCATGGAAATCCAACTGCCAAAAAACGAAAAAAGCAAAAAAACTCATTCAGTTTGCAGGAATGGGGGAGAATAACATTCAAAATCAATCTTATCCTTCAGATGAAGGACCAGGGAAGGAAGATGCCTGCTTAAACTACTCAGCTAAGAAATATGGGAACTAAGATTAAAACTCAGGTTCGATTACAAGGACAACCTGGACTTTACTGGGAGATTCTAAAAGCCCAAATCTGCTTAAAAATTAGGGTAATTTGAGGCCAAAATTCAATCACTGAAGCAAGAGGAAGCTTAAGCTGCTTAGATCCTTTTTTTGTCCATTTTTGGAGGGATCTACGTAAAGGAAGAGAAGACGCATTCACACATGTATTTGCGTTTACTCCTTTCAATGAACGGTGGCCTCCAGAAAGACCTCAGTGGCAGGGTTTGATTTAGCTGCAATCAGCTTGTTGCCACGTTAACTCTGTTTAAAAAGGGCAAGCTACGTCTATCTGCTCCAGCCCATTGCATGGTACGCCAATTTGGTGAGGTTTATCATCTGTCTCTAATAGCAGCGGGCCCCAGAAATGGCACAGAGCAATTTTCTGCTTTCATTTCCACAGCACTTGAGAAAAATCTGGGGGCAGTTATTTAGTCTGAGGCAATATTTCTTAATGTTTTTATCTCTTAGAACTGCTACTTAATTCTCTTCTTGACTCGCTTTCAAGGTTTAAGGCAGAGTGAGCCATTCGGTAGCTCAGTTCCAACCAAGAGGAATAAAAGAAGGGTCGAAGGCACAGCAAGGCACTCAGGTAGGGGAACTCAAAGTGAGTCAGCTCAATCACTGGCAGCTCCTGGCTGGAAACAGAGCCACCTCTTGGTCCTTTTATCTGGTGCAAATTTGTTGGCAGAATTATTTCCTTGACTAATATGTGCTCAGTGCCTCTGATTCTGGCGTTCCTTTGACTTTGTCTTTGTCATAAATGTTATCATTTCTATCTATCTTTTTTTAAGTTAGAACTTCATATACTGAAGGTATAGAAACTAATTTGCTGAAGCTCTCAGCCCTTAGAGAGAGCCCCTAATAACTTTTCATTGCTCACAGTCTTATATACAGACATTCTTAATTGACGTACAGTGGCACATACTATTTAACTCGTGACCTAATCAACTTTCGAAGCCACTTAATTTCCTTTCTATTGAATATTTTTAATGGTTCCACAAATCTAGGAGTTTATTTGGCCCATTATCTCTGGTTGTTCGTGTATTTTGCTTATAAGTCATTCACTGAGATATGATACTCCAGTCAGTGCCCTTGTAGCTTAATATTAAAATGCCACTGAATAACTGATAGCTTTTTCTTTGTTCCCATCATGGTGGAGATCTAATGTTTACCCTTAGATTGGCAACCAAAATTGACTCCAGGTGTTAGAGCCCTTCTTGAAGTTCCAAAGTGAATCAACCATTTCCTTGTCATTCAGCCCTCATGCAAACCAGAAGTTCTGACAGTGCTTGATTCCATGGGGCCAAGTGGTGGCTGCCTTCCTGTCTGTCAACGGAGGGGTTCCAGGCACAAAGAGATATGTGGCTAGGAAGGGTTGCTGAATAAGTTCTATTAGGAAGAAAGTCAGTTTTTTCTATTGATTCTGCTAACAGTACAGTTGTTGGGGTGATGTGTTAAGGACAG
This sequence comes from Rousettus aegyptiacus, assembly GCF_014176215.1. Classification (NCBI taxonomy): domain Eukaryota; kingdom Metazoa; phylum Chordata; class Mammalia; order Chiroptera; family Pteropodidae; genus Rousettus; species Rousettus aegyptiacus. The sequence continues at coordinate 19,843,240 of NW_023416289.1, forward strand.
AGAAAAGATATGTAACATGAGGGTAGAAAAGGAATGGGAGTTTAAAAAATGAAAGCAAGAGAAATAGAGGACAGGAGGAAAATGGCTTGTTCCGCATCCCTCTCTTCTCAAAATAGGTCTATTCTTTTAGTGAGCTTCAGTCATTGCAGCAGCTCTTAGAAACCATCGAATTCAACCCCACCCCACCCCCCAGCATTGATAAGAAAACTGTGGACTAGCAAAAAATTACCTTATTTTAAAGCCAACTTCCCTAAATCCTAGTGCTCTTCTCACTCCACCTTGCTAGCTTTTTACCAAAACTTTAAACTGGCATTTATAAAGAGCTTGTTAATACTGAGCAAAAACACTTTGCATACATTATTCTATTTAATAGCACAGAACTCATTTGAGGCCGGCACCAGCACTGTCTGAGGAGCCCCTAAGCTCTCCCAGAGCCAGTTAGTGAGGCAACTGGGTTTGAATGAAATCACAGGCTCTCAAATACTTTCTCACATACTGTGATTTAAGCCCAACCTTCTCATTGGCTATGCTAAGAACAAAACCACAGATGCTCCTATTCCAACACAATAAATAATGTGCTTTTCTGGGGGATATATTTTAAAAGCAAGCCCAAAGAGAGAACTTCATAGAAAATGCAAACCTTTTTATAATAAAAGGTACTTTCAGCAAAATGGAATATCCCCTGTTCATGCTGTAAGTAGTTTGATGTAGAAAGACAAAATTTTGGCCGGAAAAACATGGTCTGTTATGAACCTACAACTCAAGAGTTGTACCCAAAGACAGACAAGAGTTTTTTTTTAAAAAAAAAAAAAAAAACCTCACAGGAATTTATCTACAAAAGTATAGCTCTAGTACACTTTGACTGGAAATGAACTATTTATAGTACATAAATGTGTCGCCTCTTCTTGGTTATTTTACATTCCCATTTAGGAACTTCAGAAAAAAAGAGCAGAAATAGTGATTGCAAATAGTCTGATTATCTTGACAACAGCTTCTCAGGCATGACACCCCTGCAAACCTCTTCAACAACCCCATGAAATTCGGAACATCGCTTGGTTCCACTACCTACAGGGAAATACAGTTCTCATCAGGAGTTACCTGCGGCTGATGCAGCTGACAAATGTTATCTAATCAAGTCTAGAAGCATCTCAGACAGGTGCATCTCTCCCCCAACCTCAGAAATCACCCTGAATAATTCATTATCTAATATGTTTCCCTTAGCCAACAGACTTGCGGGGAAAAAATACCATGTCATGGCACTTTTATGTGGAAAAAGTAAAGACTTCAAAATTCTCAAATTCTCATAACAAACATCCCAAAACTCTTTTCTTCTGTCTAAAGGAAAAAAAAAAAAAAAACAGCATTAGGGAAACGCTGGCCTTGCCGCTTCATGAACAACTTCCTAAGTGACTTCCACAACTATACTTGTCTCTCTCCTGCTTCTAAAATAATTCTCTCCATGGGTTGAAACCCATCTCTAAAGCGACATCCCCTTTCTACACTCAATCTCGCCACAGACATAAACATACGTGCTTTGCTGCTCCTGTAGATGGTGCCTCAGCTCTGTTCCTGGCCCACACAGGACAGTCCAGGTGGGTTCACAGCTCTCCTTCAGGTTCCAGTCTTTGCTCCCACCTGCACCCTCACGTCCCACTGTCGCAACTGGAAGCCAGTTTGCTTTAACCTTAACCCTTGGATCTCAGACCAGTGTGGACAAGGAATACGCTCCCATCTCCTTAGGACTCGACACTGAGCTATCTCCTTTTATTGGTGATTCACAGACATTAGTGCACACCTGGAGAGCTTGTTAAAATACAGACTGCAGGGCCCCATCCCAAAGTTCCTGATTCGATCATTTGGGAGAGGATAAGAAAATATGCATTTATAACAAGTTCCCAGGTGATGCCGATGCTACTGGGAATCACATTGTTAAGAACCCCTGAGTTACATTAATGTTTCCCACATTGGCCTATTCTGGAGGATTACCTGAGAGTGCCAAGTGAAAAAAAAATTCAAAGTTTCAGGCTCCCTTACCTGTGGATTTCTAATCAGCAAATCTCTAGTTTTCACAAGTTCTCCACATGTTTATTATACACAGGCATGTTGGAGTTTTAGTTATCAAGAGCGAAGAGTAACTTTAAATTCAGCATTATTTATGCTTTGTTTATGATGTAGGGCAATGGGTGATGCAGGTGAAGAAAATCTATTCCAATTGATCACTGGTATTCACAGATTTATCATATATATTTGACTACTCAGTAGCAATTGCACTAAACTATTAGTTCTTTGGAGGCAAGTTTTTATATCTTTCCTCCCAAATTTGCACAGTAAAGGTTAGAGGAAAGAAGGAGGAATGGAGAAAAAGAAAGATGGCAGGGAGTGGAGGGGACTTAAAAAATGCATCAGCCCAGGCCTAATCTGATTTAAAACTCCAAGCATTTGCAGTTTTAGAGTTCTGGGGAATTGAAATATAGAGCCAAAGTTGAAAACCACTATGACCTACTCTATTCTTAGAATAAGCATCTCTGTTTCGTGTGAACATAAAAAGATCAGAGAGTGACTAAGGTTCTAACTCAGCCACAGCATACTATGTGTAGTCCATTGGGCAAGTTACTGAAACTCTCAGTTTCATTATCTATAAAATAAAGATAAAATATCTACTGCATTCAGTTACTCATGAAGAGTAAATGAAACAAGAGTATCCATTCACTCTTTCACTCTTTCATCATTTTATTCATTTGCTTAACAAATATTTATTGATCACCTACCACATGAAAATGCTGTTATAGGCCATATGGACATAACAATGACCTAAGAAAAACTAACACATCCTTGCCCTTATGGGACTTAGCAAAGTCCTGGAAATGCTTATCACGACTCTCACCCAAAGTGGAGAGAATAATGGTTACCTGCTCAACAGGAAATGATAGAATGAAAAGCAACATGATTTATATATTTCAAGAAAATATTCAAATTAATAATTATACTTTTTTATGGTTATAATTGATATTATATTAATATGACCGATATTATAAATTTGAAGACATAGGTTTTTTTCTCCTTTTCTATCCATAATCCAAGAGATGATATAGCCATGAGAACTGAAGAGAATCTTAGAGGTCGTTGAATAAAACTCCCTCAGCCCTCTGAAATGAAGTCCCCTTCTCTTAGACTTGTTGGTTTTTCAGATCAGGCATGGAGTGTTTTTCATGGGTGAATACTCCACAAAGCTTGGTCAGTGCCTTACAAAGCAAAGGTTCTGAATAAGTGTTTGTTGACTAAGAGAATGGATAAAAAATGTATAAATAAAGGTCAATGGTAATCTTTGCTCAAGGAATGCACATTAAACATTAGAGAGTCAAATGGACAGCTTTTCAATTTGGTATTTTAAAATATGACAAAAAATCTATAAATATCTCATCTTCTCTGAAATAGCACCATATGTAAGCATGGTATAGTATTATATAAACTTTATAACAAATAAGTCTCTTTTCAATATAAATTAATAAATTTTCTTTTCACATTATTTTTAGCTATCTGGGTCCTTAGCCTTTACTTAATGATGATGCACTTGATTAAATAAAATGAAAGAAAAATGAAAGTTCTATCGGACATTAAAATGAATAATGAGTTTAGGCTTAATCCAAAAGCAATTTAACTTTAAACATTCATATGAAATTAAATGAGCCATTGAATTTGCTATATAAGCAAGCATTAATCTTATCAAGCTATGAAAACTAGAAAGTTATACAGTGACCCATTAATTTCAGAGCCTAATACAAGGTCTGTTTAACGCCTGCACTTCATTAAAAAGTCATATTCCACAATATAAGTGCTTTTTCATAAAAGTTTAAACCCAATTCATTTTTTTTACTGCCACCATCATGTGATAATTGACTCTGACAAGATTATAGCTGCAAATCTGAATATAGTACATAATGTTGTCATGTGAAACAAATTTTTCTCACAGCCAGCTTCCATCAGGAAAAAAAAAAAAGGACATTGTATCATTGGTGGAATGCGAGCACAAATTATTACAGCCCACTTCCCCTCCACCCAACGATGTTTCCTTTGGATAAAGTACTTTATAATTTTCCCATTATGTGGACAGATGTCCCTGCTATGTAGAAGCTAAAGTCTTTCATAGAATTACACAAGCCAAAAGCAGCACGCCAGTACACATGAATTATACGCTATCACAGGTACAGCTCAATATTGAATTCAAACATCGTGTTGATTTTTACACCTTTAAATATTTCTCCATATAAAAACTTAATTATAATTTCATCAGAAATTTTTCTACTCCAACTTTAAACTACGATAAGCCCATTTTACAGTCAAAACCATAGTTAAATAAAGGGTAAAGGAAAAAAAAAGAGCAACAGTGTTGTACTTATTACCTTAATAAATATTTAGATAATAGCAAATCTATAATGCCATCCTACATGGCACTTCATGAATTAATGTTAGAGGATGTGGAGATGAGAAGAAAAGAAGTAGAAAAAGTGAAATATTATATTTTTCTCTGGCAGGCAGAGTCACTACCAATTTATTATACGCCATCTGACAAAGTGATAGATTATTTCATAATAATAAAGAGGAAACCAAGGAAGTGGAATGTGCTGAGAATATGATCAAAGTGCTGTAGACTCACGTGTGTTACTTATCTCATTGCATTGGGATTAGAGTAAGAAATTACATAGTTTACATATTTTAAATCCTCATTAATAAATATTAGTTCTTATCATTTAGTTACTGGCTAATAATTCATCAGTGGCTTGATATTCCAAATTTGCAGCAGTAAATTTAAATAATGAAGCCTATTATTAACAAAGAAGGATTTTACGGTGTAACAGAGCAAATAGTTGCAGAACCCCTTTAACAAAAAAAACACAATTTACAATATAAATCAATTCATCCTTGGGCTGGCCCTCAAGGTCTCTATGATCTATCTCCTAGATACAGAATATGAAAAGATGTTCTGTGTCATTAATGGCTTTGTGGCCATTCATATCACTTGAGATGTAAGAATTTAACCACATCTCTGCCTTTAATCACCTCCCCAATCTAGTGTATGACTGGCTGCCATAACAATATGGTCACTCAGGACCTGCTCCCACCAGTCTGGTGGCTTGGCCAGTCCAAGTGCTGCCCAACCCAGCAAAGCACAGCAGTCCTCCAGAGAAGCTTAATGGAGGTTAAGCAAAGGTGGGTTTTATTTTTTTGTACTTATCACAAAACTTAAAGCTATTTTTCACAAATTTTAAGTATTCATAGATACTTAATAACAAGTACCTTCACATTTTTAGTTCTCCAAAAAAGAAGAAGGTACACAATGTTTCCCTTTGAAAATGAATAAATGTAGGTTTCAAAATTCTAAAGTTCAAAAATGTTAAATAAAAGTAAGAGTTGAACATGAAATACACATCAATGAAGCCCAACCAAGTCATCACTGCTGTAAATATTTCCTAACTGAGTACTCAACCTCCTTACTATTTTGAAGAAGCCACTCTTTTTGTGAGTTGTATTAGAATGCAGGGTTCCCAATATCCCACTGATAAGTTATTATTTTTTTGTAACTTAGCCAAAGTTGTTTCCCACGATCTGCAACCAAGAACTCTAAGTAGTACATTATATCTTTAATATTCTATTTCTCTATCTCTAAAATAGGGGCTATTATGGCCTGCGCTACCTACCTCATGGGATTAAGGGGGTAAATGACATAATATAAATAAAGTTACCTATAGAAAACAATACATGATGGTGTAGTCTCTCCTCTTAACAGTCTCTGAAAACACTGAGGAGAAGTCCACTCCAGAAAATGGATTTTACAAAAATTTCCTAGTTTTTATAAAAATGGAAATGATTTCCTCTTAAACTGTTATTTGTGAAGATCAAGTGAGATCATATGTCAAAATAACTATTGCCTAGTATATTATAAGCACTCAAAAACACTTTCCTTCCTCTTAATGAGAAAAAGAATGATTCAATTTTAAACTTTTTGACAATTAGACATCCAAAATCATAGAATGTCTAGTTGAATATACTTTGCAAGCACAAAGATGTATCAAAAAACAGAAATAATGTGAACTGTTAAGAACATGGAAATATAGTCACACTTTCTTCATTTGTGTTCTCTTACTAGCTGTAGGATCTTCTTAACTCACTTCACCTCTTTGATCCTCATTTACTTCATTTGCAAAATAGGGATAATTACCTCTACCTCTCAGAGTTACAATTAGGATTGAAACACACAATGTATGTGGGCATGGTTTATGAACCTTACACATTAGGTAGAGACCATTTATCATCATTATCATCATCAACTTAATATTTATTGAGATGTATCTGCTCTAAGTACCATCATACATGTGTGCGTGCACACACATATTAATTTTACTCAACCACAATGAATATGCTAGGCTGAAGAAAAACACAAGTGGCTGTATTCACTATGTGGCTGTTAATTGTTCTCCTGACGAAATTCCTAGCAACAAAAGATAATGCCAGAAATGTGCTGGCCCCTTGTTTAAGATTGACGGGGCAGTGTTGCTAGGATGCCAGCAGAAACCAAGAATTGAAAACCAACAGAGCCATGTTAATTTAAAACTTCATTAGAACTTGGGCAAGCATGCCTGTGGAGACCACCTGAGAAAAGGATACACCTAGCCAAGCACTCATTCACCATTAATCACACTCAGTGTGTTTACTACAGCAACCCCCCGCCCCCCATTATCCCATTATCCTATAGACTTCTTGCCTGGAGTAAATCAGATTTTCCTTTGCATTTGTCTTCAATCTTATCCCAAATTAAGATAAGATACCACATTTGCCAGACTGTATCAACCTAACCTTTAAAATAATAAATTAATAATTGATGATAGATAGATAAATGTCACTGCCCAATCAATTGATAGATCAATCAAACCCAATAGAGTTATAGCTACATGATTCTATATGAGGGAAGCTCTGGAAAATTTTGCTTCGAATCAATGATTTCTTTGAAAACATCCCCTCTGAGAAAATTACTTCCAACCAGGAAAGCTTAAACAGAACAGTCCTTGAAGGCAACTCATTAAACTTAACAAATTTAGGGTGAAACAATTTCCTTAATGTGGAAAATTATAATTAAATAATAAGGCAAGACCATAGAAAAAATCTGGATATTTTTCATTAGTCTTTCTTAAAGGCATCATAAATTATGTATTTTTTAAATGAAATTATTAAAATCACTTTTTTTGCAAGTACTTCTTAAAGTCTCAAGTTAAAAGTACTCTACATAAAGATCATCACTTTGAAAAGGTGACTTAATCCAAGATTAAACATTCAAGGATGTTATTAGGGAAAACACCCACGTGAGAGAAAATGAAGAGGAAGCCGAAAAGGCTGGGTGAACCATCACACCACAAAGCAACCCGATCACAAATGAAGGAGAAGGGGAGGAAGTTTGGATCGAGGCATCCTAGAATGTCATGAGATCATAGGAAGTTTTGGCAAGACCATCAGGAGTCTCAAGACAAAGTTGCCATCCAAAGAGTCCCATGTCTCCTTAGACTTGGCCCACCTGACTATCCCTGCCACACTCATTAGTTGTCTGGAAGCACCTGGTGGGAAACATCTTCTGGACACACATGCTCCTCTGGATTTCAGAGCACAGCTGATGGTGCTCTTGATCATTACACTTAGAAATTTGCAAGGCAAAATCTCATGACTGCCACCGGAGTAAAATACATGTTCCCAATTAAATATATTTTATATATGGAAAATATAATTATATAGAATATATATACATGAAAACATGTTCCTAATTAAATATATGTTTTATATATAATTATATATAATATATAAATACATGTTTGCAATTAAATATATTTTTATAATACATATAATCATACATAATATATACATATGTAATAAATCCTTTTTATTATGTCATTGATATGATGATTAAAGTGAAAAATTCTATAGTAGTTAATAAATATACCAGGAGAGAAAATATCCTCATTTGCTCCATATTTTCGGTTACTACATTTGATGAGAACTGTTTTTTGAAATAATGGTTTAGTGATTGAAACATACTCTCTCCATTTCACTCCCAGCTTCACGAATAGAAAGCCATTAAAATATTCTGTCAATGTCTGGAACACAAATCAGTCTGTGTTTATTAATGGACAGGATAACTATTGCATTAAACACTAACTCACATGGGTATGATTAGCTCTCATTTTTCATTTCCTTGCTCAGTGTGGCTGGGTTGGTAAATTAACCAAGAGTCTGAAACCTCAGAGTTCCTTTATCATTGTTTTATTCTCCTATATATTGCAGCAATCCACAGAATGATAAGGTCCTGTAGTCTAGATTTGGTTTATGAGGAAACTGGCAATCTCATTGAGGCCTTAAGCCTAAGACACATGCTTCAAACCTACTTTCCCAAAATGCTGCTCCGAGGAGCACTGAACTCTGGTCCAACTAACAGTGTACTTTTGTTTCCATTTCATATTACTCATTGTGTTCATTTCTTCTGCAAGAACCTCAAAGAGAAAAAGATTCTTCGGTCTTGGGATACAATTCCATTTTAGTACTAACCAAACTGTAATTTAATATTATCCAAAGATTCACTTACAAACAACATACTAAGAGTGACATCAGCAAGACAGCAAACGAGGAGGTCCCAACCCTCACTCACACACACACACAAATAATAATAAAGTCAACTATCCATGGATTAGGTTAGTTCTAGGAGAACCTGAGACTGAAGTCAAGTCAGGGGCTACAGTGACCCGGAGAAGTACAGAGACTGGGAATGGCAACATATAAAGAGGAAAGAAGCATTCTGCTTCTGTCACCCCATCTCCCAGGCTGGCGTGTTACCGTAAGGAATGCTGTCAGCCACAAGTTCCTCCCATGGCAGGAGAGGTAGAGCAGAGGACCTCAGCAGCCTTTGCCACCAAGAACTGCAACATCCCTAGGCACCACTGCAGAGAACTCCCACAATCTCCATGCAGACCCCAGTTGCTAGACCTGCCAGAGGCACTTGCCCCCTGGACCTGGAGCCACCCCTCCACTCTTGGAGTCAGAAATATTGCTCCCCGCACTCCAGTCCCAGTGAGCCCACAGCCCCTGTGCCTGAGAAATGACACTCATCATAAAGTATGTGCCCACTCACTAGTCCTGGCACCCACTAGCACCACCACACATGTACCCACATGCCCACTCGACCAGGTACACACTGCAGCTGCACACACAAATCCATGAGACCAGGTGCCTGCTCCAGGTGCCTGTACACCCACAAGACCACCAGTCCCAAACCGCATGTCCCCTTCACACTGCATACCCCAGATGGATCCCCATGCATTTCCTGATGTGGATCCAGACATGAAGTCACCACTCACCCTCGCCCCCAGCTAATGTTCTTGTACCCACCCATGAGAGGTCTTTCCCTATCTAAGCCAGTCTGTAATAATCAAGAAAAGTTTATTAATGGATGCACACTATAAAAGGAAACTAAAGAAATTAAAGTGTGAAGAGGGAGCAAAAGTATAGCGTTTTTATATATAATTAAAGTCAAGTTGTTATTAATTTAAAACAGATGATTATACCTACAAGATAGTGCACACCTGAGGTAAACACAAAGCAAAAACCTATAACAGATACTCTACAGATAAAGAGAAAAAGAGTCAAAGCAAATAATTATAAAAAATCATCAAAGAACAAAGGAAAAGAGGAAGAGAGGAAGAGAGGAACAAAACAAAAGCATAACGGACAGAAAACTATAAACAAAATAATAATAAGTCCTCACCTATCAATAATTTCCTTAAGTGTAAATGCATTAAATTTCCAATCAAAAGGCTTAGTGTGACTGAATAAATTTAAAAAACAAGATCCAGCAAATTGCTGTCTACAAGAGACTCACTTTAGATTTAAGGACACACATAGGCTGACGGGGATGTGAAAAGATATTCCATGCAAATGGTAACCAAAAGAAAATAAAGGTCACCTATACTTATATCTGACGAATAGACTTTAAGTCAAAAACTGTTTCTAGAAATGAAGAAGGTCATTATATAATGATGCAAGTGTCAATACATCCACAGAAAGATACAACAAATATAAAAATATGAGTACCAACATCAGAGTGCCTAAATATACAAAGCAAATATTTATAGACCTGAAGAAATACGATAATAGAAAAAGACTTCAATACTCCAAATATCTGCAAACTATATATATGATAAAGGATTAATAACCAAAATATATAAGGAACTCATAGAACTCAATAGAAAAAGAACAAATAGTCCCATTAAAAATGGGCAAAGTACTTAAATAGACATTTTCAAAAAAAAATACAAGCACATGAAAAGATGCTCAACAGCACTAATTATAAGAGAATTAAAATCAAAACCACAATGAAATATCATCTCGTGCCTGCTAGAATGGCTATTATCAAAAAGACAAGAGATAATAAGTATTGACCAGGATGTGGAGAAAAGGGAATTATTCACAACAGCCAAGATATGGAAACAACCTAAATGTCCACCGATGAATAAATTTTTTAAAATTGTGATATATAAATATACATTTCAGCCTTTAAAAAGAAGGAACTTGTCATTTACAACATATATGAAATCAACCTAGAGGATATTATGCTAAGTGAAATAAGTTAGACACAGAAAGAAAAATACTGCACAATCTCACTTAGATGTGGAATCTAAAAATATCAAATTCATCAAAAGCAGAGAGTGTAATGTTGGTAGCCAGGGGTTGAGGGGCAGGAGAAATGGGGAGATGTTGGTAAGAGGGTACAAAGTTTCAGTTATAAGATGAATAAGTCTAGAAATCAATGTATAGCATGGTGACTGTAGTTCATAATACTGTATTAAATACTTGAAATTTACTAACAGAGTAGTTTTAAGTGCTCTCCCCTAAAAAAAAAAATTGTCACTACATGAAGTGATGGATGTGCTAATTAGCTTGACTGTAGTCATCATTTCACAATGTATACATATATCAAAATATCACATCAAACATTTTAAATATATATAATTTTTATCAAAAATTAATTAAAGAAAATGAAGAGCTATTTTTTTCAAATTGCATTTTTTAAAAAAATGTACAGCCAAAGATGTTCATTACAGAATAATTTTTATTAGTAACAAGTTGTAAAGGATAGCCATTGATGACATCAGGTGAAGAGCTATTTTTAAAGCAAATAATTATAGGCAGATTAAAGCCTTAAATGAGTATAAAAACAGAAGGATGAAAAATTAATAAACTAGACATCTAAAAAAAGTTAAAAAACAGCAGAATAAACATAGGGAAAATGAATGAAAGAAAATAAGACAGAAATAAACAAAGTAAGAAATAAATTATTGAGGATAAGAACTCCATTTTGCCTTACTTGGCACAATATGTTCAAGAAAATAATCTGCACACAAAGTTCCCAAAAATATTCGGATTTCTTAAGAAAAATAATAATATCCAAATATAAAATAAAAATTATCAATATAACATAAGTATCCTAATCCATATTAAATCATCTGAAATACAGGTCAGTTCAACTAAAAGTTTTACTACAATGTGAAATGTGAGAATCCCTAGCACTTTGATGAATGAGTTACTCAAGAATTTATTATATAACTCATTTTTATGTCTTCTTTTTTTAGAAATTACAGTTTTAAATATCTATGTCTAATCAGTGGAACTTTCAAAACCAATCAGAGTGAAAGGCTGATGTCTCAATGTGTTTTTCCTCTGAGGCAGGTGTTCTCATTGACATATTATAACCTGATTCACAAACATAAGGTCAATATAAAATTTCAGGTCTTAAGGGAAGGGAGAATTTCGGAGTCACAATGTACATGATAAATTGAAATACAATATTCACATATTAAAGCCATGCATTACCATGGGCCTTTCTTCACAGGGTACCCCCAATTCTAGTTTTGCACAGGGTATTCATGAATTTTCATAAGTGACTATATATATTATATATATATTATATATATAGATATATAATTTATTCACAGAAATGTCCTAGCAAGTAGTAATTTCAATGGCTAAATTATCTTTCATGATAAGGCTATAAATGCCTGGTAATATCCATCATCCTTGAAACACAACTCAAGGAGATTCCTCAGACCCTATACATCTACTGGTTTGTAGCCCTGGCCAATCTCCAGGCTATAAATACTCCCACCATGGCTAATTTCAAGGTACCAATGTAGCATCACCAAACACAAAGTTGGAAAAATGTATTAAATACTGTTTCTACCACACAATGACGAGATATTAAATTACTTCAAGAGCATAGATGATAGCAAAATGTAGTAACATAATTAGGAAATTACAAGTTTCATTTTTAATATAATTGACTTGATGGTAAATTTATGTAATTTAACTTTTCATTATGGTCATATTTATAAACTAACACAAAATTCCTTAAAATTTAGCAATTAGCTCTCACGAGCCTGTGGGAACCACTCCAGCACATCACTGTTAACATATTCCATGTGATACTCTATACTCTCTTTTCTGGTTCCCTTGCCAAATGCCTAAGATTCAGTTAAAGTTTGGGGGTCCGCAGAACCATTAGAGGGATCTTGGGTCTCTGATTGACAATATGGAGCAGAGACGCCCATCTCTCTTGATCCTGCTGACCCACACTGAATTGAAAGTAAGAAATAAACTGTTAGTGTGTTAAGCTTCTTTATTATTGGGTTATGTGTTGCAGCAGCGAGTACTGACTATCCTGACTAAATATACCATGAGAGAACCAAATCTAAATCTGTTACTTCAAGGCTTTTGCCCATTAAAAAAAGGGGAGAGGAGATTTATAGGAAACATTTAAACTCGCTATTCAAGTAAAAGTAGGAGTTTGACAGGCGAGGAGGAAAGTGGGTCCCAGAGAAGGAAATTGAGCAGTTTATGAAAGAGTTTGATATATTCAAGATCAACCAGAAATTGAGTTAGTGTGTGTACTAGAGGACAATGACAAAAATCAGAAAGATAAGTTCTATTTCTTTGCTGCAACAGCAGCATCAGCATCACCTGGGAAATGTTAGACATAAAAAATCCCAGGCTCCACCCCAAACTTACTGATTCAGCATATGCATTTTAACAAAATATTGATGTGATTAGCATGCAAGTTTGAGAAGTGTGGAAGTAATAAACAATCTACATAGAGAAGTGGCAAATGCTTTAACACTCAGAAGAGAAGGGAAAGAAAACTTGATATTACAAACACAAACAAAATCCACAAGTAGTCCCATGGGGAAAATAACATTTTAAGTTTAGTATTGTTTTCATCTTTTATTACATGTGAAGTATATACTGTAATATTTTCAGTGCTTACAGCCTTTAAAGGTTTTAGCCTAGCTCTTTTGTTATGTCTAATACTTTACATTCTATCTTGCAGGGAAAGGGGAATAGAGAATGCCATAATTAAGCCTGAATGATAGGACCCTCCCTCAGGCACACGTATGGGCCATCAGAATGGAAAGAATGGTGCTTCCAGAGTACTGTTACTCTTATGCAGTTTTGTTAAACCCACAGTTACCTGGAAATAGAAGATAATGTATAAATGCTTCTTCCTTATTTGTTGTTAAAAAAAAAATTAATCCTTTAAACTATCCAAACCATCTCCTCTTGTATGACAAATGCAGTCATCTTTTCCAGACTAAAGATCCCTTCGTCCCTCTGCTGTACCAGGGTTACAATGCCAATTCTCATTTCAAATTCAAATAGGCCTTTGTTTCTAGTGCAAAGACGTCACTGAATCTGGACAAGCATGTACCACCTTAACTATGAGAGAGCCATTAGCTAGTGTTAAATAATGATTCTGGGTCTGATGAGCATGCCTTTTCCCTCTGTGGTGTCCCAGAGTGTTAGAAATAGGGCAGACCTACTTATTTCAAAATAACTGCAGGTTCACACTCACTTCTGTAGATTAAGGAAAGGAGACAAGAGACGGAAAGAGCTCAGAAGGCACACAGTGATGGATCTATGTTACTATTCGTGCTTGCCCAGTGTGTCTCTGGGGACAATCCTTTCCCCATTCTCAGTCCATATGGTCTAGGAAGAGCACCTCCACCTGCCATTCTGGGGGGGAGAGCACAGCATTAACCCCACTCAGAGATAGCTTCTGGGTCGGCATGCACCAAGCCAAACCAATGAGAACCACACTGAAGACTTTAGTGGAAATCATAAAGAAAAAAGGCCTTCTCACTTGACAGTGGAATTTCTAAATCCTAATCATATATCCCTAGAGTTTCTGGTGACTGTCTTTGCTCCACTGTGTCCAGAGCCACCTGACAATGAATTATCCAGAGAAGAAAGAAGAATTTCAGGATGAAAAGGCAGCTTGCTGATGATGTTATGAAGTCTTGCTAGCTTCAGCCATGCATGAAGGCCATCCTAGACTTGGACTTCACTGTTAATCAGTCAGTAAATTCTCTGTTAGCTTAAGCAAGATAGAATTTGATATATTTTGCCATCAAAGAATATCTTTACTAATATAGGGAGATAAAAAGAAAAAAGTTAATCAGTCGAATGACATGGACTGTGTTTAAAGCTGCCCTTCCCTGTGTCACAGAGGCAGAGACACATACTTGTTAGGCAGGGTGCAACCCTCACCCCAAAAAATGGGCTGAGTGAAGGTTAGCATCTAGGGCCAGACTGCCTGGGCTTGTAGCCTGGCTAACAAGTAAGTCGAGTGATGCAGATCAAGTCATTTGAGACCCCTGCTGTATCTGTTCCCTCATCTATTACTTGGAAGGAGTGATAGAACCTACTTAATAGTGTTAATAAGTGACTTTAGTGAAATAATACATGAAGTACTTAGAAGAGGGACTGGCACTGAGAAAACATATTTGTGATGACATTTATTATTTTTAAAACCAACATTATTTTCTACCTTCCTTCTTTTCCGAGTCCATTGTTTCTTCTTCTAAGTCAGAAACTGCACAGTGCTTAGGAACCAGAGACGGACGGACACACCTCAGTCTGGCCCTCGGGAATCCCAGTCCGGAGGAGAAGACCTTGTGCCCATTACGAGTTTGGGTTTATGTGACACGTGTGCAAAGATCGGAACCCACAGAGAAAGGATTCCTCCCTCATCACTGGGGTGGTCAAGGAAGGCCTGTGGAAAGGGATCACTCAGGGCACACGCCGCGGTCCTTGCAGGGCATGTTGTGACGCTGTAGGAAAAGGAGACACAACATCCCACAGCGATTCCCTCCCCACCAAGGCATGAAGCGTTTCAGTGTAGGCTCGGAACAAAGCTGTGTAGGAAGTGCAAGCAGAACAGATGCTCAAATTAGCATAACGTTATTAGTAGTATTATTTATATTATTATTAGTCCTGAGAAAACACATTTGAGCTGGGTTGGGCTTTAAAAAAAGATCTCTAATTGTTTCCAACTCTCTAATTTGCCTTGAGAATTATACAATCTGGGGCTTGAAGTCATTAAAAAGCCTAAAGTGAGATGTTAGTAATTCTATTATTAGGGCAAGAAAAATCAAGTCAAAAGACAGAGTTAGGGCTAGGATTAATGTAGGATAGTAAGATCTCGGGGGTGTTTTGATCCACAGTGGTGAGTCATCTAACGTGCCTGCGGATAGCTATGGGCAATCTCCCCAGAACATCACCTCTAGCAACAGACACCCTGACAGGGAGGGTGCTGCCAGTTTCTATACAGCTGAACCATGAAGGTCAAGTGCTTTTGTTTATGAAAACTTCTGAGCTATAACTCTATAGCTTTTGAGCATTACAGCTGGAACATGCAAGACCAACAGACAAAAAGATGGGTACAGACACACATATACATTCACACTCACGGCTCCACATCTATCAGAACTATATATGTACAGTAGACTCACCCACATGCACACAGTGTATACCACAGGAGTACAAACACTCACAATATTATATTCATACACACACATTCTCCATACTTTCATATCAAACAAACATGCCTCTTGCATACATGTGTCTCCCATACCCACACACCCAAGACACAGCCATTGTATGTGCCAGACCAGATAAGTCATATCAAATCCATATACCAGCCACGCAACCCAGAGAGTTATCCAAAATGTGCAACTTGATATGTACACTTACATACACACACGCACACACACACACTAAAATTACACTCCAAATTTAACAGACTGAAATTTTTTCTTTCAGGGGATTCACAGCCTCATTTTTAATGAAGGAAAACAATAAAGAGAGATAGAAATAAAAGGAAAATTTTTTTCTTACTTTTTTATGTTGACTTTTAAACACTTTGTTGAGGGATAACTGCACATATTTAATGCACACATTTTATGAATTTGGACATATGACACCAAGGGACTAAGCAGGAAATACTTTTAATTTAAAAATTACCAAGAAGGCCCAAGCCATCAGGATTCCACAGTTTACACATGACCAGGCTAAAGGTGTCCCAGGAGCAGTTCACCACAGTTAACCCACCCCACATCCAGGGATGACGGTGGGAAGGGTCTGATGAAGGGAGCTCCACAGAGCTCTTCACAAGGCAGGTCCTCTGAACGTGGAGCTAGTGTGAGAGTAACAGTGAAAAGCTATTTTGTGTCTTCCCTTGCCTTTGTCTTTATGCCTTTTGAAGAAATCTATAGCCTCTGGGTAGACACTCTACAGAGCTCAAACCCCAAATGTGAAGTAAGGCCTGGTGACAAAAGTGGTATCTCCCATAATAAAGGCCATAACAATCTAAAATGAATATACTTCCATGACTGCCATAGCAGTATGTGAGAGAGAGGAGTCAGAGGGATTCCACTGACTGAGTAACCCGGAGCTGAGTACCCCAACTACATTCATTATCTCATATATTCTTCGCAGCACAGAGGGTTCCCTAATATGGACCCATTCTGCATGTTCTACGTGTTAGACTGAGTAGCTTGTTCAACTGCATACAGTTTGGGACTGGTTTTGAACTTAGGTCTCTCTGGCTCTTGAAATTTAGCTCTGGCTCCATTTATTTACCTGGCCTGTTAGTATTATAATTGATATCATGTTCATACACAGAATCAGGGTGAGGCCAGTGGACATGGCCATGAAAAACAGGAAAAGGAAAACCTTAGTACTTTTTTCATTCTAGTTGGACGAAGAGTATAATTAATACTTATTAATTTTTAAGTTGTCAGTAGGTCCCTGCATTGGCATGTCAGGGTGATATTTTTGCCAAGGGAGTCAGCTGAAGTGGAAATGTCCATGTATATGAACTAGCGCATAAATGTCAATCTAAAGAAAAAAGTATGAAGCACACACTTTCTTCACCATATTACAACTTTCTCCCCCTGAGACAAATGCATCTCATTTGTCTTTAATCCCTAGTGCTGGGCACTCAGCAGGCACATGGTGCACATCAGTTGAGTAAATGACAGAAATAATGAATAAAATGTACTGTTTTACATAAAACAATGGAACCTTATGGAGCCTCAAAATTTGGCAGCAAGATCGTCTGTATGAAATGGCTCATATTGAGCTTGAGAATGAACCCACAATATGAAGACAGAAATATCAAGGCTGAATTGCTAACTCATCATGCAAAAGCTTTGGGCCTTTGAAATCAGAGCGTCCTCTCTGCAGAGCTGGAGCATAGATTTCTTTCCAGGAACCCTGTTTCTGATGCTCTGAGGGCAGTGTTCTGTCCTCTTTGATTTTGTTATCGAACCAAGTGTTTATAGGTTTTCTCTGCATAGGTAGCACCATAGTTAACATGAACACAAATACTAGATCCTGCCTGAGTTCAATTTCTAAGAGGAAAAGTTTTTAAATTTTGGAAAAATCATGGAAAATTCTCTGACCCACTGATCCTCTAACCTGCTACTATTGAAAGAAAAATAAAAGAATAAATGAATTTAAAGTAGTAGGGAAGGTAGGAAAGGAGTAAGACGAGAGGGAGAGAGAAAGGAAAGAAAGGATAAACAATGAAATAAAGGAATACATATCAGTTATTACGAAAAGCCATGCATTCTGCTTAACTCACTTCACACATTATCACGTTTGATCTAAAAACAGCTACTATGATTACCCCTATTTGTAAGATGAGTAAACTGAGACTCAGATAAATTAAATTGTTCATCCAAGGCTTACACAGCTCATAAGTTAGGGAGCTACTTGGGGTGACACTGAGATTCTTGACCCAATGCCTATCCATCTATCTACAGAGCTTAAGTTTTCTCTCTAAGGCAACGGAAAAAATTTATAGTTTTGCATGTTTGGTTTTGATTTTCTTCAAGGCAAAGGAAGGATTGGGGTTGTAGGAACATTAACCTGCAGAAAGTTAGAGGATGGACTGAGAGACAGCAACATACAGCCCTGAGAAACCAGTCTGGCAGCCACAGGAATGCAGGCAAGGGGCGCGAAGTCTCGTCCTAAAAATACTTGACAAAAATTTTCCCAGGAAATCAGTTGAAGAAACATCAAATATATAATAAAACCAGTGTAGAGTAAGTAGAAATGAAGCTGGAGAAAAAGGGTTTAAATTTGGTGAATGAGGAGCAATTTCTGGGTATCCTTGCATGTTTTTTAATTCAGCAAGTGTCTGCAATGTGGATAGGCACAAAAAGAAAAAATAATCAGCAAAATCAGACCCCATTTTTGAGGATCATAGAGCCTACATGGGAGACTAACAAAATAATTTCAACTGATAGAAGTTTTTGATACATGGCATGATAGGGATCAACTGCAAGATGCCCCAAATGGAATGAAGAGGGATCCCTGCTCTGAGGACAGAGAAGAGAGGGCCCAGGAATTCTTTGCACAGGAAGAGATGCCTTACTATGTTTTGAAAACCCAACAGAAGTCGTCGAGGTGAGGGACTGAAACTGAAGAGGAAGAAAAGAACTAAAATTTAGAAGGCTATGAACATTCAAAGATGGAGAAGCTTGATTTCCCCGCTCAACCCTACTTCCCACCTCTATTCCTTCCTTGCAGTCAGGACCAGGCACTGGCTCAGTTCACCCAGAAGCATCTGCCTGGTGGACAAATATTTTAATCTTTGCAATTACTCTCTGCTTACAGAAAACTTATTAAAGCTATACAGGGTTGTGGCCTGTTACGGCAACTGCCTCCCTATGGCCTCCAGGTATGTTAATTTCATTTTGATCTGAAAGGATAAAATATAATAGGAGAATGATTTAAACAAAGGTTAGAGCCAGGAAGGTCCCACGTTGCCACTTAGCAAATGTTCCATCTGTCATTTTTATTAATGCTCTCAGAAAAAAAGGATTTTACTGGCCATGAGTTGGGAGCCTAAGCGTCATTTCTGGAGTTGCTGCTTGTGCTGTGGGAAATTGCATTGGCACTCTGGGATTCCTGCATTGAAGGAATGTATTCATTTCCTCCTGAAACAAAAGTAAATAATTCTGGAGGAAAACCAAAAGTTCAGGCTTCCAGGACTACTCTCGTTTGTTCCCTAAATGTACAGAGAATCCATCATGTTGGAAATTGGTCGGCTGTTAGTGGTACAGTGATTTTTTTCCCATACTGATAGTCTATATGTTCGTGGCTCGTGATGGCTATCACATAATGCATACAGTTGTCAGAACTGCCATGTAGCATAAGACAGGAAGATGTCACAACCCAGAGCTATACAATCCAGCAGCACTAGAGATAACATCTACTGTCTCTCTTGTTAATCTTCTAACACAAAAAAAAATGTTGTTTTCAGGGTAAAAAAAAAAAGTCAATAAATATATATTTGTGTTTCTGTGTGTGGGGTGCTTGTATGTGTGTATGAACGGCTTAGTCGATAAAGATAATTTTCGTTCAATTACTCTGGGTTCACATATCCTGCCCCCCCCCCCACTTTTTCAAGATGAATCCAATCTTAAAAGATACAACTGTTTTATGCGCCATTTATGTGGAAAATCTGACCTGCAGGCCATTCGTGCCAGTGATTTAATTTCCTTTGCACGCCAAGCAGCTGTCACAGAGGTGGAGGATGCCCTCATTTTATGCTTAAATTGTGTAGGGAAGTGTTCTTTAAATTAAAATGCAAGAAGCCACTCAGAGATAGCCCCTAAGGAGAAAAAATTGTGAGGCTGAAAAATATTCTCAGCCCTCTGTCTCCCTTCCTTCGCATTTGCCCTATCTGCCCTCTCTCTCGCCATCTTTGGATTATAAAATTCGTATAATAAATTCTCTATCCACCTATCAAAAAGGGCTTCTTCCCATTTATGCATTCCTCATTCTGTCAGTCCATCAGTCAGTCATCTATCTGTTCATCTGTCATTCATTCCTTCATCTATTCAGTCATTAAACTCTCGTTTGTGTACTTCTTCATGCAAAAAACCATTCTGAGCTACTTCTTCTTGTCCACATTATACCTGTGTATACTTTATTCACAGTACTTCCAAAAACAAATCATAGAAACATGGTGCCATGTCTATCTTCTGCGTAGGCAAGAACCAAGCTCTTTCCCTTCCCTCCCTGAGCCCTTGCTAGTGCCTCTTCCTGGAACACCCTTTCCTTCATTCCTTTGATCTGTCTCCTCTTTTCCTTTAGGACTCAGTCTAAATGCTATTTCAGAGGTCTAAAATACCTTCTCATTATACTGCCTCTCAATGGCCTGGTATTCATCCCTTCCAAGTATTTATCACTATGTACAAGTATTTTATATATTGCTTTATTTGCTCTCTTTATCTTTATCCCCAAGTGACTGCTAGCTCCACAATAACAAGCACCAAGTTGGTTTTCACTTCTAAATTCCTACAACCTATAGTACATTGCATAAAATCGATACTCAATAAATATTGTTAGTGATCAAATAGATGAACATCTTTATCTTTGCACCTCTAGCTATAGATCAAGATTCTGCATGCATGAGGCACTTCATAAAGGTGAGATGCTCAGAAATTAATGAATCCTATTAAATGCAGATTGGAAATTGATAATACCTGGAGATGAATCCATTTCTATCTTCCATTTTCTTTGACACTAGTGTCCTTTCCCTTCCCCCACTTCTCATGATAGATAGATGATAGATGATAGATAGATAGACAGACATATAAATACAGATATAGATATATAGATAAATATATCGCTTTGTTGCCTGAAATCCTTTGGAGCCATTTGAAGTTCTAATGCTATTCTGAATACATCCTGGGTGAAATGGATAATGTTGTTTCAGCAAAGCATAAACCATGAAAGTACAATCCACTGAGTTCTTAACACTTTTCATGATAGCTTCACATTTATATTAAAAATATGGGTGAGAAAGGACAAAATGTATAATTTTAAGCTGGGAATCACTCACCCACTTACTTTTGATATATTGCTTCAATTGGGCTGAGAAGGAAATTTTGACAGAAAGGGAGTTTTGCAAAGTGTGAGTGAAGAATCTGACCCAAAAGTTAATTCTCCAATGTACATGATGGAACATTTAGCAGTCCCCCCTCCTCAGTGTCTATTAAAATAATCGGTGGTTCTTGAGTTATGAACATAAATTAGGCTCCCAAAATGTAGAAAGTGTTGCTCATCTTCTGAAGCAGAATGCTAAACAGAGTTGAGCAAAGAAAGCTGAGGAAAACAGATGCCTCCAGAGCCATTGGTAAAAATGAGTGATGCCTTTCTGTTCCATTCTAAAACTTACCATGTTGTCTGGGCTCAGGAGAAAAGAGCCAGCAGAGAACCAGCTAGTTGACACATTTTGCCTCGTAAAAATAAGATTACATCACAATAGGCAAAAATCGAAGGCAACCTAAACATCCATAACCTGGCATATGGATAGGCAAAAGGTGGTCAGTTCGTACAATGGAATACTACTCAGCAATAAAAAAGGAACGAAAACTGCTGACACACGTTACATCATGGATGGACTTCAAAAACATTATGCTAAGTAAAGAGACTACATGTTGTGACATTCCATCTCTACAAAATGTCCAGAAAAAGCAAATTTATAGAGATAGAAAGTTAATGAATGCTTAACAGGAGCTGGGGCTAGGAACTGGTACTACTAACTGGAAATGAACATGAAGAACTGTGTTGGGGGAATGAAAATACTAAAAATTATTGAATCGTATTCTTGAAATCAGTGAGTTTCATGATAAATAAAATATGCCTCAATAAAGTTTTTAAATTTTAAGATTTTTTTATGTGTGGCACTGTGTGATTCATTGAAAATCAGTGCTCCTTTAATAATAAAAAAGATGAATTTTTGCCTACAACTCTTTAATTTACTTATTTTTTAAATTAAACTTGTCTGAAAAAATTGAGCCAGTTTCTTTTTTCAGAATATTAATTCTGAAAAATGAACCGTCTAATGGAAATAAATGAGCTTAAAAGCAGTTTCTGAACCAAAGTTTTTTTCTGGAAGATTTTAAATACAAAAGTTTGAACTTTTTTTCTTCTTTCAAAATGAAATATTTTCTCCTTTCATTTGGTTCATTTCACTTGATTTCAGAAATTCTAATTTCTTCTGGGCTAACGGGAGTGGTCAGGTTTTTGTACATCTTCTCAAAGGGAATTAAATTTGCAATTATTCCTAGCATACCACGGACTCTGGCAAACTCATGTTTCGTGCAATCTTCAGATCCCTGTTGCAATTAGCATATTTTCAAGGTGAAGTGCAGATGTCAAATTAATGTGGAAAGCACCAGGATTGCCGAAGGGCCCAGGTCAAGTACTAGTCTAATTGAAGGACATGAGTGAAAAAGGGTCCAGGGACTGACATCAGAAAAAGAAAAGGTCCTTCGTGTGTGAGCAGGGGTGCGGAGAAAAAGAAGAAACTGGAAACGCAAGAGAGGACTTGCTTTTATAGAAAAAGTTAGGATTCAGAGAGGAGAGGAAAATCACAAGGAGAACTTTATTATTATTTCTGTTTAGGTACTGTTATGTGCCAGGTGTTTTTTTACGCATTACTCCATTTAAGTCTGACCAAAACTCTCTTGGTAAATTATTATTCTTATTCTACAGAAGAGAAAAGTGAGGCCCAGAAATATAAAATTATTTGCAACAAATGATTATTAAGCTATGTGCCAAGCACCTTTTTAAGTGTTTTGCTTGTGATCAAATTTACCTTTCACAACAACCAATGAGGTAGATGTTATTATTATCTGCCTGATGTGGATGAGGGAATTGAGGCAAAGGGAATTTAAGAAATGTGCCCAGAGTCCCTCGGTTAGTGAATTCCATAGGCGCTGGCTCATGGCCCCTGGCCTCTGCACTTATCACAACATCATGCTGAATCATTCAAGTGTGGTCCAGCCAAGGGCGGAGCATCAAACTCATCAACAACTTGTGAAAGGCTATGAGCTCCCAGCCCACCAAGCCTTCATTTATGCTATTTTCTGTGGCTCCAAACCCAGATCTTTCCTTCAGGCCTATTTAATTTTTTTCCCAGATTGGGCTGTTGAGGAAAGAAGGAGAGAATCTTCCAGTCTTGAGTTTTTAAAGAGAGCAGTTCTATTTACTATTGTATAAATTAGGGATTCTTATGAGATTTCATTTGAATAAAAGAAGCTCTGAAGTTATTAAAAAAAAAAAAAAGTTTTGGACCATTTTTTTTTTTGACATTCGATATTATTTTATATTAGCTTCAGGTGAATGGCAGAGTCATTAGACATTTATATAACTTACAAAGCAATCCATCCCCTCTATTAGTCTAGTACCCACCTGGCATGATACATAGTTATTACAATATTATTGACTATATTCCCTATGCCATACTTCGCATCCCCATGACTATTTCGTAGCTACCAATTTGTGCTTCTTAATCCCTTCACCTTTTTCACCCAGCCCCTCAACCTCCCTCCCATCTAGCAACTATCAGTTTACTCACTGTATCTATAAGTCTGTTTCTGTTTTGTTTGTTCATTTATTCTGTTCTTTAGATTCCACATATAAGTGAAATCATATGGTATTTGTCTTTCTCTGTCTGACTTATTTCACTTAGCATAATACCCTCTAGGTCCATTCATGTTGTTGCAAATTTAAAGCCAATATAATAATTACATCTCCTTGAGGGTGCTTTGGATAGCACCAGACAGACGTGAAAGGAAATATACTCAGGGCATCAGATTTGGCATTGAATCCTGACTCTGCCCCATACCAGTTGTTCAGGATTTGATAAAGCTATCTCTTCAATCTTCCATTTCTGCATCAATTAAAGAGAAATGATAGCTGTTTATCTTGCCCATGTTACAAAAATGTTATGAGAATCAAATGAGATAATCTATAACAAAGTGCTTTGTATTATATAAAATAGCCCAAAATAATAATAATAAACACAAGTGATTTATTGAATTAGTTCCCTGGCACTGTGCCAGGTAAGCTCCTTTTCATGGATTATCTTCCATAAACTCCACAATAGCTCTAAGCAATAGGTGCCATATTATCCCTATTTAATAGATAAGAAAGCTAAGGCTTACAGAGGTTATGCAAATCACCCAGATGTCAGAGCCAGGAAAGCAGGGGCACTTCTAGAATCAGAAACAGCTTTTGATTCATTGTTTAATCATTTTTTTAAAGATGCATGTTGATGTCACCTCTTTTTAGTATTTCAAAGTGAAACTGATCATTTCTACTCCAGTGCTCTCATGACATATTTGTACCCCTTTTATAGAAACTGATCACAGTCTTTCTTGCATTCAGAGTGGCCTGGGCTCTTCCCTGACCCTCACTAAGTTAAGTGCCTAGAAGGCAGGACTGCATCTGTGCCCTCCAAAACCCCCAGCATC
Organism: Rousettus aegyptiacus; assembly: GCF_014176215.1. NCBI lineage: Eukaryota > Metazoa > Chordata > Mammalia > Chiroptera > Pteropodidae > Rousettus > Rousettus aegyptiacus. Next base: position 19,867,944 of record NW_023416289.1, read on the forward strand.
AATAAGAGAGTTCCCGTCTCTGTTACCTCCCTGCCAGGTGAAATTTAACCTCTTAGATCCTTAGAATGGATCAAGGCAAGGGCCCAGGTCAATTACTAGTCTAACTGAAGGACATGAGTGAAAAAGGGTCCAGGGACTGACATCAGAAAAAGAAAAGATCACACGCGAAGGACGTTTTCTTTTTCTGTCAGTCCCTGGACCCTTTTTCACTCATGTCCTTCAATTAGACTAGTACTTGACCTGGCTTCTCTGGACTTGTGCCATGGCACGAAATCTACATTTAATTAAAATGGGAAAATAATCGTCATCATCACAGTAACAATTGTGGCTTATGTTTATTGAGCACTTACTGGGTCTGAAGCCTGTGCTAACTCCTTCATGGGTATCGCCTCATTTAATCTTTACAATAAGCCTGGTCTCAAACACCCTCTTCCTGTACTGTACAGATGAGAAAGCTGAGACTTACAGGTCAGACAGCTAAGAAACGCTTGACTCCATTTAGCACTAAGGTTTGCTGACCCCACAGCCTTAACTTTTAACCTACAAACTATATTGATGTATTTTTCTAAAATTCCCCTTGCAAATTACCTCTTTCCTTTGGACCTAATATGCCAGTTCCTTACTGAAACCTCCCCATTCCCTTGGCTATTCCAATCCACTCTCAACCTCCCCATCATTCATTCCACCCCTACATATACTCCTTTCATTTTCAGTAATTGTCTTTTCTGTCATTGGATTATAACATTCCATTTCAGTACTGCATTTCTCACAGCATCTAGCATCTAGACATACAGTGTCTAGTTTGGAGTCGACATTTAGTATTAAGTTCTGAATTCTTTGACATTCATTCATTCATTTAAAATTCAATAGATGTGCTATGTAAGGGAACAGCTATACTATCTTTTCCCCAGCTCCCACAGCAATGTTTCTTGGTTATGTCAAATAGAGCTGTCTTAATTATTTGACTCATCGTTTAACTGTTGGTTATTGAAAAACCTGCAGAGAGAAAGTCTCCACAGGATTTTTGACATATTTTGACAGAGGGAAGGACAGAGCCCAGGTCCATGCCAGGGCCCTAGAAAAAGTGGATTGTAACCAAGTTTTTTCCAATTGTGTTTTCAATAGCTAATGGAAGTGGTTGGGATTTTAGAAGACAAAACAATTCCCTAAATTTATCTGCTCCACAATTATTTGCTTTTCTCAAAAACGCATTTCTAAGCAGAATCTGTAAAAAGAAAGGGGTGGTAGGCAAGAGGAAAATATAACTACTGGTAATCACCGTTTGGCACCTCCCACCTACTGACCCTACTCTAGTTGTCCAGCTTATATTATTGCCACATCTACATCTCATAAAAACCCTAGGAAACACCTGTTAAAATTTCCCTGAGTTCTACAATTTCATAGTCCATCTTTTCCCATTAAATAGTATTTTCAATTATCTTAAATTGTATAGGTATATTATTGCAGAAAAAGAAGACATGACAATAAATGTATGAGGGAGTCTGCATTTTATATTATTCATTCAACAAATATTTTTGAGATCTTATTAGTAACTGAACATGGTTCTAGGCAAAGAGGATAAAACAAGGAACAGAATAGAACAGATCCTTGCTACTGTGAAGCTTACATAACAAAAAGATAAAATGCTTTGGTTGGTGATAGGATTAGGAGGTGGAGGCTGAAAATAGACCAAGATTTTCAACATTGACCCTAAGATATTTTTCCATAGAATATTTTGATATAAATTAAAATTTCCTGGACTATAACCTCAATAAATAATATAGACTTTTTATATGTAATTTATAATATATAATTCTTTCTAGGTATTATATGTATATGTCATATATATATAGTTCTATATAAAATATAAAATTTTAATAACCTTTTGTGAATATTATGAACTGAAAGTTTATGCTCCCCACTCCCCCCCCAAAAAAAAAAAAAAAAACATGTTGAAGCCCTAACTTCCAGCATGATGGTATTTGGAAGTGGGGCCTTTGGGAGGTGAGTAGGTTTAAATGAAGCAATGAGGGTGGGGCCACCATGATGGGATTAGTGTCCTTATAAGAAGAAGAAAAGAGACCAAGCTCATTCTCTCTCTGCCATCTGAAACCGGCAAGAAGGTAGCCATCTGCAAACCAGGAATAGAGCCCTCACCAGGAACCAAATCTTATGGCATCTCGATCTTGGACTTTCCAGCCTCCAGAACCATGAGAAATAAAGGTCTGTTGTTTAAGCCACCCAGTCTTTAGTATTTATTATAGCAGCTCAAGCTAAAAAAGTCTGGAAATGAAGAATTAAAAACTATTTTAAAATGAAGATATATGCAGTAACATACTTTTGTAGATATTTATGTTGAAATAATTTCAAATTTAAGGAAAAGATGTAAGTATAATAAAAACAAACAAGCAACTTCTGTGTGCATTTCACCAAGATTCTCCAATGACTAATACATAATCCAAAAATGAAACTGTGAAATTTTATATCTATATGTAAAAATTATATATTATAATATATACGATATGTGTGTGTGAATGCATGTACACACTATAAAGGACATTACTGGAACTAGTGAAGTTTAAATAATATTTGTAAATTAATTAATAGTATAAATTAGAAAATAGTATTGACCATTGTACTGGTTATATAGAAAAAGTCCTGTGCTTAAGAAATACATACTGACATATTTAAGATCAAGGAGTATCATGTCTTCGACTTATTTGCAATGGCTCTGATAATACTCTTAACTGGTATCACTTCATATCTGAAGCCCAGACTGCTTCCTTCATATCCAGACTCATATTTTCATTTGCCCACCTGACACTCAGCTTGAACATTTCACTGAAATCTCAAACTATACATGTTCAAAAACAAGCCCCTCAAACTACTGACCCTCCTCTTCACATTTTCCACCATTCGAACATTTCTTGGAAAACCGGACGTCCATCCTCCCAGCAGGTCGGAAGTTGAATTGTTGGTCCTCTTTTATACTCACATTCCACATTTCTACTTCAAAACATAACCAGAAATTGACCACATTTTAACCAGCTCCTCCTCCACCACCAACCACCTTCCTCTCTTTGTGATTACTGCAGTAGCTCCGGAACTGTTCCTCCTGTTTCCACACTCCACCAGAAGCCAGGGTAATTGTATCAGAACACAGGTCAGCTCTTGTTACTCTGTTCAAAACCCTGCAATGGTTTCCCGCCCACTCAGAGTGAAAGACATTAAAGTGACCTACACGACTCTGCATGGTCTGGCCCCAATTTACCTTTTTGATGTCATCTCCTATAACTCTTCCTATTTTTCACTTCATTCCAGGCTGGTGACATTTTTGTGATGTTTTTCCTCTGCCTTTAATTCTCTTTCCCCCATAGCCCCATGACTGGTTCTCTCTTCCTGTGGATGTCTGCTCAAAACTTACCCCTTCAGACAAGTGAGCCCTCCTACTTACCAATACTCTGTTTTATTTTTCTCTGATCATCTACCATGTTACAGCTTACTTCTTTAACCGTTGTCAGTTTTGTTCCATCAGCATACAGTATTAAATAAACATCATGAGAGCCTGAGCTTTGTCATTAAAGTCACTGTATTAGGAGCAATTAGTATCATTGTTAATATCAGTGCTCAGTAAGGTGCTGAACAGTTCAATAAATTTCTTAAAATCACAGTAACATCTACTTACATTTTGAAGAGAAGAAACATAGAATACATAGTATATTTATTTAGTCTGCAGACATTATTCAGTGCCATTATGAATTCTGGGGCCTCTTGCATTAGCTTCAAAGCTAATAAAAAGGAAGCTGTGTCAGAGCTAGCTTTGCACCTAGAAGAGACCTCATTTCTAGTCTTGGTTCTGGACTTGAAGGATACAATTAACCTAAGTCTCACCAGAAGTAAAATCAGAGAATTGGGGCTCTCCTGGGGTCCTTCCTGGCTTGGGTCATGAGGGTTACCCACTGCTTTTGGACTCCTCGAAGAAGCATATGTGCCTCGTTGACATAAGAAGAGATTTGCAGGTTTAAAAGCTTCTTATATAAGCATTAAAAAACTCACTTTGGATTTTCAAAAGGTGGTAGTCGAAAAATGCTCCTTTCACCAATTATGGTTATTCAGATATTTCACTATTATTATACAGAATAATCATTGTCATCACTTACTAAGTGCCCACACTTTAGGAAGTTAGTTAAAAGGAATAAAAGTCTAATTACAGGGTGAATATATTTGCATAAATTGATAGATTTCAGGCATATATTAAGGTAGTAACACATTATAAAGCCAGAAAGGTTGGGTTTCTTTTGATTTGCACCTATTTTTTATGTGCTTTTAATCTAGTTAATTTTCTAATGGCCTAATGAAGAAGCATGATCATTTCTCCTTTACTCAGCCTCCTGGCTGCACATCTCAGCCACTAGGGAGTCCTTCATTTAGAGACAACATACCCCAACATAATTCATGCACTTTTGGAGGATGGCTGACCTGTGTCTAAATTCTGGTTCTGCCATTCACTTACTTTGTGACATAAAATGAGCTCCCTACTTTCCCTTAACTTCAATGGGTTTTTAATGAAAATAATAAAAGACAACTGGGGGAAAAAAAGGCCACTCTTTAGGGGAATTTATATAAGACATAAAATAAATTTGTTAAGTACTTGGTGGGCACTTGTCCCTGGACAAATGCCAGTTGCCTTCTCCTCTTCTTCCCTCTCCCACCTTTGTGACCTCAGAGAAATGAATCCCACAGAGAGAACAGGGAAACGTTCAATGGGCAAAGTTGTCCATTCTTGCAAAGGAGAGAGAGTTTCAAAGTCCCTTCTTTCTCTTTTAGCCCTCTTTTAAAAAATAAATAAATAAATAAAGCTCCATTTTTTTCATACTAACACTTCCCCATAAAATTTTTTAATTATTAACTTAATAGCGAAGAAATTTTTTTCCAGAGCACACACTTGCTGAAATGTGTGTGTGTGCACGTATGCGCATGTGTGCATGCATGCCTGTGCCTATAATCATCCATTTCCATTCTCATCAAAACAAAGGCAACAATCTAGTACCCAATGGGCTAAAAATTGCCCACACAAGCATTTCCTTTGCTCTGCAGTACTGTAATTTTAATTTTTTATTTGCATTCTTATACTTAAATATATTATTATACACAAAATTCTAAATTTCTGGTTTATTTTTAAATACCAAAAGATCTGGCAATCCCAGATAAACATTTGCATATATGGCAAAATGATTTCAACAAGGATGCCAAGGCCATTCAATAAGGAAAGGGCCATCTTTTCAACAAATGGTGCTGGGGAAACTGGATACCACATGCAAAAAGGATGAAGCTGGACCCTTATCTTACACCACAAATTAACTCAAGTTGGTCAAAGACCTAAATGTAAGAGCTAAAACCACAAAACTGTTAGAAGGAAACATGAAGGAAAAGCTTCTTGACTTTGAGTTTGTCTGTGATTTGTTGGACATGACACCAAAAAACACATGAAACAAAGTAAAAACAGGTAAATTGAACTACCTCAAAATTAAAAACTTCTATATATCAAAAGATATGAACAATGGAGTGAAAAGTCAGTCAAGGGAATGGGAAAAAATAATTGCAAATCATATATCTGATAAGGAGTTAAATTCCATAATATATCAAGAACTCCTACAGCTCAACGACAAATAACCCAATTAAAAAATGAGTAGACAGTTTTCCAAAGAAGACATATATGCACATGAAGAGATACTCAACATCACTAATCACTAGAGGCATGAAAATCAAAACTACATTAGATATCACCTTAGACACTCAGCTTCACGTGCAGACTCTACAATACTCTCTTTAAATACTTTTTTTTGCCACAGCCTCCAGGAAGCTCAAAGCCTCATATTTGTGTTCAGGCTAAGCAAGCTCCTGCTGCAGGGAAAAAGGCCTTGGGTTAAGTGTGAAAACCAAGCGAGAGCCCTGCGGTGGGACACTGGCAGTGAGAGAATAGTCGGAACTGCCCACCACAGCTATGGCTAAAATCAAATGTGGGTCAGGGGTATGATTCGGCAGTAGGTTGTCTGGTTACAATTAATTCCCTGTAGCAATGAGCAAATATCTTCTAAGTGGTCCATTCTTGGTGCCCTTCAAATAAGACTTACCTAACTAACACAAGATCAGAAGTAGAAAATGCCATTTACCCCTTCCGTGGAAGATTAGGAAACAGAAGATGGGAAGTGAACTGACTTACCCAAGACACATTCAACTCAGAGATATCAATAGTCCTCTGTCCTGTGAAAAATACCCCCCTTCTTGGGACTGTCCCTGGGTTCTCATTTAGAGGTCTTCCTTTATGCCTAATTGATCATGGTTTGTTTGTTCAAACTGGACTCTGGGAAGAATTTTGAAAGAAATTATGCTCACGTAGTTTCAAGTTCTTCTCTGAAATTATAGGTCGCTATTACTTATAGGTTTTTAAAGTTCACCAACCCCTGGAAGAATCAGCAGACAGCTTAGCTCGTGCATATCATGTGACTCGTACATGTAAACATGGGCCTGAGGGAGGAGCCCAGCACAGTCACAGGTGAAAGATGATAAGCAGTAGCTGTCATGTTCTTTGATATTTGCAAACACTTCTGGAGAACTGCATGCATTCGGTCCTTTATGTATGCTTTGTATACATCTCCAAAATAAATATTCTCTTTCAGATAAGAGGGGCATCCAATCTCCAAAATAATTTATGTGCATAAATTATGACTTAAGGTAACAAAAACAGATACAAAATTTCCCTTTTCTTAATTGAATTTTCCAGTAAAGAAGTATTTAGTGGGTGGAAAGTTGGGCAAGTCTTCTTTGGCGCTAACCACACAGCGAGAATATGTAAACAGGTAATGAGTAGCCAAAATCCCACAGGCACAAAAGGAAATCACCCACACTTAAGGAGGCCCTTTGCCTGATTTTCCCTGGCTTCTCTCTCTTATTAGAATGTCACCCTGTTACACTGTCCTCACTCTAGAGGTCATCTCTTTTATCCATCTCTCCAGCTCTAGAGTTCCAGCAAAGCTAATATCAAATCATCGCATTGTCTACATCAAACATATGCAACTTCGATTTGTCAGTTCTACCACAATAAAGCCGGAGGGAAGCTAATAATTTAGAGTACCTCTTAGTAAAACTATTTATTTAACTGTAAATGCTAAAGCTTTAGACTTCATAATTAAGTAAAAACTGACTATAATTCATGGCTTCTTTTAAGGGAAAACACATTTGATAAACTGAACGAAAACTCACAATCTGGATCCAAAAATGGAATCAGAAAAGATACTAACCAGAAACAAAGTCCTCACTATAAAACATTTCTTAACATCTTCTGCAATGATCTCAGAATGTTTCTAGAAAATCCACTTTTAAAAATAGATCCTCATGAAAATGGCACTTTACCTCTGTGGTCTTCCTCCCAGTCTAATCACAACAAAAACATCAGACAGATCCCAACTTAGGTACATTTTACAAAATACTTGGCCAGTCTTCCTGAAAAATGAGGAAAGTCCAAGATACTGTCATGCCCAAGAGGCGTTTAAGACGTTGACAACTAAATGCGATGTGGTATCTTGGGTGGGATCCTGGAACAGAAAAGGGGAATGAGGTAAAAACTAAGGAAATGCAAATAGGTATGGGCTTTACTTAATAATAATGTATCGATATTGGTTCACTAGATGTGATAAATGGACCATGATCATGTAAGATGTTAATAATACAGGAAACTGGGAGTAGGGTATATGGCACTGTCTATACTATCTTCATGATATTTCTGTAAACCTAAAACTATTCTAAAATAAAACAGTCTATTAAAATGGGGGGTTAGGGAATGGATCCTCAACTCAGGGGGAAAACGTCCATATACACAAAATGCTGAATATAATTTCAAAGTGATATGGACTCCCTTTCATTATCTATGCACCTCCTTGAATTATAGATTAAAAAGTCTGCTGTCAAACTTTCTGCAGATCAAAAAATTTTCAATCACATATATCATTAAAAAAGAGTGCATTTTTTTAACGCACTAAACGATTTTTTAATGTGCTAAACTATTGCGGCAACCAGTACTTCCCCTCCCCCCAAAAGCTTCTCTAAACAAAACTAAAAAATTTTTCATCCTGATATATATACCTAACATTACATTCACATGGAATACAGGTTGGGTGGGGGTGTGCAAAGTGAAGATCCATCTGAGTTTGAGCACCTTCCCCAACCCTCCTAGTTCCTACCTGCAAATCATGTGAGCTGTTTGTGTGTGTTTGTGGATTTTAATTTACTTCTTAGCTAATGACTTACCTGAATTAATTACTGGAAGAAAATAAAAGCCATTCCTTTAACCAAAATACCAGATGATTCAATTTTATGTTACCGAATTGTGCTAAATCATAACAGTGGCATACAATATAAGAGACACTTCCCTTTCTCGTTCCTGTTCTGGAAGCTTGTAGTGGGCATCGAAAACTTACCCCGTGTTTGAGCAGCTAAACTTTCTGCGTAACACTGTCACACTCCCTCTCGACTCTCTGCATTCTCCACTAGACTATACAGTTTATGAGGGCTCCGGTCATGGCTACCTTGCTGACGGTGCCTGACACAAAACAAATGCTCACTTCTAAAGATGCCATTGGATATCACAGTACAGCAGTCTCCTGCCAAACAGCATGTGGGTGATGCTGATAGCTTAGAAATTGGTTTGCTCACAGCCCTGGGGATTCAGGCAGAGGGAGAAAGGGAAATATCAGAATTGCTAGGGAGGAGGCCACGTGGGGGGGTTCCATCACCATGCCCTGCCCCTTGCTCCAACAAGATCATCTCAGCTTTAATCTGAGCTCCTACATAAGGTCTGAAAGAATCAAGAATTCCAGACTCAAACAAACAAGCAAAATTTTGAGAAGCCCTACCACACTTAGACTCCACAGATGTATTTTGGTGATGTTAAATGCAATATTTCCTAATACTTTTCTTTTCTATGGATTGATCAATAACTTGAGAACTAAAAAGGGTATCTACTTTGTATTCAGTTCCTTCAGATCAGGGTTTCCTTTTCTGTGGATCTGTTGCTGTCTGTCGCTAAGAGAAACCCACCAATGTGACACATGAAACTACAATACTACTCCGATTTTCAACAGTAATTTTAACTATTTTCCAGACATCGGCTTTACTTTGAGATGGAAGACTTTAGTGTTTTGGACAAAGGAGTGACAGGCCTTGACTTGTCTTAGGTGCAGTGTTAAGAACAGTTCACAGGAGAGCAAATATGCAAGATGATGGTGGCCTGGACCAGGGTGGTTAGGGTAGAGGTAACAAGTGGGACCACATTATGAATATACTTCAGAGGTAGAGCCCTCAGTATTCTCTGGTATTTGTGGGATGTGAGAGTGAGGAGTCTAGAATTTGGAGTAAGTCTCCCAGGTAATTCTGAGAGAACATCACATGTTACAAAACGATAATGCAATAAGGTCTGCTTTTTGTCTTTTTCAATTCTCTTTAGAGAGTGACAAAGTTCTTGGCATGTTGATGGCCTTAAATATTTTTTTAATAAAACATAAAATGAGGACAGTTTCAGAAAAAAAACTTTTATACGAGCAAAATCATGCCTGGTCTTAATACTAATCTATGTGTTTCACTTTTGTTCATAGCAAGTCATGTATTTTTAAAATATTTATTAAGTAGGCAAATCGTTGTATTCTACTTTCACAATCTGTGCCATAGGTACAGAGGTAATCCAGGTAAATCCACAGCCATATAGTTCAGAATATTTTTGAAAGAGCCTGATATCTCTACACTGTCTAAATGAGACTCGGGCAATCTGAAAGCTTAGTTTTCATTAGCACCAAACTTCCCATTCATAAAAAGGTTCATAGAAAACTGAAGGCAAAGGTGTTCATCCTTTATGATGAATTATGAGGAGGTATGTACCTAAATTCATAATCTCTCCATTTTTTTTCATCTTCAACCTATGCCCATGGAATGTATGATATGAACAGCCACAAGCTATTCTGAATAATGAGAATTCTTTTTTAAGTAATCTACAATGCAACTGTTTGTCTCTTTTTCCAGTAGTTATATTTATATTTTTTATTTTTAAAAAAAAGAAAGAAAAGAAAAGAAAGAAAAACAAAACCAGACAGCTCTGTGACACTGGCTTAATTTACTATAAATAATAAAATGTTTTACAAATTTAGTTTCAACTCATAATAATTAAAGCAATTAGAAAAAAACGATAGTAAGTCCAATACTGCAACTCAAATATTCAATTACCAACTTCCTTAACTCATCCTACCCCTCCCCAGCACCTGTTGTAAGTACCAGGTCAGACTGCATTTGGATCATTTACTTGGAAAATGAATAAATCCTGACCAAAGTCCTATTCTTAAAGAAGACTAATAGAGAATGGGAATGAATAGAGAATGAACACTCAATTCCAATTCGTGCATCCTTTGGCTTCAGAAAATCGCATGGCCTTTAAAGCATAGAAGTCAGAATCACTTCCATTCACCACCCATAGAAACTGGTCTTCTTGAGTGAGAAATTGAGAGGTATTTGGTTGTTGAATTTGCTTATTAACTCAAAATTATATATAAAGTATTTGTTTTGTAACAGGCACCGTTCTTTATATTGCAGTAGTAGGGGAACAGAGAAAGAAAAAAGAAAAGGATCAAGTCAAGTCCCTGCCCTCACAAAGTTTACATTCCATATCGATGCTGATACTGAAATAACTTCAGGCAAATAGTATGAAGATTCAATGCTGAACTTTTCAAGAGTTTCCTCCTTTCGGTTTTCCACAGTCTCTTCCCAACCTAACTGTAAAGATAGACATTTGGGAGGGGTGAGGGGAGACAAAGCTATACTTTCTGCCACTTGGCTAGATTATAGAAAAAGACGTAATGCTTATTTATAACTATAAACGAACACATAAATTTAGATGTGAAAGTAAATATAAATGTTGATATAAATGCTGATATAAATATACACACAGTAAGAGTCTAATGGAGCACTTGAAAGTTCAGAATTCAAGTTCAAAAACACATATTCTAGTCTTGAGGCCATCACTTAACCAGATCTCATTGCACCATTGTTTTGCAAAATGTGGCCTTCTCTCAGAATTACCTTGGGGACTCGTTCCAAATTCTCTAGACGCCTTGCTCTCATGACGCACAAATGCCAGAGAATACTATGGGCTCTACCTTGGAAATATAGGTTCCTGAAGAAATTCTGTTTCTAAAATTTGTTACCAAAAACTAGCAGAAACAGCTGAGTGTCCCACCAAAGACCTCCAAAACACATCTACATCTGAATCTGTTTCACTTGATTTCCCAAAGTAGGTCACTGGCATGTGACACCCTTTAATCTCATGTAAAGAAAAGCAGCAAAACTCCCACAGCATTTGCATTAATATATCTTTTCTTCTATTTAGCATTTTTTTTTTCCCCTTCTCTTTCTTTGGATCTAAGCCTTAACAAGACACTATTTAGGAAGGATTTTTTTTTTTTTTCGTCACAACTGTAGCAAGGCAAGTGAAAACATCTTTACCAGACAGAGCACAATTTCAATTTTTTAAAATTATTCCAGACCATCCTTTGCAAACCAATTTTTGTTTTGATGTTGTGGCGTTATTTTTTCAGAAACTTAGGTAGCCATTTGCTCAGAAAAAGGTAGCACTCCAAAATGTCTTGAATGTAGTACTTCTTTTGTTTACAATGTTTCAAAAGGGACCACTTCTCAGTCCTCTGGTTCCTAGGTCTAGTTTTACTCCCTCGCTTACCTTTCCCCAGAACACACTGTTCCATATCGCATTCTACTTTCAGCTAGAAAAAAATTCTAAGAAAAACAGATATATAATTCTGATAAATATGAAAGTTTAATTGAATAAAAACAAAAATGCTAGCAGCTGCATTTCTCTTCCAGTTTAAAATGCACAGACTTTGTGACAGATATTTCCCCTAATTGAACGGAGTCCTTTCTTATTATTCCTAATTCTTGGAACTCCAGTAAGTCTGCTTATTGGGAAATTATGCTGTTATTTTATTACATAATAAAAATGTAGAGTTTCAGCAACATCGCCTAGATCAAGAATAAAAATACTCCATTTCTGCTTTGCATATGATAAAGCTCACTCAAACTAGACTTTTCAACTATGAGATCAAGTTCAAATTGTGGACTAGACATGTGTATCAGAAACTCATGGGCTGGGTATATTATTAATAATTCAAATTCCCAGTTCCCACCCACAGACATTCTAAACCTGTAGGCTTGGGGTCAAATCTGAAATCTTGCAATTCGAGAATATTTTTCTGGGGGTTAAAAGATTTGATGAAAAGCTCACTTTTAATAAGCTGCATACCACATGTTCAAACTCAACATTACCTACAAGTTTCTACATTTCACCTGTAAATACATTTTTCTAAATACATTTTCCTTTTATCTAAAGTAAGTTGGAAAGAATTGGGTTATATTTTTGAAAGAAAGCCAATTATTGCTCTGCAAAGTGAAGGTAGTATCAGTTTCATTGTAGCAGTATTTTATAAGCTGATAAACTCTAAGAAAATATGCATATGATCAATCCTTTGAAGGTAGTTTCATGAGGAACAGGGACTTACGAGATTCTGATTTTTCACTTTCAAGATAGAATATAGATGAAATCCCCTAGGACATCATCCTATTAATGTAATTACACAGATCCGGGCATGGAAGGAAGTGTCTGGTTGATTAGAAATGATAGTGAGAGAGCCGCAAGCACAAGTAGAGATTTCTGAACAGACAAAATCAGAACTAAACAGCATAAATTTAGGTTAGAATAAATCTTGCTAAAGAATGCAACCCTCTGTTAAGAGAATCCTAAAAAGTAAATAGAAGTGAATTTGCCAACATAAAATGACATCTGGTTAGCAGTCCACAAATCAATCTCAAAATATGCTTTTGCAATACCCACAAAGACTCGGAAAGACAGAGAACTCAATGGAAGCCTGGAAACTGAGACAAAAACAATCAACCCATTGCCAGAATCTGTAGGAAACCCCAACAATGGCAAGCCAAGGGAGCTGAAACGAGACCCCCTGCAAATGGTCTCACAGCAAAACATGTCCCCCAGACGACAATGGGGAGGAGGTTTGAATCTCCATCATTATTTATCTCAGGTTCAGTGATTCAGGAACCATGCTCAGTTATACAATGAGGCAGGTGCCCTTATCCTGGGAGACTCACTTTCTTCTGTTTGCGCCTTACTCCCTTCCTAGTATGTCTAGTACATTAAATACTGGAGGACTTTAAAGCTAAGAAAAGCAACAGGGCAAAAAAGAGGGATGACTGGTGGTAATACATTTAAGATGCTGTAGCCTGAACAAATAAATTGTGGTATATTCACTTAGTGAAATTTCAGCAGCTATGAGTAATAATAATGTTAAACTATATAGAGCAATATGGACTGATCACACAAGCATGATGTTGAGTGAAAGAAACCAGGTACGAAAAGAGTATATGTCGGGTGATTTAACTGACATGAAATACAAAAACGGGTCGAACGAATGTATGCTGTTGAACATTAAGGAGACCAGGTAGGGTACACTACATGGTAGGGAGCTTGTCGGGTATTTTCATAGTCTGTTTCTTAATCGGGGTGCTAGTTACATGGGTATGTTCATTTTGTGAAAATTCATCGAGTTAGACATTCATGTTATACTCACTTGTCTTTATTTATATTTTACTTCCACAAGAAGTTTTTGAAAGTAGTGCATCTGTAGAAACATTTAATGAAAGATAATATCTTTACAGCCTATTCCCTGAAACAAGGCATGACATGCGTCCAATTGTAAATATTAACAATGACTATAATTGGCTAATGTTCTGTCATAAAAAGAGGTTATGTTTTTTCATTGTAGCAATTGAGAAGTCATGGTTTTTTTATTACATTAAACTCAATATAGTATTCCATGAAAATCACTGTTATGAATTATTTCCATGAAGTAGGAGATGAAATCTTTAGTTATTGCATTCTAATATTTTGTGACTTTTTCTAAGGAATCTTAAAGTATTAAAAAAAAAAAATTCTCCTCACTGTGTATCTCCTTAACACAATATTTGGCTTAAGAAATGCATGCATTTTATGTTTGATGAACTTAATAATTGTAAATTTCACTCAATTTGTTTAAAGATACCATAAATGGGGTTTAAAACAGGGATTTTTAATATGATGTTCATTGGGCCACCAGTACTTTCAGATGTGGATGGGAAAAGTGATATCTCAATTCACATTAACCTCTAAGTGAATTTTAACATTTCTTTCAACTGTCGCTTGGTTGTTATTAAAAATTGTCATTTAACATTACAATTGTTATACTGACATATTTTCTATGCTTCTCATTACATCAGGACATTGAGACTATAAAAAATTAATAGGCCTACTGCAAGAAAATACTATTTCAAGCACTAATAAAAAAGCTTATATTTTACTACATCATGATTTTTTTAGATATTATCAAAACAGTGTTTCAACATAACTGTTTCCTTTGTAACACTATGTATTTTATTCTAGATATTTTAAAAGATTATTTTGAGAAAGAATCTATAAATCTTATAATTACTCAAAGAATTTGACCCTCTTGTTTCGACATCTCATTTCATCCAAAACAGAAAAGAGGGATTGCCTTCCTTCATGCCACCAACACACCTCAACACACTAATATGCTCCCTAAATTCCAGTGACATGAATCCCATAAATTAAGTTCCTTTTTCATCCTTCTGCATCTCTGCTCAGTCCCTAACCCAGACCACCCTTTCTCCCCTACAGCAAAATGTTCTCAGTAAGCTGCTTCTTGTTCATCTCAGTCTAACTAAAATCATACTGCCAGGTATTGTGTTTGCCCCAGAGCCACCCTCCACCTTTCCACATTTATTTTCTTTCCCAAAAGGTCACCTGCATGCCACAACACCTATGCGTAACCACCTCTGGGTCAGGCCCTCTGAATTCCGTTTCTTTTCAGGCAGTGGGGAGCCTGGCAAGAAGTCCAAAGTGGGAGCAGATGGACCGTTTCTTACCGATCTTTCTCTTGAGCTTAGGGGGTGGTACACACCCACCACACCTTGTACTTTCTTTATTCCCAGGCCACACTTTGGGAATGGTCCTTTACACAACTGACCCAAATTATCTGGTTTGGGGGCATGCCATCCATTTCCTGCTGGTATCTAGACTGATCCAGTCTTTAAGTCTTTCCATCCCCTCATCCTAAAGATATAAACCACTGACTCTAATAAAACATTTTTCATACTTTTCTCATTTTGTGTTTTTTTACATGTTTGTGTTTCCATTAGATGCTTAAATGCCAGAACAATATTTATGCAATATCTGAACTCCCAGTACCTGACAGAGGCCTCATATATAAAAGGTATTTAATGAAAATTTATTGAATGTATAAACAAATAACAAAAATTATAAGGGTAATTCTCAGCATAAATATATGTTTTTATCGGTTCCATTGGCCTTTATCATCTCATTACTGCTGCTGGTAAATATTTTAAGCTTTAAACTTGATTTAGAGATTGAAAAAGAACTTCACAGACTATCAGTTCTTTGTAACAACATATTTTCGTAACAGTTTTATAACACAATATATATTACTAAAAAAAAAAAATCCAATTATATTCTTGTATCAATGCCATTTAGTTTTCATCTTTGTAATTTCCTCTACAAGAATTTGAGTTCAGAGGGCACTGGATAACATAAGGAACTATTTCATTCTTACTTAAAATTAAATATTTTAATAGATTGCTAAAAGCAAAACCCTATTTGTGTTTTCTTATTATTTTTCTCTTCAAAATATTTATTATGGATTTTAAATGACAAATCTCATTCTTGGAAAATGATTATATCAATTTAATTAGATTGTCACCTCAGGGTCGATCCTTTTATATTTAAGAAGCTTGAAACGGAAAAGATTTCGGAAACAGAAAACCGCTGCAACTAGGCACCTAAAAGATGAGACTCAATTCAGACAAATGAGAAGCAAACTCTAAAATATATAACTTCATAAAAGATGTTTATAATTTTTTCTTTTATTTAATTCCAGAACTTTTGCTCAGAAATCACACATTAAGAAAAATATTGAAACCCCCTCTTTGTAACCTGCCCTGATTTATTCCCCTCTAACATTCACCCAAGTTACAAAGTTTTCCAGACATATTTCTGCATTTTTAATACATATGTTGGTATCCATAAACAATGGATATTATTATTATATTTGTCTTTTTAAAATCACATAAGCTGTATCATACCATAAATATTGTTCTCTTCCTTATATTTTCACTCAAATTGTGCTTTTGAGATTTATCCAGATTAACTGATAAATATGGATAAAATCCTTTTTTTTCAACTTCTAAATAGAAGGGGCAGACGCTGCAGGTTGTCTACCCAATACCAGGCCTCACCTTTTTTCTTACTAAGAGAAACATAATATTTTTTCCAACGTAGTAGTGTGCCCTGCAAAGCTAGACAATATTTTCCAGGCTTCTTGCAGCTAGGTTTAGCTCTATGATACAGTTCTGGTTAATGAGATGTAAGCAAATTTTGCTTCGAATTGCTAAGGAAAATTCCCGATGCCTTGGCTCTCTCCTCCTTCTTGTTTCTTTCTTCTTCAGTTTTTTCCTGCCTAAAATGAGGACGTGATTTATGGTGGCAATGCAGCCATTTTGTAACCAAAAAGAAAAGAGCTATAGAAGCTTACACCGTTGATGATTTCATGGAGCTACCATAGCAGCTACAAGGAGTCCCGCCTCTGGACTTCACATTAAGTGGAAAAAGCAGAATTCCTTTTTGGTTTAGGTATAGTTAGTTAACTCTCCATCGCATGCAGACTTATTAATTTCTAACTCATAACAGAACTCCAGTAATGAATATGCTAGTGTATATACATCCATTTATCCATTCTAATAAGTTACTTCCTTCTCTTCTTTCCAGTTATAACTAGTACTTCAATGAATAATTTCGTACAATGAACTGATCTTCACACATATCTGATGTCCCCCAAAAATACTGAAAGTTCATAAGGCCACAGTGATATTCAACTTTGGAGAACAGTTAAAAACACCTAGAAAAGCAACAGTCCTTTATTTCCACAGTGTTTGAGTTCTTGATTCCATATGCCTTTGCTAATAACAAATCCTAGTCAATAACATTTTTGTAAATTTGGGGAGTATAAAATACAAATTTTTTAAATTTGAAATTCATTAATTCCTAATGAGGATGTTCGCTTTTTTTTTATTGGACTTTCTTAGTTTTTCCTACTGGACTTTTGACTTTTTTTTAATTTTATTTCATTATTAGTTTCAAGTATACAGTACATTGATTAGACATGTGTATAATTTATGAAACAATCCACCTGATTGCTCTTTCTCTCCTCTGGCTCTACACCTAGCCACTACACTACTGCTTACAGCATTCCCTATGCCATGCTCCCCATCCCTGTGACCATCTATCAACTACTAATTTACATTTCTTTGACCCATCGCCACTTTATCCCAAGCCCCAAACCCCCTCCCCTCTGGCCACCACCAGATAGTCGTCTATATTTGTGAATCTGTTTTTGATTAGTTTATTCTTTTTGTTCCTTAGATTCTGCATAAATGAAATCATGACATTTATCTTTCTCTGACTTATTTCACTCAGTATCATAACCTCTGAATCCATCCATGTCACTACAAATGGTAGGAATTTATTTTTTTAATGGCTGAGTAACATTCCATTGTATATATGAATCATAACTTCTTTATCCAATCATCTGTTGATGGGCATTTAGGTTGCTTCCATATCTTGACTATTGTAAATTGTGCTGCCATAAACACATGGGTGCATAGATCTTTATGAATTATTGTTTTGGTTTTCTTTGGATAAATACCCAAAAGTGCAATTACTGGGTCAAAAGGTATATCCATTTTTAATTTTTTGAGAAACCTCTAGATTGTTTTCCATAATGGCTGTACCAATTTGCAATCCTATCAACGATGTATGAGGGTTCCCTTTTCTCTACCTCCTCCCCAACATTTGTTGTTCTTTGATTTATTGATGACAGCCATTCTGACAGGTGTCAGCTGATGTCTCATTGTGATTTTAATTTGTATTTCTCTGCTGACTAGTGACCTTTAACATCTTTTCATGTGACTATTGGTCATCTGCATTTCCTCTTTGGAGAAATATCTATTCAAGTCTTCTGCCCATTTTTTAATTGGTGTGTTTTATTGTTGTTGAGTTGTATAAGTTGTCTAAGTTCTTTAAATATTTTTGGATATTAACCTCTTATCAGATGTATCATAAGCGAATATCTTCTAATTCAGTTGGTTGTCTTTTTATTTTGTTGATGGCTTCTTTTGCTGTGCAAAAATTTTTTAGTTTATTATAGTCCCATTTGTTTATTTTTTTTCTTTTGTTTCCCTTGCCTGAGGAGATATGTGACCTTTGCTAATTTTTAAATTAATTTATGGAACATCATTATATGAATTCATGAGTAGGTCCAGAATTCTTTGCAAATGAAGAAAGAGTTTCAATTCAATTATGGCTAGCTTTTTGTTGAGTACTTACTACATTTCATCAGCTCTAATCCTCATGAAAACTCTGAAAGATAGTAGATAGGAATTACGATTCTTAAATTTTTATTATTTTTATAAATTTTATTGCACTGTGACATTATTCTGAGATTTGTATAGACATGGAGAAATTATTTGTCCAAAGTCATACAACTAGGAAGTAGTGGAGCAGAGATTTGAACTTAAGCTTGCTCATTTTTTACTATGCAATGCTGACCATAAAATTTGTTTTCAGCATAAATTATATGCAGAAAAATTATTAGCTGCTGTAGAGAAGGAAATAAAATTAAAACAAGCACTCTTTTAAATTCTAAAGACAAGAACATGTAAATTCATACTGATTTCAAACATGGAACTGACAAATAGACATATTTAAGAAAAAGTTCCTCGTCATGGAAAATATGAGGTAAATAGAAATTCAAGAGAAAAAAAAAGATTAAATATCACCAGAGAAATGTCCCATAATTGCTACTTGGACACAACTTCAGTTTTAGTAGGTTAAGTGAATGCAAGTGATCCATCTTAGTTTTAGAGAAGCAGGTGCTGCTTTTGCTCATGAAATTCTCCTTGCAGAATTAATTGAAATTGGCTTGGCTATGAGTACTCTCAGTTGATTTGGGAACTGGCTCAAAAGTCACGAACAAGAAATAATCATAAACCTCTGAGTACATAGTTTGCTAGTGGGGTGGCGCAAGGATTGATGGACTGAGTTTCACTTAGCATCTTCATTAATGACCTGAAAGAGGGAGCAAATAGCTTGTTAATGAAATTCACAAATGGTAATAAATGAGAAGGCATTGCAAACACTGATAAAGACTGCTAAATTATCAAGAAAAACCCAGAGAGGTGAGATATGTAGACAAAAAATGAACAACCTAAACACAATATGGAAATTTGAGAGTTGACAGCAGGGATGTGGGATGAAAAGGGGGGGGGTGGTACTGCGAAGGAAAGTAACGGAGGAAAGTACTAATTTTTTACAATATCACCTATTAAGAGGTTTTAACACCATTATTTCTTTAAAAAAAAAAAAACAGGAATTAAAGTAAAACATTATCTGTTGACAAACACTTAGACTGTTTCCATATCTTGGCTATTGTGAATAATGCTGCAATGAACATGGCAGATATCTCTTTGAGATCCTGTTTCCATTTCCTTTGGATATATAACCAAAATTGGGATTGTAGGATCATATGGTAGTTGTATTTTTAATTTTTTCAGAAACCTTCATACTGTTTCACTAGTGTCTGAACCAATTCACATTCCCCACAACAGTGTAAGAGGATTCCATTCTCCCTACGTCCTCACCAACACTTATCTCCATCTTCTTGATGATAGCCATCCTTACAGGTGTGAGCTGATATTTCATTGCAGTTTTGATTTGCATTTTCCTGATGATTAGTGATTTCGAGCACCTTTTCATGTACCTGTCGGCCATTCCTATGTCTTCTTTGGAAAAACGTCAATTCAGTTCCTCTGGGCATTTTTTAATCAGATTGTTTATATTTTTGTCATTGAGTTGTATGAATGGATAACCTGAGTGATCATATATATATATATGCCATTTGCAACAACATGGATGGACCTTGAGTACATAATGTTAAGTAAAATGAGTCAGACAGTAAAAGATAAATATGTATGATATCACTTATATGTATAATCTAAAAAAACTAAACTCATAGAAACAGAGACTAGAATGGTAGGTACCAGGGACAGGGAGTGAGAGAAACAAGGAGATGTTGTCAAAGAGTATAAACTTCCAGGTACAAAATGAATTAAGTTCTTGGGATCTAATGCACAGTATAGTGATTATAGTTAATAATACTGTATTATATACTTGAAAGTTGCTAAGGGAGTAGATCTTAAATGTTCTCACTATAAAAAAAAAGAAATGGTAACTATGTAATGTGATGCAGGTGGTATCATTTCTACAATATATAAGTGTTTCATATCAACATGTCGTACACTTTAAGTTTATACAATGTTATATATCAATTATATGTCAATAAAGCTGAGGGGGGGATAAAGTAAAGAGTAAGCTGGAGCTCATCTTATAACGCGAAATGGTTGTGCTCACTTCAGCAGTACGTATACTAATGTGGAATGGCTGCCAAAAAGAACTCTGGCTTGCTGCTTTGGTAGAACATAGAGAATGCTGGCTTTGGAGACTGTAAGACAGATCTGAGATTCAAACCCAGGTCTTCCATCTGACTCCATTTTTTCAGTTGCAAAATAAGAATAAAACTACCTCACAGGGCTACCAAATGGGTAAAATAAGACTATATACAAAAAGTGACAGGTACAGTGGCTGACATGACCAAATAGTCCAGTGAATCTGGGCTATACATGATGAGGCAAGCTTTGATCCATCCTGGCCCTGAAATGAGTTGCTGGACTCAGGACTTTAACTCCTAAAATATGAAGTTAAATTGGAGAAACCCCAAGGAGAGTAAAAGGAAAGGAAGGGGAAAAGCTGAGAGAAACAGAAGAATTTACTCCAGTTCACTGGTTCCAGAGATACAACTGCAGTGAGCAAGGATGAAAACGGAGAGTGAATATTTAACATGAACAAGGAGATGTAAGTTAGAGTAATGGGGTAAAATTAAGAAAAGAAAAGCTTAAGCTTTAGATCAAGAAAAAAAATTTTTTTCCTTGACACTTCTATTAGATATTAGCAGAATATTCATACAAGGAGAATGGTAAGTGAATCATTTTTTTAAAATATTTTAAGTTAACTGGATAATAGTTCAAAAATTTTACCACTAGGGAAAAAAATCCCTCCTGACTTCTTTTATTGGAATTGTTTTTTTTAATTAATTTATTTAAATTAGTTTCAAGTATACAGTACATTCGTTAAACATCTATATAGTTCATAAAACGATCTCCCCAATTTCTTCCTCCTTCCCTGGCCCTCCATCATATTAATACTAACTCCATTCCATCTGCCATGCTCCTCACTACTTTTTGACACTAATGCCTTTGGTAATAATTCTCATACCATCATGGTTCAAAATTCTCCAAAAGGTTCTAAAATGGTAACAGATAATTAATCCTTTCCCTCAAATTCTCAGCAAAAATCCCTAATAAGTCATTGAACAGAATTTTTACAGATTTAATCCTCCTAGAAATTACTCTTAATTGCTTTAGTACGGTATCTGATTTTTCACAGAATTATATATGCCATTATTTCACAACTGATCAATCCGGATCTTATGATATTCTGCAAAGTAATCATTATTTTCAGATGCTCCAATACCTGGAAAAATGTGACTTGAGTCTAGAGCAAGAGGTTTCTGGGCTTGTTTCTGGACAGATCTTCAACCAGAAACCAGGAGAAATATGTAAGGGAGAAAGCAGACATCTGATTTACACATCAATATACCATCAAAAGACATGCATTGTCCACTATGTGCCAGATATTGTCTGAGGTCCTGGTGATTTAAAATGACCAATAAAAACTGAAGTTTCTACCTCAAAGACTTACATTCTAATGAGGAGGACCCTCATTGAAGAGACACACAAGTGCAAAAAAATAGATACAATTTCTAGGGCACACAAGTACTATGGAGGAATATGAAAGAGTTAAGGGGGGGCTCAGGGATGGAAATATGGAATAGGGCTGTTTTAATTAGGGTGATCAAAGAAAGCCTCTTAGTACATGATATTTGGGAAAAGGCCTGAAAAAAAACAAAAGTGAAGGAGGAAGGCAACTCGATTTAGGAAAATCACATCCTAGTCAGAGGGGAAAGGAGGCACAAAGGCCCTGCTCCTGTGTGTTTCTGGAGCGACAAGAAAGGTGCTGTAGCCTGAACCGCATAACCAGGGACGTGTAGGTAGTCTTGGGTGGAGGTGGCTGGAAGTGGTAGGAGTCGAGGTTAATAACTAGGCAGGGGCTGGGTCATACAGAGCCTGGAAAGCTGGGGTGAGGAGTGAGAAAGCAACAAGTTTTCGAGAAGGGGAGTAACAGGATCTGATTTACATTTTTCAAAGCTCACTCTGGCTTCTCTTTGAAAAACAGATTTTGTTGGGAGCAGGGTGGAGGTAAAAACAAAAGTGTGGAAATAAAAAAGCCATTTTACTGACCCAGGAAAAGATGATGATGATGACAGGAGGGACAGAAACAAGCCTAGAGACTCAGAACACATTTTGAAGGTAAAGCCAATAGAGTTCGCTGATACATGAGATGAGAAGAAATGGGCTACTAAGACATCTGCAGGAGAGGTTTATAAGCAAGATGCCAAAGCTACCAAGCACCAGCACCACATGCGTGCTTGGTGTCCTCAGGAGAGTGAACAACGGTGACATGAGAAATTTTCCGTTCATTTAGTAAGTCCTTCTTATGTACTTAGTAAGTATTAATTTCCAGAATCTTTTTCAGTTGATATATATGGGCTTTGGCAAATTCCAGAATCTGTATATCAGTTTTGAGAACTCCTATCTTTGTCATTCATTCTTTTTTTTTTTAATTGGAAGTGTCAAGAATTTCACATTTATTAACCATAAAATACAACTGTTAACATAATTACATTTTATGAAAGGTGTTAAGGTTAAGACTGTATTGAAAAATATCACTTTTTTTAGAAAAAAAAAAAAATACCAGCCACATGGCGTTAGAGACAGACAGGAATGAGAAACTGATTCGAGTAACAGATATGAAACAATAATTGTCATTCATTCTCAAATGATCTCTTCCATGTTTCAGACTTTGCTGTCCTTTCCCACAACCACATCGCACCCAGCCCCAGCGTACAGCATGTGCGGGTCCTGCACCCTTTCCAGGCCATCGGGATTTTAGAGTTCTCCATCTCAAGTCCTCATTGCGGGTGGTTAGCTTTGCTTCATGGGATAATGGGACTAGTTCTGTTCTAGATGCTCATTCATAATTGTCTTTCTCTTTCCAAGTGCCTTTTTACTTTCCTGAGGACTTGCCCTCTTTATTTTCAGCATGGTGGCTCCATGCCCTGGCACAAAGGGAATATAGTTCTCTCACGTTTGTTTCCTAGCATTGCCCAGAATTTCCTAATCAATCTGACTAGAAAACCCCAATCTCAGTACTCCCTCTTCCCTCACACCCTTTATTTTAAAAGTCACAACATCATACTGACTCTACCTTGGGCCTGACTATACATCTGTCTCTCTACTTTTACCATTGTTAAGTTTCCTTCGCACCCTCATTACCTCTCCCTTCCAACACTGCAATATTTGGTTTTCCTCTCTCCATAGAGCTGGTAGTGGTCTTTCTTAAACATAGATCTAGAGATTTCCCATTACCTAGGTTTTCAGACTGTGCTTATTGAATCCTAGGGAGTTTGTAGATGTGCCCTCAAGGACCTTTGAATAAGAGAGGCAACTGGTAGACTAGGAAAAGCTGGCAGGGCTCCTGGCCATCTTCCTGGCTTCCACTGGAAGTGAACAACCTTTCTCTGTTATAGACTTGTCTTCTGAATAAGACCATTTCAACTGAGAGAGAGAGAAAGGGAGAGAGAGAGAGAGAAACATTGACCTATATACTCAAGCTCCTTCAAAACTAATCTCTCATTTCAACCTCCTCTTAGATCATTTCCCCATTATAAACACCACAGTCCAGCCGTACTGCACTGCCCACACTTCCTAGAACATGTCATGTCCTGAATATGGGCATGCAGATAAGCTCTGGCCACAACATCATATGCTCTCAAAAAATGGTTGCTGTTCACAGCATAGGGAATGCAGTTCGCATTAATAGGATGGTTAGGTGGAGGGCTGGGGGAGGGAGGGAGCAAATGGGGAGATCGTTTTATGAACTATATAGATGTCTAACCAATGTGCTATATACTTGAAACTAATATAAGTTTTAAAAAATTGTTTAATTTTTGCTGTTATGAGTGACTGCTGTTTCCTCGTCCCACCATATTTACCCCCTTTACTCTCTTCATCCTTAAAAGAGTCACATTAAATGTCACCTTTCTGACTCTTCAAATGGGGTGAATTGCTCTTGTATGATTAACAGTTCATTTATGATGACATTTCTCAAACTGGGACATAAGAATGTATGTTCAGAAACCCATACTGGCTCTGAGACTCGTCTTTCAATTTTATGTTTTAATTTTGCTGATAATCTAAAAACAAAATTTACAAGTTTTAAAGTAGAAGCTTTCTTATGCAGGAAAGAGTCTCCAAATACATTTCACAGGATAAAATTTCCATTTTATTAATTGAGCATTTTTTCGCACTGAAGTAATAGAAATCTCTGGACATATCTTAGGGGTTCTCAAGCTGTGTTTGCTTTATGAAAAGTTTGTACAGATGTTTGAGATTTCTTTTTTATGTATTTTATTTATAAATAACAAGCATATCTTGTTTAAGTGTTTGATTAAGTCCCCCTCTTACCCAACAGGAGGTGAAAGAGCTGCTTGTAGTTGGTAATACATCAATTGAGCAGGTCCTCCCTGTCCCCAAGGCTAAATGAATAAATACATAGATAGATAGATAGATAGATAGATAGATAGATAGATAGATAGATAGATAATAAAATGTATGAATCCTGCTGGGACAAATTTTGTTTCTTAATCATTGGAAATAGAGAGGATAAAAGGTGAGGATGCTGGTAATGACAATGGCGATGATAAAGAAGCTATGAAGGAAGAGAAGAAAGAGAACACAGCACGATGAATATCGCTAACGGTTTAAAAACTGTCCATTTAACAGCTATGTTGAACACCCACTAAGTGTTAGACTACTGAGCCAACTGTTGACAATAAGGAGAGAAGACATGGTTTCTGTCCTTAGGATCGTCTTTTTTATTAGATAAGTCAGATCTGTGAATCAGTGTCCAGAGAGCAGCATTAGCTACTAATTTAATGGATAAATAAATTTAATTCAACTAGCTTCTATGGCTATTTAATTTAATTCAACTAGCTTCTATGGCTATTTTAATAATAATAATAATTGTTATTATTATTATTACTATTATTATTATTATTAAGCCTTACTATGTATCAAGAAATTTATTAAACTACTTAAATCAGACCTACCTCATATGATTATGAGAGAATTAAATTCAATCTACGATTATCTTCACTTTATAGATGAAAAAGTTGACACTTTTAGGAAGTTTGTCACTCAGAATGACTTAAGTCAGAGGTGGAGCTATGATTCAAACCCAAGCATGCTGATTCCAGAGACACGCACCCCTAATCACTGACGGGGCTATGACCACAATGGTTTTCCTTTGAAGATACCTACACACTGTACCCTTCCAAAGTCCAAGGAGTTTTCTTGATCTATCAATTTACCATGTCTCCTGTTATTCCTCTCAATATCTATGACTCAATTTACTAATTGCATCAAATATTACATTAGCTCAGTAACACAGTAATTAGTACCATTTCGTTTACTAGATAATGACAGGGTGGAATGGAGTTTCCTTTCCTCGACGCCCATTATTACAATGATTATTCCCCAGGGAGTGATGTGGAAAATAGGAATGAGCTGCACTGCAGCATGTGTGGATACCTGTGGCCTTTAGCAAGGAGGATGGCCCTACCCCAAATTACTCCATCTGGCAGAGTAGTTCACACATGAATGGCAGCGATTTGCATGCAAATAGAAGCCTACATGCTTTCTTGGAGTTAAGAGCTGTATTTCAACATTTCACAGTAGAATCAGTCAGTGGACAGACGCTGTGACTTTGTGGTTGTGCCAGCTAAAACCCTTCTAAATACCAAGCTCTGTGTTTCACAGCAGGATTGTTTATTGAACTAGATCATGGAAGCGCCAAAGACTCCACTGCTGAAATGCCGCCAACTCCCAGCTCTGATTTTGACATTGATGTTGTCAGTCGAGATTAAGCATTGCTCTTAATGAGCGCTGGCAGACATCTTCTGAGGTATGATCACCCATGTGCCTATAGCTAAGTACCAAAGCTCTGGACAGGAGTGAAGCTAAGGTCTTGGAAGTAACTAGTTGCCTTTTTTTCTTGTTCCCCTTCATTAGTTCCCCATTTCTTATAAGATGAAGGTCAAGTTCCTTGACTGGCCTTCATGGATTTATATAGTCTGAGTCATATTGATCTCATGCTTCCCACTCCTTTATGCTCTATCAATCCAAAAGTACTTCTGTTTGCTCTTATACATGCTGTAATTTTTAAAAGCTTTCCTCCCTTTGCACATGCTGTTCCCAATATCTGGAATGACCACCTTTACTCTTGCTGGTTAGTAGACTTCAAAACTCTGGATGGTGATCCTTCAAAACCTCATCTAGGCTATTCTGAAAGATCCTCCCTGCTTGTTCCAAATAAAGGTAACTTCTCCTCCAAAACCTCATCCATATCTTTACTTCTGTTGCATGAAACGAGACATACAAGTACACAAAAATAATATTCTTGCTACTTGACACTAAGCATCCATAACTTGTTTATCCTTATACACCCAGATATCAACACAATGTTTGGCATACAGCAACTACTCCACCTTTCTTTGTCTAATTTAACTGAACTCTTCTATCCAGGTACTTGGTATAGGTGGTATTTAGGAGTTTAAAATAAACCTCAGCATTATGTTAGCAATTTAGGAATTTGTGCTGATTTATATAATGTTTACTTACTTCTGTTCATAAAAATGCACAAGATTACTATAAAATTTACTACCCCACCAAAAAGGAAGGAAGGAAGGAAGGAAGGAAGGAAGGAAGGAAGGAAGGAAGGAAGGAAGGAAGGAAGGAAACAAACAAACAAACATTATGAAGGATGAAAAACATTCCTTAATCTCCCTAACCAGAAGAAACACTTACAGCATTATGGGTCAATGCATATCTATACCTATATCTATACATACACATATAAATATCCATTATAAATCAGAAACAGCTTTGATTATTAGGTTTCTTCTATTTTTAAAAAAATTTTACTTTGAATTGTAGGAATTAGTTATCCTTTAGATAAAGATGACACCATGGAGAAATAAATATTCCCCCTGTAGAACAAGATAGTGAGCCTTGCTGGAACCCATTTAGCACAATCAGTTGGTCTATTATTTCCCAATTATGGAAGTGGAGAAATGAGAGATTTAATCAGGACATATTTTAGAAAGTTGTAACATATTTGTGTATTTCCCTAAGGCCTATAATGAAGAGCTCTTGATATTTCATTTTCATTATTACCAGAAGTGAAGAATTACAATGAAAACTCTCCTGGTGGTCTTAGTCCCAGAACAAAGAAGAATGTCATCATCACTAGGTCATTTGAGCAATGACCCCACAAGCAGAGAGGTACTCAAGATCATGGCTCTGGGTCTACTTCCCAACCCAGTCCCAATCTCTGTCTTTGCTCACACTCTCCACCCCTAACTTACAGAAGGACATCTTGTATTTAGAATCTGTTTTGAAATTCATGGAAAATAATAATTTCTGTATGCAGGATAAAGTGGACACTTTCCATTGAATACCAAATTCCTCCACAGGTTCAGGACCAAGGGCCACACTATCTCTGCCATATGAAACCTGGCAACCCCTGAGAGGAAGAGGCAGAAGAGTAAACAGAGGCACATTCATAGAAAATTAAGACGAGGTTGGAGTAGGCCATCTTTAAGATTCCTTTCAAGTTAAAAAGTTATCTGATTTAATTAGTGCCAAGCAATATTATCCACTGGACCAGAGATGTAATCATTGAGCCAGAGAATATTTTTATCAAACTGATTCTGATTTGATTACTATTATGGCTGCCAAATCTTCATCGTTTATGAGAAGCTAGATTTACATTCAGATTTAGAATACAGCCAACTGTGTTGTGTTCCTAAACAGATCAAGACCTCATAGCTGAGATTGTGAATAATTGCAGAATGCACAGACAAATGATTTCTCTCTGGACAACAACACAAATTTGGCCCTCTTACCAATATTTCTCAATGTGCTGTTCTCATATTCCAGGTCTAGTGCTAATCATGCCAAGAAAAGAAGCTTCAACTTTTATGGCAAGGGATGGATGGGTACAACTTCCAGGGATGTGTAAGTCCACCCAGACGGTGCTGCCTGCTTCCCATATGGTCTGTGCTGGTGTGTCTGATAAGAACAAGTGACAAAAGGCAGATGGCATGATCACTATGATGGAAAATGAGAATTGAAGAACAACCAGCCCCTGACATGGTGGCTCTGGATAGCTACATTTCAGCTATTCCTAAACATTGGTGGAAAGAAACAGATTCGATTTATTGGGTATTTGCAATCTGCTCTTTCTTTTATTTCTATATACACGCACACACATACACTGTGCAAACAGTGCCAGTTTGTTTTTGGAGGACTAATATATTTATTCACATTTAGTTTTCATCTATTGGGGGCATGTGGAGTAAAATAGAAAGTAGCATGGAAGGGAGAAATATTTGGAAAGGTAAACTGGTATAACTAGAGAGTAAAGTTGTGCTAAGTTTCTAAAAGTGAGTAGTCTTTTAAAGGTCAGCTAGAGGGTGTGTGTGTGAGTGTGCGTGCGTGTGTGTGTGTGTGTGTGTGTGTCCTAAACACAATCGCATTGGCACATCTTTCTCACAGTCCAGGGAACGAGGACCTCAGAAGCTGGACAGAGGAAGATAGAGATAAGTGCCTGTCCTCACATGGACATCTGAAGTTTTCTTTCATTCACATTCTCTCTCTTCCTCCCCCTCTTCCTCTCACCAACTGTCTTTTTCTACCTAATTCCAAAAGAGTTCTGACTTCATCCTGCCTCAGTCCCTTGTGTCCTAACAAGTAAATCCTGGCCCCTTCTTCCTTGCCTCTTCATTCCATACTGGCAAGTTCCTGACTCAAAGATGTCCCACTTGGATAAGCATGAGGACACAGGATAAACCAAATGCTTTTTTTAAATACTGAATGATTCTTATAAAATAACTTGGACTTAAATGTGTTCTACAGATTAGGTAATGGTATTGTATCAATAATAATTTAGTAATTTTGACTACCATACTGTACTTATGAAAGAGATTGTCTTTATTTCCAAAAATATATGCTAAGATATTTAGGGTTAAAGAGATATTACAGTTGTAATTGTATTCAAATGTTACAGAAGAAAAAATTACATATATAGAGAATAACAAAGCAAATGTGACAAAATGTTGATATTTGGGATACCTGAGGTAAAGATATTAGAAACTCCTTATATTCTTCTATTAATTTTTCTATAATTTTGAAATTATTTAAAATTAAAGAATTTAAACAGGAGCTATTCTATATGAAAAGAAATTTACCATTTTAACCTCTTCCCCCAACAGTGTCACTGGTGAGAATGACTGAAAAGTAAATATCTGTACCCTGACACAACTCGAACCAAACATATTGCCACACAACCCAAACTGCATTCTGGAAATCTGGTCAACATTTTCCATAACATTTCTAATGACGTTCTCATCTTGTCATTCATCATCCATCCATTTACTGACTATTTATTGAGTGTCTTCATATGACACAAAGATGCAAATGACCATAAGCCTCAGGAGGAGACACGCAGAGTCATGTCCAGTACCGTGTGATCAGTGATGAAACAGGTGCAACCCTCACTCCGTTTCAAGTGGGTCAGAGAAGCCTTCCCAAACAGAGGATGTTTATTATTTTTAAAAATGTGGGCTAGATGAGGGAGGTGTGGGAGCGCATGGGAGAACAATCATATCCAAAAATATGCAAAGAGACTGGGGCACAGTGCGGGGTGGGGGCAGAGAGGAGGGAAGGCTCTGGGTTACGAAGCAATTAAAACAAAAGAGCCAAACAGGATCCTTGTATGAGTCGCTCATGGTTTTGGATTTTATCTTGAAGACTAGGATTTTTAAGCAAAGGAGTAACATAAAAAATATATATAGATATATATCTTTTTAGAAGTTTAATTCTCGTTACAGGTGAACTATTGATTTGAAGAGGGCAGGAATGGATCCTGGGAGACGATTTGGCTGGAAATGAGACAACTGACACTAAGGCAACGTCAGGGACACAGACCGGTGAAATCGAAGGGCTGTGTCCTCTGAAACCCAGCCCGTTTAAGTCAAGTGGAAATATCCATGTGCCCTTTCTCAGATGGATGACAAAGGACAGGTGCTCACACCCTAATCTTGCTTAAGACAATCATCAAGGGCTCAAGTTCTATTAGGGCTTTTCTGCTCTCGTCTGAAACCCTATGCCTGATTCTGAGAATTGATCTCATATCCCTTCACAAATACACCCCGAATGGATGAAACGAGTAAAGAGGGTCAAAAGGTACAAACTTTCAGTTATAAAATAAATAAGTTATGAAATGTAAAGTATAGCATGGCAACTATTGTTACTAATATTGTCTGTATATTCAAAAGTTGCTAAGAGAGTAGATCTTAAAAGTCCTCACAAGAAAAAAAATTTTGTAACTATGTATGGTGACAGAGGTAAACCTGACTTATTGTGATGATCATTTGTAATATATATATAAATATTGTATGATTATGCTGTATACCTAAAATTAACAATATTATGTCAATTACATCTCAGTAAGAAAAAGTAAAATGAGATCAAACTGAACCCAAAATTATATTGATTGCATAAAGCCATAAAACTAAATCTAAATCGGTTTATCAAAATAGCTTGTTTAATAACAACTATTACCTAACTGGACTAAACAAAAGAATCCAGAAACTTCTTATGGCCATTCCCACTCATATATTACAAATGCTAAAATGGCCTCCTGCAACCTGTCTGTCAGGTGAACTCTTAGTTATACTTTAAGACCCAAATCAAAAAATACCTATTTGATAACATTTTTCTGAATGTTCCCAGAAAGGCAACTCAATCACTCCTATGTTCTTATAGCATTTTGTGCTACCTCCTTAACCTCAGTAATGTTGGCCATATTGCTTTCCCCCTAAAAGGCAGAGAAAAAAAAACAATAAACAAAAAACAGAATTTATCTCATAGAGTTGTTACATGAAACAATCACTAATGAGTGTTTGCCTGGGTCCCTAGCACATGAAAACAACAGCAACCAGTTCCAGAGGGTTTACTCTAGTATTGTTTATCATTCCCCCCATTAAATCAGAAGCTCCCCTAGTGAGAGAGGCTATTCTCATCACCTAAAAATCAGTTTGGCATGTAGAGGGAGCCTCATATATATTTGTTGAATGCACAAATGAGTGAGTAGGTATAGCTAATGATCAGTGTCCACTGCCACCGATGAATTACAGCCTCAGTTCTTGGCCGATGCTAGGGTTGAACTGTTTGGGCTGGTTCAGAGAGCCACGGTTTCAGCGCCAGCTCGGCGAGCCTGCTGAGCCGTTCCTGCACACTAACTGTCTCAGACTGCTCTTCATCCTCATCACTGGCTTAATCATCTCTGCTGGCTTCTTTCCTGCTTCTTGGGGAGTGAAAAGTTTCTGCTGCTGAAAGAACGGCTGCCTGTGATCCCATCCTTTCCATTTGGGCAGTCTCCTATTATCGTCGATTCTCCCCTTGCTCTAACAAGTGGCGCCTGCTTCATCACAAAGCATTCTGTGCTTACATCTCCCTTTATCCCTGTGTGGAGTGGAACAGAGCAGAGAGTTCCTCCCTGCCCACATTGTGCTGACACTGAAAGAGACACAATCATCAGGCAGGAAGGAGAGATGGCTTTTGAATCAGAACAAATGCATCCCAGCTCAATTCTATGCTTCATTTAATTAGGAATCAATTGGCTCTAGCCGCCAGGACTGAGTTGCTCTTCATAAGAACCCAGAGCTATATCTATCTACGTCCCTCCCCCCTCTTCATTTATATGAGAAATGGAGAGAGATGAGGAATAGCTGAGTGGAGTTTGCAATAAAAAAAAAAAAAAAAAACCAGCATCCCACAGAAGGGGAATCAGAACAAGCAAAAAGTACATATAAACAAAGATATGATAAAGAAGTTCATTCCAACCCGAAAAATATATCAAGCACCTAAAATGTGCCAGGAACTGTGCTAGGATCTGGGAGGGTACCTTTGAAAAAGACTGATTCCTGTGCTCAAGGACTTTGGGGAAATAACTTCATGTGGTAATTCTTTGAAGTAGGCAGTATTATTTCGTATGAGAAGGGAAAGCGGCATGAGTCTAGCCTTAAAATATATGACAGGATGTAGAAGTGGCTTCCACCAAACTCCTTACAATTGTCTACAAAACTCTGACTCTCTAGCACCTCCCTGACCACTTGTAGCATCATTGTAAATGGGAGTTTTGTTGGGTGGTACACGAAACCACCTAAAATCACAGCTCTCTGAAGACGCAATGATGTGTACGTGCTTCTGTGCCCCTACCAGTCGCCCTGCTCCTTCCCCCACAAGCCAAAGAGAGACCCACGCGCTTGTATTTTCCAGCTGTAAATATTAAAAACTCACCCCTACAAAGATCCACTTGCCTTTATTGATAACATATAAGAATCCAGAAAATAAAGAGTAGAACACGCAGCTTGGTGGAATCCGAATTTAAAGTTGATAATTTTTCACATGCCCTCAGGAAGTGTAACTTCAGTTGTCACATTAGGGCTTTCCAGCCACAAAATATCATTGTCAAGATCTGCGCCCTTTTACTTCATCCCTTTAAATTCACACACGTCACTTGTCACACCCAGCAGCTCAGAACCAACTCCAAGTTAGCTCAGTCTGTCTACATGAATGTTTGTGCATCTCTCTATATTTCTAGGCCCCTTGATTTCATGGCTCCCTTTCTTCATCTTCCTCTTTCTAAATTAACAAACCAATTTCAAAGGTTTTGCTTTGCTTAGGACCCAGACGGTTCTGAAAATACATTTATTACTCATCACTCTTAGAATTGCAAATTAATGAAGATTCGACTCAGACTGGCTTAAGCAAAATGGGGGAATTATTAAATCATATAACTAAAAAGGCTAAAGTAGAGGTAACTTTAGACCAACCTCTCTCCCTTGTTTCCTTCCCTCCTCCCATTCTATCTTCTCTCTCTCTCTCTCTTTCCTTTCCCTATGCCTTGGCTCTGCCTTCAAACAGGACCTCTCCTTATGGCCTCTGGAAGCTCAGTCTTCCATTTTTACAACTATAAGACCAGCTCAAAGGAGAATAACTTCCTTCCAATCTCTCTAGTAAACACCCAAACATTAGCTCTGACTGGGGTATGTGCCCTCCTCTAAAGAAAACACTGCAGATCAAATGAACTGATTGGCCGGGCTGGTCACTCACCCACCCCCGGACCGAAGATGGGTCAGCTAACGGTCTGAGAGAGGAGGTTCACTTTCCAAAAGAGCCTCCAGAAGCTGTTATAGATAGAAGAACTAATGAATGCTGAGAAGGGAAAAAGAAAAAGGCAGAAATTTCCCTTTAATTCCCAATTTGAACATCTAGCCTGTGGCTTTCAACAGTTTCAGAGGGAGAGCAAAAAAGAAAAATCTCTGAACCAAAGTTTAGGTGTATAAGGCTTGGCTTGTTTCCTTTTAGTTCATTGCCCTCTTATGTCTCCTGGAGGGAAGAACTGATAGAAAGTGAGGGTCAGAGAACAGATAACAGGGAGAAGGACATTTGTTCTAAATCTTTTGTGAGATCAATGAAATCAGATGTTAATAGAGGCAAAATGTGACAGATCCAGACTACAATTATTGACAGGACTGTGGAGCTAGTCTAGCAGGAGGTTCTTGCTTTATTTTTCTTTAGGATATCACGCCGATGCCAAACTAGATTATTTGCACAAGGAAATAAATTATTTCTGAGTTATGATGCTACAAAAAGGATTATAATTTGGATTTGAACTTCGGATTCTAGCTTTAGTTTGGGTATGAGAAAGATATTATCAATCACCCATTTGAGCCAGGATTCTATCTCTTTACCTCTCCAATCAAATACAAAGGTCACAGGTATGGAGAACTATTTTGCTACATTTTCATAGCAGGAAGAAATTTTGCCAAAGCATCTCAGAGTGGATTTTTTTTTATTGTTCTCTTGGCTTGGTTTGCCTTTTTATTTGCTCCTTCCTAATGTCCCACCACCTCAGGGTCACCACACTGCATATTACTTCATCCATGGCGCTGCTATTTGGCCCTTCGCATGAGGCGTACTTATAGAAACAATAAGTCTTCTCTTCCCACAGCACCAAGTGGAGTTTCTAATAACGATAATAAAAATACTATTAACCTCATTGTTATCATTAACATGAATAACTAGAGAACAAAACCCTAATATGACACAAAAGCCACACTGCCAAGCGATTAAAATGTGTCATGTTCTCTGCTGAGCGCATTACCTATATTATCACAATTAAGTTTTGCAGCAAAACTATGAGGTCAGCACTTTTTTTGCATCCCCACATTAAAAATGAAGAAAACCGAGATTCAGAAACCAATGCCTCAACCAACAGACAAAGCTGGTGGGTGTCCTCCCCAACATGCCCTGGGCCCCTCACACCCAACATTTGCCCCCCATTCATTTCCTCTGTCTGCTGTGCTCTCTCCAGTTTTGCATCTGCTGCTCCCTACTCCTAATGCTCACTCCTATGCCTTGAAAGCCATGTTTTCAAGGCATGATCTTCAGAACCATAAGTAACATCCTATTCCTGTCTGGTTAAATTCTAGTCAGGCTCTTAGAACAGTCACCCCCTCAGAGCTGCCTCCCGAGACGTGCCAACTTCCAGGGCTCTCTCCTCTTTATAACGCATGACAGTATGGTCGCTGACTACCAGCACTGCCCTCCACTAGACCTACAGTTCTGTTCTGTCTTCACCCACAGCTGCATCCTTATTTTTTAGCTCAGTTTTAGTCATCTACTACATATCTCTGAATAGATAAGGGACTATAATCCCCACCTAGGTGGGTGACAGGTGTCCAGGACCAGTGGACTCTAACCAGTTTCTTGAGATTTGCTCCATTCCCCGTTGCCATTTTCTAACCCCTTTTTTTGCTAAACCTTATCTGAAATGTTTATTCTTGAAAACTATGGGTTTATCCCAGATATTATTTTCTCAACTACTTACAGGACTAAGGAAAATAATAGAAATTTTAAAAGCTAACCAATTACACAGAATTGGCGCCATATGAAGAGTCCAGTAAACTATAGCATTCAAGTCCTATCTAATGGGGATATTTGTGGCCCCGAGGATCGAGACCCCAATATTCATCAGAAATTCTAAATATTCAAGAAAAGTCAGAAATAATGATTTTTAGTTTTATATGTAAATATTTCTATTTTAATATCATGTATAAGGTATATGACATTGCACAAATCATTTAATCTCTCTGTGCCTCAGTTTCCTTAGCTGTAAAACAGGGACAATATTGGAACCTAACTCATAGGGTTCCAATAAAAAGTTAATCATTTGGTATTTCTGAACAGCTTAGAGCAGTTCTTGGCACATAGTAAGTCCTTACATATCCACTTGAATATACAATATGTAAAAGAATACATAATATTCAATTCCATGTTGAATATATAATTGAATATTGAACATGTAACCAAATATGAAATAATAATACCTATTTAAAGAAAAACACTGCAGGCCAAGCAAAACACAGCTACAGAGCACACTTATGGCCATCAGGTTATCAGACTGGGACCCCTAGTTATACTTTCACTGAAAGCCTAATTTTGGATGTGGCATACCTCCTGACTCTTTTATCCTACAAAGTTTCAAAAGTAGCCCCTTCTCTGACCCGAGAGTTCCCAATTTTCTAAAATCATACTGCTCAGTCTCCCACCAAGTCACAAAACTACCCAAGAAAGGACAGTTTGTAGTATCTGCCCTTTCCCCCACCCCATGGAGGTGAGCTGAAAACTTTTGCCCTAAAAAGCAAGGCTCCTGCTTCCTAAGCCTCCGAGGGGTCTCTATCAGCTGCAGCCCACTTTTCAATCAATCTTATCTGTAATGTTTGCAGATTGCGCCAACCACCCCAGAAGCCAGTTGTGTTATCAGCAATCAGCAGTTCGGTTAAGGACGGAGCATAGGCACAGTTGAGAACAGGGCTAAAAATAACCATTTTCAAATTAAAATCCTGAACTGGAGAGAAAAGGGGGGAGGAAAAGCAAGACAGGATAGGGCAGGTTTTATTTATTTACACCAATAAATCAAAGATAAAAGGAGAAAAAAGACATTTTGAAGAAGTTGGGAGTGTGGCGGAATTGTTTTCATCTCCGGTAATGTTGTCAAAACACGAATGATGATGCAAAGCAAATGCCTGTCAGACAAACCCAAAGGAAGCTTATTTACACGTTTGGGATGAGCAGGGTTGCAAACGATGGTTTAATTGGGAAAATCTGCCTAGTCATTTGAACAAGCAGACCTAAAAACAGATATAACATAGTGCTGGGAGGAAAATAAATTTAAAGAAATTCCCTTTTCCTTTGCTTTACTCTAATACATTTCCCTCTTTTCTCCTGCCTCTCTCTATTCCATTTTCATTTCCATTAGAAAAAACACTTCTCAGCATTTCCCAGGCCACCCTTAACCTTTCTCACTTGTTCACTTGGGGCCTATAGAAGACAAAGCATTCTCTCAATAACTGGAGACAGGCTCTGGGCAGTACCGAACACATGTACGCTGACCTCTGGGGCTGGGATGCTGGCTTCCTGAAAATAAACAGTGCAAGAGCTAACAGATTAGGGATGGTGTATAAAATGTTCAACTCACTATGCAGCAAATAAAAGGCATTCAATAAATATTTGTTTCCTTACCTGCCACTCAATAGGAAACTAGCATGTATTAGCAAAAAGAAGAAAATCACCTACTCACATCTATAACAAAAATTTTTGACTGGGAAGAATTATATCAATATAGTAACAATGATTATTTCTGGGTAGGAGGTTATGGTTGATTCAGTTTCCTTCTTTATATTTTTATTTAGGCTTTTAAAATTTTTCTTCAGTGAGAAATGAGAAATAATTTTTAAATCAAAAATTCTGCTAGCTATAATATTAAATGCATCTCATTCTAGTATTATACTCACCTATTTCAATCCAATGGCCTGAACTTATAGTCAAATTCATTCATTCATGAGCTTTAAAATGAAAGCTTCAGTTCTCTTTTTTGGTTCTAGCATGCACCAGGAATTGGCATTTTGCCAATGTTTTACTGATGTGAGGTGGGCACTAATACCAACCTTAAACTGAACACCACTTAACATAATTATAATCTCTCAAAACTTACCAAAAAAGCATATATAAACACATAAAATAATTCAAACAACATATAAAATTTATTTCATCATTTTGACCATCATCTTTAGGTAACCCTGTGATCTGTAGTTGACACTTGCTATGAACTGTGTTATTCCTCTTTAGTACAACTAATTTCAGCACCGGAGTGGTGGACAGTTTCATGCATCTTTGCCAATGCCCTATGGTACCTCTATGTACTGCTTTCTCTGAAGCTGAGGAAGGTACATTTGCCTCGTGCAGGTAGGTACAACCCAGAAATATGGGGGAATCCACACCCCAATGTAAGCCTCACCCCATATATTATGTATCTGCTTATATTGGATAAAAGTCTATGGATAAGTGTCGCAACTTCCTTGTCTTCCAGTGGGACAATTCTAAGCAATATCAGTTTATTAACACACAATTTATTGTTTTTCTTTCTTTCTTGTTTCTCTCTCCACTTTCCCACACTTCTGTTTCCTGTGATCATCTCCAAAATAAGTTCCCTGTATCAAATCCTTGTTTCCAGGTCAGTCTTAAGTAGCTCAAGGTGGTGTGTGGCTGCACCCAGAATACGACATCATAATATAATCATAATTCCTAGATTAAAAACAGTCTTCAAGTCACAAATGACAACTGCAGTCTAGATTTTATTAGAATGTGGTGCCCAAATTAAACTGACCACATAAGCAACCTCCAGACAGAATGGGATGAGAACTAGATTCCTTTCTGTCTGGGTGTACTGTTAGTACACAGAACTGTGACAAGAAATGAGATAAAGTGAGCAAGTGCTTCCACCAGCCCATGGACAAAACCTACTCTTTTTCTAACTCTTGGCCTTGATGAACCAGGGTCCTTGGAACATAATGGGCATGGGAAACTTGCTTCATTCAACAGTAGCTGCCTCTTTTTAGCCTGAGGTTTTGACAGCCTAACAACTGAACAAGAATTATGTCAGCTTTCCTGCTTAGCATGAGCTCTGCCACAGGACCAATGACATATAATATGTGTGCTTGCTTTTCCTGCCACAAAGCTGTGACACATTATCGAAACTTCGTAAAGTCATTCTGTCTTAGTACAACTATGGACAACTTGTTTCCATCTTATTCCTGGGACAAGGACATTCACTGTACTCTACGATCATTGACTTTTCCGAAGATATCGACACTTGTGGGACAACTCAGATTCATTGTTTAAATGTATTCCCCCCCTCTCAAAATAGTTTTGAATATAGTAGCTTATTGAGTATGAATTCCAGATTCATCACTAAATATGTGACCTTGCTTAGTCAAACCTCAATATTTTGTTCCATAAAATACAGACAGCAATAATACATTGTAGATTGTTGTGAAAATTGTAAAAATCTCTGAAATGTGTCTAGTGAATTCCCTGGCACAGGAGCATTTCTAAATGTTAAATATTATTATTAAAATCATATCCAATTATAATAACTGCACAATGAAAAATATAGTCAGCTTTGCACTTAAAATCTGGGGACATTTTAACTAAAAGACACAGAAGGTCTTCTCATTTTAACCTTTTTATTTCCTATGCAATTTAACCTTCATTAATATTGAACTATAATGTGTAAAGACATGAATTTCTCAAAAAAGCAAAAATGATCAAGGTATCCATCAAGGGATCTCATAATACACAAGAGAAAGCAGACACACATGTGGATCTAACCATGCACTAAACATTCATTGAATGCTAGCTTTGTACTAGACCTTCACTAGGTAATACAGATACAAAGGTGAACAAGACTCTGTCTCTTCTGAGAGAAGCAGCTGTCCAGGAAACTAATAAGAGCCTAAGATTGATATGACATGTATTATGTTCAAGGTAATATGAGAAGACCTTAAAAGGAATAACCAGCTCTATTAAGAGGAGTTGGAAGTGAGGACTGCTTTGGTAAAGATCACAATTATCACTATTAACCTGGTATAGGAAGAATGAATAGGAGTTAACAAGTCAATCAATGGGAAAAGAGGATTCCAGGACACAGCATGTACAAAAAGCAAGGAAGTACCGAAAACACAGTATCCTCAGGGAACTCCGAGCAGTCAGATTAGATTGGACCCAGGAGAGATGAGGATAGTGAGGAGGAGGGATGTAGGAAATGATTCTCATAAATATAGTAATTATTTTGAAATTACTATAATGGAATTTATAAGCAAATTTGTATAAAACATTACTGTCACATAAAGTTAGATCACTTATCTATTTTTATATAACTAGTTTGCAGCAAAACTAAAACTAGAAAATAAGCCTCCCAACTCCGAATATAATGTCCTATCCTCTAGACCAATGGTTCAAAAAGAGGGGTTCCAAGATCAATAGCTTAAGTATTATATGGGAAATGTTAGAAATGTACATTCTCAAGTGTATATCCCAAGCCTACTTGACTCAGAAATAGAGCTGAGAATAGGGCCTGGAAATGTGTGTTCTAAAAAGGTGATTCACACTAAAATTTGAGAATCACTACTCCTGATAATACTGTGGTCTTCACATTCCCAAGGAGTTTTTCATAGAGGAAGCTAAAGGAAAAGCAAAGATTATTTCTCTTTTCTCGCATTCAGAAAACACCCTTGTGATCATAACAAAATTTTATCAATTAAGCACTTTGCAAAATGTGTATGGAAAATGTTCTGTTTTGACGAACCCTTTGATGACCAATATCTTAGGGGCCATCACAGGTTCAGGCAGCCAGAGAAATCATTTAGCCCCAGATCGTATTTAGGTGCCATCTACATGGAGAACCAGTGTCCCTGCTGGAAGGATTTAGGAAGGGAAAAGAAATTTATAAAAAATAGGAGATGAATTACGCTGTTTTCCCTAGAGTTTCCTAAATTTATACTTAAAGAACTTAAGTAACCCCATTCCCAGCATCACAACATTTTAGAGTTTAGGGTAACATGACTAAAAAGGCTATTGAGCCATTTTCAGTATTATTCACCTCCATGTTCTCACTGCCTGACCTAGTTACTCACAT
This sequence comes from Rousettus aegyptiacus, assembly GCF_014176215.1. Taxonomy (NCBI): domain Eukaryota; kingdom Metazoa; phylum Chordata; class Mammalia; order Chiroptera; family Pteropodidae; genus Rousettus; species Rousettus aegyptiacus. The sequence continues at coordinate 19,908,598 of NW_023416289.1, forward strand.
GTAATATATGTTTAATAAGAGATTATTAACTGAATGAACCACCTAATTAATGCAAAAATAAACTAATGTTTTGAGTGCATGTCTCCAGAAGACTAATAAAAATGTTCGAAGTTGACTGAAAACAAAAATTAGAGCTTATTTTATATGACTGAACATATAATATTTGAAGAAATGCAATCTGAGCACTGCGGTTATAACATTGATTTTTCTGAAATTAGAACCACTCTGCATTCAATCAACCTCCCTCTCTACTGCTGACATCAACCATTGAGGAGATGAAGAAAAATCTCATTTGTGCCAGTATCTGGCAAACTAACACAAGTTAATTTGTCAATTAAACTATCAGTGTAATAGAGAACGTTACAAACTAACATTAGCAGGTTAAGAGAGGCAAGGTGTATAATTCATAAAGAGAAACGTGAGTCCACAACAGGAATCCAGATGTAACTTAAATAGCAAAGGATGGCAAAACTAAAGACAGGGTCTGAGTGACCTCTAGTGTTATTGAGAAGAATATGAGGCAAGTATAAGAAATAGGAAATAGCTGAGCGCAGAATTCTAAGTATATATCTACCTATATATAATGAGATATATCTATGTAATATATATTATATACATTATGTTGAAATATAATCTTCCTTTCCATTGATTTAAAACTCACTTAACAAAGAAAATGCAAGATTTTACGTTTCAGTCTTCATCACTGAAATACTGGCTGTTCTGACTTAGTACGAACATCACCATTCAAATACCTTTGGGAAAAAAGAAATATGGCTTTGTATTAAATGTTAAATAAGAGTAGGTTTCCCAGCTGATATTGGGAAAAGGTCAAGGGAATGCAGAGCCAGTCCAGTGTCAGCAGTGCTGAGAAAGCATGCTAACATTGAGTTGCTTCACCTCCTAATGTATGCATTGATTTTTCTAAAAGCACAGCTCTGATCACCTTCAATCAAGGTTCTTCAAAAGAGCCCAACTGCCTATGAAATTAAGAACAAATCTTTAGGTGGCTCATTCAAAGTCTTCCCATAATATGACCACCCTCATCTTTGTTTCCTGTGGAGAAGTCATTACCAGTTAGCACAACACTTACATTATTTCTGTACCTGCAGACTTCCCACTTACTGGTGTCTTTTTCAACTGCTGGTATTTTGCAAATCTTTGTGTAAAGAGAGCCCCAAATCTGGGAAGTACTTGCAGCTTATTTTTAATAATCTCCTGATTTCAACTTCTAGTTCACCATTCATTAAATGTGTAATTTTGGAAAAATTACTTAGCCTAATTTAACTCAGTTCAAGCATCCCTAATATAAGAATAATGTATATCATAACACTATTGTTACAGCGACCATCTCATGACAGAACGTAAAGTAGAAAAGAACCAAAGTTAAATGTCATCACCACCACTGATCCACTTTGAGGTTCTAGGTAAATCAGTCAGCTCTCTTACTTCTAGTTTCCTCATTTGTAAAACAGGTAGAACAACACGCAACTTCATAATATTAATGTGAGGATTAAAGTAAGATGACATATAAAAAAGCACCCAGTATATCATTGGTGCTCAATAAATACCTAACTTTGCACACTCTAGGACCACTGCCTCTACCCACCTCTCCCATTTGGGGAAGGGGCATGAATTCGGGTAATGCCATCAAGCGCTCTAGGATTATCCTGTTCCTCTTTTAACTACTGCATATGGAGTCAACCAAGGATTCGAGAGGATGTGAATAGCACAGTAAGACATGGCTGTTTTGGGTCATCGGATAGTCATAACTTACAGGATGGTCCAGTCAGCCTTCGGAACTCAGTGTTATACAATCAGCAAAATTATTTTAGGTCATTGTCTTGGTCTAACCCACGCTCAGAATGAAAAGTGAAAACGAAGTTTTAATATGTGATTCTAATTATCTGAGGTAACTGAGTACTCATAAAAAAGGAAAGTAGAATGGTGGTTGCCAGAGCCTTGGGAGAACTGTTGTTTCAGGGTAGAGAGTTACAGTATTGCAAGACGAAGAAGTTCTGGAGATTGGTTGCACAACAATGTGAACATACTTAACACTATGGAACTGTACACTTAAAAGTGGTCGAGATGGTAACTTTTATGTCATGTGTATTTTACAATGAAAATTGTTTTAATCTTAAAAAGATTTTATGAGATGAAATTCATTATCCCTTAAAGACAACTTCTTCTGGCATCTCCATAGCAGGCCACATACCACACATACACACAAGTGAGCTCATGCATAGGCGGGCGCACACGCATGCGCGCGCACTCACACACACGCGCATAGACAGGGTAATCTTTATCTAATTACCCATGATTTTTCTAGCTGGCCCCACACCAAAATCACAAATGCTATATTAATTTGATTCCATGCTGAAGAAATGAGAAAGAAGTACATTTATTTGACTAAAAACAAAAGAAATAAAAGAATCAGCCTTTATCTTCCACCTGAAATAACCTGGGCAGACCCTGGGCCAAAGGCCCAGGGTCAGTAATCCTGAACTCCTTCCAATTATTATCAGGCGTTTGTGTGATTATTAAAACAATTTCTCATAAGAGCTCACAGCAATTCCTGCTATCCCTTAAAATTGAGTACAACAAAGGAAGGCATCCCAAAACCAACTCCAGACTTGTGTCCCTTCCTGCTGAATACACACTGGAAGAATCAGTAAAAATTATAAATCCACAATGATGCTTTCTAAGGTTAGAAATTTCAAATTTCTTTCAAAGCTTCCTCTAACACCCTAACCCTTATTATTAACCAGTTATCAAGAATCCTTAGAGCTTGATGTAAAAGGATAAAACTCAAGAGTCTTGGGTGTAAGTGAGCTGAAACCACCCCAGCCATTTATCCTCAGAGCCTTGTGCTTCTCTCACTCTGTGACCGCTGTGCTGCTGTCTCTGTACTTCTGGATGGATTCTAGCAATCCTAGGTGTTCTCTAACTCACGATCACAGCTTATTTTAGGTAATTTTTTAAGTTTTTATTGATGTATAACATACGTATATAGAAAAGTTCACAAATCATCATTATACAATTGAATGCATTTTCACAAAATCAACATTTCTGCATAATCAGTACCCACTCAGAGAAACACAGCATTGCCACATCTCCCAAAGTCCCCTTATGTTCCATTCAAGGTTCCCTGCCGAGGGTAACTATTACGCCAAATATGTTGACTTCTAAAATCATACATTAGTTTTGCCTCTTCTTTTTGGAACTTCATATAAATGGAATCAATAGAGTGATCAGTCGATTTGTGAGATTCTTCCGTATTGCTCTGTGTAGATGTAGAGTGTTCACTCTCACTGCTGTGTTAGGCAAATATACCAGGACTCATCTATTTTACGGTTAGGCAGCTCCCCATTTATTTCCAATTAGGCCATCACATCTGGGTCTGTGCATGCACATCTCATACTGTTCTATCTAAGTTTTTGGCAATGCCCTAATGACCTTCTGAGAGTAATTCCCAAAGTCCATCTCTTACATTCAACCAACCACTGCCCCATGTGAGAATCAGAAAACTCATTTTTCCTGAGAACAGTACAACCTTTCTATATTTGTAGATATTCTGCTATTGCCTCCGAAGTTATTCTATCTAGTTCACTTCCAGTCAGGAAGATGTATAGGGGTTCCATGTATGTGCCAAGCACTGTGTTACTTATTGGGCTACAACATAAAGTAGAATATAGTCCCTAATCTGGGGGAGCTTGTACCTACTGGAAAGAAAGGTGATTTATGTATGTGACACTCCCCCTTCACCTGGAAGTGTAAGCGCTGTTCAAATTTCTTATCAATGCAGTTTGAACTTCAAGGAATAATAAATTCATAACTCTGGGGGCGGGGACTCTCAGGAAAGTGTTAAGTGGTTTAACACAAGTATGAAACATCCTTGGAATGCTGTATATCAGTCAAAGTATAATTAATAATATGAGCATGCCTGTTTTAATATAAAAACATTTCCCTTTCTAATTGTCAGTTAAAATAGACACACCAAGACAATGTGCCCTGTTTAACACTTGAATTTTAGCACCCCTGTAAACCACTAATATATTAAATCACTGCAGATATTGCCACTGAAGTTTGAAAAGGACAAATCTAAACAAGCTGTAAAACTTTACCACATGCAGTAAAAGGAGATAAGACATACCTATACCAGTCTTGTGATCTACAAAAACCTGTGTTTTGATATATGCTAATTGATTTGATCTATTTTTCCCAAGAGATAAATAATTCTTAAGATATTTCACCCATTTTAAACAACCGTGTATATCACAAAAAGTACCTGAGGCTTTAAATCACAAACCTCAGTAAAACACAACCTGAAATTCTAGTGTCACTCAAACATTTAATAACCAAAAAGGTAATATTCGTGATTTTCCAAACTGTTTGAACATAGAAATTGACTCCTGGCAAGGAAGGGAAGCCAATTTGCAATGAGCAGCTTTCATTTCCTGCTCTTAATTCAAATCTTCATAAAATTGTTTGAAGTCTTGGCACGAGTAGAGGCATTCCAATGTGACCCACAAGGGGCTCTTAGGAAGAGACGTTTGTATGTAAAATACAGACCGAAATAGTCAGTGGAGTTGGAGTCCTAAAAAAAAAGAATATCTTACTAACCACGAAGATGAAAAGTGATGACAATGGCACAAGATGATTGAACCAAAAGTGAGACTCCTTTGGGCACTTTCAGTGGGCTTGCTGTGTCTTTTCTGTGCCTGGGGAGACATGACATTTTTTACTCATTCATACACACACCCTGGAAATCAGGAGGTCCAAGGGTTTGTACAATTAAGAGCCCTTGGAAAACTGATGGGAAATAAAGCCTTGGAACCGAATGACACCATCTAGGTTAAAGAGGAGAAGATGTGTGAGGTCTCAGCCCCAAACTGATCCAATGTAGAGGATGAGCTGAAGGGAACCTTAGAAGAAGCAACCTATGACGTAAAAGGAGAAACAGGAGTGTGGAGTGTCTTCAAATTATGGGGAAGAAAAAATATTGCAACAAGGTAGGAATAACCAACCATTCCAGAGCTTCTGAAGGCCAAATGAGATGAGGTTTGAGAAGTGACGGACACGATCAACAAGGTATCGGTAACCATGACAAGTATGGTTTCAGGGAGATTGAGGGGGAGGTATAGTGAAGATTAAGTATAGAGAGAAAATAGATAGCACTTTGAGGAGTTTGCTATTAAGAAAAATCACAAAGTTGATAGTATCTGGAGCAGGACTTTTTAAAGATGAGACATATTAGGCCATGTGTTTAGGCTGAGGGGAATAACCTAGCAAAAGACCAACACTGATGATACAAAAAAGAAAGGGATGAATGAGGGCTTCAAGTTCTTTAGCAGATTACAGGTTGTAAGGTTCAGTTTACAAGATGTGTAAGAAGGGAAATGAGATGAGCTAGGCATCTCTTCTGCTAAGAAAGGGAGATGAGCAGAAGATGCCAGCATATCGAAAACTTGTCACGAGGAAGCCAAACACTTGTTCGGATGGCTTCAGTTTGTTTCAATGAAACAAAAAGGAAACTCATAATGTAAAAAGTAGGAAGGAAGGGTATTGAAAGTGTGAAGAGAAAAACAGATGTGAGCATTTGGACAACCTGGTTTTCTACCCAAACCCTGCTACTCTGAGCCGCTTCATCAATAAGACAAGGATAATGACATTTTCATCATGTGGTTAATCCAGCACCTCAGCGTGATATTTATTTGGCTTGAGTTTCTTTCTTATAAAAGTAATCTTCACAGATCTTCCTACGTGATATTCTGAAACTAATTAGCACATTTGTTTCTATGTAATAAGGACACACACATGTACAGAATAGATGGCAGGAAAAGAGCTCTAGGACAGACCTACAACAACTAGTCTCGGACTTCAGTTAACTCAAAATATTCCACCAGAAAAACAAATAGATTGTAATAGAGAAAACGTGCTGCAAAGAAGCTCGATCTACCAGCTGGGCGACCCACTGATTCACTGTGCACAGTGGGTATCCCTTAACCTTCCGGTGGAGAGATTTCCAATCTGCAAAATGAAGTCCTTGGACATAGCAATCTGGTTCTTTCCAGCTCTGACATTCTGTGGACATATGAATTATTCCGTTTATACACAGCAGCTCCTGGCTTATACCAAGTGTGGCTTTGAAGTGTTTATACTTATAACCAGACCCCCTCTTTCTTTAAACAGTGGTATTACAGCATCTGCCTGACCACATTTAATCTTCAAGATAAATGTTAAATATTCCAATACATTAACTTTTAAGTGAGTGTATCATTTGTATTGCCATAAATAGAAAATTATATTAAGACATTATATTCTAAATAAGCATCATAGAGTCCTAGGAGAATACTCAAATATATGGAGGGCAAAGTTCTTAAATTTGTAATCTTTAAAAATCAGTGTTAAGTATGTTTTAGCAAAAATAAATAAGGAGGAAGTGTGATTTTTTCCATTCAGTTAGTTTTATGGAAAACTATTACTATATCCTTCAATGACACATTCACAGGTTTAAGAAAACATGAATACCTAAATTTTTTTAAATAGCAAAACTACATGTATAGTCACTTGTTTTTAGTTATTTGAAAGGAGTCTTGGTTCTACAAGGCCAATGATAATAAGATAAGCATCACTATGACTGATTCTGTCACTTGAATGGACTCTCAATTAGGGGATTTGCATAATAATAAATATCCTCGTCAACGTGTCTGGACTAACCTAATTTCCAAGCCCCTTCAATTGCCACTGTAGCAATCAACAAAGCATTTCTGGTTCATTTAAGCCATTATCCTAACCCTCTCATACACCAATGAATTTAAAACTTGGTTAATATTCCCATAACAAAGACTTCCAAGGTTTCATTATCTGTGCCTGTCCTTTCGGTATGTCTATAAACTTTACTGAACTGGATTGTCTAAAAAATTTAAATGACACTTTCCTTGGAGTAGAGCTGCTAGATTTAGCAAATAAAAATTCAGTATGCTTATTTAAAATTTGATTTCAAATAAATATCAAATTTTAGCATAAGTATGTATAGGCATGGGACATACCTATACTGAAAAATTATTTGTTGTTTATCTGAAATTCAACTTTAACTGAGAGTCCTGTCTTTTATCTGACAACTCTGCCTCCAACCCACCTTAGCTATTTGATAGGCTCCAGGAAGTGTATACCCAGATCATGGTGATAGTGATGACGGTGATAGTATCTGATTTTTATAAAGGGTTTATTAGGGGCCAAAACTAGTGAGATTTTTCTGATTGCATAATTTAGCATGATTTGCTTGAATTGATCAAAATGAAGCATTAATCTATTTTGTTTAATTGCCTGAAAATTCATACATTCATTATTAATTGAAGTCCTACATTTGCCAAACTCTTATCAAGTACTGGGGAAACAGCAGTGAACAAAATAGAGTGTAGTTCTTTTCTTTGAGCTCAAGCTAGTAGAAGAAAAGGCATCCAATAACGCCCTCACGAATGCACTACAATGAAGAAGAGATGCAGTGCAGAGAAAAAACGTGTCATGAGCAAACGAGGGGAACCAGCTTTACCTGGGAGGGCGGCTGGGTGTAGAGAAGCCAGAGAAGGCCTCTCTGATTCTGAGACCTGGGGTGTGAGTCGGCCTGGGCTAGAAAAGCATTGATGGAAGAGTAGGAAAGTGTGGTGAATTAAAGTGTGGTAGAACATGGTGGGCAAGGTGACAAGGGCAGGGAACAAGTAGAAACAGATGGCGGTCAGACCCTGTGGGGTCTTCCAAGTCATGTTAAGGATTTAGGATTTTGTTTTAACGGCACAAAGATGCCCTTGAAGGCTTTTCACCAGTGTGGTGACATGATCAGAACTGTCTGTTAAAATGCTTTATCTAGCTGCTGTGTGAAAAATGATACAAAAAGGGAAAATAGTACAACTGGGGAGAACAGGCCATTGAAGGAGAGGAGACATGAAAGGAGAGTGTCTTTATCTAGTGTGATGATAGCAAGATAAGAAATATTCTGGAATTAGAAAAGACAGGATTTGTCACTGCATATAAGAAAGCAGTTTAAAAAAAAAAGAGAGAGATGTCAAAAATGCCTTGTTAAGAGTTTGAGGTTAGGTGGGGGTTGGGGGTGGATGTCATTTCCAAAACACAGCAATTTGGGGCAGAGCAAGTCAAATTACAGTGGATTGGTGGGGGCGGGGGTGGGGGGAAACAGGCAATCTAATTTGGACCCTGTTGAATTTGAAACGCCTATGTCATATCTGCCCTCATCTCCAGTCTCAGCTCTTCTATCACCATCAATGTGAACCTGGAAATGAAAGACCAGAGTCATTAGTACTTGTTTATGGGACCAAAGGGTTCAGAGATGTTTTACTTCATAGTCCAAATATAAATGAAGAGTTTGGGTGAAGTGATGACTTGTAAAATTGGAACCAATTAAACATTGAGATTAGAAAGAAGGTATAAATGCAGACTGAATCTATCATTGAAGAGATTGACCTCCACCAAAAAAAAGATTCAGATAAAGGAAGTCTTCAAACGCTATATGTTGACTTTCTTCTTGATAATATGACAGACAAGATACAAACAGTTTGCTTTTGTAGGTGACTCCAGTTTAAGAACGGCAACCAACAATCTGGCTAACTGGCTAAAACTATCAAATAAACCAAATGAGTTTCCCATCTCAACCTCAGCACTTCCCACCAAATTAACTGTACGAATATTGTTCAATATTTGTGGCTTCTTTTTATTTTACATAGGAAAGTTTGAGAGAGAAAAGTGAGTTAAATTCTCACGGTTTTCCCTTCATGTATATCCTGAGATAGGATGATGACCCCATCTAGAGTTCATTGCAGGGAATTTTTCAACAAGGAGGGGAATTATATGAAAATGAGCATTGAAAGAAATGGTTGAAAAATAGTACAAGGATGCATTTATGCAATATCCACATGTGCTGCTGGTCCAGTATGGTGTGATATAAATAGACCTCGTTGATAAATTAGATAGTTATGTTTGTGGATATACATGTAACTATTTGGGCAGAGCTTTGTGAAAATATGCCAATTATGAAATGAACAAAATGTACCTCATTTCTTAATATACTCACACAGCACATCAATACACAGAGTGCTTTTTTAACATAACTGTCCCACACAGAAAAATTTTAAAACTCTGAAAGTATATCTGCTAATGTCTTTAGAGAGGACGTTCAGTCTGTTCTTTGAAACGAAAAATGTCAGCCATCACTGAAGTTCTCAGAACTGAGATGTTAAAAGTCTGTGCTGTCAAGCATGGGCTCACTGCAGGCTGTTGACAGTATGGGCCCCTACAAACGTTCCACTGTACTTCTGAGCCACACCAGTGGTCCGTGCAAAATGGGTCAGGAAGAACATTTCGAAGCCACCTTTTCCCTGAACGTTGTCAACTCTCAGTACCTTGTCAAAAAGCATCAGTGGTTGTCACAATGATACCCCCAAGTCTGCCTTCCCCAGTGCAACCATCAAATGCATTTGAAGGCTTTGGGAAACAGTCAGCAAAACTCAAGGGGAATGCAACAGTGCATATTTGAGCTTAAAAAATTAAACCCGAAATAACTGAGAAACAGGCCTCTCATTGTGGAAAAAGTAAACTATTACTACGTGGGAATGCCATTTTTACCCCTTCCCTCCTTCCTTCCTTTTGCTTTGTAACCTCAGCTTTGTAACCTCAGTGTGAATATATGTTTAATTCATATCAAAACTGTTGAATTTTTTCTAATTTTGATGAACAGAAAAACAGGAAAGCCAAATCCTTATTGTTTAAAACAAAGTTATTATTAAATTTATTATTGTTATTTTATGAAAGATTAAATTGTTCTAGACCTATAAACAAGGGACAAAAGTAAAATAAGCCCATATACAAAAGACTCTTCACCACACTCCCTATATAAAAATTGTATCTGTGTATCTTTTTCTCCACATTCTGTGTATGTCTCTGTGTGCGTGTGCACACACTCACAGGCATGTGTGCTTTTCTCCAACCTTTATGTTTATGCATACTGTGATATAAAAATTTTCATTAAATTCATTCATCTTTTGGATTAGCCAAAGGAAAGCCCTATAGACGTTAATGTAGCATAGAAAATCAATACATCACAATTAGCAAAAGGCAACTGGAAAGCCTCTGGGCTTTTATTTGATTTTATTTTTACTCACACACATTCAGTTTGTTCAAACAGAGAATAGTTTTGCTATTCATTTCATCAGCCAGAATTCTTGAACCAACGAAGCCAATGGACACTAATGAAAAGGCATTTTTCATGTCCGTTACATATGACTCAACACCAAGTTGCTTAATGAATTACATTTGGGTTTCACCTTAGAGCTGATTAAATATTTAACATTTGGAACAAAAATACAGCTGCATTTGGTGGGTTAAGGGTGAGCCACAAAATGGCTTCTAACTACCAATTCTAGAAGAAGAGCACTCTAGGAAACACTATTAAAAATTATCTAACCTAATAAACCAATGTTTTAGATTAGGAAACTGAGGCCCAAGAGATCAGGTGGCATGTCTTAGGTCATCCAGCTAGATTTTGATCCAGCATCTTTTTAGCTGGATATTAGGCTCATTTTGAGAAGCAGAAAATGGAACTTTTTTTTTTTTTAGGATGATCAAATACCAGTTTCCAGAGATTGGCCCTCTTTTTGAACAGATGTACACTGCACCTGACCTCAGGTACACATGTTTCTGACAATGTCAAATGAAGTTTCTACTCCAAGGGAAAGATCTGGATTTTAGTTGCTGCTCACAAGTGGTATAGGGTTAAGTGGCAGCATGTTGAACACAGGATATATTCTTGAAGTTGTCAATTTCAACTAAATGCAGATGTAAAAGATAAGATTTTAGTTTCAAAAAGAGCAGCACATTGCAATGTGTTCACTGTGCTTCTTTCCTATCTAAGGACAATCGACCACACTAGAAAAAGCAAACTGATAAAATTTAATAATCTTTTTGTAAAATAAGTTCTTTCTAATTTAAATGTGATTTAGGAAAATTAATACCTGGTTTTGATTTAGAAGTTGTTTGGGGTAGCTAAATTGTAAGATTCCTCAGAAGGAGAACTATTTCAATTTAATTAATGAACTAATTTTTATAGCATTACTGAGGTATAATTGATACAATAAACTGCACATATTTAAGGAATACAAGTTGACCAGTGCTGATATATGCCTACACTCATGAAACCATCATCACAATAAATATCAACATAATAAATATCTCCATCATGTCCAAAAGTTTCCTATTTGTAATATAGTCTCCATCTCTGTCCCTAGCAGCTGTTTTTAATGGCCAAAAACATAGAAACTGTCTAGTGTCCATCAGTTAATTAATTTTTAATATCGAGTTCCTACTTTCTCAAGCATATAGCAGACCATGGGAGCAACCCTCAACAAATGGGCATGAGCCTTGTGGATAAAAACTCCAGCAACCCTCCTTTTGTATGAAAATTTCTGAGATGCATTCTGTAATCTTCTCAGGGGTTCCTGGCAGAACCAAACCTCCACCCTCCACGGCCGTCACCTTGATAACACTTGCATTGGATTTTCCTTGCTCCTTATCTCTTTCTCCCATTCCCTCATTCCTGCTCCTGACATCACTTCTCAGAGAAACTAACCACCCACAATCATGTCCGAGTCTTTGTTGGAAGAATTGGAACTAAAACATGCCAAATGCCAAGCTCAGTTCCAAGAAATAACAAGTATTTTCAAGAGACAATGTTGTATGTGCTATCTATATTAATTTAGCTGTTCATAGGTCTATTTGATGGTTCTAGAGAGAAATTTTAAGGAGAAAACATGAGCAAGGAGGATTAAGCTTGTTATTTATTTATTTATTTTTAAATTTTTAATAGACACCATTTTGGTACTTGAAAAGTTGCCCATTACTTCTTGATTCGGTACTTATAAAAAGTCTTAATTCTTGTCCTGGAAGACAGGGCTGCTGGGCTCCATCTGTAATAACAATGTGGCTTTATAATCCTCCTGCATTAAAACTTGAGAACCCCCTGGGAAAACAGTTCACCTCCTTGCAAACACTGTGGAGCCCATTACCAATTTGCTAACTTATTCAGTATCCAGAACTGGAATGAAATATTTGCAGATTTTTCTGGATTTTATTTTTATTTTACTTCTAACACAGGTCTGGCTTTGCTCTTGTCAGGATTTGTAAAAAACGAAATGCCCTTCTTCTCTCTGTAGCAGGAGCTCGGAAGAAAACTGAACACCCTGGATTCCTGAGGAGACGCTGCCCTCCTCTTTTTTTTGTTTTGTTGTTTTGTTTTGTTTTATTTTATTTTGTTTTTTTTTTGTTGTTTTTGGCCCTCTTTTTATTCACATTTTAGCAAGAGGAAAAAAAGGTCTTTGATGGGGTAGGAAACACAGATCTAGAAACAAAATTCTAATCCATTTTCTAAGGCTCCACACAGATACTGCCCTCACTGTAAAACATTCTTAGATCTCCCTTTGCCCATCTCAGCACTCTTTCCTCACTTTGATAACCAACTCTTTCACTCAAAAAAAAAAAAAAAAAAAAAAAAAAAAGATCAAGGCCATGCCTGGTAGAAGAGTTTTGATTTCACTGCTTCCTGCAATCCCAGTTTATAATCTTTTCCATGAGCACGAAAGATATCCTTAATCAGAAATCCTATTTTCTGAGACTCAGACCCAGACACCTGAGTTCCAGATCTGTCTCTGACATTCACTTAAAGTGTGACTTTTCATCCTCTAGACATGTGAAATGGGTCCCCTTCCAGATATTATAGTCCATGTCCATATTTTTATGAGTAAAACAGGCTTTCACCAGACTAGCAGATGATACAGCATTTATCTAAATACACGGGTTTATTCTGAGATTCATCATCAGTACACCTTCACAAGGTACCCACCAAGTGGCACCCTGATCAAGACACCAACATTCTCTCTGCATCAGTTCTCTCTTCTACAAAGCAGGATCAACTGTAAACAGCATTTCTGCAAATGAACCAGCTACCCGGTTACGTCGAATCATCACCAACAGTCTGAAGATATTCCTAAGAAGTCACTTAGGGCAAGGTTCAGAGACAGAAATTCTAATAATAGTGACATTTTGCTAGAGAGAATATCTTTAACCAAAAAAGGGGAATACTTGTTGCAACTGTGAATGCTCGTGTGTATTTTAAACTGTTGAGTATTTACTAATTGTTTTTTAGGTTTATTGTGGTTGCAGATTATTAAGAATGTAAGCATTTAAGCAAAGGGCAAAGTGATGTCAGCCTTATATTTAACAACAGCTAAAAGTTCTAGTATTTTGGAGGAGATTTAAAAGGAGCACTGCAGAGCTACTTATGAATGCCTGCCAACAGTCCCAACAGAAGATATCCTCTCACTCGCTATAATCCAAGGCATCACAGTGAGTATAGCTATAAAGCCAAAATTACATCTCAGACTTTGATAACTGAGTAAATTTTTCAACACTCAATTCTATCTGTTAAATATTGTACCTATAATTACAACCTAAACTGTCACAGTTCACTGGGATTTTTGAGGGGCTGTGAAGACTCATTTGAAAAGGAGAAAAGAAAATAAGTCTTTGGGTGGGAGGTGCATTCCAAATGCCTGGAATCAATATTCTAGATGTTGTTATAACTCTATAAGAATTACTTAATGCCTAGGAAGTTCAAACATTCCAAGTTCAAGTACAGAAAGAGACACACATACCTTTAGCATACCTCAATCAATGAGGCAAATGGATGAAGAAGAGAGAGGAAGAGGCTTTAAAATGGAGCAGAACTTAGTTGGATTCTGGCCTGCCGCCCACTTATGGTGGCTGAGAATCTTGTTTCTAGCACCTGCTGCCTATGTTGAAATCCTGCTTCTGCTATTTATAAGCCATGTGACTTTGGACAAATTACCTTTCTCTGCCTATAGTGCCCCATTGTAAAATGGGGACAAAACAGTGCCTTTCATAGGGCTCTTCTGAGTATCAACTGATATAATGTATGTAAAGAGCTTGATAGAGTACCTCGTACATAATTACAATGCAATTAAATAGTAGTTATTATTATCATTAACTAATCATATGTCCTTATGCAAGTTTCTACTCTCCCTATGCCTCAGTTTTCCGCTCTCTAAAACAGGTATAATGAATTGATTATGCAAACGAAATGAGACAATGGATGAGGACTCACTCAGGGCAGGGCCTGAGAAAAGAGGTCCCAGCTCAGTCATAAGGAAGACCGTCAGCTCAGAGTCCCAAGTTTCATGGTCACTAGTCAGGAAATGCCACACACTTTGAAACAGCTGAAGGTGGTAAGACCTGGGGTGGTAGCCAGCTTTATTTACTGTCAAGGCCAGCACATTCATCAACTCTCCTCATTAAAATTTGCCAATTAACGAGCAGTGGCATACCCCTTAGCAAAGGTCGGCAGCAACCTAAGCAAACTTATCAAAAATTCAAAGAGGTACAGAGTTTGGGAAAAGTTCATTCTTCCCTTAATTAACGGATCTAATTACAATCCTGACATAACAAAATGCAAAATGCACTCTTCAAAAGACACCAAGTCAAAGGTTTAACAGCCCAGATAACCTTCTCCTTTGGTACAGGCTGACCCAAATGTAGGGGCGGGGGAAGAGGGAATCTTAGCATACAGTCAAGAGGGTTGATGAAACAGCTTTTCAAGAAATTAAAGTTTAATAGCACATCAGAATCCCAGAGCAACAAAGGAAATGAAAGGGAATAAAAGTTTTCCCATATCCTGGGATCCGGGGAGAACACAAAGTCAAGGCTTTCACTAATCCTCCTTCCTAGCAGCCGTCAAAATATTTATTTGGTGACTTTTCCTGGCTAGTTGTGAATAGCACTTTCGCATTCTAAAAAGTGTGGGTCCATAACTATTGCCTCATTTAGACAAAACCTAAAGTACAATAAGAAAGAATGGACATGCTGTGTTTAAATTGTTTCTGAAAGAGCAAATTCAGACTTTGAAACCAGATACCACTAACCAAAGGCTTAGAGAAAAGACAGCCTGACTTCCAGTCCATGCACTCAGGAAAACCACCATCTTAAAAAGGTAAGCTCTGTCTCTGTCTCATGACATGGTTCAGTTTCGGAGAGGCCTGAAAAATGGCAACTTGAAGTTTTGATTCTTTACATGAAAGTGATTGAATGGGAACCATTAAGTCGTAACGCCTCCAACTAGCTTCAAGGATGTTCAGGACTTTCAGATGGCAAGAGGGTTTTCCATTCTTACCGTCATAAAAGATTCTTTAGGAGTTCCTAGGTGAGAAGCACACTGATAGATTAGAATAAACATATCACAAGATATTATCCATCTGAAAAGGGAAACTGAGGCTCAGAGAGAAGAAATAACTTGTCTACTGTCGCACAGGAAAGTAATAGCAGAGAAGCCTACAGCCCACCTCGACAGATCAGCGGTGGTATTTCCACCCATTTAAGTATTTATTTATTCAACAGACATTTTGTGCATCTTTCATGTGTTGGGCCTTGCTAAGTCACCAGCATGTGGTCAAGTGTCCAAAGCAGACACGGCCCTACCCCTCACGGATCTTATATTCTAGTGGAGGAAGACAGACAAACAAAAAAATGGCAAATAAATAAGCAAGAAAAATGCATCTAGTATCAATGCTCAGAGAATTTTAAAAGAGGGACGTGAGAGTGACTGGGTGACTACTATGGCTGGAATGACCAGAGAAGTTCTTCCTAAGGGGAGACATTTCAGCTGAGACATGAATGATCCAAAGGGCTATCCATGTAAAGACCAGAGGTGACAGTATAAAAGCAAGAGAAATTACTTGGTGCAAAGGGATGAGTCTGCTTACGAAGAACAGGAAGACCAAAGTGTCTAGAACCAAGAGAGCGAGGAGGAGAGAAGTATGAGATGAGATAGGAGCCGCAGGCCACGGGTAGGTAATACAGGACTTCGCATATCTATGATGGCACGTGTTTTTATTACAAGTGCAGGAGAATCCACGGGAAGGTTTTAAGCAGAGGAATGATCTGAATTCCCTTTAAAAAATCATCCTGGGATAAGTGCAGAGACAGGATTAAAGGGACCGGTGGGAGTGCAGAGGCCAGTAAGAAGGCTGCAGCAAGCAACCAGGCAAGAGATGACAGTGGAGATGGCACTGGAGGTGAACGCAGGGTCAACTTGCATATGAATAGAGTAAACGTGGGAAGAGGTAAGGAAAGAGAGGAGAAAAGCATCATTGGTGGGTTTGGGGCTCGAGCAATTTGATGAGTGGTGATGGCTGTTATTGGAATGAAAAAAAAAAAAAAAGGCCAAGGGATAGGAGCAAATGTAGGTTAGAAATATTTCTTTTTGGCCAGATTTGAGATGTCAGGTGAGATATCTACAAGATTATTAGATACAGAAATATACAAATCTAGGATTCTAGGAAGATGTTTGCAATTGAGGCATTGAATTAAGAGTTACCTTCCTTAGAGATACTACTTAAAGTCATGGGACTGGATGAGGTCAGCCAAGAAAAAGGAACGATTTTTCCAAAGGAGCAGTCCACGCCGCTCCTTTCTAGGAAAAGCTCTGTGCATTTTTCTCCCACACACAGCAGTTCTTCGACAGCACTTGAAAACAACAAAGGAACAAAGGAAGGGAAGCGACTCTCAGCATCCTTGGACGATAGTGTTTGGAGTCAGTGCCTCTTCCTTGTAATCAAAAGGCCCTCAGAGGTGAGATGGGAAGACACACACTTTCTGTGATGTGCTGCGCAGTGAACCCTGGTCCCTCACTCGAGTCCTCCATAAAGAAAAGGGGGGGAAAATCAATCCGCTTCCACACAACTGTTGAGTTTTACTCACTGAGCACAGAAGGAGGGGGGAAAGGCGGCGGCAGCGGCGACCAGAGGCAGTCCTCCCTGGGAGCCCGGTGTGAGGCTGCCCCCTTGTGTCCACTAACGTTTATGATCCACTCAGCAAATCGAAACCAGTTTCTTAAAGTTGCAGCACACGGCTGCCTTTATTGCCTCTCAACTTTTTTTCTTAAATAATTGAGATTATTTTAACTATTCTTAAAGAATTTTTTTCTTAAATGATTTCCTAGAAACCAATCCCACAGGTTCCATTACAGGAACATAGATGAGAAAATAGGAAAGCTTCATATGACTTTAACTATCAAAACATCAAAAGATGGCCTTTTTAAAAACATATCTTTCTCGATCATATAAGGTATAATTCTCAAGCAATGATATTGGTGGCTTAATAGCTTCAGATACCTGGTGGTCCTTTAAGATACCCGAAGGACTCTGAACTTGATGGAACATATGGAGCTGATTAACTAACTAGATTTGGGGCTCCTCTGAATGCAGAGCCTGAGACAAGGAGTTGAGTGCAGATGACATGAGAAGCAGGGATGTGGAAAGGCAGGAGTAAAACAGGGAAGGAGGAAAAATGAGGAATGGGCTACCGAGCTGTTTACTTCCGGGTCAATTAGAACTCAGTGCTACTGGGGAACATCTGAGAAGATGTATAGAAAGCAACTGAGAATTGTCCAGCTGAAGGGCAGAAGTCTGGCATTTTTCAACCAACTCTCCTTCCCTACCAGTGAAGGACTGACTGCTCTTTTGCATCTCTGGGCTGAGCTGTAAGAAGCTGGTGTCCTTCTGAGGCTTTAGAAGAACTCCTCAAGCAGAAAACCAGAAAGAGACCATGGCACACATGCTGACGAGCAAGAGTGGCAAGAACAGGAACTGTCCACCTGGGCTGAGCTGAAAAAGACGAGTTGAGGGGATTAGGCCTGGGCATGACAGGTGTCTGTGTCACCCAGGAAGTCTCAGCCTAACAGATTAGGGAAGCCCTGTTCTGCAGAGGACAGGGTACCACATTTGCCATTTGCTAGCTGTGTGAGCTTTGGCAATCTTCATTTCCCTCTGAACCTTAATATCTTCATGGTAATTATAATGGTAACTATAATTAAGTGCTCTTCTAAATAATAAATGTGTTAATATATGTGAGGTGCCTACTGCAAGGAGAAAACACATTAAGTTGTTATATTATTGTTAATAAAATATTAATTATAAGAGTAATATTTCATTTGCCTTACTGTTCTCCAATTTTGGTTTACATTTGCTGGCTCCATTTTGGTCTTGCTTTTAGTAATTTCTGTTTATTCAGACACATGTTAGCTGCTGTGACTTGCTTCTGTTTTCCTACTTCCTTCCGAACAAATATTTATTGATCCCAAACTGCTTCAGACATGGTGCTCACCTCACTCTAACTCCACTTTGCTTCTCTGAACATATTCAGTGCTCTCATCTGAAGTGTTGGAAATTCATTGTGCAAATACTACCCACAACTAACCCCTGTCCTGCACCACGCAAGTACCTTAAAGTCTTGTTATGCCGCACTAGAAATACAACAAACAGACCAGAACTTACATCTAACTGAGCACTGTTCCTCTTAAAGCAGTCGCCTTGCAAAGTTTCACAATCAGCCTCCTCTCCCTTCCCCACAAACGCATGCATTTAGGGAACAATGCAGTGTCGGCATATTATTTCTAATGTGTTTGAAGACAAAAAAAAATTTTTTTTGCTTTATTTGTAGATATATGCAACAACACAGAGGAGAACATAAGGCTAAAGACCACATCTTATTCTTTTTGCCAACCCCACCCCATACCTAACCTAGTAACCTTCACTTAGTAAGTATACAATAAGTATTAGCTGCTGTATTCATCCATTCATCAAATATTCTAAGCATCTACTATAAGCTAATTGATATATTAAGAGCTGATGAAGGACACAAAGGTAATTAAAATATGATTTATGATCTCTAATCCAGATCACTGTGGTCTAACAGAGAAGGCAATATTAAATGCCTCTATAAAAGGATCTTAGAAGTTTTATGGATGAAGATGAATTGAAAGGTGGGTAGGATTTCAGTAGACAATAATGTGAAAGAAAGAATGCGTTACTACTAGCAGAAATAATGCACACAAAAGCACAGAGTCAGGAAATACTTATGTCCATCTTAGGATAAGAGTATGTGGTATAATGAGAATTCAGAGTATTTATCAGGAAACAGAAGAATAAGCTTCCACTGGCTTTTTGACTTATTAGTTTCAGATATTTATGAAGCCTGATTTTGTATTCCTTTGATACTCTTCCACGCTTCTCTTAGTTTAACCAAGCTCGAAGAGTACTCACTCTTTGAAACCAAACAGTTATTGAATTTAGCACATAGTGGATACTCAAGGCAGACAAAAACAAAGGAAGAATGGATGCGAGCAAGGACAGAAAGAAAGAAACATCCTGTATAAAGACTGGCTTTCATTTATAGGACTTTTTAAGCCCACTGAAGGTCAAGTTTTTTCCCAAAACACTCAAGTATCCCACAGAGAAATTCCCCTGGTTCCACACCTGAAGGCAGCAGCAACATTTGAAAGAGTAAAGATGGCCCAAAGTTCGGGTCAATGACACACTGGTTTCCAAAGGATGACCCAGTCACTGGAGGATTAAATCTGATATGAGAAAATGTAAAGGATCTGGGCTTACCAAGGAAATAGAAAAGATACATAATAGAGAGGAAAAACTGAATGCTGAAATAGGAAGATAAGGATTTGAAATGCGCCTGAAGCATGAGCAGACACCTTGGGACACTCTACTAAGACACTGGTATAACAACACAGGCATCTAAATATGAGTACTAAAACTCACTTTCCATAAACGTTTTTTAGTAAAAATGCACCTTGAAAATTTGAAAAATGTTCATCACCAAAGAATTCTCTGGAGGAGTTGGAAAATCACCTGCCTCCAGCTGGTACTTTGCTCTGTTAATGATTTGTATACATGTGAACAAAAGGTTCAGTGCTCCTATTAATTACCTAAAAAGTGATTAATCTCCTTTTCCACTATCAAATTAGGGAACTAAGAAGTAGATCACCTAAGCCTTCTCTGTTTCACAGATATCAAAAATAAGTATCCTTCCTTGTATACTTACCACACTCTTCCCCAGTTTTCTTGCTGTTCCCATTCTATACGCCTGTATAAAACATTGATAAGAAATTCACATTCATCTTGTTTTTGCTCAAATCCTGGAGGTAGAAACGGTGGGAGCACAAACTTTCCAACCCAGGGCACATGTGCAGCTAATCGTGTCCTTTGTGTCACCATCGCACTGTCCCCTTCTCCCGAGTTTTCCCATTTACTCCCTGCACATGGATTTCACATTTGCTATGGAATCCTGAAAGTGTGTTCATGGTCTTTTTTAAAATGCCGCTAGGTATAACCCATCTACTTTCCCTGTGGTTAGGGTCTTAACTTTAATAGCCTCTAGCCTTGCAATTCACCTTCCCATTTATGACCTCTACTCTAAACTGTAATTTGGATCTTCCTTTTCATTACCCTGTGCAAGCATATGACTATTTTTTAGAATTCACTATAGACGTATTTTCTCTTAGTAATATCAGAAGAGAACTTTAAATTTCCTTATTCTCCCAAAATGGATTGTATCTAAACAACTTCAAGCAGGAGCCATGAATTCGTGTGTAATCCATTTCTAAGAAAGCGAGTCCTATCTTCTTTCAATAATCCCCTCCAGCAGATGCAATCATGATGTTCCAAACTTCTTTCGTAGAATAACATGAGATTCTTCCTGATGTTTCCCCTACATATGCTTGCTCCTTTGAATTCGGTGGGCTAAAAGAGGTTGAAACAATAGTTCAGATAACTAAAGAATGACCCCACAAAAGCTACCCAGACCTTCTCATCACCAAAACCTATTAACTTAAAATAAGAGAGTCACCATGGAGTCACAGGTCAGGAATCAGGACAACCGAGACAATATCGGATCTCAGTAAGAAAATCAGAACAATGTGAAGAATCTAAGATTAGGGCCAGCAGGAGCTGATGGGGAAATAAGACGCTACGAATTTAGAGAGGAAGGAGAGGCAAGAAAGGAAGAACCTCAGCAGGCATTGAGCCATTATAGGCATTGTTTCTCTTAAACCTTAGGACAGCATATGAAGTAGGTAATTACATCCCTATTGTGCAGATGGAGCTACTGAGACATAAAAGATCATTAACTGTCCCAAAACCACACAACTGATAAATGCTAGTCATGTTTTACCAACGTCTGCCTGATTTTAAAGCCCAAGGCTTTAACTACTATGACAGGAGTTCTCAACCAGTGGACATTTAGCAGTCTGAAGACATTTTTTTGTTGTCAGAACTGAGGGTAGAGGGAATGCTACTGACATCTAGTGTCAGAGATGCTACTAAATTCCTACAAGGGGCAGGACGGCCTCCCACAACAGAGAATTATCCAGCACAAAATGTCAATGGTGCCAAGCTTACTTAACCCTGCATTATGCCATGGAAGAAGGTATGGAATAAAATTTTCAGGCTGAGGTACTATTTTTTCCTCTGTGGAGCCTCCTTCCATAGTCTTGGTCCTAGAGGCATGCCTCTCCCAATATTAAAGACATAAGCCTGGGGTCACCACGTGTCTGATTTCTGCCCTTTAGAAGAAGGTTGGGGTGATACAGAGGCAGCTTCTAAAAACACGCCACAGGAACTGTGTTGAATTGAAAGAGAGATTTTGGAATTTCTGACCCCGGTTCAAGAAGGCAATACACAAAGCCCATAACTGACGTATCAAGCAGCATGAAGCGCTGAGCCCTGAGAGCAGGGCAGGCATGGGGATAGAAATTATGTCCCCATTATCCACAAAGTGAACATTTTTCTAACAATAACATAGTGATTTCAGAAGCAATTTGAAAAACAAGAATCTTTCCCCCGAACTCCAGAGCTTTTCTGACTTTTGTCAGCAACAAAAGAATTCAGCTTCCAAAAGCAGGCTGCATCTCTGAATATTAAAACTCCCACCTTGGGAAATTTTTTAAGCCTTCAGACAACCCCTTTTAAAGTTATAAATGAAAGTCACTCAACAGATTATAGTGCTCATGGGTCCCTTTTATCTACTGAAGAAAGACAACAGAGTGAAAACTTAGGAGCCAGAGACCAAATTACTGACCTTGAGTCACCTTCCATACTACATCTGGCCTACCCAAGATAGGAAGTTGAAACCTTTAACAGTAGCAAGAGCAAATGATGTAATTTGATGATATAAAGAAATGCATCAAGGGAGAATAAATGGCTAGATCATATTATTCACAGAGCTCTTCGAGTTTAAAAAGAGCCTAAATTTGCCTTCAGCTAAGCCCTGTTATGCTAAAAATCAACCATTCCACTTTCCCCTCCTGTCCAGAGAACAAGCAATTCCAGGACCAAAGAACTGGTCCACTGGAGCTTACACTACCCTAACCGGTTTGTTATTTATCTGCCTAGAGCTGCATGGGTGAAACGCTGTGTCACTCCCCAAGCTCTGCTGCTCTGATTTCCCTCTTCAATGGCAGTTATTACTATGTCACACTGATACCTCTTCATCTGCATCTTCAGTATGAGCTCCTGTGCTCCTCCACCCCAGCCACATTTCCTGTGCAGGCCAACTATGACCACCACCAAATCCAAGCACCAAGGATCTAACGCCCAAAACAGCCACAGTGAGAATGCACCACAGCCCTTTGTGACACTTTCCCCATGACTCACAAAACACTACCTTACGCTCAAATCTGCTTCTCCCTGTCTTATTTTCTTCCTAACTCCTGACCATAATCATTAATTATTCATTCTCAGGCTTTCATTATATGTCTGGCACAGTACTAGGTTATTTTCCAAATTCAGTTTTATTTAGTCCTTCAAAAACTCATGAGATAAATATAATTATCTCTATGTTACCAATGAGAGAACTAAGGATAGAGAGTTATAAAAACTTAAAAAAGACAATGGGAAAAAATGAATAGCAGTTTTAGTTCTAAATCTATCTGACCCCGAAAACTTTTAATTTACCACACAGTATACAAGAGTTATAAATGAAAACACTAACAAAAGGTTAACAGTTGGTATTGTTAAAATATAAGGTGATGACTAATTTTATATCTTTCTTAACTATTTCTATATGTATCATTATTTAAAATTGGGCATACAAGATAGAGTAACAGACTCTGAGAGATTGGAAACAGTTAAGGCAGTCCATATGATTGCTTCAATGTACCCTCTAAAGAGAGTGTCCAGACCTGGGCATAGGAAGAGATAACTAGGCAGAAACTGGCAGACTTCCTGAGTTGAGGAGACATATTAGAGTCCAGTGAGACCAAAGTGGCAGCAGAGTACCAGTGAAAAGGTAGGTACAGAGAGAGAGAATTCTAAACATCTGCAGAGGGTGCTCTTTAATGAGTATTTAATGAGTACAAATCAGTGCATATGTATGAGAAAACTACCCAGGTCATGGAAAGAAACATCCAAAAAGATTAAAGTATCCAATGTTCAAACAGGGCTGGGAATAGTGCCTATGCCTACCAGCCAGACTAGAAAACCACACAACGCACGGGTCACTGGATAGGGTACACAATAGGGTCCTAACACAGTATAATTTCTCCTAGATAGCTCTGCTCAAGTCCTATCTAGTATTTCTTAAAATGGATCAAACCATTTCCAAGTAATTTAAATGTGTCCCAGAACAAACCTCAAAAATAAGAATACAAAAATAACCCACCCTCAGTAAGATAAAATTCGTAATGTCTGGCATCCAATCAGAAATTAACAGACATGCAAAGAAGTAAAAAAGATACAACCAATAAGGAGCAGTAAAATCAATCAATTAAAACTGACTCTGAAATGAAACAGATGTTAAAACTAGCAGACAAAGATAACAAAACAGTTAGCATATCTGTATTCCATATGTTCAGAATTGAAAGTACAGGCATGAAAGACAAAAAGACCCAAATCAAACTTTTAAAGATGAAAATACAATGTATTGGGTGGGAGTAATGACAGATTAGACATTGCAGAGAAAAGATTAGTGTACTTCAAGATACAGCAACGGAAACTACCCAGAATGTACCACTGAGAGGAAAAAACTCCAATAAAATTTAAAAAGCATCCATGAGATGTGGGACAACTTCAAGTGGCCTAATATATGGGTAGTTGAAATCCTAAGAGGAGAGGATAGGAATAGAAAAACTATTCAAAGAAATGATAGTCCAAAATTTTCCAAATTGCTCATACCAGTGGTAAAGAAAAAAAGAACCTTAAATTCAGCCAGAGAAAAAAGACATTGTGTAGAGAAGAACAAAGATAAGAATGACAGCAAATTTCTCATTAGAAACAACACAAGGAAGAAAATAATAGAAGAGCAGCTATAAAGTACTGAAAGAAAAAACTGTCATATTACAATGCTACACCTAGCATAAATATCTTTCTAAACGAAACAACATGGAAAACATTACGCTAAGTGAAAGTATCTAGTGACAAAGAGCCACGTATTTAATTTTATTTATATGAAATGTCCAAAATAGGTACAGCTGTACAGACAGAAAGTAGATTATTGGTTGCAGAGAGCGGCGGGTGGGGGGGGGGGACGGGTAGAGCAAAAAAGGGGAGATACCCAAAGGGAATGGGGTTACTTTTTGAGGTGATAAAAATATTCTAAAATTGACTCTGATGATGGTCTCACAATTCTGTGAACAAACTAAAAACCACTAAATTGTATGCTCCAATAGGGTAAACTGTATGATATATGAATTATATCTCTAAAGCTGTTTATAAAACGGAAGGAGAAATAATGAAATTTTCAGAAATACATAGGTTGAAAGAAGTCATCACTGGCAGCCCCATGCTACATGTTAAAGTAAGTCCTTCAGGCAAAAGGAAAATGATACTGGATGGAAATATGATTCTCCACAAAAGAATATGAAGAACACCAGAAACGGTAACTGTATAAGCAAAGATATTATTTTTTCTTATTATTTATTTAAATCTCTTTAAAAGATAACTGACTGTTGAAACAAAATTAATAACAGTATTATAGAGTTTTAATATATGTATATAAATAAAATGTGTAATAATAGCAACATAAACATTAGGAGGAGAGAATGGAAGTATACTATCATAAGGTCCCTGTACTGTATCTGAAGTGATATATCATTTGATAGTAGGTTATGTTCATTTAAAATAAAAACTATAAACCATAAAGCAGCCACCAAAATAACAAAAGTTATAGCTAATAAGCCAACAAAAGATGTAAAAACAGAATCATTTAAAAAACTCAAAAGAAAGCTGAAAAAGAAAACCAGAACAAAGACAAATGAGACAAATAGAAAACAATTAGAGAGATGATAGGCTTAAACCTAACCAAATCAATAATTATCACATTAAATGAAAGTGCTCCAAATACTCCAATTAAAGGTAGTGATTGTCAAATTTATAAAAAAGCAAGACCTAACTTAAGACGAACAAACAGGTTAATGAAATAGAATAGAAAGTCCAGAAACACCCCCAATAAATGTATGGAAAAATTAGCTGATTTTTTACACAGATGCTAAGGTAACTCAATTAAAAAATAGCCTTTCAATAAATGGAGGTGAAACTATTGTCTACTGATATGCAAAAATAATAATAATTTTAATCCACATCTTATACCATATACAAAAAATAACTCATTTAGACCTTAGGAAAAGACTTAAACTTCTAGAAAAATACATATGAGAATATCCTCATGACCTTGGATTAGACTAAGATTTCTTAGCTACAATACCAAAAGTACATAAAAGAACAATTGGTCAATTGAATTTCATGAAAATTGAAAACTTTATTCTTCAAAAGTGACTATTAGGAAAATTAAAAATCAAGGAAAAACTTGCAAAGCGTATATCAGATAAAGAACTTGTTTCCAGAATATATTTTTTAAAAACTCTAAAACCTCAAAAATTTTTTTAAAAATCCAATTTTTTAAATGGGTAAAAAATTTAAATAGACTCTTCAGCAAAGAAAATATATGAATAGAAAATAAGCACATGAAAGGATGCTCAACATCATTAGTCATTAAGGAAATGCAAATTAAAACTACAATGATATAGCATTAAATACTTTAATAGCTTAAATTGAAAGGACTGACCAAGTATTAGCAAGGATGCAGAGGAACTGAAACTCTCATATACTGTGGGTGGGAATGAAAAATGGTACAATTGCTTTAGAAAACAGTTTGAAACTTCCTTAAAAAATTAGACATACACCTACTATATGATCCAGCCATTCTACTCCTAAAAGCTTACTCAAGAGAAAAGAAATGTCCCTACAAAGACTTGTTCTGGAATGTTCATGGCAATTTTATTTGTTATAGCCAAAACTGTGAGTAATCCATGTGTCCATCAACAAATAAACAAATACAACAACTGCAGTATATACAATAGAATACTACTTAGCAATAAAAAGCAATGAACTATTGACATATACGACATGGGTGAATCTCAAAATAATCATTTGGAGTAAAAGAAGTCAAACAAAAAAGGTTTTTTTAACTTTAAAAAATCATATTGTGCAATTCTATTTATATAAATTCTAAAAAATGCAAGCTAATATAGTGACAACAGCAGAACAGTGGTTGCAGAGAGGAAGGATAATGAGAAACAAGAGGGAAGAATTAGAAAGGAAAAGAAGAAAAATTTGGGTCATCACTGACATGTTCACTACCCTGATTGTGATGCTGGATTCACAGGTATATACACATGTCAAAATGTATTCAATTACATATTTTAAATACATGCCATTTAGTGTTTTCAATTATGTCTCAATAAAAACGGGCACATATTATTTCATAACCATAAACCATTAAAAAATATCTTAATAACTCCAAAGAAACATCTAAAGTTTTAGAAATTTCAGTTGCTATATTAAGGGAAGATATTTTAGGGGAAATAGAATCTTTAGTTCCTATAAGATATGAATCAAAAAGTCCAGAATGGCTAACATACCTTATGTGCCAGATCACAGCTGGTGATAGTTACCTATTTGTCTTATAAGTACTAACAGGAGTAAAATCTAAAATGAAAATCTACAGAATTTCAAGAGATTTATTTCACCATTCACACAAGGACTTTTCTCCTTTAGAGACCATAAAACATAAGACAAGATTCCTTCAATACCAAACTACATACCTGGGACAGAAAAAAAAAGAGCTTATCTTCTTTTCAATTACCAAGTGAGAGTCCATCACAATCATGATTCCCACAAATCATTTCTGTAGGTGTTAGGGTCTACTTTAAAGCTGCCATCCCAGTGAAACCCCCTGTAATCAATTTTACTCATCATTGAGCAGTTCAAGACTGTCTTTATAACATTCATGTTTGTAAACCGAATCACAATAATTACCAAAGATTTCTATGACTGAAGTACCCTCTGTGTCCAACCATTTAATTGCGCATGCCACAAGAGAAACTGTGCGGGACAGTGGGCGTGGATCCACACAACCCCTCCCCAAGATCATACAGAAAAATCAGACATTCTAGAATTTTATATTATTATTTTAAAAGATGATATTATCTTTTGGAGGGGAGAGGCGGCACAAAAAGAGAAACATTAGAAACCAGCAATAGTGAAATCCTTTGGGAAAAGGGACCAGGATTTGAGAACAGAAGAAAGGCTTTTACATTCTACTTTATACCTTACAGTATTTTTTAAATTTTCTACCCTTTTTATGTAACCCTAAGGCAGCAGAAGATAGCTGGATGTTGGATTTAAGACCCTTTTGTATTTGTTTTTATAATCCCCTGTATTAAATCTTTTAATAAACATAATTTTTAATTATGTTCGTCCTCCATCATCACATTCCAAACCAGAAGGGACCACAGCGATCTCTTAATCCAAGATCTTCATTTTATAGATAAAAAGTAATGCTCAGAGTGGAGAACCAGTCTCCCCAAGTCTCCACAGAGTAATTGCTATTGCCAATCCAGGAACTAAGGCTTCCTAACTTATAATACATTTTACCAAATTTCGATTCTGTGCTTACGTATTAAGATTCTAAAATAAACTTTTTAAAAGTCTTGAGCATACCAATATTCTGCATGTCACATCTTGAAGCAAAAGGTACCAAAGTGGAAAACTATCGGATGAGAATTGCAGGAACTTAAGGAGACTAATGAGGGATATAGAACTTTTCTAGTCACTCCTGAATTTCTTTGAAGCAACCTCATGGGAAGAGGTAGGGAACATGGTCTGTGTGGTTCTAGAAGGAAAATCTAGGTCCCATGGGAAGAAGTCCAAGAGGGTAAATGCCTGTGGTCCAGCCCTCCACAATGAAGAATAGTGTGTGGCTGTTCGTGTCTGTGTGTGCACGCATGTGCACACACAAGTGCATACACACACATGCACATGCAGTGATTTCAACAATAACATACCAGCTATGTTGGAGAAAGAACTAAACATGAGAAGGATAACTTAGATGTACTTCAAGGTTTTTTCCCCTGAGGGCCCAGCCCAGAGCTTCACACACTATGGTTACTCCTTAGGCACAGGCCACCTTATTAAATCATTCTGTTCCTTGTCTCCTTTCATTTGGAAGGCACTGCCTTATCTCCTATAGATATTCCCATGAAATAAACGAGTTACACTTGGCTTTGCAGGAATAAAGCTTTAAATCCGCAGCAATCACTGGACAGGTGATCAAAGTAAAACCACTGGTTTCCACAAATAGCCAAGGAAAAGAACTCCTAAACAGAAGTAGGCAAAGTTCCGAAGGGGATGTGGCCTAGTTGGTGAATCCCAATCTTTCCATTTCATTACCCTTCAGTCTCATTGGGTTTTTGGTGGTTTTATGTTTTGTCTGTTTTCTTGTTTGTTTTGCTCTCATTTCAAAGCATCCTGTCTGTTCAAACAGCAGCAAAGCAGCCAAATGATCTTAAACAGCCAAAGGGTTCTGGGTCTTATTTAAAGTAATATTAAATATGGCTTCCAAACTTCCTTAGGCAAGACCACTTTTGTATCTTCTTCAGGGAATAGAGTAAAAAGTGAGCATAAACAGAATAAGAAGTGAGCTGAACACTGAGTATGATCAAAAAAAGACTATTTTACCTCATTGGTGAATTTTTTCATTAATTTATTTATCCATGTAATAGTAAAAAAAAATAATGTGTAAAGAATGTGTGAGCTTTGGCCAGAAAGACAAGTTCTTTACACTTTAGAAAGTGACTTAGCTTTTGAGTCTCAAGTTCACCCAGTATAAAATGGGATTGATAATAAATTACTGCTGATCTTCAAATTTATACATTGTTCTAGTTTGGGGCATCCTTAATTAAATTATATATAAGTCTCTCAAACTCAGCACATCTAAATATTCTTCCCTCTGCAAACCTATACAATCTCCCAAAATTCTCTGTTCCTCATTGCGTCACCACACACATGACCATAAATCTGAGAGTCATACTAAATAATATATCATTATTACAGACTTCCAGTCAAGATAGAGGGGGAGGTTAACACTGTGCTCATCTCCTCCCATGACCACATCAAAATTACAACTAAACTGTGAAACCACCACCATTGAGGACCGTCTAAAGATTAGCAGAACAAAGTCCTATAACTAAGGATATACAGAAGCCACGTTGAGACTGGAGGAGGGGTGGAGACATGGAACGAGGCAGTCCAATACCCATGTATGATGGTTAAAAATTGAGAGAGATATCTCGGCTGCAGATGTTCCGCCTGAGGAAAAAGGGATCCCAGCCCCACACCAGACTCCCCAGTCCAGGGTTCTAGTGCTGGGAAGAGAAATCTCCACAACTTCTGGCTGTGAAAAACAGCAGAGAATGAGAGACAGAAGGCATCTAGAGTCACAGGCATTCCTCATTAAGGGCCCACACATGGACTTACCCACTGATGGACTCACTTGCTCTGAGCTCCAGTGCTGGGGCAGCAGCTCAAAAAGTGTCAGGGACAGGAGACCAGGCAAAATGGCATAAATGATAGAGGCTGTGTTCATCTGCTCTTGCGACCACACCAAAGTTGTGATGGAAACATGGAGCAAACAGCAAGCAGAGTTGTCCGGGTCTAAATAAACAGAAGCCCTGCAATTAAGGAGAGAAATAAGAAATCAGCCTCCAATGGTAGGGGGTAGGAGGGGGCAAAGACGCAAGGCTGCCAGGTCCCTAGCAGCTGATTGGGACAGAGGCATCATCAAACTAGATAACAGAGGTCACTCCACCCAGAGGATTCCCGGAAACTCAGCCTCCTCCAATTCATGGTCCTACCCAAGCCACATCTAGTTGGCAAGTCCTGTGCCCCTTACTGAGCAGCTCCAAGACCCACACTGGTAGCAACTGGCCTCGGTTTCTGGCATGCCCTCTTGAGGCAACTATAAGCACAGCATCTATGGATTGCTTGCTGAATCTTAACAGGTGGCCCCAGAGGGGCACAAGCTGGGGCTAAACTTGGCCTGCAGCTAAACCCTTCTCAGGACTGTGCCACTAGACACCTACTACACAAAACCATGCTAATAAGACCAACAAACTTAAGAGCTCTGCTTAGTACACAGAAACAGACACAGAAAGGCAGCCAGAATGGGAAAACAAAGAAACAGAACCCATATGAAAGAACAGACCAGAGATCCAGGAAAAAGGGAGTCAGGCGAGCTAACAGATGCCAAATTCAAAACACTGGTTATAAGGATGCTCAATGAACTTAGGAGAAGTGTAGATGAACTCAGTGAGAATTTTAACAAAGAGATAAAAAATATATAAAAGTGGAAAGTGAAAGTATAAAAGGGAACCAGTCAGAAATGAAGAATACATTATCTGAGATAAAAAGTATACTAGAGGGAAACGACAGAGGATTGAAGCACCAATGTAGAGGATGGGGAAGCCAAGGGCACCTAATCAGAACAGCAAGAAAAAAGAAGCCAAGAATATGATAATAATGTAAGGAGCCTATGGGACAAAATTAAATGAAACAATAACCATGTAATAGGGGTACCTAAAGGAGAAGAGGGAGAACAAGAAGTTGAAAACCCATTTGAAGAAAAAATTATGGAAAATGTCCCTAACCTAGTGAAGGAAATAGATATACAACCGCAGGAAGCTCAGAGATTCCCAAAAAAGATGAACCCAAGAGGCCCATACCAATATACATCATAATTAAAATGCCAAAGTTTAAGAATCTTAAAAGAGAATCTTAAAAGCAGCAAGAGAAAAACCTACAATGGAGCAACTATAAGACTGGCAGCTGATTTCTCAAAAGAAACTTTGCAGGACAGAAGGGCTTGGCACAAAATATTTAACATAATGAAGACCCATGATCTACAACCAAGAATACTTTATCCAGCAAAGCTATCACTCAGAGTTGAAGAACAGATAAAAAGCTTCCCAGACCAAAAAAAAAAAAAAAAAAACGCTAAAGGAATTCATCAACACCAAGCCAGTATTACAAGAAATGTTGGAGAGACTTCTTTAAGAAGAAAAAAACACGTATAAAAAACATGAGTAAAGAATGGTAATAACTACATGTCACCAAGATTATTGTACCCAGCAAGGTTATCATTTAGAATTAAAAGACAGAACTTCCCAGACAAGATAAAGCTAAAGGAGTTCATCAGCACCAAGTCAGGATTACAAGAAATGTTAGAGAGACTTCTTTATGAACAAAAAAACATGTATAAAAAACATGAATAAAGAATGATAATAACTACATATCACCAAGATTACTGTACCCAGCAAGGTCATCATTTAGAATTAAAAGACAGAACTTCCCAGACAAGAAAAAGCTAAAGGAGTTCATCAACACCAAAACAGTATTACCAAAAATGTTAAAGAACTTCTTTTAAAAAAAAGGGAAAAAAAAGATCAAAAATATGAATAATAAAATGGCGATAACTATATACCTATAAATAATCACAGTGAATGTAAATGAATTAAATGCTCTAATCAAAAGACATAGGGTAGCTGAATAAATAAGACAACAAGGCCTATACATGCTGCCTACAGAAGACCCATTTCTAATAAAAGACACACAGAGACTGAAAGTAAAGGAATGGAAAAAGATATTTCATGAAATGGAAACAAAAAAAAAAAAAAAGCTGAGGTAGCAATATTTATATCAGACAAAGTAGACAAAATAGACTTTAAAACATAGACTATAATAAGAGACAAAGGAGTACCCAGCAATTCCACTTCTGGGTATTGATCTAAGGAAACCCACAACACTGATTTGAAAAGACATTTACATCCCTATGTTCACTGCAGCATTATTTACAATAGCCAAGATATGGAAGCAACCTAAGCATCCATCAATATACAAATAGACAAAGAGGAGTTAGTACATATGTCCAATGGAGCCATAAAAAAGAATGAAATCTTGCCATTTGCAACAACATGGATGAAGCTGGAGGGTATTATGCTGAGTGAAATAAGTCAAAGAAAGATTAATATCATATGATTTCACCTATATATGAATCAAAAAAAAATAAAAATAAATGAACAAACAAAACAGAAATAAACTCATAGACACAGAGTACATTTCGAGGGTTGCCAGATGGGAGGAGTTTGGGGGATGGGTGAAAAGGGAAAGGGATTAAGATGAGCAAATTGCCAGTTGTAAAATACAGCATAAGGAACATAGTAAATAATACTGTAATAACTATGTATGGTGTCAGATAGGTACTAGACTTATCAGGGTGATCACTTAGTAAGTTCTATAAATGTCTAATCATTATGTTGTATAACTGAAACTAATATAATATTGTATGTCAACTGTAATTGACAAAGAAACATTATTTTAAAATATATATATACACACACATATATATCACTTTTCTTCTTTCCCACACACATTGATCCAGGCATCAAGTTCTGCTATTTAAAAAGGAATATTATGCAGTCATTAAAATAAGATTGAAAGATATCTAATGCCTTAGAATGATGTTCCAAAAGCATGTGTTCACACACACACAGGATAAGGTAGGAGGGAGAAAAGGAGGTGAGTAGATAGATAAAACAACAAATTGTTTTCAGGAGTTACCTAAAGGATGTTAGGAATGGTGTTGTTTTCTTTTTGTTTATTAGTATGTATAAATTTTCTAAAATGACTACTAATCAAAGGACAAAGTTCTGTCTTTAATTATGAGAATTAGCTAAGGAAGAGAATCCTTTGATGAAAATAACAGAACAAAAAAACCCTGCTGTTAGTAGACCAAAAGCAGCAGCATGAAGCAGTGTTTATGACACAGACCTAGAGTCGGACTGCCTGGCCGGAAGTCCAGCTCAGCCTCTTCTCGAAATGACTTAACCTCTATTAAGTTTCCTCATCTGTAAAATGGGGATAATATTAATACAAACTGCATAGGATCAATGTGACAATTAAATGAAATACTACATGTAAAATCATTTAAATATAACCTATAACACAGCAAGGATTGTTTAAATGCTGCTTCTATCAGTGGTAATAGTAGCACAAATATCTTCATCATCACCATCATCATTCTCTCTGTCCTGCTCCAGGCCCTTAATTTCTCTCACTTGAACTATTTCAACAACCTTCTAATTATTCCTCCTGCTTTTATCATTGCACGTTGTAAATTCATCTTCCTGTCAGTAGCCATATTGATCCAGCTAAAGACAATTTTAACCATGTCACATTTTTTTTTAACAATCCAATTTATTTATTTAATTTTTTTAGGTGAGGCAACCCTTGGTTGACCTCACAGATTGCAAGGACCTTGTCAATTTACAATCCCTTATTTTTTATTTTTTTATGCCTACAGCACCTGGTCTTCCTAGGTGGTCTCCCATCCAAGCACTAACCAGACCCAACCTTGCTTAGCTTCCGCATGTCACATTATTTATAGATAATATGTTCATCTTAGTGTGATATAGAGTTACCAGTTTTGATTTGGCCCCTACCCATTGTCCTTTCCTCACCTCCAAAATATTTACTTTGTACTTTAGGGTATGCTCACTCGAAACTGCCTCCCACAAACTCTGGTGAAACCCCAAATTTCCCGCAAATCTGTAGTTTCACATCTTCTGGCTTTGTTTATGCTGTTTTCTTTTAGGAATGTCCAACTCCTCTTTTTTCCTTTGGATGACTCATCTGTTTATTCATTCTGGTTCATCATAGGCCACATTCAGAAGCTTTCCCTGAAACCCCAGATATCACTCCCCTCCTTTTTTTATTTAATACCCAGTGCTCTATTATGAAATGTTCTGACTGTGTGATTATGTTGCACACCACACTGGGAAGCTCAAGGGCAGGGCCTATGTTTATTTTCTTTGTATACCCAGATTCTAGCTTTGCACAGACACTCAGGTATTTGTTTGACCAAACATATTTATATAACAACCTCATGAGGTGTTGTGGGATTAACTGAAATGGCAATTCCCTCCTTTTGATTGCCTCTTTAAATCAAAAGAAACTACTGGAAAAAAAAAAAAAACTAAGCACCTATCACATGTCAACTTTAAACTAAGTACTGTGGAATTGAAAATGACTGCATAATACAAAAACGGTATTAAGATTCTTAGAAAATAATTATAGTTTGAAGTAACATTTGATAAAGTCCAAAGACAAGATACAAAAAAAAAAAAAAAAAAGGGTTAAGGGAATTAGCAAAGGGATTATATTCTTTGTTATATTCAGTACCCCAAGACCTGTGAGGTTGGACCCTTGAGGGCTTAGAGCTCCAAGGAGCTCTCCCAGAGAGAAGGGCAGCCACACAGCAGCTGGGTGAAAAGTGCTCTATGTTTTGCCTTCTGCTTGTACTGTTTCTTTTTATTCCACAGCAGCACCCAGAAATATCCTGCTCACTTCTTAGAATACCACAGTGGCCCCAAACATGTCTTCTGTGTCTTAAGTAGAGCAGGTAGGCTGATACATTCGAAAAACAGCTTCAATAAGCACCAAAATGGGGAGAAAGTGAAGGAAAACATAACAGCAGAAACTGATGGTCAATATCCAAAGTAAACATTTGTGTGTCCAAATATCAATAAAAGCATAAACACACACACAGAGTATACTTAAAGCAGTTGCCATAGTGCCTAAGGATTAAGAAGTTCCTCAGGCAACTAGCAGTTATAATTTCCTCAGAACAAGCCTATGAGATGGGCACATTTCACAAACAAGGAAACTGAGGCTCAGAATGATAAGGAAAACTGCTCAAAGTCACAAGGTCAGTTGTAGAGACAAAATTCAAATCAGTATCTATTGGATTGCAGAGTCTACATTCTTTTCATCACACTAAACTGCCTGCTTAGCCTGCTGTATTCCCCTACACATGCAATAGATTTCTCTTCTGATCAATACTACCTATTACCCTAAGCTATGCCTGGTAAACACTGATTTGTGTGTAGCTTCAAAACATTCACCTCCAATTGGCAGAGGCCAGCCTAGCTTCGGAAGGGAAGATGATCCGAAATAAATCCATATGTTCTGTGTTTTAGTCTATTCTGTATCTAGCCCAGTTTCCTGATGTCCACAGTGAATTACTCCCAGGAGCATCCCAACCTGGCCATATCACGATGGTAGGCAAGAAACACAATGTTGAGAACTGTATATACAGGTTGCTCATAGTCATTGAAATAACCAAAAGAG
The DNA here is from genome assembly GCF_014176215.1 of Rousettus aegyptiacus. Lineage (NCBI taxonomy): Eukaryota > Metazoa > Chordata > Mammalia > Chiroptera > Pteropodidae > Rousettus > Rousettus aegyptiacus. The sequence continues at coordinate 19,944,039 of NW_023416289.1, forward strand.
GGAGTGAAAATAATGGGAGGTCTATCCCCCACCATGTAAGATAGAAAAGAGCAATTTCAGTTCCCACCACAGAAGACAAAGCATAAACTTTGGTGTTTGGTGTCTGCACCAGAATTTAAAGCTTTGGAACTGAGAACTCTGTTTTCTTATCTGTAAAACGGGTTATGAGGATTTAAAATAATAAGTATAACTTCCCCAACCCTTTGTAAAGTAGGTTAAAAAATGTTACTATTGTGAATACTGGTAACATATAGTAGTGGTACTGTTCTAGCATATAGACACAGGTAATAACAGCTGGCTCTGGGAAGTCCTTAATGAATTATATAGGCTCTTGAAAACCAGCTCCTACATGGGTCCTCTCCCTTCAGCATGGGACCATGTACAGACAACTTACAGAGTCAGGGGCTTGACAAAGCACATGTGAAAAGACACAGCACAATCTCCTACTCTTCCTTGAGGGGCTACCAATCTTCTGATGAATGAAGAGAATAAGTGTAGGTAATGAGGCAGAGTGGTGGGAAGCACTCCACAATGAATATTCAAATCCCAGCTGCCATTCCCAAGTCCCCAGAATCCACATACCCTGATCTGAAGTAAATGAAAAATAAGAGAGCAAGTAATAAGCTAACAACCCACTTCAGAAATGTCTGCTTTTATTCTGTTGAGCAGCTCCTTACGTTCTGATGGATCCTGCTCACGTGCCAGTGTGCGATTCTAATCAGAATGAAATTTCCTAATCATAGCAATATTACAAAATCCTCTATCCTGAATCTATCAGGACTTGTAGAAAAATAAATACCTTGTGTTTACAGACCTCTGCAAAGGGAACTGAGTCATCAGCTCACAGCTCTTTCTATCCCAGGCATATTCCTAATGCTCCCAGGCCACAGAGCAATACTGATCACTTCCTGTGTATCTGGTTTATCTGACTATGACTTGACCTTTCACTCATGTCTTGTGAATAAAGGTCGCAATTGTCCTCCCTCCTGCTCTGACTCAGGACAGCACACATAACATATTCTGACTGTATGTCGTTCTGGTCATTTAACTTTCCTCTGCCTCATTTTTCTTATACGTACAGCCATTGGTCAAGACATAGTGTCCCATCGAGCACTGAATACTCTGATGCAGGAGAGTACCTCTTACGAGGTTGATAAGAAGATGTCAGAGAGAGTGATATGGATAGGAAATATATACAGCTAATGGAGCAGGCCATAAAGTAACTGGGCTCCATCTATGTTTGATTAGGAGTGTAAAAAGAAGAGGAAAAAATCAAGTTACTGGTCTACAGTATCTTACAAAATTAATTAAAAGGAAAAGTGTCACATTTCCTCATTATAAACAATGACTCTCACCTTTGGACCAACTCCTGCAAGTCTACCTTGGCCCCTCATCAGGTGGATAGCATTGTTTGAAGTCAATTCAGTACCCCAAAATTTAAATACTTGTATATCCCCCAAGTCTGCCCCATTTCTACTCTTTTAGTTACTTTGACTGGATATTCTACACCCATCTTTGATTCCGTCCTCAACTACCAAGCCCTTCAATATCTCTACTCTTCCATACCCCTTCTTTATCCCAGTGTAAAAAGCTCCAGACCTATACCTCCCTAACTAGCTCATCTTGCCTTGAGTATCTACATTTCAGTGTATCAAGTCAATCTCTATGATTTTAACCTTTTCAAAATAAAACTCTTGTTCTGAAACACTAAATGCTCCCCGTTGCCTCAAAACAAAAGCCCACATATTTCAGCCTGCCATTCAAGTATTTTCACAATCTGACACCAAACGGCCTGCCTCCATCAGCCCTTGCTGTCTCTGTGCTTTAATTCTAGGATCCACCCAAGCTAAACTAAATGTTGATCCAGTGTAAGCTACTGCTTCCACTCTGCAAACATATGTTCACGATGTTTCCCACCTGCCAGGAATCCTTAATCCATCCATCTGTTCATATCTAAATCATTAAGCATTGAGGTCCAACTGAAATTACCCTCTTCCTGAAGATGTCCCCAAACTCCCAGACAGACGGATCTCTCTCTTCTCTGAACCCCAAGGCCCTCTCTCATGGCATTTATCACAGTGTGACGACTCCACAGACCGAGTGTTTCACCATTTCACTCAACTTCCTCTCGCAACACAACAAATCAATCTCTGAGGAGTCTGAATCCTGACTTGGCCATTTATCAGATCTTGAACTGTGGGCTATTTATTTAACTATTGGCCTCCATTTGCTTTCTTATAAAATGGAGATAAGAATGATTCCTACTGCACTGGGTTAGTATGAGGATTTCGTGAGATAATATATGTCAGGTACTTAGCCTTCAGTCTGCCCAATAAGGACTCACTGAATTTTAACTATGATTCTTATTTATTATTATCTGTGGAAAATACTCTCCCAAAAAGGGTTATCAGCAATTCCTTCCTTCTCTGTATATGCTGCTTCACTGAGAATCAAGGCTGACATTGTGACTTTCCTCAAACACAAGAGAAGTGATATCATCTCTGCTCCTCTTCTTTAAGAAGCCTAGTGGCTTCCACTGTCTCTCTGGTAAAGCAAGTCACCTTGCTGTAAAGAAATTTGGACTATATTACCGAATGATGAGACGCCATAAGGAAAGAGAAAGGCCAAATGGAGAAACGCTGAGGCACCAGACATGTGAATGAAGAAATCATATTGGATCTTCCAGCCAAGCCCAACAGCCAGCTGAACGCATCTGCATGAGAGCCCCCCATCGAAGTGAGACAAGTAGAAGAACCTTCATACTAAGCCCCAGCACACCCACAGCCAACCCATAGGTTTATGAAAAATTTTAAATTATTATATAGATAACTAAAGCAATATCCATTCATTTTCTCTTCTATTAGACCATGAGCTTATCAAAGGCAAGGACCATATTAAATTTTTATCTGTATTGCCAGTTCCTAGACAGACAAAAATCTGAATTCATATATCACCAGAGGAGTGAGTATGTGAGTGGCTGAGGCAGAGTGCTTAAACAGTAAGCTACTGAATGAATTCTTTCCTGTCTCTATGAGAATACTAGAAATGCAAAATCAAAGCCCAGGGAAGAAAAACATTAATACAATCTGACAATGTAAGCGAGGGAACCTCATCTTTGAAAACTATGCTCAATGTCCTGGTTAAACGGGTTTCTTCCAAAACAGCCTGGCTGCCTATCAACTTCTAAGACAGATACAACATCCATAGGGAAGGGAAGTGGAAAACTTGGGTCATGGATTTATTGCACCAAGTTGAAATTACAGAGGGAAACAGAAGGGAAATTAAATGTTCTGTGAAGTTTACATTTTTCTATCCATTCATTCAGTGATTGCTTATTCATCTGTCTTGGCTCTAGAAAGTTGGGTCTTTAAGCATTGAAAGAGCTTCCTTCTGTCACTACTGCAGGATGATACCAAATGCACCACCTCTTAAGATTATACCTTGTCTAATAGAGCCTAGCTCTGTCCATTTAAGCCTGACAGCCCGTTCCCACATCAGAAGGCCTAAAAAAAGTCATCTCCAACAGCTTTTTCTCAAGCTTCGTCTTAAACCATCACCCTCTTGCTTTGTTTTTGCCTTTGTCTTTTCTGTCTAGGATCTTGCATGGGCTCTCAGACTCTTACTGTGCAAGAAAGGGCCTGACATCAAGCTCTCTACACCAACTGTGATGCTTTCTTTTCACATGAATTTCCCTTCTTCTGGTTATTGTGGACAAAATGAAAACGCTCATTCATATGGGCCTGGCCACAACATCCAGTATAAATCTGTAATTTCTATAGTCCCTAATGTACTATAATGCCAGATGTTCTCAGCAGTTGTCACTCCATTTTTCATCATGTGAAAAGTCATGCCCTCCCCAGTAATTTTTGTTAATTCCCAAGACCCTTATATTCTCACTGCCACTTCTTGCTGTAACTCCCTGAATTCACTGAATTCTTGCTCCTGATTTTAATTATGCCAGATGTTCATTTACTGAGCCTCAAATATCTTTCTTACAGCATCAGATATTTCTCAGTCTTTCATATGTGAATGTAACAAAACCCAATTACTGTTGTCTAGAACATATGATGTAGTGGAGGTGACAGAAAAATTAATAGGCAATTAAACACTGTGGTTAAGTGCTCAAGTGCTCCTACAGGACAATTAGAATGTGCTACATAAGCACCTCATGCAAGGGGTGAGCTGGGAGGTCAAAAAAAGCTTCCCGGGGAAATAGAAGCAGAGATACCTACATACTTACTACTCAAAGTGTGGTCTACGAAAATAGACAAATTGCACAATTATAGCTAGAGATTTCAGTATCTCTCTCTTGCTTGCTCTCTTTCTCAATAATTGACAGAACACGTGGACAGGGAAATCAACGAGGAGGAGGAGGAGTCCTGTGTTCCACCAGCGATGCCCAGGAGGTTGCAGGACCCAAGAGAGACTGGGCCCAATGGCACATCTACACAAACGAATATGTGGTCAGGATTGGCAGAGTCCCATGTCCTGAGTATGCCAAGGAAGGGTGGAGGATCACCTGAAGGATAAGAAAACATGGACATCTCAAAGATCCCCTGGGAGAATGGACGGCCGAGGCCCAAACGCCCACTTAGGAATCCCCAAAAGTAAAACATGCAACATGACTCTTGAGGTGGCCACAACCATTACTATCAACCTGTTCAAGATGTGGACTTAAAATAGAAAATGCTTGCTTTTAAAATAAAGGTATATTTATTTCATATCTTTGTGGACTGAGATTCGAGCTTCCTACATATACACATGCTGTGTATAAATGTTAAGTGTAGAAGGAACATTCGTATTGGTTTCCTCTGGGGAGAGAGACAGGAAATGGGGAGGGAATCTTTTTCTTCTCATTTTATCTGTGTCCTTTCCAGTTAATGTACATCCATGTTAGACTTTTAAAATTTAAAAACTGTAAACAGTAACATTGGGCCTTATTTGTTTACTATTTATACAAATTATTATAAAAATCTAATTTTTTCCTTAAGTAAACACAATGCAAAGCAGAGCAAAAGGGCTTAATAGGGGGTTTTGGCACATGGCCTTAAGTGGCTTGGCATTTTGTAAAGTTTCCATGAAGTTAAAAATATATATGTGGGGATGGGGGTGAATAGGCAATAGCATAAAGGATTTTTAGGGCAGTGAAAAGATTCTGTATCATATCGTAACAACCGATACATTTGTCCAAACCTATAGAATGCACAATGCCAAGAGTGAACTGTAATGCACGCTATGGACTTTGAGTGATCATGATGAGTCAGTGGAGGTTCATCATTCCGACAAACGCACCTCTCTGGCTGAGGGTGTTGATCGCAGAGGAAGCCGTGTCTCCACCTTCCATTCAATCTTGCCATGAACCTAAAACTGCTCTAACATAGTATTTAAAATATAAGATTTAAAATAAATAAATAAATAAAATATGCCATACATTTTACTCCAGAATACATCCATTTTTTTGGTCCAATTTATAAATTTTTAAAGTTACTTTCTGGTAAAATCACTTAATTCTCTTCCAAAAGCAGATAGATTTGTCCAGGTAAAACACTCAGCCCTTGCAGTGTCCGGCATGGAGCATTCTGACACGTTCACCACGAGATGGCAGCATCTGCCCACAGATGCTACAATAGGCCTAGCGGATCTCTGCAACATCTTGGAACATGCTTAAGAAACGCTAGAGTCCTGAGCCCTCCCTACCTGTTGGGGGCAGAGGAGGGTGATTCAGAAAAGATCTGGTAGAGGATAGTTCTCTCCGAAGGTACACACACACACGTTTCTACCCTCATTCGCTTAGGTCCTGTTACCTTTTAAACAGGTATGGCTATTTTAAACACATACACACAATGTCGAAGCTGAGAAAATGCCCCCAACACTGTATCTCAAGGATCTTGCATTAGTTCTTTACTTCCTATTTGAACACAGAAGTCGCTAAAGAGGTAGCATATTAAATAATAGTTTCAGTGTCTGGATATGTTAGCTCTTAATGTCAACCAGGTCACCATGGGTGGGGGTTATAGTCTGTACAGCCAGGAACTTCGGGAAACCACAAATAAATGAATCACCAACGCTCACTGAGTACTTTCTGGTGCCAGGCACCATAAAGTAATTTTATCCCCTTATTTCACTTCAGGTAACTGATTTTCCTTGTGGGTTTGGTTACTTCTCCATTGTCTGACACTACCTAGTGGTAGAAAAGAGATTCAAACTCAAATTTGTCTTACCACAAACCCCTTCTTTCTGCTATCACTTTATTGTAGTGTTCATTTACTTTATTGCTTTTCCTACTATACTGGAGGGGTGGGGACAAGACTATCCAATTCTCTGAAAAGAATTTAGTGCCATTTGTGGCTTCTTCCCTTTTACAAATAGGATCCAGTCGAATTAAAGAATTTGCCAAATCCTAAAGAGAAGTTTCCCACTGCAGACAAGTCCTAATTAAATAGAATGGAATGTGGAACTCTCATCAATAGGAATCCTCAATGGTGTTGCATAAAATGCATTTTTCTGTGCTCAGAACAGCACCTAAAATGTCTCGTCATGTCCACAAAAGAATGTCTCAACCTACAGAAAAGTTTCATAAGAGTTATTTGAGCCAAATTTTTGAGGACATGCCCAGAAGCAAGATCTCAATAGATTGAGAAAATGCTCTAGAAAATGGCAGTTTCGCAGTTTCTCTTATGCATTTGTAACCAAAGGTGAAATCCATTGGCGGTAGATTAAGGGGGTGGGAGAAAGCAAAGCAGGGAAATCTCTAGGACTGGATTAAAAGCAAAATGGAGAAACACATACTTCCTTTACACTGGTGGGTACAGGTGAGTAAAAAATTAACACAACACATAGAGATGGTGTGCAGGGAACAAGACAATATCAAAGGACTCTGTGATCTCCTGTTCTGGGGGACTTGTGCTCTGAGGCCAGCAGTAGTGCCTTCAAGAGGTACAGAAAAAAAAAAAATTAAACACTTCAAAGGTATGGTAGCCTAGCTGCGCAAGAACAATAGACAGGACTGCTTAAGGTAAAGATTGGCCTTTGCTAAGGGAACTATAGGCTTAGAACAGTGACTACCTGCCATGACCTGCCCACTTAGGAATTTGTGACCAGACCATCCTGAGTAGTTACTTTCAGTCACTGAGCTTGTCAGGCCTGCCATATGGCCCCTCCAGAAAGCTTGTCAGGTTTTATTACATAGCTCCTTTTTCGTTCTCGACTACAATTAACATTTTAAGTTACATAAAAATTGCCTCACTTGATCCCCAAAATGTTAATATATAAAATAAACTGTGCAATCTTAGTTTGAGGTTAGATGTTGCATAACTCTGACCCACAAGGCTTTTTTTATCTGCTACTGCTGGCCCCAGGGCCATTTAATCAGCAAATCAATAGTCTTAGGTTGCACTGATAAAAGAATCAAGTTCTAAGGAGTGGAAGAAATTGTCACAGTCTCCTCTGCCTTAGTCACCTTGGTTACCTCTCCTGCTGGTGCTAAATTCCACATTTTATAATGGGCTTCCTTTACCTGAAGAATGGATTTTGATGCCAATTTCTTAGCATTACATTTAAGATGAGTTTGGTTAATCAAAGAAAAATCAGGAAGGCCGGGGTTTCAGGCCTGACATCCACAGTGTCTTCAGCTGTTTCTCCTGCCATGGGCTAAAGAAGGGATGGTTTAATCAGGGGAGCATGATGCCTGTACTCAAATATGCACAGCATTTTGTTTTGGGTTGTTGTGTTTTTTTTTTTTTTTTTTCCTGGCTCTGATGATCAGATGCACACCTATGAATCAAAGGTACACAGTTTTTCTCATTATAAGGAAGAGCATTGTCACACTGAGTGCTGTCCCACAATGGAACAGGTGGCCTGGTGAGGGCATCAATAAATATTTGATGAACCAATAAGCGCCATAAGCAGAAAATTCTTCCATATATATGACCTGTTATGCCAAATTCTAGATGCACAAAGGTGTCTGAGGTGGGCTCTGTCTCTGTCCTCACAGGGCCTTCACAGAGAAATAGACAGGAAAAATAAAAAAGGAATTATAATTATAAAACATGAAATGTACTATAATAAGAACAGAGTACAAAGGAGCCCACCCAAGTGGCACCTGATCCTGACCCCAGCTGGTCAGAGAAAGATTCCCAGAGAATAGTTACCTAATTTGAGATCTAAATAGTGAAGGGAGTTAAGTGAATAAGATAGGAGAGGATTTCTCACTGAGAACAATGTTCCTTCCCAAACACGGTTTTCTGTGACATATGTGATCTTTACAAACACAAAGAAAAACAGCCCATGGTAATCAGTTATCTGCTGCTGTATAACAAGCTATCCAAATGTTCTGTGTCTTAAAATCACAACCATTGATGCGTTCATGATTTGGCATTCGGGCTGGAGTCACACGGAAGTTCTGGCTTACCGGAGCTGCTCACTCACATGGCCACAGTCATCTGACAGCTCAACTGGCATGAACCAACCAAACTGCCTTGGCTGGCGTACCCTACTACTCCTCCACTGGCCTCCCACGCTCTGGAAAGCTTCTTTACATGGTGATCTCAGGGCTGCAGTCCAAGAGGGAAAAGAAGGAAGTTTTAAGGCATCAGGGGACTCACGCTCTGGAACCCACATAGCATCATGTCTGCCACGTTCTATTGATCGAAGCCAGTTATAAGGCCAGTTTGGATTCAAGGAATAGGAATACAGACTCTTCCTTTTTATGGGAGATTCTGTACAATATTGTGGTTATGTTTTTCACACTATCACAAGTATGCTGAGAAAACCCAAACTGGAGAAAATTAGGAAAGATGCCCGAGAAGACATGGAGCTTGAGCTCAGTCTTAAAGGATGAGCAGTAAGATTTTGTTGAGGAAAGCAGGAGGAGCACCCATGTGACAATGGCATGGAGGTATCAGAGAGGGCAGATGACTTGTTTTGAAAAGAACATGGGGATTTGTATGAGACTCAGGGAACAAAATTGTGGGGAAAGACACAGCAGAAGAACATTATCACACTTAGCATTGTCCCACATGCATTTGGCTGTTTGGACAATATCATTAAGGTGTTTGATAAATGAAGGACATTGAGAGAACATTTTTAATCAGGGGAGTTGGGCAATGAGACTTTTTCTCGTATATCTGAAATGCCATTTCATAGGTACTGTATGAAGCAGCATCCAAGCTATTTTGTTCCTATGGATCTGGTTAAGACTTTAACTCTCTGTACTCCCTGTTGTCCCTGACTTGATCATTTTCTGAGTCCTTTTTTTGATATCAATTCACTCACAGTGGAGGAGAGATGGAATGAATGTCTGTCCTCAACATGTTGCAAAGACCCCAATCTGACATAATGGACGCTGAAACTAAAAGACCATTATGACAGAAAACATGAAGGTAAATGGTTAACATCTAAGCCCTCCAGTTGGATTTTCACAAGATATTTGTTTCTATTTGTCCTCAATCAGTAGGAAGAAGATATTTCATTGTTACAAGGCTGGAGAGAAAAAGAACTGAGATAGCAGTTCTTGAACTCATCAACTTTAGCAAAGCCGCACAGAGGTGGCTTGCATTGCCCAAGGTCACATGGCCCAAATGATTTAAGCCACAAGAACAGATAGTAAATTTTTCCTCAAATTGTGGTCACTCTGGGGCAGGAACTAACATGACTCATGATTAAAGTGTAGTCACAAAAGACCACATATTGTCATTGTGTGATTTCATTTATATAAAAGGTCCAAAATAGGCAAATCTATGGAGACAGAAAGTAACCTAGTAGTGCAGGGGGGGGAAGGGGAAGGAACAGAGGTTAGCTGCTAAAGGATACAGGATTTCTTTTGAAGATGATGGAAATGTTCAAAAATCGATTGTGGTGATGGTTACATAACTCTGTAAATGTATTAAAAATCATTCAATTGCATACCTTAAATACATGACTCATATGGTATGTGAACAATATATCAATAAAGCTGTTCCCAAAATTAAATTAAGTTAAAGCACAAACTCTTTTTATACAAATCCTGTCTTTTGGAGGCTGGCTGGCAACCATCCTCTAATCTAACCTTTAAGCCGAGAAAGTGTTTTCAAAATCAACAGGAGTCATATTCTCAAGACAAATATAATAAATGTTTACTCCTAATTGTGCCCTTTGTTTAACTCAAAGGGAGCACCTACAGGCATGCGAGTCAAGAATCCAACAAGTGACTAGAAAACTTTTGCAAGACTGTGGATGATATGTCCCTGGGCCTAATCCCCCAGGGGCAGACAGGTCTGGGGCTACTCACGCTGCAGGGTGAGTTCATCACTAAACTGTCTTTCTAACAAAGTACATTCTAGGTTGTACTGAGCCCTAAAAAAAATTAGATGAGTGAATCTAACATCCGGCCAATATTTGAGCCGAGAGTCAGCAAGATGGCAGCTGCCAGGGGAGACTCCTCTTGGTTGGCTTACACAGACCAAGATGAGCACAACCATGATCACGTATCCTGTTCATGAGGACTTTCACAGAAAGTGGGTCTTATGGGATACTCCCCTCAGTCATTGTCACGGAAGAGTTATTATCACATCTTTTTGCACATGAAGAAACTGAGTCTCAGAAACATCAGAATCATATAGTGGATAGGTCTTTTGCAGACATAGAGCTGTTAGTTCAAATGCCATTAATACAACTAATTAGCCCTGTGGCTTTGGGAAAATTTTTAAATCTTTCTGAGTTTTACTCTCCTCATCTTTATAACAATGATGATAACATATCTCTCATAGTCTTGTGAGACCTAGAGAATTTATTCACACACACATGCCCACGCACGCCCGTGCACACACACACACAGAATGTCTGGCAATGCAAAAGAGTTTAGCATATGGTTATTAAACCGTGACCTCTGGAGTCAGAATTCTTGAGTTAAAATTCCAGGCCTGCCATCTGCCAAAACTCGCACATTTAAGAAGTTTAGTTTCTCTGTGCCACATTTCCTTATCTGTAAAATGGAGACAATAATAGCAGCTGCCCATAGATTTGTTGTGAAATTTAAAGATGATTAAGACACATAAAATCCATCATAAATAGTCAATAAATGGTAAAAATAAAGATGATAATGATAATAAAGCTAATAATTATACTAACTCTCAAATAATTTGTTCAGGGTCACATAACAGGTAAGAAGAAAGTGGGTTCCAATTCTAAGTCTTCTGACTTTAAATACTGATGTTGGAGTGGCTCCATAGTGTAGCGATTAGCACCTCTGCTTTGCACGCAGAGAAGGTCCTGAATTGGCGCCCCAGGTAGAGCCACAGACCATACCCCGGGTGTGCCAGGCCCCGGGTATGCACTACAAGCATGTGGGAGGAGACGCCCTGCCTTCAGAGATCCAGTTCTTAAGGGGAGACAGCAACATCCATAGGTCAGGAGTGGAAGGGTAGGGGAATTAAAATTTAAAAAAACAAATACTGATGTTTTTCCATTATTAGACAAGACCACAAAGTCAAGAGCAAGTGTAGGAAATATTTTGAAATCCCAAAGGGTCTTTGGTGGCAGAAAAGTCTTCAGCAACATTCAAGAATCAGTAGACTCTTCTAAAAATAAAAGAGAAGGGAACACTTCCTAATTCATTGTAAGAGACCAATATTATTGCCCTAATCCCAAAACTAGATAAAGGCATAACAGAAAAAGTACAGACCAATCTCTTTTATGAATATAGATGCAAAAAACCTCAACAAAATGCTAGCAAAGTAAATCCAACAGCATATAAAAATAATTAGACACTATGACCAAGTGAGATTTATCCCAGGAATATAAGATCAATTCGAGGTATGAAAACCAATCAATGTAATATATCATATCGATAGAATAAAAACAAAACCAGACAATCGTCTCAATAGATTCAGAAAAAGCATTTGACAAAATCTAACATCTTTTCATGATCAAAATACTCAACAAACCAGGAATAGAATGGAACTTCATCAACTTGATAAAGGACATCTATGAAAAATCCACAGCTAATATCATATTTAGTGCTGAAAGTCTAAAAGTTTTCCCCTTAAGGTCAGAAACAAGAAAAGAATGTCGACTATTGTCACTTCTATTCAATGTTCTACCAGAGGTACAACACTGTACCAGGGCAATGAGGCAAGGAAAAGAATTAAAGATCTCCAAATTTAAAAGGAAGATGTAAAATTTTCTCTATTTGCAGATGACATGATTTTATATACAGAAACCCCCAGAGAATCTGCTAAAAAACTCTGAGACATCATAAACAAGCCAACAAGTTGCAGGATACAAGATCAAAGTATAAAAAGTAGCTGCATTTCTATACAACAGCAGTGAAGAATCCAAATATGAAATTCAGAAACAGCATCAAAAGAATGAATGCATATGAATAAATTTAACTGAATAAGCACAACACTTGTACACTGAGCACTACAAAAAACACTGTTGAAATTAAGAGAATTTAAATAAATGGAAAAAAACTCCATGTTTGTGAACAGAAGACTTAATATTGTTCAGATGGCAATACTGCCCAAGTTGATCTCCAGGATCAACACAATCCCTCACAAAATCTCAGCTGGCTTCTTGGCAGCAATTGATAAGCTGATTCTAAAATTCATATGGAAATTCAGGAGACCCAGAATACCCAAAGCAACTTTGAAAAATAACAAAATTAGAGGACTCATATTTCTTAATTTCAAAACTTATTACTAACCTACAGTAATAAAGACAGTGTAGTACTGGCATTTTTTTTAAAAAAAAAAAAGACAACTGGGGGAAATTATACATAAATAAAGACAACTAGATAAATATAATAGAATTAAGACTCCAGAAAAAAGGGCTCAAACATCTAGTATCAATTGTTTTTCAACAAAAATGCCAAGAGCATTTAATAGAGAAAGAATAGTCTTTTCAACAGCATTGCTGGGACATCTGTCGAGTCACAGGAATAGAATGAAGTTGGACCCCTACCACACATCAAATACAAAAATTAACTCAAAATTGATCAAAGACCTAAATGTAAGGGCTAAAGTCATAAAACTCTTAAAAGAAAACATAAGAATAACTCTCTGTGACCTTGAATTAGAACATGATTTCTTAGACATGGCACCAAAAGCACAAGAAACAACAACAAAAAAATTTGAACTTGACGAAAATTTAAAACTTTTTGCATTAAATGACATTTTCAATAAAGTGAAAAGACAACCCACAGAATTATGTAAAGTACTTACCTCGATGATAAAAAAACTAATATTTTAAATGGGCAAAAGACACCTCCAAAGATGTGCAAATGACCAATACGCACACGAAAAGAAGTTCAACATCATTTAGTCACCAGAAAAATATAAATCAAAACCACAATAAGATATTTCTTCACACCCAAAAGGAAGGCTATGATTTTAAAAAGAAGAAAGGAGAGAAGAGGAAAAAGATGAAGAAAAAGAAAGAACAGCAACAGTTATTGTCACCAGTGTCCTTTGTTTTTTCATTGTTGCCGGTGGAGCCTTTTCTTTAGTAACCTTACTCCGTTTTTTCTTCACCCAGATGGAAAGGAAAACTTTTTCTGCCTTCTAGGCAGCCAAACCCAATAAGAATGACAATCTGGAATCTGACAGCTTTGGGTTCTACTTGTACCTCTACCTTGAACTCGCTCTTGATTTGAAGCAAGTCATCTTCCTTGTCAAATCCTGTATATTTTTTTTTTGCAACCATTTATTTACACACATTCTAAACAGTTACTACAAGATATTTTAAATTTTTAAACGGTTAATACAAGGAAATGTAAAGTGAACTGTTTATGACACTAAAACTGTTTAAATACCTTTTTTTCTATTGATGTTATTGATAATATTCCATTGTGAGCCAGAAAAGTAACTTTAGCGACTCTATGAAAACTAGTAATCCATTTCTTGAGATTTCTCAGACTGATGTTTGAGAAACCAAGTTAATTTTTCATAAAAATTGGCTTGTGTTCAGCTTCCCTCTGTCCCTGAGGTAAGTAAACAGGCTCATGACCCCTCCACGTGACCTTCACCCCATACTTCCCCTCAGAACAGGCCCAGGCTCTGGGCCCTCGGGAGGACTAGTGTGAAGGGAGCAGCTTGGCAGGCTGTTTTCCCTCTGGACTGGGGAGTACGGCCCCTCCGTTACAAATGACGACTCTGGGGTCTGGGTATCAGGTGCAATGAACGCAGAAGGTGAGCTTTGGAGTGCATGTGCTGACACAGCTCCCCAAGCTTTAAAGACTGAGCCCTGGAACTAAGGGCCTTCCGGAAATGTCCTTTTCTGATTGATTGGGGCACTTCCTGGTTAAAGGGATCCCAAGTGTGGATGAAATGGAAGAAGGCTGTGTAAACTGGTGGGACCGGGGGAGGGAGGGTATAGATTTCGACTTGAATGTCTTGCCTGATCTCCGTGACGGTGTTTCTCTTTCCGGTTGGCTGGGAACCAGCTTTCTGCTCTTCTAGCAAAGTGAGGTGATACCTAGGAAGTAATGGAGGTGTGGTCAGCGCGCTTGCTGGGCACCGGTCCGCTGTGGGTGATGGGAAGACGTGGCGATCTGTAGCGGTGTTTGGCGCCCTCCAGTGGCTCTTGGTGGAACAGCACCTGGGCTCTCTGGGACGTTTGGCCTTATTTATTGCTTGGAGGGATCAATAGGCGAATGAAGACCAGTTAGTAACCACATGGTTCTGGTCGGAGTCGGGTCAGGAGAGAGGCTTCAATTTCAACCCAGGCCCGCCCGGCCACACCCCAGCCGTGGATCCCCTAGCCACCGCCACGTTTGAGCCTCCAGCTCCCCCCCACACACACACCTGCATTTTCCCGTCTGTAAAGTCAGGAAGTTGAGCTAGATGGTCTGTGTGTTCTCACGTAGTTTGAGATAGTTGTTTCGTTCTGAATCACGGGCTTCTAAAGGCAGCGTTTGATCCAGCAACTCCATGGTTTGTCAGCAGGACCTCCTGCAGCAGCCATCTGGTCCCGTGTGCAATTGTTTCCCCAGGCCCCAACAAGCAATATCTGGAGACCAGAACAGCTGAAGCCCATCTGGGTGTTTTCAAGGAGGCTGCACCACATCCCTCATGGTCAATGCCCACACTGATGTCACCCTTACTACCCTGAAAATACTACCTCCAGTTTTGGGGACAGCCTGTGTCCACTAAATCAATGGCTTGGATTGCTGTGATCCTGATATTTTCTTTTTTTTATAATTCATAAAACAAGAACCCTCATTGAAGTTATGTGAAAAGGTTCACTACAACCCACCTGGGCCTGGAAGTGAGGCCAGACACATGGCTTAGATTAAAGCAGGAGAATAGCTTCAAATTGAAGTTAAAGTTTGTTCTTACTTTTGTGGCTGTGTCAGACCCTTAGCAAGATCCAAGCATACATTATTGTGAATGTGCACCCTGGCTTCTGTTCCTCCAACACATACTTAGGAGGTGCTCAAATCCTCTTCACTGACAAGCACAGGAATCTCTCCTCGTCCAACCATGGCTTTGAGGTCACTGACTGCATCTTCTCCCTGCCCGCAATACTGTCTGCTGAGTGAGGCCTGGGGCTTGTCTGAATATCCTCATTACCACCTTCAGGGCTTCCCACTTGCAAGGAAAGGAATGTTGAAAATCTGGTTGGTTCTTACTTACCAATCTGTAACCTTGAGGCAGTCAGGTAGATGCTCTGGGCCTCAGACATTCCTATGTGAAATGGGGCTGATAAACCTGTCGTGAAAACCCCATCAGACGGCTGGTGGGACACCTCTCACCCCTCCCCAACTTGTGCTGTAATATCTGGGAGCATCTTGGCTTTTTCTGGCTATCTGTACCTAATTCTCTGTTGTCTTCCAGCCTTGACAACTGCTGCTCCTTCATCTTAGTAACGTCTTTTTTTCTTTGCCTCAAAAGACTTTTACTCATTCTTCCAGACTCAGGTGAAGTGTTTTCTCTTCCAGGTGGACTTTCTTGACATCCAGGCTGAGTGCCTCTGCTCTGCATGCCTCCAGCAGTGGCATACATTTTATGTTTGTCACAGCACTTAGTGAACCCGAAATCAGTTTCCACCTTCGAGATGCTCACAGGCTTGTGACAGATGCAGCATATTCTTTTACAATTACAATTGCCCTTTTCTGCAATGTCTCCCTAGGGTGGCTAACACTACTATAGCCACTTAATGGCTAGCCGTTGAGAGTGAAGGTAAGGGGGGGGAGGAACGGATCAAGGAAGTAAAGGGACCCAAGGGGTATGTGTGCAGCACTGGCGTCTGTGACGTGGAAGGAGGCTAGCACCTGCCTCTCTCTGTCGGGCGACAGATCCTGCAAGGCCTCCTCGAGGGTTACATGAAGCGAATTGGACTCTGAAGGCACTAGGGAGCCTCTGATGGGGTTTAAGCAATAAAAAGATATGATTGGTCATATGTTTTAGAAGAATCCTGCTGGCTGCTCCACAGGGAATGTCCCGGAAAGGCAAGACTGGAGTCACATGGTTCAGTGAGGCACTTTTGGTGTGATCAAGTGAGGGCTGATGGTGTGGTCACGTGGATGGAGAGAGGCAGGTGGCTTCTACTTCCTCTGGTAACAACAGATAGCCAGGGCTGAGTCCTGGCTCTGCCCCTCCATGCTATGGACTTTGGGTACCAACTCTAGAGCATCATTGTCAGAATTAATGAGGGAATAAATGTCTTAGTAGTAGTATTCCAGACATGCTCTGGAGGTAAACTGGGAAGTATGGGAGCCGAGGGAGAGCTGATCAAGGATGGCTCTTGGATTTCTGGTTTCAGGAAATGGGTAGGTAAGTCAGAAATGACTCAACAGTGGGCATGTCAGGTCTTGGGATAGGAGGAAGGAGGACAGATTCTGGATCTAAGGGTGGAATATATTCAGGCTGTCACACCCAGCCCCGCAACTCTGCAGTCTGGTTCTCACCTGCTTTGAGCAGGTCAGGGAGGATCCGGCATAGGTATCCCAAAGGGGCAGAACTGACTGGAAAAAACAACACTCCAACTATCTGAAAGGCTAGGCCCTCTTAGTGTTCTGTGTGGCCCTGGGTAAGTCACCTTATCATGTGGGGCCTCAGTTCACACATGTGGGAATGAGGGGGACAACTGTGCCCAGGCCTAGTCTCCCAGACACTGAAAGCCAGGAAGTACAGATGATGTGGAAACACCTCCTCTTCCTTTGAGGTCCTACTCATGTGCCACTTGCTCCATGTCACCTCCCCTGGCTCTCCAGCCAGAAGCAACCCCTCTCCACTCTGGGCTCCTAAAACCTCCACTCTGAGCACTTACAGGACCGCATCTGGCCTCTGCCCACCCCGCGGGCTGGCACACAGGCTGGCACTCACTGCCAGGGGTGCTGCTCTGTGCTCCCTCCCTGCAAGGAGCCAGCACAAAGCCAGGGCTGATCCAGAACTTGCCGTCATGGTCCTAGCCAACAGGGGAACTGGGTCCTTCTGGTGAAAAGTCCCCATGTGAATGCAAAATAGAGGAATCAAGACACATCCAGGGGCTGCACTCATGCACTCAGGGAGCCACAGATAGACACCATTAATAAAGTATTTTTTTAATCATTTATTAAATCCTTATAGTTTTCAGGTAGAGGCAGGGGAGGTATACTTTTCCAGAGTAATTTCACATACACAGAAGTTTGGAGACACTATAGCTCATGGAAGAGTTTGCCAGAGGGCCCACTAGCCAGAGATCTGTGTGTTCTGTGGGGGCTTGGGAAATGCTCTCCCATGCTAAGGAGGGACAGTCACCAGAAACTGTCCCCTCCTGCCTCCTGCTAGGGAGAGGCTGCCTGTGGTGGGGCAGAGTCTGTCCCCGGGCCTCCCACAAGCTCTTCTTCTAAGGCTTTGCATTTCCCTGGGACAAGCTGGGCAGGAGGACAAGGGTTCTGGGGATATGAAAGGCGCTAGTCCACCCAAAGAAAGGGCTACATCTTTGGATGAGAGTGGCCCTCTCAGCCAGTACCATCCCCTCTCCACCCAAAACCACTGAGGCAGCCCAGCATACCCTACCCCAATTCAGCCAGACTCCTCAGTCCGCTTCGGGAACAGGAGGCCACAGGGCCTCTTGTCAGATGGTTTGGAAGCTGGCACGCATCCACTCCCCACTACTCCCACACACAGAATACCCACGTGCAAAAAGGCACACACATAGACATCTGCATGGAGACACACACCATTCACTGAATTCCACATACACACACAACAAGGTCATGCTCAAACACAACCACCCCAAGTACACATGCCCACCCTCCATAGATAAAAAATGGGGTCAGCAGGGACGAGGGAGACAGTAAGGAGGGGTACAGGCCATGCCTTTTCCTACCTTCCTCTTCCACTTGTGAAATACCATGTCCTGCAAAGTTCAGATCCAATGCCATCTCCCCCATGAAGGCCTCCCTGATTTCCCACAGGACTACTGAGTCCTCCATCCTGTGCCATCTCGACTCTCTCTCCTCCATCTAATCTTTGCCACATTCTGTCTCCTCCCATTACAACTCCCTTAAAGGATACCTAGTGTGCACTCTTTGCACTTTATTTTTTTGCCCTTTCCTTTAGACTCCTGCCTGGAGGAGGCTGAAGTTGTAACTACCATCTTGGACCACTGGTGAGGGCCGCACCTTAGGGAGGACAAAGTTACAAGCTGGAAGGACTGGGTCCCTCAGGATTTTGTAGGGCAAAAATGCCATGCCAGCCTGGACTCCCTGCCTCCAGATTTTCACATGAGAGAAATAAATTTTATTTTGTTTTAGCCAATTATGTCAGGTCTCTGTTACTTGCAGACAAACCCAATTTTAGCTGATACACTGGGAATTACTTCTGGCTTTTTTTCCACCTCTCCCTGCATCTAATGATCAACCCCTTTGATTCTACTTCCTTCACATGTCCCACATTTGCTCTGTCTCTCTGCTACTTCCACCTGAACTCCTACCATCAGAATTTCTGGCCTGGATTACTGTGCCAGCCTTCTTTCTACCTAGTCTTCCTACCTTTTGGGTTTGTCCTTTCCAATCCATCCTTCTGACCAGTAACTCAAATTAGTTTTCTTATGAAAAAGTTAAATGTGTGCATTACACAGATCAGTGTAACAAATACCCACACCAAGAATGGTGACAAGTGTTCATATCATCAGTAATTTTTGTTCTTTTAAACCATCCATTATATGGTAATTTGTAGCAAATTTGTATGGCAACTGTAGGAAAGGAATACATTGGTAAAATGGGAAGTTGTGGCCTGTGGTTTGAAACATAGAATGAGATCAAAGAGAAAATAGATAAGTGTGAGACAGTTAATTGGGGCTGGACTCAGGCATTCTGACAGTGTGATAACAGAGGATAAATTAAATCTGCAAGGGACACACAGTGCTCTTTGGGTTTTAGAGAAGAGTGTCAGAGAAACAGCCTTTGTTTAAAGTGAACTGGTTTGAGTTATTCAATTTCTGGAATCTCAAATTCATTCACTTTTTCCTTTAAAAATAATTAATTCCCTTCGACACACAACTGCACAATGCAGGTTTGTCATTAATAACCACTATTATTTTGTGCTTACTAAACCAGCCCAGCCCGTTTTTAGGCATAATCGGCTAACCTCACTTAATCCTCGCAAATGCCCCAGGAGATAGGCATGTTATCTTCTCCACAAAGAGATTAAGAAAACACGCAGGAAGGTGAGATTTGCACTTAAAGAAATATCTGGCTGAAGATTTTTACGGTGGGCCACCCTGGTTACTAGCTGTACGGCGGTAGAAAAATTACTTCACCTATATCAGCCTACATTTATTCAACTTTCAAAATGGCTTAACAGCTGCTACCTCTTCGGTCCGTGATTAAATGAACGATGAGTGCCGACTTCCACAATGCGGATAAGCGGTGTCGTCACCATTTTCCCGACCACGTGGCGCCGGCGGTGCAGGCTCGGGGGCGGGCCGACCCACCGCTCCACTGCGACCTGGCCGCTGGCTCCCGCCGCCAGGGTCCGCTGTGACCCGGCTCGGGCCCGGCCGCTCTAGCCTCGACCGGGGGAAGTCGCTGTTCTTACCTTCAGCAGGAGCCCGCGCTTCAGTGGATGCGCCTGCTCGCACTCCGCTCCGTCCCGCAGCTACCCACTGCCCGCCCGCCTCCCGCCATGGCCCTGCTGCACTCCAGCCGCGTCCTGTCCGGGGTCGCCGCCGCCTTCCACCCAGGCCTCGCGGCCGCGGCTTCCGCCAGAGCCAGGTAACCAGGGGAGACGGAGCCGGGACGACGGGCCTGCCTAGCCGAGCTGCGGGCGTCCCAGGGCACCGACCACACACACTTATTCGGCCACCCCCTCGGCTTCCCTGGGGGCTGAGGATCGAACGGCCGCGCCTCGTAGTGACCCTCGGGGTCCTACATCCCTCCCTCCCCCTGCCCACAGGACCACAGGAGAGGATGCCAACGCGTTCCCCTGGGGTAGGAATCGTGGCCCTCTACGGCACCCGGACTCCCATTCAAGGAGGGGGGGGGGGGTCACGAGACGCAAATTCGGCACCGGTGGGGGGAGTCGGGGGGCGAGGGGAGAGCCCGAGGGCTGCGGCGCCGGGCAAGGCTCACGCCCATTGGCTGCGGTGCCAGGGCTGCCTCGCCCCCATTGGCTGCCGCGCTGAGAAAAGCGTGTGCCACGAGTGTGCCCTTGACGGGCTGCCCTCTGGGGCCGCGGGGCTCACCTGTCGCGGCCTTTCTCGGGCCCGAACGGGGGTGCCAGGCTGGCTGGCGGCTGCTGGCTCCGGCTGCCGTTCGTGTGCTAGGGGGAAGGACACTCATGGGTGGAAGGTTCCCGCGACTCTGGCATTCAGGCCTGGCTATCCTCTCTGCATCCGTGACCTTGGCGCACGGCATCCTCCCGCCGGTGGTACCGTAGCCTTAGTCATGGATGGCAAAGGGTCGGGGTGTAGAGCTCCTCCTTTTTTTTTTTTTTTTTAAGCCCTTAGAAAGTCTGGTTGTAGGGAAGTGGCCTTTCTTTCTCTCCATCTCGCTCTGCTCTTTCATTTAGTAAATATTTCATCACTCGAGTTTCAGAACCAAGCACTGGACCGATGCTGTGTCCGTGAACAAAGCTGAGGGAGGGACATGTGTCACTTAAAAAATTACAAGTACATAATTTCAAATCGTGCGATAAGTATTGCTGGGAGCGGGGGAGTACGGCGCATTAAACGAATTAGTAATTCCTTCCTAGCGGAGGCCTGAGCTGGGCGATTTAATTCACTCAAGAAGCCGTTTGGGGACAGTGTCCTTAAGTACTACCTTATCAAGAACCGCGTCTCCAAACCAGCACGACCAGATAGTAACTCCAAGGAGCAAAGCCTTGACCTCTATTACGGGCCTTGGCCTTTCCTTTGAATGTATGCACGACGTCTTCAAGCCAGCAGAATACTTTGTCTTTTCAAAGTCCCACACTTCTGACAGTAGTTTTGCCCTGGCTTTCACACTTTCTTCTCTCTCTTATTTGATTCCTTCTTGGCTCACTGTCTAGGTGTTCTCCTTAAGTCAGCCTACCTAATGGACATGGTTTGGGGGGGGGTGGTTATTATTTATGCAGCAAATTTGGAGAACAGAGAGGGGTCCCTAAAAGTATGGGCAGGAGTGCTGTTTTGGCAGCGCATGTGCTAAAACTGAAATGGTACAGAGAAGATTAGAATGGCCGCTCCCCAAGGATAACTTGCAAATTCATGAAGCATTCCATATTTTTATTGGTAGTTACCACATAGTCATGGGTGTATAAAGTACATCATAGAGAATGTAATCAATAATATTAATAACTGTATAGTGTCAGATGAGTACTAGACTAATCAGGGATCACTTCATAAATTATATAAATGTCTAGCCACTATGCCATGCACCTGAAAGTAAAATAAAATAATACTGAATGTCAGTATTATTTTATAATTATTTATTATAATTAAATTTTAAAATTATGGGCAAGAGAGAGTCGGTTTCATCATTGTAGTAATCTTAAAGTAATCTAATTTTATGGGTTTGACTGGGTGGCCTACAGCTCCACTTAGAGTGCTTGGTGAAAATTTCTATGGGTGTCACCTTTTAGTCATTCTGCCAGTTCGAGAGCCTGATTCATTTTTCCGTTCAGTCTTTTCCCCTTAGAATAAAAATTCCATGACAGCAGAGACTGTACCTGCTTTGTTCACAGTTATATCTCAGCAGTTAGAACAGTGCCTTCATGTCTTACAAATTGAATATTTTTAAAGTTTGATTTTTTTAATTAATGCAATAGAAACAAATATGCTATTTTAATATTATATCTGAGATCAAAGTCTAAACCTATAGGGGAACCACAGTTGCAAAATGTATACCAAAAATATAGCCTTAAATATTTGAGTACTGGCAGTTGAGGTGCTGTTTAGGTTTAAACATGATATATGACTGGGCAATAGAACCGGATGCCATATACGGCTATGACTATTAGCTGTTCCAGACAGTAAGGAAGTGAGAACTTTTACTCCTGCCACTGTAGAAGTGATCTTTACCTAAAGCCAAATGTTAGAAATGGAAAACATTGAAAATAAACTCAACTAATTGAAATTTCTTTTTTAAAATAATAAAGCCTATTCTAATACAGTAAAACCCTAGCAGTTGGTATTCTAACAGACTAAAGATTTATCCTATGAAGTACTTAATTTGCATACATGGGTCATTTAATTGGCAGTTTTTAGCTCTGTGATCGTGAGCAAGTTAATTAACTTCTCATAAAATAAGAATGTGAAGGAAAACATTTTAAAAACTCTAAAGTTCTAGGTAGCCTCTGAGGGAAACTAGGAAGCATTTGAATTAAAATGCCCATCCGAGTTCTTTGTACTTAACATCTTTTGGTTTGGCTGGTCAATGGCCGAAGATTTGGTCTGTGTCCAAAGTGCACTGATAGGAATCGATTTGATTTGTAGGCCTGTAGATTGTCCTCACCTTTGCCCCCAGAGCATTCTTTGATCCATTTAGTAGTAGCCCTTTAAAAACCTGAGTTCCTACAGTGTGGACAGAGCCTTAACCCTTTAAGGAAGGGAATAATGAGGAGCATAGAGGACCTGAGCACGAGTACTAATGTAGGCATAATCAAATTGAGTATCCCTGCTCCAATATTCAGATTTTTGAGATTCAGTATTTTCAAATTGCTTTTAGAATTCTTCTTGAAATTATATCTTTGCCAAAAGACTCAAGGCTGTTGTTTCTGGGAGACTTTCTGTGCTGGATAAAATTTTTAAAGAACATGACAAATAAGTGCTCTTCACACCTTTAACAAGGGTGCCTTTTGTCCGTGTGATTAGAGGCAGCAGCTCTGTCATCATTGATTGAAGACCTTGGAGACAGAACCATTTTTTTAAAAAATGAAAATTGCTTACTAGAATCTCTCTATAAAATGACCTTGACATTCAAAGTATTTCTTTCACTCACCACTTAATGACAGTGATGTAGATAGGCAGGTGGCTAGGTGGCGCCATGTTTTCAGGGTCTTAATTGTGGGTTGCTTTGAAGTATCTGTTTCTTACTATTACTTAGATACTGAAGCAACCAGGCAGGCAGCCTAGAACAACAAAGAAAATGAGAGCAATAAAAATAAAAATTAAAAAAAAATAAAAAACTCAGTCATAAGAATTGAAAAACAGGAAAGACCTGCATTTAGTCATAAAACCTCATGACCGTATGCTCCTTGAATTCTCTACATATTTGCCTCAACAGGCTTCATACTTGGTGGCATGGCGGTTATAAATAAAAGTGTAGTGTGATAATGTAGTAACAGTGATACCAGCTATCAGTGCTCATTCCGTACCAGGCTCTGTTCTGTCTTATATTTAATAACTCCTTTTATCCTTATAACAACCCTGTGAGATAGGTACTATTGTGGCCTCATTTCACAGATAGACTCTAAAAATGCAAAAAACGTTCATGTCATTCCTGTCACCTGATCACCACCCCCCCACCCCGCCAAAGAAAAGAAAAAAACTTTAATGATTCTGCATAATGTCACTACATCCAAGGTGAGGCCCAGGAAAATTTTTTTTTTTTAAGGCAAGGCACCCCTTGATTGACCTTACAGATTGCAAGGACCTTGTCAGTTTACAATCCCTAGTTTTTTATTTTTTTATTTTTGCACCTACAGCACCTGGTCTCCCTAGGTGGTTTCCCCAGGAAAACTATTTTTAATAAGCTCTCCAAGTTTGGGAACAGGATAAAAACCTAAACCCTTGTTCGGGGAGGGGTGTCACATCATACTCTTGCACTGGCCCTTTCTAACTTCTCTAGTCTCCTCTTTTACCACTCGCAGCTTCTCACTGCCAAATTACTTGAAATATTCTTTGCCTGGGAATTCAGATCAGGTTTGGACTCCCTACACATGTACCCTGTCCTCCTTAAGGTGATTGAGGTACCTACCCCACTCCACCATGCTTCTCATAGCATTTGTATTGAAATTATTGGTCTCCACTCTTCTGCAAGGTGCTTTGAAGTCTTATGCCTTGTTGGATTATTAGCATCTATTGCTATACCTTGTATGTAGTAAACATGCAAACATTTGTTTAAAGGGATATGTGGCAGATCCAAGATGTCTCTGGCCATGGAAATCTTGCTCCTATAACTGATGTCTCACATTTCCCATTTCAGCTCCTGGTGGGCCCATGTGGAGATGGGGCCCCCAGATCCCATCCTGGGAGTCACAGAAGCTTATAAGAGAGACACCAACAGCAAAAAGATGAATCTGGGAGTTGGTGCCTACCGGGATGATAATGGAAAGCCTTATGTGCTCCCTAGTATCCGGAAGGTGAGCTTGCCATCCATCTCCTCCCTGACTGGGATGAATAAACTCCAGGGTGCTCCCAGAGAGTGGCAGAAAGACTGCTGGACCAGGAGTCAGGAGACCTGGGTTCTGGTTCTGATACTAACTGCTTGAAACACTTAGGTTGTCTGGGCTATAAAAGTGAGAGGTTGGAACTACCTGTTCTTTTTCAAGATTGAACTTCCGTGATTATAAAATAGGCATAAAGTCATGTTTACTCCTGAGAGTGCACCAAAGGACCAAGAATCTAAACATTCTCTCTTGATGATAGAAATAGCTCTTCATGGATGAGAGTTACTCTTGTTATTTTCCATTTCTCTCTTTTTGATTGCCTTAATAAAGGCCTCCTACACAAGCATGCTCTGTCCTTTCTTATCGTAGAATGATTTTCTTTACTTTTGTTATATATTAGTAGTCTTCGTATTAGCTATCATTACAAATAGTATAACTAATCCTCTTAGAACAATTTTTTTTTTAAGAAAATGTCTTCCTTTCTGCACCTCCTGTAATGAAATGTGACTGGTGCTGCTTTGTCACTTCCAAAAGTGAGATGATGATGTGTCCCTGCTCCATCCTGCAGAATTAGGCCCCATGAGTGGCAGCTACAGAAGAATACTTTTGGGTAAAGAACTCTAATCATTTGAGGTGTACGATGTGCAACATACTTGCTGAGGCCTTTATGAGCTCCTGCAGCTAGAGCGTGGGCTAAACTACTGAAAGAAATTTCTGAATGTATAAAGTGTACATTAGGTATCATCTTTATTAATCTCAGCTTAGCAAAAAAGACTCAAGAAACAAGGGTTTGCTTTTGGTCTGAGTAAGTTAAAGTATTCAGAAAGTGTTAACTTGTTGCAAACTGGAATACCACCACACACATTTGTATATTACCTCATCAGCTCTTCACCTTAACTATATGAGGTATAGAAACAGTTGTCCCCATATTCAACAGATGAGGAAACTGAGACCCAAGAAAGTTAATAATTTGCCTGGGATCAGCCAGGCCTCTGACTCCATGGATATATGTGGCTATTACTATTAACCCTTTGAAGTTCTTAGACTGGCATATACTGTGCAATGACTTTATGTATTTAGTTTGAATTTATCATCTTGTATCTATTTTAAGTGTCGCTCTTAAAGCTTGTTCTTGTGCCTTCCAAGAATGTCATTTTATGTTAAATGGTAACCAGGAGAACACTGTATACCCATTCACATTTAAACCTAACTTTAAAAAAAGAAGAAGAAATATTTAAATATTTCTGTTCTGCAACATTATATATAAAGTATTCTATTCATCTTTCTTCTTGGACAATGTCTCCAAATAAAAAGAAGGCTTTACCTCCAAAACTTAACTTATGAAACATTAAATATTAATCAAAGTTAATTCCAGGTAAGGAAAAGAAGCTAAACGAATGCATTTTCTCTTGTCTAGGCAGAGGCCCAGATTGCTGCAAAAAATTTGGACAAAGAATACCTGCCCATTGGAGGACTTGCTGAATTTTGCAAGGCATCTGCAGAGCTAGCCCTGGGTGAGAACAGCGAAGTATTGAAAAGTGGCCGGGTAAGCGCAACAGACTCTCATACAGGGTCTGTTTTTAAATTTAATAGTTTAAACAAACTGGAAACAATTTAAACAATTTTAAACAAATAAGAAAAGATAAACCATTTTGTGTGTGATGATTGTTTAAGGTGGCCACACTCTTGCTAATATCCCTTCTTTAGATAATAAGTTGGCACTAGTTAAATAAAACATTTTCTATAACACCAAAATCCCAAAAATGTAGTGGTAATTTGATAGATTTTCTGTTAGTGTCTATGTGCTTATGTTCATTTTACATTAAATATGCTTTAGAAACACCCAGCTATGCCTAGTTTGGGGCCTATAATTAACCCCATCCTCTTGTCCTAAGCTTCCAGCTTAGATGGAGGAAGCAGGCAGGCAACACAGCCACAGGCAAACTGCTGGGGCTGGACCAGTCTGGCACCCCTCTGCTGCTCCTTCGCAGCCATTTGGACACTGAAAGAGAGCAGACCATGCTCCCTCCTGCTGCCTGCTGCCTTTCTAAGCGTGAAGGAAAGCACAAGTGTCTCTTAGTTGTCTCCTTCCCGCTCCCTGGGGGGCCCTCTTATTGTGGAAGAAAGATGGCCCTAAAGATCACTGGACATAAAGGCTTTTTGCAAACAGATTTCGGTATGTACCCACAGAGTACATGTGCCCACCCGCATTTGTAGTAGAAGCCTAGCATCATGTAGATGGGATGCAGCCAGGCCACCTGAACCCTAACCTGATCCGTGGGCTCCTGTACATTATAGTTTACTTTCTTCTGAAACAAATATGTTTTTTTAATGGATATAATTATACGTTAAATATTTGTTTTTCTGGTGAGTCTGGGGGAAAACATACAAAGTAGCAAAACTAAGCCAACATTTCTCCCCTTCCCATCCCTCCAAGATGAGAATAAATACATTTTATTCACAAAACTGGTCTAAGTCCACAGATTAGTTCATTAACTCAGAGAAAAGCATACAGCTTCAATCTGATGGTGATGCAGTAATGGTCATAAGTCATGGATGGAATAGGGTTTAATTAATATCCATACAGTCAACCACCCGTTAACCCCAAATGAAAATGTCTATATTTTTCTATAATTTTTACTTGGTCTGTATACATCTAGTCAGTTGTAACCTAAATATGAGACTACCCTATCTTTAAATAACATCAGCTTTTATTGCTGTGCCTTTGGGCATTATAAGTATTATCAGATCTACAGTTAGGCTTTCATTTCTATCAGGCCAAAGTTGACAGAGACAAACTTTGTTTAGTAAAGATTTTTGTTGGGTTCCCCTCATCTAATCCAGTGTCTCCCAGTCAGGAAAATAATTTAATAAGTTTATGTTTTGTAGAGCCTTGTACTTTGGTGGTGCCTTTAAAAAACAACAACAACAAAACTTTTGTGACTTCTTCTTCGTCCCTAAAGTTGACCAATTCAAAGAAACAGATTCACCACAGGCATCTATCTCCATTACTCAAAAGATGAATATTTTCAGATTCTGAAAACTTAGAAAGGGGACCTCTTAGATAACATTTAAAATGTAGTAATGTGATTCTAATGTATTTGTTGAGTTGCTTTTCAAGAAACTGATGTTCAAAGACGTTCAGAGAGTAATTCAATTTTGTATAATTCTAGAATAATGTTTTAATGTAGTAACTGTTCTCAGTGTCTTCTTCCTCTGCATAAATCACTCCTTTTTCATGGGGGGGTGGGGGAGGGCATTTTACGTCCTGAAAGTTTCTCATGTAACACTAATAACAGGCCATAAGGAATTAGCTTCTGCATCAGCAAAGGTGTTGGAAACTGCAGAAACAGCTCTTTTGAGAATCCACAGGGAGAGTCAAGTCATCCTGTCTCTTAGCCCATAGGGAGATGAAACAGTAGGACTGTTCTCTCCTTTCCAAATGTTCATTGGGAACATTATCCTCGGTTTCTAAAGAAGGAAGCATACTGACAGCACAGGGCCGTGCCTCTCTGTGTGCTTGACCTCTGTTTCGTTAAGCTGTGAGCCTAAAGCGAGTGTTGCACTTCCCTGACCACTGTCTCTCCTTCAGTATGTCACCGTGCAGACCATTTCTGGAACTGGGGCCTTAAGGATCGGAGCCAATTTTCTGGTGAGTCTGGAAATTCCTTCCGGAAGGAGCACTAAGTTGAGGATGATAGGGCTTCCTGTCGTGTGTGTGTTTGCTTACTTGGAAGTAGATTTTCTCTTTCCATGGAGTCAGAAGTTTTTTTGTTTGTGATAAATGGATTCAGGGGGATAAAAATGAAAGTACTTAAATAAATTACAAAGAAGATATTATTATAAATATTATTATAATAATAATGTAATTTATTGAGTACATACTGTTATTAGGAGCTTTTATATTTTAACTCGTTTTAATCTTTATGAAGAAGGTTCAGTTAACGCCATTTTACAAATGAAGAAAGTGAGGCCTAGATACGCCCTCAGCTACACAGCCAGTATAACTGTCAGAGCCTGGATTCCAACCCAGCAGTCTCACCGCTTGGTCATTGTTGTCTCTCAATCACAGAAGCTGAGTTTCAGTAAAGAAAAATGTCTTATCAGTAAAATACATCAACTTTTTTTGCCTTTCCCTTCATCATTTTTCGTTCTCTTTCATTCCATCTCTTAGCAAAAATTTTTCAAGTTCAGCAGAGATGTCTTTCTGCCCAAACCATCCTGGGGAAATCACACGCCCATCTTCAGGGATGCCGGCCTACAGCTACAGGGTTATCGATACTACGACCCCAAGACATGTGGCTTTGACTTCACAGGTGCTATGGAGGACATTTCAGTAAGTGTGGCTTTCAGGGCAGGAGGGGCAAACAAACAAGGAGTAAACCTCCCAAGGAGATGGGAGGTCCCCCCAGCTGGGTCTTGATACCTGACTTAAAATACTGGGGATGAGCTAAGTCCCAGACCACAGATTATTTTTGTGACTCACCGAGTAGTGGTGACCCCATGGCATGTCAGGTCTATTATCTCCTTCTAAAGCTGCAAAGTAACCTCCTGGTTGTTTGTCTTTTTAGAAAATGCCACAGCAAAGTGTTCTTCTTCTGCACGCCTGTGCCCACAATCCCACGGGGGTGGACCCTCGCCCTGAACAGTGGAAGGAGATTGCGGCAGTGGTGAAGGTGAGGAAGGTGAACTGACTGGGGACAGTCGTGTGTTTAGTAACTGGCCTGAGATGCTCAGCCTGGCAAAGTCTTAACAGTGACAGTTAATTACCTTGAGCCCACATGAAATTTCCATACATTAAGTAGTCAGAAAAGAGCTCCTCATTTGTGTGATTAACGGTCCTGTAATTAATACCTGAGCAGTTTGGAAATAATTTTTATTCCTCATCCTAGGTGTAGGGAATTCTAATAAAACTTGTCATTGACTGGCCTGTACATAGGCATCCACTGGCCCCAGGATGTTGATGCCTACGTTTGGCCCTGATCAGTGGTTACTTATTCATCCTTTATTCACTTTTTTGTGTCCCCTCCTATCCTTGCAACTTTCCTCGGCATTACCATTACCATTCATAGGGCCAGCTGGCAGAGAAGGCACTAGTCAAAATTCTGAGGAAGATATTCCCATTACCTTGTGTCCCCATTTTCGTTCCTTTTGGTTTCCCTTTCTGTATACTCTGTCGAATCTAAGCTGCAGATAAACAGAATGAGACAGAAACAGCATTCAGAGAACACTTCAGGATGAAATGGCTCTAATGTGGCTGTCCCATGAGCCCTGGGTGTAAGGTGAGTCTGCCAGTTACATACATTAGTCCAGTAAAGGCTGATGTTGGACCTGTGTCTGCTGGACCAGAGTAATTACCCAGACCCCTGTAGGCCTAAAAAGAGCTTCCTATTTGACCAGGCAGCTTTCTGAGCAGATCGAGATTAAGATTCCCTTTTCTTAACATTTTCTTGAGCGACTACATCCACTAAAGTAAATAAAAATATTTGTTGATATCTTTTAAGGAGAAGAAAACATTTCCACCATCTGGGGAGAAAACTATGTTGGCTCAGTCTTTATGAGGTCCCACTAAGCACAGATAACTGTCTGGGGCGTCTCGAGAGGGACTAGCTAAAGCTTTGGTCGTCTTTTCTTTTCCTTCGCAGAAAAACAATCTCTTTGCCTTCTTCGACATGGCCTACCAAGGCTTTGCCAGTGGTGACGGTAACAAAGATGCCTGGGCCGTACGCCACTTCATCGAACAGGGCATTAATATTTGTCTCTGCCAATCCTATGCCAAGAACATGGGCTTATACGGTAAAGTAAAGGACCTGGCATGATGTGTGTTACAATGAGCTTGATGAAGTGCTGGGAGAGGATGCCACGGAGGGGTGGAGTTAGGTGTGCGTGCGTGCGTGCGTGCGTGCGTGCGTGCGTGTGTGTGTGTGTTGTCCTTGTCTCTCCTTACCCAAAGAGGAAAGGCAGGTGAAATGAATTGTACTGATCTTAGCTATATCTTCTTTGCTGAATTCCTCCAGCAAAGAAAACTAATTGCTGCTTCTCTAAATATTAAATGACTGCTCTATGAGTCAAGCAGATAAATACAATAAAAGAGACCTTTGAACACTCTTGAGTACTCAAATTTCCTGTCGTACCTAGAGTCACCATACTGGTTGTTAAAAACTTTTTATTTATTAACAGTTATTTTCATGGCGCTTCTGATGGGAAAAGATAATACGTAGCAAATTTAAATCAGGTGCCTTAGCATTTTAGATAGAACTAGAAGACAAGATCCGTTTGTCTTTTCAGGTGAGCGTGTGGGAGCCTTCACTGTGATCTGCAAGGATGCTGATGAAGCCAAAAGGGTAGAGTCACAGTTGAAGATCTTGATTCGCCCCATGTATTCCAACCCTCCTCTCAATGGAGCTCGAATTGCCTCTACCATTCTAAACAGCCCCGACCTGCGAAAACAATGGTAAAGGCACATTGCTACTCCCCAACCCCCTAACTTTCCCACCACTGAGCCTTCAGAGTTCGTTTGTAATTAGCCACTAGTGACATACAGTATCAACAGAGCTTCCATGTGTGGAAGGGAGAGAAGGATGTGCATTTTGTTAGCACTTTCAAATAAATGCATTGGTCTTTCCCAGCAAGAGTCAGACATAATTCAAAAATGGCAATTTCTTTCATTCCATTATCTCCAGGTTAAGTAAAACCTGCCTTATCCTAAATTTAAGTCCATCTTGAAGTTCCTTACATAGGAAAACTTTCTTAACAACATCATATTTTTTTGTTTTTATCCTGATAATAGCTAGCATGGAATTGGTATTTCTGCATATTTTGGTTTTTATTATGCACACCATCCAAATCTCTTAGCACCTGAGCTCTAAATTAGTGTTACTCAGTCTTCTTTATCACAATCCACTTAACCCATGTATTTTACATGATGATCCTGAACACATATGACCCATACATGTATGTATATATAACTGAAACATTTTCAACACTCAGTACTTAGGTTTCATGTGCTATACTCCACTCTTTTCTAAATGTCAGTTGTATCAACTACATTGAATATATTGCCAGCTAATGGGTCATGGTACAATTTTAAAAACTTTGCTCTAGATCAGGGGTTGGCAAACTATGTTCTGCAGATCAAGTCTGCTTCCTATTTTTGTAAATAAAGTTTTATTGGAATGCAACCACATTTATTCTTGATGAATTGTATATGGCTGCTTTTGTGCTATATAACAGCAGAGTTCAGTAGTTGTGACACAAACCACATGGGCCATAAAACCTAACACTTTCATGATTTGGCCCTTGATAAAAAGTTTGCCAACCCCTGCTCTATATAGTTTAGAGTTAATAAAAAGCCTGGATGCCCATGGAAGATGTGACTTATTATACAAGAGTTTATCCTGTGTAGTTAATTATTTAAGGGGGTAGATCTCTAAGCAACATCATAGGTAGAAAAGCTAAATCTGCCATCTGCTGTCTGCAAGAAGCTTCATTCCAGCTCATCTCATCATGTGACAACTGTTTTTACCTTAAATTAATTGTATGAACATTGATGTAAATAGAGTACAGTTCCAGATAGTTCTTTTCAATACGATAGATCCATGCTAGGCTTACAGAAGTTGACTACTTTTTAATTTTTTTTCTGTTATGAAGTTAATATGCAAGTACATTTCAGAAAGTTTGGGAGAGGGAAAAATTAACCATAACTGTAGTCACTATAACCCAGCTTTTTTTTCTTTCCTTTTTTTTTATTATTTATTATTTGTTACGTGGTCTTCCTAGGTAGTCTCCCATCCAAGTACCAACCAGGCCCAACCTTGCTTAGCTTCCGAGATCAGACATCAGGCTTGTTCAGGGTGGCATAACCGTAGACCATGGACCGTGGCTGCACTGGGG
Source organism: Rousettus aegyptiacus (assembly GCF_014176215.1). Lineage (NCBI taxonomy): Eukaryota > Metazoa > Chordata > Mammalia > Chiroptera > Pteropodidae > Rousettus > Rousettus aegyptiacus. The sequence goes on from NW_023416289.1 coordinate 19,976,705, forward strand.
CGTGAACCCAGGACCTTCTGCTTGTAAAGCAGACATGCTAACCGCTATACTATGGAACCACGTCCCCAGCTTTTTTTTTTCTCTTTGCCTAAAATCACCCATAATTGTAATATACTATATACCATACTGTTACATATGTAAGTGTAGGTTTGGTTTCATTTTTTTATTACCTAGAATTATACTAAGCTCTTTTTTTTACTTAATATTTTAAGTACTTTTTTATATTTCCATATTCCCTAATAGTTACCAAAACTTAATTTTTTTAATGTGTGCATTTTAATACACATTTGAAGTCTAGTGTAGAAAGGTGACAAAGATACTATGCTAGATGACTAAGATATCTCTAGCCTTGGGAAGTTACAACCTAGTGAGAAAGATCCACATATGGCATTGATACAACACAGAATGTAATAAATGCTGACTAAAGGAAGGGCCATTGATTTCTAGTGGGGAATTGCGGAGGATGTCATGAAAACAGCATTTGAGTCGTAACCGAAGAGAAGGTTCCCCGCCCCCCTCCAAAGGAAATAAAGCAGAAGGGAAAAACTGGACAGAGATGTGCATGAGGAAGGCACAGGCTCACAATGTGCATCATGTAGAGTGTGTTTCGAAAGTCCCAAATGGTTTTTGTGACCAAAAAAACTGCATGCGAGGAGAATATAGAAGGCAGCAAAGCTGAGGAAGTAGGAGCAGATCATGAAGCACATTGATTGATACTGTGAGAAGTCAGAACTTCATTTTGTGAACAAAAGAGCATGGAAGGGTTTGCTAAATTCACCACAGATCTAGCCACAGTCATATGCTCAGTGTCTTTAGGACTCCAGCCTCAAAAAGAGTGGGGCTGAATGGCTGAGACCACAGGAAATTTAAAATCAAATGCCATCCCAGAGGTACGAGGGGCTTCGGCTCCAGCTAGTAATTGGCCACTAGTGACATACAGTAACTGCACTGCTGGTGACAGTGTTGCCAGCTTCTCATTTTTTAAGAGACCATAAATCCACGTTTTTATGTGCAAGTGACCAATTTTTAAATATTTAGCTAGGTCTAATAAAACATGACTAACACTCTTATTTGACCATTAATTGGCAATTCGTAACCTCCTTTCTAACTGAATGGCATCATTGTAGAGAGAGATTGTGGAAAGTGAACACATTAGAACAGAGAGACAAGCTATAAAGGATTTTATAGTCATCTAGTTGGTGAGAGCAGACAGGAATTACCCATAGAGTCATGGGAATTAAATTGAAAAGGTAGATTCTGAGGAAGAGGAAGGTGTGTCTAGAATCAAGCCAGCCATGTGTGATCAGAGGAGTGCCTTCTCCAATTCCCCAGAGAAGTAGACCTTTCTTCCCAGAGCTGTCTTACAGCACTATTCTGTGAATTCTGACTTTGTCCTGCCTTATTCCATAGTTGGTTGTTTACAGGTTGTTCCCAGCCTCCACTGTAAGCTTTCAGAGGCAAGAACTACCTCTCAGCCCTCTCTCTCTGTCTCAGCACCTAGCACGGCACATTGTAGGTTCACAGTGCATTGTCTTAGTTGTGAAGGCAGGAGTGTTAATTACATCCATTTTAAAAATAAGGTCATATTTTACTGTTTAATCCACAGCTTTTGCCCCCTACATAAGGGGTAGAGAGCCTTAGCCTTCCTAAGTGTTGTTATGATTTATTCATTCATTTTTTTCTAATAACTCAAGTATGTTAACTATTTTTGTTGCCTCATCAAAATAGTTTTCTGGTATGAAACAGAATACTATAAAATAGCTTTCTTCCTGGACTAGCATATAACTCAGTCGAGGACAAAAAGTTACACACTAGGGGAGTACCTAAGGAAGGTAAACGTGCTGTGAGGTGTGGCTTATGTGTCAGGGCTTGGCCAGAATTGAGCTACATCTCAGGGGTTTTTTGCAGGTTGCAAGAAGTGAAAGGCATGGCTGACCGCATCATCGGCATGCGGACTCAGCTGGTCTCCAACCTCAAGAAGGAGGGGTCCTCCCACAACTGGCAGCACATCACTGACCAGATTGGCATGTTCTGTTTCACAGGACTAAAGCCTGAACAGGTGAGTGGACTCCAGTTTCTCTGTGGGAGACCAATTAATCAGTCCTTGCAAACCAGAGTTCCTCATATGTCACCTGCCTATTCAGGGTTTCCCTAAAAAACAGTCATTTTGGAGCCCTTTTAGGTAAAGGAAGTGTGTAGCATTCATTCTGTTCTATTTTTTATTAGTCGTTTACTTGTCTGTATCCTCCATGAGTTTGTGGACGTCCAAAGAGCAGGACTTGTTTTGCGTCATTCTTGTGACCACTGCTGCTTCTCTGCAGAGATACCAGAACAAGCAGGAGCCTGAATGTTGACAAGAGAAATAGCTGTTCAATAGCTGGCTTCTGTATCTGTTTTTCTACAAATGCTGAATCTAAGGGTTTTTTTTTCACCTGTTCCCACCTCAGAATTCACATCCTACTTTAAAATAGCTTTTGTTTGTTTGTTTTGCTCTAAGCTAGCACACCAAACTCTGGGACTAGGGTTTAAGTGAGAAAATACAGCCTCTGTGATTTTTCTTTTCTAACACTTGGTGATCGTGCCAGGCCAGGGCTGGGGAAGTCCCCTTGACTGGAAAGTGCCCAAGCACTCTTCTTTCTGCAGGTGGAGCGGCTGACCAAGGAGTTCTCCATCTACATGACAAAGGATGGCCGCATCTCTATGGCAGGGGTTACCTCAGGCAATGTGGGCTACCTTGCCCATGCCATTCACCAGGTCACCAAGTAATTTCCCTGGTGAGACAGAATAGAGACAACCTTCCGGTCAACCTCTGTTGTGAGATTCACAGAGAAAGCGGGTTGGTGGATGGTGGTGAGCGGATCATTTCTTTCAATCACGGTACTTAAAACTCAGTGTTTGACTGCATTTCTCAGAAAAGAATGTGTAGAGAAATAGAAGCATCTGTGGCTGGTGTGTGGAACTTTGTGGCTGTAAACCAAACCCTCCCTCATCTTTGTATCTCCAGCTTTACCGAAAAGAGTTTACATGTACAAGAAAGTCATAGCCAAAAAATTTTATCAATCACACCATTGCAATATTTCAGAAGCTTTAACTGAAGCATCTTACAGTGTTGGTCTGGAATGAAAATACCACTTATTAGAGGCTTTGTGAGAAGACCTAGTTCTAACATCGTCAGCCTCCTGTTTGTCCTGTGATTGAGCAACCTTATCAACAGACCACATTACAGAAACCGTGCGTTTGGAAAAGCAGCACATCTGCTGCCACTGCACCAAGTTGGGGGGCGGGGGGAGATGTAATTTCCAGTTTTATTTAAGAAAAAGAAGGCTCTCCTTTTTGGTACTTGTAGGCATTTTAATGTTCCTCTGTCCTCCCTTATCACTGTTGTTCTTTTCTCAGGCACTAAGATCTATAACTAGCCTAGATTTTTAACCCTTCTACTGTTGGATTGACCATCAGCTCTATCCTGTAGCATTTACTTATTCGAAGAATGAAGAACATGATTTACTGCTCACCCCGTGCCCTCTCCTTTCTCGGTAAAGAATAGCAGAGAATAAGTAACTGCACTTATTTTGGCATCCCCTTCAATGATTGTCTCCTGCTGGATGTTGTCTCTGCCCAGGTGGACCTAGTACCTTTATTCAGTGCTGTCGTGCAGTCACTCATCTCACATCATGAGTCAGGCAACATAAGGTTGAACCAGGAAAGAAGTTATTCTGGGATTTGGTCTTAACCTTTGTGTGCTGCCAGCTGGGCTCAGGCTTCACCCCTTGGAAAGATATCCACCATCTGCTCTAATCATGTAGACTTACTGCAGCCTGGTTTCTCTGCTACAATAAAGTTACTGTAGACCTGAACACTGTCTATGATGTTATCTTTTTTCTTTAATAAGGAAAGAGTAGGAATGGCTGTATATCCCGGAAATCTGAAATCATGTCCAACTGACCATAAGCCATTAGCTGTTCCACATGTAAACTGAAGGCACATCTTTGTCTTTGCCTTGCCATTCAGCTTGTCCAGTCCAAAGATACTGGAAATGTAGGTATAATCCTTTGGACCTTGGGGGACAAGCGGAGCACCTCAAAGGATCCTGTGGATATAGGCAGGAAGCAGAGGAGATGGAGGGGTGGCGGCAGCTTCAGATGTCTGTAGGAGCCAAGGAAGTAATACAAATAGTGAATGTAAAGTCAAAAGAGTGATGCAGCCTGGTTGCGTGATGACCATTGGCGACCCAACCCTCATCCTCAGTGGTGAGTGATAGGGAAACAACAGGCACTGTGAGAATGAAAGTCCAGGACTGCAGGTCTTAAATTTTTCAAATCGAACAAACCCTGATTTTTATGGAAAGTCCATCGATGCTTAAAAGTTGGCAACTAAATTTTTTAAATGATTTGCAAGCAAGATGCATAAAGTCATGTACTCTGTCAGCAAACATCTAACAGTGGCACCTGCTTGGCATCAGCCCCACCCAAGGTTATTTGGTCCCCCTCGCTTCACATTAGGAGTCCTTCAAGGTTGGACAGCTACTGGCCAGACAGGCAATGGAGCAGGAGTCAGGCCCAGAGCACATCCACAGTGTTTTGGTCATCATTGGAAGGGGGCAGCTCCCTTGACCTGTTCTTTCCCCCTGCTTCTCACTCTGAGGTGCACAGCAGTCTCGTCTGTGACCCTTGGTTCTGTGTTCCTGCTGCAAATGAATCCCTGAAGGTTGTGAGAGGATAAGTGAATGAACTTTATCTGGAACGGACTTTCCCTGGATGTCTTTGGAAAAGTAAAACAGAGAATGATAAACATGTTAGTCAGCTGCTCCATAAAGGGACTGACCACCCAGTTTAGGAGAAACTGCTTTTAAGTCTGCCTGTCTGGAACACAAATTGTTGAACTTGGAAAGGAACTTGACCACCCTGCTGACCTTGTTATTTTTAAACACACGTATTGCCAGCTCACCCTGGACCGAGTCCCTTACCTCACTGAAAACAGTCACGTAGGATGTGAATGAACCCTGATGTTTTTCCCAGCAATTTGCTTTCAACTCTTTCCTAGTTTTTTAATCTGGGTCTAAAGTGTTGTTTGTCCACCTAACAGAGGAGGTAATTTGCCAAGCTGGGTTGTTATTTTTTTAATATTGGTTCCCTGGCCTTAACCTTCTGGGCATTCTGAATCAATACATCTGGGATAAGGCTTGGGAATCTTTTGTTTGTTTGTTTGTTTTTTTAAATAATAAAAAGAAAACTTTCTAGGTGGTTGGGATACAGCTGACCCATTGACCAGCCATTGTGTACTATTTGACAAAGCTGCCTCAGGCTTTAACCAAAATCCAGTTAACTCAACCAGCTTGAGAATTTTTTTCAATTTTTTCCTTATTTGTGGACTGTGGAATTTGTTTTCATAGAAATTACTGGTTTATATCTAATAATTGAAAGAACAACTTTTTAGATGCTAATTTTATTAAAATCGAGACTAGTGGTGTAAATCGTATATCTAACAAGGGACTTGCATCCAGAATATATAAAGTACACAATGATAAAAAGACAAGTAACCCAATTAATAACTGGAAAAAGGGTCTGAATGGACATTTCTCCAGAGAAGACATACTAGTCATTATGGAAATGCAAATCAAAACCACAATGAATCACCACACACACCAGGGTGGCTATAATCAACAAGACAATAAAGGATGTGGAGAAATTGGAGCCCCACACAATGTTGATAGGAATGTATGTAAAGTGGTGGAGCTGCTTTGGAATACAGTCTATCAATTCCTCAAAAAGTTTAACTTTGGGTTACCATTTGACCCAACAATTCTGCTACACATATACCCAAGATAAATGAAAACATGCATCCACACCAAAACCAGTGCAAGTGTTCATAGCAGCATTATTCAAATGTCCAATCAGCTGATGAATGAATAATAATGTGGTCTAGCCATACCAAGAAATATTATTTAGCAATAAAAAATAAATGGAGCACTAATATGCTCCAACGTGGATATGAAACTTGAAAACAGTTAACTCAAAGTACAAAGTAGGTTAGTGGTTGCCAGGGGCTTGTGGAAGGAAGGGTGAGAGAGTGTGACTTAATGGTTACAGGGTTTGGGGGAGAATGATAACAATGCTGAAATTAGTGGTTGCGGTTGCAAAACTGAATATACTAAAAACCACTGTATTCGACACATTAAAAAAGATCAATTTTATATTAAAATGCATAATGCTCAATAAAACTTATGTTTTCAAAACCTGCAAACAGCTCCGATGTCCTTCAACAAGTGATCAGTTAACACAAACCGGTACATTGTTTGTAATACCAGCCGCGGAAACTACAACTCCCGGCGTGTCCCGCGGCCCGCCCAAGCCCCGGTGGTCAGGTGTCTGCTGGTCATGTGTCTGCGTAGCCGGTTCGGGCAGAGGCACAGGAGGTAGGTCCCAGGAGATAGAGGCGGTGGAGGTTACCAGCTTTAGGTCCTCGGGTACCCAGGACCCCTACCGAGGGAGACCCCTGCCCACTCCCTGCAGAGCTCCGGGGCGCGGCGTCCTCGGTCTCACGCCAGCCTTCGGCTGAGCCGGCTCTGCAGTTCCTTAGCCCGGCTTGTCTCTGCCGGGTCTCCGCCCCGTCGTCCCGCTTGGAGTCCCAGAATCTCTCCCCATTTACCCCACAGCAGCCGGCCCGCAACACTTCAGGTCTGGGGATCGTCCCCTCCATTCCAGGTGCGCTCTGGCCCACCTCCCAATGCAACCTACCGCTCCTGTTTCTGGGATCCAGCCCCAGGCTGGAGTGGGAACCTGCTCCGGTTGGGATCTGAGCGGCCTACTGCAATGGTTACAACTCCGGCCTGAGCACGCGGGTATCTGGCTTCTCATTATGGCTCAGCCAACTATCCTCTGTGACATTAGTCTAGCCTCTTTTCCTCCGTGATCCCGTTTCCCTGTCTGATTTGGTCTGATCTCCTTTCTGTGACTTAAAGTCAGAGAGGCCTGATTCCCTTCACTTTGCTGACCAGCCCAGTAATAGCTCAAACTCTTCTTTTTGCTGACAGCAGATTTTAGGTAGTCTTGAGAAAGAAGAAATTGGCACCAGAGAGAGAGAAGTGAGGAGAATCAGATCCCAGATCTTTGGAGAGAAGGAGCTGCAAGGGCAAATAAACCCCCTGGACCATAGCCTATCAGGTGGGAAGGGCAGATAAGCTGGGGACCGTGGAGCTGAATAATTGGAGGAGAGGAGAGGCTGAGAGATCTAGGACCAAGGCAGAGACCTCTGTGTCTGAGATGTGAGCAAGATCTCACAGTCCTGGCAGCACTAACTGCAGGGCTCTCTCTCTCGAGCTATGCTGCGAGCCCGGGAGTCCAAGTCTCTTCCTCCACTACTCACCGCTTTGATTGATTGATTGATTGATTGATTGATTTTTTTGGCTGAGTTGCTGGCTTGGCAGATGGTTGCATAAAAGGAAGCCCTGTGGCTTCTGACTGATCTTTCTGGACTTGGAGCTAGCAGAGTGATATTTTTTCTGGAGCTGGTCCCTTGATTGCATGCATGGTAACAGATGTCTGAGCACCCAAACTGTTCCTTTTTCCTCTCATGAGTTTATCATTCCCAACTTTGTTCCACCATCACCAGGAAGAACAGTGAGAAGCATCTTACCTCCCAGGGGGCCTCCTTTGCCATTCTAAACCCCTGAGCTCATCAGAGGGGATGCCTCTGTGATGGGCAGTGGTTAGGTCAGTCACATGGGAGGAGAGTGAGACTTGCCCTGAATTTTGAAGGGCTTTGAAAGCTCTGCAGAATTTAGGCTCTGGGCTGGAGGGAGGTGCGCTGGGCTGGAATATACTGAAATACTCATGGTTCTGAGTGCTGTTCTTGGGACCCTGTGGTGTGGAAACAGGCCAGGAAGCCAGACAGATCTGAATCCAAATCCTGGTCTGCAACTTGCTAATATGACCCCAGATCAGGGATTCGATCTAGCCAAACCTTATAACCAGCATCATAAGAAAAGAATGAGATATGTCCATGACACTCCTACCCCATACGTGGCTTATGTCTAGTGCTGACCTGTTGGTACCCCTCTCACGTTTGTCTTATTTACCCTGTGGGTCTGTAAGTCTGAAACAAGCAGGATTTGCCTGTGACCTATCTCTATCTCTGCCACCCCACACTACAGCACCCAGAGCAGTGTTCTGCACAGAGGCACACCTGGTTTTGAATCCCAGCCGTCTGATGTTGGGAAAGTTGTTCCACCTTTTTGTGCTCACCTCGGGATCACAGTAGTACCCATGTTTCCCTTCCAGGCTGAGATGAGCCAGAGCCCACAGGCCTAGGAGAACAGCCCTGAACAGGCCGGTGCCACCCACCAGCTGCAAGAGTTCCCTCAGCTGCTCAGGAGATGTGGTTGTGAGGCAGAATCCACAGACCCTGCAGGAAGAGGGCTCCCAGGGCCATGGCCCAGGTCAGCATCAACAGTGACCTTGGCGAGTGGGGCTTCAGCACGGATGCTGGGGAGCGGGCCCGTCTGCTGCAGAGTCCCTGTGTGGACACGGACCCCAAGAATGAGGAGGAAGCCTCTCCTGAAGGTCTGAGCAGAGGTACCACTTCCACATTTGGGGCCATCTTCATCGTAGTCAACGCCTGCCTGGGTGCAGGGTTGCTCAACTTCCCAGCAGCCTTCAGCACTGCTGGGGGCGTGGCAGCCGGCATAACGCTGCAGATGGTGAGTGTTCAGTCCAAGATGGCAGAAATGTAGTATAGCTGGTGGCTTTGACCTCTGTCTCAAATAGGAGGCTTTGGACCAGGGATGGTCTGCAGGTGACATGTGCTACCACTCCCCCCTCTCTCACACATGGCAGACATTACTAATCTATTCCAGCATTCTTTCCTCTGATTCCAGATGAGTCTTCAAAACCCTTCTCGGCAATCAGGGAAATTTGACATCGGTTGCATGTTTAATAATCTTGTGGTTATGTTTAAAAAGTAGACCTTTATCTTTTAGAACTACATGCTGAAATATTTGCTGCTGAAATGATATGGTAGCTTATATTTTCTTCAAAATAATCCAAATGGGAGTAGGAATAAGGGAAACAAGATTGGCCTTAAATTGATCATTTTTGAAGCTGAGTGACAAGAACATGGGGCTCTTTTATACTACTTTGTCTCCTTTCATGTGTGTGTGAAATTTTCCACAAAACTTTTAAAGAAAATCTCAACTCAGCATCCTCCAGTAATCTGTTAAGATTGCCCAAGAAGATGAGGCTCATTTGCCACACTGGCCTTGGGCATTGGTCCAGTAAATGCTGAGCAAGACCAGGCTGCCATTTGCTGCCAGGCCTTTCCCACACCCTCTTGTTCTGCCCCTGTCCTCAGGGTATGCTGGTCTTCATCATCAGCGGCCTTGTCATCCTGGCCTACTGCTCCCAGGCCAGCAATGAGCGGACCTACCAGGAGGTGGTGTGGGCTGTATGTGGCAAACTGACGGGCGTGCTGTGTGAGGTAGCCATTGCCATCTATACCTTCGGCACCTGCATCGCCTTCCTCATCATCATCGGAGACCAGCAGGACAAGAGTGAGTTTTCCTCAGAAGCTACCTCATCCCTTCTCCTTGGCCCTGGGAATCCTGGCAGGGGAGGGAAAGGGCATGGAATACCTCCCGAGGGTCTAGCCTAGGCCCAGCATACATCTGGGAATCCTCCCTTCTGGCTGCTGGGCCTATTAGACAGATGGAGGTCCTGAGGCCCAGCAGAGCTGGAAGGCCAAACCCTGCCATAGCCTGGCATGACATTCCCTCCTTCCTCCCTGTGCAGTTATAGCTGTGATGGCAAAGGAGCCTGAGGGGGCCGGTGGCAACCCCTGGTACACAGACCGAAAGTTCACCATCAGCCTCACTGCCTTCCTCTTCATCCTGCCCCTTTCCATCCCCAGGGAGATCGGCTTCCAGAAATATGCCAGGTTTGGAGGCCCCACCCCAACCTGGACCAGACAGCTCTGATCATAGGCAACTGGAGATCCAAGGGCTGCTGGAACCCCTCTCCTCCATTGCACCCTGCCTTCTTGGGTAGAAGGGGTGGGCAAGGCAGGGAAGACCAGAGCTTGCAGAGTTCCAGCTAGACTTCCTTTTCTGTCAGTGACAAGGGAGACAGTGGCCCTTTGCATCAGTGGAATATTCAGTTCCAGTGTCCTTGTCAGAGAAGGGACAGGTGATAACCAGGTATGTGAAGGCAGCCTCCTGGCTTGGGCCTTGGCTTTCCCAGGGAGAATGGAATTTTTGATTGGTTAGGATTATCAGCCATGCAGCATCTTCCATGCAACTTGTAATGAAGGAAGAGGACTGGCTTCCTGGCTCAGGGTCTGCAAAGCCATGGGATTCTAAGCCATTTCCTGTGATCCATAATTAACAGAGTCACACTCAGTTGTCTCCAAGATCCCCCTTTAATTTTGACATTCTAGCATTTATACCTTCACCCCTTTTACTTCTAGTCTCTCCTAGTTATCAAAGGCCCTGTTTGCAGCCCTCACCAAGTGTGGGCAGCTCTGATTGAAGTAGGAGATGTGCTTTGAAGCCCAGTCCTCCAAACCATGGAGCTAAACCAGTACATTTTGCAATGGTCAGAAATGTCGGTCTGGTCCCCTGTTGGGGTCCAGCTCCCTATTAGCTGTGGCCAGTTTCTCCAAAACTTATTCCTCATACATTTCTTGAGTCTTTGTTAGAATAGTCTTCTAATTCAATCAATAGACACCGTGGTCACTAGGCCTGAGGGCATTTGCCCCTGGGGTGGAATCAGAAAAGGGACAGCTGGGGCTGGGGAGGGGAGCGTTCAGTCTGTTCTTCCCGGCAGCTTCCTGAGCGTCGTGGGCACCTGGTATGTCACTGCCATCGTTATCATCAAATACATCTGGCCAGATAAAGAGATGACCCCAGGGGACATCCTGACCAGGTAGGTGAGGGCCCCCAGGTGCCATGAGGTAGAAGCCGCCACTTGGACCCTAGAAGCTGCTGGGTCAGACATCAAAAGGCCACATAGGTGCTCTTCTCAGAGCTCGTTAGCTCATCAGGGGGTGACTCATTGGTCATTGTAGGAAGGAGGGAAGAGTGAGAACCAGACGGGAGACACTTTGCCACTGATACCCAGCAGATGAGCCAGCGTGAGACTGCCTCAGGTTGTGGAGACTGCCGGGGTCAAGTTGCACGTATTTCCAATTCGTGCTCACCTGTAATTTCTGTATCTTCTATGTGAGAGTGGATGTTTTATCATTAAAAAAGGAAAAAAGTTTTCTTTTTTTTGAAAGGAACAAACCAGAAAAGCAGAAGCCAGTATAGGAGCTAGAAATTCAAGATTCTAGATTCCCAGGAGGGCCTTCCAGAGCCTCAGTTTACTGATCTGTGAAGCGGAGTTGTGTCCTCTCCCTGTTGCCAGACTCTGGCAGCTCGAATGTGTAGAACGCTGGTTGGCGGCTCTGTGAGGTGCATGGGCAGAAGATTCTTGTGTGTTTGTCCACAGGCCAGTTTCCTGGATGGCTGTGTTCAATGCCATGCCCACCATCTGCTTCGGATTTCAGGTGCCAGTTGCAAGGTCCCTGTCATCCCCTTAGCTCAATCTCCACCCTGGGATGGAGCCTATGTTACAAGCAGGGTGGGGAGTCCTGGGAGGAAAGACGGAGCGGGAGCCCCCAGGACTTGCCCATTGTCCCTGTGGTCTTTGCCCCCAAGGTATCTCCTCTGGAAACCTGGGTGAGATCACTTCCCCACCATAACTGTGACCTTCACCCCGACAGTGCCACGTAAGCAGTGTGCCCATCTTCAACAGCATGCGGCGGCCCGAGGTGAAGACGTGGGGTGGGGTGGTGACGGCCGCCATGGTCATAGCCCTCGCTGTTTACATGGGCACAGGTGAGTGCTACCCTCCGAGGCCCAGGCTTCAGAATGCTCCCACTCTCTCTCTTTGTCCCTGAGTCCTCTGTTACAGTTTTCCTGGGGACAGCTCTGTACTCTTGGCACATCAAACCCTTCTGTAGGCATTGGCTTGAACTTGGCCGCCTTGGGCCTCCTGCCCAAATGAGAGAGATATATTCATCTATTCATTCAACAGCTCTCATCTGGTGCCTAGCGAGTGCCAGGAACTGTCGTCAGCATGGGGGCGCCATGTAGGTAGATAGGCCTGGTCCTGCCCTCACGGAATTGACAGTCCAGTCAGAAGACAGCCTTACAAGCGTGAACCAGGCATCAGTAAGGAATTCCAGACAGTGACGAGTACCCCAGTGACAGTGAAACAGGGACAGCATGAGTGGGGCCGGGAGGGGTTGGCTTTGCGGGGGTGATTCACAGAAGACTCCTCACTGATGGGGTAGCATTTGGGGAGGCCCACATGACGAGAAGGAACAGAATCCAGAGAGCTAAGAGAAGAACATTCCAGACTGAGGAACCAGAAAATGCCATTCCCTGGGGCAGGGACAGAAGAAAGGTCTGTATACCTGGAATGGAGCAAGTACAGGGTGGGCAACAAGCCCTGAGGCCAGAGAGGACCGGGGCCACCTCCCGTTGGGCCTTGAGGGTTCTTGAGAACCAGACGGAAGCGGTTTTAAGCAGGAGTATGCCTCGGCAAAAGATGGCCGTGGGTGCTGTGTGGAAAACGGTTCGGATGAGGGAGCAGGCCTGGGAGACCAGGAAGAACAGTCCTGTGACTCCTTCCATGGGTAGTTCTGGGGCCAGCACTGTTCTTCCACTGATGGCACAGGTAGGAACAAGAGAGGCAAAAAGGCAGGGTCCCTGTTCTCCTGGGGCTCATGTTCTGGTTAGGGAGACAAACAATAAACAAAGGTTTAAAAGAGAGAGAGGAGTGCTCTGCAGAAAATAACAGTGATGAGAGCACGCTGCGGGCGGGCTGGGCCTGGCAGCATCCTCTGAGGAGGAGACGTCTGCATGGTGGAGATGCGGCAGCATGCAGAGCTGGGGAGAAGGAAGTTAGTGCAGAAATTCTGAGACACGAACGTGCTGAGCAAGCACAAGATCAAAAAGGGGGCAGCGGGGGGCTGGGAGAGCGGCTTCTGATCCCAGCCCAGCACCCTCTGAGCCCCCGGAACTGCTCCAGCGCCCCTCCATCTGACGTCACGCCCAGCAGTGGACAGTCCATTGCCCTCACCCTCCAGGTGGCCCCGATCCAGCCCTTTCGTCTCTGTCCTCAGGTGTCTGCGGCTTCCTGGCCTTTGGAGCTTCTGTGGACCCTGACGTGCTTTTGTCCTACCCCTCCAATGACGTGGCCGTGGCCGTGGCCCGCGCCTTCATCATCCTGAGCGTGCTCTCTTCCTACTCCATCCTGCACTTCTGTGGGCGGTGAGCCCCCTCGGCACGCCCCTGAAAGCCCCCTCAGGGCCCCTGAAAGCCCTTTGAACATGGTCCTTGGGCCTTGTGTGGAACCCATTTTGTAGAAGGAGAAACTGAAGCCCATAGGAAAAGGAGTCAGTGCCTGGCACGGCCCCACTGGTACCCCCAGCTTTTGTCCCGGGTTCCCGAGAACATTCTATGAGTCCTCTAAGAAACTCTAGTCCAGATACTCTTCTGAGCTCCCAGCCATCTGGGTGCCCCTTCTTTTTTGGGAGAATAATAGCATGAGTTCCCGAGAGATAAGCATGTCCTGGGCCAGGCAGGGCACTAAGCCCTTCACAGTCACCATCTCACCCAGTCCCCAAGGCAGCCCCAAGAAGAGCACTGCTTGGCACACTTTACAGACAAGGAAACAGGCTCAGGGATCAGGGCCTCCTCACCCACAATCTTCCCAGCCAGGGGTCTGGCTCTGTGAGCCGGGGGCGGGGCGGGGGGGGGCGGCAGGGCACTCTGTGCAGGGGTGCAGCTGAGCCTTTCTCCGTGTGGCAGGGCAGTGATTGAAGGCCTGTGGCTGCGCTGCCAGGGGACGCCCGTGGAGGAGGACGTGGGGCGGGAGCAACGGCGGCGGGTGCTGCAGACGCTGGTCTGGTTCCTGCTCACGCTGCTGCTGGCGCTCTTCATCCCTGATATCGGCAAGGTCATCTCAGTCATCGGAGGCCTGGCCGCCTGCTTCATCTTTGTCTTCCCAGGTGCGGGCCCCTGACTCCCAGGGCCTGCCAGCTTCAGCTCCTCAGTTGCTCACCTGCTGGGGAGAGGAACCACCAGAATTTATTGTCACCCACTGCAGTCCCTGTCCAAGCATCATCTCCTGAGAAATGATGTAGTGTTATCTCCATTTTACTGACAAGGAGATGCGAGGTTCAGGGAGGGCAACAGACTTGCCTGGAGGTTGTTGGCAAACTCAGCTAGTGAGTAACAGAACCTTTTCAACCCCGAGTCTGTCTAGGTCCACAGCCTATACACTTAACCCTCCGTTCAAGTACCTGTTGCTCCCTGACTGTCAGGAATCTGGCTGGTTCAGTCCCCAGAGGGCAGTGGGGTCTGGTGGCAGCACTTTGCCGCAGAAGCTGGGAGACCTGAGTCTCAGACACTGGTCTGCCGCCACAGCCCTGGGAAAGTGTCCCATCTGCCCAGCTGCGAGTTCCACCTGTGTCTAGCTCATCTCTACCTCGGAGACCACCTTGAAAGCCCTTGTCACTTTGCTCGAATCATAGGGCCCACATCTGCTCTGAAGTGTGCCTGGCAGGGCCCTGGGGCGCAGGCACCACTGAGTCACCTTCCAGCGCTGCCCCTTTAGCTCTGAGTCTTGCATGCAGCCCAAGGTGTGCCTGTCAGATGCTGGCCTCCGGCTTGGTGTGGGGGTGCAGAGATGGACTGTCTGGAAGAGCAAACAGTCCTTCCTCCATCCACCACTGGCTTGAGGGAGGGAGCCCACCCAAGCTCTCAGGGCCGTCTATTCTCTTCCAGGGCTGTGCCTCATTCAAGCCAAACTCTCTGAGATGGACGAAGTCAAGCCGGCCAGGTAAGCAGGGCCCACCCCTTGGTCCTCACCCTGGTCCTCTCAGGGGAGGTACTAGATCAGGAGGTAGCCTTGGGCGTCCTTAAAATAGTAGGGGTCTGGGTACATGCTCACTTTGAAAAACATGCGTTTTTAAAATACCTTTTTTTAAATGAGTAACGTGCTAGTTATGACAGTTGAAGCAAGACTGAAAGACTTTAGAGAAAACAGGGGAAGTCCCTCTTCCCCCGCAGTCCAGATGCCATCCTCCTCCATCCCCAGCTTCATGTCTTCAGCATGGTCTGCACCTGTCCAGGCTGTTTCTGTGCATGCGTGCCTGTCTGTGTATGCAGAGCTATGCATGTGTGTACACAAACACGCGAGATTTTGTGTCTAGTTTGTTTTTTCCAAAAATGGCTTCATGCTAGAAATGGTTTTCTGCCACTCGCTTTTTTATTTATTTAATCATGTACCTTGGAGATTACACTACATCAGCACAGGAAGACCTACTTCCTTTTTTAACGGCTGCAGAATATTCTGTTGTATGAATGTATTCTGAATGTGAATACTCTTACACATACATATCTTGAGGATCTTGGTGGGACTGATTCTTAGACTGAAATTGCTACATCACAGGGCGCGCTCATTTTTATTTTGGCACATGGGTTCAAAAGTCGCAGCAGCAGTGAATGAGAGTACCCTGTCCCTCACACCCTTGCCAGCGCTGTATGTAACAGCCTTTTAAATTTGTGTTGAAGTGGGTAGATCTAAAACACTACTCCATTGTTTTAATATGCACATTTCCCTTAATAGTAGAGAGGCTGAGAACAGTTTGCATGCTTTTTTTAAAAAATTATTGTGCAAGTAATAGTCATTGTAGGAAAAAAAAAAAAAAAAAACATAAGTCTAAGGAAGAAAATAAAAATCACCCTGAATCTCAATACCCAATTATAACCCTCTTGCTATTTTTGATACATACATTTGCAAATGTCTGCCTTCTGTTTTAAATGAAATGGCCCACACTCCATGTAACCTGCTTTTTCCTGAACATCTTTCCATTAAGAGGTGTGCATCCTACTCCCCGTCCTGCCCTTGGCTTGCAGTGACCAGTCAGTCCCATTAGATCATACACCTGGCACCACATACCTTTGTATGAAAAGTCCTTGAGAAGTAGGAAGTGCTCTACCTACAACAAATAGTTTAAGTAATTCTAGTAATTAATTGATATATATGCTGAAGTGTGCAGAGTCACAGGTGGGCTGACTGACCAGGCACCTCTCTTTCTGTCCTACAGCTGGTGGGCACTGGTCAGTTATGGAGTCCTCTTGGTCACCCTGGGAGCCTTCATCTTCGGCCAGACCACAGCCAACGCCATCTTTGTGGACCTCTTGGCATAACCACTGCCTCCCAGGAATACATGGCCTTTGACCCATCTTGTAGAGCCGCGGGGCCTCCCTGAGCCCGGCATCATTCCCCTGTCCAGGTGGGAGGACATCTGGACATCCTTTTCCTGGGATGGATCTGGAGTGACCAGGCCCCACACTTCTGGGCAACTTGAACCCGGCTCCCTTCCTTCTCCCCTGTCCTGGCAGTGCCATGGAAGGGAAGAGGTCTCCTGTCACAGAGGAACCTCCCACACTCCAGCTCTCAGCTTCTCCATGGCAGGAACCCATGGTGATGAGAGGTCAGTGGGTCTCAGAAGAAAGAACCCAGCCCGACTTCCCTCTGGAGAAGGAGTGTGGGCAGAAAGCCACCATCTCCCGCAGAGCAGCCCATCCTGTGTAGGGGGCATGCTCATTACCCCAGGACTCAGCGCCTGCTCAATCTGTCTGTGGACCAGCCAGCAGTGGCTCCCTCTGGGATCTGGGAAGTTCCAGAGGTAGCACTGAGTCCACACAGATGCACAGAGGCAGATAGAGTCATGCCTGTCCGCTCCCTCATGGCCCCACAGTGTACCAATAGCCCCCCTTCCCTTGGCTAATTGACATTTCCCCAGCCTTTGGGGCCTCGCCCTGTGTATTTCCCCAAACCTGAGGGACCCGATAGCCCTCTCCTCCTCTCTTCCCAGACATCACCAAGTCTAATGTTTACAAACGGTGCCAGCCCGGCTCAACCAGGGGCCAGGGGCCACCCCGTGCCACGGTGCTGTGAGAACCCCTCCATTAGCTTTCCCCATGGCAGGGAGTCTGCTTTCTCTCAGATTCCAGATGGGCCCCTCTTTTCAGATGCACAAGGGTGGATGATGGAGAAGGCTGGGCTGGTTAGGATCGAGGTGAACGTGTCTGACAGCTTCTCTTTCAATGACTACTTCTCTCTGCTTTCCACTTCCCCTCAGCCCCCTGCCAACCCTAGCATGGTGGCCCAGACACAAGACAGGCAACTGAGTTGTCATTGACTAGGCAGCATTTGAGTAAGTCACGCCAGCCTAGAAGTTTCCCTGTCAGTCTGGATCTTGTCTGCTCCTCCCCCCACCCCGTTTTTCCATGTAGCTCAATCTCTTGCTCACATAAGTAATTGAGGTAGAGGTGTACCAAACCCTCTTGTCAGCTTTGTCAGCACCACACATCCATCAGGCTTGGCCTTGGTGGCCTGTCAGTTATATTGAGGTCACCCCAGGTTGTGCCCCAGGCAGGGAAATGGCAGGGGGGTGGGGACCACTCAGGGTGGTCAAATCTAAGAAGCAGAGGTCATCTGGAGGCCAGATAGGCTCCTCCTCAGTCCCCAGACTGGGGGACCTGCCTCTCCTCGCATCCTCTCTCAATACTTGGGGCCAGATCCTTGCTGCCTTTTTCTCTCAGCAGGAGAGCACTGGGCCCTGCCAGCACCCGACCCTGACAGGGTCAGCGGGATGGCCCAGTCATAAGGGCTGCATAGCCCCCTAATGCTGGCTTTGGTGGGTCGGGGGATAAGAGGGAGTCGTTGCACAGAACTGGACCAGTCAGGGGAAGGAGCCGGAATCCGGCCTCTTGGTCTAACCTCAAGAGACCCCTCACCTCCCCTCCTTCCCAAGGCATTTACTGTTCCTTTTCTACTTGTGCACATTCAGACCAGAGAGGATGGTTAATAAAAAGGGGCTTGTGCTGCTGAGCTGTGTGGCCTGTGTCTGGTGCTGGGAATAGAGTCCAAGCCACTGGCAGGAGGAAGACAGGCCGGGGTGGGAGTGTGGGGGACAAGGCCTTCAGCTTTACTGTCTATAATCCCTGTCTCACTTTCCCTGTACCAACCTGAAAACCTGCAAGTAGTTCTTGACACTTCCTTCTTCAGCAGCCCTCCCCCCCCCCCCCCACTGATTCGGGAATCTCCTCGGTCCCCCTGTCCTGCTGCCTCTGCCTTGGCTCAAGCCCTCACCGTGTCATCCATTCACTGCCGTGGCCTCTGACTGGCCTCCGTGCTGCAGGTCCCTGCCTGACCTCAACTCTTCAGGTGAACTGCAAACACCTGAGCATCCATCCCCTGTCTTTTCAGAGGCATGTGTTGAGCAGACCCCATCGTCCTGGTTCTGGAGCCAGGCACTATGCTCAGTGCCGGCGAGAAGACACTCAGCGAAATGGACAAGCTCCATGCTCGATCTACCGGGAAGACTCATGCTAAGCAAGTGGTCACACAAATATGTATTTTCAAACTGTGAAACATACTAAGAAGGGAAAATACAGAATGTTATATTTGGTCGCCCCGAGCTTATCTGGGGAGTCAAGAAAGGCTTCATGGAGGCAGTAACATTTGAGCCAGCCCCTGAATGATGAGTAAGAATGAATTAATTGAAAAGAGGTAGGGGGACCTTCCCAGGCCATGGAAACTGGACACAAAGGCCCTGTGGTGGGAGGGACATGGCTGTTTCTAGAACTGAAAAGTGGCCATTGTAGGCGGAGCATTGCCAGAGTGTGGGAGAGCATTCTGGGATGGTCTTCAATGGCTCCCTCTTGTTTGATTTCACTTACCCTTAGTGAACGGAGAGAAGGACACATTATATTTATGCCAAAAGTGCAAACACAGTCAAAGCCAAATTTATCCATTCACCCATTTACTCAAGACATGCCTTTTGCTCACCACACTCATAAGCACTTGTCAGTGTCTGTCTTCCCAATGTGTAAACTCCATGAGATCAGGGTCATGTCTCCCTTGTCCATCAGGTACCTTAGCCCAGTGCCCAGCACATAGCAAGCAAGTGTTCAATAGCTGAATGAACAACTAATATTCGTTGAGTTCTTACCTTGTGTCAGCACTTGACGTATCGTTCTCACTTGGTTTTCACAACAACTCTGAAGGAATGACAGCTAAGAGATGATTAAATAGTTCGCCCAGGGACACACAGAAAAATTGGAGCCAGACAACCCTCTTACCTAATGTATGAATAAACAAGTGAGCAGACGGCTCTCACAATCACCCTGATTTCAGGCCGCAGAAGGCAAGCTCAGGAACCTTTGGCTCCCTTGCCGGCACCAACACCAGATCTTGGACCCCTGGGGTCGCTCTCCCAGCCTATCCATGTCAAGTGGCATGATGCCTCCTGGCGAGTGGCTCTGGGCAAGTCACCTTTCTGGGCTTGTTTCCTGAACACTAAAATGAGAACACTAATCACTGACCTTATTAGCTTCCTGAGTACGGGGAGCCAATGTACCTGATAATACATGAACAGAAGTGCTTTGGAGCCAGAAATCCACATTTACAGGACACAGGTGAAAACTCAGTTTCTTCCTGGGGGAACACAGGCTGGACTTCGCCTACCACTTCCTGAGAGAGTGCTTCTCAAACTTTAATATGCATTCCGAATATTTATCTACTTAGGATATGAAGTTGGATTCCATGGGTCTAAGGTGGGCCCAGGGTCTGCATTGCTAAGGCTCCCAGTGTCGCCCTGCTTTGGTCCTCGGGCCACACTTTGAGTAGCAGGGGACTGGTGGGCAGAGCAAAGGCTTTGGCCTCAGAGAGACCTGGGTTGGATCTCAGCTCTGCCTTCTACACTCACTGTAGGAACCCAGGGAAACGGTTCACTTCTCTGAACCTAAATTTCAACTATAAAATAGGAGTGATGGCATCCACTTTACAAATACAGATACCATAAGTCGAAGGACAAATGGCGTATTAATCTGTATAAAGTGCCTGGAAGACAACAGGGATTATGTTAGCTCTCTATACTGGGAGAGTGCCACTGCAGTGTCCCCTTTTGGCCACTAGAGGTCACCTCTGATTCCTACTTGTGAAATTGAGAAACCTGTGCCTCAGAGGAAACTTCAGTCTTCTGAGTGTCTAGGGCACCTGGTGACCCAACAGCTGCCTAGTACTTTCGAATGATACCCATAGGGCAGGGCCACCTGTAGATCATGGCCTCCAGATGGCCTCCGGTGTGGCGGAGGAATCAGACCAATCAAATAATCATAAAAACTAATTGTGTAGGTACATGTGCTAGATGTAGATATTACAAATCCAGATTTGGTAATCACTGCTATGATACAATGAAAAAATTTCCAGTAGGCATGGAGGAAGGCCAGAGACACTGTAGCCAGGAAGAAGGCTGACACCCTATTCTCCAAACACTTGGAGGGGGCTGGAGTGGCAACAGGCACAAGACTCATCCATCTGATAATTCTTCCATTACAAATAAAGTTGATCTGTTTCCACTCTGGCATGCAAGCTCAGAAGTGCTTACTTCATCCTACAACAAACTGAAGAGTCAACAACTCTTAGATCTGTAAGATAAGTCAGGTTACAGGACATACCACTGCCCCCCAAGTTGGAAAGAATGACACACAAATAACAGCAGGAATCCACAAGCAGAAAACCCTATGAGAACCAGTGCCAGGGTAGGGAAACCTGAACTGTAACTGAATTGCTGGAGGCGCAGTGTGGACAAGTCTGAGAGAGAAAAACTCCAAGGCACCCAGTCAGGGGGGATTTTTGTGCTTTAACCCCCCCGGAGTTCTATCAGGTTCTCACAGTAAACAGAGACTAATCCCTTTATGTTTCTGGCAGGGAGAGTAAAAGAAACCACTTTTGTTCTTAATGAGATCTGCTCCACATGAGGAACTTAAAATTTAACCAGCTGGGGTTTTAGAACCCTCAATGTGGAAGAAGGGAAATGCACAACTCCAGCCGGCTCTAACCACCTGATGGAGATTGGCAGGGGACTGAGAAGCAGTGTGAAGTTCACAGTCCAGAAGCACACAGGCTCACTAAAAGACTGATCTGATCATAGGACTGTAGAATGCTTCCCTTCTCCCTACACTTTGCCACCACAGTACTTAAGGCCTGTTTACAGTAGTTTCTTTTACCCAGTACATTGTGTCCATAAAAACATGTCAAGACATATTAAAAGGTAAAAAAGTCTGAAGAGACAAAGCAAGCATCAGAGCTAGATTCAGATATGGCAGAGATATTGGTCTATGTAAGCAGGTGGAAATTCTAAGAGAGATGCTAGAGATAAAAAAAAAAAAAAGATGAAAAATGCCTATGATGGATTTATTAGACTGGATACAGCTGAGGAAAGAATCTGAGCTTAAGGATTTCTTGGCACCTCTAAAACTGAAAAGCAAATAGAAAAAAAATTTTTTAAGAAAATAAATTCCAAGTACTATCGAACAACTGCAAAAGGAGTGATGTATGCATACTGGGAATACCAGAAGGAAAAGACAGAAAAGAACAGAAAATATATTTGAAACAAATATATATTTGACTGAAAATTTCTCCCAAGTTCATGTCAGACACCAAACCACGATCCAGGAAGCTCAGCCAAAACTAAGCAGAGTAAATGTCAAAAAACGTGACAGCTAGTCATTTCAAAATTTTTTTTTCCAAAAAAAATCAGAGATAAGGAAAATATCCTGAAAGAAGCCGAGGGGGGGGGGCAGGGGAGGGAATAAGTTCCCTATAGAGAAGCAAAGATGAAAATTACATCTGACTTCTCAGAAAATACCAAGTGAGAAGAGGGTGGAGTGAAATATTTTAAATGTTGATAGAGGAAAAAACCACCAATCTAGAATTCTGTACCCTTTAAAATTATTCAAAAGTGAAAGAGAAATAGACTTTCTCAGACAAACAAAAATGGGAAGGGGGAAATTGAAGGAATTAGTTTAGTAGACTTGCCTTGAAATAAATGTCAATAGAAGTTATTTAGAGAGCAGAAAAATGAAAGAACTTCTTTCAGAAAGCAGAACAGAAAGACTAAAGAGATGAAGAGAATAAAATTAGAGTTTCAACTCAGGTCCAACATCTGACTAAAAGGAGTTGCAGAAATAGAGAACAGAAAATTAGTGGAAGGTACAAGGGAGGGGACGAGAAGGGGGAAATTATTGAAATAAGAATAGCTCTCAGAAGTGAAAGATATGAGCCTCCATACTTAGGCCAGTAAATTGAATTTTGAGAGCTGCATGCTGGAAATAAAGAGAAAATCATAAAGATTTTCTAAAGAACAAAAAGATTTTGTGAGATGGTGGGGGTCAAGAAGAGCATGCTTCTTAGCATCAGTGCAAGCTAGAAGATAACACATCAATGCCTTCATTATCCTGAGTGAAAATTTTCAATGTAGAATTCAGTATGCAACCAAATGCTCAATCAAGTGTGAGGCTAAAATAAAAATATTTCCAGATAAGCAAGGGGTAAATAAATGTGTTTCCTATGCAGCCTTTTTTAGAAAGTCACTAGAGTCTATAGCCAGCCATGCTACCCTGAACCAGCCCAATCCTGTCAGATCTCGGAAGCGAAGCAAGATAAAGCCTGGTTAGTACTTGGATGGAAGACCACCTAGGAAGACCAGGTGCTGTAGGTGTAAAAAACAAAAAAAATAAGGGATTGTAAACTGACAAGGTCCTTGTAATCTGTGAGGTCAACCAAGGGTTGCCTCACCTAAAAAAAAAAAAAAAAATTTTTGCAAAGTCACTGGAGAATATGCTTCAGCAAAACAGAGCTGCAAAGCTAGAAAGTGGAAGGCAAAGCAACCAGGAAATGAAAAATCAACCTGAGGAGAATGGCCTAGCAAGGTCATTCCAGAATGGCCAGTTTGATTGGACCAGGAATATGAAGAGCTGAAGAAGGAAGTTGTCCAGGGAAAAAAATGAAACTAAAAAAGTTACCCGATTGGTCTAAGCAACTAGAATCATTATCTGTTGCAGCATTTGGATAAGTACATATATAACGGGAAAATGTCATAATTACCAACTACAAGGGAAAAAACGTTACAAAAATTTCTATTGTGACGTTTTTAAAAGAACTTCAGGGTGCAGGTGTAAGAAAGCTAAATCGTTAGTCAATAATAACCGCTTTTAAGTTTTAAATCAAGAAACAGTATGAACACATTATTTTAAGATACTAAGATAAATGCCAAAAGAAACAGCTTAAAAGAGATGGATGTGGGGAACAGGGCTAGATAGAGGTGGGCAGAGTTGGGATGAAGGACTGCTGGCATTTGATGTAAGCATTTTAGTACTAGTGGATTTTTAAAACCAGATATGTGACTAGTTTGATTTTTTTAACTTAAAATATTTTGAAATATGAGTGGTAAAAATTGGATGTGTACGGTAGGCCATGTTCAAATTCTAGCTTTGCGGCTTATTATGAGGCTATGGGCAGTTACTTAACACTGTTTGGGCCTTGATTTTCTTATCTGTATATTACAATATTTATTGTAGCAGAGACTGCCTGGCTCCTTCCCCATTCTTTGATAACAATAGAACTTGTGAAATAATAGATAATATATAATATTGATCTCTGTCCCCAGTTCCTTATAATTGATTTCCCAAGTGGTAAGAATGACTCTTGGGTGGGAGCTGTTCATCAGAAAGACAAAGCCGTGATTAAAAACGTGGAACTTTCAGCCCCACGCTCCATCCTCAGGGAAGAGAAGAGGAGCTGGAGATTGAGTTAGTGACCAGTCATGCCACCATAAAAACCCTGAAAACAAAACAAAACAAAACAAAAAAAGCCCCTAAAAGTACACGGTTGGGAGAGCTTCTGGGTTGGTGAACACATCCACATGCCAGGAGAGCGGTACATCCCAACTCCCCAGGGACAGAAGCTCCTGTGCCCAAGACCTTTCTGGACCTCACTCTAAGTGCCTCTTTATCTGGCTGTTCATCCATATCCTTTATAACAAACCTGTAAAGAGAAGTTCCTCTGAGTTCTGTGAGCCATTCTAGCTAGTTATCGGTCCCTGAAGTAGCACTCGTGGGAAGCCTGATTTATAGCTAGTCGCCAGATTCAACTGGAGGGGAGCTAGACACCACCCCTCCCAGAGAGAAGTGGCACAGAATTTGTGGCCATCTTTATCTACTATGAAATCTGGAAACATGTACATAAATATTTAGCTTAAAGGGTTGTAAGAATTATAACTGATTTGTAAAAAGTGCCTATAGTAAGGGATAAATAAATGTTTTATTCTTGTTATTCTTTTTAAAGGTCACATTTGGCATCAGAGAATACTTTAAGTTAGGATAAAATTTTTCACATTAAAAGGGTTCACCTCAAGTCCCTCTACATAGCAAGCTCTTCCTGGAAAAGAGGACCTGGGTCATGTGTCATTTCCCTGATATCCATCCCTCTAGTTAGAGCTGTACCCTTCACACTCACTGAGGTCCCTTCCAAAGGCGACTGGAGAAAAAAGCTCTGGCTGGGAATGTAACCAGCTCCGTCTCCTGGAGGGGCAGTGGTGGGACCAGGGACCTGATTGCCATGTACCAGCTTAAGTCCCACGGGCTTTGTTCTTAATGCTCAAAAGTGATGATGGAGGAATACGGCCATTCATTAATTTATGCTCGGTGAGATGGATTCCGTGGTCCTTCCCAGCTCCAGCAAGATTATATTGCCCTCAGCCTTTTCCTCCTCTGTTCCTTATTTCAGGGTTTCTAAATTAAAGCCGTATGTATTTGTATTTTTAAAAAGAAGAAGGAGTTAGAGAAGAAAGAAGGGGAGAGAGAGAGCACAAGGGAGGGGAAGGAAGGAAAGAAGGAAGGATTTTTAAATTAAGAGCTCTTATATGGGGATCTGGAAGGCCAGCTTTTCTGAGAAACTGGAATATCTGGTAACGCTGGTCCTAGATCCTGTTTGGAGAGCACCAGTGAGAGCCCCATTGGCCCCTGCTTTCAATTCACTGCCGTACTAATCTGGCAGCTTCTCTCACGTCTGTTTTCTGTTTGGCCCTGGGGACAGCTGAGGTTTGAAGCCCTGCAATTAAGCTCGAACTAAATCAGCCAATCCTAACCCACCCCACACTTCCCTTTATCCGCTCTGGGGCTCTAACATGCCAGTAGGTGAGCAGGTTTCAGCAGCAGAGCCAGCTGTCCCGCCAGCCTCTCCCCAGAAGCTCGGGCCTATGAAGGGAATGGAACTGGCGAGGGACAATAGCAAGGGCTGTGCAGGGAGTGAGGTGAGGTAGATGTAGCCTCCCGGCTTCACCATGAACTTTGGCCATTCACACACACCAACATCCTCCCTGCTTGTCTGGCTGCTGTGCTTAACAGAGGCCCAGGGAGAAGCAGCCTTCTGTTGAGCCTGGCCCCTGGACACCACATATATTCGTGTAAGGGAGGCTTCTGGGTGCTATGCTATTACAGCTGAACTTCAAGTAACAAGAACCTAACTGAAGTCCTGATTAACATGAGTTAATTCCCTAACCTATATATCCTTTGATGTTTAAAATTAAAAATTCTAAAATTTGTTAGGAGCCCTTTCTTCTTTAGCAAAGAATATCTCATAAATATAACTGACTCTTTTTTTCCTGACTTAAGGTCTGGTAGAGAGCATCCTTCCTTCCTTTCCTCCACAATTTGTTTTTAAGCATCTATGATGTGTCAACCCCCGTCTAGGCTTGAGGACGAGAAGGTGTAGACAGGCAGTTAGCCAGAGTGGAGACTAACTACACAACATATTTCTGAGAAATTGCCTTCATAGACCTAATTCTGAATCCCGGTTTGTTTCCTGTGGATTTGCCTTTTTTGACGATTCTGCGTCAAAAGCTAAATCAATCAAATTGTGAGCTCTAGGTAGCTGACTTTAAATCAATAAGAGTTTAACTCAATAGGGCTCAGGCAGCAGGAGACCCCAGATAATAGGAACGGAACATGGGGTTGGAAATGGATAGGTCTGAGTTTGAATCCTGGTTCCACCATTTCCAGCTGGTGGGATCTTACAAACCTAACCTTTATGGAGTGTTTACTGCGCACTTGGCACTGTGTTGTACGCTTCCCATGCGTTATCTCATTTGATCAGTGAGCTCTAAAACATTGCATAAGGTATCCTAGGAAAGGCACTGTGCCTCCCTGAGACTGAATTTCTACATCTGCTAAATGGAAACAAAAATAGCATCAGACAGGTTGGCTGGGTGGATCAAGCAGGCTCCGTGTTGGAAAACCCTCAGCACCCAGCCTGGGCCAGGGTGTGTGCACAGCAAGGGTGGCGACTACGACCTGCCACTCTACAAAATGCATCCTGCCAAGGTATTCTGCCGGGTAGTCAGGTTTCAACCTTGTCCCCCCGCCCTCCCCCCTTTTTTTTCTTTTGAAAGGGACTTTATGCTTCACTTTAGCTAAAGTTTGCTGCTTTTATTGAATCTGAGGAAGGCAGGGCTGCTCCCAGCCTGCAGGGATCCTGCCTGCCTGGAGCCGAAATCTAACTTTACAGTTTAATTAAGATGGTAGACTTGCCCAGTGTTAAGTGAGCACTCCTCCTTGTCACTGCTTGCCGGCCCCCAGCAGGGTACAGGAGGCAAGGAGAGCATCTCCTTTAATCCAAACACAGTGCAACCTCACACAGGTCTCTGTCCCTCCCTGGGCGTTGGGCTCTCTTCCTCTGCAGTCAGAGGATTGCAGCAGATGACAGCTGAGGTCCTTCTATGGTTCCAGTTGGAATTCACCACTAAGTGTCCCACAGAGCCCTCTCCAACCCTCAGCCTATCATATATGGCTAATGGGACTGAGGCCGGACCAAGAACCAGCTGTGAGAACCAGGACCACGTGAGCCCTTAGCGAGGACCCCACAAAACAAAGGGAGGCCAACCTCCCTTGCCAATGCAGCCCTCCCCGGGGGAGGGGAAAGGGAGGCCAAGCAGCTAGGCTGCTTCCTGGCCCCAGACCTGCTACATAATTTGTGGGGCCCTTGATCAAAAGTTATTGAGAATTTCAAGACAGCAACAGCAGAGCAGTAAACCAACAGTGGGGACCTTCTAAACACAGGTCGTTGTGTGACTGCACAGACAGATCACCCGGCCATAAAGCTGCCCACCCCCTCCCCCCGCCACCGGCCCCCGGGACATGGTGCCAGAGGATCATTTTTCTTGTTCCCGCAGATTTGTAAAGTCCCAGTGGACCCCTCATTGGACCCTCCGGTGCTCTGGCTGAACAGCGGTCCCAGCCGTAGCTCCATGCAGAGAATTCTGGCTGAGAACGGGCCCCAGTGTGTGAGGCGGGGGCTTCCTGGGAGCAGTGTTGGGGTGGGGTAGGAGGGACGAAGGCCCTACTTTTTCCTTGATGATCCGAACTAGAGCTATGATGAGGATCCCTGAGTGGCTCTGTACAACCTAGAGCCAGGTGGCGAGGGCTAGGAAATTAGACTCAGGCCTTCAGGACCGGAAACTCTGGGAGGGCGACAGAAGAGCCAGCAGCTGCATGTGGTGGCGGGAACACTGGACTTCGATTCAGGAGACCCAGACTGTCGTTAGGGCCAGCCACTCCTGCTTTCTGGGTCCCAGTATTTTCACCAATCAAGTGCCTTGTGGACTGTTTAGCATCGGGTGAGTTAAATTCCATCCTGAACAGTACGAAGAGCTGCAGAACCAGCTGACATGCTCTGCGGGCACAGCGGCGGTTCTGGCCCCATCCCTACCACTTCCCAGCCACGGGAGCTCGGGCAAGTCACGTAACCTCTGCAGGCCTTAGTTTCTTCATCTGCGAAATGACCAGTAATAATACTAGTGCTGGGAAGATTTGAATCATTAAGGGAAAAAGTTTAGAATGACGTGTGCCTTGGAAACAGACAGGTTCATTCAAATGTGGGCTCTGCCATCTCCTAGCTATGTGACTTTAGGCAAATAGACCTGTTTTCTCATCTGAAAAATGGGAATAATAACAGAACCTACTTCAAAGGCTGGTGTGAAGAGCAGGGAGGTAATTCCCATGAAGTATCTAGCTCAGTACCTGGCAGACAAGTTCTCTCTCCACAACAGGGAACAGAGAACAGAACCAGTCAGAAGCAGTTTGGGGATAAGTTTCAGGAAGAAATTCCTTCACAAAGTCTGGCCTTAAATGGAAATATCCTCTGCTGCTCCGGAGGTGAAAGGATTCTCACTAGAGAAGATTTGGAGAGGCTGGAAGGACGAGGACTTGCCTAGCCTCCCTCGTGGGATGCTAGCCTGGGGGATGCCCTTGACTGGAGCACCCACTTCTGCTCCTCTCTGGCTGCCATCTTGTTATGTGGGTGCCCTTGGCTGCTGCAGCCCAGAGGACACTGCCCATCTCCCTCCTTCCTGCAGAGAGACGCTGATGGATAGAACCTAGGGGGCCAATGTCCTGTATCTGGCGTCCGCTGCTGGCATGGGTTACTCCTACTCTCTCAGCCAGAACTACCAGACCAATAACCAGCAGGTAGGTGGCTGGACCACTCAAAGTTGACATGGGGGAAAGGGTGGAGGAAGAAGACAAGAAAGCAAGATGGAGGTAGAGCGAGGACCAGAGGGCAGGAGCTGCAGGTGAAAGGGAGGGCCTATGTCTCAGACCAGAGGCAGAAAACTGGTAGCCTGTGCGCTGCCACCATTCAGCCCAAGAACATCTTTTCTTCTATCTGCCTATTGTTTAGGGGGAAGACAACTTTAATTTTAATTGCCACCTTTTACGTAATTGGGAAATTTCACTCGAAATTTCAGGTTTGTGGCTTCTGTTGAAAAGTCACCTCCGAGGTTGCATTTCCTCCTAGCAACTCCCTGCTGGAAATGAGGAGTAGCAAAGGTAGGCGGCTGCAGAAGGCCATGTGCTCTCCAGTTCACCACGGTCCCCGCCACACCCTACTGTCTGAATCCCTGACTGCTTCATGTTCCCATTTAAAGTCCCTGCTCAGTTCTTGCAGGTATTAGGTCTGTGGCCCCTGCTTTACTCAACCCCTCCCAAAATAAGGGATAAAAGATAACGATGCCTCCTTCTTATACACTGAGCAAGTTCTATTGATTAGTGGTTAAGAGTCAGACTGCCAGGTTCAAATCCCAGTTCTGCTATTTCCCAGCTATATGACCTTGGGAAAGTTCTTTTAAATATACTGTGCCTCATTCGTCATATGACATGCTATTAATAGGACCTACCCCGTAAAGTTGTGTAAAAGATTAAGGAAATGAATGCATACCAATGACTAGGATTTGGGAAGCACTGGGTGTTAGCTATCATCGTCATCATTCCTGAAACTGCCTAAGAGATCAGACTGTACAAGGGAACCAGCCTGAGACAGAATAACCCAGGCGGAAAGAAGGACACTGTGGTTTGTGGCAGAATGAGCAGGGAGATGTGACAGGGAGCAGCTGGAAAGATGAGCAGGACCCTGGGGGCCTGTGATCCATGATAAGGATTCTATAGGAAGCCATTGGATGGGTTTTAGCAAGAGGATGGATTGTGAGGGTAGAGAGG
Source organism: Rousettus aegyptiacus (assembly GCF_014176215.1). Lineage (NCBI taxonomy): Eukaryota > Metazoa > Chordata > Mammalia > Chiroptera > Pteropodidae > Rousettus > Rousettus aegyptiacus. The sequence goes on from NW_023416289.1 coordinate 20,006,151, forward strand.
GAGTAGAATGAGGGACACCAGGAGGGCCTGTGGTGGTGGTCGAGGCAGAGATGACGGTGACATGTGGATTAGGATGAGAACATTGGAGATGGAGATCGATGGGAAAATTTGGGATATATTTGGAGGATAGATATTAATTCTAACCTTGACCCTTATCCCCCCTACCCTGTTTCCCCATCTGTAAATGAAGCTAATCTGAAAGATGTCAGCTGCTCTGAGATTCTGAGTATGGTCCTGCGTTAATCCTTCAGGAAGGCAGTGTAGCCTAGTGGCTCAGAGTGTAGGCCTGGATGTGGCAGCGACTTGAGTTTGAATTTTGGCTCTGCCACCGACTGGCTGTGTGGCCTTGAGCAAGCTCTTTAACCTCACTGTGCCTCAGTTTCCTCATCTGTAAAATGGGAATAAACACATTATCTGCTTACAGGGTTAGGGTGAATAACAGAGACACTGGCACACAGTGAGCACTCCAACATGCTTAGCCAATGTCACTGTGACCATCACGCGTAGTCAGTGTCACTGTGGCCATCGGGAGGGGCCTTCTCGGCTTTTATTTTTCTCCTCTGGTTTCAGGGCTTTGGAGTGAGAAATAGAACAAGCAACTGTCAGCTGAACGATGATACTCTCATCGAATCTGGTTACAGCCGTGGCCTCATTGGCAACAAGTAAGTCCTGTCTCCATGCAGTCCTTGGCACACCCACCTCTGAGACAGGTGGCTCTCTGCCATCCTTAGGCCAGAGGCAGTTGATGTCACCAGGCAGGCCAGTTTAGCTTGATCAGGGCTAACTAATATGGCAGGACACGGGGTTACTGCCATGGGCGTGGAGGTGAGTCCAGGGGGCCCACACCCTCACTGCCTGATTCTTCAGCTCTCTGCCCACAGCCTCTGGCTTCTGTCAACACCAACTGCTGCTCTGAGGACGCCAGCAACTTCTTCAACAGCACAGACTACTGCTTCAGTGCAGTGAGTCACTCTGCTCCTCAGTGAGGACTGAAAAGAGGGCACCTCACTCCTTCTCAGCTGGCGGGACAGCAAAGGAAAAAGAGGGGCTCTGAACCCCAGTGCATAGCGCTGTATGCACATCACACACACCACTCCCAATTCAGGTGACAACAACCCTGTGAGGCAGGCAGATTGGTGAGGCCCACATTGTTTAAGATATCTTATTTCTGGGGGAAATAGGTAAATGTGGTCAAAAGGCACAAACTCTTTTGTCATGTACAGCATGGTGACTATCATTAACAATACTGGGTTGTATATTTATTTTCAAAGTTGTTAAGAGAATAAACCTTAAAAATTTTTATCAAGAAAAAAGTTGTAACTATGGGAGGTAATGGATATTAACTGTACTTATTGTGATAATCATTTTACAATATATACATATATCAAATAATTATGTTGTACACCTGAAACTAATACAATATTATATGTCAATTATAGCTCAATAAATGGGGAAATTTTTGATTAATAAAGAAAAATAAATTTTAAAACTTTTTTACTGTTTAAATTACAAATATAATATATTGTCCTCATTAAAAATTTAAGCAATATGAAATTTGGTGTGCTCCGGACTTAATTTTATTGTTGTTCAGAATAGCCAATATTATCCCCATCTTGCAGGAAAACAAACTACAGCAGAGCCTTCCAGTCAGTAAGAGGCAGAGTGAACTAGAATTCAAGTTTTTTCTGTGCAAGGGCAGGGTTCCTCCCCTGGGCTCTGTGGTATCTCATAGGGCCCCCAACCTCTGCCCCTATCCTGCCCTAATTAAGAAGAAACCTACAAAGCCCTTGGCAAAACACTGGGCAGATAGGCCCTGATCCACATCGGAGATAACATTCACTCTGTCCCATGAGATAGGACTGTCCTCAATTCCTCCTGCAGTATTTGTTGTCAAGCCACAGGTCTCTTCCTCCCATGAGAGTGTTAATGCAAATGGCTGACAGTTAGTCTAGGGCTCTGATTTCATTATAAAGTCATTCACACAAACTTCAGCACTCTATGATTTTTTTTTTCATTTGTTAGCTCTAATCATTTTTAAAATTAAATATATTGAGGTCTATGGTCATACCACCCAGAACATATCCAATATGTCCAGAGTGTGAGATGGTGAGGGCTGAAAACAATTATTGTTAAAGAGAAAACCACAGGCCCAAAATGCAGTTACTAGTGCTAAAGCCCATAACATTGAACCTAGACTTCATACCTGACCTAACTGCAGTTTCTAACTTCTCCAGGAACATGCTCTTTATTGATCAGTCTGGAATTTTCTGATCAGTACCAATGGGGTAATCTGTCACTTGGGCCCTTTCCATCCCTGCTCCTTTCCCCTCAGGAAGCTAAGGCAATCTGTCTGATAAGACCCAGCCTTCTCCATAAGGGAAGGCAACCTTCCCTTTTACTAATAACTTCCTTGTCTCACCTAGTTTCTGCCTAGAAAAGCCTTTCATATTGTCTGCATTGTAGAGCTTACTTACCCAAGGCTCCTCTCAACTGGGATGCTACCTGATTCGTGAATCACTGAATAAAGCCCATTAAATCATCAAATTTACTCGGTTGAATTTTTGTTCTTTAACATGTGATGTATAGGTCATGCTTCTGTACACCTGTGCAACTTGTCCAATCCGTCATTGTCTCTTGCCTGGACCCTTACAACATCCTTCTAATTTGGAGCTTTCTGCTGCCAACATTGCTATCCTACAGCCTCTTAGCTTTGTAGCAGCCTTTTAAAACAAAGGTCAGCTCATAGCACCCTCAGCTCAACATCCTCTATGCCTGCTATTCTAACTAGGAAGAAAGCCACAGTCCTCACCATGGCCCACAGGGCCCCACAGTTCCAACTCCTCTGACCTCATATTCTACCACTGTTCTGCTTCTGCCTCACCTATAGACTCAACCAAACCTCTACCTCAGGGCCTTTGCGAGTTCTGGTCCCTGCCTGAGCCCCTCTGCACCAGGTGTTTGCCTGGCTTCCTCCCTCACTTTGTTCAGGTCTCTGCTCAGATCCTCTATCAGAGAAATCTTCCCAAAAAGAAAATAGCTACCTACCTCCCTAACCTTCCCACCTCTTTGACACTCCAGCACCTTGTTATGTTTGATTATTTTTCATAGCCCCTCTACTGCCTAGCATTATTTGTTTGTTTATTATTGCTGATCCCCCACCCCACCTCCACCTCCTTTAAATGCAAGATCAATGAATGCAGGAACTTCCCTTTTTTTGCTGCTACCTTCCCAATACCTGGCACATAGGAGGCACTTAAAAACTTTGTTGAATGAATAAACTTCCTCTATGCTAGGTACTATTTTACATACTTCATCTCATCTAACCCTCTAAAGAACCTCCATGCTAGGTATTATAGTTATCCCCAAATCACAGGTGAAGGAATGGCAGCTTTGAGAGGTCATGTCCTAGAGCAAGGTTACCTAGGACAGAGCTGGAATATGGACCAGAGGAGTCTGACTGGTTGCTTTCTGTGCCAGGGCAGCCATGGACTGTAGAGAGCTTGGTCTGAGTCTGAAAGGATCAGGATGGTGAGGTGCTCAGGATGGGGGGAATGTTTTGGTCAAGCACCCATTAGGTAATCTATCACATGGGCCCTCTCCATCCCCCATAGAAAGAAGAGGCAACATACATTATAAAAACCCCTTTATTCCAAGGAAAAGATAGCCCTGTAAAACCTCCCATACAAGCTCTTGGGGAGCGCCCTTCTGGCTGCTAGATGGGAAGCTGCTGGATCCATGATCGCTTAATAAAGCCAATTAGATCTTCAAATGCACTCATTTGAATTTTGTTTTTTGAAAATAGTAAGCACTCAAATATTTACTGAAAGAAGAAATATATAAGGGAGAAGTACCCCATTGCAATTGGAAGCAGGGGGGATAGAGGCCCCAGGGTCCAGGAAGAGAGTGTGGGAAAGTTCTGATCCTGGAAGAGTGGGTAGGCCCACGTCTAGGAGCAACTTTTCGCTGGTTGGAAGGTGGGGCTGAAGAGGGATCTAGGGAATCCCAGTTTTCAGTGTCTCAAAAGACACATGACCTGCCTGGACATCCTCAGGCCTGCCTGGGCATGTTTCTCCCTGCAGCTCCCAGGTTAGCTCTCAGTCCCATGCCCCTTTCTACTGGAAAGTGCTGCAGAATGACCTCAGTGCCTTTATCCACAACGGGACACTGACCTGGCTTGCAACTTCCTGGGTGGGAGAGGTTTGTGGAATCCCTGAAGCGAAGCGGCCATTGAGGACATGGTGCTCCAGGGGAAAGGAGAACTCTGAGGCCCGGGTGGGAATGGAGGACTGCAGCCCTTCGTTCCCCCAGAAGTCAGCAGCATGGGGAAGGAGGGGGTCCCAGTGCCTCCCAACAGGGAGCCATCACTGGACATATTCTGCCTTGTAGAAGATGGTCAGGAGGAAGAGGGCTGGAGGGAAGATCAAAGCCCAAGTATTTCTTCCTTTAGGAAAACAAAGGAGACTGGAGACTTTGTCCCTCTAGCTAGCTAAAGCAAAGCTCCACCCAGATCCCATCACAGGAAAGAGAGATAAAGTCTTTCCAACATAACTTTATTAGCATTTAAATATGCTCTAATCACTCCATCTAAAAACAAACAAACAAGCAAACAAAAAACAAAAACCTCCCCTCTCCTCCAGCTACAGCTCTCTTTCCTTCTCTCAACTCCACCATCCACTCTAGTCTGGCTTCTGCCCTTTGCTCCACATAAATGGCTCTCTCCAAATCACACAGCTCTATCACATAGCCCGAGGCCTTGTCAATACCTTCCCTGCTTAACTGCTCAGAAACCCTGAGTCCTTCAGTCTTCTGGGCTTCTGGACCTTATTCAGCCTCCAGCAGTCCTCAGGCCTCCTGAGCTGGAGATTCTTCTCTCCTTAACCAGGAGCTGAGCACTGCTTTTTGGAGTCCCCAGAACTGCTGCTCTGTGAAGGCTCCCGGAGGGCACCGCTTATCAGTGACTCCATTCTCCACCAGCGACTCCAGCTCCCGGAGCTTTAGTCTGTGGGGGGGGGGGGGGGGAGGGGAGGGAGGGCCACTGCACCTCTTCAGTTGGGTGAGTCACAGGCCCCTTCAACCTCAAAACTGAACTCACCAGTTCTGCCCCTAAACTGGCTCCTCTGGTCACCCTGTTTCATGGCGGGAAGGGACCCAGTGGCAGACAATCCACTTTTTCTCCCTCACCTTTCACACTCTGTCCTTTGTCAAAGCCCTACACTTTTACCTCCCACATCCCTGGGGCCCTGCTTCCCTTCATTCCCACTGCCACCACCTCTCCTGGACTCCTGCGGTAGCTTCCTGGTTAGTCTCCTAGCAACATCTCCAGCTGGGTACTTGTTCCAGCCAACCTTTCAAAGCCTTCCCAGAGCCCTTAGGAAAAAGCGCCACTCTCTGCCACTCCGTCAAGTTCCCAGATGGTGCTGCTGCCTCTGCTGATCAGGGAACTACACATGGAGAATCGTGGCTCTATAAAAACATATACTATCAAGACAACTAGTCCTAACGATTTGGCCTATCTCTCTTGTGCGTAAGGCTCAGAACCCACAGGGCCCCCAATGTTGACCTGCTCATATCAAAATAGCAGGCTTGGACAGTCTATATAATTAATGGCCTATTGAACAGAAATGATTTCCTGGAGTTGATTTTCTTCGAGAGCCATTCATTTATTCAGTATTTACAGACCACCTACTATGTGCCAGTCACCATGCTGGGGCAGATGACTAAGACTAAAACTCTAAAATCCAAGTAAACTCATTGCTGTAGATTGAATGTTTGTGTTCCCCTAAAAGTCATATTGGGGGTTAAATCTTACCCTCTAATGTGATAGCATTAGGAAGTGAAGCCTTTGGGAAGTGATTTGGTCATGAGAGTAGAGTCCTAATGAGGGAGATTAGCACCCTTACAACAGAGACTCCGGAGAGCTCCCTCGCCCCTTCTGCCATGTAGGATACCCTGAGAGGCAGCCATCTACGAACCAGGAATCCAGCTCTTACCAGATACTGAATCTTCCAGTGCCTTGATCTTGGAATTCACAGCCTCCAGAACTGTGAGAAATAAATTTCTATTGTTTATAAGCTACTCAGTCTATGGTATTTCATCATAGCAGCTCAGATGGGTTAAACACTTGGCCCCCTCCCTTTTTTTTTTTTTTTTAGGCCTAAGCACCTGGTATTCCCAGGGGGTCACCCCATCCAAGTACTAACCAGGCCCGACCCTGCTTAGCTTCCAAGAACAGTCACGTTCAGGGTGGCGTGGCCGTAGACAAAATTCTCTCTTTTTTATCTGAACCTTGAGTGTGTCACATCCTTTCTTTCACCATCCTTCAGTACTCTAAAGCACACTAGAGGTCCACACAAACAAATATGTCCTGTCCCTATCCTTAGTGAAGGAGGCTATTCAGGCTCAAACTACGGATCTTTGATTATAATTTTTCCTATGAATTTTGAATTTTGGAAGACTTTTGCCTACGACATACACTGAACTTATTAAATGATGGTTACTGTAGCTTTTGAGGGGATAGAGTGGGGAAAGATGTTTCATTTCTTTATGCTTTTTGAAATACTGAAAGCTGTCCATAGGACCCCGATAGTGTATTTGAATTCAGGAATTCCTGGTCACTAAAAGTCTTTTTAGTCAGTGGGTTTGGCTGCTCCCCATCTTTTTGGGTTCAGGGAGTTGTTATTATTTTAAGCTATATGTCCTAGAAGAGTTCTGGCAAAAGTATTTCTTCTGGATCATCTTCCAGCATTGAGATTTTTGATCCATTCATTCTGTAGGTAGTAACATGCAGGCTTGAATTGTTAACTAATTATTACCTGGTCTGTCTTTTGTTCTTCCAAAGATCAACTGTCAACATCTTAAAAGCAGAAGCCCATTTTTTTCAGACTCCTAAGACTCTACATTGCGTTTGGAAGAGATTAAATGTCAGATGGATTTATAACCTAGAGAGGATAAAGTATGGAGCGATAAAGAGGCATTCAGAGGACAATCCTCAACTTACTGCCAGCCTCCCACTTCCAGTTCAGGACCTGGTGTAAGTTTACCTTTCTAAGATCCCTAAGATGTTAGAGATGGTTTTTAGGTAAAACATGTAAGTTGGAGGTTGAGATACTGTCCAGAGAAGTCTGTAATACTACACGAGAACTATCTGCTGGGGCAGGGGCTCAAATGAGCAGAAGATGAAAAATTAGGGCTAATGGTCCAGGCTCTCTGAGCAATCACTTGAGATATCATGCCAGTAATCAGGGAGGACATAGAAAATTAGAGCAGATTCCCAGAATCTGTCTAGCTCAGAATTCCATCAATAAGTCCCAAGGTCCACTCATCTGCCTAGAGCCTAGGCAGATTTCTCAGACCTGCCCTAACCTGTTTGCAAGCACCCATTTGGAAAAATCTAAAGTAACCATGAACCAGAGGAGATACTGCGTGGCCTTTCCTTTTCTCTCTTAGCTTCTTCCTTGTTCTCTTATGAAAAGAGGAAGAGGAATAAATATTCTAAAAAATAAAATTAAATAAAAAGTTGGGAACTTCCTACGCAGTCTTGGGACAAAATTCTTATTAAGGAGAGACTCTAAGAATTCAAATGTTATCTCAACAGGAAAACACCAAACACAGCAGTGTTTTCAGAATCTGTCTCACTAACTTATAACACCTTGTTAGATTATGCATCACATTTCTTGGTTTGAAACTATCTGGTTACTAATGGGCCATTGAACATTACAGCTGGTCACGTAGGCACTGTGGTGTGTGGCTGAGAATTTGAGTGTGGTGGCTGAGAATTTGAGCTCTGAAGTTGGATAGCTTGGGTTCAAAAACTTGTCTGACATTGAGTAGCTTTGTGACTTTGGGCAAGTGACTCAGCTTCTCTAAAACTCAGTTTTATGGTCTGTAAATTGAAGTATATAACCCAGTCCTTGCATCACAGGGTCCTGAAGTGTGGGTGAGATAAAGCATGTAAAGTTGTACTTTTAGAATATACTGGTTGATTTAAAAATGTATATGCACTTAAAGATTCCAGGATTGCACAGTAAGTCTTTGGCTTCCTAGTTCACAGTCCATAATTGGAGAGCCACATAATGCTTGTCCAATATCCTCAGAATAGTGAAGAGGGGAAAAAAGGCCCAGGGAGGGGAAGGGACTTTTCCAAGGGCACAGCCCAGGTTAGGACTTGGGTTTCTGAATTTCTCAGTAGTTTCCGAATTTCTTTCTGCAATGCGCCTGCCTAGATATCTTCTCCTGCGTGTAAAGTCACCAAAATCATACCAAAACTTGAGTGCCCAAGGAATCAGAAGGTTTGGAGCTAGGCAGTGGTGATGGGCTGGAAAGAGATCAGAATTTAAAGTTGGACCATCTATGAGTTGCTTTGGATAGAACAGAGAGAATTGTAAGCTAGTCAATTGCAGTTGCTAACTCATCTGATAAACGGTACTGAAAAACAGGAATGGGTAATAATAAGGCTTTGTATTTCTGTTCACCCTTCTCCCCAACACCTCCAAACATTTTATAACATCATTTGCACAGATCTCAAAGTCTCAAAGTCCTGTTTTCTTCTAGGTATTTCTGCTTCCACTCCAATCCAATTCAATAAGGCTTCTGTTTCCTAGCACTTGGGTTTCCCACTCCAGGCTATTTTGGGAAACAAAAGAGTTTGTAAAGTTCTTACAGACTCAGATGCGTGGGAAACAAAAGAGTTTGTAAAGTTCTTACAGACTGGATGCACAATTAATTGGAAATGGGTGGGTAGTGAAGGGCTGGAAGAAGGTTGAGGAAAGAGGCCAGGTGAGTAATTAGCAGCAGACTGAAATATCTTGTTTCTAAATACAGTCGAACCCCAGGGCACATAATTGAGTTAAAAGGTGATTCAGTGAATTCTTTGCGAGGGCCTCTAGTAAAACAGTTTGTCTGGGCATGATTTTCAACTATGTCTTTCAGTAAAATTAAAAAAAAAAAAGTGTCTACATGATCTCCACTACTCATTCCAGTTTGTAAGCAACCTATGAGTCTCTCCGCTCTCTTTTAAGGATACAAGCTACCCCAAATTTTTGACAACACATAGTTGAAGAACTTTGCTCTCCAAGCTATTGTGTGAATCCTGTAGGTATTTGGTTAAGGCCCCAAGGCAGGTCATACCCTAGGAGTGGTGTTGGTGCAGCTCTGGGGGAGGGGCTGGCAGTGGGCTCAAGGGTGTCAGGGAGCATCTTCAGTATAAAATAGCAAACCATTTTCCTGGCGAAGATAGACTGAAGTGAGGAAAGGCCACTCAGCAGTATTTCAATTTACCTTGTTTTAGAAGATGTGTGTTTGAGACTTGAACTAGTTGTAGAATTACAGAGTTGATGTTAGTTGACATTTATGGGTTTCATATTGTTTCTTTTAAAAATAATTATTTTAAATTGCACAAATAAAACATAAATAGATCCTCTTTGTAAAAAGTTCAAATAGTACAGTAATATGGAATAAAAAGCAAAAGTACCCTTTACTCTTCCTCATTCCACTCCCCTCCACAAGGATAACTATTGGTGTCAGTTGGTGTATGTGTGTATCTTTCCAAACCTTTTAATGCATTTAGTTATATGTAAATATAGATACAGTTATTTTCTCCTACAGGAATGGTAACATACTGATAGTGCCATCTATTTTTTTCTGTTCTGCACCTAACTGACATTTAACAATAAATCTTGGAATCATTTCATATCAGTACATAGAGCTTTGCCTTACTCTTTTAAAAAACTTAATAGCATTTCACTGTACGGCACTACCATACATTTATTTAACCTGTTCCCTATTGTTTCCAATCTTTTGGGACCCATAAACAATGCATCAATGAATAATTTGACACAGTTATCTCTGAACAAATTTGCAATATTCACCTGTGGAATAATGCCTTGACATGGGATTACCGGGTTAGTAGGTCTGTGCATTTTCAGTTTTGATCACCTTGGTCACAATGCTGATATCCAAAGAGGTTTTAGCAATTTTATACAGCAGCAATGAACAGAAGGGCCTTATTCCTCATCCTTGGTCTGTTTAAGGGGCCCTTTTTACCACCAACATTATGTTGTAAGTCCATTTCTCTGTTTCCTGATTTTTTTTTTTTTTAGCATTTATTTGCTCACATGTCTACCATGTGCCAGACACTGTGCTAGGTGCTATCAATACTACTATGAACAAGATCGAAACAATCCTTGCCCTTGCAGTATGTAAGATCCTTGAGTCTCATTCAGTTGCTTGAAAACACAAGACAATACATATTTGCTGAAAGATTTGGCCTCTAACCAAGGAAAGGCAAGTGTCAAAAAATATTTTTAGGTGAAATAAACCAGTCACCAAAAGACGAATACTGAATGATTCCACTTGTTCTAAAGTAATCAAACTCTTAGAAATAGAAAGAACGGTGGTTGTCAGGGACTGGACAGAGGAAATGAGTTGATTTATGGGTATAGAGTTTCAGCTTTGCAACATGAAAAAGTTCTAGACATCAGTTGCACACCAATATGCACACAGTTAACATTAATGTATGGTACACTTAAAAATGGTTAAGATGGTAAATTTTATGTTGTGTTTTGACCATCATTTAAAAAAGTATTTTTAGGCACAAAAGTAGTGCTTCCGATAGCCTCAGGATGGGGTGGTGAGGAGGATAGGTTTCCAAAAGGTACAAGAGCCAACCGGTCAACAGTTCTTTCCTATGACTCCCACCTTCCTCTGGAAACAGACTATAAAATATTACTCTCTACTATAGATAATGAATTATAGCAATACATATGTCTCTATGTTTTTTCTCCAGAGGGCAAGAGGCATATGTATCCTTCCTGATACTGCTTACAAGGTGTAAGCCAAGGAGAACCTTAGCTACGCATCTCTCTGTATTCCTTCTTCAATAACCAGGACTAAAGTTGTCTCGATAAAAATGAGGCAGGCAAGGACTACATTCCCCAGCATGCACTGCTCCTCCGAGGAAGCTGTAAGTGACGGAAGAAGACGCATTACTTTTGCGACAGGAACGGGGCCGGGTGGAGGGAACACTACATATCCCGGGATGCAGAGCGCCACCCCTTTAGTTACAGGCTAGCTTGCCTTCTGTTAGCGGCTGTTCCCCGCCAAATGGTCACGAGGGGCGGGGAATGTTTAAGAATGGGAAGCCCCGCAGTCTACTGAACTTGACAATTCGAAAGAGAGTGAAGGCTGTTTCACTCTAACTCAGACCAGTTCCTGCGCAGAGTGGCTAGGGTTTTGGGGCCCTCTCCCTTATTTATTGTTTTTCGGCAGTAATGCCAGACCCCCACTGGTAAAAGACCTCCAAGACAGGTGGGTAGTCCGTGAAGCCCCAAATCGAAGTTATCTGCTTGTCCCCATTGGCCCTCGCTCGAGCGCAGGCGCACGGGCTCCAGCTCCAAGACTGGTGAGCGGCAATTGGCCAAAGCCCGCGAAGTAGGAGTCCGGATTGGTAGTTGCTAGCAGGATCCTGGTTTCTTCCTCGGTTTCTTCAAGTGATAGTGTGTGATTGGCTTAAATCCGCGGGCACCTGGCGGTGATTGGGCAGAGGCCATAGGCGGGGTACGATCATTGGCTGGTGCTGGAACCAGCCCTCTTCGGGCGGGCAGCAAATGATGAAATGAGAACGGGGAGGGGAAAGGCCGCGACGTGAGCGCGCGACCTCCGGCGCCATTTTGTAGAGAAACAAGCGGAGTTAACCGAAGAGGGGGGTCGAGGAGAGCCGGAGTCGGGGACCCAGGAGTTTCCTGTGTCCAGCGCCGCAGGAACCGCCTGAGGTGAGGTGGGCTGGGGCCACCTGGAGGTGTCAGCTACGGAATGTGGGTGCCGGTGGGGCAAGAACCTGGGTGGTCCCGGGGCCATTGGGAGCGTTTCCCAGAGCTCCGCGGAGTGAGGGGCATTCGGGACTGGGAAGTGGCGAGACGGCAGAGGGGACTCTTCTATGGCTCGCGAAGTCTTTGGGCTTTGAAGGGAAGAGGCCGTGCAAAGGCTCCACGAAGCTGAGGGTGGAGAGTGGGGTGAGACCCGGTGGCCTCCGGTCCGGGCCTGGAGACTCCGAGGGCGGCGGCGGCGGCAAATCCGACCGGTGGGCCTCGCTTCGCGCGGGCTGCACCTTCCTCAGACCCCACGAGCTCCTCAACTGCCCGTTTTTCTTCGGGTTCCCGGACGGGTGCAGTGGGCATCGGCCCCCGAGGCCTCGCTCCTGGGGCAGGGGGAGCGCATTTGGAGTGCTTGCAGGCTCCCAGTTCTATCCCGTGGACGTGGAGCTGCCAGCCCCCCTCACCGCCCCCAGCACGTTGTCAAATCCCGGGTGTTTCGGGTCCCTGCGGGTGGGAGGGGCGGACAGAAGAGAGCACTTCCTTATGACTTCTTGCCACAGGTTTTGTTCCACTCGCGCGCACGGGCGCTCACACTTTCTCCGAAGTCGGCCCCCACCCACTTGGCCCAGTGTCAGTGTTATAGAGACGGTTCTGCTCACCTATGGGAAGTGTCCCCCTAGTGAACCGAGCACTTGGAGGTCTCAGTACTGGTGAGAGATCTACTGCAGGTCTTGTGAGGTTTACCGAAGGCCAACCACAATATTGAAATTTCACAAACTGAAGTGTTTGCAGTACCACCCCTTCTGCAGAATTGACCCAACTGGGCCCACACAGGTAATAACCCCCACTAGGAGTAAGCTTTGTAGGTTAAAAAAAAAAATGCTCGATATCTGTGTGAAGATGTATTTAAAATATGCTTTGAGAAGTGAACTTTTACCTTGAAGTCACTCACTTAAATCTCCCATTTCTTAAGACTCTAATAAACAGTCACTTTTCTTCTTGAAAGCTGAGTCACAATACTTAATCCACACCCCTCTTATTTCTCTATGATTCAGTCGTTTGGATTTATTATGTCAGTAATTTAAGTGAATGTAATCTGAATATTTTTTTGCAAAAAAAAAAATTTCCTTATGACAGCCCGTTTGATAGGACTAGGAATATGTAGCTAAAAAAACGGGAGGACAAGTGAAAAATTAAGAAGTAGTTTAAGCAAGTTAAGAAGAAACTTATTTTTGTAGAGGTATTTGGGTTTAATGTTAGTAATCTGTGGTCCAGGTTGACATTTCTTTCTAAAGATTGGCAGCATAGTATTTTATCTGTTAATAAGATATTTGGTAACAGTTTAAATAATCACAGGACACTGCAAATTGTTACCTTGTCTAAGAAGAAAATGAGCTGATGATACACAGAATTTTAGACATAGAGTTGTGCTCTGAAATGGTAGCTCTGAAATTGCTAAAACTAATTTGGAGAGTTTATCCCTTTTCAACAAGTGTGAGCCCCACATCCTCAGTGGAAACCTGAGTTTAGAATCAAGGCACAAAGACTTGACCATTAATAACTGAAAGTATCTTCCTTTCTTGCTTAAGATTGTAATCTTTGTTTTGCAGCATGGTGGAACAGAATCGAAATGCTTTAACTCAGTGGTCCCCGACCATTTTGGCACCAGACACTGGTGTTTCTATGAATCTAATGCCTAATGATCTGAAGTGGAGCTGAGGTGATGCTAACACTGGGGATTGGCTGCAAATACAGTTGAAGCTTCCCTTGCTGGCCCACGCTCAGCTCCTGCTCTGGTTCTTAACAGACCACTGACCTCTTAGGTCCATGGCCTAGGGGTTGCAGGCCCCTGCTCTAACTCATTGGAATGGATCCCTGGCTTAGTTTAATTCTAGTCTTTAAATTTTTAAAAGGCGGGGTGGAGGGTTGGTTTACATCTCTTTAATATGGATCTTGTCTGGCTAAACACTTTGACATCCTCCTAACTTTGGGTTAGATTATTAAAAACAAAACCAAAATCCCTTGAAGACAGAAAAGGAAATGTTGTGCCTTCAAAACTTGCTTACAGACTAATCTCAAATTATCCTTGTATGTTGCTTTTTCTAGGTATGTTTTTGGTTAGATTTTGGTGTGGTAATGAAAAATTGTTTTTAACCAGCTTTAATTTATGGACTTGAATGTTTTATTTCATTCGGTGAGGTAACAAATCTTTGATGCTCAATGTCAAGGAAGGGAACTTGTCCACAATGATTCTGATTGAATGCTCAGATATTTTAAGACACAAAATTTTTTGTAAGAAGTTTATGCTGCCTGAAGGAACAAATTGTAGTCTGCCATTTTGAAATACTATATTTTATGAACATTATATATTTTATAAAATAATAAAACTTTCAAGTTATTAAAAAATGTTAGCCAAAGCATTTTTTAAGTGGCCCTCTCACCAAACTGAACTTTCTGCTGGGAAGTTTCAAAATGGCATCCCACTGAGTCTTATTTTAAGATCTTACACTGTATATAGAAAAATCCTGCAGTTCTTTTCTGTTTGCTCAGTTTTTAAGAAGAATGTTTCAAAGCTAAAATGGGCTCAAAACTTTTGTGCACTGTGTATGCACAATAGTTTATTTCAATGTACTTTTTACTCATGCATTTGTAAGAATGTAGCAAAGCAAGTAAAGCACATTCATTGAAAAGCATTGTTTAAGAAACTAGTAATTAAAAGTGTAGATAATCTGAAACCCTGTGTTGAGATGGAAGGAAATATAGTCTTTGGGAGTGGAGAATAGACTTAAATTCATTTGTCTTTAATACTGGAAAGCATAGCGTAAAACTCCAGGATAAAATGTCTTGGTTAATTTTATTACAGTTGTTAGAAGTGTTGAATTAGAGTTTTCGTGTGTGTGAAGAGGGATTAAACACATAAAAAATGGAATAAAAGCATACTTTTGAAAGACGCCCTCTTACTGTTCTTAAGCTTCATATTAAGAGCTCACCATTTCTCTTTAATTTTTGAAAGTTTGTCATCTTGATTTATAGCTCCTTGTTTGAAATGCAGTGTTAGTTTAAAATATAACGTAGATCCATCATAAGAATAATTACTGCTTTGTTTCAGAACCTTTGTCTTCTGCAGTAGCTTCCTAACCTTTATCTAATTTTTATCTTTTCCCCATGATTTGTTTATTGTACTGCGTTATTACTTAAGTAATATGTGAATACATCCTAATTGTAAGTGATGCCTGGAATACAGTTAATTCTTCACATTACTGCCAAATTGTCACCCAAATAAATCATTGGTTTGAAAATAGCCATCCTCTGCTCAAAAGGCTTTCCTTCAAGTACCTTGGCTAGCTGTATGAATGTTGATCCCTACCTACCTGTAGCAGCATATTACTGTGCTGTAGGTCAAAGACTTACACAGTGGTTCCAAGGTACATCTTTGCCCTTTTTATCTGGAATGCCATTTGTATCTACCAAAACATCCATCATACTAGTTCAAACTCAAATGTACTGTCTGAATATTTTCTCTGTTCTTAAGCAAAATCGATTTCTTAAATTCTGTTGGCCAGTTTTCACTTAGCTGCACCACATGTTGCCTTGTAAGTTTTGTCTGTTTTATAGTGTGAGGAGGAGTTGTTCCTTCCTCCAAACACATATACAGTTGCTCTGAATTGTAATCGAATAATGCTTCATTTGTTACACTTGTGTAGATTTATAGACCGTGGTATTCTTGGAAAAGAGTACATCCTGAATTTTGTTCTTTGAAGGCACACACTATTTTACTTGAAGCTGTATACATATAAACTCTGAAAGCTAGTCATACAGAATTATAGTATCATTCTTAAAGAAATTGAAATCCAGGAAAGTGAGGTGACTTTCTTAATTTAAGGTCAGATCAGGTTTTTCTCCTCCAGCTCTAATACTCTATCTTCAATACTACTTAAGTTCAGTGCAAGGAAAAGATCTGTGAATTTGATCATCAAAAAGTGAGAACACTCTCTGTGGACAGCCACTTGTTCTTTTAAAAGACAGTGTGTCATACAGTTAAAATATCCGGAGATTGATTTTGTAGTTAAAGATTTGCTTGAATTCAGTGGACTGGATTTTAGAACATTATAAGCATATTAAGAATTGTGCAGAATTAAACTTTATACATTGGCAATTCCTTGAATTACCTAGGGAGATTTTTTTTTTGCTCCTATTGTTGTTTTTCCTCCCTAGTATTAAGATATAATTGACATACAACACTGTATAGGCATATGATGTATGGTATAATGAATTTGACATACATATCTTGCAAAATAACTCCCAGTACTTTTCCTTGGATAAGATCTTAGTTGTGACCAAAGCAAATGCAGGGTTTTTCCTAACAATTTTTTGGAGTATAAGACAAAAGATTGAGTTTTTCATTTCTTCAGTGTGAAAATATAAAACTCAAGTCTGATGAAAAGATAATCTTTTCTATTACAGTGTGTAGTTATTACTTAACCTTAGTGCACTAAGCTTGCATTTCTGTTGAGAGATGTGCAAAGGGTAGAGGGATTTAGGTTTTAAAATGTTCTTCAGCACTATAAATAGAATTCTGATGGATATTTGAATAAGTTTTCTCTTGGCATAGTTACATTTTTAAAGTAACTAGAGGAAGCATGCTCCCTGTAATTATCTTTTAATAGTCTTACGTGTATTATGTAGTACATAGCTTTAAAATTTTTGCAAATGCTTGGGAAGATGTTTCTGAATATTCGTTGATTTCAGATCAAGAATTCTTTTCTGATATTGGAGTAAGCATGCTTTTCTGGCTCTCTCTATCAGTTTTTTAAAAATAGGATTTATTTGTTAACACTACCAGTATTTTGAATTACACTGATGTATGGATTGGATTGTTTTGTGAAATTCTGAAGATATCCACATAGGCTATTAAAATGTTCCTTAAAAGTTAGTATGAGGTTTCATTGCATTGAGTAAAATAGCTTGTTTAAATTGACATAGTAACATATTTATAAAGTCAGTCAACTCTCAATCCATTTGTTTTTATCTTTAGCAAACCTTTCATTTCAAAGTGATTTACTACCTTTTGACCACTATGTCGTTTGAATATTTCTTATTCCTTACTAGCTGGGTTCTAAAAAACCATTTTATACTAGGCCTTTCTAAGCCCAGTCATACATAATTTTGGGATGCCCATGGTTTGGATTATTCACAATTATGTTTTCACTCTTTAGTTTGGGTAATGGAGAGGCAAGTGTACTATGTATGTGCCCATTGTTATGGCATGGATTTTTTTAAAAAAAATTATTATTCCTACAGCACCTGGTCTTCCTAGGAGGTCTCCCATCCAAGTACTAACCAGGGCTGACCCTGCTTAGCTTCCAAGATCAGACATGGGGGGTTGTTAAGAGTAGCATGGCTGTAGACCATGGACCTTGGCTCCACTGGGGTACGAACCCAGGACCTTCTGCATGTAAAGCAGACGTCCTATGGCATGGATTTATAAAGGATATTTCCCTTCTGTTTACATACAGACAGATATACCAAAGATTACAGAAGTTAGATTGTCACAAGGTAAAATGTAATAATTACTTATAAATATTTCATTTTGAATCAGTAAGCACAAAACATTAGTGTGATAACTGACTTTAATATACTAACCTAGTTTTGGAATATTTATGTATAGCTCGTAGAGTTTGTTCTTCTGTGTTTAGATTTAAGTAACTAATTCTCTTAATGTGCTACCATCTACCCTGTTTATACTCTTGCTCTTCCGTACAGTTTATTCTGAGTTTTCATCATCTGGAGTGATATCTTTTAAAAGTCATGTCATCCCATTCAAAATCATCGATTCTCCATTTGTCTTTAGTACAAGCCAAACAAAGTCCTTTCATTACCTAAAGGATTTAGCCCTGCCGCGTACCTATTCTTTGTTTGCCCCAACTTATCCTGTTTTCTACCACCTCTCCAAGTTTGTCTTGGCTACACATGGTCTGCTTGCTTTCCCTCACATGTGCTGTGCACTGTCTGAGGAAGCTTTTGTACTGACTGACAGATTCCTCTGTCTGGAACATTGTTTCTTGGATGTATATATGGCTATACCCCTCAGTTCCTTCAAGTCTGCTCAGATACTACTTTCCAGTGAGGCTCACTCTGATCACCCTACTTAAATTGCAGTCCCCACCCCCCCATTTGGTTCACTTTTACCTTGCAGTTTTTTCTTTATCCATGGTAGTTAGCATCTCCTAAAATGCTTCATAATTTATAATGAATACTATCCCCCCACCCTCCATGGGAATGCAAGGATGTATGTATATCTGTTGACTGATGTATTTAAAATGTCTGACACATAGTAAGTACTCAACAAATGTTTGACTGGGCTAAATCACATAATGGTAATGGATAAATGGCTTCTCTAAGTTTTGATAGTTTGCTTTATAGAAAGCCAAACTTGAGGTATACATCTGGCCAACCTTATAGAAGGTGAATTTTCTCAAAAAGGGTACTATTAGCGTTTGGACAGGATAGTTCTTTTTTGGTGGGGCTATCATTCCTTGCAGATTGTTTATTGCATCTCTTAATTCTTATTGAATGGCAATGGTTCTCCCAATTCTACACATTTCACATTGCTTTCGGAGATTATGTTCTCCAGTTTACTTCAGTAAATACCCTTTTGAGGTTCAGATTTGTCATCAGGGTTATTTTATTTATTTTAGATCCAGTTATTGTTGGTATAAATCACAAATTACTCTGGCTACATTTTGTCTAATATTAAGTCTAGTCAAATTGTATTTTAGGCACCTAGAAATTGAATATTGGTATTTGACTTAACCAAGGTTCTGGAAAATTTTTGGTGCCCTCAAATGATGGTGAGGAGATACAGAATTCCAGGAGCTGATAGAAAAGGTAGTAGACATAAAGCAATAGTGAACACTGAGTAACTTTATAGTGTATCATATATACTGAAGGGAAAGGGTGGTAGACCAGCAGGTTAGCCTATAGGTGATCTGAAGTGGTTTGGGAGGTTTTATAAGAGTTGTGGCTTGAGCTAGGACCTGGTCTTATTACCTGATGCTTTTGTCCTCTTTGTGGAGGCATGTTGGCCTACTTCCTTCCCGGTGACCACTAACTTCCCTTTCTTGAAGGCTAACAATGATCTCATAGTTGCTAATTCTGACTATGGATATATTAAATTATCAATTGCTGCATAACAGTTTACTCCCAGATTTAGCTGTTTGAAACTTTTTTGCTCTTTCTTATTTCACAGGCACAGCTTGGGTATCCACTGACTATGGTTGTCTCAAGCCTGAAGAGTGGGGAGGTCTTACAAGCTTGCTCTCTTGGCAGTTGGCAGGGTCCAAATCCTTGCTGGCTGTTGGTTGCGAGACATCAGTTCCTTGCCACATGTGCCCTCTCCATAGAGTTACTCACAACATATCAGCTTGCTTTCTCTTAGCACAGGCTTAGAGAGTAGAGAGAGGTGAATAAGAGAGAAGTCGGTCTTTTTTGTAACTTAATCTTGGAAATAACTTTCCAATAATTTTTTCGAAGCCACATTTAAGTTCCAGCCTACACTAAGGAGAGAGGATTACATAAGGGTGTAACTATTAGGTGGAGAACACTGGAGATATTTTAGAGGCTGCCTACACAGTGGACATTTTCCAAAGATTTGTCCTTGGGGCTCTCTTAGGGTTGGTCTTCCTTCCTAGGTTTTACTTATGCGCTCCGAGTTTCTCCTAACTCTCTGACTATTTCTTCATTAACTTTGAGATCCTCTTTTAGTCACCTGCCATTTTGGCCAGAACTCCTCAAACCACCTTTAAATGCTAAGCTTCCTTAAGGCTGTCTAGGTCCTCTATCTCATGAAGTTCTCCTATGCTATCTGTAGGTTGATGACTTCCAGATCTACTGTTTGCAGCCTACACTTCTATGTTCCATACCGTAAATCCAACTGCCCAGTGGATTACATTTGTGTGCCTTACTCTAGACTGGTCCCAAATTAAGTCCTCATTCTCTTTCTTGCTCTTCAAACTTTCTTGTCCTCAGTTGTTTCATGTTAGGAGTAAATGGAACCCAGGCGCTTAGTCTGGAAATGTGAGCACACTTTTGATGATTACTTTATCTTCCCTTTCCTTATACTTTACACAGTCTCAGAGTATTGGCGTTTCTTTTTAAATGCATTCATTTCTCTTCTGATAATTCTTAATTTCCCTGTGACCTACTCTTTTTCAGTTTTTCACGTTGTCAGGAGTAGTTTCTAAAATATTTCACCTGATTGTGTTCTCTGTTATTAGAGAAAGCAGGTTAGTATTATAACAACCCCAAGATACTAGTGGCTTAACAAGATAATGCTCAGATAGCAGGTTTATACTCAGATAACTTTCCTCAGATAAGTTTCTATGCAGCAATTCATGAACCAGGGTCCTTCCATCCTTTGGTGTCACCCTCTAGATGGTAGGATTCTTCATTTAGCTGGCAGAGGGTGAAAGAACTAGAGGGTCATGAGTAGGAGGTTTTATAGTCCGTGTCTGGAAGTGGCTGGTATCGTTTTGGTCTACATTTCATTGTTCTACATTTCATTGCTAGAACTTAGTTTTTTGGTGACACCTGTGCAAGAGGCCAAGAAACATAGTTTAACTGTTCAGCCAGGAAGAAGAAACAGATTTGGTGAGCATTTAGCCAGCCTTTACCATTCTCTCTTTCCCTAAAATATAATCCAAACCAACCCAAAGTTTCCAGGGTTTTCTTTATAATAAAATCCAAAATTCTGAAATGGATTCTGCACATACTAGAGAAGAAATCCACAAATTGGGTTCCAGTTACCTCCAGAAGACATGTCTTCTTGGCCACTGGCAGGTTTAGTTAGTGTTTTGGGGGTTCCCAAGACTACTCCCCCAGGTTCAGTAATTAATTCATTAGGGAGACTCAAGGACACAGCATATAGTTGTACTTAGGGCTATGGTTTATTACAACAAAAGGATACAAAGCAAAATCAACAAGAGGAAAAGGCATATGGGGTGAAGTCTGGAGGAAACTAGTGCCTCTTGCTCCCAGTAGAATCGCACAGGACACACTTAATTCCTTTAGCAAACAATTGTGATGTGTGTGAAATGTCTGGCATTGAAGCTCATTAGAGACTCAGTAACTTGACTTGTTATTGAGACCTTTTCCCACTACATGCCAAAATTCTAGAGTCCCAGAGGAGAAGTATGTGTTCAACATAAACCATATATTTTTGGGTTTAGGAATAGCCAGCCACTCTCATTAGTTCTGGTAGTGGGAATTCTCTCAGAATCAAAGTTCTGACATGAAGGACCAGCCGGGCTAGCCTTTTTAGGATAGCAGCCTCAGGCCTCCTATGTTAACTCTCTTTTGCACAGTGAGGTGAGTGGGGATTTTGTTTGGAGAATCTTGGAAACTGCAAAATTTTATTGACCTAATATATTGTTTTTCAAAGTTATTTTTCTATTTCAGTGGGAATAAAAGATCAGTTTGTTTCTCAGCTTCTCCAACTTCTCAGATAGTTATTTATTATTATTATTATTAATTATTATTACTATTTCATTATTTATGCCAACAGCACCTGGTCTTCCTAGGTGGTCTCCCATCTAAGCACCAACCAGGCCCAACCCCGCTTAACTTCCGAGATCAGACATTGGGCTTATTCAGGGTGGCCTGGCTGTAGACCGTGGACCGTGGCTCCACTGGGGCACAAATCCAGGACCTTCTGCTTGTAAAGCAGACGTGCTAACTGCTACACTATGGAACCACGTCCGATAGTTGTTATTAATATCCTTCTAGGTACGTGCAGAATGACGTTCTACAACTTAACATTTTCCCCCAAAAATTTCCAGTCTAACTCTGTTTTTTAGTGATTGCATCAAGGTTTGGCATACTCCTCTTAAACATTTCCCAGAGCTATTAGGTCAGTGGTTCTCAAACATTAAAATGCAGAAGAATCACCTGTGGAGTGTGTTCAAAATAACATCTCTTTCCCCAAAGATTTTGATTCTTTTGGTGTAGGGTGGTGCTTAGGAATTAGCGTTTTATTTTATTTTTTAATTTTTTATGGTGACATTAGTTAACAAAATCTGTAAGTTTCAGTTGTACAATTCAACAAAGGCATATATATATATATATATATATATATATATATATATATATACATAGTAATTACATAGTGTGTTCACTGCCCATATTAGATTTCTTTCTGTTACCACATATTTGACCCCTTCTACCCCATCTACCTCCGGAATCAGCATTTTTAAAAGCTCTCTCTTCTCCTTGTTCTTACACACAATTGTCTTGCTTTACATAGCATTAAATTTTTTATTATGCCCTTGAAGTGTTTACTTTTGTGTTTTTTGTAGTACCTACTGTATGCATGTACATGGTTTATGGTTAGGCTCGAGTATTTGAATTAATAGGAGGGCCACATTTAGCAGATGATACTTAGGTAGTGCACTGGAGTAAACTAGAAAGGGATCATTTGAGGCATTTTATATAATCCTGATAAAATAAGGAATGATAGTAGTAAATTTTTCTAACAAAATATTTTCGAAGTGTAATTAACTTGAGCTCTTTTCTGTGATCAGGTTTATGTTGGTTTTGTGCTTTAAAAAGATACATGCATTTGAATTTCCAAATTACTGACTCTCATCATCAAAGAAATTCATTTGCATAAATAAATATGTGATACATTAAAACATTTTAAGACCCATTTAAAAATTTTAAATGTTTAAAGGTGTAAATGCTTTTTTTATTGAAAAATGTAATATGGACTTTTAAAAATACATAAGTATTTTGAACCAAACAGTAAAAATAATTGTGTAAATTTACAGTAATGATGAGGCTTTAATTTGATAATTTGTATGCGTTGCAGCATTGTATTGCATTACAGCTATCTTGGCTACCACTAAAACAGAAGACAAGATTTAAAGGTTTTATAGTTCTTCTCAGGAGCCCACCTCTCAGCTTTTCCAAATCACTCTGGACCACTTAGTCACATCTTTATTGGTCTGGCTATACTCTTTGGCATGTGGTATGTAAACTCCAAAAGCTCACCTGGAAGGTTGGCAACTGCTTTCTTTCTGCCAACTGTTAAAGCAGATATTGAGGTGATAAGAGCATCTCATCAGTTGTGCTTGTAGTGGATTCCTTCTGTTGTTCACCTGATGTTATCAGAGGGTTGACTGGTTTGATGAGCTGCTCTCTGGAGCAACTTAACAGACTTACATTGAGGATTTAGAAGCTCCTATCTCTGCTATACCTCCTACTCATTAAAGATAGACCGTTTAGAGAAATCTTTGATCTAGCTGAGGCCCAGTTTTACAGATGGGAGTGGGAAGACGCATAGAGGTTCCATTGCTTGTTCAAGGTCGTGTAGCCTATGTGTAGTTGCTGGTCCTGTGGCTTTTAATTTTGGATTATTTAAAAAATTGTTAATATTTACCTGAAACTTTCACTTTGTAAAAATTACTATATTCTCATGAAAATTAAAATAGTTGAGTACAAAGTCAATTTTAAGAAATCCCATCACTTGGTTGTAATCCCTTCTTTAAATTATAAAAGTGACACATACATGCCTGCCATCCCTAGTTTTATTAAGAATTTCATATATATAGAAAAGAGGAGTATCATGAACAGCCATATAACTTCTTCCTAGATTTATCAATTAACATTTTGCCATATTTTCTGTTACTTGTATTTCATATGTTTTTACAGAATCATTTGGTCTCAACTCTTTAAGCATGCATCTCCTAAAATAATGACTTTTCTTCTATAAACACATTACACTTAAAGAATATTAAATACTTTCATAGTATCCAATCAAGTTTAAAACTTTCCCCTTACCTCAAGAATCTTTTCTAACTTTTTTGAATCAAGGTCTGATATAAGGTTCACATTACACAAACTTTTTTCTTTCTTCTTGCCTACCTTCTGATGAACCCAGGCCAGTGGTCTGGTAGAATGATCCAGCACAGATTTGTCTGATAGGTTCTCATGTGTAAACTTGTTCCTTTAAACCCCTTTATTTCCTGTGAATTGATAGGTATAGAGGTATGGTTAGGTTTATGTCAAACCATTTTTTGGTAGGAATACTTCAAAGTGCTACTTCATATCACAACACAATAGGCATGTATGTTGGGTAGTTTCTCTCCCCTCACTTTAATTGTCCCTTCCCCCACTTCCAACCCCAACCGATGGTTGTTGTTGTTTCCCCTTAAGAACTGGATCTCTGAAGACAGGGAGTCGTCTTCTACATTCTACATGTGCTCGCGGCGTGCACCCAGGGCCTGGCGTTCCCTGAGGTATGGTCCATGGCTCCACCTGGGGTGCGAACCCAGGACCTTCTGCATGTAAAGCGGATGTGCTATCCACTACACTATGGAGCCACCCTAGTTTCACCATTATTCGTAATAAACTTGATAATTTGGTTAAGGTAGTGACTGCCATATCTCCATTGTAAAGGGACCTTTTTTTCCCTTTTCAATTAGAAGTTAATCTGTTGGGTAATACTGTGCAGATGTTCCAGCAACTTTTCACCTGAGGTTTTTTTTTTAAGGCATTGGTGATTCTTCCTTGAATCAGTTTTTATACAGGTTACTTTAGTTTTATTTTTTCATACTTTCTAAGTTTACTAGCCAGCATCTTTTTGTAAAAGATGCATTTGTTCTATAAGTGTAATTGTGGATTCAGGAATTCTTATTCACTGTATTATAGTCATAGTCATTTTTTTTAAAGCTATGATTTGAAAGGACTTTTACCTATAGTATTTTACTGAAATGGCAGTGTAAACACATTGACATGTTGTCTTTATGTCAGAATGTTAACTGCTTGGAATTTTTTTTTCATCTACACATGTGAGAAGAACTTAGCATTAGTAGAAAGAACTTTGTGGCTGCAAATGATAAACTTGATCACGGGCATGCATTCATAAAAATGATGTTTGTGATAAATTAAGAGTATGTGATTTTTATGATTGGCAATAGTAAAATAACGAGATTATTTCTACTTTTGTTCTCTCTTTAAGCATTTCTAAATGATGTTGCATTTGAGGCAAATTATAAAATCCTGAGTTTCTTTTTGATCCTCATATTTGCCCATTATTAGTGAGAATTTCTTTAAGTGGTTCTTGTGTCTTTCTGACTTAATTCCCTGAGATTTTTGAGTGTTTCATTTCTTTTTGTCACAGGATGACCCAAACTCACCTTTGTATTTTAGTTGTTTCAAACTCCTGGAATTAGTCATTTCTCCAAGGAACGTTGATTGTTTTTAGTATTTAGAAACCAAGATCTAAGAGTTAGATTGGGCCCATTGCCTTTGGGGTATCATTGTATCTAGGACATTTTTAAAAGATGGAGATATAATTGACATAAAACATTGCGTAATTTCAAAGTGTACAACGTTGTTTTGATACATTTATATTGAAACATGATTGTCATTGTAGCATACCCTAACACCTATAACACAGAATTATCCTTCTAGTGGCAGCACCAGTTAAGATCTAATCTCTTAGTAAGATTAATGTTTATAATATAGTTTCTTTGTCTATAATCACTATATTGTGTTTTAGATCTCTAGGATTTGTCTGCTCTTTGCAGATATGTACCCTTAAACACCAATTTCCCCACCGCTGGTAACCACCATTCCACTCTTTTTCCGAATTCAGTTATTAAAATAGTTATTGTTGGGATACAATTGACACTCAGCATTCATTTCAAGTGTATGAGATAATGATTTGGTATTTGTATATGATGCGAAATGATCACTACAATAAATCTAGTTAACATCTATCTCTTAACCTAGTTAAAAAAATTTTTTTTGCCTTGTGATAAGAATTTTTAAGGTTGACTAGATAAGTATAGTCACCATTATGTATATTATGTCCCCAGGACTTATTTTCTAACAGAAAGTTTGGGGACGTTTGTTATCTTTTGACCACTGTTATCCATTTCCCACACCCCCACTCTCTCTCAGAAGACCACCAAGCTCTTCTCTATAAAAAAAAATTTTTTTTTAAGGTTCCACATACAATGGATAGTACAACAATATTTATCTGGCTTATCTCACTTAGCATAATGTCTTCAGGATCCATCCATATTGTAGATGGCAGGATTTCCTTTTTTCTCATGGCTGAATAGTGTGCGTGTGCGTGTGCGTGCGTGTGTGTGTGTGTGTGTGTGTGTGAGAGAGAGAGAGAGAGAGAGAATATGAATGTCTTTATCCATGTATTCAATGGCAGATACTTCAGTTGTTTGTATAGCTTGGCTTTTGTGAATAATGCTGCAATAAACATGGGAATGCTTATAACTCTTCAATTACCTATTTTCATTATTTTTGGATATATACCCAGAAGCGAGATTGTTGGATTTTTATGGTAGTTTTATTTTTAAGTTTTTGAGGAACCTCCACACTTCTCTGTAGTGGCTGAACCAGTTTACCATTTCTCCAGCAATGTTGTAAGTCCTTTTCTCCACATGCTTGTCAACACCTCTTCTTGTTGGTAGCCATTCTTACAGGTGTGAGGGGGTGTCTCATCCTAGTTTTGATTTGCATTTCCCTAATGACTAATGTGCTGAGCAGCTTTTCCACATACTTCTTGGCCATTTGGAGGTTTTTTTTTTTTTTGGAAAGGTGTCTGTTTAGTTCCTCTGGCCATTTTTAATTGAATTTTTTTCTTTTTTATTGTACGGGTTTTTTAAAATAAATTTTGGATATTAGGCCCCTCTCTGGTTCATGGTTTGCAAATACTCTCTCCCATCCCATAGGTTATCTTTCATTTTACTTGTTTGTTTTATTGTGCAGAAGCTGTACATTTGATGTCTCACTTGATTTCTTTCTTTTGTTGTTTATACTTTTGTTGTCCCATCCAAATAATTACTGCCACATCAATGTCCAGGAGCTTCTTTCCTGTTTTTTTTCCCTAGCAGTTTTATTATGTCAGGTGTTAAGCTTAAGTCTTTGATCCATTTAAATTCATTTTTGTAAGTGGTATAAGATAGGGGTCCTCTTTGTTTTTCCACATGTGATTATCCCAGTACCATTTGTTGAGGAAACTGCTTTCCCCGTTGGATTTTCTTAGCTTCCTTATCAAATATTAGTTGACTGTATATGTGAGGGGTTAATTCTGGGCTCTCTATTCTGTTCCATTGGTCTGTGCATCTATTTTTATGCTGTTATAATTACTATAGCTTTGTACTATAGTTTAAAACAGGAAGCTTGATGCCTCCAGTTTTGTTGTTTTTCATGATTGCCTTAGCTATTTAGGGTCTTACATGGTTTCATACAAATTTTAAGATTGTTTTTTCTATTTCTGTGAAAAATGCCATTGTAATTTTTATAGGGATTGTGTTGAATCTAAAGATGGCTTTGGGTGCCATGGACATTTTAACAATATTTTGCATGTCTTTTCTTTGTGTCATCTTCAGTTCGATTCAACAAAGTCTTGTAGTTTTTCATGATATAACCTTAGGTGTTTCAGTAGACTCAATTAAGGACTTTTTTTAAAAAAATGAATTCTTGTTGCTATTTCCATTTTAGGTTTTTAAAGTTTTATGTTTAACACATTTCTCTGTGCTGAACTGGATTCTTATTTATTTGCTTTGTCCAACACTATATAAAAATAGTTTTAAAATAGTTTAAAAATTATAAGAAAATATTACTGTTAACAGTAAAGCTATTGAGTCAAATTTCTTTGAGTTCTATCATTAAAAATATATTCTAATGTGCACTAAGGATATACAGGAGACTGCTCAGAGGCTACTTGAAATATTGTTTTCACTGTGTTTTATGTTATTATTTTGACACTCAGATTCATTTATTTATGTTTGTGTTAGACTTGAGTTTTTTTTCTTGAACTAAATTTTAAACATGTAATATATTTACATATAAAAGATATAATTGATGGTTTTTTTATTCTGATTTGTCTTTTATCACCTTTCTCACCCACTCCTTTATAGGTAACCATTTTCATTAGTTTGTGGTTTATCTTCTGTATTTTTTGCAAAAAAAAAAAAAAAAAAATTCCCAAGTTTATGTGCGATATACACAAACAAAAAGCATATATAGAAATAAAAGTTTAAATGGTAGAATACTACTGTACACATTGCCCAAGTTGTGTATTTACCAGTCACGTACTCGTGGCCATGCCTTTGCTATGACAAATATCGCCGTAGTGAATAATGTGCATACGTTATGCTATACTACATGTGAAAGTGTGAGATTTCTAGGACAACTCTTTTTTAAAATGAAATTTTAAGTGTAAGCCTCTGTGTAATCACTGTTAATTGGAGCTTTATTTTCTCTGCACATATAAATATAGATGTATTAGATGGGATCATACTAGTCAGAGTTCTCCAGGTTTTTACTGTGTCATGGGTATTTTATGTCAACACTTAGCAGATTAACTGTAAATCACAGCTGCTTAGTATTCCTTAGGTTGGATGTATAAGAAACAATTTGTAATATTGGATAGTGTTCTCCAGTTAAAATATGAAATAATTTACCTAAGTTGGGTGTCTGCAAGTTATTTTATAAGCTTTTTTTTTTCTTTACTGTGCAGTATATAGTGGATGTTTATGGCAAAACTACGTTTCAAATGGCTGATTGTATGTTGAGTGGGATCCATTGCATATATATAGATATTCTGTCCACTGATGGGTATTCAGATTGTCCCTAAAATTTAAATGTTAGGAAAAATACCGAAAACATCCTTGTACAATCTTTGTCCTCTTCAATTGCCATTTTTCTTTTTATTACAGTTATATATTCGGTAAATTTTTAGTTACCACTGTTCAGGTTATAGTTATCTTATGTATTGTTGTCAAATGTCAGTGCCCTTAAATTTATACTATATGTGATTGTTAAATTGAGAAATGCTGGGGGAAAACAGTAGTACAGTAACTGCTTGAAAGAATTTAGCATTTTCATTGCAGAATTGTGGCTGGTAACTGTTTTCACTGTTGAAATCCCAGGTCATGATGATAAATCCTCTGGGATTTTGAAAGAAGAATGCATATATGCTTTTAATAACGAAGATAGGGAGGCCTGTTTTGGACTGTTAAGACTTTATTATGAAGTTAATACTTATTTAAGCCAGATATAAGTATGTTAACACGTGTTAGGTGATGTGATACGGCAGAAATGGGGGGTGGTGGGTGGAGGTTGCAATTTTGAAGTCATGGTGATCCTCACTGAGAAGGTGACATTTATGTGAAGACTTGAAGTGAGATAGCCAGCCATGTTGGTATCTGGAGGAAGAGCATTTCAGGCAGAGGAATCAGCTGATGTAGAGGTTGGAAAAGTTGGGAGTGTGCTGAAGAAGTAAGGAGGCTGTTATTGGTGGCCAGAGAGAATTGACTAGGGAGAAAAACAGAAGAGGAAGCCAGAGAGTACCAGTGGCTGGATTCTTTATATCTGTGTTTGTTCATAGGCTCAGGCTTCCATTTTGAGTCAGTGGAGGGTTTTGAGCACAGGACGTTCTATCTTTGAGTTTTTTATATTTGAAAAGTATATTTCTCTGGCTGTTGTATTGAGAATAGACTGTAGGGAGTATGGGTGGAAGCAGAAGACAAGTTAACATATTTATCCAAGTGAGTGAGGGTGGTCCTTGGTTATCATAGCTGTGGAAGTGGTGAGAAATGATTGGATTGTGAATATATTTTCTAAATAGAGCTGAAAGTATTTCTGGACTGATTAATTATAGGGAGTGGAAAGATTTGCAAGATTTTGGCCTATGTAACTTTATGGAGTTGGCATCAGTTGAGTTGCTGAAGACTTTGTATATGGATCAGGAGCTCATTCTTTGGACATGATGTGTTTGAGCTGTCAAGTAGGAAATATAAAATTTTGGCACCAGTAGAGAGGTTTGGGCTGGAGATAAAACTTTGAGAATTACGGGTAAAGATGGTTTTTAAAGCTGTAAGACTGAAGGTCACTGGGAAAATAAATATAGAGAAAAAAAGAAGTCCAGGAATGACAATACTGTGAGGTCAAAAGAGGAAGAGCCAGTAAAAGAGATGGAGAAGAGACCAGTGAAGTGGCATTTGAAAAACTAAGTACCAGAAGTATATATCTCAGAGAGAGTGATCAATTTTGTCAAAGGCTTCAGGTATTTAGGATGATCACATGTACTGGTTTCCACTTGTCTTGGAGTACATTGTTTATGGTACTCCTTTTACTTTCACAAGTGGTTTGGTTAATAAGTTGTCACCCTACTAATCTAATAAGGTGATGGCTTAAAATTGGTCATTAGTTTAATGTGTTAAATTGAGATAATAAAGATTGGCTTGTTGAAATTTGTATTATGCTAGTATTTTTATCTATAGTAGTCTTTAGATGTTAATGTGGACTAATTGGTTGTACCTTGCCACGGGACTCTTATCAAGAGGTGATATATTTGAAGTGTGATGATCTCAGTTGTATTTGAGGAAATGTTTCTTGGTAGGTGCTGTACCATAGGTAAAATAATAATTAAAATAGTTTATCATAGCATCTGCTTCATGGTGAAGTTATTCTGTTGTTCCTTTGTGTTAGCATTTTGATATAAATTCTGAGAAAGGAGAAACTTTTGTGTTCTAAACTCTTACCTACCTTGAAATCTATTGCCTTTTTTATAATTATGTATAATAATTATTGCATGTGTATAATTATGAAATAACTACTGTTTATGTACATAACATGCATTGAATAAATATAATTTTAGCTGAACACAACTTGCAAAAATTTAAAATATTGTGAATTATATTTGACACTAAAAATGGGCATTTTAGATTTTAAATAAAGGGGTTCTGTTTTGATTTCGTTAGCTGCATAATTTTAATGATACTGTTATACCCAAAGGCATCTTAGCCAATAACTTACTTGATTTGAGTTCTTGGTTTGAATTTAGGAGGAGGTTGTGTTTCTTGGGCATTTTCTGGAAACAGCTCATGTATCAGCTGCCTAGTTTAGCTTGGATGTGGAAATTTCCTGAAACAACTAACTAATGGTTTATATATGTAGCTACATTCATTTTTCCTCTTGGTCGTTTGACTAATATTCTACCAAAGTATCAAATAATTTACTTATTCTAAACCTACTCTGCTATTTCTGTGTTTTTTTCCCTTCTATTTTCTTCATAAACTTGTTTAAAAAGGTGGAAAATAAAAGATATAAATACTTCAGGGAAAACAACTTTAAAAGCTGAACAAGGTGAAAAGAGAAAGCTTCCACATTTCATGTTCCAACTCAGAGATACCTTTAAATCAAATTTAGTCCCCTGTTTGTGTATTTTCTCATTATGGGGTGTCTTCAAACTTGAGTATTTGCTAGTCTGGTGCAGAAAATATTCTACCACCATAACATGAAGGATACAACTTTCTCTTAGAATTTATAGCAGGAAAGTTTAGTTACATGTAATGCATAGATATAAGCACAATTTAACTTTTCATATGTTAGTTGTACTTTTTTGTAGGAGGATGTGGAGAGAGCATGGGTAGATAGATCCTTTGCTTTGTTTAAACAAAACAAAACAATGTAGTCTTTCTCTGTTAAGAAATTGTTAAAGGTTTAAGTGTCCTTACCAAGGAGCTTTTAATCTTCATAAATTTTCTGTATGTTACATGGTGAATTCTGATTGTAATGAAATTATGAGGAGGTCTCATAGAAGGCGAAGCTGTAGATAAGCTCAGTTCCTCGCATTCAAAAATCCTTGTGTTCCTCTCATTCAGAAATCCAAGCGATGGTACTTGGTGAATTTTTGAGAAAAACACCTGTGTGTTGCGTTTGTTTCTTTGTTCTGGTAATTCAGAATAGTTCCTGATTCCCAGGTGGTTAGAATTAAAGTGATAAGCATTTTGTTATTTTAGCTATATTGCTGCTTTGGGCTTCCCTTTCTAGATGTTTCAGCAATGCAGGAAGGAATTTGGATCCTCACTTTTAAGTCAGCCATTGAAATAACCTAAAATATATATCCTAAGGTATAACTTTAAGATCAAACTATCTGATTCTGAAGCTGTACATAGGAGTGAATAAATGTGATCTTGTAAATAGATTGTAGGTAGTGTGGGAAGAAGGATTAAAAATGTCAGGTGTGTTTTTTCCACAAACCCTAATTTTAGTTAAGGAGTTTCTTGCTCCTTCTAATAGGGTATAGTATAAATTTATAATTTTGAAATCAATAAATAGAAATACCAAATATTGTAGGCTGTCTTGCTAAAATATAACTTTTTGGGGGGGAGATATTTTCTTATTCTGTCCCTACCTAATTTTAAAACTTGGCATTTTAAAAATCATTAGTGGTCGAGACATCTTAGTTCTTTTTTGTTTTTGTTTTTCTAGTCCACTAAGTTATTGTAGGTGCCAAGATGGAGAGGTGAAGGTTATTAAGTATTTTTCCCGTAATAAAAATTTAATTTAAAAATTGAACTTTTTTTTTTCTTAAACAGGTGCCATGTTTCAGAACAGAGTAAGACCCCTGGTAAAGAAGAACTGAAGACACTGTATAGACACCAGATATAGGCTAATTACAAAGAAAGCATTAACCTGCCTCTGAGGTGACTAAAGGGGAATAATGGTGATTTTGCGCCGGGCTCGGCCGCCTGCTTCCGCCCCAACCAGCAATGAATCTTGACTCGCTCTCGCTGGCCTTGTCTCAAATCAGCTACCTGGTGGACAATTTAACCAAGAAAAACTACCGAGCCAGCCAGCAGGAAATACAGCATGTGAGTAAACAAGTATACTACTAAAGGAATGAGTATGCGGTGGAGAGAGAGTTGGAAATTTATGTTGGTAGGTTGCATGAAAAGTATCTAACTTTTGCTCCTTAATTTCAAGTGATTTATCTTTAGCTTAATATATAAAATCTTATTCCATCCTTTTTTTTAAAGAATTCACAGATTTTTTTCTATAAAACTTATTAAATAGGATCTGATTTGTTTTAATCTAGTCCCATTTATTTTTTATTTTTTAAAAAATTGATCTATACTTCACAAACTAAAACTCTCCCTTTTAAAATGTAAAGTTCAGTAGTAGATTGACATAGTTCAGCCATCACAATCTAACTCCAGAATGCTTTCATCACCCTGAAAAAGAAACACCTCAGTCCATTAGCAGTTGCTCTTTCTCTCCAGCCCCTGGCAACTACTAATTTACTTTCCACTTTCACAGATTTGGACATTTTATATAAGTGGAATCATATGTAGTCTTTTGTCCTGTCTTCTTTCATTTAGCATGTTTTCAAGGTTTATCTGTGTTGGAGCATGTATTAGTGCTTCATTCCTTTTTGTGGCTGAATAATAGTCCCTTGTGTGGGAATTACACATTTTATCCATCAATTGGATGTTTTGGTTTTCACTTTTTGGCTATTATAAATATTGCAGCTATAAACATTCGTTTACAAGTTTTTGGGTGGATGTTTGTTTTTAGTTTGAGTTGTAACTTTCTGAGGAACTGCATCACTGCATCACTTTTCATTCCCACCTGCAGTGTGTGAGGATTCCAATTTTTTCTTATCCTCACTAACTTATTACATGTCTCTTTTTGCTTTTAGCCACTCTGGTAAGTGTGAAACTGGTATCATTGTAGTTTCGATTTATAGATAATAATTTTGAGCATCTTTTCATGTGCTTATTTTTGTATCTTTGAGGAAATGGCCATTCAAATTCTTTGCTCCCCACCCCCTAGTCTTTTAAAATTATTGTTCTCAAGTGGTTTTTGACTTGTAGAGCATTTTATTCAATCGTTATGAAAGTCAAAAGTTAAATAGTATACTATCCTTTAGGTGATTTTACCCTCTTCCCATTTTAAAATCAAATGGAGTATCAGAATTGTATATATCGTTAAATTATTATAACTTATTAGCTGTGTGACCCTGAGTAACTTCTTTTTTTAATTTTAATTTTTTAGATGAGGCAACCCTTGGTTGACCTCACAGATTGCAAGGACCTTGTCGGTTTACAATCCCTTATTTTTTTATTTTTTATGTCTACAGCACCTAGTCTTCCTGGGTGGTCTCTCATCCAAATACTAACCTGGCCTGACCCTGCTTAGCTTTCGGATCAGATGGGGTCGGGCTTGTTCAGGATAGCTTGGCCATAGACCTTGAATAACTTCTTTGAACCTTATTTTCCTCATCTGCAAAATAAGAATAAAAGTAATAAAATTTGACATCTCATTAGGATAAATGAAGTTAAGTAGGACATCTATAAGTTCCTGTTATAAACATTAAAAAAAAATATGGCTGGTTCTCCAACCTTTACAATATAAATTAGAGTTATTATATAAGGTAGTTAGTACATAAGTACAAACCTGTAAATGAAATAGATGCTTCATTATTGTAATTTGAGCTGTATAATTATTTGAGCTAAACCTAAGAATTGAGAATGCTTGTATAGGAACCTTTTTGAGGGGGATGTGTGTGTGCTTAAGAGTTGTGGTTTAATTTTATTTTTAAAATAGATAATACGTTAACGTGCTTAACCCCCGCTGTGCATTTTTCCTACACATAGGCAACTGATGTTAGCTATTTCATAACTGTTCTTTAGAGATCTGCATATAGAAAACAGGGAAATATTTACAAGTTTTTTATGGTGGTATATGATGTATACTGTTCTGCATCTTGATTTTTTTTTTTTTTAATTTACCAGTCTGTCTTGAAAATACTTATACATGCATGAAACATTGCTTCATTCTTTTAAGGATGCATGATATACCATTGTATGGATGAATCATAATTTACTATTGATGGACATTTAGGTTATATAAATTTGGTTTTTTTTTTTTTTCTTCTATTGACCATACTGTTATAAGATTGTTTCTTGCATGTATATGTCAGTATATTTGTAGGATAGAAACCTAGAAATTCAAGCTTGGGCAGCTCTTCTGCTCTGCTTTCTTTCTAATGGAAAAGCTCAAGTCTTAGAATTATCTAGAATCTATGTGATTTTTTTTTTCTCTTCACGTAGTATTCTTTCTCTGGTACTTTGAAATATCTGCTGTGTATGCATAAGGAGTTTATTACATTTGATGCTACTCTGATGAATTATAGTGCTTAAGTTCATTTGTTCTGTTAACCTAAAAATAGAGGTCTAAGTAAGAGGTAATCATTTGTTCATCAGAAAAGAAGAGCTATTAGGAAAGCACTGATTGAGGCAGAAACCCACGTAGTATTCTGATTAGGAAACAAAGGTAAGGGGTATTTATGGGAAAGGAAGGAAGGAAGGAATGTCTATTGTGCAGATAAGCTAACTTTTCCTGCCTGCATCTACTCCTAAACTCAGTATCCCTATGAATTTTCCTTTCATTAGAGTTTATTAACCTCACATGTATGTTGTAGTATTGATTATTCTGCATCAGTCTTGAGCTGTAGCATAACTTTCAATCTTCCAATTCAAGTCTTTATTTCAGGGATATTTTTGATGTTTTCTGTAAATGTTTTTCATTTCTTGTGGATTGGGGTATATTGATTATTAGGTGTTTATAGTCTCTTTGCTTTATGTTTCTTTCCTAAGCATTGCAAGATTGCTTTCATTTTCTTCTGTTATCTTGTCTTTGAACCAGTGTTATACCTTTTTGAAGACTTTTCCCCTTAAAAAACAAAACAGTTTTGTAATTATTTTGAGGGTATGGAATACTATTTGTCTGAACTCTTCTGTTTGATTATTTGGGTAAGTTCTTTTGAATGTATGTTCTTAACCTGTTTTGTTTGTTTCTTTGCTCTGTTTATTTTATAGTTTTTTCAAATAGTTCCCATGCTGACTGGATTTTTTCTCATCTTTAAATCAGATCATTACAGCAGTACTGTAGAATGCCTTTGACATACTTTATTTTTAATACCCTAAAGATTTTACTATCAGATTGTAAGGCTTTGAATTATTTTACTAGTCTCCCCTGCTCAGTGGGTGAAATGATATGAATTTTAAGTAACAATGTATAGGGCTTATTAATCTTATGAGATCTTTAAAATCTTATTTCAGCATCTTTGCAATCCATGATCAGGTTTTTAAAATACCATTTTAGTTTTTAGAAGAAAAAACAGTTCTTAATGAATAGGAATAGCATGACGTCACAGAAAGAATATTCCATTTACCTAGGAGCCATAGAATACACTTTCAGATCCTACCACCAGCCAGCAAGTTGTATGTGGCATTTGTTTTTAGTGACTGCAACCTTGTTTTCAAAACAAAACACCAAAAAACCTTCATTTAAAATAACCTGATATTATTTATCACTATATTAGGGTTGTGGTGAAGACTGAGAGCCTATAAAGGGAATTGTAAAATTATAAAATACTATAGAAATAAATGTAAAGGATAAGAAGATATTTGTAAAAAGTTATTGATCCTATTTAAAATGAAAAAAAATATTTTTTTGGCCATTGACAGAAAATGGAATGTGTTCCGTTTTTTAGGTTGGTATAACAGTACCAGTTAAATTAGTACGTTCATTAAATATGATCTGGTATCCTGATTCCCTCTGTCATTCTTCCTTAAATGCTGTTCCTCCAGTTCTATCTGTAGTTGTTGCCTTGACATTTTAAATCTCAGCTTACATATTACATCTTTAGGGAATGTCTTACTGAGGTACCACATCTCTCCCATCAGTACATACAACCCTGCTTTATTTTCTTCAGACAACAGTTAATATATCAGAAATTTTTGGCCTGTAATTTTCTTCTCCCATGAAAACGTACTTTATGAGATCTGTGGAACCCCATTGGCCTACTGCTATATTTGCTTATGTCTTGAGTGGTGTCTAGCAAGTACTCAAATATATGTTAAGCCAGCTATTTTTGCTCTTGTGGGTGAAGTCTAGTTGGTTGAAGCATAGGTAATTCTGTTTTTAATTTGAATTGACTCTTTAAGATGTCTTCAGTATTCTAGGGAATAGGAAGATATAATCTCTGTCTCTTAAATTTAAGGAATGATAAAAACCCACAAAAATCAACACATTATCAATAGGTTCACAGTAATCTTTAGGGTTGCAGAGGTTCTTATCTGATTATGTAGATCTTAACTTTAAGATGTCTGTGGGACAATGTAGAAATTGGTTTTATTTAACTCTCACATTTTACAAATGGGGAAAACTGAAATAAGTTAACTTAGCCAGCTGTCACATAGTTGCCATGATGCAGTGGGAAGAGCACACATAGGCTTTGGAGTTGGACTGTGAATCCAGATTCCTCAGTTCACAGACAATTGGATTTTAGGCTCATAGAGTCTGGTTTAAGTGTCCACTTCTTCATCTATAAAATGGGAGTCATTTTTGGCAGGGTCATTGAAGATTAAACCAAGGAAGCTTAGTATCATATTTAGCCCAAAGTATTTGGGCTAAACTATGTAACTTTATTAAATAGTTAAATATTTATTATACCATATTAATACAGCATTTAATAAGTAAATGATTATTCTGGACAAACTGCTACACTTTTTTCTAGACAGGACGTAAAGAAGTGAACGCAACTGCACAAATTCCCTGTTTTCATGCAACTTAGAAGTCTAGTGAAGAACAAAGAAAATAAACATGATCAGGTGGTGGGTGTTAAGTACTGTAGAGAAAGCAGGCTAAGGGGTCGTGTTGATATTTTAAGGAGGCTAGTTACGAAAGGCCTCACTGATGAGATGACTTTAGAGTAGAAAACTAAAGGAAGTGAGAGAACAAATGTGTAGATATCTGGAGCTTTCCAGTTAGAGGGAGTAGCGAGTACAAACATTGGTAAATTTGAGGCACAGTGAGAAACTAATGGAGCTCAGGGGCAGCATCTAAGTACTGAAGTCAAGACCAATTCCTTTAGGGCCTTGCCTTATAGAATATCTTAAAGAGTCACAGTTGTGTTAGATTTCAGGTTACATTTTTAGGGTGAAAATAATGCATAGAAATAGTGATGTTCTTATAAATAAATCTTGTTTGTTGTGAAATTGTTGCATTGCAACTTAAAAAGCATTATTACTACATGTCATTTATGCTACTTGATGTTTTTAGTGTAGATGTTGACCACAGCACAGTTATGTGGCCTATTTACTGGTAGTTTTTTTCTTCGGTGCTTCCTGATAGCGACTGAAGGAAACATTTTAGAAGTAGTTAATTATAAAATATTGATACTTCCATCTCAGTAATTCCTATAACTCTTATTCCAAAGTGAACTATTAATGTAACTTAGAGGTCTAGAAAATTTGCCCTAGAGCTTGATTTAAAAAAAAAAAAAAATCCCTTAATGTTGAGTACAAACTCTTATTTTTGTTTTTTTTTAGATTGTGAATCGGCACGGTCCTGAGGCAGACAGGCATTTATTACGCTGCCTATTTTCGCATGTGGATTTCAGTGGCGATGGTAAAAGCAGTGGCAAAGATTTTCATCAGGTATTTGGGGCTTTCTGGATTTATGTTCACTTAGAGCTAATGAATTACATTTTGGGCATAGTGTGTGCAGCAAACAACATATACAGATAGCATCCAGGAATGATCTTAGCGGAATGGCCAAAAGGTATCTGGACTCTCCCCCTTTTTTTGGCATTCCTTTCTGTGCCTGGCTCCAGACCATTACAGCTACCTACCTAGTTCAGGCTTAGAGAGCTGGGATTCAGACCTGCTTCAAGGAAGCAGAAATGTGGAGGAATTCTGCTTAACAAGTGAGGCAGAGGGGAGATCTCTCATCTTAGATTGAGTTTCTTTCGATTAATTCTCAGTCTGGTAAAGTTTGTCATGATGATATTACTTATAGTTACCTTGTCAGTGGACTCTGTTCTGTAGAGCAGTTACTCCCAACCTTTTTGGCACCAGGGACCTGGACTCCTATGAGAATCTAATGCCTGTTGATCTGAGATGGAGCTGAGGTAGTGATGCTAGCACTGGGGAGCTGCTGAAAATAAGGATGAAGTTTCGCTGACTTGCCGGCCACTTATCTCCTGCTGTGTGGCCCAGTTCCTAATAGGCCATAGTCCTGGACTGGTCTGCGGGCCAGGAGTTGGTTTAACACTTGTTGCTAATAGACTAAGTAGTTTAAATGAGATTTTTAAAGAGCTGCTTTTGATAATGTAGAAACAGTATATAATATTGGATTACACTTTAATATTCTGAGCACCTCTGTCTGTGCTGATGATTGTGTTAGTACTAATGAAAGTTCATTTTTTATTTTTAAAGACTCAGTTTCTGATTCAGGAGTGTGCGTCGCTGATTACAAAGCCAAATTTTATCTCCACGTTGTCCTATGCCATTGATAATCCATTGCACTATCAGAAGGTTGGTATTGCTTTTTTCGAATGTGATCTCTTATTTGGCTGGCGGGCTGGCTGGCTGGCTGTCTTTTTTCCTTCCTTCCCTTCCTTCGCTTCCTCCCCTCCCCTCTCCTCTCGGCTTTCTAAAAAGGCTTTAAACCTTGATCTCATAATGTCATGTTTTACTTTTAAAATTTCAAGTAGTTATATTTTTTTTTTATAGCTTTCTAACAAAATTAAGTTAGTCTGATGATAGAGTCTGACCTAAACTCCAAGCATGTGAAGGCTTAAGCTTTTTAGGCCACAGCTCTAGGACATCGTGTGTTGTTTTTAGCAGTACTACAGAATTGTCACTCCCATGCAGTATCATAATTGAGTGAACAGATGCTTTTTTAAACTTTCTGAAAATTTTAAGTTCTTCCTGTTTTAAAATAAAGTTTGATTTGTTTCAGAGTTTAAAGCCTGCACCCCACTTATTTGCCCAGCTGAGTAAAGTTCTCAAGTTAAGCAAAGTACAAGAGGTAAGTGATTTAACAAAAGAGAGATGCAGGCAAAATTAAAATTAAAAATATCTGTTTGACTCTTTTGATCAATCTAACCTGTCCTTATTTCAGGTAATTTTTGGTCTTGCCCTCTTGAATTCTTCCAGCTCAGATCTCAGAGGTTTTGGTAAGTTCATTTTTCCTTGGAGATCCTATAGATTCTTTAAAGTCCATGGATTTTTTGAATCTTGATACTCCAGTTTTAGATTTAGAAAATATAGATAATCTAAGATCATTTTTTGGGTCTTGTAGGTATGTATGACAAAGACATGTAATATAAAATTTACCTTCATAACCATTTTTAAATATATCCTGTTGTTCACTAGTGTTAACCATGTTCACACATCTGGAATTTCTTTATCTTGCAAATCCGAGATACTCTACCCCATAAAACAACACTCTATTTCCCTCTACCCCAACCCCTGGAAATTGGTCTCTTGTTTTATACCTACCTCCTTGAGCTGTGACGACTTTAGGAGGCAAAGGGTAAGTTGGTGAATGAGAACGATGTCATATATATTTTAATGGTATGTGACTTTTTACCTATTGTAGTGCAAAAATAACTTGTGGTTTTTGGTTTACCTGACTTCTAGCTGCCCAATTTATCAAACAGAAGCTTCCAGATCTTCTGCGTTCTTACATTGACGCAGACGTCAGTGGAA
Organism: Rousettus aegyptiacus; assembly: GCF_014176215.1. Classification (NCBI taxonomy): domain Eukaryota; kingdom Metazoa; phylum Chordata; class Mammalia; order Chiroptera; family Pteropodidae; genus Rousettus; species Rousettus aegyptiacus. The sequence goes on from NW_023416289.1 coordinate 20,046,340, forward strand.
ATCAAGAAGGTGGCTTCCAAGATATAGCCATAGAGGTCCTACACCTCCTCCTCTCCCATCTCCTCTTTGGGCAGAAGGGAGCCTTTGGAGTTGGACAGGAGCAGATAGACGCTTTTCTTAAGACGCTGCGCAGAGGTAAAGGAGTGTCTATATGATTTCACTTATATGTGAAATCTAAGAAACAAAAAAACCTCACAAATACAGAGGACAATCTGGTGATGGCCAGAGGGGAGGGGATTTGGGGGACTGGGAGAATGGGGTGAAGGATTAAAGAAGTACATATTAGTAGTTGATAGATGGTCACAGGGATGGTGAGCATAGCATAGGGAATGCAGTCATTATTAATGTAATGGCTAGGTGGAGAGCCAGAGTTGAGAAATAACAATTAGAGAGATCATTTTATAAACTCTATAAATGTCTAACCAACGTACTGTATACTTGAAACTAATAAAATAAAAAAGGAGTGTCTGTAGGCTACAAAAGATGATTTCTTTGAGTGAACACAAATACAGCAAAGAATTTAGAATATAAGTGAAGATAGTGATTTGCTTTTCTGTCCTTAAGTTGATAATCTTTAAGAAAGTATAATGTAAAGTAATGAAAACCTCATCATTAAAAAGTTATAAAATGCATAATCTTGTTAAAAATAATCTCAGTTTTAAGATATGGCATATTTTCATGTAGTCTTATCCCCCTTAGGGAGACAGAGACTGCATTTTGTGGCATCCTCTGATTTTCAGTTTAAAAAACTTAGTCACTTTTGATATGCCCGCTTTAACTCCTTGGCTGTTGGCATGGTTATTCTAGGATAACTCCTGTTTGTGTTGCCATTCTTCTTTTCTCTGACCCTTCTTTTAGAGAGATAAGTAGTCTTTTTAAGATAATTCTTTGATAGTGAACTACCTCTATCCGTTTTCACTGTTATTTTTGTTTAGTTTTAATGTTCTCAGTGATAGCAAGTTTTCCACTTGTCATTGAAAAAGACTGTGAATTGTTTGTTTTCTGATGCCATGCCATCCTTCTATTGGAATGGATAGCCCTATTGTGAAAATTTAAAGTAATATTCAGGGTATGAATTGGTCAGTAGATACTGGAATCCCAATATACAAAATTGAAAATATATTTGAGCAATTTCTGTGATATAAAAACATTCAAATTTTGGAATTGATGTTGAAGTCATAACTTAGGCTAGCTGGAATGGAAAAACTGAATAAACTTTGCTTGGAGTATGAACTTTTGGAACACTCAGGTTCGAGGGGTGTTTACAGTAAAAGAAGATAGTTTTAAATCAGTATGGTACTTGTAATCATTTTTTTCCTTCTTCAGATTTTCCCCAGGAACGCTGTCCCGTGGTGCTTGCACCACTTTTATACCCTGAAAAACGGGACATTCTAATGGACAGGATCCTGCCTGATTCTGGAGGGGTAGCTAAAACCATGATGGAGAGCTCTTTGGCTGATTTTATGCAAGAAGTAGGCTATGGCTTTTGTGCAAGGTTGGTAGCAAGATGTATTAAATGCTGATTACTGTTGTGTCAAGCATAACGTAATTCTTTAAAGCAGGTTCCCAAGATTCCTTAATGTGTTGCCATCTTTTCCTCTCAAGAATTTTGCTTCTAAAGTTAATCTTCCACATACTAGTTTACATGGAAGCTATAAATATCCTAGTGGCTAAATTTCTCTCTTCATCCTCCTCAGTTTCTCAAATTTAGGCATCAGAGGTTCCTAGCCAAGTTGGCAGGATAGATATTTTTAGCTTTATGGGGGATGGGGTAGGCAGTAGTATTGAGGGAAGTGTTTTTCCTCCCTGCCCTCACCTGCACTTTCCTCACTGTACCATCGTCAGCTACCACCGTCCTTTTCTTTTTTATATCCTGCCTCTCGCACCTTCCAGGGGCACGAAAGGAAATTGTTTACCATGTTGCTAGTACTTAATGACTGTGATATAGTGGATTGCTAATATTTTTGTGAGAGTTAGTAAGGGCATTAACGTACTTTACTTTGACTGTGAATGTAACTTACTGCTTTTAAAACTCCGGTAAAGCACATTTCCACTCATGTTTGAAAGTATATTTGTTGTGTGTGTATTTTTATGCCTGGAATAAAACTCTTGTTTAATTGTCAGGATGCAAAGTGAAAAATTAGGATACATTTTCAAGGCTTTTTACATATCAGAATAATCAAACTCACCTTGAATATTAGTATTTTAAAGAGTAATTTGATTCCTACTAAAGACCGAAGAGGATAATCTCGTGTGTCTTTATGAAAGATATTTTTTTTGGCTTATATTTTCTTCATTGAGCTTTTAAACTTTTTCCATTCAGTTAAGTAGGTAGTTTTTACATTCCCAGCTATATAAAAGTAACAAGTGAATTTTTATTCTGCCTATATTAGTAAAACTAGGATTTCACTCAAGGGCCCATTTTATATTAATGTTTCTTAACCTTGGTATTTACAGTAGTAGTGTTTTTCTGAAGTTAGATTTCTATTTCAGTATTGAAGAATGTCGCAATATAATCATGCAATTTGGTGTTCGGGAGGTCACAGCTGCCCAGGTTGCAAGGGTTTTGGGAATGATGGCTCGAACTCATTCAGGATTAACAGATGGAATTCCATTACAGGTAAATGTAGCAATCAGCTATTTCCCAGCATGAATGAAGTCCCCACCCTTTATTTATTAAATTATAGTATGATTATTCTGCCAACCAGAACTGAACACATTAAGTAGTCAAGATGGTTTAATTTGAATTTTACTTCCACAGAGTATCTCTGCTCCTGGCAGTGGCATCTGGAGTGATGGAAAAGATAAAAGTGATGGAGCACAGGCACACACGTGGAATGTAGAAGTCTTGATTGATGTTCTCAAAGAACTGGTGAGTACATGTAATCATTTTTACATTCATGATGTTAGTATGATGTAGCCACAGAAAGTATTTTTAGTGAATAAAATACCCATTGGAATGAGAGCAGCAATGTTGTTTAATTTTGCTTTCATTGGCTCAAAAGTAATGGAGTGTCTTAGATACTTATGTCTAGAAATAGTACATAATGAAATTTCAGTTTTGTTCTTTTGGAATTATTGATACGTAATTCTGAGTGGGCACTGCTGAGGTGATTTGGTGGAATGTTGGTGTGTGGTTTTTTTTGGAGGGACCAATTTGTCGTAAAGTAATGATTATGTGAGGAATTGTAGAGGAGAAAGGAGGCCTTTGAATGTTTTCTGGAAGGTGCAATAAAAATCTTGTCATACTTGCTTATGGTGGATAGGGATGGTAAAAATCCATACTTATCATTACACAAATGAAGTAATCGTCCTCCAGGAAAACAAATTACCTCTTCTAAAATATTGAAATACTTAAAACATAAAAGAATGAAACTTTTAGATATTAAAAGGGGGATGAAATTTAGTTAGCGAGAGAATAGTCAAGATGTAATACCTTTAGTCTTGTTCATAAAGTGTCAAGGAACAAAACACAATATTTGAATAAAGACCATATATACATACTTATGACCTTCTTTGTAAAATGTCAGGTCGTATATCGCATTTCTTATTTTGAGTTTTTCATATTTGTAACATACAGGTAAAATCAAGTTATAGAAAATAATGCTGTTCTCTGTTTGACCTTACTACTAACTACAATGGGTTTTCTTTTTATTTTTTCTTAATAGTAGATAAATTTATAGTGTTCAAGTCTATTCTCCTTAAGTAATGCTGGGGAAAAAATAATACATTATTATGGCAGGAAATTTGGAAAGTAAAAAAAAAAAAAATGCAGATAATTAGTTTTTATCCTATGGTTTTTTTTATCCTGTGGTTGTCTTGCTAAAGTGAAAACTTGCCCTTTTTACTCAGTAGTTTCATCTTCATATTTTTTTGCCCTTTCGAAAATACTCTTTTTTAAAATTGCAGACAAGGATCGTATTCCTTGTTACTTGAACCTATTTTGTTCTGATTTCAGAGAGCGTAAAAGGCACCGTACATTTCGACAATTGAATCATTAACCTTTTTTTCTTTTTATTCTTGTATATTAGAGTTTTCTGTACATTTTCTTTAAGGCAGGGTATTAGAAGACAATTTCAGGTACATGTTAAGTCAGTAATTTTTTTTTTCTTTGATTGCACACCAAAGATGGGAGGAGGAAACGAGAGGGGTGTGCCTGTGGATTTATTAAACTTGTCTCTGTCTAGGATAATGGTATTTAACAGTAGATGTATGGTTCTATTCTGTCACAGTCATTCTTGAATCAAATTTTAGAAAGAAAAAAATTTTTTTTCCTAAACATTGTTGCCTCAGAGCAAATGTAACTGTTGCCTTAGAGACAGTGAATACCTTGTATGAAGTTTGTTCTTTGTACCATATACAAAGCAAGTATTGAAGCCTCATGGCTTAAAAGGAGTCACCTTCAAGGAAACCTAAACTGCTGTGATGCTTTAGTTGAAGATTTAAATACAAAGTGTGCATACCTTTTTCCTTTCAAGCATAAAATATACCTATTACTTTGTAGACTGTTTGGTAAGTTATTTTCTGTAAACTTGTTTCCTTTGTTTAAAGTTTCCTTAAATTTCATGCTTTTTTGAATATCTTTATAGAACATTTTTCAAATGGAATTTTCAGTCATTTTGATATAAAGAGTCTAGATAGCTTTTCCTAAGGCATAAATTGGTATGCTTTTAGGGGAGATCTTTAGTTAATTAAGAACGGTGTTTGGTATAATCGATTTATTTTTGTCATTTTGTTCCAAGATGGTAGAATCTTGTTGTAAAGACAAGAGGGCACTAAGTTACACTTTTTTTTGCCTTATTGGGATGGCAGTGTTCATTGGACCAGGTAGGGGAAGAGAGAGTTCTTATTTATCTACTCATACCTTTAGAAGTATGTTTTGAATGGAAAGATTGGAGTACCTTGCTAGTAGAGCCAGTTTATTTTCAATATTAAGAACTTACCTTTCTAAGTGTCTTTGGAAATGCTAGAAAGATTCAGACAATTTAAGTTTATAATTAGAGCATCTTGCTTGAACTTCAAATTTAATTTTATTCTTTGGATAAAGCATCAAAATATATACACTTTTGTTCATTCAACTTTGAAATGCTTTTCTTTTTTAGAACCCGAGTTTGAATTTCAAGGAAGTAACTTATGAACTGGACCATCCTGGATTTCAAATTCGTGACAGTAAAGGACTTCATAATGTGGTTTATGGCATTCAAAGGGGTCTGGGTATGGAAGTGTTCCCGGTAGACCTCATATATAGACCTTGGAAACATGCAGAAGGCCAGGTAAATGAATTGTGTTTAGCTATAGAAGGGGAACAAAATAACGACTTACTCTTTGTATAGTACCATTTAACCATGGATTAAAATATTCTTTTAAAGTAGTTTTTGTTTTGCATGACTCAGAAGCAGAAATTCAGAAAATTCGAAGGAATGTTAGAGTTTAGTAATAAACTCAGTTGAAATATAGCTATCAAACTGTTCAGTGATATTTGTTTCCAAGGCCTTTTCATCATGCACCTTTCATCTATCTGAATTATCTCTGGTTTTGAAAGAGCAAATAATTAGAAGATTTTAAAAGGAAATTGTCATTTTAATAACCTGTTAGCCTAATGAAAATGTTTCAGATTTGTATAGTATTCATAGTCATTTTTGGTGATAAGGACTTTGTTTCCTTGTTTCAGCTCTCCTTCATTCAGCATTCCCTTATAAATCCAGAGATCTTCTGTTTTGCTGACTATCCCTGTCATACTGTTGCCACTGATATTTTGAAAGCACCACCAGAGGATGACAATCGAGAAATTGCCACATGGTAAGCAGACTCATCTAGCTTTTCTTGAAATGTCACTTCTGCTTTTTTGAAATAAAAATGAATAGTGAGCAACTACATAGTTAAAAGGTTTAAATGAAACAGTGCTTTTAGTGAGCCCAGATACTTTAAATATTTATAGAGGGGTGTTGGTGAATAAGGATCTATTTTTAGTCCCTTTATCACTAGATTGTTACATGTGTAAGGTCTGCTTTAGATAGTTTTTGAAACAAATGTTGGAAAGAGGTTCTTATGTCTCCTTTAGAGTTAAATCCCTTTCTTTTCTGTAGATTTACTTGTTTGTATATGTATGAGTAGCTCAAATGGGCAACCCATCAAATCTAATACTTTCAGCTAATTACCTAGTTTCTCTAAGTTCCACTTCCAAGTTTCTGAGGGAGAATCTGACTCTGGCCCAATAGGTTTCTCCTGGAACTCTGATCACTTCTCTCTGGGGATGTGAGGTAAGGATGGTTAAAGTCCTTCCATTATTGAGATACACACATGGCTATAGGGAGGGGGCATGGGCTGGATTGGTCCCCAAAGGCATTTACTTTATAAAGTTTCATTTTTTTTCTAACCATATTCTCCTGGGACACTTTTCTAACATGTAGGAGATTACTGTCTTAATTTTTTTTGTCTGTGGGTGGTAGTTTTATGGCTGTTTGTTAAAGCCTGTTAGATATCGCCAGATCTCCTAAAACAAAGAATGGTAAAGTTTTCCTGTTAACATGTAGCTTTGTAGGCCAGATGGTCTCTGTAGCAACTACTTAACTCTTTCATTGTAGCAAAATATAAATATGGGGGTGGTTCTGTTCCAACAAACGGTTATTAACGAAAACAGTGAGTTGCATTTGCCCTGTGGATGTAGTTTGCTGATCCCTGTTCTGAAAGATTACCCTTCACAGTTGTTCTAAAGTGTGTCCTTTTCCCAGGTGCTAGTTAACATTAACTCTGTAGGCTTGATTGTTTTTTTCCCTGTTAAGTCTTGTGTATAGCAGTATATTTTTTTGATTTTAACAGGTAAAGGCTTCTTTCTGCTTTATGAAACAAAGTCGTATCACATTTAACAGTTTGTTAATATAGCTTGACTTTCAAGTTTTCCTGATTGTCTCAAAAATGTCTTTTAATGTTTTTGAATAATTGAGAGTCCAGACACAGATCCACATACTTACTTTTATTTTGTAAATTTTCTTCTCTCTTTTTTTAAATATAATTTTTGGCCTGGATTTGATGGAGAAATAGGATCATTTATCCTTTAGTCTTCGTCATGGCATAGGGTATTTGTTTTCTCATGGGGTTTAATTTGATCTCTTGTCCCTATAGTTTTCATGTATTAAGGATAGAATAAGATCTTGAGTCTTGATTAAATCAAGTCAACCACTTTCAACTGTCTGGGGCAAGAATGATTAACAGAGAGTGCTGTGAACTTCTGAACATGTGTGACATTAGGAGTCACCTAGGTTATAACTTTGATTAACCAAAGTAAGTGTTCAGGCTGTATTTTTGTGTAGAATTTTTCTTATTTATAAATTAGGTTTCTGTTCTGGATTTTTTCCCCCCTTATTTACTTAAAATATTTTTACATTTTTTTTTTAATTGAAGAAATGATTTAAAATTTTTCCCCTTGTCTACCTCCCTTCTCCCCCATTCGCCCTATGTTTTGGGTTTTTGACAGTCTAAAATCTTTGATGTTACTGGTTTCTATTTTTTATATTAATCACAAAAATATTTGATGATATCCCTTTGGTAAGGAGAATCCATGATTATGCAAATGGTCAGTGGTGTCTACTCTATCACTTTTTGTTAATTTGGACTGCCTTTGAAATTAGCCTGATAAGATAGCAGAGTATTTTTTTGAGATGAGCCGCACCAATTCAAATGTTTTTGAAATATTAAAATATGACAACAGCTTGGTTTTATCTTGATAGCTGGTATCACTTATTTGGAAAGTGAGTTTTCTGTACATAGATGTCATTGATGGAGTGTCTTCCATTCTTGTTAGGAAGAGCTTGGATTTGATTGAATCTCTACTGAGGCTCGCAGAGGTGGGGCAATATGAGCAAGTCAAACAGCTCTTCAGCTTTCCTATCAAACACTGTCCAGATATGTTGGTATTGGCCTTACTACAAATCAACACCTCCTGGCACACCTTGCGCCATGAACTCATCTCCACTCTGATGCCAATTTTCCTCGGAAACCATCCTAACTCTGCTATTATTTTGCACTATGCATGGCATGGGCAGGTAAGACATGACCATTTCTTCATTGGAGGATGTTCAGTGAGAGAAATTGTTATCTTGGAATTATTATAGTTTGGAAAAGTCACACTTCCACAAAGCTTATTAAATCTTTTTGCATCATCTGGGTATTAAAGTATAAAAATTAAAAGAGCAAAGAAGTTAAGACAGTTTTTAAAAATTTAGTGCTGATTATGAAAGCTCTGTTTTGTTAGGGCCCTTAGTATCCTTCTGCTACCAGTAAGGAGCGTAATCATTTATCACAGAACCAGAAGGTACTCATGTCATTTTTTAGCAGTAAATGAGAAAAGATTGCAAATCAATTTAAGTGGCATTATTTTGTTTTATTTAAGGTCAGCATTTAAATTTTAGTTTCAGTTGAAATACCATGTCAGCCCTTCTGCTTTCACCCCTAATTTTGTAAAATGTATTTGACAAGTAAATATTCTTTTGCCCATGGACTTGTTTTTCTTTTAATAGCCTATATTTTTAATGACAAATGCCGAAGGTTTAAGAAAAAGCAGTCCTTTTCCTCTTTACATCAGGTGCCTTTTTTGGCTACTTTTTCCTTTAATTATTGTCGCAGTAGTTTACGTTATATACAAGTGTTTTTTTTAAAAAAAAAAATCAGATAAGACTTTATTTCTAAATGAAAATTTTTAGCCTTTCCATGCCATTCAGTCAGCTCTCCTCCATTTTTAGAGACTCAAATCACATGGTAGACTTAGAGTTTAAATAATGCTTAACAAACACTTCACCGAAAGTTTGCAGCCCAGACATTCTTATGCATGCCTTTCTCTCTACTACAGCTGTGAGGTAGAAAGGGTAGCTTGAAAGGAGCTGCATCTCCTTACTTTTGGTTGAATACTTTATCACTTGGACCTTCTAGGACAGTTACTAAAAAGCAGTTAAGATACAGCAATAATAATTGACTTGTCACTGCTTCTATGAAAAATACTCACTAAATTACAACTAGTTGTTTATATAATGAAGCTGCAAACCTTTAGATCAGTCCTCAAACTCAGGCTGTTTTCTGGGGAAAAAAATCGAATAATCATAAAAAATGAACATTTTCATTTGTGATTTAGAATGTACAAGCATCAATCCCAGAAATACTGATGTGACATGAGAGATGGTTACCTTAAACTGTTATGTTTTTATTTATAGACCAGTAATTTGTAACATAAGGAATTAAGGAATTATATAAACTTGGTATAGTCATGTTCACAGCATTCTATTTTAAATTTGTGTATGAAAATGCGTAGGAAGACTTTCATAGAACAAATAGATTTGTTCAATGGCTGTAGGACCCACAGTTTAGACTTCATTTGCAAGATGTGGAAATAACTGCTTTCCCACAAAGAATGTCACTAATCTCTACTTGAGTCTTATATTTAATGTCTGCATGATAGGTCTCAATTTTACATAAAAATAATAAGTAAAATTAGCTTGGTATTTGTGATGGTACCTATCAAAATATTGAGCAGGATTGCTATTTAGCCTTTTTTTCCTTAGGGACAGTCTCCCTCAATCCGCCAACTTATCATGCATGCAATGGCAGAGTGGTACATGCGAGGGGAGCAGTATGATCAGGCCAAATTGTCTCGAATACTTGATGTGGCCCAGGACTTGAAGGTGAGTTTGAAGGAACAGAGTAACATTTTTACTTATTAATGATAAAAAAATATTTTTATGTAACATAGCCTTAGGAATAATTCATATAACCAGCTTTTAGGTAGAATAAGTCGAGATAAGAATTTTGTCTTATAAGTAGAAAGAGATTGGAAGCAGTGTGGTTTTAGATACATAAAAATATCTAAGTGGCAGAATTCATTTACATTTGATTGAATTTTGTTTGGTTTTCTGTGGTATTTGCAAAAGATATTTTATTATAAAGCTAATTATAATTGATCTCAGATGTAATATGGGAGATAATTTTTGGAGAAACTGCTTGGGTTTCAACCTTTTTGCAAAATTTCATTAGTGTTATTATCAGGATCTTTTGACAAATAGCCTGACTCTTGATGTCTTTGATCACTAGGAGTATAGACTTGTGTTACATATTTTTGCTAAGTTGAGAATAAGCCTGAGTTAAGATTTGAAAAAAATGAGTAAGGATTATTTTTCATGCTTGTGTCTTGTTTCAGGTTTAGTTATTTAAAAAGCAGAGGGTAAAGTTTATCTCGAAGGTAAAGTCAGGTTGAAATGTTTGCCTTATTTAAGTAAGGACTAATGTTATCATTGAAGGATTAAGCTGTTTAAAAAATTAAGATCAAGAAAATATTAGTTGTGTGTTTTATTTAGACTTGTTTGTGAAAATAAAAGTAGGAAACAGAAAATAGGACACAGAGAGTACTTCATTGCTTGACTCGTAGTTCTGATATTCTTTTTCTTTAGGCCTTGTCAATGCTGCTAAATGGTACTCCATTTGCCTTCGTTATTGACCTTGCTGCACTTGCTTCACGTCGCGAATACCTCAAACTTGACAAGTGGCTCACAGATAAAATTCGAGAGCATGGAGTAAGCAGGATTAGTCCATTTATTACTGATTTGGAATATTGATAGCTGAAATAGCTAAAGAAAAGTAACCTTTTAAAGTGGCAATAAATATGTTGTTACATCCTGGATTTTAGCCTTTAATCTAAAATCAATTTATCTGTAATGTGAAAGCAATTAGGATCAGTTTCAAATACACTGAGAGACTTTCTTTTTCAGGAGCCTTTTATCCAGGCATGCATGACTTTTTTAAAGAGACGGTGCCCTTCTATTTTGGGTGGACTTGCCCCTGAGAAAGATCAGCCCAAAAGTGCTCAACTTCCTCCAGAAACTCTGGCAACAATGTTGGCCTGTTTACAAGCTTGTGCAGGGTAAGAAGAGCATACTTGAAATGGACCATTATATGTCAGAATTGGATTATATGAATGATCGTTGATTTGGGCAAGAGATTGAATGATTACTAATAGTTTAAATAATCCAGTGGTTTTTAAGTTCAAAGTACTGTACCCCATAAAATAATATTAGATCTATTTGAGTTAGTTCTTTTGTATATAGTATATGAAAGGGTTCCAGTTACATCGTTTTGCATGTGGATATTTAGTTGTCCCAACATACCACTTGTTGAAAAGGCTGACCTTTTCTCTTTTGAATTGTCTTCTAAAAAATCAGTTGCCCATAATGTATATGTTTATTTCTGGACTTATACGTTCTATAGCATTGCTCTATATGTCTGTCTTTATGCTAGTTCCATGCTGTCTTGATTACTATAGCTTTTTAGTAAGTTTTGAAATTGGGAAGTGCGAATCCTCTGACTTTGTTCTTTTTTCAAGATTGTTTTGGCTATTCTGGGTCCTTTAATTTCTCATGAATTTTAGGATCAGCTTGTCAATTTTTGCAAAGAAATTGCAAAGAAGCACACTGGAGTTTTAATAAGGATTGTGTTGAATCTTTAGATCATTTTGGTGAATATGCTGTCTTAACAATATTCAGTCTTCTGATTCATGAATCAGAGTTATTTATCCATTTATTCAGTACTCTGATTTCTTTCAGTGATGTTTTGTCATTTTCATTGCACAAGTCTCGCACTCGTTAAATGTTTTATAAAAGTCATGTCATCTCTGAAGGGAGATAGTTTTATTTCTCCCTTTCCCACCTGGATGCTATTTCTTTTTCTTGCCTATTTCATTACTGTGAACCTTCAGTGTATCATTGAAGGCAAGCAGCAAGAGCAAAAATCCTTGTTTTGTTGCGATTTTAGGAGGAAAGTATTCATTGTTTCAAAATTAAGTATGGTGTTAGCTGTGGTTTTTCTGTAGGTGGCGGTGACGCATCATGTTGCATTTTCCTTACCTTCTAGATAGTTGGGTGGTTTATTGTGAAAGCATTTTGTCGTGTGCTTATATATGCATCCATTGAGATGACCATGTGGTTTTTGGTTTTTATTCTATCAATGCAGTATATTATGTTAATTGTTTTTGGGATCTTAAAAATCCTTGCATTCCTGGGATAAATCTCAGTGGTCTTTATTTATACTTTTTATATGCTACGGAATTAAATTTGCTAGTATTTGGTGAGCATTTTTATGTCTGTGTTTCTAAGGGATATTGTTCTGTAGTTTTCTTGTCTTTGGTTTTGATATCTGGGTAATATGGCCTTATACAATAACTTGTTAAGTTCTCTCTCCTAATTTTTTGTGAGAAAGGTTGGTGTTAATTCTTATTTAGATATTTCATAGAATTCAGTGAAGCTATCTGGTCCTGGGCTTTTTATTGGGGGTAGTTTTTGATTACTAATTTATTATATCTACTTGTTATAGGCCTATTCAGATTTTTCTGTTTCTTCTTGAGTCAGTTTTGGTAATTTGTGTCTTTCTAGGAATTTGTACATTTTATCTAGGATATCTAGTTTTTGGCATACAATTGTTTTATACTGTATCCTTAAACCTTTCTCATTTCTGTAAGGTTGATAGTAACGTTCTCTCTTTCAGTTATTATTTGAGTGTGTCTCTCTTGGTGTTGTAGCTAAATGTTTGTCATTTTTGTTCTCCTTTCAAGGAGCCAACTCTTGGGTTTGTTTTTTCTCTTTGTTTTTCTGTTCTCCATATTATTTCATTTATTTCAGTTCTAAACTTTATTATTTTTCCTCTGCTGCTTGTTTTGGGTTTAGTTTAAATTTTAAAAAATTTGTTAAGATGGTTAGATTTTTTTGAGATTTTTCTTCCTAATTGGAGTGTTATGGCTTTGACTTTGCACCTATGAAATGCTTTAGGTTTAGTATTGTTTACATTTTCATTAAAGTAATTTGTAGGTTTTTTTAGACCCAATGGTTATAAGAATGTGTTGATTAATTTCCACATATTTTTGAATTTTCTAGTTCTCCTTTGTTATGATTGTTTTAGTTTCATTACATTGTGAGAGACAAATGTACTTTATATGGATTTTGCTCTTTAAATTCATCAAGACTTGTCATAGGGTCTATGGAGAATTGTTCGTGTGCACTTAAGAAGGGTGTGTAGCCTAACTGTTTAGTAGTGTTCTGTATATGCCTGTTAGGTGTAGGTGGTTTATAGTGTTGTCGAAGTTATCTATTCCTTGTTTATCTTTTGTGTCACTCTAGCCATTATTTTTTTTAATTGAGATATAACCGACATACAATAATGTAAGTTTAAGGTATACAAAGTGTTGATTTGGTACTTTTGTATATTGTAATATGATTATTACTGTAGCATAACTAATACCTCTGTAAAGTCATATGATCATTTTTTAGTGAGAATAATTAAGATCCAGTCACTAGTTTAGTTCCATTAATAACCAACTGAATTTCAATATGATGCAAAAATTTCCTCCTATATAGTTCTGTTCTTTTCACTGCATTGTTTTTCCCCAATTATACTTTTATACATTGTGTGCCCATCAAAAGATTTAAAAGTAAATCTATTTCTAATTGTTTTTTTAAATCAAATAGGAGATAAAAAGATTATTAAACATACATTTATACTGTGCTTTATATTTACCTATGTGCTTTTACTAGAGCTCTGCTTTTTCAAATGGATTCAAGTTATGGTGTAGTGTCCTTTCATTTCAGCCTGAAGGATTCGTTTTATTTTTTACTAAGGTAGTGCTATTAGAAATGAATTCCCTCAGTTTTGGTTTATGTGAGAATGTCTTAACTTCTTTGTATTTGAAAGATAGTTTTGTCAAATATAGGATTCCTGACTGACATTTTTTTCCTTTAATATTTTGAATAGCCATCCACTGTTGTCTGGCTCCCATAGTTTCTGATAAAACAGCTGTTAATTTTTCTGAGGCTCCCTACTATGTGATAAGTTGCCTCTCTTCTTGCTATTAAGGTACTCTCTGTCTCTTTTTCTTTCAACGGCTTGATTATGTTGTTTCTAGGTATGGATTCCTTTGAGTTTATATTGCTTGGAATTTGTTGAGCTTATTGGATGTATAGATTAATGGTTTTCATCAAATTTGGGTAAATTTCAGTCATTATTTCAACAAATACTCTTCCTCTTTATATCTCTTTTCTCTGGGACTTTCATTATGTGTGTTTGGTACATTTTCTGGTGCTTTACATTTCTGCGAGTCTTTTCTTTTGGCTTTTCACATTAGATTATTTTAATCGAACTATCTTCTAGATTATGGATTCTTTTACCAGCTTGAATGTGCTGTTGGGAATGTCATTTCAGTTGTCATACTTTTTAACTTAAAAAAATCTCGGAGGGTAAGGGACAGGGGGTCGGGGGAGGTAGACGGAGTAAAAGGAGTCAAATATGTGGTGACAGAAAGAAATTAATTATCGAAGGTTAACACTCAGTGTAAATATATATATATATGCGCCTTACTGTTAAATAATAATAATTTCTGTTGACTGCTCTATTTTGAGACATCTTTCTCATATTTTCCTGTAGTTCCTTCGACATGTTTTTCTTTAGTTCTTTAAACACACATTGCGTAGCTTATTTAAAGTCTTTGTCTAGTTAGTCCAATGTTTTATTCTTGTGTTTGGACTATGCTTTATGGCCCCCCACCCCGCCCCACGTCTTGTGATTTTCGGTTGAAAACTAGAAAGTTTAAATAATGTGGCAGTTCTTGAAATTGGAGTCTCCCTCCTCATTAGGGTTTTTTGTTTTGTTGTTCCTCTTTTTTTGTTTAGACTTTTCTGAATTAATTCTGTAGGATCTGTTCTTTGTCGTGTTAGGCCACCGAAGTCTGTTTGGGTAGCCTTGTGGTTTAAGATTTTCTTAAATCTTAAAACTTACCTTATGTTTCTGTATGTGTGTTGAGGCGCTAAGTCTGTCACTTGACAACTGCACTTTGGCCTCCATTTCCATCCTATGCAGAGCATACAGGTCGTCACCTTAAGGTGAGAGCTTGGGCCTTCTCAGGTTCTTCGTGGATCATGGGACTGCCACAGCTTTAGTTATTAGCATAGCTTTATCCCCCAAAAGTGTGGGAGTTTCTTAAAGCCCTATCCATGGAATTCTCAGTCCTCAAGTTTTCTTTTTTAAAAGCTTTTTGGTTAGCTTACTATTTGCTTAAACTCTATTCTATCTCAGGCAGCTAGAAAGTTAAAATAATTTACCTTAAATGTTTTCTACAAATACATGGGGAAAAGGCTGTTTGTACTGGACCAGTACTTAGGTCAAATAAAGACAACCTTGCCATTGTGGTCTCACAGGGAATCCTCAGACAGGTGAAACAATGACAATTCTGTGAGAGGGAGGCTCTGAAGAGGTTTCAACCCACTTGTGAGCCCTGTATGGTGGCTCTCAGGCTGCTGGCTTTCACTGATTGTGGGATGTTAGTTTTAAAGACTGCTGTGCAGCTAGCTGGAGAGGGAGCATGTGATTAGACCAAATTAAGATGCCAGAAAACTTGCTCTTGTTATCACGATCTGACCATCTTTCTGTAATAAAACTCCCTGTATTGTTGTAAGCCTTTTGGTTAATTTCCACAATTCTGAAAAAGTTGATTTTTGGCAATTTTTTTTTGCTAGTTTTCTAGTTGCTTTTACGGAGGAAAGAGTATTTGGTGGTCTTTACTCCACCATTTTCACATATGTCCTACGTGTGTTTTTGTAAGTTCTGAAGCATAATAAAATGAGCACCTGTGATTCTACTTTGCAACTTAAACTATAACATGACCAATCTTTTTGAAGCTACCCTTGTCTTCCTCTTCAATCCTGTTTTATTTTGCCACCTAGATCTTAAAGTTTATTTCTCCTTTCCTTTAAAAAAAATTTTTGCACATGTATGTCTCTAAACCAGTTTTCAACCAGGGATGATTAACGTCACTCAAAGTTTTTTGACATTCTTTTTTGATTGTCATACTGGGAGAGAAGTGTGCTACTGGTATCTAGTGGGTAAAGGCGAGGGATGCTGTTAAACATCTTAAAATGCACAGGAGATCCTCCACAACAAAGCATTACTTAGTCCTTAATATTAATGGTGCAACAGTTGAGAAACCCTGCTTTATAAGTTCTGAATGTTCTAAAACTTCTAAGTGTAAAGTTTTGCCTCTCACATTTATACATTTAAATCTGTTTGGAATTGAATATTAAAATTGGGTGAAATGTTCTATATTTATGTGTAAGGAGGTAGTTTAATGAACTCTATTTCAAGTTTCCTTTGTTGATATGTTAGAAGTAGCTGTCTTCTTGAAGAATTTATTGAAATGTATGTAAAATATTTAGAGTTTATACTGATAAATATCAAATAAGGAAAATTCTTCTAACTAATGGAGTAATTATGATAGATTTAGGAACTCAGTGGGTGCTTAAAAACAGGGAATAGTTGAGGAATAGGATAATTACATAATTTCAAAGTGTCTACTCACAAATCAATAAAAGTTTTAACTTTTTAGTATGGAGAAACCTGGCGTATGCCACATTTATTTATTGATCAAAGTGATGAGCTCACTTCTACATCATGTGCCTCATTATAAAATGCACTGAGACGAATACAATGTAACTTAACATGATAGTCTTACCATAAATGCATCTAAAATCTAAAATATCAGACAAACTCAAAACATGGGACATTCTATAAAAAATTACTGATTTATACTAAAGAGCAAAATCAGGTTCAAGAAGGACAAATAAAAGCTGATGAAGTCTTCCTAGTTTAAAAATGCTAACAAGACATGGAAGCTCAGTGCAATGGATTGGATCCTGATCCAAGGAAAAAATAGCACTAAAGGACTTAAATGGGAAAAGTTGTGGTAATTTGGATATGGCCAAGTATATTTTATCTGTGTTAAACTTCCTGATCTTTATTATTTTACATAGTTATATAAGAAAATGTTCTCCTTATTCTTAGGAAATACATAGTGAAGTATTGAGGGATAAAAGGTACATGATGTGTCTAACTTAAATGTGGGAGGGGTACAGAAAGAATGATTAAACAAATAGATTAAACAAAATGTAACTAATTGGTGAGTGAAGCACTAATGGGAGTTCCTTATAATATTCTAATTGCTTTTAAAAGTTTAACACTGTCAAATGTTAGAAGTTTTTCCGAACTAGTAAGGAATAATGTTTTAATTTAACCATATTTTATCAGTTATGAGATAACCACTTTTTTCTGTTTTACCATCTCAGAAATACGATGCATCTCATTAGTGACCTCTTATAATTAGCTGAGTTTTTTTTCTTTTTGTGTAATACATAAAATAATGGTGTGGCATTTTGTATTCAACACAACATGCTAATTATTATCTACTACTGGTAACCCTTAACCCATGGCATAGGTGTCTTTGGAACAGGGTTTTGTTTTGTTTGTTTGTTTTTTAATTTAAAAGATTTTTTGGTTGGTTTTGTTTTTATGATCGGCAAAACACATGGTTTCAAAGTCAAACAAGGTACATTCTGAGAAATCTTCCTTTGAACTTTTTGCCACTGTGTTCTAGTCTTTTATAGGTAACCATTTTAATTTACATTTTTGGTTTTTCTTTGCATTAAAAAAATACATATGTATTTGTATCTTTCCATCTTCTGTGTACAAAAGGTGGTAAATATATTATATACTCTTAATGCACCATGCTGCTTTCGTTGGATTGTATATCCTGGAGTTCATAGAATGAGAGAGCGTCCTTATTCCTTGTAATTGCTGCATAGTACTCCATTGAGTAGATGCTTTGTGCCGTAGTAAACCAGTGTCCTTTTTGGTAGGCATTCTAATTATTTTTATTTTGCATCACAAATAGTGTTGTAATGAACAGTGTTTTACATCCTTTATCTTTGCTATTCGGGACCACTAGAAGTGGAATTGTTGGGTTAAAGGGAAATGCATGTGTAATTTTGTTAGACATTATAAAATTTTCCTCCACTGAAGTTGTTCATTTTGTATAACCACCAGCAACATGTCTGTTTTCTCATTGCCTTCCTAGGGGGAGGATGTGCTAATCTGCAAGATGAAATAGGATATCTCTGTGAAGTTTTAATTATAGGAGAAGGTATTTGAACTTAGATACATAGAGGCTAGAGAGAGGTACTAGTGTACTTATATTTCAGATACCTTTAATTGTTTTTGAGCATCATTTGGAAATTAATGGGTTTACCACTTATTGCTAAGGTAAATATGTAGACCTATACCTTTAGGAATTGACATCTCCCTATTTTTTTTTTTAACTAGGGTGTGTTAATATTTTTCTTTGTTTCAGTGGCTTAGAAAACAACTCATTCATTTATATTCATAGTCCATGTTCGAACCAGTTTTTTTTGTCTGTGTGTTGGCACAAGTAAAAATTATGTAGATTTTGTTGTACTGATTCAATGTTCTAGAATTTTATTTGGTACTTTAAACACCCTAGTCTCTTTTTTCCTAAATGTGAGAAAATTGTCTGACTGATTACTTTTACTTCTTAATGCCATTAGTAAGATTTTGAATTTAGAAGGAAAAATCTAAGACCATATCAAGTTTGTAGAGTTTATGAGTACAATTGGTTCCATGGTTTTATGAGGCAGTAACAACACTGTAAGATAGGAAAGTGGATTTTTCTGTAACATATTTATCCTAGTACTTCACATTTTAGAAGTCAGTCAGTTGTCTATATGTTTGCCAAGTGTAGTTATAGTTTATGTGTATGGTGTTTTTTACCTATATATATTTAAATAAATGTCTTTGAGAAACTAGTATAAAAATTGCTTATTTGTTTGCTTTGATATGTCCAGGTTTGGCCATAATTTTTGACAAAGTAGTTGAGAGTATGGATTGTTTTTTTTGGAGTATTTTAAAATATATTGGTTGTATTGTACACAAAGTTCAGTTTCAGAAGTGTAAATTGGATACTTAGAAGAGAAAGTCAGTGGCTCAGAAAATCCTGGTGAATAATGACAGATGCAAAGACACAGGATATGGTGGAAATTTAGCTGGATATTCCAGCAGGTTTTCTTTATTAGAGGATCAGATTTGTTTGTTTAAGTGTTCTGGGGAACAATAAGTGATATTTTTCACATTTCTCTTTAGGAGTGTTTCTCAGGAGTTATCAGAAACAATCCTCACCATGGTAGCCAATTGCAGTAATGTTATGAATAAGGCCAGACAACCGCCACCTGGAGTTATGCCAAAAGGACGCCCTCCTAGTGCTAGCAGCTTAGATGCCATTTCTCCTGTTCAGGTAAATGAATGCTACAATTGGTACATCTGTATTTGTTCATAGACTTGGAATAGAATAAGCTTCTATGATTAACAATCTACTCAAAGGAAAATTTGTCTGAATTTATTACATTTTAGATAACTGCATGTCAAGCATCCACTACTGCATTTTAAAGGAGATCCATAAATAGGCACTGTAGTTGAGAATAGTTTTTGATCATTAAATAGAACATGACTCTGAAAGGAAAGATGCAAAACAACTTATTTAGGTAAATGGTAGGGGCTTCTTTTTAAAATAAGAATAACTTGAGAAATAAGCACTGCCTTTGAACCTGATGTGTCTTGTTTGTAGCTTCACGGGCCAAGCAACAGTGCTAGAGCATAAGGACTTGTTATAACTGGGGCTCTTCAGCTCTCAACTGAACTGCTCTTTTAAAGACAAGGTACATTTAAGTTACTCCCTGACACCAACCACACCCTTTTCTCTGGGAGCAACATATTCCGCTTCTAGTTTCAGCTGCATTGAATGGCAGATTGGGGTTTAAGGAAAGAAAACAATTAGTGATTTTCAGTGGCCACTTTATAAAAGGCACTTTGCATATCATTTTCTATAGTCATGAAGATCTGAAATAATACCACAAGCTGAGAAGCTTAGAAGTGCAGTTATTAGATATTTTTGAAAATCTTGTAAATAGCATGCCTTCATCCATCTATCTATCTATCTATCTATCTATCTATCTATTTATTTATTTATTTATAATTAAACTAGAATTTATCTCTATCCCCGAAGATTTTTTAGATTTTGACTAGATTTACTTGTTTGGACTGGAAGATTTATTTTTAATTTCTAATGCTTTTATTGTATTTAAAGTTAAATAAGATTGAGGGCTTTTTTTGTTTTAAAGTGGCTAATTGGAAATTTTAAGGCCCTAATATAATAACTGTGCCATATCAACTCTAGATGCTTAGTTAAATTACAACTGCAGGGCAATTCATGTTAAATGTTATTCTTGGAGTTTTGTAGCCCTCATATTGTGGCTCTGATACTTTTGCAGAGGCTAATTCTTTAACTCTACTTCAACTGATAATACTAAGAAAAAAGACTAGCATACTTGACTTGATTTTGGGATTTAAGTATGAAGATTGGGGTTTTGCAATTTAGTTATTAAGCATATGAAAAACTGTTGATAAAGATTGTTTTACCTTTGTCATAAGTCTGTCTTTGCTTGAAGTATGTTTAATACATTTTTATAATGTTTTTCTTTAGATTGACCCTCTAGCTGGAATGGCATCTCTTAGTATAGGTGGTTCAGCTGCCCCTCACACCCAGAGTATGCAGGGTTTTCCACCAAATTTGAGTTCTGCATTCAGTACCCCTCAGTCACCAGCAAAAGCATTTCCACCCCTTTCCACCCCAAATCAAACAACTGCATTCAGTGGTATTGGAGGACTTTCATCACAGCTCCCAGGTAAGGGTGAGTGGGGATGCAGGTTATTTGTAATATTTATCATGCCTTAGTGTATGATAAGGGATATGTAGTGACTGTGATAAGGAAAGCAGCTTAAACTAAATTGTGAAAGTTGCTTTAACATCTGTAGTTGGAAAGAGAAAAACACTATACTATTATAATATTAATTCTTTGAATTGCAATTTAGATACCATATTTTTAAAGTTAGTGAAGTTCAGTAAGGAGTCTGTATTACTAGATGGTAATGTAAGAAGTAACAAGTGTGTTAATCACAAATTCTGTAGGACTAAGGCTTAGATCAAGAACTCACAGCTTTATGAATTACTCAAGGTTTGTATAATGAAGGTTGGAAATATTTCACACTTCAGATTCAGGTGTGTGTTCTTCACTGTACCTCACCTACTTTGAAAATGATAATAAATCCCTAAAACTTGTCAGTTTCTTAAAATATTTTGGCTTTTAGCTTTATATTGAAATAAAGGTTACATTTCCCCCGTCTTTGGACCTGCTTGTTTTCTTCTAAACTATAGGTACCTTTTGTCTTTGTAATTTTAAAGTATTAAAACATAAAGACAAAGATAATGACACTATTACCTAGTTAACACTGCAGCTATATGTTTCTAGCCTCGCCGTTCATTTATGTACACCAAATTTACTTAGTAAAGCCTTCTTAGCAGAGTACTAACTATTGTAAGATTGTTTGCTAGAGTTAAGAGGAATAAAGAAGTCTTGGCTGATGTTAACTTAGAAGATAGTAACATGAAATTTTTCAGTTTTAATCGTTGAGGAAAGCAAGCCGGTTTTTCTTATTTTGGCTACCTTATATCACATATGAGAATGTACAATTAAAATTTTGCATATGAATATCTTATCAAGAATATAAAGAAACTAGTAGTTGTACATGCTAAAGAAATTTTGACATTGTTTTCATCTATTTATTTTAGATTCTTTCTAAAATTAAATAGACATTATAAGAGAGCTAACAGGGACCCTGACTTTAAATAAGAACGTATGTTTTTGATGTGAACGAAGTCAAGAACATGAGTAATGATAAGACTTCTGGCTGCTTCGTTCTTTCTAGTAGGTGGTCTTGGCACAGGCAGCCTGACTGGTATAGGAACTGGGGCTCTTGGACTCCCTGCAGTGAATAACGATCCTTTTGTACAGAGGAAACTGGGCACCTCTGGACTCAACCAGCCTACATTCCAGCAGAGTAAGATGAAACCTTGTAAGTGGTAGTGTTGTCTGTGATTGTGAAGTATGACTGATGCACATAAAACTTTTTTGATTATATGTCCAATTTGTTGTTTCTATAGTTATATGGACAAAACATCGACTTAATATATTGTTAGTAGGGCCATATGTTGATATGCCTCCTTGATCAGTGGGAGTAAATTTCACAAATTCGAATTACCAGAAAGAAAATGTGAGATACCACTACCTTTGATCTGGATTGCTGGAACAAATTGATGGATCATTAATAAGAGTTAGCAGCCTTAGGGGTGTTATCCTAATAGTAAGAAGTATAGTAAAGAGAAAAGTAAAACTTTATATTTAGAAAGAAAAATCTTATACTTACCCTAAAATTTTGTTATTATTTTTTGACAAATCAAGAGCAGGATTTTCGATTTCTGTTTCAGCTTAGTAGTTTATAAAATAACTTTTATTTTAAGGTTATAGCTTTACGATATATATAATAATCTTACTATATATGATAAAGATTGCCACATAATAATATACGTGATGTAATTTAATTTACAAAGTTTCACCTCCTTAGCAAGTTTTATCTCAGAATCCAAGAAGTTCTCTTTGTCAATACATAGGTATGATTAACTTATAAATAACCTCGTTGTTGGGACTGAAATCTTCATTATATGAGATTTCAAACTATACCAACTGACTCGAAAAGTTTAGTGTGAAAGACTTGTTTGAATGTTATGTTTTGTAGCATGCTCTGTGTTTATGTGGGTGTGTCATGCACATGCATTGATGATTCTTTTATGTTGAGTGTGATGTTTATTATAAACTAGTAAAGAGTTGTTAACCTCAAATGAGGTCGTATTAAGGGTAAGTGCATTGTGAATTTGAACCTAGTGGACTTTCATGGCATAATTAAGGTAGAACATATTAAGGTAGAACTATAGTTGTAAGACAGTTTTGTTTAAATTCTTTATGTGAACTCGAAACATTTAAATATCGAAACTTGACTACTTAATGCTTCAGTTTGATTTTTCCTTTAAAATTAAAACTATATTGGTAACTCTAGCTCTCTGTGTTTTATGGGGAATAAAGTAAGAGCCTAAATGTCCACTGGTTGCTTTTCTTTTTCTAACAGCGGACTTGTCTCAGGTGTGGCCAGAGGCAAACCAGCACTTTAGTAAAGAGATAGACGATGAAGCAAACAGCTATTTCCAGAGAATATATAATCACCCACCACATCCAACCATGTCTGTTGATGAGGTGAGTGTCTAGAATGATCAAAATCTTTATGGTTTGGGTAAATCTTAAATGCCCTTTTTAAAGTTTTTAGAAATTTATCTCAAAGTGTTTTGATATATCTGTGCATCTTTTGAAACTTTAACATTATCTCAAGCTCAGTTTATTGTTTATTCTGCTTAATAAGTATTAAGAGTATTTTAGGAAAGCTCTTAATAAGTTTCTTTTATGTGTGTATTGTTTTTGTCTTGCTTTTTCCAGGTATTAGAAATGCTACAGAGGTTTAAAGACTCTACCATAAAGAGGGAACGAGAAGTATTTAATTGTATGCTAAGGAACTTGTTTGAAGAATATCGGTTTTTTCCCCAATACCCTGATAAAGAGTTACATATAACAGCCTGCCTGTTTGGTGGGATAATTGAAAAAGGACTGGTAACTTACATGGCACTAGGTCTGGCCCTGCGCTATGTTCTTGAAGCCTTACGCAAGCCTTTTGGATCCAAAATGTATTATTTCGGGATTGCTGCACTAGATAGATTTAAAAATAGGTGAGTGGGTAGGTTTCCTATGAAGCTTATCTTTATAATATAAAGAGAAATAATACCTATCATTTATTAACTGTTTCTTGCCATGTCCCATCATTATACATGTATTAACTAATCTTAACAACTGTATGAGGTAGAAAAGGAAGATGTAAAAATGATTGTTACTTAGTTATAAATTAAGGTATACTTTATACACAGTGAAAACCACCATTTTATTGTACAGTTCTTAAGTTTATACAATTGTGTACCTACTACAATTACAATTAGTTCTCTTGTTTCCCCTTTGCATTTCACTTTCCCCGACTTCTAACCGCTGGCAATAAACTATCTTCTAGAGTGTTATTAAAATGGACGTATGCACAATTTGTATGAGTGATTTTTTGCACTTAGCATGATGCTTTTCCAATTCATCCATGTCGCTTCATGTTTCATTGGTTTCTTCTTGCTGACCAGTATCCCATTGTATGGATTAAGTACAAATTGTTTTTCCATTCACCTTTTGAACATTTTAAGAGTTTCCAGATAACAGTTTTAGTGGCTCATTATAATCTAAGTAAAATATGACCTTTTAAAAAACACATATACTGATGTCTGATGTAAAAGGAGTGAAATTCATAAATATTTCCCCCCTCTACTTATGTGCTTTTCCCTTTGGCATTCTCATCAAGTAAGATATATCATAGGTAGAATGAGAGAAGTGGTCTAGAATAGCCTTTAGAAGAAAATTTTTGTTAATTGTACGGCTTCTGTTTGGTCTTCCATAAAGTAATGCATGAATGAATGTTTTTTCTTTGGTAGATTGAAGGACTATCCCCAGTATTGTCAGCACTTGGCTTCTATCAGTCACTTTATGCAATTTCCACATCATTTACAGGAGGTAAGCGAACTAAAACCTTTCTAGTGGTGGGAGGATTTATCTATTTTAATTTGATTTTGGACACTGGGAATGGCTTTAAGATTTCTTAAAAGATTGGCATGATGTAGGTATACATATAATTTGTTGCTTGTTTTTCAGCTTAATAATCATGAAAAAATGTCATTTTTGGATGATCTTTTCTAAGTAATAGTTTTGCGTGATTTAATAAAATGCTTTTACCTGTATTTTAAACTGATGATGCTATTGAAGAATAGATATCTTTTACTATTACCAAGAAAAACTTCGCTTTACTTTTAAATGGATTTGGAATGGGAATCTTGGATAAAAATGAGTGATATTCCTCTGATTTAAATATGATTCAAAGCTGTTTCATGTAAAACTTAGATCAGTGTTTCTCAGAAATATACCCTCCTTACCACTTGCTTTGATTTCTTTGAGATAATCTTTGAAAAGGAGGGCAGTCCCTAAGGAAATGGGCCAGAGAATATACATTTTAAGCCATCTAACAAGATCTTGAAATTTCTAAATCATTATTAGAGTGATTGATTTTCGGTTTATTTGTAAATATTCATACCTTTGTCTTTGGTCAAAGTCAGCTTACAGAAAAGAAGAAAGTTGATTAATATTTTAACTTTATTTTATACAAAGCAGATAAATGGCTTTGTAAGATCATATTTTAAGGAATCAGATCAGAATTTGAATCTGCTTTTAATTCTACATTATTATTTAGTCCAGTGTTTTCTGCTTCATTCCCTTGAGGTGGTTTGTAAGAGGGCAGGGCTATTGTGATGGCTTAACCTAGGACACCATGGACTGAGAGGCAAGCGTGTATTGATTTATGTGAGGGGGTCAGGAGAATGTACCAAAACTATAGTACTGAAACAGGAAAGCAGAGTTCTGAAAAGCTAGGACATGAAGTTAGAGGCTTATCACAATCAAATATATTTGGAATTAAGAGCCAGGAATGTGGATCTCAGAAGGCTGGAGAGCAAGAGGGGTGGCATGGAAGTGATCACATGAAACAGTGGTCCCCAGAGAGGGGAAGGAGAGGCCACTGTTTGTATTTCTATACTTAGTCAATTCAAAGGGCTATATTCTCTTCAGAGATTATCTTTTCTAGTTGAAAATGTCCTTTTTTGAATAGTTATTGAATATGTAGATAGTAGTTTATTTTGCCAGAGATAGACTATTGGGAATGATATCAGGAATCCTCTAATTTGTGTGTGGGAACAAGGTTTATTGGTCTGTGAAATGAAAAACACCTGTCCTAGAACATCCACTATCATCACTTACCCTCTAGTTGGCTTGGCAGTGTACAGTGTGTTTTTGTTTTTGTTTTATAGTAATATTACTGACATTGCAGTGGGTTTTTTTAGGCCTTAGGTTCCTCATCAGCATCCAGTTAAAAAAGATCAGTTTAGTATATAAATTTAAAATCTTTTAAAGTATACATGTATAAAGGAATTTAAAGAAATTTATATGCAGGTGTTTGTGGCTGCTCTTTTAGAAGTTATTTTGCTAGACTAGTTTTTTCCCATAAATATTAATGTTTTAATCTCCTAAGGAATTTGCAGTGTATCTGCTTATGTGTCACATATTTAGGTAAATGGGCCAGGATGGGGCAAGGAATAAGAGATAGATGAACCCAAAGATTACTCTGTGATGATTTCTAGCCTCTCAGAAGTGAGGGGAGTGTAATTCAGATTTTTCTATTTTCTATTTCTGTTAAGAACTCTCTTAATATGTTTTCTTCTCCCTGTCCCCGCAGTATATCGAGTATGGACAGCAATCTAGAGATCCTCCTGTGAAAATGCAGGGCTCCATCACAACCCCTGGAAGTATTGCACTGGCTCAGGCCCAGGCTCAGGCCCAGGTTCCAGCAAAAGCACCCCTTGCTGGTCAGGTTAGCACTATGGTAACCACCTCAACAACCACCACTGTTGCTAAAACGGTTACAGTCACCAGGCCAACTGGAGTCAGCTTTAAGAAAGATGTGCCAGTAAGTAGGTTTATCTTTTTTTCTCTTCTAAAATTTGTTAGGTTGTAATATAAGCATTACTGAGCATGTATTTTAATTTTATTATAAACACATGCCTTCTAAAAAAGGTATAAAGACCAGCATTTCTCCCTTTATCTTCCTTCCCCAAATTTCCCAGAGGCAGCTACTATTAATAGTTTACATAGTCTTGCCAGCACTTCCAGTGCACAATCATAAACACCATGTGTATTTTTTATACATTTTAATTTGTTTATTTTATATACTTTATTTCTTTAGCCTTCTATTAATACTACAAATATAGATACATTGCTTGTGGCCACAGATCAAACTGAAAGAATCGTAGAGCCTCCAGAAAATATCCAAGAGAAAATTGCATTTATCTTCAACAATCTCTCACAATCGAATATGACACAAAAGGTGAGCATGATGAAATAGTTTATATATCACTATGAATGCTCTCTATTCTTATCCCTAATGGGTTGGGGGATTTATATTTGACACTCTGCATCCTTTTTAATACTCACTTCACTTTAAAGGTAGAGGGTAACAGTGGTGTGGTTTCTGTAGACATTAAATAGCACTAGTTTTAAATGTAGTGTTCTGTAGTGAGTTAACAGGTGGTTCGAAATAAACTTTATGATCTCATGATGATGGAAAGCTTTATTTGTACTTCTAGTTACAACTGATGTCCCACCCAAAGACCTTTAAGAGCATTTATTAGGTGCCTGATAACAGAGGTGGACCTTGTGAAAAACATATACTTGCTTTACAAGACTGTGTGCTAAGACAGTACTTGGAAATGCCTCTTTTAGCCCATAAGATTAGCCTAAACAAGTAGGTTTGGATATATGCAAGTAACGTTTTTTACAATCCCACCATAATTGATGTGGAAAAAAATTGAAGCCTTTAATATCCTTTTTGGAAAAGAAGTATCAAACTTTATACATAATTCCTGGAGATAGAAATTTAGGGAAACGTATTTCTGGTGGTAGGTCTGTTAAGTGGCAGGTTATAGATTCGTAGTTTATCTTTTTTGGTCAGATGGAAAGTTGGGTAAGATGGGGGTAAGGGACTACATGTTTTATAATTTTAAAGTTGAAGGTGATTATAGATGTTTCAGTCCTAATCCCCCATAGTTTGAGAGATGATTGACTCTATACTAGTATGTAATAAAACATTGCACTTCATAGCATCTGTCTGAAAGTGGGGAGAGAGATGATAGCAAGGTGATTTAGCTCCTAATTTTGCAAGAAGCCATCTGATGTAATATTGTTCTCAGAAACAACACACATATCATATTTTACCATCTTCTAATTGTACGCTTCTCATGTCAAATTGGTTGGCTAGGTTGAAGAACTCAAGGAAACTGTGAAGGAAGAGTTTATGCCTTGGG
Source organism: Rousettus aegyptiacus (assembly GCF_014176215.1). Taxonomy (NCBI): domain Eukaryota; kingdom Metazoa; phylum Chordata; class Mammalia; order Chiroptera; family Pteropodidae; genus Rousettus; species Rousettus aegyptiacus. Next base: position 20,074,193 of record NW_023416289.1, read on the forward strand.
TTTCACAATACCTGGTTATGAAGAGAGTCAGTATTGAGCCAAACTTTCACAGCCTGTATTCAAACTTCCTTGACACTCTGAAGAATCCTGAATTTAATAAGATGGTTCTAAATGAGACCTACAGAAACATCAAAGTAAGATTTAATTTTTCTTCTCTGTTCTTTTTCTGTTTCGAGTTTGGAAATACTTGATTGTACAGAAAATTTGGAGGTGGGTGTTTCTATATTAGGTAGCTATGAAAGTTGTTCCACCATTTGTTTCAAATACAGAACTAAATTTCATGAAGAATGTCCTGTTTAATTTGTTCTGAATTTATTTTCATCATTATATGCATGGTTTTAAATCTTGACCCTCTCTGCATGTTAACTTAACTTTGTTCACATCCATGTTTTATTTGCAATATGCTCTGAGCTCTAGTCCATTTTTTTCCCCAATAGTCATAGAAATTCATTGTATAGATGTATATTGCTAATGGATATTTAGGTTATTAACTTTCACTATTGAAGAAACTACTGCAGTGCATGTTTTTGTTTTTGTCTTTAAATGCTAGATCTCTCTCAACTCTAGACCTATTTGTAGACTAGCTGTTGTTTAGGATTCTGAGCAGTTTATTTTAAGGTCAGACTCTTCCTAATGAGCGAATGCTTATTTCATAAAATTCAAGTATTTTATTTCTTAGGATGAATAACTTTAAAGAAAATGGTGTGAACCAGCATACAGCTGTGATTATTCCTTGCTGAATCATTTAGAATATTGGCTTAGGAGCCAGCACTATATTTAAACCTGTGAATGGGAATTTTCCTCATTATAGGTTACGCTGTAGTGCAAAAGAATTCCTGGCTCTTCCTGTTGCACAGCTGACTTGGTGCCATTCTGCTGTTGCTGTATGGAGTTAAGGAACAGTAACTACTTTATTATCTGATAGCAAGGATGACTGAGATATATGAAAGTTTCCACAGACTTGAAAGTAAAATCTCAAGATCTTTTAAACAGAATTTTAAATTGTACATTTAAATTTATAGCTATAAATTAAGAGGTACCATGTAGTAGATGGATATATGGTGATGGTTCTGTTCTCCTTAGGAAAGTAAGAACTAGAGAATTAATGAAACGGAGTAGGTGTTTTAGAAATTTGCAAAGATGTTTATAAGCAATAATATACTGTATTTCAGAAAGTTATCTTTTCTCCAGCTGTGTACAGCCTCCTAAATAATGCCAAAGATTGCAGTAGATATTATAATCTTGGTTATGTTCCTTCGTGTGCCTGTTGTCTTGAAGGACTTAAAAGCATGGATAGAGTTGTCATTTGTATTAAATTTAGCTATTCATAATTTACAGTTGGGTCTTGTGCTTCAAACGAGCTAACATTTTCACAGTTTTAAAATACTTTTCTGTGGGAGCATACATGACACTTTTAACCTGTGTTCCTTGTATTTTGTGTGATGTAGTTAATATTACCTATTAAAACAATGTAAAGAAAAATATGTAAAGGTAAAAATGTCACCAAACACAGCAAAATAGTGCTGTGTTAGAATGGAGTAGATCTACTTTGGGGGCATACTCTCATAATTGATGGCTCGTTTTTACCATAGGTTAATGGAATTTTCAAACATTTAATTGAGTTATTTTTTTCATAAGCTCATTTTCATACTTTTAATCCTGTATTTTTTTCAGGTTCTCCTGACCTCTGATAAAGCTGCCGCCAATTTCTCAGATCGTTCTTTGCTGAAGAACTTGGGACATTGGCTGGGGATGATTACACTAGCTAAAAATAAACCCATCTTACATACTGTAAGTTACAGCTAAATGTTCATGTAAAACTTGAGAACGTTCATATTATGTCTACAGCATATTGTGTCTAAAAGTCTTGACTTTATTTGGGGCTATTTTAATGATTATTAGATGTTTGTAAGAATTTGGTCCATGTTTTAAATCCCCAGTTGAATGCTCATTTATGGTCCCAACATTGTCTAGCAGAATAAATAAAAGCTACTAAAGTATGATTTTCATTACTTCCTTTCTGTGAGGCAGGGGTCAGATATTATATTGATTCTTATTTTGAGGATGCGTTTGATAGGATGTCTTTCTTTGGGTACTTCGTAAGGGGTTTTGAAGTATATTACCAGCTTTAAAAAATATATATATTTTTAATTCTAGGACTTGGATGTAAAATCTTTGCTGCTAGAGGCTTACGTTAAAGGACAACAAGAATTGCTCTATGTAGTGCCCTTTGTTGCCAAAGTCTTAGAGTCTAGCATTCGTAGTGTGGTGAGTAGATTTTAATATTTTATTGATGGCTAAATTTTAAGAGTTTGTTTCAGCACAAGATCAAGAGATTATATCCTTAGTTCTTATGAACATAGCTCTGCTTCAATCAGTTTTTCTCAAGTAAACTTGGATTTCCGATGTGAAAGGTTAAGTAGAATTATAGGGCTGATTCTAGTAGGTGGTTTGGGTTTTGGTTTTTTGCTGAAATATGATATAGATGGGAAGGCTAGGGGTTTTGTTATGGCCACATAAATATAAATGCTTAACTATTTTAAATAATAGAAATTAAAGTGATTTGGGGGCCAGCTTAACATAATAGCTTTTCTTTAGGTTTTTAGGCCACCCAACCCCTGGACAATGGCAATTATGAATGTATTAGCTGAGCTACATCAGGAACATGACTTAAAGGTAAATTTATTGCTTCTTCATTCTTTGGAATATTGTCTGCCTTCACGTTATTAAAATTTACAAGAAAAGTATTTGGGGGGAAGTAGCACTGTGATAATTGGGTGAGAATAGTGTATGTTATGAATAAAACTACATTTTTATTTAAAAAATTCTAATTGGATATTGGAATTATGCAGTTAAACTTGAAGTTTGAGATTGAGGTTCTCTGCAAGAATCTTGCATTAGACATCAATGAGCTAAAACCTGGAAACCTCCTAAAAGATAAAGATCGCCTAAAGAATTTAGATGAGCAACTCTCTGCTCCAAAGAAAGATGTCAAACAGCCAGAAGAACTCCCTCCCATCACAACCACAAGTAAGTGTGATAATTAGCTACATCTCTACTTACTAAAATGTTCTCTTAAATGGTATATCTCCATGAATATGGCAAATTGTAGTTGTTCTATGTTATGTGGTGCTAAAATTTTGTATTTTTTTTTTTTGGTGAGCTTTCTAAATTATTAAGGAAACATCAATATCTAGGCATTGTCTTACTGTATTAGAATCTATCTGAGTAATTTACATTGTAGTCTTAATTATGCGGGGTTATTTTTTATATTGTTTGAGATCTTAGAATTCATGGCATGCCAGTCTATGTTATTCCTCAAATCTGGGGATGGCCAGACCAGCTAGACCTTAGCCCTGAGAGAGGGGATTATTTTACGTGAGTCAAGAGGATTGGAAGTGTGGGGGCTATAGAGGCGATGTTGAACAAATGATTTGGGGAGGTATGATTAGAATAAACCAGCTTTTCTTACTCAACCCTCAGTAGCTAAGAATTCCCAGGTGACCCAGGGAATAGTCTGGGTTGAAAATATACACTTATAATAAAGAATAATCCAACAAGATTTGGGCCTTCTAATATGGCATGACCCCCCTTTATTTGTTTTCCATGCTATGGGCACTGTCACTGACATAGTTTTACATGCTTTGTTCAAATCTGTTTGTTTGTTTGTTTTTTTAAATCCCACACAGAATGTCCCTTATAATTCAGGATAGGGAAGATGTGACCTGTGCCACCCTCAACCAACTCCCCACCCCCAGTCCAATTAGTTTAATGGACTAAAAGCTGTTCGATATCTTGATAATTTTATAGTAAGGTCAAGAAATGTGCTTTTTTTTTATTAGCTGTTATCTCTTTACATTTAGCAACTTCTACGACACCAGCTACCAGTACCACCTGTACAGCCACAGTTCCACCACAGCCACAGTACAGCTACCATGACATCAATGTCTATTCCCTTGCAGGCCTGGCACCACACATTACTCTAAACCCAACAGTAAGTAGACACCATACCGTCCCCCAGCTCTGCTTTGTGACTGGGTAAACTGATCACCTGGCCTTCCTATACCTCTTCGTTGTGGAGTCCTAGGTTGTAAGCTTCTGTACAGAGAGCCAGAGATTGGGAACAGCTATGTAGTATAGCTGGGATTTTCTTTCTACTCTAAAAACAGTCATTGTGACTAGACGTAATATATAGTTACCTCATGTCCAAACCCATGATATTAAAAATAAGACAACTGGCAATATAATCACAATCTTCAAGAACTCCTTAACACAGGTCAGAAGATCCTCAGTGTATACCGTAGCTTTTTGCTCTTTATTTTCATTATCATGTCACATTACCCTTGCATTAAGCCACTTTTTTCCCCCAGATAGCTGGAACTGAGCTGATTTCATGTATGTATATGAAAACTCCAGGTCAGGGTCTGGAAGTGGGAATTCAGGTCTTTTAAGTTATCTTTTTGTGGCCTGGTTCTGGGAGGCAGTCTAGTCTAAAGTGATAAAGTAACTTCTCAATCCTTTTTGTATACTTAAGGGCAATATTTTACTGTGTGTATTCAGATTGACAATTGATTATCTACAGTCTTTTATTATGCTTAACATTTTTTAGTTCAGAATCAGATATGTGGAATTTTCATGGTCTTTGCTTTTGAGAAACAATGTTCACAAATACAGCAGTAACATAATCCATTGAACTTTTGTATTTAAAGGACTTAAAATGATTTCAAAGAGATCATTTTAAACTGGTCTTCCTTTTTTTCTACAAATGGGGCACTTAGTATCTGAAGGAAAAACCTAGTTCTAGAAATTATGATGCCCCTTTATATAACTCCCAGTAATACTTTTGTGTGTTCTTCATTAATATTTTAAAAATTTCTTAGAAATTAAGTTAAAGAGACTGAGTTTTACATATTTTATACCAGAGAAAAGATTGGAAACAGTCTTTCAAATGGAGTAAAAGGCTTCAATTTACAATAATGTAAAATGCTTGCTATTTTAAGGAATTTATTCGTAGCAATACATTTCATAGAAAGCATTTTCTCTGTAAACTTGATTCTTTTTTTTATTTCTCTAAGCTGTTAAAGAAGTTTCTTTAAGAATACTTGAGCCACAAAATTTACCTGAGCAAATAGTGTGTCTTGAATCAGGTAATGCATGTTGTATTGAACAATTTTGCCCATTAAACTTAGAATTTTGAAAAAAATCAAAAACATATTATGCCTCACAAGGTATATACTGAATCCTACTCTCTCTTTGTAGCCCAGCTTCTGATTCTTGAGCTTTTTATTGGTTAAAGTGGAAATTCGTAGTTAGTAGTTAACCTTGAAACAATTCTAAAATCATGCGTGTGATTACTGGTGAAAATTGAATTGTCTTATTTAGACAAGCTATTGACATAACTTTTTTTTTTCTACATAGATTCCCTTGTTTCAGGCCCATCCACAGTTGAAGCAGTGTGTGCGTCAAGCGATTGAACGAGCTGTCCAGGAGTTGGTCCATCCTGTGGTGGATCGATCAATTAAGATTGCCATGACTACTTGTGAGCAAATAGTCAGGAAGGATTTTGCCCTGGATTCTGAGGAATCTCGAATGCGAATAGCAGCTCATCACATGATGCGTAACTTAACAGCTGGCATGGCTATGATTACTTGCAGGGAACCTTTGCTCATGAGCATATCTACTAATCTGAAAAACAGTTTTGCCTCAGCTCTTCGTGTAAGTTGATTATTTCCTTGCTGTAGTACAAAACTCATTAACTGCTTGTCTGAAAGTTTTTCTTCGTGTTTTCACTTAACTCTGTCACGATATTTGTTTGATGTCTTTCTCTTAGATTGTAAATCTTGTGAGGTAAAGCATCATGTTTGTTTTTGTTCACTGTTACATCCTAAACACAGTGTTTGGCAGATAGTAGATACCCAAATATTTATTGATTTAAAGAAATGAAGGATTTTAAAAAAATGCATACGTTAATAATAACCTTGATTCTGTTTACCATGAAGAATTTAGAGTGAAGCACTTGAGTAAGACAGTACAAAATGTTTAAAATGACTTTATATACGTCCACATATAAGTACATACTCTTCAGATAACTCAGTTATATTAACTTTAGGTCTCAAGTATCACGGTTAATAATGCCTTTTCTGTTTTCATATTGCTCACTGTCTTTACAACAGTCTGGTTAAGATATTTCGGATGACTGGTATTTTTATGTACAGATGAAGAGGATTGTTAGACTATATTATGGTCACAGCCAATGAGTCATAAGTACAGTGAGAACTTTTTAAAATTCATTTGCCTAAGCACTGCATTTATTACCTTCTCTGTCTTGTCTATCCACAGAAAACTTTAAATCTTTTTCTTTTGTCTCTCTTCTTCCCACAGACTGCATCCCCACAACAAAGGGAAATGATGGATCAGGCAGCTGCTCAGTTAGCTCAGGACAATTGTGAATTAGCCTGCTGTTTTATTCAGAAGACCGCAGTAGAAAAAGCAGGCCCTGAGATGGACAAGAGATTAGCAACTGTAAGTGTTTAGCATTTGCCGTTTAAGTTTTTTGTTTCCTGTTTAAGAAAGTACCTCATAACAAGAACCTCAGTGACTTTTTTTCATTCGCAGGAATTTGAGCTGAGAAAACATGCTAGGCAAGAAGGGCGCAGGTACTGTGATCCTGTTGTGTTAACATACCAAGCTGAGCGGATGCCAGAGCAAATCAGATTAAAAGTGAGAATTGGGGGCTGTGTCTCTTCTTGCCCCATCTGTTTTCTTTCTGTTCTTGTTTCTTCAGCTCCTCACTGGGACTAGGACAATGGGGTTAAATGTTGTTTCAAAGAAGGCTTCTCACTCACCTTAGTAGCATTTCATGTAAAGGCAACCTGTGGAGAAAGTATGGATAGAGCTTAGATGTGCTCCCTGCCCAACCTGCTCCCAGTTGTTGAAGTGCTATTTCTGTAAAGAGTTCAGGTGCCTGTTACTTTTATGTTTCCCAGCTTGATCTTTCCTTCTGGCACTTGTGCTTTTATTGCTAGTTGCTCATTAGTGACAAAATGTTAAAAAAAAATTCGGTCATTTCTACCAGCTCCAGCTCCGTTGGAGGATTGCAGTGGTGTGGTTCTATCAGAGGCATTTTTCCAGTGGTAAAACTCTTACCAAATTTATAAATGAGGGTGACTCTGATAGGATTCAGGGAAGTGTAAAACAGCGTGTACACACACATGCATATTCAGTCTTGCTGTTACACATCTTAATGACTCCTGTGTCCCTTCTCAGAACGCCTGTGCTTACTTCCATGCAAACTTCCCATTTTCAAAAAAATTTTCCTTTGAGTGTGAAGAAGATCCTATCAAAATTGATTTTCTTCTTCCAAGGTTGGTGGTGTGGACCCAAAGCAGCTGGCTGTTTATGAAGAATTTGCGCGCAATGTGCCTGGCTTCTTGCCTACCAATGATTTAAGTCAGCCCACGGGATTTTTAGCTCAGCCTATGAAGGTAAATACTTGTCTTGGATTAAATTGAGTTTTACAGTTTAATTTGAATGTTTTTGTCAGTTAATCTGTCACTTGCTTCCTGGAGTTTAAGGGAAATTTTTTGTGAGGTTATTTTAATGCTCATGGCCTAATTAGAGGAATTTACATGGCTTCCCTGTTTTGTTTTTATTTTATTTTAAGTAGGAATGTTTCCTAAAAATTTAAAGCAGTTATTTACAGAAAAGTTGAAATTGTAGGAGGAAACATTTTTCCCTGAACCATTTGAACATAAAGTGCTGACCTTGATGATTGATGAATCAATCACTCTTGAATCCTTTGATCTGCGATGTGACCATAGTACAGCCATTGAAACCAGAAGGTTAACACTGATAGGTTAATACCATCTAATCCTTAGACGTCGTTCAAGTTTTATTTTACTAAGTGTCCCAGTGTTATCTTTTAATAGCAAAAGGACCTTTTCCAGAATCTCACATTTCATTTAGTTGTGATATTTTTAAAATTTCCCTCAGGTCAGTCTAGTACAGCTCCTCAGTTTTTTCTCATTTTTCTTGACAGTTTTGCAAATTGTAGGCCAGTTATTTTCTAGAATTAGCTGGTTTGGGTTTGTCCAATATGTTCTTATGAATAGATTCAGGAATATCACAGAAAACAATGCTGTGTTCTTATTTTATCCTATCAGGCTTTGACAGTTGGACTGAGCACTATACTTTCCATGGTTTTGATTACTTAACTTTCGTAGGCTGTAGAGAGATTAATAGATGCCACAAGTGATGCTGGCTTCAGCCTGTTTCGTTATTTATTATGCTCTTTGATCACTTGATTGTGTTGGTGTCTACCAGGCTTTCCAGTATCAAGTGAAATACTTGTCCCCCATGCATACCCTGCAGTGCCCCCTCCCCTCCCCATCTAATAGCATTAAGACTGAATAGTTCAGACAGGAGAATGGAAGAGCCCCTCCTTGTTTTGTTGGGGGAAAAAAATGGGAGGAAACACACCAATACACTTTTCAATTGCTATATGTGCCAAAAAAAAAAAATCTTTTAAATTTTTATCTCTCTTTTTTTTTTATGGTTGTTTCCCTAAAACAGCAAGCTTGGGCAACGGATGACGTAGCTCAAATTTATGATAAGTGCATTACAGAACTGGAGCAGCACCTACATGCCATCCCACCAACATTGGCCATGAACCCTCAAGCTCAGGCTCTGAGAAGTCTTTTGGAGGTTGTAGTATTATCTCGAAACTCTCGGGATGCCATAGCTGCTCTTGGATTGCTCCAGAAGGTTGGTTCTTAAACTGTTACTTTTAGAAGAAACTGGGTTTGTAAGTATCCAGTGACTTGCAACATCATCTACTTATGTTTAAGATTTTAAATATTAATATAAAGCAAGTTCTGTAATAAGCAGCTAATTTTCACTGCAGTAGAATACAGTCATGACAGTTACAAATGGGAAAGCAGGAAGTCTTTTTTTTTTCCATTAAGGTAAGATTTTCTGAAAATATTTAAGAAACTTTAAAAGATAGCCCTTTAGATTTTGAGGGACAGGTTGATCCAAGTACTTGGGTAATGGGGTGCGGGGTAGGTCGGGAGCATTGGGTTTTGACTATGAAGGAACAGTGGAACTGTTTGTAAAAGTGAAGAACACAGTGAGCATAAACTAGATAGAACTTAGAGAGTGTTTGTGTTAGGTAAGTGAAAAGTATTTGAGTGAAAGAAGTATTGTGAACTTGAGGCCTTAGGAAGGTATGTTGTAGTTCGCATTAAATTTTGGTTTTTGGCTTTGATAGCTGGGCTGAGTATATTTTTCATGGTTCTGAACACTATTTCTTCAATAGGCTGTAGAGGGCTTACTAGATGCCACAAGTGGTGCTGATGCTGATCTGCTGCTGCGCTACAGGGAATGCCACCTCTTGGTCTTAAAAGCTCTTCAAGATGGCCGGGCATATGGGTCTCCGTGGTGTAACAAACAGATCACAAGGTCAGTAACCATCTTAGATGAATAATACTTAATTGGACTGCCTTCTAACATACATGGCCTTGTTTAGGTCCAAAGGTTTCCCTTTTTTTCTGGAAGATGAATGGGATGTTTGGAATTTCTAATTATTGAATGGTTGTCCTTTTTCCATTTGATGCCCATGATTGATAAAGAAAATCAGTACTTTGCTTTGGAGAATAAATTGTAGATCATTGGTCTTATTTTTATTATTTAAATTTTTTTTTATGCCTACAGCACCTGGTCTTCCTGTTTTATTTATTTATTATTTTTTTACTATGATCATTGGTTTTAAAAGATTTCACTGATTTTATAGCAGGTACTGTTCATACATAAATGCTTTAATGTCTTTAGTGGAATGCTTTGTTTTCTAGGCTTTGAAAGCAAAGCTTAAGTTTTAACACAGGACTGTCCTACTGTATTACTGCCTGTTTTAAGTCTTGGACACTAATTTGTAGTTGGTTCTCAAGACATCCTTCGTTTGGAACAAATTAATTACCATTGAATAAAATGGGCTATGTATTTTACTTGATATAGTATGATTAAACCTATATATATAAATAAACACTGATTTTTTTCTAGGTGCCTAATTGAATGTCGGGATGAATATAAATATAATGTGGAGGCAGTGGAGTTGCTAATTCGCAATCATTTGGTTAATATGCAGCAGTATGATCTTCACCTAGCTCAGGTATGGAAGGAGTTTACTTAAACGGGAAAAGGGACTCTGGTAGTTGGGAAGTGTTTGCTGTAACTGTTGTCTTTCTGACATTGCACTTTCTGTGTTGCCAGTCAATGGAGAATGGTTTAAACTACATGGCTGTGGCATTTGCTATGCAATTGGTAAAAATCCTGCTGGTGGATGAAAGGAGTGTTGCCCATATTACTGAGGCAGATCTGTTCCACACCATTGAAACCCTCATGAGAATTAATGCTCACTCCAGAGGCAATGCTCCAGAAGGGTGAGGATGAAATGCTTGGGATTTGTGTATATTCAGCAATCTAAGAAAGCTTTAGAAATGAATGTGCAGACTTACTAACATTACCTGTTAAACTGCTTTACCTACAACACATGGGAAGCTTTAGTGAGGCCTAACATTGTCTTTTGAAATATGAAAGCTTAACTAACTGCCAAGCCTTCTTGCTGTAGAGCAGTTCGTGTAGTTTGAAACTCTGTGTCAGAGTCTTGTGTTTAAGACCTGGCTCTGCCACTTAAAATCTCTCTGGTTTTAGGCAAGTTGATTTACCTCCCCAAGCCTGTTTCTTATATGGAGTGGAACTAATATCTCAAAGAACTTTCGAGAAGTAAATAACATAAATCATGGCATATAGTAGGCATTGCATTTGCAGTGAATACTTCTTCACCATGAACATCATCAGCTCCATTTCAATGGGCACCATTTTTTGGTCAAGAAGTGGTTTAACTGAGGTTGGTCATTTGCATATTATGTCCATGTGAGTAAATAGATAATGAAGAGACCAAGGATAGTTTTGTTTAAATATGGAAATGGTAAAGTGGTCGTCACTCTTGTGGTTTCTATGAAATAAGCAAATTGTCCAATTGTGTGTCTGAAATCCTGACCATGAGTAGACTGATTTTCACTCTGGATTTATTGTACTAGATTGCCCCAGCTGATGGAAGTAGTGCGATCCAACTATGAAGCAATGATTGATCGTGCTCATGGAGGCCCTAACTTTATGATGCATTCTGGGATCTCTCAAGCCTCAGAGTATGATGATCCTCCAGGCCTGAGGGAGAAAGCAGAGTACCTTCTGAGGGAATGGGTGAATCTCTACCATTCAGCAGCAGCTGGCCGTGACAGTACCAAAGCTTTCTCTGCGTTTGTTGGACAGGTAGAGCTTTTGGAAAGAAAGGTGCTTTTTATTCAACATAAGTAGGGCGTGATGCCTCCAATTTTAAAGCTCAGTATTATGTCCTGTGGTCAGACAGTTACCTCCATACTCATGTAAACCAAAAAATGTCATCATCATTACTGTAAAATTGGTAGTTTGCTTCCTTGTCATTGGTCACTAAGCAGTAAAGTCACCTTGCCCCGTTGTCCCTTTCCCTTTAGTTCTCTTTTTCCCATTTCAGTTGTCACAGCTACTAAGTGGGTCAGGTGTATATAGTAATTTCATTAGCTTGATAATCAGCAGTGATGAGATTATGGGCTAATTAAAGTTGTAATAGCCCATGTTTAAAAATTAAGGAAACAAAATTGTAAATAGTAGAGCTTTTTATTGTATTTTCTAAATTAAGTAGCTTATCTGCTTAAAGCTGATTAATGAGTTCTTTTTGGGAAATAGTTTCCAGTATTTATTTTCATTAAATTTTGATCTAAATTGAACTTTGAGTTAAAGTGTTAGGAAACAAGTCCCCAGCTAAAAACTACGTCTGGCAGGAATATCTGTAAACAGGATTAACAGAAAAATACGTAGCAATAGAACCATAGAACCATTTAGTATTCTGTTTTTAATCCTCAGTGGCTGCTTTCAGCCACTATGAGGGATTCAGACCCCCTGGCCAGTGTGTTTTAATTGTATTACATGGCTGGTAAGAGTGATGTATTTCCTGAACTGGCCTTAGAATTCCTTTAGTAGAACTGTTATAATGTTTGTTCAGGAAGAGAGATCTGCTTATTTCTGCAGATTTACCATTATATTTCTTCAAACTGAGACCAAAGAAAGATTACAAGTTAGTTCTGTTATCAATAAAATGACAATTGAATATGGAAGATTTGAATTTTAGAAGTTGTTAAAAATTGGATTTGCTCTTTACAACCAATGTTACTTAGTAAATTATACTAAGTAGCTCCTCTAAAAGAATCCAGGGAATTAAAAAACATACCTAATGAAAATCTGTTAATGCATGTTTATAGTTTGACTTCTGATTTGGATGGAAGAATTTTGGTTTTTGTGATCATCGGTGTTTCATGGGTATGGATGGTGGCACCTGTCTCAGCTCTTCCTGCTGGTTATTAGCTCTCATTTCCTCTCTCCATTTGAAAAAGAAAATGCATTATATAAACTTTCTATTCTCTGTTGCATCCTTTTGAGAATTTTTTCTTTCCTCCTTATGTTCCATCTTGATCATAGTGGTCTGTCGTCATTTCCTCTCCCCTGTTAATTTTTCAGATTTTAGTGTATAAAAGTCCCTTTACTGGCCTTCTGTCTTGGCTAGGGGTACATGATTGTCAATTCAGCTGTTACATTACTTATCAAGGGACAGTTAAATTGCTTTAAATTTTCTAAGATTACAGTCAAGTTTTCATTCTGGGCTTGGTTTCTTTCTTTAGTAAGCACTGACCCCTCCCTCTGCGGCCTCAATGTTTGTTTACGCTGTCTTCTTCTTTTGTACTAGCCAAATAACTGCTGTGCTCTGCTTCACTTCCAGATCCTATAAAATTTTTACTTTATCCTTTAAAAAGAAAAACTAGTTCTTTACATTTTAATTTTCATTAAAATGACTTAATTTGCGTTGAAATAGCTGGCTATGATTTATGGGTGTTTTCTTTGGGTAGCTACTTATTACAAATTACTACTTGATTTTTCTTGTGCAGTTGAAGTTTCAAAAATTTTGGTATTCGTTAAGTCAGTTGGAGGAAATTATCTTAAATTCTTTGAGGAAGTAATATATATATAATTTAATCTCCTTGGAAAATATACCTTGGACAGAATGTCTTAATATGACTTTTAGTGAGTTATTAAAAATTGTTTTAATTTACATAATTTCCCAAATTATTTATGCAATGCTGTTGAGAGTTGCCATGTTATTATCTCTCCCAATTTCTATTTCTGTGTTCTCCAATAATCTTAAAACTAGAGGAATTCTGTCAAGGGTCCTTAATGGACAAGTCATTTTCATGACAGGTTTTTACAAAGTAAATAAAAATTGGAAGTGTGACAGTAGGAATAAATGAGACTGTTTCTTAAGCATGAAAAAGTTTATTCGTGTATGTTACCTCATTGTGTTTTTTAATATTTTTGTTCCTTGGTAGATGCACCAGCAAGGAATCCTGAAGACTGATGACCTCATAACAAGGTTCTTTCGTCTGTGTACTGAAATGTGTGTTGAAATCAGTTACCGTGCTCAGGCAGAGCAGCAGCACAATCCTGCTGCTAATCCTACCATGATTCGAGCCAAGTGCTATCACAACCTGGATGCCTTTGTCCGACTCATTGCACTGCTAGTGAAGCACTCAGGGGAGGCCACCAACACTGTCACAAAGATCAATCTGCTGAACAAGGTCTGAAATCTTCTCTTGCCTAAGGACCAATCCCTTCCCAAAAACCTTTTGTAACATACCCTTTTTTGTATTAAAATTAAGTTCATAGATAATATGTACCTACAATTGCCGAATTTTAGAAGAAGAATATGATTCCTTAACTAAAAGACCCCTCCCCCAAGAATGTATTCATTATGTTAATATTTGGTAATGACTGTGCTAGAAGATATTTAGTAAGATATGCTCTTATACACAGAATCACTGTGAATGGGGTGGCTATAAATGTTCACTGATAACAGATTGGCAACTCAAATACCATGAGTGACATTGCAGTTGTTGTCTTGGTTTTCTTCAGAGGGACAAAGTACAATTTTCTTTTGATTTATATAGTGGAATTCTTACAAATTTGAATATTAAAATAGTATAAAAATGAACTTAGAGTTCAGTCTTGGGTAATTGCAAATAAGTTATCACATTTCTCACTGTTAAGTGAGAAAACTTAAGTGATGTGTAAGACAGTTCTTCTGCAACCTAACACCTTTTCTGGCCCTTATCTACTAAATGACAAGAGAAATATAAACCATTTGTCTATTGTAAACTTCATGTCAGACCAGAAAATTTAGGTTGTTAGCTTGTATCACTGTGATAAAATATAATTTACTCTGTTGATTTCTAGAGCCTTAGGACAAAACCACTGGGCACCCGGAGAGTATACTGCCTGGTTGGAGGGTGTTGAAATTCAAATAAAACACAAAATTGCAGGCCAGATCAAATCATTGTATGACCCCTTTGGCTGTCAGCATATAATTTTGTGTTCGGATAGTATACTTTAATGTGGCTTAAGAATGCAAGATAAAAAAGCATGACTATAGAGAGGGGTAAGTGAATTATCTTCCTGCTTTACGAGCTTTAATCTGTGTGCTTTATAGGTCCTTGGTATAGTAGTGGGAGTTCTCCTACAGGATCATGATGTTCGGCAAAGTGAATTTCAGCAGCTTCCCTACCATCGAATATTTATCATGCTGCTTTTGGAACTCAATGCACCTGAGCATGTACTAGAAACCATTAATTTCCAGACACTTACAGCTTTCTGGTGAGTAGTGTTGAATTTAATAGAGGTTTCCTAGTAAAGATTGCTGGTTTAGTGTAGTCACATTTGAGTAGAACTTTTGTGGGTTTTAGGCATGTTTATTCATGGTGTAACTCACATGTTGGTGTTCACTATATTTAAGTCAGACTGTGCTTCTCACAAAGGTTTTCTTCTTTCAGCAATACATTCCACATCTTGAGGCCCACCAAAGCTCCAGGCTTTGTGTATGCCTGGCTCGAACTGATCTCCCATCGGATATTTATTGCAAGAATGCTGGCACATACGCCACAGCAGAAGGTGTGGCTGCAGTTTATCTCCTACAGATGAAGACTGTAACTAACTGGGGCTTATTAGCACTATTAGTCATTTGGTAGTAATTAAACTTCTTCAGGTGTAGTTGGGAATTTTTCTATTTAACAGGGAGTCAAGTCATAAAGGGTTAACAAATACTTGACTGCCTTTGCCTGAGACATTCCTCAGTGATTAGGGTCTTGATTGCTTCTCCATGTGTTGTGAGCCACCTATTTCAATCTCTTAAAGGCTTTTTTAAAAAAGTTGAAAATTTGGACCACCTCTGTAGACTTCTGTGTAAAAGTCAGGGTGATAGAGCTCTGGAACCTGCCGGTTGTGCGGTTTCATACTCTTGAGTGCTAAAGGCTCTCACACTCAAGGTTGAAGACCCCTGGTCACTGTATTTGAAGGAATTAAGGTCGAGTTCTAGTAAAGAAGTTTTAGTGTAAATGTGAACACAGTTAATATAAAAACTTTTTCTCTGTCATTTTGCAACTGGATCATAAATGACTACTGCAGAAAGTACCCTTGATTGACCTTTCAGGTTAGAGAAAAATGTGACTGCTATGTGTTCGGCAAAAAAAAAAAAAAAGTGAAATAATCCTTTAATGGCATTAGTTTTGTTTGGTTAGAAAAGTGAATTGCTGGAGGAGCAGCACAATATATCGAATATAATTATCCAAGAATGAACATAATTAGTATCATTGGACGGTGATGAGCAGGCTGGATGAAGAGCTGGGAGCAGGAAAAGAAACAGTTCAGACCAAGGATTTAATTAAAAGAAGGAATTAAGAAAACAGACCTAGTTGTCAGTTTCTCAGTTGGCTATTTGCTGTATGCAGTTTCAAGTTTCCCTCTCCCTGTTCAGGCAGGCACAAGGACCTGTATGTTTTGGAATTTTTGGAGCCAGTTTGTTCGAAATAATCATGTCTTACTATCTCCATAATTATACTTACTCTCTTTGTAATACTAGTGAGTCTTTAAGAGAGGTATTTAGGCCAGTACAAGTTCTCTTCAACTTTGCTCTGTTTTGATTAGTATTCTCTAGTTATACTAGTATGAAGTCACAGTATAAGTTGCTTAGGCATCTTTTGTGGTGGCAGAACAGCAGCTGGATATACTGACCTATGTGCATTCCTTTCTTTTAGGGATGGCCTATGTATGCACAGCTACTGATTGATTTATTCAAATATTTAGCACCTTTCCTTAGAAATGTGGAACTCACCAAACCTATGCAAATCCTCTACAAGGTAATTAAAAATAGTTCAAACTTAACACTTGAAAGTTTTAACTAGGAATGAGGCGGCCTAATATTTGTTTTATTAAGCTTTTAAAGTACAACGTTTTAAAAAGTGCAAAAGCCAAACATACTCGGATAACCAGCACCCTATCATAGGGATTCATGCATTCAACTTAAGTAGGTATTACCAGTTTTAACAAAATGTGTATACCAGTTAACTTTTCCAGCAGCACATTAGAGTTACCATTTTTCACATCCTTTTATCATCTGTTTTTCATTTTAACCATTTCTGGCAGTTGTGTAATAGGATCTCATTGTGGATTTAGTTTGCATTTCCTTAATTTCATAATGAGGTTTTTATATATAGAATGGCCATTTGAATATTTACCTTTCAAGATATTCAGGTTCCAGTCTTGTGCTTGATTTCTATTGGATTATCTGCATTTTTCTTATTTTTGATAGGAATTCTTTATATTCTGGATGTGCAAGCCCTTTGTTGATGTATACTCAAACATCTCTTGTGGCTTGTCTTTTTACTTTACTCTCTTAAAGTAAGGTATATCAAAGAATGGACATTTTAAATTTAAGTCAAAATTACCATTAAAAAAAAAAACTTTCATTAAATGTTGCCTTTTATGTCTTATATATAAAAAAAAAAAAACCCTTCTACTCCCAGATCACATTCTGTTATATGCCCCCCTGCCCAAGAAGCCATTATAATCTGGCTTTTACATTTAGGTCTGTGATCTAATTTATTTTTATGTATGCGAGGTACATTTCCTCCCCCTTCCTTATACCTTTACCTCAATAAATATAAGGCTTTTCAGCACTACGTAAATCCTTCCATTTTCTATTGAATTGATTTGGCACCTACGTCAAAATAATTGACTACATGTTTATGGATAACTCTCTAGTTTGTCTGTTCTTAGGCCTGTATAAGCCCTCTTCAGCTTTGCTCTCTTTTAACATTATTTTGGCTATTCTGTACCTTTGTTGTTCCCTAAAACCTGCAGTCAGCTTCTCTTCTAAAAACTCGATAGGATTTAGGTTGAGATTGCACTAAATCTGTACTGTAGATCAGTTTGGAGAGAACAGACATATAAATAATACTGAGCCTTTCACAAACATGACTATCTCCATTGAATTAGGTCTTTAACTTTACTCTGTAATGCTTTGTAGTATTCAGCATAAAGATTCTGAACATCTTTCCTAGTTTTAATCCTACATATTTGATATGAAAAGTCTTTTCAATGTTCTTATTATTTGTTGGTGACACAGAGGAAAAACATTGATCTTGTATACCAGTGTTGTATCCAGTCACCTTGCTAAACTTTCTGAGAGTTTATCTGTATATTTTTTTTGGGGGGGGGGCAGTATATGCTATATACTCAAAATCATTTTATCTACCTGTAACAGTAGGTTTTTTATTTGCTTTTCTTTTTGCCTAATTGTACTGGCCAGTGACTCCAGCGTATTGTTGAATAGAAGGTAGTGATAATGGCATGCTCGTTTCATTAATGATCTTGGGGAAAACTTTCAGTAATTCACAATTAAGTATTATGTTTTTATAAATCTGTAGTTTTGTTTGTTTTGCAGATACTATTACCTGATTAAGGAAATGCCCTTCTATTCATAATTTGCTGAGAGTTTCTAAATCATTAAATGGGCATTTTATTGAATGCCTTTGGCATTCAAGATCATGTTTTTGTTTTTGTTTTTCTTTCTTCTGTTAACGCTGTAATTCCAATAATTTTTAAATGCTTAAACCACCATTGCATTCCTGGACCATTTGGTCATGATATACCACCGATTTCTATTTTTAGTATTTAGGATTTTTGTATAATTTTCATATCAGGCTTTGGTATCAGTGGTATGCTCGTCTCATTGAGAGTTAGAAAATGTTTTCTATTTTCATAAGATTGTGAAAATGGTGTTAATTTTTTCTTAAATATTTGTAAGAATTTGCCAGTAAACCCATCTGTCTAGGTCTGGAGTTTCTTTGTGGGAAGGGTTTTAATAATGTATTTAACTTTATTATAAAGGACTATTCAGAATTTTTGTTGGGGTTTGGTAAATTGTATTTTTCAGTTAATTTGTGTATTTTATCTGAATTGCCAACTTTATTAGCACAAAATTGCTTAATATTCTCTTAAACTATTTTTCATGTTTATGGGATCTGTATTGATGGTCTTTTTTCATTCCTGATATTGGTATTGTGTTTGTCTTGTTAGGGTTTATCAGTTTTATTAATCTTTTCAAAGTAACAAGTTCTAAATTTGATTACCTTCAATCCCCATTTCAGTACTTTTTAAAAAATTGACATCTGCCCTTCTTTCTTTGGTTTTCATTAGCTATTTTTCCACTTTCTGAAGATAGAAGTTTATGTCATTTTTATTTTTTTTTCCAGCCTATTCTAGCGTTATGTATTTAAGGTTATCTAGTGTTACGTATTTAAGGTTATAAACTCCTGACACCTACCTGATACCTAACTTCATAATTTCCAGATGTGAATATTTTGTGATGTTATTTGTTACTGTTGATTAAAACCTGTAGCTTTGTTATTGAAGTATAGTTTTGCTTTTTTTGAGTTAAAGTCATAATAGTAAAAATACTACTCTTGTTTTCTTAGTATGAAATCAGCCAGTGTTTTCTTGACTTTTTGTTTTGTTTTGCTTTTTAAATAGGGCACTTTAAGAGTGCTGCTGGTTCTTTTGCATGATTTCCCTGAGTTCCTTTGTGATTACCATTATGGATTCTGCGATGTGATCCCACCTAATTGTATTCAGCTAAGAAATCTGATACTGAGTGCCTTCCCGAGAAACATGAGGCTCCCAGACCCATTTACTCCCAATCTGAAGGTAAAATTTCAAACAGTTGAAGGAAAATAAAGTTATGTCTTAATATTTTAGTCCTTTCTCTGATAAGTGGGCTATTGAACCTTCCAGCAGCATACACACAGTTATTTGTTAGACAAGAGTGCTTTTGGGGGAAAGCAATTATTTATTAAGCCTGATAAGAGTATGATTTTGCTGCTGAATATTGGTTCCCCATATTTGTCTAGTTATTTTCAGTTAATTTTGATATAAAACTTAGCTGTATTTACAGAACCTCAACCTCTAGATGTCAAATCAATCATTTGCTGGGTGGGACCTCATGGCCTAGAATTGGAGAACAAAGACCTTTGTAATGCCCACATTTCACAGGTGTTTTGTATGTATGTCCTTGTGTTTTATTTACATTGAAGTCAAGGAGAAAAGGGATTATTTACATACCTGGCATGGGTACTGTAATTTTTACATGTTTTCTACTCTTTCACATGCATATTTTTTAAAGTAGCAAATCCAATGTCTTATTCTGCTGAGGTGTCTCTTCCAAGACTGGGCCTTTTGATGAGTGAGGAATCTCATTCTGTAACCTTACTTTGAAATCCAAGTCCAGGAAAAAAATGACTAGTGGTCAGATTAGATCTCTCTACAGAAGGTAACTAACCTGCCTTATTTTAGAAAGATAGTATAGTATAAAATGAGAGATTCCTATCATTTTGTATACCAGTTCTTCTAATTAAAGATAAAAAGTAGCAGCTCTACTCTTTAAGCATTTAGAATAAGTATAGTTTTAGAAAACAATTCTAGCACTTACTAGCATAGATATAATATGCAGTTAACACCTTATAAATGCTTCTGGTTGTGATTCGTATATTTGTCTGTGTGGCAGGTGGATATGTTGAGTGAAATTAACATTGCACCCCGGATTCTCACCAATTTCACTGGAGTGATGCCACCTCAGTTCAAAAAGGATTTGGATTCCTATCTTAAAACTCGATCACCGGTCACTTTTCTATCTGATCTTCGCAGCAACCTACAGGTTAACTGGTTTGGCTAAGTCTCAGCTCTTTCAGAGAAAGCATTTTCCATTCACAGCCTTATATGTGGCCTGTTTGGGAGTTAGTCTTTTCAACCTGATTAAAAGATTTTAAAACATATTGTCATTTCTAATGGTTGGATGAGATTAACTGGATTGTACATTTTATTAATTCATCTTACTAGTGACACACAAAGCTCAATAACCTTGGAAGGGGAGACCAGAGAATGCACTGATGTCTTATAAGAATAGACTGTTGGTAATCATTCCTCCAAGATTTTCCTGAAGAAATAGTTTAATTTGAAGTATAGAAAATGACCTGAAGTTATTCTTTCCAGTCTTTCCTCACCGAGGAACCACAACTTTACCCCTCTCCATCTTTTCGTAATTGAGATAGTTCATAAACTTTAATTTTGTGCTCGTACCTGTTAAAGCTTTGGTTTCTCAAATGTTTGTTGACACAACCACAACCTTTGTATTTGTTAAATTTCAACAAAGTCAAAATTTTCTAAAATTTAAATCACAAAGGATGTTGAGAGCAGTTCATCCTTTTCGATAGACACAAAAAGGGTTGAGAGATAAATGCCCAAATCAGTTCTCTGAGAATAAGTCAGGAGCTTCAGGAGCTTTGTTTTGTTCATTTAGGTGTCCAATGAGCCTGGCAATCGCTACAACCTCCAGCTCATCAATGCACTGGTGCTCTATGTAGGGACTCAGGCCATTGCACACATCCACAACAAGGGCAGCACACCTTCAATGAGCACGATCACCCACTCGGCTCACATGGACATATTCCAGAATCTGGCTGTGGACTTGGACACTGAAGGTGAGTAAAAACCAGGCCAGTTCTTAGAGTTAAATTCTTTGTACTTTCTGCCACAGTCTGGCCATAAAATACATTAAACCACAATAGACAAAGATCTGTCGATGTGTTTGTGGGTCTGACTAGTTATTTTATTTTTAACTAGATAGTTTCTGCTCAGTGCAGAAAAGTATAAAAGAAAGTTCCAGAATTCTTACTGCATCACTTAATATATTTTTTTTTATCTGAAAATAAACATTCCTTTTAATAGCCTATCTTTAAAAATAGGCTTATGCTACATTGCTTTGTTAGCCTGCCTTTCCCCCAGCACTTGTAGGTGCCTATTTACCAGGCAACATGTATATGTTAGGTGTGTAAACTTTAATAAGACTTTCCCTACTTGCTCTGCAAAAAGTTCACATTATAATTCCTGTTATATGTTGCATCTTGTCTGGTTGAACTATATGTCTTTTGGTGTTCTATCTTCTTATGTATAGAGACCCCAATAGGTGCTAACCAGCTATACAGTCCTGCCCACTTTAGCACATACACATACTTTAGAAGGATGTTTACTTTTAACTCTGTGATGGACTCGAGAGGCAAGTTAATCTTGAGTGTGTATATACTGTTTGCCTATTTGTAGAAGGGATTTGGATTTGAGACATCTTGAAATCAAGATTTAACAAAATGGAATACCCTGATATCCAGAGCGCAGCAAAAAAGGGGGGAAGCCTTGAAGGGGCCACGTTAAAGCTCTGTGAGGATGTTACAGACGCGAGTAGCATCGTGCAGAGGCAGACAGCTAAACCCAGTTAAGATGCTGGATATTTATTCCAATATAGTTTAGCTCTCAAAGAGAACCCTGGGGAAAGAGGTCAAAACAATACCTTTGCCTTTGTTGCACTCATGAACAGTTTGAACACATGGCAGAAATGAATCACTAATTTTGGGGGGGAAATACTTGTATTAACATTAACATGCAGTTATTAATAGGCAGTAGGTCCATTATTTATATTTTTAAAGTTTAAAAGTAGAAAATGCTAAATAAAACCCACAGAAATGAAAATTCTGGAGGACCTAAGAAACACAGGATAATTTGAAAGCCTGTATCAGAAATCCAAACCTTAGCCAGTGAGAATTGATTTTTCTTCTCATATCGGCCTTAATAGAGCAGGTCCTCATTAAACTGACTTTTCTTGATTTCTAGGCCGGTATCTCTTTTTGAATGCAATTGCAAATCAGCTGCGGTACCCAAATAGTCACACTCACTACTTCAGCTGCACCATGCTGTATCTCTTTGCAGAGGCCAACACTGAAGCTATCCAAGAACAGATCACAAGGTAAGAAAGGGTTTGCTTTTCAGATGCTTCAGAGTGGTACCTCTTAGGGATTTGGTTTTACTATGCATTTCAGTGTTCATTGAGCATCTTTTATGTGTTACAAATGTAAGATGAAGGAGGGGCACATGGTTCCTGCCCTCCTATATTAAGTCTGATGGTCACAAAAATATCACTAGTAGAGAATTACAGATCATAATCATTGCTGAAATAAAATATTCAACAGAAGGCACCAGCATTTTGATTGAACATTGGGAGTTTCTCTCAGGTGGTAGCGGCAGCATTTTTAACCAGTTTGAATCACACAGGCTTATTAAAGCCCATGTTAAAGCACTTGGACATTTTTTTCTTCATTACCTCTCTGTTGAAGCAGAACTAACAAGGTCATACTTACGTTTTCCTAATGATAGTTAGGAATCTGTTGCAGATTGCCTGGACTGTACACAGCATTAGAGATTGGGAAATGGGTAGATTCTAGTGAGAATACTTTAAAAACTGGACATAGTTTGTGGGAATTAGACAACAGTGTTTCTATTGGATGTTTAGATAATGTCTTATGATTGTAAACTTCCTTGTACTTAAAATCTGTTTTATTCTTTAGGGTAAATTTAGAGGTACAGTTGGCTAGGTCATCACTAACTGCCATTCAAAAAAATTAACACCAATTTATACATGTACTAGTAGTACTAGAATATGTTGCACCACATAATCTTTTGTTGTCCTTATTTTACCTTAACTTAGTTTTCTAGGCTTAGGAAGAGAGGGATTTAAACCCACGTTTTCTAATTCTAGAATCCACCTGCATTTAACATTCTATAAAGAATATAGAGATTAATCCACCTGTTTTTAGTAAAGGGCAAGTGGTCATGAATGTGTTTCTCTGTAAATTCATTAACTTTTCTCCCCTTTCCCAGGGTTCTCTTGGAACGGTTGATTGTAAATAGGCCACATCCTTGGGGTCTTCTTATTACCTTCATTGAGCTGATTAAAAATCCAGCATTTAAGTTCTGGAACCACGAGTTTGTACACTGTGCCCCAGAAATTGAAAAGTAAGTTAAATTTTTTTAATTGTAGGAGAATGAGAATAATTTGAAGGGTCCAGCCAGGGTGGGTGATTAGAAGACAGTGGTTGCCTGAACTTTCCTTTGTCTCCCTTCTTTTTCTTCAGGTTATTCCAGTCGGTTGCACAGTGCTGCATGGGACAGAAGCAGGCTCAACAAGTAATGGAAGGGACTGGTGCCAGTTAGATGGAACTTCATCTCTGTTGCCTGGATGTCCCAAGTTCATAAACTGGCTGAAGAATCATTTCAGCTCTTCCTGACGTTCTCAGCCCTTTGGTTCTCGGGTATCTGCCCCAGTTACTCTTGGGGTCAGCTTCCTGTCTGTGGGCAAGTTCCAAAGTTTAAATGCATTTTTTTGACTCTTGGCCAAAATTTAGAAGATGCTGTGAATATCATTTTGAACTTGTGTAAATATATGACAGAGAAAACCTTTGTCTGGAACTTCTTGGGTTTGTGCAAAATGTGTCCGAGGCAAGTAGATAAACTGGTACCTATTCAGCTTGTAATTGAAGAAGCTGCTGATGCCATGTGCTTGTCTGGGAACATAGCTCCATATCTTCTGACATTCCTGGTGTCCCAAAGAATAGCAAAAAAGCCAGTTTAAATATTATGTAACTTATTTTTTTAATGAGGACAGGGGACCTTGAAAATCAAAGTTTTTAAAAATGTGGATATGCTAGAATTTGGTATGCCAGGGAACCTGGGAAGCCTGGGAAGAGCCCACAATTGTGATCCCATGAGTTTTTGTTTTGCTTTTTCCCCCAATCTATAGCTGACTGCTTGAGACCATACCACTTGGGCCCTGTGAGACACAGCTCTTTTTAAAATAAAGGGAAACCAGACCAGGCCTAAAGCTCCCCATCTCTCCTGATAACTTGTAAAACTGTGAGAAAAGGGAACCAAATAGTATGAATTGCCCTCCATTATCCCAGGCTCAGTTGAACAAAAGTCAAAAGGACCAATACAGCCCCTTTTGTAAGGATTTTGAATGTTTTGTAAATGTATTGGTCCATGTGTTGTATTTTGTAGCCTTTCTAGTTCCTGGGCTTTAGCTCCCCTACTTGTATGTATGTGCATACTGCAGTCAAACATTAAAGTCATGCCACACATGTGAGTCCACTGTGCCTTTCTCAGTAGCAGCAACCAATGCTGGTGGTGAGGAGGGACGTGGACAGCCCACCCTTGCAAAGCCTGGGGCCTTTGGGGAACACCGGCTTCTTGCTAATGGTAGATCTTCCCCACTGACTGGTCTGGCATGTTTAAACAAGCAAGAAAGTGATTTTTCTTCCTGTTCCTTGTCACTAGTAGAAAATTGTGAGAGTGGGTTTCTATGGTTAAATAATTATAAAATGCCCATTTAAAAAAAAATTTTAAAAGAGAGGTATATATTTAATACTTAGCCTTACCTTTAATGGCTATCAGGGTTTTATGGCCTGAGGACAAACAGGTTCAAGAGTACATAAATAGTAGAAATCTTAAGTGGGGCTTGAATATGGTATCTTAGGGTTTCTTCCCTAAGGGTGAGTTGTGCCATCGAGAGCAAACTTCACACTTCAGAATTAAAACTTACACTTTTGAAACAAAAGTCTTTTTTAAAAAGGTAATTTGCTCAAAGACCCAGATTTTAAGCAGGTCTAAGTTCAAAGTCCATGTTATTAAACATCAAATACAAAACCTATTCCTGTCATAACTGCAGTTCTCACTTTGGTTCAAACAGAACAAAACAGCTGTAAAATGTATTGGTTGGTCTTGGTGATAGACAGCAGTGGTTCCCTAAACATATCACCCTTACCTCAGTTAATCCTAGCATACCACCTGTGGTTCTTTTTTTCCTTTTGGCATTTAATAATCAAAAGATCCAAATTTTCTTCCTTTTCAAGCATCAATGAATAGCTTAGAGTAAGTTCTCCTGGATGTTCCTTCAGGCAGCAGGAAACCTGCTACCCTGTCAGTTCCAACAGCTGGTGTAAGATCATCTTCTGACCATACCGAACCTGTAAAGCCTGCTGTTCCCTCCAACTGAGTTTGGCGTAGACTTCCTTATTACTGAGTAAATCTTGCTCGGTTTTTAAATCTGTGGCATAGGTTTGCAGGGTCAGCAAAACACTGTCCCGAAGAAGCTGTCTCCATGATTTTTTGAGCTTGGGGATATTTGTGATTGTCAGGCTGTCTTCTTCCTTTTTATCATCTCCCCATCCATCCTGGTCTTTAAACTCTCTGAACTCTTCAGGTGGCATGCACAGTACCTGGAAGCAACCATGAGGCCCTATTAATAGGATATACTACTGTGTATTTCTGAAACTGATTTAGGGAAGCCAACTAACTTGGCGGCATTTAAGTGTCCTCTCCCTTCACCCCACCTTTCCTCTCATAGCTTTATTTAGTTCTAAATACTTAAGCTATTTTCAGCATTAAATGGCCATTCTTAGCCCTTTACCTTGAGTGTGGTGGTCAGTTCCTCTTCAGTCAGCACTTCCTCCCGCCCAATCACAAAGGCTCCCTCTTCCCCTACCATCTCCAGTTTGCATAAGTAATCCCAGCGTTCATACAGCAGGACCCTTTCAGCTTCAACATCTGTTCCTATAGAAAATAATAATAGTGTGAAAAAAACTGAGTGTACCCTAGAATTCATTTCTCCTTAGTCTAGCACCTAGTCTACAAAAAAGAGGCAAGTGCTGCTATTTAGCACAGCAGCTGGGCAGGGATAGAGGTACATCCTCCAGTGTCCAAGATTGAATTACACTCACCCTGTAATGCTGCTTCACGAACTGTCACCATCTGAATGTCAGCTGTGTCATCTGTATTGTCAGGATATGGTTCAACAAAACCGTACATATGAATCAGCTGCCAATTAGCCATTTGCCCGTAAGTGTTGAAAATCTCATGGCCTTTAGGAATGGGCTGAGTAGCCACCATCCGAAGATAATTCTGGAGAGGAAAGAGGAAGCTGGGACCTGGCCCTTCCCAAGCCAACCCCATGAAGATTACTTCCCTCTTAGGAAGAGCCTCCAGCAGGTATAGCTCAGCATTGGGACTGATGCTGTGCTATTCCACCAAAAGTCTACTTTTAGTTCTTGTTAAAATCCTGTACTGCAGAATGAAAAGGATGAGGCTTGCAAAGGTCAGCCTCAATGTTTTATTAGGTGAATCTGCAACGATGAACAATTAAACCTAGATTAAAGTAGGAAAGATAAAGAGGTAAGGATGACAAAACAGCCATTTCCTAATTTTTAATTTCATACACTTGAATCTTGGAACTTTCCACATAGAGAATCGATATAAACAATCATGGCTCCCTAGCACCTTGCAGACCAGCTAATCTCTATTGCCAAGTAAATGATGGGAATAAAGTTCACCAGAGGGTAAACACACTGAGGGCTTTGAGATGTTTGTTTTCACTGGAATATGGAAATGCACACAATACAGAAAACACTAGCATGAGACTGAAGCCCACTTAGCCCAGTTGCAAGGCTGGAATAAATGATAGGCACTGGTCTGAATCAAATACGCAGTCATGGATACACATACGAACAAGAAGTGAAAAGGATCCACTCACTGGAGAATATTCCAGATTGGCATTGTGACTGGCTACATGGTTTAGTATGTCTGCAGCAGGCACCATCAAAGGGGAGTTTGGCTCCTTTTCATCCTCCTCTTCCTCCAGTGGTTCCTGAAAGCTGCCACAGAGAGAGCTTGGCTAATGCCCATTGTAGTGTGAGATACAGGAGGTGGGTGGGGTTCACTGTTCTTTCCCCTTGTCCCTCAATACAGTTCTAAAGAAAAGGGCCCTTTCAGGGTCTGCTCACTGACCTGTAGGCCATCACGAGAGCCACGAGCTGGTGGTAGAGTTCCAGGGAGCGAACCCTGGGGCTGAAAAGATCGGGGTGGGCTTCCATGAAGGGCAGCACGATGGAATAGTACTCGCTGCGGATGTTAGCCAGATCCTTCTCCACGGCCTCAGGTACCCCTGTGCCCTGCAGCAACCGCTGGCGCTCCTCCTCGGGCCTGCAGGAGACCCCCCAACCCAGGTTTCCTTCGCACGCTCTACTGGGGTTAGTGCGTGCCAGGACGGTCGGAGCCAGGCTACTATAACGGTGCTCCCCAGCCCCTCCTACGGCTCTCACCAGAACATGGGGTGCTCCAAGCTGCCCAGCTCTGGCCAGAGCGCAAAGTAGGGGGTCCAGGGCGAGGCCGGGGCCTGCAGCTCGTGCAGCAGCGCCAGCAGCAGCGGCACCCAGCCCGATTGACTCTGCAGCGCGCCTCGCTCTGAGGGAGAGATGAGATTGCTAGCGCGGCCCGCGGGCCCGCCGCAGTGTCCCACCCCCAGCTAGCATGCCCACCTCGCTCCAGCAGGCCACTGATAGAGCACGTGTGTTGTGACAGGAGCACGGCCCGCGGCACAGCGAACAGCAACTCCCCGGGCTGCACGCTCTCCTGGGCCACCATGCCGTAGCCAGCGACCGTGCCCTGCCGGCTCACCGCCACCTGAGCGGGAGGAGCAGTCGATCAGAGCTGGTCCGCACCGCGCCCCTCTGCCCCACTGCCCGCCGCACCTCCATTCCCACTCCCACTCACCTTGGGACTCAGCTCCAGCCCCACGCGCCGGCACCAGCTCAAGAAGCTGGCCACCGGATCCAGGTCAGAATCGCCGCCGCCCACAGGCCCCGCCACCTGAGACAACCGAGCGCAGTGGGGAGGCCCCGCCCCGGAAAGCCCGCTGGGGGCGGGGGAGATGGCGGCGCGCGCGGAGGAAGAGCTTTGGGTGGGGGAGGGAGGCCCCGAGAGCCTCAAGTGACCCGAGGGCGGGAGTGGAGGGGGCCCCTTCGCGGGACCGACTGCGGGCGGGGCAGCGCGAGGCGCGGGGGAGAGGGGTGCGCCCCGCACTAGCCACCGGCAACTTACCCGTCCGCGTTTCGCCTGCGTCGCCATGGTCCTAGGGCGTGCAGCTCCAAAAGTCTGCAGAGCCGCACGGGCGCTTCCGGCGTCCCTGGCCACACCTCCGGGAGGGACTCTCGGGGGCGGGGCCTATACTCCGACCAGTCACGCGGGCCCGTTGAGGCTCTTGTCGGAGTCCACGTGGAAAACAAGTGGGGATTTGCACCTGATCAAATCATTCCTCCTGAGAGCATCCTTTTGAGTCCGTGTGTCCCCGATTGGGTTTAGAAAATGTGCAGTCGGGTGCAGGAAGACGTGGACCCTAGTTCGAGCCTAGTTCTGAGCCAGGCAAAACCCTCCCCTTTGGACTCAAGCAGCTAAGACTCGGAGTAGAAGTCCAGATGAAGGACAACATCCGGTTTCTGGATGCGAAGTTGAGGGCCTCGCAGCTGCTGGCTTTGAGCGCACCCAGGTGGCGCCGGCCTGCCTTCTTGATCTCGAGCCCTCATTAGCTATGGCCATCTAACCGTTATTTGCTCAATTAGAGCAGTTCGCGCGCGCAACTCTGCGTATGCATGTGTGCGTGTGTGTCAAGAGTAGTGTTGGATGGGCTCCCAGAACTAGAATTGACCCCTTTGCCCAGACTGTTATTATCTTCTGCATAGCACATGGCTGGTTTTATTTTTATTTACTTGCTTTATTAGCTGACAGCAGGAGCTCAATATAGATTTATTGGTTAAATGGCTGCCTTATTTCCCATGTTTAACCGTTAAATATAAGAAAAGTAGGCAGCAAATGTAGAGGGTAGAGGCATGTGTTTTAAAGTCTGTGCCAAAACTAGTTCCCATCTTGACTTACTGAGGGCAAATCCCTTAGCCTGAGCTTTCAGTTTCCTCAAACTAAGATAATATCTATCCTGTAGAGTTAATGTAAGGATTGTCAGGACAAGAAGTGGAAACAGAAATGACTGGAAACGTCTGTCCTCAGCCTGCATGCTCAACCCCACCTCAACCCAAGAAGCACTAGTCTCACCAGCCTAAACATTCTCTCTTCAAAAGCTTCCATGATGGGCATGACACCACTCGAATACTTCTTAGTTTCTTTATTATTTAGCACAGTTAACTCTTTCTACGTCGACAAGGGTTTTTGTTTTACATTTTGTCATTTCCAAGTCTCATGACATTAGCCACTAGAATACACAAAATTAGTCTCTTCACTCTGTACACAGGAAAATAATAAACTCCATTAAAAGTAATCACTTTGGCCAGAGATAACCCCCAATGGAAAACCACACGCAGGACCCAATATACATATATATAATGTATAGATATTTATAGATATCTCATCTGAAAGAACACAGCAAAAAAAAAAAAATACAAGACTTGCAGCACTATCTACAGTAAGAGGGATTAATTCTACCAGCTTTTCAGTCACATTTGATATTCAAAGGAAGCACGTGAGTGAATAGAACTGGGGACAGACTAACACTCCACCAGGCTCTAGAGCAGTCTAGTAATGGCTTAAGATTATAGAAGGGGTGATATGTGCAGAGGAAATGTGGATACAGGTGTCCTCTCAGCTTCAGAGCCCCCACCCTCCTACCCCAGCCCTATATTTCTCATAGCTCTCTCCCCCCTCTTTTTACTCATTTTGGGGTTTGTGGCAATTGATTTAGGCGCCAAGACAAATGGCTTCTGGTTTCTGGCCCAGGAGAGTCTACCTGATAACATGGTGGAAGACAAGTATATGGCACAGTCCTCGGCACTCAGTTCTCACTGGCTATCCTAGCCTTTAACCTCAGCCCCCAAGTCAGGTCCTATGGAGATGGAGGACCAACAGATTTTCTGCCTCGGGGCCTTGGCTCGGAAATGGGACAGGCCCCGGTGGTGGTGTGTGGGGGCTAGAAGAGACAGTCTGTGGGGTTTCTGCCCTCGAGTCCTGTTTGTTGACAAAGAAACCCCCTTCAGCTCCTGCCTGCCTGGCCTTACAGCACAAGGCGTGCCAGAGAGCACCAACAAACAGCTGCTCATAAGAGCGCCCCCTTGTGGATACTGTTCAGATGATTGTCTCATGTGCCACAGACAAACAGATGTGCTTAGTAGAGGGGCTGGTGTAGGGGCAAGGGGGCCTGCAGAGCACCAGGGGTCCTCACCTCCAAATGCTCCCTGCCGCTGTCTCCTGATTCTCATGTCAATGCCTGAGCTGGACCCCATGTTCCTGTTGTCCCAGAAGCCACCACCTCAAAACCCTATCCCATCTTCAAATGTGCTTGTTCTAGCAGGTCGTCCCATGCTCTTTGTTTAATCCAGAATATTATCCTGGATCCTGGCCTGAGAAGGACTCAGTCTTGCCTTAGCTGATCCCCTTCCACCCTGGGCCCCGCCCTGACTGTGCCTGGGTGGCGAGGAGTTGGAAGAGAGGGGTCGAAGTTAGCCAAGTTAACAAGGTGAGTGAGGTGGGGGTGGAGAAGATTGAGCCCCTCAAACCATCTGAAGGGTGTGTTGCGGCAGATCTAAGATGGACCCCCTCATCTTTTTAAACAAAAGAGAAGTAACCCCATTTCCTCCCCTTCACCGTCACAAAAATAAAGGGGAAAGGGAGCCAGTGCGAGGATGGCAGTGGGACATCAATGCGGGCGGGGGCACGTGGGTGTCTTCAGGGGACCAAGGGCTTCAACAGGACACCTCCATGGTGTGGTTGACCTGGCCCAGCCCCTCGCTGCTCTCCGAGTGGGTGCAGGCCTGCGGGCGGCTGCCGTCCACCGAGCTGGCACTGGTGAGTGACGCGGTACGAGAGCGGGCGAGACGGGTCATGCTGGCTGAGGGCACTGTGGACAGAGATGGGACCAGGCGTGAGAACCAGCAGGCAGGGTTGCGTGCCAGCAGGAAGGAGGATTCACACAAAGCAAAGCAGCCAGCGAGACCCGTCCCAAGCTAGGGTTCTGGCGTCTGCTCTGTCAAGTCCAAGGCATGCAAACAACACCAGTGACAATGAACAGGCCAAAAGGGCGGGGCCCGCAGAGGCCAGCAGGACCCTCTCACAGCAGCAGCTGGCCAGAGCTATGGCCCAAACAGGGTGGGAGTTGACCAGGCATCCTTGAGCTGGTCTATGTCTCCTTCAGGAGGATGGTGGACCGGGGGAGTAGCACTACTTCTGTAAAGGAGGACAAGATGTGGTGAACTCACACTGCCCTAAATGCCATTCCTGCCCTTATTCATAGTTTCACAAGTGACACTCAGCCCTCCTGAATTCAACCCTCCTGAACTCAACTGCCACCTGTCTGGCTTGGGCATGGCCTGGCAACCCTGCCCCCAGGGCCGGGTCTGGGCTCACACTCTGAGAGCATCTAGTTCCACCTGCCAGAGCTCCGGAAGCCACACACAGTCCATGGCAACTGAGCAGCAAGACTCTTTGAAACCCAGCCAATTGAGAGCCCTAAAGTGGGACACAGCCACGTGGCCCAGGACCTGAGGAAGGGGACTCTTTGGGGCTTTGGAATCGAGGACATGAGAAGGTTCCAAACCACAGCAAGATGCGTCCTGGCTCAGCACTGCGCAGAGGAAGGAGCAGGGGGAGGCCGAGGGGTGGGGGGTCCATGCATCAGGGGAGGGGCCACGGGGCTACCTGCTCCTCCACTCAGCCTTCGGTCCTTCAAGTACGGAACTAAGAGAGAAGACAGAGCCGGAGAGGGGCGGGTGGGGCGGGGAAGACAGAACACGGTGAGGAGTGCGGTCCGGCGAGGCAAAGGTGTTGAGATGGACCAGAGATGAGATGAAAGGACAGGCACAGAGGGCTGGGGGCAGCGCTGGAGCCTCAGGAAGCCCACTCCTGCCCACCCACGAGCAGCAGCCACTGATTGGTCTCAGCCTGGCCCTAAGAGCTCTGACAGCGGGGTGGGGTCACACATCTCGCCCCAGCCTCTCCAGCCTGGGCTATGGCACCGAGGGGCTCATGTCGACAAGGCTTTGGGGCCCATATCCCAGTCCCAGTATACCTGCTGTTCTGCTGGCCTTTGGTCTCCCCCATGTACAGAATGAGGGAGGCCTGTACAACCTCCCAAATCCCTCCCAGCGCTTGGGCTGCCTGGTGGTATTTCTCCCGGGCCTCTGAGAACTCATCCAGCGCCTGACAAGCACTGCCCATCCACCCATCCCACAGATGCTCACTGGGCGCCTCCCGAGCTCAGGCCCAGCCTCAGAGCTCCTGCTGCGTCTCACTTTCGGCCTTGGCCTCTCGTTGCCCTACTTCTGCATAGAGAAGCTGGCAGGCCCCTGGGGGCCAGGGGGACTCTATTTCTGGATGTGCCCTGCTGCCTTCCCCCACGGGCCTGTCCTCCCAACGAGGCACGAGCTCCAGAGGCTGACGTGTGAGGGGAACAAAAACAAATTCAGGGAGAGGAAGTGTGCTTACAGTAGGAGCCAGGTGTGGGGAGAGGGGTCGAGGGGATGCACGTGAGTATGTGTTGGGGGGCTCACAAGCACAGTCTGGGAGCCTCATCTCTGCACGAGGGGAAGTTCAGAGACTGGAATGGGGGCAGGGAGCCAGGGCTACCCAAAGCCCTATTACCCCTGGATCTTCAGAATGCCACCCCCAGCCACCTTCAGCTCTCATAACAACCAGATGGCCCCAAGTCCTTTCCCTAGTCCCAAGACTCCAAGCCAACTCTTCTGATGCACCATCTATTGTGGTAACAAAAGCCCTTTTCAGGTGCTCTAGGCTCAGCAGGGGCTGGGGGGTGTGTATGAATCTCCTTCAGGCAGGCAGGCTTCTCTGGCCCTGGCAGCACCTAGCCTGGGCCCTGGCTCCCCAGGGCTGGGATAAGAGAGATCCCCCCACCCCTACAGGCTCAGCTGTGTCATAAACAGTGCCCCGAAGCCTCCCAGGAGAGCTGGGCGTGGCCTGAGAGAATTGCCTGACAACTTAGGTGGAGGTGTCCTGGCAGCAGCAGGCAGCATGTGGTGAGAACTGCCCAGCATCCAGGTCCCCGGTAACACAGACCTTAACTGCCCACAGGCTTCTCAGCACCGCCTGACGGGTGCGTCAGCCCAGCGTTGCCGCCTGCCACCAGTCTCTGGGGCGGGGTGTACTTACTGTAGCCCATGCCTTGCAAGAAGTATTTGAAGGCTTCAGTCAGCTTCCCTGGCTGCAAGAAGGAGGGACAGGCACAGACTTTTATTGGCTGCCTAGGATTGGGGGAGGTTCCTCCACCCCAGATTGGATAAGGGAGGGAGGGCCAAGAGTCTCACCTGTGTGACCTGGGGGAGACCCCCGGAATCTGCCATCTGTAGGGGAGAGAGAAGTGAGCTGAGCAGAGTGCACCCCACACCGTGCCTGGCTCTCACACACCTGCACAGGCTCCGTGACCAGACAGAACATCCTGCTCCCGCCCTGGCTGGGCCAACGGGTAGGGGGGCCCAGCCAAGGCTGGGGAGCAGGGCCTCACCTTCAGGAAGGTCGTGGTGGTGGGGTCCAGTTTGGAGTTGCACTCAACCTGGGGACAAGGAGCCAGCTTCAGCAGAGTAAGGCAGCCCCAGCCCCTGCTGGTCTTGGGAAACCCCTGCCCCAGTTGCTAAGCAGGTTCTACCCCCAGGTCCGGGAGGCTCTGCTGCTGAGGAATGAGAGCAGGCGGCAGACACGGGCCAGCACCTGGGCCCTGGCTGAGGCTCCCCAGGCCACCTTCTGAAAGGACAAGCCTACCAAGGGGCCTGAGGTCCCTGAACTACACTCGCAACTGCTGGTGGCACCCGGTGATGTCCTCATGAGGAGCCTCCTCGGCAGGAGTGGCTAGAAAAACGTCAGGACCCACAGAAGTCAGGCGGAGAGGTAAGGGGGAGCCAGCCGGGGGGGGGGGAGCAGACTCTGGGCCCTCTGCCTGGGTCAAGACGACCCTGTGCCTCTGACACCTCAGCCACAGGGAGAGTGTGATAGCTTCCTGCACACTGGGAGCTGCCCAGGGCACTGCCGGATGCCTGACCTGCTGTGCCGAGGGGGACATGAAACCCCCCAGGCAGCCTGCTCCCAGAGTTCCAACATGAGAGGTGACACACAAACCCCGGTTGTAATGGGTACAAGTGGTGGGCAAAAGGGGACCCCCGCTGTGCTCAGAAATTACTTATTTCATAATCAAATTTTAGAGAAAAGAGAGACCTGAGTCTCTGGGGACTGATGTGGGGCTGCACTGCTGGGGGCCGGGGGAGGGAGGGCCCCAGCCCCAGGCCCTGCTGGCCTCCAGCCTCCCTCACTGAAGGGCTGGGGGTTGTGCCAGGCGGTGACGGGCGGTGAGGAAGCTGGGTGAGGAGCCCACCGTCCAGTGCCTGCCCCCGTGGTTCCCCGGGGCGGAGTCAAGAATTGGCCTTGCTGGCCAAAGGCCAGCGACCCCCTTACTCCTGCCCGCCCCCCCAGTCGGGGTGAACTCCTTCACTCACCACACCGTCCTCAGCAGGCGCGTTATCCCCAACAACGAGCATCACGGGGCAGCTGCAAACACAGAGAAAGCTTTGTCTGGCGTGGACATGGGGGTGGGGCGCACAAAAAGGGGCGGCTGGAGGGCAAGGGGACACTCACCGCAGTGTCTTGGCGTTGGGCACCGTTCCGGGCCGGTTAATGTCCAGGTCTCTGCGGCTACAGGGGGAGGCAGAGGTGGCATTCCAAGACTGGGTGGGGAGGCGGCCCCCAAGCCTGACACTTTTGTTATTTCAGCCACCCTCCAACCCATCTCCCCACAATGGCAGTTAGGGTCCAATATCCCTGGAGGCCCTGCGCCGGCCCCGGAGCTGGGGCTCCAGCTCATCCAGTTGTCTCAGCAGTGGAACGAGGCCTTACAGACCCCAACTGGTAAAATGGAGACAGGGACCCACTTGGATTTAGGGCTCCACTTATGTGCGACTTCTTCCTAGACCCCCAGACTCATGCCAAGGGGGCCCTCGATTTGGCTCACCCTACACCCCCCTCAGAGCACTCCTTGGATGACGGCACCACCTGCGCTGTGAGAGTCCTTGCCTCTCGCTCTCCACTGTTTCTCGGGGCCCCTGCACACAGCTGGTGCTTGGTAAATATTTGTAGAAAAGAAGGGATGGGGGCCCGGCCACCTCCCTGCAGGGCAGCCTTCGGAGGGCCTCCAAGGAGTATAGCTTGAAAACCACTGACTTCATCCAATCTCCTCCCCATTTACGGATGTCAGCGCTTAGGTTCAGGGATGTTGGGGGTCAGGGATGTTGCCCGCATCCCCCACTGCTGTTGGTGGCAATGCCCCAGGGGGGAGAAGGAATGGACGAGCCCAGGGACCAGAGTCTGAAGCCCTGCTCCCCCTCTGCCCTTCATGGGGTGTGTGAGCCTTCCTGGAGGTTTAACGAGCTGCGCATCTACAAACGGGAGAGTGTGTTGCCTGCCCATCGGCCTCCTCTCACAGGCGGTTGTAGTGAGGGGTCCCCAGGAGGATGAGCTGTGCCCCGGTGCTGCACAGCGGAGCCCGCGCTGCCCACACCTGTTGTACATGTTCCAGAAGAGCTGCAGGTTGGCCTGGTTCACCACGTTCCCAATCTGCTGCCGGTAGCTCTGCACCAGCTCTGTGTTGTTCACCAGCTCCTCCTGTGCCCGGGGGGTCAGACGGGACAAGCAGGGTGCATGGAGGGGAGTAGACAGATGGGGATGTGGGCTCAGAGGGGCTCATGCAGGGGTCACTGCCAGAGCCGCCTCTGTGGCATGGCAGGGGGTGGGCCTCAGGAGGGGAGGGGAAGCTCCACGGAGCTCTGGGAGGAGGCCTCCCCCATGTGTCCCTCAGATGCCCCAGCCTAGTGGACGATAACAGAGGACAGAGTGAGACAGTTGGATGCCACATAACCCCGACTTCCTCCTCCTGTCTGGCTGGGAAGGGCAGAGCCCCCAGCACCCCTGAGACAGGGCAGAACCAGGCCCTTCGGCAGCTGCCAAGGCTCCCAAGACCCTCAGTTGGGCCAGCCCAGCTCCTGTGAAGATGGCCCCACCCCCTTACCTGGCTGAAGAGGTGGGATAGCACCGTGTCAGGTAAAGTGCTGGTCAGGCCAGAGAGCTGTGGGCCGAGGTGGAAGCCAGTGTGAGTGCCGCCCCTCACCACCCTCCGCCCCCGGCCAGGGGGACCGCGCTCACCTTGGTGGCCGCCCAGTCGATCCAGCCTTTGCCGTTGGGGTCAATATTCATCAGCACCAGCCCCTCCACCAAGTCGGGGAAGATGAGCTGCCCAGAAAGAAGAACAGGGCTTGGGGATGGGGTGGGCTGCAGGGAGCCCCAAACTTCCTGCCTAGAAAACAGGCTGTAAAATTCTGGCCCTGCCCGTCTCACAGGTGGCTGGGAGGGTCTGAGGGGAAGGACACGCTTCAGGATGCCACCGATGGTGACCCGCCAGCAGCTGAGAGAGACAGCCAGGAACCGGCATGCTGCTCCCCTCCCCTCCTCCCCACCTGCGGCCTTCCTAAATTCTTTGATTCATTTCAAATCTATGCCTACATCACTGTTCTTCACCCCCCTTTAAAATATCTTCAGAGATGCTGCTGTTGTAAAACTAAGAACTAAACATCTTCAATAAAACATTTTGTTCCTTTGCTTTTATAGACAACGAAGCCCCAGTGATGTTAATTGTGTGAGAACCAAAGCCTGGTTTTGTCAGCCATGGTAAAAGAGATCCGAATTTCTGTGCGACCGTTTGCCCACATTTAGGGGGTGACAAATATACAGTACTCAGGTCCCGGCAAGTTTGCGGTGGCAGGGAATGGTCTACACATAACAAAATGGCTAAGGGCTGAAATTGAAACTGCAATTGACAATTCTGTTTCTTTTGAAGAAATATTGTGAGTCCTGAAAATTAAGTTTTTGTTTTTAGAGATGAAAAGCTTGTAGGATCCTACCCGACATGATGTTTCTGAAACGTGACTTTCTTTAAATCTCGTAAATTTAAGTATAATTTTTGCTTAAAATATGACTCATATTTAAATATTACCTCAATTCGTGAATAAGTGATTAGGATAATCCTTATTTAGTGGCTAGAGCAATTAGTTATATAGTTTGTTGCTAACAGAAAATAGGCTTTTGATAATAGTTAAGCAAGTTACAGTTTATAGATGTTTGAGGAAATGTATGGAAAAAATAACCTCTTTTTTAAAAAGTTAATTTCCCTTAGGAACAAAAGAAAAAAAGGGCTTTTTCTAAGTGAAGAGGAAGTGGGGAGCGGAGAAGGAGGAAAGGGTTCCAGAAGAGCTGCAGGCTGGCCTGGTCCCCCACGGTGATCAGCTGGGGCTGAAGGCCTGCCTCCAGGAAGACCAGCCCAGGGGTGGAGGAGGGGGCAGGGGTGGAGGTGGGCGTTGGAGACTCACTGCAAACTTGGCCAGCACATAGGCTCCGGCTCCCACACCGATGCCAATCACGTACTTGAACCTGGTGGAGAGCATGGCTGGTCACTCCAGAGATAGGGGTGCCATTTCCCAGGAATGTCATAGAGAGCAGACCCCACCCACAGCAGGCGCATTATCCCTAGAGGCTCTGGGATGGTGGTGGTGGAACCCCAAGCCCCCAGCACAAGGGCGGGGGCCGGGCGAGGACTCACCCAAAGTGCTGCACGACGCTGGGGAGCATGGCGGCCAGCTGCTCCAGGGAGGGGAACTGGTACCTGCGGGTAGAATGGGGGGTCAGGGCCAAGTGCAGCCTGGGACACAGGGCTGGAGAAAGCAGGAGGGGGCTCCCAGCACCTACCCCTGAGGAAACTGCGACGCCCCCACCTGCTGACCGGGGGCGTCCACGTGGCACACCACGAAGTGCTTCGTGATCTCCTGCATGTCCTCGAAGTTGAAGAAGGTGTTGAAGCAGAGCTTGTCTGCAAAGACACACCTCTCAGCTGTGGCTGAGCGGAGGGGTGGGGAGGCCTGTGGCTCTGAGAGGGAGGGCCAAGCAGGGGTGATGAGCCTCATGGTCCAGTGGGGAAACCAAGGCCTAAATGGCAAAGGGCACAGAGCCAAGTGTGGCTGGGAATCTTTGAGGCCCTGTGTGCAGGGGGAGGTTGGAGAAGGTGGTGAGTGTGAGGGAGGGCGGGCAGGTAGGCCTCACTGCTCTGGCAGATTCAAGGTGGGAGAAAGCCAGACGAGGCTGGGGGTACTTACGGTTGAGACCCACGTCATGGTAGGTGAGGATGGCCGGGCGGTTCCCCTTGGGGGACCCCCGGATCACCACGTGCAGAAGGCCATAGGGCGTCTCGATGTCGTGTTCCTGTGGGGAGAGACAGTGCTGGACACTCTGGGCAGCCCGACCCACCCCCGGATAAAGAGGCTGTGGGGCAGGCCATGGAGCTGTTGGGCCTGTGTGCAGCCTCCATGCCTCACAAGGGGGTGGGACATCCTGTTCTCATCACCCGAAAGAGCCCAAAGAGAGGATGTAACAGATGGAGCACCCCTACCCAGGAGTGGCCGGCGCAGGCACATGAACTGGTCCGCAGACCAGTTCTCAGCCCCTCAGGGACCAGTGAGGCCTGTTTTCCCCATGTCGCCACAGCCCCTAGGCCCCGAGGCCTGCCCTCACCATGTGCCTCCCCTACTCGGAATCCTTCAAGGGCTGCTGCTCCTGGAGGCTAACCTCTCATCGACACAACGACACAATGGCCCTCACCTAGGATCCTCTGTAACCACCCCCATGCTGACCAAGCCCAAC
The DNA here is from genome assembly GCF_014176215.1 of Rousettus aegyptiacus. NCBI lineage: Eukaryota > Metazoa > Chordata > Mammalia > Chiroptera > Pteropodidae > Rousettus > Rousettus aegyptiacus. The sequence continues at coordinate 20,113,118 of NW_023416289.1, forward strand.
CCCCACACCTGGTGCCACCTCCACGCTCTTGCTCTTGCCATTCCTTCCACCTCAAATGCCACTCCCTGTGATCCCCAAGGCCTCAGGCAGGGCCTGGTTTGATATCTGGCTCCCCATACCAAGTCCTTCTGCAGTGGTCACTCTGGGATGCTGTGAATTCAAGACCCACTCTACCCCTAACTGAGTGACTCTGAGTGGGACACACCACTTCTCTACGCCTCAGCCACCTCTTCCTGAGCCATCTAGGAGGGACTCTGTAAGAACTAAAGAAGCTGATGTCTGCAGAGTGTTTAGCACTTGGAGAGGGTCCCGGAAAAGGACGCTGTTGTGCTGGGGTACCTCTGAGCGTGGGGAGGTATCCTGCGGGGTGGTCCCTCTGCAAACAGATCACTCCTAGCCACTCAATGGGAAAACTCAAAGAAAGTCTATCAGAGCTGAAGCAACAACCCTGCCCTGTACCCCGGGAGCCCTGGGAGTTGGCCCAGTGAGTTGGAGGTGGGGTTAGGGTCAAGGACAGGAAGGAAACTGCCGAGTGTCTGCCGGGTGTCTAGCCCAGGCCCACCACAGCTTCCCCACATCCCAGGCCTATCCTCCCTCAGGGCTATCAACACAAGGAACACTTCCTGCCCACTGACCATTGACTGAACACTTCACACGTCTTCTCATTTATTCCTCACAGGTACCCAAGCTACAGAGGAGCAAACTAAGGCTGGGAGAGGAGAAATGACTTGCCCAAGGTCAAGTCCAGAGAGGGCAGGGCAAGCCTTGCCAGGTTCAGGCCTCAGGGGTACGCATTGAAGGTTGCCTTTTATGAGGACACGGAGCTCCATCCGAGACTTCCATGCAGGCAGTCTCTCTATAGCTGCCTGTCCGCTGCTACGGGGCCATGCTGCATCCCCAAACCCCCACATTCTCTAGGCCCTGGAGGGCAGGATGGGGCAGGAGGGGTGCACCGTGCTATGTAGGGCGGGGCTGGGGAGGGGCGCCCACTGCTCAAGAGCTGCAATGCGCTTCCTGCGGCACCGAGGCAGTTCCCCGGCTGCACCGGGTCACCTCTCGCCCTTCCGTGCACAAGTCACTCTCCAGGGTAGCGGTCTTACTCGTCCAGATCGCCCATGGGTGCATATGAGAGGGCATCTGGCCTCTACCCAGCCCTGGTGTGACTGCGCCATCGCCATCCCCTGGGCGGCTGACCGCTAAGGCGAGGCTTCCCGGACTGGAAGGGCTGGCTGTCTGGGGCATCAGCCCGGCTGCCCCTCCCGCGCGGCCCAGTGACCTTGGCTGATCCCTCCCGCCGACCGAGGAGCTCTGACCCTGCTCAGCTTTATAGAGGCCAAGCATGCCCATCTCTCAGGGAGCTTGCACGCGAGAAGGAGCCCCCAACCCCCAAGTCTGAGCGCTCCCATTGGCTCCCGGTTACGTCAGAGCCCGGCCCCCATCCCCAGTTGGGCGCAGGCAGAAGGCACTGCGGCAGCCAGTACCCCCTCGGCGGGTGCGTCTACCCTCGCCGGCGACCTTGAGGGCTGCGGGGGTGCGGGTGGGGGTCCAGAAGCTGGGTTTCACCTCGCGCGGGGGTGGGGTGGGGTGGGGTGGGAGGGCTAGTGCGATCCTCTCCGTCTCCCGCATCGATCATGCAGCGGACCAGGCCGCACCGCAGGGAGACACGGATGTCGTAGCCTGGGTGCGGGCAACGCCATGGTCGGTCTGTCTGCAGACACGGCAGGGCAGGCCGGGGTGGGGGCTGAAGCAGCAGGTGTGTCCCTGCCTCTTCCTTACTGAGGAAGAACAGCACTCCTGGGCACTGCCGCCCGCGGCGTAGGCGGCGCCTGGGCCCACCTGGGACCTCCAGCCCTGCAGCCACAAAATAAGGTGTCGCGATCCCTCCGCGTCCCTCCCTCGCAGAAATCGCGCCGGAGGGCCTGGTCGGCACCGTGCCCCAGACCCTGCTGGCAGGGCCCCGCGGGCCGCGCAGGGGCTGCAAGCACCTCCTACGAAAGGCAGAGGCTATCTGTCCTGGTCGCGTTTCCGTGCGACCGCCGGCACGAACTAGACAACCCCGCGGGTCAGGAGGGCTGACACCTGCACAGACGGCCAGACGTGCAGGGGGCACAGCCTCCCCCAGGGCTGAAGTGGTCACAGGCGCAAGGGAGCCACCAGCTGGGCACGTGCCAGGGAGAGGGCACATGTCAGTGGGATGTACACACGCTGGCGGACGGGTCCGCACAGGCTGACAGCCAAGTCACAGCCCAGTTGCTGAGATCTTTTCCACAGATCTCGGCCCTCCCCCGCAGGTCCCGCATGGCAGGTAACCGCCAATCACTGCTGCAGGCCTGGGTCACCAGGGGGCTAGAAGTTGCTGGCTTCGCCTCAGTTCCCCGGAGGCGAGGCCACTGAAGGCAGATCTGCCACCAGGCACAGGCAGAGGGATACTTCTTCCTCCCCAACGGCCTCGCCGCCCCCACAACCCTCACTCACCCCATCCCAGCACTCGGGCATCCTGCCGGGGGAGGCGACCCGCCTCGACGAGGGAGGGCAAACAAAGGCCTGAGTCACTGGGGTCCAGGGGGAGGGGGCAGCTCCAGCGGGTGACCAGCGGCTCTGTGATGGGGCACAGCTCCAGGGCCATTTATATGCGGAGGCTGCCTGTCCTAGGCTGGCCCCTCCTCTCTGCGGGGTTTCTGAGCAGCCACTGGTTCGCCTGGAGCCCCAGCTCCCAGATTGGCTGTGGGGAGACAAACCTGGCTCCAATTGGCTTGGGAGGTCTTCGCTCACCCAGCCCGGCTCTTGCTCCTCCCAGTCCCTCAACCCCCCCAGCAACACAGCATCCTTGATAGGCCCCAGCCCCTGCATCCTACCTGCCCTAGAACACAAGCACACACCCACAGCTGAGGCCATATCCAGGGGCCTGGGAACAGGGGGCACTTGGCCACGTGCCCTGTACACAGGAGCCTCTCAGACACCCACACCAATGCAGGGCATGGCAGGCCACACAGGTATGTCCTAGACATCACAGCCCATGGCCCATACCCTGTATCACTTAACCTTGAGGGGATGTAGGTAGGGTGTCACTGCTTCCTGGGGCAACCTGGGTCATTACCCTGCTCCAGGGAGCTCGCTGTTCCTTCTCTATATCACCCCTCCCCAGAGTCTCCCTAGGGCAGCCTCTACTGCTAAAAGTGGGCTTCGGGAGCCAGGAGGCCTGGGTAGACTGCAGGATCAGGAGTATGGTGGGGCACACACCAGGTCTGCCCTCCCCACCCCTATCCTGCAGCAAAGTCTGGAGGCCACCAGGGAGCGGGAAAGGGACAGGAGGCTGCCTGCTGAAGTAGACATGCCTACCTACCTCCAGCAGACCCACCCGGCCCTCATCCTGGGACCAACCAACCAGTCTGGTGCTTGGCTCTTGGATCTCTGGGGGGCAGGACACATGAGCCACTTCAGGCTCTCTGCTCTGTCCTCCTGAGCAGCAAGGCTTTGGGTAGCAAGCTGCCTAGAGACAGAGGGAGGGCGGTGAGCAAAGGAGAGCAGAAGAGGAGAGGAAATAGGCCAGGGAGGGAGCAGAGGAGGGAGCCCAAGGACTGAGGGAAGCAGGATTGGCAGAAGGGAGGGGTGCTGCGCACCCGTGCCCCTATTCTGTCTCTTTGGTGAAGGACCGTGCCATTCTCCCCGGCCTGCACCGACAGCCGTGCACACCAGCTGGCTGCCCTGGGGGAAGGTGTTCGCCTCTGGGTCCCTGGGTGCTTAGTGACCTGGTCAGCACCTGCCATGTACACTATTCACGGCCATATCCTCTGCCTGGGAAGCACCGACCACTTACCCTGCAGCCCTGGCGCAGAGTGCTGGGCCCTGTGCTCGCCCAGGGCAGCCAGGACATGGAATGGGGTGTCTCCCTGGCCCCTCGCATCTTGGCCATGCTCCCTGTTCCCTGAAGCCACTTGGGCACAGGAAGAGGTTCTGGCCACTGAGGCAGGGTGCAAAGGCACAGCCCTGCCCCCTGACCTGTCCACAAATGTGCTTCTCGAAGTCTGGGAGAGGTGGCCTCCCACCCTTTCTGCCACCAAACCCCTGCTCCTCTATGGTCCCCATCTACTCTTATGCCTACTCCTAGCCTACTCTGAGTGGCCTCTCCCACCCTTGGACCCAGGTGAGAAGCTGACCTCAGACACCTCTGTGCCTCAGTCTCCTCAACTGTGAAACAGGAATCGTGCTTTCCTTACAGAGTTGCTATCAGGATGACAAAGTCCTGCATATATCACTCCAGACCTGAGCCCATGCCTGCCCAGGCCCTGCCCGCATCTGGTGGGAAAGACAATCCTGTGCTTCTCCAAACTTGGCCTTTCTCCTAGAGGCTGTGTGGTGGCTGTGGCTCAACAAGGCAGGTTCCAGTCCTGCTAGCCAAATCCACGCACCGGTCAGAGCTGCGTGACCTTGGGCAAGCCAGTCAGCCTCTCTGAGCCTCCACATCTGTAAATGGGAAAACAGCCGTGCACCTATTGCACAGGTCGCTGCAAGGATAACACTTAATGCTCACAAACTTGTGAGAAAGGATCAGGAAACTGAAGCGCAGAGAGGTTTATTTTCCCGCTCAGCTCGTAAGCAGTGGAGCTTACGTGCACCTTAGCACTCGGAGCCTGAGTTCACATTAAGAGTAGCAAATGCTCTAATAGTTACAGGATCTCCCATGTGCTTTACACATGTTATCTCATTTTATCTTCTTAACACTCACTTCATAGATGAAGAAAAGGAGGCACAGAAAGGCTCAGGAACACTCTCAACATCACACAGACAGTGAGCACAGAGCCAGGAACCGCACCCAGGGAGTCTGGCTCTGACTCCACACTTTAGTGATCACTAGTCACAGTTGGCCGAGGATCTGAGTGCCCAACCTGCAAGCACCATCCCCAACCCTACAGAAACCTGGGAAGGTCCAAGATGTCTGTCTCCCTGTACGAATGAAGCAATGACATGTGCAGGAGGTCATGTGGCCCATAAGGGCCAGGGCCAGCACCTGGACCGAGGTCCATCTGGCTCTTGTTTTTGTTCTTCTGCTTCTCCCACTGGCTGGGCCCATTGAGGCAAGGGACAAAACGGGATGAAATCTATGCTAGGCCTGGACCCAGACAATGGTTATCCTTGCTGCTGATTTTCTTTCTTTCTTTCTTTTTTTTAAAGGCAGCCTCCTCATGGTGTAACCACAGTAGATATTGACTTTTGACACACGCTGCCCTTTGCCAAGTGAGGGCTCTTGAGAGCCGGGTTCCCACACACATGGGTGGCCACCATGGGGTACGAAGGACCCCATGTTTTCCGTCTCCCCTTTCTCACAGTCCCCGCCCCAGGGTGTGTGTGTTCCGGTGTCAGGCAGCAGCTGGCTGCTCTGGGGTTTTATTTCACCAGTGCCCTCCTGGGGAGGAGGGCCTGTTTGTCTACAGGTCCTCACCCTCAGTCTCAGCAGGGGAGACAAAGAGGACCCCCTGGTGTGCCCGCCCTGATCTCCGCGACATGGCCATGAGATGGCCATTGGCCTCCCATCTCTCTGCCTGGGCACCTGTTTGTTTCCTACTCCCCAGGCTGCATCCTGTCCTTCCTGGCTCCAGAGCTTTTTATAGTTGGAGCATCAGCTCCTGGGGGACTGGAGCACAAGCACACTGGCTGCTTTGATGCCTCCACTTGCGTCCTTGAAGGGGCTCAAGAGCCAGGGGCTGGCTCACGGGCCTGGATCGTAGCCGCAGAGCTATGTGGTCAGGGGAGGAGCCCACAGGCCACCCCGCCTCCGGAATCACCTTTGTGTCCAGGACACAAGGCATGGGGCTGTCGAGGGGCTTGGAGACTAACCCAAATTGAAGTCAGGCCTAGACTGGGAGAGTGGCTTGGGGCTGGTTCCATCTAGCCAGGAGGAAGGTCCCAGAAGGGTCTGAGTTTGTTCAGGATGTTTGGATGGCTAGTAGGGTTCCCAAAAGGCAAGGTTCCCCTTATGTCTACTGCCAGACGTTTTCTGAGACCCAGAAATAAATGGCCACATGGGACTCAGAGGGGAGAAATGTCTGGCCAAGTGAGTGCAATCATCGTGCACGGTAACAAAAACAAAGAACAATTTTAGTTTTCACAAGGAATCTGGCATCAAGCTAAAGAGGACATGGTTGTCCCAGCAACAGCTGCCATGGAAACAGGAGCTATTTCAGAGCATCAGCCTGGCTTTCATTGGAGGGAAATGCTGATTCACATGACAGCATCCCTCCTCCCCCTTTGCTCCTTACTCCCCCCCAGGCCTTCCTTCCCCCATTCCTGTCCAGGGAGCGAGAATGCATTTCCCCACCGGACAGTGGGCAGGCAGGCAGAGCCTCCGTGAGCAGTGAGGGAGATCCCGGAGTGCAAGCCCCTGCTGCTCCAGGCCGAGGCACACGGAAGAGCTGTGACCTTCCTCTGAGACTGGCTGGGTGGGCGAGGGGCTGGCCAGCTGCTGGTCCCCCACCTCAGGAGGCTGAGCTGAGACCTACCTTCCAGTCTGTGTCCACAGCCAAGAGGAAGGTGTCGGAGTTCTCCTAAGGGGAGACAAACAAAGGGGGTGGGCATTAGGCTGGGGCCGGGGCACAGGGGCTCAAACAGACTCCCTTGCCGTACCCCATTCTATCTTAATGTTAACACAAGTGGCCCAGGGCCTCCCAAGCGCCAAGCAATGGGCTTGTAAATGCCTGGCAGGTGAGCCTACACGCAGCTACTCACATCCACTGGAGGGGAGAAGAGTGAGGCTCAGAGGGGCTGAGTGAGCCCCAGGGCTAGAAAGTGGTGGAGTCTCTGACTGCCACTCCTTGCTGGTGGTCACTTTGTCCTGCTGCTCCCACAGATGGTTTTCGAGGTCTGACTCTCAGGGCACAAGGTCAGAGGCCCGGGAAGGCGGGGGAGGGCGAGCGGAGGGGCATGACCACCACACCCACTTTGGGGGAAGGGCAGAGGACAGGGGTTTTTCTGGCCGCAGGAGGAGCTGACGGCGCCTGCGGCGGTGGCCCCTCCCGCCTTTGCAGACCTGCCGGCTTTGCTCTCTCAAAACGTCAGGTCCCTGCTTTCGGGCTCATTGACACTGACCGGTGTGAGTCTGTGATTGGTGCCCGTTTCTCCCCCAGGACTGCGGGCGCCGCGAGGGCGGGACCTCGCCTGGCTCTGCTCCCTCACAACGCCTGACACGGAATGGGCTCCAAAGACAAGATCTGGATGAACGAGTCTGACTTCGAGAACGACGGGATCGCGGCTCAGACGCGCCTGCTGTCCACAGGCAACGGAGATGGAGGGCGGAGGGGTGGAGGCTCCAACCCGTGTTCAGACACTCTGCGCCCTCTCTGGTCCGACTCGGGGGAAGAAACCTCACGGGGCAGGTGGTGGTGGTGGGGTCAGCACACGCCCAGAAAGAGCAGAGATGCCAGCCTCCGCCTTGCCCCCTGCTGTCTGTCTAGAGACTTCTCTGCTCCCCTCTGCTCAGCTTCCGGAAGGCCACTTAGCCTCTAGTTCCGCGAGGATTAAATGAGAAGCATGGTGTTAGCTGCTGTTCTGTCCTAGGTACGGGACTGTCCTGCACTGGACTCGGTATGCCACAGATGCCCCATAAGCATCTACCCGTTAAGCAGGTGGATAAATGAGACGATCAGATTACAACCAGGATGTGACGAGGACACAGCAAGAGAAGGGGACGGCCGCTAACATGCCAAAAAGAAGGAAGACGACCCCAAGTCACAGGAGGAGAAGGGAAAAGAAGGAAAACAAGCAATTCTTAATGTTAACAAAATAAGGAGAAGTGTGAACGCTTGTATCTGGCATTGGGGTGGAGGGGTGAGGGAGAGAATCACGTGGCACTGGAGGGTTCCACACCCAGGCTTTGGGGACTGTGACTATATCACAAACAATGATACAGTAACACTGTCACAGAAATGATGGCTGTCCTCGGGCCTCATCTCCTGGTTCCTCCAGGGCCTGGGGGCTCAAGCCACTCCTTGAACCTCTGAGGAAGGGGGTGGGGGTGAAGGAAGAGGATGGGGTTCTCGGGAAGGGGGCAGGCTGGTCTGAGGAATCATCTCATGGGAAGACCATACATAAGGGGGGCCAGGGCGAGAGACGTGGGAGATTTTTATTCTCAAGACTCGAAGGGCTCAGTTATCTCAGAGGAGGAGAGTGGAGGCAATTTTGTTAAAAACAAAACTAAACACAAAGGATGAGGCTGATAATGGCAGGGTATGCTTTGCATTTTCAGGGTGCTGGGGGGCCCCAGGAGAAGGGAAGCTGAGGGAGGGACAGGACCCCAATCCCAGAAACAGCAGGAATAATGCAAGCCAATCCAGGGACCCTGGAGGTCCAGGAGGAACCATGTTGGGGGGGGGTGGTTAGTGGAAGAATAGGGGTGGTGGCAGGTAATGTGCGGAAGTATTCACTCCTCACTGGACTCAGAGGACTTGCACCTAGCAGGTCACGGAAGATTTAAAGAGTGAAAGGGACAGACGCTTGCACACACTGCAGCGGGAAAAGGAAAATCAGTCTTCAAGTGTAACCTTCTAGGAAGAAGGCCAGGATTGCTCGGGAAGGCACAGAGGGAGGCAGGACTGTACCAGGTGTCACTGAAATCTGGAAAGGCCATGCCGGGAGCTTGGGACAGGGCTGTTAACATGCCTTTGGAAAAAGCAGATGTGCCCAGGTCCACGGTCGGGGGCTTGGATTGTCCTGAGAGAAGGGTGGGAGGGGGAGAGGAAAGAAACCAAGCTGGGGATTTGAGGCTTCCATGGACACTGAAACACAGATCCTCGTGCAGAGTAGGGGCATCACAGTGGCTCTGGTCAAGGCCCAGGTGGGCTGAGGTGAGAGATACCAAATGCAGCAGAAGGCAGAGCCAGGCTGCTGGCCAAAGGGGCCCTTGCTCACGAAGTCATGGAAGGAGGAGCATTAAGGGGCTGGGCTTGGCTGGCATAGAAGTGGTGTGAGGGCATCTTTTTGGGTGCCCTGTTAAGGTGAGGGGTGGAAGAGACAGGCACAAGACAAGGCATGTGGGGGCACGGTGCCCTCAGCTCTCCTTGCTTCACAAAGACACACACCTCGTACCAACAGGGAGCACCTCCGTACAGTCTGTCCATAACCCCTGCACCTCAGCTCTTGTGATGCATGCGGGGGTCCCTGAGGGCCACCATCTGCCTCACAAGAAGGCTGGTTTCTGCTTGCACATCTCGAAAGACAGGCTGGTTGTACCTGTCTAGTGGAGAGACTTTTCAAAAAGTTCTCGTGGAGAAACTTCTGAGCTACATCATAATCTGCAGCTTCCACTTGGCCCGTCACTACTGAGCACGTATTATGCTGGGCCCCAGAATGGCCGGGGGCTGTAACTCTGAGTGAGATGGTAGCCAAGGACCAGCTTTAAATGGAAGAGTGACATGATATAGTTTCAGAGGTTGTGCAGAGTAAAGGGCCAGTAAGGAGGCTCCTGTGAGCATCTGGACAAAAGATGATGGAGGCTTGACCAGGGAGGGAGAAGGATGAGAATGAAGGGCCTGTGAAGTGTGCATTTTACAGCTCACCAGCCACCCCCTGACCATTCCTGGGAAGGCTGCCCTCGGATGATCAGGACTTATAAGTTAACTCAAGGTTCTGTCTTAGAGATAAGACGGTACCCTTCTCAGGGGCAGGACTGCTGACCTCATGGGGTTGGGCCCCTGGAGCCCTGGCCATTCCCTCTGTCCCAACATGTGGTGCCCAGTGGCTCTTGGGCTCACTCCTTCTTGTGGGAGGCTGGGGGAGACTAGGGCAGGGCAGGGATGGTTCAGGGACTGTGCCCCCGGCTTCTCCATCTGTAAAGTAGCGGTGAAGGGAGGAGAGAAGTGGGGATGGGCTTGTGTTGGGACAGTATCACCAGTCCTGAGACCCCAGAATTCTAGTGTGGACCCACAGCTTTTCCTCGCAAGGAGGGAAGGAGAAGAGGTGTCAGGTGACCCCACTACGAGGAAGTGTAGGGTATAAATAACTGGAACCTAAGGCCTAGAGCACCATTGAGGGCCCTTTGGGACAGCATAACCACCTCAAGTGCCTCTGTCCCGCTGCTCCTGGAGGCAGTGTTGGTGATGCTTGCCCTCATACCTCAGAGCTTGTAAGGAACAGATGAGCTGCAGACAAGGAACAGGCCCCGGAAGATGGGGAAGCACCGTGGCCCTGCAGGACGCGTCCCCCTTGGGATGCGAGGACCTCTCAGAACCAGCAGTTGAATCAGGCCTCACTCCCTAAGCGCTGTGTGACCTTGGCCAACTGCATTAACCTTTCTGTGCCTCAGATTTCTCGTCATTGCTATGCGGGTAACTCTTCTAAAGAGCCTCCCATCCTCAGAGACAGCCAGACCCGCGGAGAGGTCGTCTGGGTGTTAGTCGCGTGGGTACTCAGCCTGGCGGGGGACGCTCCCATGGCGAGGACTGGGCTTCTCGAGGTGGCCCGAGGATTCCTGGCACGTGGCACGCAGCTTCCTTGTTTGCCACGAGGGGGCGCCCTCCGCCCCAGGACGGTGACTGGGCGACTCACCAGCTCCGCGACGTCCTGGCCCCGGAGCAGCGGCTTCTCCTCGGGGAATCGCAACTCCTGCAGCCCCGCCATGGTCACGTCGTGGAGCAGGAGCCCTGGGGAGAGAGGGCGAGGACGAGGGTTGGGGCTTGCTGCGGCAGGGATGCCCCAGCCCTGCTCTGACTCTCGCAGCACAAGCCCGGGCTGGGTCAGGGGCACCGGCACCACACCGACCGCTCCGTCCTCGGGTCCCCAAGCGCAGGTCCACAGCGGCGCTTCACCTGGTAGCAAGGCTACGTCTGCAACACTCGCCTGCTTGGCTCAGGGATGTCATTGTATTATTTGTTCTTAAAAGTTAAAACGTTTAAAAAAAAAAAAAGGAAATAAAAGAAAGAGAAAATAAAAAGGAAAGCAATACAGATGACCCCTTGAACAATTTCTGCATTTATTGAGAGGCAGAGGGGCAAGCGTGGGGAGGCCAAAAGTGGGGTCAGAAGCAGACAACCCCTGCCCCCCACCCCTGTGTCAGAAGTGGTTAGTGGGGTCCTAGAGGACACAGAGGGACATAGCTGAAGGCTGTCCGGGGGGTCTTGAAGAACAAGCCTGAGTGAGGATGGCCCTGAGAGGGGATGGGGTGGGGGGGGGGTAGGGTGTGGTAGTGTGGCAGGCAGAATGATGTTGAAGGAGGGGCGCCTATCACGACATACCTCCTGCAGGGAGGGATGACACCTGCTGACCACTCAACCCACAGCTGCTGGTCAGCAGGTCCCAGGCCCTAATGGCTGGTTGTTCCTGGTAGACCGTGGGCCTCTGAACCTCAAGAGAAGGGGTGTGTGTGTGTGTGTGTGTGTGTGTGTGTGTGTGTGTGTAGGAGCCAGTTGGGAGGGCAGGGCAGACAGAAAGGGTCCCAGGACCCCACAATCCATCTGGCCTGGGACTGCCATCCCTCACTTGAATCAGGCTGGTATAGATTAGAATGCACCAAGAGAAAAACTAGCCAAGGACGCGAACTGGAAATTCATAAAGGAATGTTAACATTGGCCAATAAATAGATGGGAAAATATTAAAGCCTTCTAGAAGTCAAAGAAATTAAAATTAAAACAACATACTTTTTTTTTTTTTTTTTGCCAATGGAACTGGCAAAGTTTGCGGTGTTGGCAAAGATGCACTGAAACTGGCACTTATATTGCTTGTGGGTGTATAAATTGATACATCTTTCTGGAGGGCAGTTTTGTAGAATGAATTAAAATTACTTAAAAGATTCACACTCTTGGACTCAGTAGTCCTCCCCCTGGAAGAAACTTCCTAAGGAAACTAGAGAGGGCACCTCGTGATTTATCTGTATGAATGCTCACTCACCACAGTGCCATTTATAATATTAGAGAAAAACTGTAAAAAGCCAAGTTTTCATAAACAGGGTATTAGGTAAATGATGGGTCAGTAACTTTGAAAGATATTTAATAACATGGGAAAGCGCTTGTGTCATAATAAATAGAAAAAACAGTTATAAAACGTACAGTAACATTCAAACTATGAGAAATACAAACACTCCCACAAAAAAGCCTGGAAGGAGGTACATCATAAAGTCGACAGGCCTTGTCCCTGGGTGGGAGAGAGAAAACTAGGGCCTGTAATCTGAAATCAGGAACAAACGTTTTTTAAGAAGACTACTTGGTTGAAGATCAGTAACAATCCTTTATTCTGGCACAGCATGTCACAGCTCACAAAGGGCTTTCTTGTGCTATCTGATTTCACCCCAGTGGGCAGTGGGATGAGGAAACTCAGGGTAAGAGAGGTTCACTGGCAGGCCCAGATAGGACCTGGCCTGGAAGCAGGGTCTCTGGACGCCCAGTCTAGTCCAGTGCTTGCTCTATACCACCGCGGCCTCCTGACTTGCGGGTTCCTACCTGCTTTCTCTCCTCTTCTCCCTCCCTCTCTTCTTCCCTCTTTCCTTCCCTTCTTAACCTTGCTTTTAGCCTTACCTACGGATGAAGCCCTCAGACTTTCCCCTCTGCCCTGAAAGGCTGCTGATCCCACTAGCTGTTTGGTTAGAAGACACCAGCTTCCTGCCACACCCCACCCCTGCCCGCCCCTGCTGCTTTGGCTTCTATCGATGGAAGGCCCAGGGCCTGGGGAGTTGGCGCAGTGGTTGCCTGAGACCAAGGGCACAGGACCTCCGATGGAACTCATTTCCGTGGCCAAGCTGTCAGGAGGCAGGATGCAGCTCCAGACCCTCCCTAGGCTTCCTTCCCTCCCTTCGAAAGCCCAAAGCATCAGCTCTCCAGAGTGTTATGAAGATGGTGCCTCAGTGCATGGGGGTCCCCACTAGAGTTTAGTTTGCAGCTGAGATGGGCTGAAGCTGAGCTGAGCGCTGCTGGCCTCCAAGACCTCACAGAAAGCTCATCCGGACCTGTGGAGTCCCCTAGGAGAGCTTCGTCCCAAGCACACAGAGGCCAGGCGGGGAGGCCCCTGCCCACCCAGGCCCCCAGGTCTCCGCACCTCTGTACCAGGCTGGAGCGCTCTGTTCCCAGTGGTTTCCGGGGAAACCAGCTAACAATGCAGATGGGCTGTATTTTTAGAAAGGTGTCCTCTCCTCTCTCCCCCCACTTTTGCTTCCATCCTTTCTGATGGCGGCACACTCATCCATCCATCTGGATAGGGAGCTAAAAGAAGGGCTCCCACCTTGGAGAACTCTTCCCCCATTAGGACGCTTTTAGCTGCCAGCCTCCCTGAGCACCTAACTGGATTAAACTCCTGTTTTGAAACCACCCTGGAGACCATCCTCCCCAAGGACGGTGCTATTAAAAGGGCTGAGAGTGGGCAGTTCAGGGACAGATGGCCTGTGATGGAGGGGGTGGTGGGGAAGGGGGCTGGAGAAAAACGGGGGATTTCTTAGTCCATGGAAAACAGAGACAGTCCAGGGCCCAGCACGTGGTGATGGGGGACTCCAGATACATGGGGCTCCAGACAGGCCAGGGCACACATTCTCACAGGGGCAGGGGCAGAGAATTTTCTTCCTAAGGGAGTTGTGATTAAAAAAAAAAAAGCCGCTAGATGATAAGTTATAAGGAAATGAGATTCCTTATCAAATCATCCCACGTACACCTTAAATTTACACAATGTTATATGTTAATTATATCGCAGTAAAGATGAACGGAGAGAAAAAAAAAAAAAAAGAAAATGTGATTCCTATAAACCGCCTGCAAGGAGGCTTGTGGTCAGGTCTGCAAGGAGTTGGGTAGCACAGAGCAGGGTGGGCTGGGGCTCTGCCCTTCCTCACTCTGATTCTTCCTTCCCCAAAGGCAACAGGCAGTGCTAGAACACAGAGTGTGAGAACCAGCCGGGCCTCGGATGGATTCCAGCCCTCTGCTTGTGAATGGTTAGGTCCAGAGTCATCGAAACTGCGGCCGATATTTCTTCTACCTTACTCATTGTCTAGCTTTATTTTGAGTAAATCACTAAAAGGATTGCTCACCTGCGAAATGGGAGTGTTAGCCTCCCTCTGTCCGCCTCGGAAAGCTATGAGGCGCAACAGAGACCACGGAGAGAAAAATGCCTTTTCAATGGAAGATGTTTGTACCCACTTGGATGGGACAAAAATAATTTAACACAGCTGACTGGGGTCTGCCTACCGAAGATGAATCTGAAGGTCTGTCTCTCCTGTCCTCCATCTGGGGAAGGGTTCAAACCTGCTGGGAGGGAGGCTGTGGCGAAGTTCCCGATGAAGGGTCAGGAAAGGGATGGGGGAGAGGAAACAGGGCCTCTTGGGCTAGATGACAGACACATGCCAGGTCTCCGGTGAGAGGGTCTCCTGAGCCTGCAAGTGTGGGCGGATTCTTTGAGAGAAATTGCATTTCTTTTCAATTACTTTTGGTTTGTGCTTTTTAAAATGTGAGTCTGTGCTGAGACCTGGGCCAGGCAAACTCTCAGACTTACTAGGGTTGAAAATACATGTGATTACATGGTCATTCCTGAAACTAGTCAACAAACACTGTAATTACATTGTTCAGTAGTAGGTACATATCCTATGGAATGATGCAACTGTTGAGCGGGACGTACTGCTCAGACAGTGGTAGGGGAGGTTGGGAAATATACTGTGGGGATTTGGGGTTTTCTCAACAACCAGGAGCTCCTACTGGCAGAGGTGAGGAGGGCCATGCGATGCAGGGACCGTGCTGCACAATGAAGAACACTCCCCACCCCAAGAGGGCTTTGGCTGTCCCACTGAGAAACCCAAGAACTGAAGGAGAAGGCAGGTGAGACGGAAGCAGACTGAAGTTAGTACATTCAGGAGACACCATACAGGTGAACCAGACCTCGTGGGCCAGGGAGAAACCAAACTGTAAAAGAAGCTAGACTGCGGCATGGCTTGTATCCTTTCAGCTGCAAGAGTGAAGCAGGTCATGGTCCAAGGTGCCCTGTGGACGCTGTACTCCTGGAAATTCTGGTTATGTGGCTCCATCATTACAAGACAAGTAAAGGAAATAAGCTGCAATAAGGAGCAGAGCCAACTGGGCCTGGCCAGAGGGGTATGCGCCACATATAAAGAATGATGCCTGTCCAAACACCCTTGTCCGCAACCACGCCAGCACCGTGGTCTGAAAAGAAGCCCCAGAAACCAGGAAATCAACTTCCAACTGCACTGATGGCGGTTTGGAGCTGCATGGGTATGTGGCCCCACCTATCACTCTCCCTGTCTCTATCCTCACTTGGGATAGGGTTGGGACTGCAGTGAGGGTGGAACAGGGACTAGACCTTCCCTCGGTATCTCCATTTCACAGATGAGGGGAAAAGGCTCAGTGGGGGAGTGACTGGTGCCAGTCCCCACGTGGTGAGCCCAGAACCCATGCTCTGAAACCCCACTGTGCAGGCGCTCTGTCTCTCCAGGTAGATGGCATGACAGGAGGGTGCAGGGAACAAGACATTTTTCCTGGCCCAGCCTTCACTTTCTCTTCTAGATGAGGCCCGAGGTTTCTGCCCTGTCTGAACTAGACCAGTTCTCCTGCTTTTTCCTTGATCTGGGCCTAGGAATTCCTATCTCTCAACAACCACCACCACCCTGCCAATACACGAACACACACACACACACACACACACACACACACACACACACACACACACACTTCCAGCACATTCCCACTGTGCTTAAAGCAGCCATACTTGGATTCTGACACTCAGAGCTAAAGACTCCATCTGACTCAGTAGGCACGTTCTTCCCATGTGCTTTGGTCATGCTGTTCCCTCTGCCTGGAATGCCTTTCCCCATTATATCTCTACAACGACAATAACAATCGTTCATAGTTTCTGCTGACACTCCATCTGTTCTGTCGAATGAGATGAACTGAATGAACAAATAGATGATTCTTCACTCAGACTGAAAACTACTAAACGACTGGTAACATTCAGTGTTGGTGAGGTCGAGGGAAACAGCACTCACTCTCGTGGACTGCTGGTTGTATTGCAGTGGGTTCAACTTTATTTGGAGGGCAAGTTGGTAGTTTGTAAAAATGCAAATATTTGTTAACCCTGCAATTCTGTCTTTAGGTGTTTCTCCTAAAGAAAACGCCCATGTGAACACTAAAGAGGCATGCAGTACACAAGGACGCTCGCTGCAGCACTGCTCAGGGCAATAAAAAAGTGGAAACAACCCAAATGAACATCAGGAGAATGGTTAAATAAGCTAGGCAACACCTACGCCCCAGAACACCACACAGCTATTTTAAAAAATGAGGAATCTCCACTCAAGCAGACAGAAAAAGCATTCTAAAATATGCAGTCAAGAGAAAAAGGCACGCCACAGAATAATAAGCATAAATAAACCCATTTATGTAAAAAACATATGCACTGAACAGGTACACACATTTGCAAATTTAGACCAAGTCTTCCAATGATTAAGGGCAATGACAACCGTACTCATCTCCAGGGAAGGGCGTGGGTTTGGAGGGGCATAAAAGGAGATTTTTATTCTAAGTAGCAGATTTCGTCAAATCTAAGATGCCATTGATTATAACTCACACTAACATTTTATGTGCCAATAGAAAAGAAGAAACACTGCCAAAATTAAGACATAATACTACCCACTCTTTAACTTTTTATTTTGCAATAATTTAAATGCATAGAAAAATTAAAGGCAAAGCACAGAAATTGCCTACCTACCCTTCACCCAGCTTTGCCAATGTCATCATGCTATAGAACCATGACACAATTAGAGAAACCAGGAAATAAAACACTGATACAATACTTTATATGAATTTCACCAGTCTTCCCAATAACGTCCTAATCCAAACATCGCATGGCATTTTATTGTCATGTAGTCTCCTCCAACCAGGGACAGTTCCTCAGTTTGTCTTCCTGTTTCATGATGTCAGCACTTTTGAAGAATACCGATCAGTCAACTCTGCAGAACGTCCCTTGATTTGGGTTCGCTTGTTGTTTTCTTATGATTAGATCAAGGTTATGCATTTTTGGCAAGACAGCAACAGACGTGATGTGTCCTTCTCATTGCATCCTATCAGGGGGTACTGCTGCTAGCCTGTCTTGTTACTGGAGATATTAACCTTGATCACTTGATTACAGCAGTGTCTGTAGGTTTCTCCAGTGTAAAGTCGCTATTTTTCCTTTTGTAATTAGTAACTATCTTGTAGGAAGATACTTTGGGACTATGTAAATGTCCTGCTTCTCACTATGCTTGCACCCACTAATTCGAGCAACCACTGATGATCCTTGCTTACAATTATTATTGTGGCATTTGCTTAATGATATTTTTCTATTTTCATCATCCCATCTACATTTATTAATTGGAGGAAAGCTACCCTTTCTTCTCCATTTACTTACCTATTCGATTGCTTATTGCATTAGTATGGACTCGTGGATATTTATTTTATTCAATGGGTTATAATCAATTGCTATCATTATTTATTTCATTGTTCGAATTGTGCCAGATTTGGCCATTGTGGGTTGTTGAAGTGGCTCTTAGGTCCTTTCAACATGTGCCTATCATTTTTTGAGTAGTTTCTAATTTTCCAGCCTCATATGATGTTCTAAACTCATCTTGTATTTCCTCTGCTTCAGCCCTGGAGTCAACCACTTCTCCAAGGACCGCTGGTTCCTTCGACTGGAGGTGTTGTCTAGAAATCTAGATCTGGGCCCCAGGTATGTTCATGGCTACTGGAGTGTCACTGTTCCAGGGTATTTCTGTAGGCAGAGCTAGGAAATCTATGTACATGTACTAACACACGCGCACTTCTATATCTATCCATCTGTGTTTGTGTGTGTATAAATCTGGAATTCCAATTCAACACCACACAGTTTATCCCAACTTTCTCCTTTTATTTGTAATTTCTTCTGCCATGACGAGAAACCTGGCTCTCATGATCCATAATATTTTTTGCTTATTTTTTCATTCCTAGTATATACACAAAATAATTTCAGAACTGTTAATCACATAATAAGTTCTTATCATTCAGAACTTTTTTATAGCCACTTTTTTTTTTTTTTGTATTTCACTCTTTTAGACTTAGACCCAGATTTTTAAGAAGTCACTCTCGCGACTTCTTAAAAAGGGAAATACAAATGAAATGATGGTTTAAGGTCTTCTTAAAACTTCTTTACAGTCAGGGTCCAATGCCACTGTCAGGAGGTTGGTGCCGTCTGTGCACGTCAATGGTCCTGGCTCCTCTGAATGCTGGTGGAGCAGCATTTTGCAACAGGCTGCCACTACTGTCTCCACAATTTCCCTCCCAAATTCGGATGTTCATGTCAGGGACTGTATTTAGGGGTGTTAAAGTGTGTGCGTGTGGGGGAAACATGCATCTCAAAGTTGACATAACGTAGCTCTTTCATAAAATTCTCTCCTACTGAGGCAGAGTGCCAATGTGTGAACTGCTTCTATACACATTATGGCTCCAGGTGTTAAACACAGACAGAAGAAACCTCCAATCCCCAGACCCGGGGCAAAGGCAGATGGAACTGGAAACTCTATGACTCATTCCATGTGGGCGGCTTCAATGTGGAGCCAGTAAAAAAGTCCTACTGTGGCAGAGACTATTCATTGTTCTCCAATATCCATTATCCCCTTCTTCCTAAATAACGGATTCCCAAAATTTAGATAGGCAGGTGGATGATAGGAATAAAACCTATGTATGATCATGTGGCAACATTCTGCCAGTAACATGTAAATGGAAGCATGTGACTTTGGGGTAGTGGTCTTGGAGGGAGGAGACATACCATTCCTCAACCCTTCCTCCCTCCTCCTGGCTGAAATACAGATGTGATGGAGCCTGAACCGCCAATTTGGACCCTGAGGCAGGATTCTCAAGGGATTCTCAAGGTGGCAGACTGGCAATATAGAAAGAGTCTAAGGACCTGAGAATTCTGAAGCCATAATTCTGGGTGGCCTATCTTCAGACTCTGCTTATGAAAGAGGGAAATATACTTTCATCTTGTTTAATCTATTATTATCTTGGGTTCTGTCATACACCATTGAAGTTAATCTAAACTTGGGACATTTTTCTTGGAGACCCTTCCCAATATGCTATAGGAACTCAAAGAAAAGGGAAAAGATGGGGCTTGCCCAAGGAGAAATGGGGGGTGCTAGGGCCCATCCCAGCCTGCAGCTCACTCCCTAGGGAGAAGCACAATCCACTGGGCAGTTCTCCCGTCCTCTCTCCCACAGGTGAGCTCCTTCTAACCCACCCCGCACAAGCTCACGGGAACTGTACCCACACGGGTCACTATGACCTACATTCAAAAGTTTAAAAGCTCCGTTTGGCACTTTTTGCCACATAGTCAAATTTCTTGAACATGGGTGCCTCAATTCTTCTGTGTATCTTTGCTTAATTTGGCAAATTTCTCAGAAATAAATAATCACTTGCCCCAGCTCTCTTGCATGATTTGAATTGGTGAGCCAAAGCAACAAGCTCTCCTCAGCTCGGGAGTCTGCAACAGGGCGGGCCGAAGGGAGAGCGCCTGCAGGAGCAGTTTCCCACTGGGTGTTTTTCTCACAGGATGCCCTTACTGCTCAGAAATGCCTAACAAGTTGCTGTTTTGAGGAACGACATTCACCTGGCTGAGAAACACCCACTCCAAGAACCCCTGGTGTCTTCCTGCCTCAAACACAATGTCTACGGAAGGGAGCTGTGGTCAGGGCCCACTCAGAACCCAAAGCCGTTCTTCCCATGGTCCAGAGGGGCCGAGCAAAGGCCACATAACAGCACTTAGCTTCCCCTTGGCAAATGTCACCCCTGTCTCATTCTCAGTCCATGTGGCTCAGGCAGGGATGACTACATTCCCGGGGGGGGGGGGGCAAGTGGCCAAGCTCTAACTCATTCATTTACTCATTCATTTATTTACCAAACATTGACTGAGCACCTATGTGCCAGGCACTGGAGATAAAATACTGACCCTTACAGACAAAAGGTCCACCTTTGTGGAACTTTCTGGTGGGGAGGCAAACAATCAACAACTCTAAATACACATGTCAGATGCGCTAAGTGCACGGAGGAAGCAGTCACAGAGCGGGGCTGGGGGCTGCGACCTGCAATGGAGTGAAAGAAGGGGCGTCTCCCAAAAGGTGACACGACCGAAGATGTGAAGGAGGTGAGGGAGAGGGCCCTGTGGCTGGATGTCTGGAAGGGCGCTCAGGGCAAAGGGGGCAGCAGGTGAGAGGCTGTGAGGCAGGTGTGTGCCTGGCGTGTTCAGGTAAATGCAAGGAAGCATGGCCGGAGTGGAGCGAGTTAGGGGAGACAGAGATAAGGACAAAGAGGTTAAGGCAGGAGGCGTCGGGTCATGTTTTTCCATGAAGGTTGTTAGAAAAACTCTTGTTTTCTCTCCGAGTGAGCGGCCTTGCAGGGTTTTGAGCAGAGGGGTGATGGGGTAGGATTTCCGTGTGAAAGGCTATGTGTAGGAGACACAGGGGCTGAGAGTGGAAACTGGGCGACCAGTGATGATTGCAATAATGTGGAAGAGATGCTGCTGGCTTGGTGCACTGTGGTGGAGGTGGTGCGAAGTGCTCAGGTTCTGGGTACTTCCCAGTACCCAGAGGTAGACCCCACCAGAGCTGCAGATGGGCCAGATGTGGGCACGAGAGGCAGAACAGTGAAGAGTGACCTGAGCTTTGTTCTGAGCCACTAGAGGGAGAGAGCTACCATTTAAGAGTTGGGAAGATGTTGGGAAGAAGAGGTTGGGGGAAGCTCAGTCCTGAGCCAGGTGTAGCTGCAAATGGCAGGTGAGTGTAAGAGTCTGCGCTTCAGGGGAGAGGCTGGGGCCGGAGACATCACCATCAAGTGGTGTTTGAACTCAGGAGACTAGACGAGGTCAGGTAAGGGAGCGAGTGAGGACAGAGATGTCCCAGGACTGAGCCCTGGAGAGAGGAGAGAGAAGCCAAGCAGAATGAGAAGCAGCAGCCGCGAGGCAGAAGAGGACATATGAGCACCAGTGGACACGGCACATGGCCGGGCCTCAGAGATGGTTCTGGGAGGGCCGTCGGCTCCAGTCCAGACCAGGCCTCTGCTGGAATCCTTGGGGAAGAGAAGTTTTGCTGGAGTTATCGGGAGGACGGTCTGCCAGCCATCATGCCATCATGCCATCATGAGGAAGAACCTGACTTAGAACCAAACCAACCCAAAGAACCGAACCAATTGGAGTGGGGGAGTGAGAAAGAGCCCGATGGCTTCACGTGGCCCTAGGTCCACTGTGCTGAGTGGACACTGCACATTCTCCTCTTCGTGTCAGTCTAAGTTCAGTGTCTGTCACTTGTTACCAAGAGACCTGACATAACCTCTATGGTCTTTTCTCCTGCGTGGTCCAGAGGGGCCAAGCGAAGGCTCCTGGGCAGCACACCCCTACCACGCTCAACGGCCAGTGTCCACTCTGGCAGTTCAGATTTTTTTTTAACCCAGGAACTTCCGTCAGATGGATCCAAAGCTGTGATGAAAAAATGCAACCCCAGGACATCTTGAGACTGCACTCCTCCTGGATGACCACCTGGGACTGCAAGACACCTCCAGGCCATCTCTGATCACTACCCCTCTCTGCCCCAGCCCAGTAAGCCAAGTTCATGTGGCAAGAACTCAGAGCTCTCACTTTATGGATGAAAAAAGGCTTGAGCAAGGGCTCAGGGTGGGACAGCACAGGATGCTCCCGGTAACCCGAATGAGAACCAAGTTCCCTGCTCCACCCCAGCCCCAGCGGGACATCACTATTCCCAACATCAATGTGGGCAACATTGTTAAAAGCCAGTCTGGAACATGCAAGCATGGGCACTGGAGCAAGCTGTCAGGAAACAGTTTTGGGGATAGAAAATATGATCCTGGGGGCTACAAACCTCGGACTCGCCTATGGAACCCCCTAGTCCGGGAAGAAGATATCCCAGAAATATTCCCTCTGTCCCCAACAAGGAGGCTGGAGTTCCCTCCCCCTCTCACCTGCCTGGGATGTGGTGCCCCACCTGGCACACAGCACCTGCCCTGCCATCCCTCCTCTCAACAGGTGAACTGGAAAAGCATCTGGGTCCTCAAAAGGTATTTGTTATTGAGCTAAAAACTCATGGTCATTCTGATTGGATAAACATTTCATCTGTGGTTTGGAGTTCAAGGCATTTGAAGATTAAGAAAAGGTGAGGGGTGCATGATGAGGTTTGTGTTAGACCTGGCGGAAACTCACATCTTATCAGTGCTTGAGTGATGCTTACAAAACAGTGTCATGGTGCTCCCCCAGCTGATCCACAGGACTCCCCCGTGGGCATGGCCAGGCTCGGCCCAAGGTCACACAGCCAGGGCCCGCTCAGAACCAGGTTTGCAGACTCCGACCCCGTAGCCTGTGCGCCACGCTCCACTGCCACCGTCGGCAGGGGCAGCGCCTCCTCTGGTCAGCACACACTCCCGCATTAGTTTCCTAGGGCTGCGGGAACAAATCACCACCCCTCTTGGTGGCTGAAAACACACACTATCTTACAGTTCTGGAGGCCAGCAGTCCAGAATCAGTGGCACTGAGCAGAAGTCAAGGTGTTGGCAGGATCGCTCTCCTCCTGGAGGTTCTGGGGGAAAATCTATACACCTGCCTTTTCCAGCTTCTAGGGCCGGGTTCCCTGCATCCCTTGACTCGTAGCCTCTCTCTCCATTTTCAAGGCCAGCAGGGGAAGCATCTTGCTGCAGGAGTCCCATCACCTGTGGTCTGTGGTCTGTCCCCTTCTGACCCCTCTTATTAGGATACCTGTGGTTGCATTTAGGGTCCACCTGGATAATAACCTGGGGTCATCTCCCCATCTCAAGATCCTTAACTTAATCTCACCTGCAAAGTGTCTTCTGTCATATAAGGTGACATTCCAAGGTTCAAGGGATCAGGATCTGAGCATCTTTGGGGGGCTCAGCCCAAGCGCATGTGCACACACTCACACACACGCGCGCACACACACACACACACGCACACACACAGTTTTTGTAACCCTACAGTTTGCCAGAACTATTCAGTTCACTGGTAGTGACTTCCTCTTTCTTCCCTCTAATTATGGAAAGCTGACTTCAATATCCACCTTGAATGACTCCTCCCCCACTGAGTTTTCCAAGAATGGCCTCCCCAGAAACCTGGACTTCAGCAATTCTTCAGAATTCCTATAGGATTGGTGTCATCAGAACCCCAGCATTTAGCACTTTCCCCAATGCATTTGTTAATTTTTAGCTTCAAAAAATAGAACTTGATTTTCACACACTACACATTCACTGAGAAAAGTCAGAAAAAGAGAAGAGCAAAAAGGAATGAAAATCACATATAATCCTATTAACCAGAGAAAACTGCGGTTTAACATTTTCCCTTATATCCTTCCATTCTTTTTTCAGTGCTAATCTACACACTGAAAAATAAATTAAACAACAACAACAACAACAACAACAACAACAACACTTTTTTGAAACATCTTTTGGACTCTGAAGCCAGATATCCCGATTCAAATTCCAGCCAGCCACTTACCATCTGTGCAACTTTTGGCAAGTTACTTAACCCCTCTGTGCCTCAGTTTCCTTATCTGTAAAACAGAGGAAATAATAGCACGTACCACAGAGGGCAATTATGATGATGAGTTAATGTATAGAAAGCACTTAGGACTGTGCCTGGCACATGGCAAATGCCATGTAAGCGGGAGCTGTCATTACCATTATTATTATATGTATAAGGGGACATCTGTTCAGGTTGATAAATAACTTTGGCAGCATAATTCCCAGCTGCCTGGGGCTCCCCGGTTGGAGGCACTCTCACTGATTTAACCTCCTCTCCTGTTAGGCATTTAGGTTGTTTCCAGTCTTTCTTCCTTCTGTAAACAACTACGGGATAAACACCCTTGAACAAACACCTCTGCACACATCTTTATTTGTTCTTATAAATTCAACTGCTGAGTCACAGATCATACATATTTCGGAGCTTCTGATACATTGCTGTCAACTTGCCCTTCATAAAAGTCACACCCGTTTACCCTCCCATGTGCAGCAGAGAGGCATGCTCGTCCCCAGGCGCACTCAGTGATCTGCATGCCTCTCCCTTCCTCCAGCAGACCGTGCCTCCCTACCCGTCTGAGCAACCCCGCCCCTACACTGAGACACCCCAGCAAAGCTCTGAAGTTTACCGAAAGGGACGAAAGGGACGAACTGGAAATGAGGATTCAGGGTCTGCTTTTCAACCTCCCGGGGTAAATCTATGCTTCATTTCCCCGACCAATGCTGACAATCAAATGCTGTTTAAATGTAGTCTATGAAATCGTGCTGATTCCATGCATTAAAATGACACCAAAATCCAGAGAGAAAGTTTTGCTTTTTAATCGCGCATCAAGTATAGTTTAAAAATTTCCAACATTCAATACCGAGGCTCCCAAGGGACCACTTCAGAGCCCATATCTGCCATTTAGAGCTCTCCCTGACTCCAAACCATTTTGGAGACATGTCGTTTGAATAAAAAGGCACCCAAATCATCACCTTTCTACCTGCAAATAGACTAATGTCCCACTTTCCCACATCACACTAAGAAATAAAAAAGCACTTGCTACAAAAGGCACCATGAGTCTGACCTCTGAGTGTTGCAGTGAGCTCGTGTGCGGGCAAGGCAGTCCACTGGGCTCCTTCTCGCCATGCTAATAATGCAGGCAGGGTCATTACTCTCATTTCACTGATGAGGAGACTGAGGCTCAAAGAAGTTAAGGATTTGCTCAGGAGCAGAGAAGAAGGGAGGAGACCCTGAAACTCACATCCTCTGCTACCCAAATCCCTGTCCTCCCCAAGCCTGCAAGACACTGTGAGGGAGTCCGGAAAGTGCATTAGTCACCCGTGTAGCCTCCAGAGACAGCCCCTACCACCCCACCCCTTCTCTCTGGAACAAAAAGGCACTCTCGGGCTAAGCATGACAACTCACTGGCATCCTTCCAGCTGCACATGTGAGGGTCACCTGGCTTTCTTCACCTGGTGTCAGAACTGTGGATGGCCAGCTGGCAGGGCCCAACCTCAGATGTCATGCCCCCACCTTGTCCCATAAGACAGGAACCTGAGGCCTAATCAGGGGCCCCCAGAGGCACATCTCAGTTAGCCCTAGATTGTGTGGAGAACCCAGAGAAGAAACTGAAACATCCCAGAAGAAGGGCATCAGGAGACTGGAGAAAAGGGGTTGGGGAGGCCCCAGGACACTGAGGGGGCAGCTCAGGGACGGCAGCCCCATAGCCGCCATTCGCTGACCGCCTGCCTGATGAGACACACAACACTTTACACCCACTCCCACATCTAACCGCTCAAGAGCACGACCTGGGGAGGTACCACGATGGTCCCATTTTACAGATGAGGGAAAGTGAAGTATTGAGCAGCCAGAAGAATGGCCCAAAACCAGGCAACTGGAATGCATGGAACGACCGAGGGCTCAGGACGCTGGTATGGAAGCCAGCTTCACCTCTTCTCGGCTGTGTGATGTGAGGAAGTGACTGACCTCATTGGTAAAATGGGCACCATGAAATGGGAGAATGCGAAAACTATAAGTAACTAAATAAAAATTAGTTTAACCAAAAATATTCAGCGAAACAATTTCCTAATGCTGACATAGGGGCAGAGATTGGAGACCTCTAAGAAATTATCCTGGTGATATGGCTGATGGGTGGGCTATGTGAGGCTGGACTGCCAACAACTATTGAGCACCTGCTGTATGCTGCCACAATAAACTGGCTACAACCCTGTGACCTATTTATCATCCAACGGGGAGACGCTTCAAATTCTCACACATGCATGTGAGCAGGGATAAGGCAGTGTGGGGACAGATCCAAACTTCCTAGTGGCCAACTAGTCAGGGCAGGTGGAGTCCTCTATTATAGGGACAGCCAAGATCCAGGAGCCAGAGGGGAGACGAAGCCCACGAAGTGCCTATTAGAGCCAGGTCCCAAACGGGTATGTCACCTGTGCTATTTCAGGGAGTCTCACACCAACTCGCAGAGGGAAAGGTCAACGGTTCCATTTCTGAGAAGAAAACACTGAGGCCAGAGGTTAAGCAACCTTTCTGAATCACACAGCTGGCCAGTGGTGGGTCTGGGACTTGAACCTAGACCTGTAGGACAGGGAAGAGGAAACGAGGGAGTTGGAGAGAGGGGATGGCTGCAAAGACCACAAGACAGTGACTCAGGTGACAAGTCCTGGTAAGAGGTACAACTGTGATTAATGACAGGGACCCAGGAAATCCTGTTCTAGCCTGGCCAGGGGCTTAGAGAGTTGGCCAGAACTGGGAGAGCCTGTGCGATGAGGGAGGACGGGCCTTGACCCCTGTACCCAGAAGATGAGTGCACACTGTAGGGGACCCCAAAGCCTTGACCCTCTCTGGAGCTCCACACATGCCTCCTGAGAGGTCTTCCTCCAGGCCCTCCTGGGGCTGGAAGAGGAAGGGGAGGGCCCAGGAGGTCTGTCCAACATGCAAAGTGCTAAAAACCCATGGGGCTGGAGAAAATGCTCCCTTAGGGCATTAACAAGTTCAGTCCCCTGTGCAGTCAGGTGGGCGGGCCTGCCTCGAGGGAGCTCTAGGAGGACAAGTTGGGAAGAGATGGCAGGAGGTGCCTGACCCATGGCTAACTGGGCTCGGATCGGGCACTTCTGAGCACCTGATGGCCGGGGTTTCCGGTGTTCGGGAACGGGCCCACCTTCTAGTCTCTAAGAGCCTGCCACTGAGCCAAGGAGTGGCCAGCCACTGTTGCTTTAACACACACTCACTTCCTGAAACCTCACCTGACCTCCCCAACCCCAAACACACACACACTCCAGGCCCACCAGCCTCCACTTCACTCCACATCACTCCCAGGTCAAGGTTCTCTCACACCCCAGGGCCTCTTCATGTGCTGGTCCCTCCATTCTTCAGCTTTTAATGCCACCTCCCTCTCCATTAATAGAAATTCTGTCCTTTAAGGTCCAGTTCAAATGTTGCCCCATGCTAAAATCTCTCTGCTCCCTCCCTGTCCCCCACTCAGACTCAAATTTGTTTCCTGAGTGCACCCCCATACTGCTGCCCCCTTCCATCTTATAAGGTCCTCGAGGTCAGGGACCAAACCTCCCAGATGCTAGAGGACATTTACTGGAATCCATGTGTCCATTCAGGACACACTGATTATGCACCTCCACCACCCAGGCCCTGGTGGCACCCTACTGTTTCCCTTTCCTGGTCCCTTCCCCCTGTCCTAGTCTCTCCACAACCCCTACCACAGAAGCCACCTGTGCAATTTGCCCTTCCCGCCTAGGAGAGTGTTCCACCCTTCACACCCATGGCCCCCTGTCCTCGCTCCTTCTTGCCTCCTCCTCTGGGCATATCTAGTGTCCTCTGTTGATCTCCGGCCACAGCCCCTGGATGCGGTTTCCAGCATGGTGTCTGGCCACTTCTCCAGAGGGGCCCCCAAGACTGAGAGTCCCCAGTCATCACGGTCCAATCCGATCTGGCTTCCCACTTCAAAGGCCACTTGGCCTCTAATCCCAGCAGGAAACTTCTCCTCCGGGGAGAGGCACTCAGTCGGTCAGGAGGAGCAGGGATAAGAGGCCATGACCGACCGACAGCGAATGGAGGCCAGGGGCTCTAAGCCCCCTTTCCCCTTCGGGGACCTGCCTGGAGCTCCGCTACTCGGAAATGCCAGAGGGTCGCTCCCCGGACCCGGGCTCCGGCCGCACACGCTCCACACGCCCGCGGATAGCAGAGCCGGGCGGGGCCGGGCCGGGCCGGGCACGGGCAGCGCACGGGCTCGGGATCGGCCGGCACCCGCCCTCCCTCCTCATGCCCGAGCCCGAGCCGCCCGAAGCCCCGGCCGCCGCGCCCCGCTCCCGCCCCGCCGCGGACAGCAGCGGGCGGCGAGGGCCGGCGGTACCTGTCAGCAGCTCGATCTTGTGCCCCAGCACCTTCATCGCGGCGCCCGGCGCGGCCCGGCTCGGGGCTGCGGCGTCGGGGGAGAGGAGCGCGGGAGGCGAGGAGCCAGGCGGCCGGAGAGCGAGGAGCGGAGCGGAGCAGCCGCCGGAGCCAGAAGCGCTGTCGCCGCCCCCCGCCCTCCCCCCAGCCCTGCGCCGCGCTCCCCCCTCCAAACGCTTTAAAGAATCCACCAATTGCACCACCGCGCACCCCTACAAGGCGCCCGCCGCCACCTGGTCGGGGTGAGCTCCGGGAGGCGGAGGGAGCGCGGTGGGTGGGTGCGGGTGGCACCCAGGCGGCGACGGGAGGGGCCGCGCGCCCGCCGCTGGAACAAAGAGGCCTCGCGCCCCTCGGTGTCGCGGCGGGGGCGGCGCGGGCCACGGCGGGGCCGCGGCCCTGGGGGTCCCCGCGTCTGGCGGGAAGGCGAGGAGGAAGAGCCCGGGTGGGGTGGGGACGGTGCGGGTGCCGCCCTCGCGTCCGCGAAAGGTGGCCCCAGCGACAAAAAGCCGGGCTCGCGGGTCAGGGGTCGTGCGCTGAGGCTGCTCCGGGGCCGAGGGCGGGCGGAGGGACAGGGGAAAAGGGCCGAGGGTGGTGCCGACTCACCGGGGCGCCGCGAGCGAGACAGACGCGCGGGCGGGAGCCGGGCCTCGCCTCCGCCGCCGCCGACGCGCGGTGCGGCTGTCGGCAGCCCGGGGCCTGCACCGCGCGCCGCTGCTGGGGGCGGGGGCCGCGCGAGGGCGCGCCCACGTGGGTGCGGTGGGCGTGGGCGCGCGGCCCGCGGGCTGGGCCGGACCCGGGACCTGTCCCGGGAGGCGGTGCCCGCCGCTCAGCTTCCGCCTCCCGCCGCTGTGGCAGCTCCCGTGAGTGGGCAGGCGGCCAGCCCAGCGCCGCGGCACCGGAGCCTAGCGGACACCCTCCGGGGAGGGGGATCCTCACCCCCGCTCCTCACCCCCCGGGGGCTCCCGGAGCAAGGGTCTCCGCCGCTCGGACTCCTCAGGCTGCGGAGGGAGGCCCCGCCTGTACCCCGGGTCCCCTCGGAAACCCGCGGCATCAGGTTCCTGGGGCAGGGGGCGGCCTCTGCCTCAGTCTTTGTTTAGATTCCCGAGGGGAACCCCAGCCGCGAGGAAGAAACACCCCTCCCCACCCCTTTCCGCCGCTCGGAAACTGCGAGGGAAAAGTCCTGGGGTGTCTGGAAGAGCTAGGTTCTCAGGGGCCCTTGGGGCGTTTCTCCCTCCCCGCGCCCGTCTCCAGAGCCCGAGGGTTTACTTGGGGGAATTCACAGGAGTGACCGTCTCCTGGAAAAACTGTTCTGGGCCCCCAGTTGGGGCGAGGTCCTTGTTCCCCTCAATTCACCTCCATTATCTCAGCGGGAAAGGAAACTGGAGACCCCTGTCTTCCTCACTCTGGGCGTTATTCCCACCTGTCACCCCAAAGGAGTGAACGCCAAAGCCCCTGCGTGGAGTCCTACTGTAGGGAGAATGGAAATGTAATGGCCTGAAAACTTTTACTTGGGCAAAACAGCTCAAGAGGAGGGCTCCAGGGCCTGAGATTCTATTCTGGCCCTGCCAGTGGCCTTGGGCGGGGCTCCGCCCCTCCCGGATTCCAGCCTTTTCTCTGTGGAGTGAATGTGTTGGACCAGGCGTTGGGCAGGTCCAGGACAGCAGTGGGGTGGAGAGTCAAGAGGGTCCTGCTGGGGCCTCTCCAACCCCCTTCATCAGACCTTTATCTCGTCTGGTTTGTGGTGAGGTCCCTGCTTTTCCCCAGCTCCCGGCTGTGGGGGAAGCTGCTGTGGTATTGAATTAGGAAATCACCAGTGTTGATTGAGGAAGCTGATAGGATTTGATGGCTCCAGATGGGGTACATGGTCCTGTTTGGGGTGCAACATATAAACTATATAGGAAGCAGCAAGTTTGGGTTCTCCTTAGAGCTCTGGGGCTCACCTTGGGGGAAATCCTTGCCTCTCAATTTCTTCTTTTGTAAAGTGGAGGTGAGGAGGTCAGTGGTGACAGAATGAACTTTCATATCCAAAACATCCAGGATGCTGTAGTTCTGTATATATAAGTCAGAGCCAGTCCTTAAGTACACAGGCTGGTCCTACGATTTCCTGGCCATTTGATGTCAGTAAGTTACTCACCTTCTCTGAGCCTCCTACTGTCATACTCAGTGGAATTGGGACGATGCTGACCTCATATGGTTCCTGTAAGACTTAAATGATGGAACATAAAGAAAGTGCTTAGTATAGTGCCAAGCACATGGTTGAAGTGTTCTATTATTGTTCAACTATTATGATTGATGATGAAATTGTTATTACTACATTAGAGTCTTTCGGGCTTTCTTGAGTTCTGTCCATTTCAATAATTTCATACCCAGTCATTAAACAAAACGAATTGTTAATGTTCTAATAACATAATTCGCGAGGCCTGGCCTTTTCTGAATTCCTCGGAGGAATACAGGCCTCAGGAGGATGTGTAAGGCTGCCAAATAAAAGCTTTGAAAATCTGACACTTCTGCCCACGTGTGGAATGGCGTCTGCCATGCCCTTGAACTGATGCGGACAACCCATTTGGCTCAGATAAGTCATGAACTCCAAGGGGGCGTTCAGATGGGTCAGGTTGCAGATTCGAACTCTCAAAGTGGAGACTTAATAGGTGATAAAAAGATACGGCTATTAGAATGGTTATTAGAACACCTGTCTCCCGGGGGGCTACTGCAGCAAGCAAAGCTACTCAGGGAATAGGCAGCTAGAGGGGCCCTGGCCCCTTCTGGAGGAGCCAGTCATGCCTGGCACGAGTCCCCACTGAATCAGCAGAAAGGCAAGCTCTCAGTCCCTCCTGCTCCTGGGTGCTTCATCTCTGCAAGGGAACATGGCATTTGCGGGCAGGCTGGACGGCAGGAGCACGGCCGTTGGCTGGCACAGGGGGCCTCTAAGACGTGTCCCCCAGCCTTGCTCCCGGTTACCTAGCTCCTGATTCCCTGCCCAGGTTGCCGCCTTCTCTGGACTTCCCTTTTCCCATCTGTGGAACAGGCAGCAGACGGGCCTGCACCACGTCCGGAGAGGAGACATGGCCTTTCTGAAGATCTCTCTGACCTTCATTTCCCCATAAGGAGACTTGGACTAACGTCCCAGGAGAAGGGCTTCGTTGAAAGGAGGGTGGGCAGCTCTCAGAATCTCCAGAGTCAGGCCTGACGCTGCAGCATTGGTCTGGTGTCAACACCACTGCCACCCCAGCCAGCGCTGCCCCTGAGCAGACACTGGACGTCGCCTTTGGGATCACGGCTGCCTCAGAAGCCGGGGGCGGTGCCACTGCTGCCTCCTGGCCGGGATGAATTCTGTGTGGTTTTGGCTTCCCTGTATCGCCAGTTTCTAATTCAGTCAAAAACTGGGTGTGTCTGCATTTACGACAATGTGGACGAATCTTGAGACCATGATGCTAAGTGAAATAAGTCAGAAGGAAAAGGACAAGAATTGTATGATTTCATTCATATGTGGGCTATAAAACAAAAAGCAACAAATGAACAACAACAAAAAAACAAATATAAAAGCAAACTCATAGATACAGACAACAGTACAGGTGTCGCCAGAGAGGAAGGGGACTGGGGGGAGAACGCAGAAGGTAAAGGGGGTAAAATGTATGGTGACGGAAGGAGACTAGGCTTTGGGTGGTGGGCATACAGTAGAGTAGACCGATGTAATGTTAGAAAGTTGTAATTTATATAACGTTATTAAGCAATGTTACTCCAATAAAAAAAGAAAGGGCGTGTCCAATTGGAGGCATCCAGATCAGCTATTCTGCCAAAGCTGCAAGGGAGGCTGGGCAAAGGTGCTCTCCGATCCTCTAGTGGGAGGTGGGCTCTGCCCCGCAGAAAGGGTGTGTCAGAAGCTGGTGGTTGGAAGAGTGACCAGGGCTCACAGGGGACTTGTCGTGAGACTGCTGTGAGATGACGCGTGTGGGCGCTTAACTCGGAGCCTGGCGTGAAGGGAGCGCGCGATCCCTGAGATTCATACCACACCACAAACCCAGTGTCAACCGGTGGTGCTTCCTCAAACTTCAGTCTTTGATTTTTCAGCAGGTGAAAGACAAAAGGACCTTGAAAACAGTATGGCGTGCTGCCCTTCCAGATACAGAGGCAGCTCCGGTCCCGTTGCCAGGAGGACAGGTGACTGGGTTTTTCCATTGAGGTGATGAATTGGGCTGAGTCACCATCCCTCTCCAGTCCCCTCGTGACCATGACTGGGAGCAAGTAAAAAGAACTAGCAGGTGAGATCTGGGGTGCAGATGAACCTGGGGCCATGGCGGCTTCCTCTCTCGGCAGGGGAAGATAAGGCAGGAACTGTCCCCCTCCCCACCAGCACTCCCCACTCACTAATCATGAGTTCAAGGGCCTCAGGGAGAGAAAAGAAGATTCTTTCTGTTCTTCTATAGGATTGGTTGAGTGCTTTCTTGGTGTCAAGCCCTGTGCTATGGGGTGCATCGGAGAACCAGAGCTGACCAAGGCATTGACCTTGCTCTTAAGGTTTATGCAAGGCGGAGGAAACCAGCTTAGAGTCCCTTAACCTAGGTACTGGGCAGACTTTGCTCAAATGTGTAATTTAGATTACTATGCAGTACTGCGGGGGATTGGGGTGGGGGTCAGCAAGGGCTTCCCAGAGCTTGCAGAGAGGTGGAAAGTCAGTAGATGGAGATGGGAAGGAGAGTGATTGGGAGAAGCACCATCCACCCACCCACCCACCCATCCATCCATTCATCATACACCAGGTCAGCCAGGCCCCATGCTAAGCTCTGGGAGGCATGCTGCAGTCCTGCCCCCTGACAGAAGCTCCTGGATTGGGGTGGAGAATGCAGATGGTAAGGAAACTGGAATGAGGAAGTGGGCAGGGGTGAGTTCCTGGCCTCAGCCAGGTTCTGGAATTTCACTAGCTACCAGATCATCTGCTCCTTGCTTCTGGGCCACCCTGGACCACTAGCTATATGGACACTCCCTTTCCACCATAACATGTAAGACCCTTCTTCTGCAAGGCCAGGCCTTTGCTTTCTGGGTAACTCTAGACACCCCACTATCTCCTCACCCATCCCAGAGGACAGCAGAACTGCCTCCGCTTCCCTTTGAAAAAGCCCCTTTACGTGCCCCGGAAGCTTTAGCAGACACATGGAGCCCCAGTTTGCACTGAGTCAAAGCAATGCGTCAATCTGGTTTTTAAAAATTCTGATTGTCATATATAATAAATGCAGAAAATTGTAAAATGCAGAGGGAAAAATAAGTCTTCATAATTCCATTGCCTAAAGATAACATTTTGGGGTTATATTCTTCAGCGTGTGTGTGTGTGTGTGTGTGTGTGTGTGTGTTTCCCCAAAAGGAATCACACTGCCCTTATTTTTGGTGCTCTATCTCTTTCACTTGCCAATATATCATGAACATTTACTCTGATAAAAATTATTCTTCTACAATATAATTATAATAGCTGCACAGTCTGTATTGTGTAGATGTTTCATTATTTTCTAGGCCAAGCCCATATTGTTAGGCATTTAGGATGTTTCTACTTTTTCCTTATTGAAAACAAAGTTGTAAGCAATCCCCCGAAAGATGCTACTTTGCCCCCCGTCTTTTGGATGACCTCCTAAGGCCACTCTGCAGCACCCCGTTGCCTGGCTACTTGGTCTCTGACCTCTGCCAATGCCAGTTCATCCAGCCTAGGAAGGAGACCAGTGCACGCTGAAAACCCCAAAAGTCTTCACAACTACGCTGATTCTTGGGAAGATCCTGGGGAAGGAGTGGAGTGGTTACCAGCCCCACCTTCCCGACTGTGCAAAGCTCACTTTGAGGCCTGAAGTTTTGATCTTGTACTTGTATTTTTAAGATGACACCGCTGGGGGAAACTGCATGAAGGGTACACAGGACCTCTCTGTACTTACATGCAACTTTCTGCAAATCTATAATCATTTCAAATAAAAAGTAAAAAAAAAAAAAAAAAAAAAACCCAAGACCACTCTCAAGCTCAATTTGCTGGAAGGACTCCCAGGACTCAGAAAAGCCTTTATTCCCATGGTTACTGTTTATTGTAATGAAAGGACGCAGGTTAACATTGGTCAAGAGAAAAGGTGCATGAGCAGAGTCCAGGAGACTCCAGGCACAAGCTTCCAGATGCCCCCCTCCCAGCAGAGTTGCAAGGGGACCCACTTAATTCTTCCAGCACCAATGAACGACTATGCGTGCAAAGTACCAACCAGGGATGCTCACCTAAGCCTTGGGCTGCAGAAGCATGCAGCACCTGAGTGACTGACTTTGGCTCCTCCGTCTCCATGCTCCAAGAAGTCAAACTGATACAGCCTGGCCAGGTCCTCAGACATTCAAAACAGGCCTCCCCACACTATTAGTGCAAACCCATACAGAATAGCCCAGGGCCTTGGACATGCAAAACCACGCCTATGGGGCAGGATATTCCAGGGCTGAGAAGTTATCTCCCAGAAGTCATCAAGGGCCAGCCCTTTCTTCGGAGTGTGCAGCATTTGAACAACTCAAGCTTGCTGCGTTAATCCCTTACTGCACAGATAGCAACCATTTATTTTGCCATATGCACATGTAAACCATCCCCAATTATCAACATGGTTTCAAAAGAGAAAGGAGGATAAACTCCATGAAGGTAGTCCAGATGTCATGTGAAACAAGTCAGCTCCAAGAGAAAACAGTTGGCACCTTGCCAGCTTAGGCGATGAGGGGAGGAGCCAGGAGCCACCTACCTGATGTGCGCGTTTCTCTTGTTGTCCATAGAACTTTGCTCCCCGCCTCAAGGAACAGATGAGCTGAGAGGCTCCTGCACTCGCTCTGGTTCAGAGGTCCCTGCTCGTGGGAAGGACCTGGCCCTGATCGGGGTGGGAGGGCTCAGTCTGGGACGTGTTGTCCAAGCCAGCTCGTCCTCTCTTTTCTTGGGCCTTGCTGCTTTGCAGCTTATCCTGGGAAGGAAAAGTCTGTTCTTTCTTACAAATGCCCTGGCCCCTGTCCTAGCCCTGATCCCAGGCTCCAGGCCCTGCTGAGTCAACTTTAAGTAGACCATCTTCTCTTCTAAGGTCCTGCCTCATCTCATTTTCCTCACTGTTCAGGGTCCATGCGTGGAGCTGAGCCATCAAAAGCCTGGGCTGCTGGCCTAGGGTGAGCCTCATGACAGAGCATCAGATGGCCGAGGGTCCCACCATCTACTCTACTACCTGGGTGACCTTGGTCATTTCCCAAACTTGCAGAATTTCCTCGTCTCTCAAATGATAAAGCTGGGAGGAACTGCTGACTTGATAACTGAAGTGCCCCAGCCCGGGGCCCATTGATTAGTGGCTGTTTCAAGCCAGTGACAAAAAGTGGGGGGTCTGTGGAAAGTCACCTCACAAGGCGATCTGATCATAAATTTTTAACTGGGCAGGTCATGGTGGGTAGTCATGCCCCAGGCCTGTAGATTCATGGGGGAGCCCCTTGTGCATCTAGGTTAACACGCCTGGGAAATGCCGGAGGCGACACCCCTGGAAAGGGTATTAACCCTCAAGAGAACACAGAATCCTGTTAACTATCCTGTAATCTAATCCCCACCTCGCTTTTTCCAGCTTTCTCCAATCTTCCCTATGTCCCTTCCTTAATCTCAAATCCATAAAAGAGGCTGCAACACTGAGATTTTGCTGCCAGGCATGTATTGTCATTTTGGCTCAAATAAACTTATAAAAATTCTCCACTGGTTTGGACATTTCTTACGTCGACAAGACGATGACTTTTGTGGTTCCGAGGGTTGGGCCAGGGGGATTTTGTGATGAGTGCTGTGGGCACAGTGACACATTCAGTCGCCTTGGAAGTGGGTGCTGAGAAGCCAGGGGCTCTTATAGCTTCCGGAACTTGGGGGAGGGAGCACAAATCATGCACAGAGCAGGAGGACACCTGGTGGGGTATCGGTGTGCCATGAGGACTGTTCGCCACAGGACCTTTGCATGTGCATTCTCTCTGCCTTCCACTTTCCACAAGTCCCCTGACTAATCCTGCTTATCCCTGGGGTGTTGATTTAGACCTCACCGGACTCTTTGGTTTCCCTTCTCTGTGCTTCAATTGTTCACACCCTTAATAATAATAATACCAAAGAGAAGAGTCTACCATTTATTAAGACCTTACTATGTGCCAGGCACAGTGCTAAAAGCATTACCACCATATGTTGTCTTGTTTTAGTCTCCCGACCTCTAGAGACCTGTAGCTTTATTTTTCTGATTTTAGATGAAGAAACACATTCAGAAAATAAAGCACATGGCTCGACTTGCCTCCCTTAACCCTGCTCCATCTTCATTCTGGCCTATGGGCTTCCTGAGGGCCAGGGTTGTGTCTTGTTGGCTGTAGGGCCGCAAAATCCAAGCACCGGATCTGCTACATAGACTGGGCTCAAAAGATGGGAGCCCTCCATCCATATTTGTTAAAAAATGAATGAGTGAGTTGAAGAGTGCTTGGCTCACCTTGGACAATCCACAAATACTAGTACCAGTGATGGGCAGAATAACTCTAAGGTGTCCATAACCCAGTACCAGGAAACTGAAAATGTTTCCTTCCTTGGCAGACAGGAATGTAGGTTGCCCAT
Source organism: Rousettus aegyptiacus (assembly GCF_014176215.1). Taxonomy (NCBI): domain Eukaryota; kingdom Metazoa; phylum Chordata; class Mammalia; order Chiroptera; family Pteropodidae; genus Rousettus; species Rousettus aegyptiacus. The sequence continues at coordinate 20,149,614 of NW_023416289.1, forward strand.
GGAGTGAAGGTTGCTAATCAGGTGACTTTATACCAGGGAGATTATCCTGGATCATCTGGGTGAGCCCAATGTCATCACGAGGATCTTTAAAAGTGGAAGAGGAAGGCAGGAGATGGCAGTGTGGGAAGGGCTCGGCAGGAAGGTGTTGCTGGCTTTGGAGACGGAGGAAAGAGGGACCATGAGCCAAGGAAAGCAGACGGTCCCTCGAAGGTGGAAAAGCAGGGAAATGGATTCTTCCCTAGATATTCCTAAAGGAATGCAGCCCCACCAACATCTTGGTTTTAGCCCGGTTAGGCTCATTTCAGACTTCAGACCTCCAGGCCTATAAGAAAATTAACTTGTGTGGTTTTAAGCCATGAATGTATTAATTTTTCACAGAAGCCACAAAACACTAATACGTGCCTTTTCTCTGTGGCCCAGGATCACACTTAGAGGTCATTTATTAAATGATTGTTGAACTGAATAGGATAATTATGGTAAGCACCCCACATGCTATCAGGAAAGATGTGTAAGAAAAAATACTTTTTGTATATTTTGGATTTATCACATCAGAGGCCTAATTGGGAGGTCCCAAGTCTCAAGCTGGGTTAGAGTTCAGTCCTGAGACCAAGTCATGGGCTCAGCGGGTTGGGCTGGGTGGGGTCGCAGAGAAAGACTCCAGGGGCCTTTGAGAGGAAGGGAGCCACTGCCTGGGGGGTGAGCAACAGCTGGGCAGCTGGAGTTGGCATCCTGGACCGCTCAATGGCCTCAAGCTTGAGGGTGCCATCTCTGGGTGCCACACCTGTCACCTCCTTCATTATCAGGAACGCAATGCACTGAGTCTCTATCCCTGATGGGCGAGGTCCCAAGCCCCCTACCAAATTATCCCAACAGCTCTGTCTTAACCAGCTCCTGGCTGGCTTATACATAGTTCTGGAGGCTGCATGTCTGAGATCAGGGAGCCAGCAGGGTCAGGTCCTGGTGAGGGCTCTCTTCTGCATTGCGGACAATTGTTTTCTGACTGTGTCCTCAGATGGTGGAGGACAGGGAGTGGTCTCTGGGGCCTCTTTTATAAAGGCACAATCCTGTTTATGAGGATTCTGCCTTCAAGACCTAATCATCCCCAAAGGCCCCGCCTCCTCATACCATCCCGCTGAGGTTAGGATTTCCACATGCGAAGTTTTGGGGGGACATAAACAATCAGTCCATAACAAGCCCATCATGTCAGGACCAGGATGATGCCAATCTGCCAGAAGAGGGAACAGCCAGCTCTCGTGCGTGCTGGGCACTGTTCCAAGTGCTCAGCCTCCTTAACCCGTAACAGCTTTATGTGACGGGTGCTCTCATTATGCCTATTTTAAAGATTAAGAAACAGGTCTAGAAAGGTAAATAAAGTCAGTTGCCCACTCAAACAGCCAGTAATTGGACAGAACAGGGTCTCTGTTCTTATAGCCTGTGCTCTACTGCCTCTCTAGATGGCGTGATGATCAGGATAATGATGACAGCAATAACACCACCTCATATGGGGACAAGACCTTCCTGTTCACACCCATTCTCATCCTGTTTTCTGTTGTCACAGTGGCTGGTCATTATGACTTGTGCCCCTGGCTCCTGTTTTGGGAAACAGAGCTAGTGATGCCCCCAGCCATTCGAGACAAGGGTGGGATTCCTTCCTTGGTCTCTGGCTCCAAGTCCTAAGTGTTTCTTCCCCCAGCTGCCCCCTGCCTTCCCCTAATGCATTATTTATGGCCCATTACTCACCTCCTGCAGGCACCCAGATGCTGCCTGCCAGAGCTGTGACCTTGCTGTGTCCTCTGGAGAGGACCAAGGGCGGGGGCTCCTACCCCCTCATCTTCCCTTTACTCTCTCTCCACCCTTCGCAGCCTCTTTGGGCCTCAGCGGGCTCCCGGTGTGTGGCACAGCTTGTCCCCTCGTCCCACCCACGAGAACCACCTTGCGAGCGGTTTCCTCTTTGCCTAGCCAGCCGACACATTCGGCCAGCTCCCAGCTTTTTGAGCGAAGCAGTGGCAGCAGCAGAGTCCAGCAGAGTCATCATCGCCTCGATATGGCCCTGGCTCGAGTAGCCAGTGTGTGTGCATGGGTGGGCGGCGCGGTGTGGAGGTTATGCGTGCAGGAGGGCATTGACACACTCCCAGGTGAACACACTTGAGTTGTCTTTTCTAGGTCTTGTAGCAGAAAGCGTAATGAGTAAGGATCTTTTCCTTCTTCCTTTTCTCATGGTAGGGACGGGGAAGAGGCACTTAGGCCTAGAGTTAAGTAAGGTTGAGAGCAGGACACCCAGGGCCTCTGGAGACCACAGCTTTGCAGCCGTGTGACATTGAGCAAGTTGGTTAATCGCTGTGTGCATCGTTTTCCCCACTCCTAACTACCTCGCTGAATCCTTCTGAGGATTCAATGCGACCATGTATGTGAAGCCGCCAGTGCAGGGTCTGAGGGACAGTAAGTGCTGATAAACATCTTTTGATGATATCCCCTATCCTGCTTCCCTTTAGACGAGTTTGGATTCCAGACTCTTGGAAGGAAGAGCACCTTGAAGGGTTGGCTTCTAGGCAGCAGCTGAGTCACCTTCATCTCAATTTCCATGTTTATAAAATGGGCAATAGCTAAATTTAACAGTTGCTTAACATCATGGCTAATGCCATGGAATTCTTGTAAAGAAAAGTGAAAACTGCAGGCAAATACAGAAATCACCATTGGACTGAACTATAACGAGCAAAACTCACTCAAGATCAGGGCTGCTAAAAGTTGTGATTTTTTTCCTTCCTGTCAGTTTCTTTTTTTTTTTAATGCTTAGACTTATTATCTTTTATAATTTTAACACGGGTATAATCATACTATATATACATTTGAAGATACAATTGATACACGTGACAGCTTTCTTTTCATTGGGTTCGTGCTGTATGCTGTCAAGTGCAGCGCTTCACCTCACATTCTCAAGGCGCTGTGCTGACTCACTTCTCCGCGGGGTGCAAACAAGCAGAGGTGCAGGCCTAGGCCCCAGAAATAGCTAGAATTCTGGGGTTTAAGCACAAGAGGGGAATTTGCATTTTTGGGGTTCAAATCCTCGCTTTACAGATGAGGAAACTGAGGGGAATGAAGGCGCTCCTGGTGGGTCTGTCCATCTGCTTTGCATTTCCGGTGCTGTCTGCCCATCTCTGTCCCCAGACTTGACTATCCTTCGTTTGCCCCTCCAGATCTGCCATCCTCCCTTCTCCATCTTCTGTGCCCTGGCGGCTGACTCATGGGTTCTCCATCACTCAGGCTCCTTGCCTTGTGGTTACGGTGGGTTTCATCCATGGGGGACACTGGCAGGAGATAGGAGGGAGGAGGAAGAGGGGTGGGAGTGCTCCCCGGATGCTTTCCCTTCCAGGCCTCGGTTTGGCAGTGGCTTGCTCCTCTCCCGAGGGTCACGGCTCCTCTGGTGGCCCTCTTCTGCAGGCCTTGCTGGTTCTGATCGTGGCTTTCCACTGGGGCTAGTCCTGGGGGTATCACTGTATCCTGATGGTTTCCCTTAACTGTGCCCACACCTCTGTCGACAGCCCCTTCATAAACAAATTCCCTTCACTAGCCCCTTTGAGTGTGCCATCTCTGGGTGCACCCCACTGATACACCATGCTAAGTATGGCCCCTCCTGGTCGCTGCCTGTGCTGTCATCTTATTCTCTTCCCAGCACCGATCGCTGCCTGAAATTGACTTAGGTGTTTACTTTTTGAGCACCTGTCCCTCCCCCTGGATTATGAGCTCCATGAGGCCAAGGCTCTTGTCTGTCCTGTTCACCTCTGTACCTCTAGCACCCAGCACAGATCTCATAGTAGGAGGTCAATCCATGGTCATTGGATTATTGAGTAAATAAACGGCAGAGTCAAACCTTAAACGTGGGTCTTCTGAGTCCTAATTCAGTGTTCTTGTACCTTCTTCCATTCTAGAAGGGAAATAAATGAAAGAGTCTGATATCGGGCCTACTCTGAAATTTATATGCTAGTGGAATGTAATTCTATAACAATAATGACAATATAGTTACCTTGTCCTAGACACTGATCTGGTTCCAGTTACTAATCCCCCCTCCTCCTACAGATCTTCATGGCCACACCAGGAGATAGGGACTACTGACAGATAAGGAACTGAGCCTGAAGACAATGAATTTGCTTGCTTATCCGATCAGGTCAGCCACAGGCTCAAGTGCACGGATAGCAGTAAGAGAAGCCCCACAAAGGAGTGCTTGTCCGTCCATTGCTGTGGCCACAGCAGACCTGGAACACACTGGGCTAGCTCCCTACAAGCATGTGATGGCTGAATGAATTTTCATTGGATGTGGAAGTGTGTGCTTCTGGCAGGGCAAGAAGACACTGGGACGGTGAAGGAGGGCCCTTGTGGGCTGGGGTATCCCCTTCTCCAGCTACTCTGGTGAAGTGCTGGGAGCCTGAGGCCCAGGCTCCCTTCATCTGAAGGATTTAACCCTCCCTGTGGGCTGTTTGAGCACCAAATTCTGGGTATGTCTTCGTGGGAGGTGTGAGGGAGTCTGGTTCACACCCCACCCTCTTGGCACCACGTGAGTGTTGGTTTGGGGGCTGGGTGCTGGTCTATAGCAGTGGTGGGGTGGCCCGAGTCCAGGCCAGGATCCTGGCAGCCTGGCTTACTTGCCTGAGGTTGCGAGGTCAATACTACAGAAGAACTAGGACTTGAACCTGGGGATGATGCTGGAGCTCTGATTCATTTACTTGTGCTTCAGAACAGACACAGCCAGGTGCCTCTGGGCAGCACAGGAATTATGGAAACTATCACTTATTTACCTTGGCTGACAATACACTGGGAAGGACCCATTCGAACTCACCTGCTCCCAGCCATTGTGGCCCAAGAGGTCCTGTGGGTGAGAGATGAGGGTGTCCTTTGTTTTTAGGTCAGATGAGAAAAGGCGCTGGCCGGGAGCATGTCAGGTAGCTTGCCTTCCAGGCAGGACTTGAAGGCAGCTTGGTGCTCTCCCCAGGGGCGGCCCTAGCACACTCTCCCTGTGGGCGTTGCTGATGCTTTTCCTGGGCTGCAGAGAGACGTGCTCTTCACACAGCACATCCCACTGGGGGTGGAAGCTATTTATAGCCAATTCCAGACCCCGGAACACTTGATTCCCAAGCCAGAGCGAGGCCATTCTGATTCCAAGCCACACAACACCGAGGAGGCAGGAAGTGGCGAGGCCTCCGGGCCAGGGTTCTACATTCTAGCTCTGCATATACCAGCCGTGGAGACTCTCGACTGGTCGCTTGGCCTGCCTGGTCCTTGGTTTTCTCACCTGTAAGATGGGGATAACACCACCGCCATTATTTCTGGGTTATTGCAGGGAATATAGAGGGCAATGCACGAGGAACCCCATTTAGGCTGAGACGTGCGTGGTCCAAACTAACACAGCCCACTGACATTCCAACAAGTGCTCGGGTCTCTCGAAGGACACAAAGGGGGTGCAGGCACATATGCCACAGCCACTTCTGCTCAAGTCACCGTCCTCTGAATACTGTACATCAACCATAGGATGCTTATTCTCCTTTCCAAAAATCCTGTGCCTCATCCACGCATGTCTGCCAACCCTTGTCAGGTGCGCACTGCAGCCAGAGCCCAAGTCCAGAAGGCACCGCTCACGGTGTAGCCAATGGACAAGTCGGCACGGCGGCCCTTGTTGACACTTGCCACAGATGTGCTGCCATCGACCTTGGTTCCCTCGGGATGGTTCTTCTCCTCTCTATCTTCCAGAACTTGTCCAGTGATGATAGCGCCCTCCAGCAAGGGCACGGAAGGAAACAGGAAGGAAGGGGGCGGTGTGAGGGCCCTTGCTGGCAGGCCTGGGAAAGCTGGGAACACTCCTACTCTAATACCTGTGTCCTGTCACACAGGGAAAGTGCTCATCACAGGTGAGTCCACGGTTCTCTAAGGTGGCATTTCTAGAACTGCCCAATGGAAAGTCTCTGCTGTAATTTTCCATCAAAGCTAACAGTGGGATTGGAAAATGCTTACAGTCAAGGATGGAAGAACCTGAGACAAAGCCATCCACGCGCCCCTCACTGCTCCCGTGGAACCCGTCAGCCTGGGTGGCCCCTCACAAATAGGATGGGATGGTTCTTGGTACTTTCCAGGTGATGAACCTTTACCTAACTGCAGACCTTAACTGAGCTGAGAAGTCTTATCAGGGACCAGACAGCGGGTCAGTGACGACGTTTTGAAACCAGAACACACCTGGGCATCTGAGCATCCTGGGCAGCGAGGCCCTAAAAATGGAGCAGCCTCCCTCTCCAAGGCTGAGAGCTGCACGGAGACTGAGGCGGAGGGCCGGGTGCGGGTTTGTACAGGGCGCTGTGGCAAGTCAGAAACGCCAGAAACGCAGGGAGAGGGAGAACGTCGTATTAATAAACCAGAGTTCTCAGGGGAAGGCCCGTGTGGCGTAGAATGGAGGGCTTGTGGAAGCCTCTGGGGACGAGGGTGGAATACGTAATACAAGTAAGAACTCTTGCTTACTGGATCCTGAGGCCGTGACTGAGAAATGCCAAGGCTCCTGTTTTGCTGAGGGCGGGAGGCACGTTAGGGCTTGAGTACCGCTCCTAAGACAGCACAGGACAGGCTGGGCCTGAGGCAGGTCCCGACTTCCCCACTCAGGGCCAACAGGGCTGCCTGTCCAGACGCCCTCACACCTCAGTCAGGGCCTGGCTGAAGGAGCCAGCGTTTCTGCTCCTGGTCACCAGCTTCATTCTGTTTCTTGGTGGAAGGTTCCTCTCGAGGGTTGAATTGTGTCCCAAAAAGATATGCTGAAATCCTAACTTTCGGTACTTGTCAATGTGACTAGATGTGGAAACAGTGTTTGCAGAGGTAATGAAGTTAAGAAGAGGTCATTAGTGGGCTCTAATCCAATAGGACTGGCATCATTATCAGAGGGAAGACGATGCAGAGACATGCAGGAAGAATGCTGTGACGACAGAGGCAGAGATTGGAGTGATGCATCTGTAAGCCAAGGAGCCCCGAGGATTGCAGGGGGTAAGAAAGGACCTCCCTAGACCCTTGGGAGAGGACCTGCCCCTACCAGCACCTTGATTTCAGACCTTTATTCTCCAGAGCTGTGAGAATATATTTCTATTGTTTCAAGCCATCCAGTTGGTGGTACTTTGCCAAGGCAGCCCTAGGAAACTCACCTGGTGCTCCCGACATGAGTGTGTGTGAGCCTTGTCTGAAGCGCTTTTCCTGGGCTGGCCCAGTGTACCTGCCACTGGCCGGAATTAAAGTGCCCACAGAGCCTTTCCCTGAGGAAACTGCACAAAGCACAGCTTAGACAACTGAGTTCTACACACAAGCCAGCCTTGGTTCTCTATCTGTAAAGAGCGGCTGGAGTAGAATCAGCTCTATCCAAAATCTAATTTGCTTTGGATTTATACTGTGCACCCCCCCTCCCCACCCTAATCGGACAATAAAGAGCCAGGGGACTGTCAATTCTTGAGAGCTGGCCTGGCCAAGTATGAGGCAAGGGCCCCGAGGACTGAAGGGAGGTGCCTGTCCCATGGGTGTGCAGCCTAGAAGGTCACACAGGGCACCTCCTCTCTGAGGGCATTTGAGGAGGCCTGCAGCACCCTGGGTCAACATTTGGCTGGCTTGGCTTCTCTGGCACTAAGGACAAATTAATTCCTAACATAAATCCAGCCCCTGCTCTGAGCTGGCTGTCCTGTGAAGCTTTCCCACATGAATCACATCTTCGGCATCAAAAGCCCTGAAGTGGAGGCATTTTTATATGGAGGCTTTTACTTACTCTATTATTTATGATATTGCCTCTATTAGCTTCCTTTCTTTCTGAGATTTAAGGGGCTAACTCCATTTTCTCTTTCCATGCTCCAAAAGCATGCAGTGTTGAAACTGCAACAAAGAATTAGTCAGTAGTTGGGGATTCTAATAGTTCACTGTTTACTTAGGCAACAGGAAGTTTAGGAGGGATAAAAGTAAAGTCTGGCCCCAAGGTCAAAAACAAACCAGTAACACAAGAACAGGACAGAAGAGGTGTGACAAAAGAAGATTTTTAGGTGTTCAGTTCATTTCTGGCTTAATGTGAGATTCTCAAATATGCTGATCAAATCTGCTTTAATATCCAGAATGTATACTGAAGGCCTAAAACTCAACAACAACAAAACCTTTAAAAACCTGATTTAAAAATGGGTGAAAGACTTGAAATAGACAGTTCTCCAAAGGTAACATACAAATGTCCAATGAGCACATGAAAAAAATGCTCAATGTCACTGATGATGAGGGAAATGCCAATGAAACCTACAATGAGATATCACCTCACACCCATTAGATGGCTACTATCAACAAAACCCAAAGAACAAGTGTTGGCAAGGATGTGAAGAAATTGGAATGTTTGTGCGCTGTTGGTGGGAATGTAAAATGATAGAGCCGTTACTATAAACAGTACGAAGACTCCTCAAAAAATTTAAAATAGAATTGTCACATGATCCAGCATTTTCACTTCTGGGTATACTTCTCAAAGAATTGAAAGCAGGGTCTTAAAGATATATTTGTACCTCTATGTTCCTAGCAGCATTATTCATAATAGCTAAAACAGAAGCAACCCAAGTGTCCACTGATATATGAATGGAGAAACAAAATTTTCAGTTAAAAAAAATTTTTTTATAGCACAGCAATGAATAGAATCTACAATGACTAAAATCTGCAAAACTTCTGTGGGAAGGAGCTACTTTTTCTGACTGTTTAATGTTTCTACAGGATTTTACACATTAGTTTTTTGATCACCAAGAGTGCAGAATTTCTCATGCACATTTGTATCTCCAATAGCTAGAATAACCCCTGACATATATTTACCATTTTGTTAAAGGATTTTATGTAATTAAATCAGCTTTGATTTAGGCCATTTATATGTTTTATATTTTTTTAAAAATAGAAAAAATAAAACTACACTTGATTTCCTTCTGAAATATTACATAAACTCTTGTTAAATGTAAACATCACAAGTTGGATTAAATTGTCACAGATTTGTTTTCGTGGATAATATCTTCGTTACACTGTCAGCTGATTCACATACATCCATACACTGTCAGCTGGTTATGCCACTTGGAATCAGTTGCCTTGCTGTTCTAATACAGGCTTACTTTATCTTATTGGGCTTTGCTTTATTGCACTTGATAGGTGTTGCGGTTTTTACAACTGGAAGGCAAGACCTCGAACAAACAGCAGCATGATTAGGACTTGCTTTATTACAGTGGTCTGGAACTGAAATATCTTCGAGGTATGACTGTACTGCTTTAACCACTCCTTGGTGTCTCAGCTAAGAAGGCCTGTCTCGGTTCCACCTGGAAATCCACCACCGTACAATGGAAAATCGTTCAGCCTTAAAAAGGAAGGAAATTCTGACACATGCTACAACATGGATGAACCTCGAGGACATTATGGTAAGTGAAATAAATCAGCCACAAAAAGACACTGTGTGATTCCGCTATATGAGTTGCTTTGAGCAGTCAAATTCATTGAAACAGAAGGTGGAATGTTGTTTGGCAGGGGAGGGGGTCGGTGGGGGGAATGGGGAGTTATTGTTTAATAGCATAGTTTCAGTTTTATAAGGTGAAGCTATGGAGGTGGATGGTGGCAATGGTTGCACAACATTGTGAATCTATTTGATGCCACTGAACTGTACACTTAAAAATGGTTAAGATAGTAAATTTTATATGTATTTTACCACAATAAGAATTTTTTGGAAAAGCAAATACCCATAAATCGATTATCTTACAATTCTGAAGCTCAGAAGTCTAAAATGGGCCAGCAAGGCTGCATTCCTTCTGGAGGCGCGAGGGAGAACACATTTCCTGCTTCTTGCAGCTTCTCAGGGCTGTCCGCATTGTTTGGCTTGGAGCCCCCTCACCCCTGTCATGGCATCACCCCAACCTCGTCTTATGTCGGCACATCTTCTCCACTCCATGTCTCCTGCTGTAACTGATCACCCTGCCTCCTTCTTAGAAGGAGCTTTATGATTTGATGGGGCCCACCTGGCAATCCAGGAGCGTCTCCCCATCTCAAGAACCTTCACTTCATCTCACCTTTCGCCACGCATGGAAAGAATGTCACAGGTTCTGAGGATTAGGATGTGGCCATTCTGGGGAGGCTATTAGGCTGTTTTCACAGTTTCCCACAGAAATCGTCACATGAGTATATGGGATGCTGGTGCAATGGCTTCAAATATTGAAAACAGAGATAGCCTAATGTCTGCCATTTGGGTTCTGGCTGAACGGCGAGACGTGCTATAGAATATTATGCAGCCATAAAAAGCATGAGACAGATGACATGGTGTATTGTTGAATGAGAGATACGGATTTCAGAAATTCATAACTCATTTGTTCAACAAATATTTTCAATGTCTATCACATTCCAGGAGCTCGGAACACAGTAATGAATTAAACAGGAGGCATTATAATCCCTTTCTGTATAGAATATATAATACGTGTATGCATTTCCATTATAGATTCTATACAGAAAGGGAAAAAAAGGTCTCCTCTGGAAAGCAAACACTAAATTGTTAACAGTGGGAGAGGAAGAGCCAGCAGTGAAAGTGATAAAGATCTACCCTTTCCCTTTGTGAGTGTTTTCACAGTGTTTTATCTTTTTCAACAAATATTTCTTATTTCTCCTCAAAAATTAAGATAAACAAAGGTATAGTTATCAGGACAAGGTATCTATTATCTAATCCCATTTCATAATGATGAAACCGTCCATCTGAAAAACAGAAAGAAGGAAGGAAGAAAAAGATGGAGGAAAGGGAGGAGAGAAAGGGGGTAAATAAGAAAGGAGGGAAGGAAAGGGGAAGAAAAAGAAAGAACAAGCTGATTCATGTTAACTTGGAGAAGGCAAGGCTCATGGGGCGCCTAGCCAAGCCTCTCATAGAGCAGAGCGTCCCTCCCTCCCCTAGCGGGAACTGGCAGCTTCTGCAGATACAAATCGTTATATCCTCTCCTATGGCACCCGGCCCTGTGCCTGTACATGGCAGGTGATGAGTGACATATTGTTGACAAGCCAAATCACACAGGAGCTAAGGTAAAGGTAGATAATACCTGATCAGGCCGGGGTTCCCTTTGACCCTGATTCTGCACCAAGATTCACCTTCCCTCGTTTATAACCATTTTGGCTAAAGTCTGGTCCTGCCCAAGCCCCGGAACGTCCCAGTTTAATTGAAGCAGAAGTTCTATTGTTTGAAGAAGTGGGTGGAAATTTCAGGTCACTTATTTCTACCATAGTGGTCTACGAGATGAACTTGTGGTTCGACATTTCTTTCCTGCCCTCCGTGTGTGCCTCTGGGGCTGATGCTTTGTGGCCCCGGGGCTCAGGGACCCTTGACCCCGGGTAATGTCATCTCAGACTTGTAGACTAAATTCCCCTGAATTTAGTATTGTCTCAAAATCGCACACCTGGCGAACAGGCCATCTGGGAACATGGCCCAGGAACAAACAAAACAAGCTTGTGTCTTCTCATTTTACTCTTGTTTCTTACTGTTCTAAGAAAAAAAAAAAAAAAAAAAGACTGGACTCGAGTGTCTGAAACAACCACAAATAGAAGCTCAGAAAACAAGGAACCTCTGATTTTCTCACTGGGGAACAGTGAGAGTTGTCACGTCTCTTCAGTGCTCTTAAGCACAGATTGAAACGTAATTCAGTTTGTCCTGCTCGTCCCCTCGAACACCTGCTTTATCCTTCCTAGCCCCAAAGTATAGTTTCAGGTGACACGTCCTTTCCTCCCGGTTCCCTCTCACGCGCACCCTGGCACGTCCCCGCGTGGGCCCTTTGTACTTGCTATTCCCTCCGCCCGGAACTCTCCTCCCCCAGGTGTCCTCAGGTTTCCTCCCTCCTTCAGGTCTCTGCTCCAATGTCACCTTCACCTATCCTCTTTAGAACTGCACACGCCACCCCACCCCAGCCCTCCCAAGCCCCACCCCTGCTTATTTTTCTCCATAGCTCTTGTCACCTTCAAATAGATCATGCTTTATTTTGTTTCCTGTCTGTCCTCTTTCTAAAGGAAACCCCCTGAGGGCAAGCATTTTTGTCCATGTGCTTACCACTGTAAACTCAGTCCTAGAATAATGATTGACTCTGAATCTTTACAGAGGATTTTTGCATTCCGTATCCACAACCTTAAAAACAGGCTAATGATTCCACACACCTATTCTACACTTAGGAGTTTATTCCTGGGAAGTAATCACAGATGTGTGCAAAGATGTAGTGAGAAATGCTACAAAAGCAAAACACTGGCAATATTAGAGCCGACATTTAATTAGCACGCACCAGACCCTGCTCTAAACAGTTTACACATTTGAACTCTTTAAACCTCATGACAGCCCTATAACCCACCTATTATAGTCTAGATTTTACAAGCAAGGAAACAGGCAGAGGGACTGAGGAGCAGGTAATATAGCCAGGATCTGATGTGCTGTATCTGACAAGAGCCCATATTCTTTTTTTCCCCCCTCTTTAAATCCACCTCCCCGCCCACCAACTTCTACCCCTGACCTATGGATGTTGCCGTTTCCCCTTAAGAACTGGATCTCTGAAGATGGGGTGTCTCCTTCCACATGCTCATGGCGTGCACCCCAGGCCTGGCGCACCTGGGGCCTGACGCACCCAGGAAGCCTAGTCTGTGGCTCCATCTGGGAAGCAAACCCAGAACCTTCTGCGAATAAAGCAGACGTGCTAACCACTAGACTATGGAGCCATGCACAAGAGCCCATATTCTTAAATTACTCTGTGGGTTAAGTAAGCTATGCTCCATTTATTTATTTATTAAGCTATTTATTTATTATTACTATTTTCAGTGCAACCATTTAAAACAATGGTGTTGACCAGGAATTCTTTGGTTAAGTGGGGTGGGGACATGGATTATACACAAAGTATGTGATCACACACATTGCTGGGAAGAAGATGGCTCTATCAGATTCTCAAAGATGTCTAAGAAACAGGGTTGTGGAACCATTCCTCTACAGAAGTAAATTCATGCAAACATATCACACTCATGGGCTGCCAATGTTGCTTTTACCACAGTCTTTTTTTTTTTTTTTTAATTATTTTTAGCTTCCCTCTTTCCACATAAGCTTTCCGCTTCTTGCCCCTAAAACTATGTTAACATGGTTTGTTGAAGTCACCATGGAAGACTCTTTAATGATTTGGAAAGATCTTTGCAACATATAGTTAACCACAAAAGGAAAGTTTCTAAGAAAAGTATACATTATGACCACATTTTCATAGAAAATTCCTATGTACATATATGCAACAGTAAAAGGACTCAAATAAATAGATTCTGTGTTAATAGTTGCATTTCTGGGTGATGGGATTATAGTGTTTTATATTCTTGCCTGGCTTATTTTATTTTATTTTTTTTTAGCTTTTGGTTCAGAGGAGGCCAAGGTGCAATTTTCTTCGATCCTCCCGAATCTGGGTTCGTCTGACACCAGCCACCTCCACCATGCTGGCGAAGTTTGGCCCCAATGAGATCAAAGTCATACTTCTGAGATGCACCGTGGGGAAGTTGATGGCATGTCTGCCGTGGCCCCAAGATCAGCCCCCTGTGTGTCTCCAAAAGAGGTTGGTGATGACAAAAAAAGGTTGGTGAGTGGAACGGTCTGAGGGTTACAGGTAAACTGATCATTCAGAAGGGACAGGCCCAGGGGAAGGCAATTGGTCCCTTCTGCCTTTGCCCTGATCACCAAAGCCATTAAAGAACCGCTAAGACTCAGAAAGAAGCAAAGAAACACTAAGCACAGTGGAAAAATCACTTCTGATGGGATCGTCACCATTGCCTAGCACATGCCGCACCCATCTTTAGCTAGAGAACTCTCTGGAACCATGAAAGAGATCTCAGGGACGCCCAGTCTGTGGGCTGCAGTGTTTGTTGGTGGCCGCCATCCCCGTGACATTACAGATGACATCGACAGTGGTGATGGAATGCTCAGATAATTAGGAACTGCCAAGGAAAATATTTCAATTAAAGATCATTTTGACAACCAATGAAAATAAAATAAAATTTCTTTTCTGGTCTTGTTTATATTCTTTACATTTTTTTGCAAGAACAGGGATTACTTTTGTAATTGAAGAAACTTTTTTTTTTTTTTTTTAAGAAGAAGGGAGCTTTGGGAAGATAATTTGGTAACAACTATCAAAATTTGAAATGTGTATCCCCTTTGATCCAGCAATTCCCTTTCCATGGGAACTCGCATGGAAGTCCAGTGAGGTTCATTGTGTGTTGTGGAAATTTGTTAATAGTCCAAACGCTCGGAGAAACTGAATGGTTACATAAATCGGAGAAACTGAATGGTTACATAAAATATGATATCTCCATATTATAAAAACGATGCAACTGTTACAAAGAAAAAGTCAAGGTAGATCTGACAAGATATATTGTTAGGTAAAGAAGGGAAGTTACAGGACGGAATGTGTAATAAGACCCAACACACATAGCGCCTGGTGTGACAGTGTGCAGGTGTTGAGGGGGTCGCACTAGGAGCTGGGCAATGAGGCCTGTGGGAGGTGAGGGCGAAGGCGCTTTCTGTTTTGTTCTGGATGATCTGAATCTTTTACAGGTCTGTAAATTATTATTATTTTTTTTTTTTTTTAAAGACATTTAGCAATCAGCATCATGGGTGCAAAAAAAAAAAAAAACTACCTTAAAGCCCTTTGTTGGATTGCTTTATACTTTCTACGGAACAGAAACTAAAATAACCCGTTATACAATTAGTTATAAATACAGTCCTTGAGTTCTTTGCCCACACACATGAGTGTTATCTAAAACACGACCTTTTTGCAGCAGCGAGGCCCTGCCACTACTGTGCTTGGCTGAGCTCACGAATCTGTGGTAACCTGTAGCTTCCCGTCACTCCTCTGGCTCTCCTCTTCTGCTAAGCTTTGTTTCCTGGCAGTGATTAAGACCTTCTACCACGGCCACAGCTACTGCTGCTGCTGGAACCGCCACAGCCACTTTGGTTTCGTGGTTTGGCAAAGTATTGGCCTCCACTATCACAGAGGCCAGAGTTTCTGCCCCCACAATTCCCTCCTATCGTAGGTCCAAAATCTGGAGAGCGATTGTCGTAATGGCCCAAATCACTGTCACTTCTGCTACCTCCAAAACTGCTTCCATCATTACCAAATTCATTATTAGCCATCCCCTGTCACTATATTCTTCTCCGCTATGGCTGCCACCAAGGCCATCTCGACCACCAAAGGTTTCCCCATGATGGAAGTTGCCTTTCCCACCGAAATCTCCTCTACGACCACCACTGAAGTTTCCAGAACCACTACGACCTCTTTGGCTGGACGAAGCCATCACCCTCTCTTGCTTAGATACGGCTTTCCTTATTTCACACTCGTGGCCATGCACAGTACGGTACTTCTGAAAGACAGTCTTGTCTACAGAGTCATGGTCATCAAAAGTTACAAAAGCAAAGGCTCTCTTCTTGCCACTGCCTCGGTCAGTCATGATTTCAATCACTTCAGTTTCCCTCTACCGTTCAAAATAATAACTTCAGTGTCTTCTTCAATACCACCAACAAAAACCTTTGTCACCAGGTCTTTGAGCATCTTCTCTTGGGACAGCCCTCTCTGGTCCACAAGTCTTGCATCCAGCTGGCGTGGTCTTGTTCTCATGGCTGCACCCCCTCTTCCACAAAGGCACAGATAACAAACCTAACGCGCCTATAGCGCTCGGCGTGTGGCTCTCTCATCACCCCAGAGTCTGCGTGTGTTCCCTGGCACCCAGAACGGCTCCTCAGACTCTCATCAGTTGTTTCAAAGCTCAAACCTGTGGGGACGGGCTCCTGTGGCCGTCCTGGCTCTCTGGGAGACTGACTTAGTCGAGATGACCTGGGAAGGGAGACTAACGGTGTGACAGCCTGCGGCAGAAAGGCCCTAGTTTACTTTTTGAAGATTTGAAATGGCTCGAGGAGCGGCCAATGGACTTCGCTGGTCACACTGGTGCTGGACAGCAGACCGCACAGGACACCCCCAACCCCAAGCTTCTACCATCTGGGCTGACCAGCGGGACGTGATTCGACCTGTCCCCCCCGCGCCCACCCCACTAGAATAGGCCATAGTCGATAGCATTGTATGGCTTTGTGTTGAGTTTTAAAATACCAAATCCATGAGCTCATTTCTCTTATGTAAGTCTCAACAGGGTCCCTCTGCCTCAGGGAACCAGCCCTGACACCTGTGGAACTGAAACTCTGGCAGCACCTCTGGTTGCAAAAAATAGGGGATTCAACGCCTCTTTGGGTTCTATTTTTATTAAACCCCATTAACTTGTTTCTCTCCGAGCAATTGCCATGTGGAGGCCTGCTGTCTGCAGCGAGGGGGAGGTGGCGCTTTTCTGAAGTGAGAGGGCTGCTCCTCCGCTGCTCCCCGGCAGAGAACTTTCTTTTCAAAAAGGACCTCCCCCCACGCCCTGTTGAAGGCTCAGGCTGGTTTTCAACCCCAGCGTGGGTTTTCTAGCAGATAATTTGATAACATCGCCTGCAGCTGGTCTTGAGTTAATGGAGGGGGAACATAACATAATTTTCCTTCTACTTTTTTGTTTGCCTGATTTTTATTTTTATTTTTTTAACTAGAAGCCAGTTTAAAAGCTTTCAATGTGCTGCAGTGAATGTTTATTCCTTTCACACCTTGTAAAAGTTTAGGGACCGCCCAGGGCACACGGAGGCCAAGTGTGAAGTGTCGCTGGGCAGAGCTGTAGAGGCACATTTGTGTCTCTTCTACCTTTGCACCTTGAAATCAGCCAAAGCCCCGTGAGCTGGGCCCTGTCCTGGTTCCGGTCCAAGGGGTGCACTGCCGCTGGCCACGCCGGGCCCTCACCACACAGCTCTGCATTTTGACACTGGAGCACACTCACACGGCTTGCAAGTCAACTGTCCAACAATGGAGCATCTACTGGGTCTAAGCTTGGTGCTTCATACTCGGGGATGCAGCAGGTCTGGGGGACGAGGGCAAGGCTTCACCTTCTAACAAGTTCATAAGTGCTGAGGCTCTTGGTCTGGGGGCCACACTTTGAGCACCACTGCTGTAGGGTTTTGCTTAATTGTCACTCCCCCTATAGGCCTGCATGCATGTACATACACACACATGCATGCATGTATGCACGCACACACACACACACATACACACGCACACGCACACACGCACACCCTGACTCGGGAAGGTGCTCCTGTCATAGGTGCTCACTCAATCCGGAAGGCCCCTCCTGGGATCTTGCCTGTAATGATCAGGCCCTGCTTCCTCCCCCGCTGCCTCCCCTTCTGTCCCTCTCATCCTTGCCCTCCAGGCTCCTGCCACCAGGGCTGCTTTCCTTCCTCGGAACAGACCAAGCCACAGACCTCCCAGTTCCTGCCCCAGGGCCTTGGCGCCTGCTACTTCCTAATTCAGAGAGGCCTTCTATGAAACGCCAGGGAAAGAAGGTCCCCCCACCCCAGCTCCCCTTCGCACACCCTTCAGTTCACATCGCAGATGGTGTTGCAATCAGATCTAGACTCTCTTGAGAACGGCGGCTTCATGAGGGCAGGGAGGAGTGACTGTGCCCCGCCCCACGACAGACCCGTGCTCAGCTGTGGCACAGACTTGACTGTGGTTGGAGAAGTGAATGAAGGGGATTAGTTTCAGCTCTTAGCGACATCCACATTGGAAGAGGCTGGCCACCAGCCAACCTTGTCCTACCGGCTCTTCTTTCTGCAAACCTCCCTTCCATCGGGCCAACCATCAGCCATCTGGCACTTCGTTTTCAACAAAGGATGGGGTGGGGACAGAGGGAGGCAGCGAAGTTTTTGGAACAGCCAGAGTCGCAGATTAGACACATCTAATCAAACCCAGAGGGCTGCACTGTGTTCTGCCAATTGAGATGCCCAGATTGAGACGGCCAAAGGCCCCAGGGCAAGACGCCATCAAAATAACTTTTCAAAAATAGCAACTTGAAATCTCAGGAATGAGCACGAATTGTCAATGACATGAGCAGTGTTTTAAAAGAGAAGGAGTCCTATTTATATTGCAGATAATGGTTATGTGACATAGGCTTGCGCCAGTTTTTCTGAAGGAGACACTTAGGGGTGATGGTGTGGTGATGCCTGTAGAAGTCGTGTTGGAAGGAAGGGCCAAAACTGAGAATAGAGACACATGGTGGTGTGCGGGGGAGGGGGCTGTCCAGACCGCCTGGCCCGGCTCTGCTGCTCCCTCATCAGAAGAGCAGAGCAGTTAAGAGTTTGACCTTCAGAATCAGCGGGACCTGGGTTCCAGGCCTGTGCTGGGCACTTGTTGCTGTGTGACCTTAAGCAGTTACTGAACCTCACTGAGCCTGTCTCTTTCTCAGGAAAATGAGGGAACACAGTAATTTAACTCTTAGGATTGTTGTGAAGCGTAAATGAGCTAATAATGCATATAAAGCCAGTATCAGTGCATGGCACAAGGTAAGTGCTCAATAAAAAATTGTTAGCATTAGCTATAACACTTAAAGTTAAAATTTTTTTTGTAGTCAAAAATACATATAACATAAAATTTACCATCTTAACCACTTTTAAGTGTACAGTTCAGTTGCGCAACAAATTTCTAGAACTTTTTTACCTTGTGAAACTTAAACTCTGTACCTTTGAACAAGTCCCCATTCCACCTTCGCCCCGCCCCTGGCAACCACCATTCTCCTTGAGCTCTCTGTGAATTTGATAACTCGAAGAATCTCACATAGTGGAGTCACACAGTGTCTTTCGCGGCTCACTTATTTCACTTACTGTAAAGCCCTCAAGGTTCATCCGCACTGCGGCAAGTGTCAGAATTTTCTTCCTTTTTAAGGGTGAATAGCATCCCATTGTGTGTATACATATCGCATCCTCTTTATCCATTCATCCACGGCTGGACACTTGGGTTGCTTCTACCTCTTGGCTATGATGAACATGGGTATGCAAATATCTCTCTGAAGTCCTGCTTTCTATTCTTTCAGATGTTTGCCCAGAAGCGGGATTGAGGAACCTTCATACTCTTTCCATAGTGGCTGTGCCATTTTACAATCCCACCAACATTGCACAAAGATTCCAATTTCTCCACAACCTAGCCAAGACTTGTTTGTTTTTTTCTTTCAATAATGGCCATCCTAATGGGTGTGATTTGCATTTTCCTAATGATCAGTGATGCTGAGCATCTTTTCACTTTCGTTGGCCATTTATAACTCATCTTTGGAGAACTGTATGTCCATTTTTTAAATTGGGTCATTTTTAAAAATTTTTTTTATTGTATGTGCGTGTTTATGTGTGTGTCGAGCTATAGGAATTCTTTACATAGTCTGAGTATTAATCCCCTATTAGAGATGTGATTTGCAGATATTTTCCCTCATTCCATAGTTTGCCTTTTCACTCTGTTGATTCTTCTTTTGATTTACAGATTTTATATTTGATGTAGTCCCATTTGTTTATTTTTGCTTTTCTTGCCTATGCTTTTGGTGTCATATCCAAGAAATCATAACCAAATTCAATGTCATGAAGTTTTTTCCTGTGGTTTTTTTTTCTAGGAGTTTTATAGGTTTAGGTCTTACATTTAGGTTTTTCATCTAGTTCAAGTTAATTGAGGACTTCTATTACTTCTCTGTGCCTAATTTCTCTTCTATTAAAAAAAATAATAATAAAAGGTGGGTTAAGAACTTTTCTATTCACCAGAAGAGACTACAAAGGAAATTAAAAGACAAACCACAAACTGGGTGATTTTTGCCACACAGGGAGCTGACAAAGGATTAGTATCCAGAATATGCCAGTAAGAAAAAGACAAACAACCTGTAGGAAAATGGACAAGATACATAAAAAGGCATTCGCAGAAGAGGAAATTGTCTAAACATATACAAAAATAACCATGTGAAAGATGGCACCTTGGATTGTATGCAGCATGGTACACAAAGCACACACAGAGACAAAACCAAATCAAAACAGTATATTCATTAGCTTTATAAAGCAAGAGGCTGCTAAACACCAAATCCAGGATGGTGGGGGGCAGGTGGCAGGGGCACTATGCAGAAAGAACACAGAAGCACTGATTACATCCTCGAACTGAAAGGAATGGAAGTTCATGGGTGTTCATGGTATTATAACTCTTCATAATCTAAAGATGTATTACATATATTCTTTTAAAGTGCATTAGATATAACATGATAAAAAGTTTTCTTTCAACAGCCTGTACTAGTTAATCTTTATGGGATTCTTCAGCTCTGAGCATTACGTAGCAGCTACCAGTTTAGGGAGCTCTGATAAGAAACTCTGCATTATTCCATCATCTGCTTATTTGGGAAGAATTTGGAAGGAGCAGGCTTGTCACTGCCTTTGAAGTTTCCAAAACAAATTCTGGGCACGCAACCCAGGGTGGAGGCTGGAGTTTGGTGAGAGGAGGCATGAAGAAAGATCTTCCAGACAGGAGGAAGGAACTCGGATGGGCGCACTGTGGCCGACTCAGCTCTCAGGCTTGGGAAAATGGACGGCCCTGTATCTTTCTGTATTTTAGACCAAGTCAGGCTAGGAGTGAGTGGGCCATCAGGCAGACATCTACCATCCATTACATTTCTAGAAGGGTAGAGAGGTGGTTTCACTAAGCAAGGGGTACCACAGAGAATGCTATCAAGCAGTCACCCACTCCTGTAGGTTAGTTCTTTTGCTTTGGCTTTCAGAGTTAATGTCCATCTTGGGGTCTGAAGACAAAACCTCTTTCCTGGGAGATTTGTTATGAAAATGGGTCTCAAAGGGACCTTGCCACATAGAGTGGATGACATCTAGGAAGCGGGTATACTTCAGCTGTAATTAAGCAAGGCGATACATTCATCTCCATTTAATTCAGCTAAACACAGATATATACACAATAACTCGAGACACACTTATTCCTATGGGTTCTTTGTTTTATTTGCAGTGGCAGAAAAGCCTTTTAAAAATAACAGTAGTCTATGGAAACGACAGGCTTTCACAATAGAGTGAGGTTTTCCATTTTTATTTATATCTTTTAAAAATGCCTTAAAAATTGGAAACTTTATTTTCACTGCTGGCCATACATGACCACGATGTTAACATGTTCTATGGTGCGTGCTCCCTAAAAATCTTTGAAATAATCTAGAAATTCAGCTCATAGCATCCTCTGAACTGCTGCTCAAGGCCTGAGCTGGCTCAAAATCTAAGAAAATACTTCTGGAACTATTCAGTTCTTTGAAAAGAAGCACGTTACTTGATATTTTTCTGGAATCTTGGATAAAGAAGTGAGTCTGAAATGCTAAATTAGAAAATGACAGTGTCTTTTGAAGAGTTTAAAAAATATTTCGCCCCTGAACCTAAGAGATAGCTAAGTGCCAAGCTCTCTTGTTTCCATTAAGATAAGGCCACTCTCTGGGAGCAGCTGCTGACATCTCTCCCCTCCTATGACTCTGGCAATGCCGGCTTTTAATACTAGTTTTGGACTCCAGTCTTCAAGCCTCAGAAAGCATTCTCATCACACTTTTCCTTCAATAAATCACACCCTTCTCTCGCTTGCCTCCTTTGTTTGCTTTTCTGCATCCAAAGAAAAGAAGGTGTCTTCAGGGAAGAATTTTAGTCTCACAAAGGGAGACAAGCAAATCATGGGGGAACCAAATAAATTTCTTTCTCAAGGGTGATACAGGAGCAGAGAACGTCATACAGATTTAGAACTCTGGACTTTTTGTTTTGTTTTGTTTTGAATTGCCCAGAGGTGGGAGATGTTTGCAAGGATTAACTGGTTCTGTGTGGCCAGCATTGTTTTCAGAGCTTTGCTGACACTCGTTAACAACGTTGGTGTATAAAGCCCTGCTCATTCAAAACTCATTTTGACCTACCCAATGCCTGGAGCCTATACTGGGTGCCTTAACTGAATAATTGGGTAATTGGTTGATTAACTGGTTAATTGGTTAATTGGATATTTGGATAATTGGATAATTGGTTTTGGCCAGCTTAAACGAAAAGAGAATGTCCTGGGAGGCGGTGGGGCTGCTTACAGGATGGAGAGGAAGGCCCGGAAACTAGCAAGGACCATTCAGAGGTCCGGCAGCACAGATGGACCTCAACTTCTTCAGTCCTTTTGTTTCTCCCCTTTTAATTCACATTCAAGGCCGTGGGGGACTGCACTGTACCAGCCGCGTCTTCACCCCGCGACCGCTAGGGTGACCGCCCCCCTCCCCGACCCCCCCCACCTCCCAGCCACCGCCCAAGCACAGCCCGGCAGCTCCACTGAGAGTCTCTCGCTGTCTGCCCCGGGCTTCCTTAAAGCCCCCGCGGGAGCCGCTGTGGGAAGCCACCCAGTATCCATGCCCCCAGGTGTTACGGGCACCTCGGCCGCGGGGAAAGGAGCCGGCAAGGCCGACGCTCCTTCTTCGAGGCCTGGGCGGGGAACCGCGGAGCACCTGTCCGCTTCTCCCAAGGCCCAGGGAGTGAGTCGGCGGCGCCCATGAGGTGGCCGACACCTCCACCAGCTTCTCCTCTTTCCCTTCGCTCTCTGCCCTCTCCCTACTGATGGTGCGATCCCTCCTTAAAGTCGCCCACCGTCTCCTGGCCCTCCTCACAGGGTCTGCGCTCTTGAGGGAGAGGGAGGGTGCTCAGGCTGAGGCTGAGTTACCTTCGTTCCCTGCGCTGCCTCCCTCCCGCCCCACTGCATGGCCAAGGAGCGCCATCGAGGGTCTTCTTAGTGCAAAACCTCCCCGCCCAGGTGACCTTCCGACTCGGGCTAAAACCCAGTGATGGGCTCGAACCCACAACCAAGTCTGTTTGAAAATGGTCATTAAACATCCCCGCCTGACAGACGCACCGCAAAACCTGTTTGACGAGGGGATCTTCCCCTTCTCTACCCTTATTTCTCTTTTCCACATGTCCCTTTCGAAGTCGCCGACGCACAGAGACACCAAGGTGAAGCCGCTGTCCCACACGGCCCCACTTCTCCACTGTCCTGCGTTCGACCAGGCTGGGACATGACCTCGGGCTCTTGGCGTCGTTCACGGGTAGAGGCGAGTGTGTGATCCTGGGCTGCGGAGCCATCCTGGGCTCCGAGGGACATTAAGCAGCGTCCCTGCCCTCCACCCGTGCGATGCCAGTGTTGCAGGAAGGGACACACCGGATGGAGGAATTCAGGAGCTCACACAACTTTGTTTGGAGGAAGGAGAATTTATTGCGGACGGAGAGTGCGGGGCATTCAACGGACCCAAAGCACAATCTCCGCTAGGTTAGATTTCTTCCAGCTTACATGCCCTCGCAGTGTCCATGCAATGGGCGCGTGATTCCTTTGTCTGAGGTTTTACATGTCCCTCCTTACTCAGGGTGGGGAGGGGCAGCTTCAGATAGGGGGCTGCAGGGGAGGAATTTCCAGGCCTTCGGTCTTACAGGTCGTTTGTTTTGGGGAGTCTGAGACCTTGATGTTTGTTATCAGTACCTTCTCCGGATTCTTGAACAGAGAGACGGGACTCCTAGGCCGATGGACAGGGAGCAGCACTCAGTGATGTCTCGCCACCCGCTCAGCGGGTTCCTTATCCAAAGGCCGCGCTCTGCTGTAACACAGCAAACGGTTCCGCAGTCCTGACATTCCTACACAGCTACAGAGCTAGGGAAGGGGCTGGAGACTCCTTGAGGTGGGGGATGCAGCTGCGGAAAACATGTTAACAGAAGAGCATAGGGCAGAATGGGGGAAGAGAGAGCAGTTTTAACCCGCCGAGCTGGCTATTTCTGCAGGCTCTTTCCTTTGCATTTTCTCAGATGCCTCCTCTCCTCTCTCACCAGTCGCATCCCGCAGCTGTGATATCCAAAAATTTCTCCAGATGCTGCTAAGTGTCCTCCTGAGGCAAAGTGACTCCCCGTAGAGAACTGCTGGCCCAGGAAACCCTTCTGTCTTCTCTGCTGCACTCCTGGAACTAAAGGACTTCTCCCTCCTTCTTTTCTAAATGAAAATACAAATTATCAAATATTACCAAGCAGCTGCTGTGTTCCAGAGCACGTAGCAGGCATTATGCAGTAGAAAGCTACTTACTGGTAAGTAAGTCTTTCTTTCTTTCTTTCTTTCTTTCTTTCTTTCTTTCTTTCTTTCTTTCTTTCTTTCTTTCTTTCTTTCTTCCTTTCTTTCTTTCTTTCTTCCTTTCTTCCTTTCTTTCGTTCACTCATTCATTCATTTATTCAGTATGTACTGA
This sequence comes from Rousettus aegyptiacus, assembly GCF_014176215.1. Lineage (NCBI taxonomy): Eukaryota > Metazoa > Chordata > Mammalia > Chiroptera > Pteropodidae > Rousettus > Rousettus aegyptiacus. Next base: position 20,173,788 of record NW_023416289.1, read on the forward strand.
GTGCATACTCTGCCAGGAGGTGTTCTGGGCACTGGAGATACACCAGTGAAGAAAGGAAATAAAAATCACCCCACATGGCAGGGGGAAAAATATATGGGGTTTGGGGATAGGACGGGCCTAAGTCGAAGTCTCATTTTTGTCATTGTCAAGCTATTTGAAACTAGAAAGTCACTTAGCTTCTCGAAACATCAGTTTCCTAGTTGGAAAATGGGGTGATAGACCGCTCACCGCAGCAGGCTGGCTGAAGGAGCAGAGGCCACGTACGCCATGGACATGAGCATAGGATCTGCTTGGAACTGCTCGCCTCATGAGTAATAGATGCACAGTTATAATGAAATGGTAACATGGTAAGGTAGTATAACTTTCACTTTCTCATTTTCCTGTGTCTTGGGTATGTCTAGAAACGAACCTTCTAGCAGCAATGAAAATGAGGTAGTTCTCACCAGTTCCAGACCCCAGACATTATTTTTGCATTGCTCATTTAATCGGCAAATATTTATCAAATGCCTGTTAGGTGCCAGGCCATGTTCTAAGTATGGGTCACTTATATGGACTACATAAGGTGCCTTCACGGTACCCACGATTTAGTAGGGGAGATGGACAGGAGGTAATTAAGTACAGTAATAGGTGTAATGGTTACAGATTGTCAAAGGAGCTGAGAAGAAAATAAACAGATGTTACAAAAAAGAATAACAGAGCGACTTACTTGGATGAGGTGGTAAGGGAGGGCCACTGTGTGGAAGTGACATTGAAAGATCAGAAGGAACCAGGGCTGTGAAAACGAGGAGCAAAATGTTCCAGAAGAAAGGGCAGGTGCACAGGCCCCAAGGCTGGAGTGTGGCCTATGTGACAGAAAGGAGGGGCCGTGTAGGCCTAGAGGCCAGGGAGGCACTGGGTTAGCTCATTAACTGATTAAATGATTAATTGGATATTTGAATAATTTGTTAATTGATCAATGGTTACTTGAATAATGGGTTATTTGAATGATTGAATAATGGTTAATTGGATATTTGGATAATTGGATATTTGAAGTTCGGTTAACTGAATAATCGAATAATTGGTTAATTGGATATTGAAAACTTGGATACTTGGATAACTGAATATTTGAAGAGTATGGCTTACTAAACTGCGCTGGAAAGCTCTGCATTTTGTCATGCATCGTCATGCTCAAATTCTCAACCCCTTTGGAGCCCCAAAATGTTGGCATGCACCCCTCTTGGAGCAATTGGGATATTCTGCATTGAGCTGTCGTGATCAGTGTCCTCTGAATGATTCTCTCATCCCACCGCAATAGGACTGGGTCTCATCTCAATCCACAGCACCTCCACAGGCACACAGTAGGTCCTGGGTAAATGTTTACAGAGTCGACATGTTTGGCCCAAGGAGGCCACACCCGCTACCTCCTCACTGCCCCAGAGAAACTTTCAGCTTTCAACCCCATCTCTGCTAAGTGTGCGTCTTCTGAGCTGTCGTGCTGAAGTGAGCAGAAACGAGATTCTGTGGCGTTTGTTTAGCTTCTGTCTTTTGTGGGTGTTTCTCCCTTCGATTCCTGGGGATTGTGGGCGCTAGGCCCTGGCTCAGCCCTATTGGTTCAAGGCTGCTGAGGTTACTGAGCCATCCAGGTGGCCCCGCCTGGAAGCTCACCAACAACTGGGGGATGCTGCCACCTGGTGGTGGTGCTGCGAGTTGCCTTGCATGGGAATCTGAAACGGAGAGCGTGAAGATGCCATAAAGGAAAGAAGGCTTTGAAAACAATGAAAACACAAAATGCAAAACTTGCAGAGCGAGGGTGAACAGCATAAGGAGTCTTCGAGTGAAGTATAGGTGGCAAATGCACATTCATTCCATGTTTGTTTGGCTAATCAAAGCAAAAGCTTAAATTTTTTTGCAGATCTCTCTTATTAATCGCTACTTGGTTATCACAGTTAAAAAAGAAATGTATCCTTTGTAATTGATGCATTTGTCTGTGTGATACAGGAATTTAGAAGTTTTATTTTGGGGAAATTGTTTTCACTAGTTTTAACTTGTTTGCTAAGCTGGGACACCTCAGGGAGGTGAACTTTATGTGTGAGGAAATCATGCTCAGGTCCCTCAGAACCTAGTTCTGAGGCTCACGTCTCAGGTGTGCCTCCTTTACCCTCGGTCTCTGTCATTGACTTTTAAGTTCTAATGAGGTTTTCCTTGTGTGCTGTAAGCAGGAGGGGTACAGGGAGCAGGAGACTTTGCAAGGACACCCGGGCACAGAGTTCAAAGGGAATCCGCATCCAGGTGCCTTGGCTGTTGCTCCCAAATCTTTCTGAGAACAGGTCTGAATGCTCAGGAATCCTCCTCTTCCTTCTTCCCTTCCACAACAGCCTTTTTGACAAAAGAGACGTGCCCTCTCTCCTCCCCAGCCTCACTGCTGTACTTCGCTGAGAGCTGTAAAACACCGTGTGGCACCAAACACAGAGACGACCGAGAATACTGTCTTTGGGGACGAGTCCCGTGATGACCGATCAAAGCCCCACAGGCCGTCTCTGCTGCAGACCTTGGAGATGGTGCCGGGAGGACCACGGGACGCCCTGGAACCTGTGTCCGGATGCTCTGGTTTTGGACGTACCACGCTCTTTAAGCTATTTCTTAACAGTGCCTTTAAAACAACTCTACGAAAACACATTGGTTCTTTCTAATTTTATTAAATAAAGTAAGCCCGTTGTGACTGGCTGGCTTGGTGACAAGGGCTGGTTTTGCTAACTGGGTTATGTGGCCGACATTTTCCACAAACCTGACAAGCTCGATTTCCACCACAAGAAAGTATTATAAAGCAGTAAAGTGATGAAGACATTTTATAAAATAATATTGTGTTGACAAAGTCACATTAAAATTAAAATTAAAATAGCAATTTCTCCAACTGTTTCTGATTAAATAAGGTACTTGCTCATAAGTGAAGAGGTGGAAGGTGTGTAATTAATTGTCACTTAATACACATTGAGAAAGTTTTTATTTGGTTATACTTCTCAGAGATTGAAATAAAGAATTACTGTAATGAATGGGTAACATCTATTTGCATAGGAGATAACCATGCTGGTCAGATCCCCTCTGCAGCACTGTGTCCTCAGCCGGGGGCCCCACTCTGGGAGCAGCCCTGATCAATCCCCCCTGCACCCCCACTCAGAGACACGGACGGTTGTGGGACCACACTGGGATGGGGAAGAAGTGGGTCGGTACCAGTGATGTTAGTGTCATGCTAGATTTGAAAAAATCTTTTGACTTTGCATAAGTCTCTTGACATACAATATGCAAAGCGGCCAGTAGAGCTGTCTCTAGTAGGTCTCTGCTATTCTTATTCAAGTTACCCGAGAACCCACAGAGAGGCTCCTGGTCTTCATAGCATGGTGCCCAGGCACTACAGGGTGCTATGTTTTAATGCAATATAAAAAAAATGCTTTTATCAAATAAAGTTTTAAGACTGTGAGTCTCCTCAAGTGGAAGTGACCAGCAGAGGAGGTACATGGTAGACATAAGGCCAGCGAGGCACTTAGATGACCCCAATGATGACCTTTTTATCCTGGGGCTGCCATATTTCTGACTTTTCCCATGGCTGCAGCAAGTGAAAGGGGAATGGATCTGACAATCAGACACCACCTTCCTGCTCCGAATGGCTTCCGATGCCACATAACAGCCTGTCTCCTGCGTCCTCCTGTGGCAGGGCTCTGGCCCCACACGCCACCCTCTTTTCCCAAGCAGCACAGAGAGGGGCCCCAGGATCAGCCAAGAAGAGAGAGCTGGAGACGGGAGGAATGTTTGCTGTTATCTGGGAGGGAAGAGACTGAGCAGAGGTAGGACATGATGCTACTTGGTGGCCTGGGGAAAGCGAGGCAAACGGCTTCCCTCTTCCTTCCTCCTCAAGGTCCAGGACCAGGGGAGCGGGGTGCTGCGTCTGGCATGACAAGGATTAAAGGGCCAGAGGGACAGCAGCCCAACCGCCATCTACTGGGCCTGTGATGCTTTGGGAATGAGACACTTGTGTAGGACTGTACGTAATTTTGTGGGTCACAAAGGGTCTGAATGGGTTCAGCGTGGGAGAGGCTCACGTCAATAATTTCGGGCCGGCTGAAGATGGGAGAGAAGAGACCTTTATATACACGCCTGGTCTGTCTCTAGGAGCCAACTGTATCGAGCTGTTTGCGGTGGCCCAGAGAGCCTGTTTCTGGGGCTCAGTATCGGGCAGTCAACTTGATAAAGGAACATGGCCCAATGCACGGTTGCCAGGATCCACCTGCCACCCTAGTCCATTTGCAAATCAGCCTAAACGAGAAGGCCCGCGAAACTAGCCATGCTTCTTCCAGAAATATCCCTAACCTCCAAATCCTTGTTCATCAGGCAGACAATTGGGAAGGCCTGCGGCAGAGAGAGGCTGGTGATAGGAGGGAATGGATTTGCATTTCAACAGTTTCCATCTTGGGTTTATTTAGTTTTCCACGTGGGAATGTTTAACTGAATCCGTCTGACCTTCCGGCAATTTCCAGTTGCCCAACAGCGTGTCAGAGGTCACCTTGCTCCAGACCGGACAGGCTCAGAGTAACCATATAGCCTATACAACCCAAAGCTGGAGCTGAGAACAGCTGTAGCAGATTGCCAGGCTTGATTGGCAATTGAGCTCACCTGACGCTGAGTGACCGGCTTCCGCCATTTTGCTCCGGGCTGTTCGTCTGCAACGGCCTCGGGAGTCTTCACCTCCGGGTGAGAGGCCAGACGGGCAGGTTCGGGGGCCACGTTCGGAAGGATGAGGGACTTTGGAGAGAACAGGCCCAGATACCGTGAACTCAGACCGAAGTAAGTATATTTCTCCACAGAAGAGGGAGGCAAAAGGAGAGCTGAGCAAACGCCCTGGGTACGTGGCTTGTGGAGTCACCCGTGTCTGGTGACGTTGCTGCTGGTTACTCACTGTCCCCCGGATACTTGCGGCCAGCACGTGGAGTTCTTGAGGTTATCAGACTATTGATAAAGAATCCCCCCACCCGTCACCCCGTTTCCCTCCATGTGCCTTGGGTCAGGTTGGGGCGTCCTGTGCCCACCCTGTTTAGCTGCCTGGGGCCAGAGAGAGGGAGTCTCACCTCCACCTTCCCTGGTTGAGGACACAGCCTTCACACCCCCTTCTTTCTTGGGGTTTCTCTGTGGAGAACTGCGTCCTAATGCTGTGTAGTGGAAAGGACAAATGCTAACCAGGCTTGTGTGTGCGGGAACTAGGGGTTTCGTCTGTGACTTAAACGTTAAGCGGGGATCAGTGTGTGAAGTTGAGAAGGGACTAATCACATGCGTGCTGTTGTTGTTTGAATGTTTGCATTGTGCAGCATGATTAATGTTGCCTGCGCATGCAGAACACTAAGTGTCAGTCGCCCGTGTGGGAGAGCGATGTGTCGTCTTTCCGAATCGTTCCGTGAGCCACAGGCCGGGGCTGCACGTGCAGTCACTCACTGGAGTTTGCAACATCTAGTAACAGTTTCTGTGAAATCTTTGTTAATGAATCTTTGCATTATTGGCTTGCAGTTTCTCTTGTTTGTTTTATTTTTTCAGTTACAGCTGATGTTCAAAATTATATCAGTTCAGTGGCTAGACATTTGTGTGCTTGACAGCGTGATCCCCCTAAGGAGTCTCGCGCCCGCCTGGCACCACGCAGCTATGACAGGGTCGTTGACTGTGCTCCCTGTGCCGTCCTTCACGTCCCTGTGCCTGTTTCGTAACTGGCAATCTGTACTTCTTAATCCTTCACCTTTTCCACACAGCGCCCCAACCCCCCTCCCATCTGGGAACCCTCAGCCTGTTCTCTATGAGCCTTCCTGTTCTGCTTTGTCCTTTTATGTGGAATCTCTGAATTTACCTTTAAAATACAAAAAAAAAAAAAAAAAAAAGTAATCGCTTGAAAAACGCAATTTTTTGGTGCAGTTCATGTTTTTTTTTTGTTAACTATATTTGGTTATATAATTCCATCTATAGAAGTCCACAGTCCATTAGGTATTTCAGAAAGCCAACTACGTATAATCAAACCTAAAATCCATTTTCAATCCTCCATTTATTCCCTTCCAATCTTTAATATATTTTCCAGCTTTTCTATTCCTAGTCCTAATCTGAATGTATATATAACTGCGTGTTTTTATCAAATATGTAATTCCATCGCCGGGATGATTCTGTTCTTCCTCTATGCTTCATGGTACTGTGCGCTGACCGTCGTGTGCCAGACCATGCCATGTGTGTGTGCCTCAGCCTTGTTTCCAAATCAGCACTGAGTTATAACTGCCATAGGGAAAAGCGCAGGCAGGACACAGCACACCGACCTCCCGCGAGCTAAACCCACGCACGCGCGGGCACTGAAGTCAAGGAACGGCATGTCGGCTTCCTCCCGTGGCGCCTCTGGCCACCATTCCGCGCCCGCTGTCGGAAGCGCCCCACGGGGCCACAGTTTTGCCAGTTTCAGTGTTTTGCACGCATGGGAGGGCCCACCTGGTATTCGCTGTTGCGGGAGGTTTGTGGGGTGACCCCTAATTTTGTCTGTTTGCATTCATGAGTTCTGACTGCCGTGTAGGGTCCCACGGGGTCCGCGGAGCCCGGGATTTGCCCCCTGCCCTGCTGAAGAGCATCGGGTTGGTGTCCAGCGTGGGGCTATGTGGACTCTAGGTGCTGTGGCCGCTCCGGAGCATGTCTGTGGTGGACGGGCACAATTGTGTTAGGGTTGTTGGTGTCAGGCAGCAGGCTGAGTGTATACACAGTACAGCTGTTGCCAAAGGTGTTCCAAATTAAGCTAGAGACCAAACAGGTGCTTCTAATTGACGCTCCCACCAGCGGTCCCAGATGGCCTGATTGCTCCACAGCCTGGGCAGTACTTGCTAGCATCCCTGATTTTATCAGCGTTTCCCTGGAGCTGAAGAGGTTACACATTTTTTTTTTAAATCTTTTCATTGTGTGTTTATGTCTTTTTGTGTAGTGTCTAGTCAGGTTATTATTATTATTATTATTTTTTACCTTTTTTTCTAATGGGTTTGAGTACATAAATTTTATTCAATGAGATTCTTTATGTCTTCCAACTTAATGTACTTTACCAAATGTATAATGCAAATCTTGTCTCCTCCTCTGGTTTTCGGGCCTGTCTCTTGCTGGCGAATCTTGGTAAACAATAGCTTCTACTAGATCTCTATATGAGCCCAGTGATTTTCTCCTGTTTTGAGTGTTATTGTCCCTTTAGAAAAAAAATTTATTAGTTGGGAAGCTGCTCTTATATATTTTTCTTAAAGCTATAGTGTTTTTAAAGTCAAGAACTAAAATTAAGGGCATAAGAAATGAAGACGAGATTGAATACAGCTAGAGGCTGGTGTATAAAACCAGAAGGAAGTTTAAGGGGAGGGATTTTGGGGGCTGGGAGAATGGGGTGAAGGGTTAAAGAAGTATAAATTGGTGGTTGATAGATGGTCATGGAGATGGGGAGCACAGTATAGGGAATGCAGTTAGCATTAATGTACTGGCTAAGTGGAGAACCAGAGAAGAGAAAGCAATTAGGGGGATCGTTTTATAAACTATATAAATGTCCCGACAAAAGCACAGGCTGAACACCATTGGGAAATTCAGGAGAGAGTTCCAAGCAAGTCAAGTAAAGAGTCGAAAGGGCCATTAAGAAGTTAGGATAAAGCATAAGGGAATAAGAAGGTGGTCAAAGTAACCTGAAATTTACTGATAATTACTTGAAGTGGAAATGCACAAGACACTAACTTTTTAAGGCTGGGTGATGTACTCTACAGAATTGTTAACAGATGTTTTGGACATTCTTCTACTGATGAACACTAAACGGTCTCTGAATCATGTCTGAAAATTTGGCACACAGAAAGATTGTTTCTATGGAATATATTCATGTTGAAATAGTGGGAGAAAAAGGAAACATTTAAAATGTTGAGAGAAATGGCAAATACTATTACACACACTGTATTAAGATTTTTTCCTACCAACAAAGTCTGACAGTATGAATAACCCTACTTGCAATCCCGTGGTGGCACTCTCTGAGTGATTCACTGACTGGGTCTTCTGCTCTGTTGCCATCATAGGGGAATCCAGGCACTGCCTTTCCTAGCTGAAGATGACCGCCTACAGCCCCGGGCACACCTGCCTCCGCCTGGACTCTGAGCCAGCCTCCTCCGGTGAGTACAGAATCCAAATCGACAGAAGAGGGTCCCTCTGTGCCTTCTGTAAAACATCTTGAAGTTAGACAACCGTTCTCTCAAAATAAGATACTATCTTTTGGAAAGTTAAATCTGAGATATAAATGTTTGTTGAGTGATATGCAAAGTGTCATGTTTTTTGGTAGGTGAAGACTTCTTGGGATGATAGGCTGGTGTTGAGTTTTTTTTCAACCAACATCATCAGGAGGAGAAAGTAGTCCTTTTTTCTGAACTGTTCAAATTGTTCCCCTCTTTGGAAAACTTTCTCTGGAACCAGCTGCGTCTTTTTGTTATATTTAGCTGTCTGCTCAAATGTCATATCATCGGTCAGTCCTTCCCTAATCTCCTTGTCACCCCAGTCGTCATTAATTTCTCTCCCTCTCTGCCTTATTGTTTATCATGGCACTTAGTTAATACTTGATTTATATTAGAAATCTACCAGTCTGTTTATTTTTTCTCTCCATAATTAAAGTAAACAAAGGCAATGACTTCAAGTATATTTCTGGATCACGGGTTTTAGTACTCGGCTTGGCACAGTATGTGTGCTCTATAAAAAAAATCAAATTTTTCATTTAAAACTTGGATACTTTGGGTGCTGAGAAGGGTAGTATTAATAATTATACCAGGACAAATGAAATGAGACTTAAGGTCCGTCTTTCTGAAAATAATGGCTGAAAACAGAAGTGAAGGATTTTAAAAAATTTGCGACTGTCAATTTATAATTGGATTATAGAAAATGCAGATTTCAACTGTAGCATTTAATTATTGCAGAATACCACTCAAAAATCGTATCGTTATATACTTGTCGTTAAGCGAATATTTGAAATACTTATAGGTAAGTTTTTGGAGTTTGAATCATCTATGCTTTCAGTAGATCTGAGCACTTACTACAAAGCAGTCTTTGAATACTTTTGTGTAAAATGCTTAAGGCTCACACTAGTCTTCAAGGAGCATCTCATTGAGTCAGGAGAAAACAATATGAAAGGAATAGATAATACACAAAAGTAAATTTTTTTTAAAGAGAAAAATGTGCTATCATTTTGCTTGCTGTGTCAAGAAAAGACGCTCTGTGGAAATGACTTTTTGTATGAAACCTAAAAGGGGACAAGAAGTTATTGAACATTGAGAATCTCTAGGTGGATTCAGGAGGGTGGATGGATGGCTCATTGATCTGAGTGTGGGCGGCAGGGTGTCCAGAATGACATGCAGGGTTAGATGGGATATTGGCACCAAAAAGTGATTTGGGGACCAATGAGGGATGCTGTCGGTCCAGCTTGGGATATCTGGTCAGTGTGAGCTGAGCCACAGACATTCCTGATGTGGTGAGTGGGCTGGTGGTTGTTCGGGTCTGCAGGCTGGAGTCAGATTTGTACAGATTCTGTCAATTAACGAACAGATTCTGGTTCACTAATGAAATTCTAATCCAGGGCAGGGGATGGGGCTTGCTAGAGGGGCAAGCGAGAGCGGGAAGATGCTCTGAGAAGCATCACCCATCGTGTCAGGGCAGAAAAAGGAGTCTGGGCCAGAAAAAGGAGTCTGGGCAGCGAAGGTCCTCGCAGGAGGGTCCGGGTGGAGGAGACCATGTACCTGCATGGTCACTTTCAGCAATGGTCTTCGTGTGTCACCCTGGAAGTGTGGGGCGGGATCACGATCTTTCAGAAGTAGTGATTTATGAGATGAGAAGTTGTGGAGAAGGAGGATGTGGGCGTGGGACCGAGTGTGTCAGGCGGGGAGGTGCGCCGTTACCACTAGGCGTAGATGGAAGTGGAAATGAAACCCAGGTGGTGACCGCGTGTCCTCATGGACAGTGAGAGGGGCACAGAGAAAGACGCCCTCGGGATAGAGACCTGTCAACTCTGTTCTCAGAGAGGGTGGGTTTGGGGGTTGCAGCACGGGCGCATCTGGCAGAGACAGGGAGAGAGCGACCTCCTCAAAGGAGTGAGGTGGAAGGGACATGGCCCTGACCTTTCTTTGCTGGACTTATTTGCTCAATGCTGTCCCAGGGGCTGCTTCTCAATACTTGGTGCCCGTGTTCACAGAAATGCACATTCCTGGTCCCCAAATGAGGAACACATGGTCTGAGGTCCGACACCCGTCTGGATGACCGAACTCTGCGGTCAGAGGTGGGCCCTCCAGGAGAGGAAGACGGAGGGTCCCAGTAAGCAGAGGGAGGGCTGTGGGCTGGCGCAGTTCATTCACCCGTGTGGTTCAAGTTTTGCATTGTAATTTGTTTGCACAAAAATGCTGCCCCAGACTTCCCAGAGGAAACCAGAGGCCTGGCTTAGGGGCCACAGTCCCGACTAGGTCTGGCCCGCTGCCTATTCTGCAGGTCAGTTCCTAGACTAGCCCCAAGCTGGCCAGGAGGCCAGGTGCAGCCACGAGGAGGAGAATGCAGACATGCCCAGTGAGACTGCGCGAGGGAGGCAGTGGGGAAGGGGGCTTGGAAGGCTCCTCGATTTGGGAATCTGCTTATGACTAATTGCAGTGGGTGGGCGAGGTGACTCCCTCTGCTGGGCTATGCACACCCGCCTGAGCCCTACTTGGCCATTCTTCAGCCGGGTGGAGGTGAACCCAGGACCAGGGCTGGGTCTCTCAAGCCCCTCTGCAGACGACTGATACCTTGTAGAAATAGCCACAGGCAGACATGGAAAATGAGGAAAGCAAGGGGGAGACTGGCCGTGGCCCTGAGGGAAGCCTGTCTGTCCTGGGAGGCAGCGTCCGGAGGCCAGACAAGTGCCCTGAACAGACTCTAAGTGTCGCCTGCCTGTCTTATGTGGATTCTGCCCTGAAGCATAACACTTTGTGATCACTGACTTGTTCTTTATCAAATTCTTCTGAGAGAAAAGATATCATGAAGAGGAGATGGTTTTGTGGGTGAGATGTTAGGTATCGTGTGGAGAGAAAGGAGATCTTCGCTTGTCATTGTTCCGTTTCTGTTTAACATGGTTTTTATTCATTGTCATATTCAAGTCTAGAGAGTAAATCTAGTCTGAGGGATTATTTAGTGTTTCGCAGCTATAGTTTTTCTCATATTTACAATTTCATACCTACTCTAAAGAGATTTTCCTTTTAATGTTAAGCAATTTGAATCTGTAATTATTTTAAGATTGCTTTTATGTCCAGTTTTAACATCATTTTCATTTTTTTGGCCATATACTAATTCAGACCTTTTCATATAATAAATTAAGTAGCATTTATGTTATCTCTTATATCCAATCTGTTACCTGCGACTGACCTAGATGAATTTTTATAGATTTGACATTGTGTTCGGAACAATGAAAATGTTGTTTGGGGCATTCTGCTCTGAGACCGCCCTGTGAACAGGCTCACTGCCTTTGTCACAACTCTAGGTCCTGAGTCAGCGAAACTCATCCCCCTTGATCACGCAGAAGGGCACAGAGTCACCACTCGGTAAGCACAGGGAGCACGGTTCATTGGTGAAATACAAGTGTCACGTTACAGACTTGAGCGGCGGACAGTGCTTCACTAGGTCCTGAAGGAAAAGGGGCGATGTGGGCTTGGAAGGTCGTGTTTTCTGGGCTTCCTGATAGAGCGGTTTTAGTGTTGGTGCAGAAGGGAGCCCGGTCTCAGAGGTCACAGGTGACTGGAGCAAGAGCTGGGTGCGAGCGTGAGCTGAGGTGGACAGCTCTGCCTTGTGTGTCCTGAGGGCAGGCTCCGGAGGTCACGTAAGGATGGCTGGTCACGTAAGGATGGCTCCGGCAGGGCCTCCCAAGCTTGCTCTGCTGTGAGGCTGACTCCACCCGGGGTCTTGGGCAGTTCTTACTCCCTGATGTGAACCAACCTGCAGATTGCAAGCCTTCCCTGGGACGAGGAGGTGGCAGGTGGCTCTCTCCAGGTTCAGTAGGACTAGACTCAGAAGCTTTATTGGAGCAGGAGGTGGGGTGGGAGCTGTGCATGGGGGTTGCTTCCTGCCAGACCAGGGTTCCCGGGAGGCAGAGCTGTGAGCTCGCGGTGCAGGCAAGGCTGCCGGGATGTGAGATGACCAGCGAGGAGAGCGCGGTATGCTCTTTACATATTTGGGATATGAAGTTCTTATCAGATGTGCGGTTTGCATTCTCTCGCCCATTCCTTAGACTGCCTTTTCATTTTGTTAATGGTTTCTGTGGCTGTGCAGCCTTTTGGTTGGATGTAGCCGCACTTTATTTTTTGCCTTTCTCAAGTACGTGTAAAGACTGTTTACAGAATGCTTCAAGTACATGTCACTTGTCGACTATAAAGTGGGAACATTCAACTTCAAATCACATCTGCCTGCTGTTATAAATCAAAAAATTGATTGCCTATTTCCCTCAAATAGACTCAAGAACATGCTTTACTGTAATTCTCATTACACATTAAAGTGGTTATAAGACAAATTCAATGTTTTATACTTGTTTATGGTGTTCATTGTGCTTCTAAATATTAGAATAGATTTTTTTTTATTTTTTATTTTTCTTGGTCCACTTGAGAAAGGAAATTTGCAACAGAATGAGTCCTTGTGTATTTAATGGCTTTTATAGATGGAGAGAATGATCTCTGAGTGACTTCTGCATAGTTGATAGGCTGCATTGTAATCAGCTAAATGAGTATTTTGTACCTGCTTATAAAGTCGGGCTGGATAAAAATAAATCACACTGGTTTTCTTGACTTTTGATTTGACAGTATATATGCAGATTTCCAAGAATATGCTATTGTTTGATTTCATCTTAAAGATTTAGAATTTGATTTTTGTTATTTTAGAAATAATGGGTATGTAACTGTTTTTATATATGTAATACGATGTTATATACAAGAGCATACAAACACATTTTGTACACAATGTTTTGTACAGAGTTCAAAATTTCTATTTTATATCAACTGCATTTTTTTTTCACCTCGTGACTCCCCCGTTTCACTCATTTCTCCTGCCACCCCCTCCTCTGGCAATGACCAATCTGTTCTCTGTATTCACAAGTTTTGTTTTTGTTTTAATTCCACACGTGAGAGAGATCATATGGTATTTGTCTTTCTCTGACTTATTTCACATAGTATAATACCCTCTGGGTCCATCCATGTTGTCACAAATGGCAAGATTTCATTCTTTTTATGGCTAATATTTCATTGTTTGCGTGCATGTGTATGTATCACAATTTATCTGTTCACCCATCAATGGACAGTTAGGTTGTTTCCATATCTTGGGTATTATAAATAACTGCCATGAACATGGTGGTGCACATATCTTTCTGAGTTAGTAATTTTTTTTTTCAGAGAAATATCCAGAAGTGGAATTATTGAATTGTTTCATAGTTTCACTTATTAATTTTTGCTTTCTTAAAAAATTAGTCGAGGAAACCGCTTACTATTTTCCCCAGCAGCAGCACCAATTGGCATCCCACCAAAAGTGCACAAGTGTTCCTTTTTCTCCGTTTCTTTGCCAACACTTGTTATTATTATTTTTTAATAATAGCCATTCTAATAGGTGCGAGGTGGTATCTCATTGTGCTTTTGATTTGCATTTCCCTGATTAATGATGTTGAGCATCTTTTCATGTAGCTGTTGGCCATCTATATGTCCTCTTTGAAAAAATGTCTTTTCAGATCCTCTGCCCATTTTTTCATTAGACTGTTTTTTTACTACTGAGTTGTATGAGCTTTTTTAATATTTTGGATATTAGCTCCTTATCAGACATATGATTTGCAAATATTTTCTCTTGTTCAGTAGGTTTCTGTTTCATTTGTTGATGGTTTATTTTGCTGTGCAGAAACTTTTTGGTTTGATGTAGTCCCACTTATTTTTGCTTTTACTTTTGGTGTCAGATTCAAAAAATTATCACCAAGACCTGCATTGAAGAGATTACCACCTATGTGTTCATTTAGGAGTTTTATGGTTTCAGGTCTTATGTTCAAATCTTTCATCCATTTTGAGTTCATTTTCGTGTATGGTGTCAGAAAGTAGTCGGATTTCACTTTTTTGCATGTGGCTGTCCCAGTTTCCCAGCACTGTTTATTGAAGAGACTGTCCCTTTCCCACTGAGTTTTCTTTGCTTCTTTGTTGTAAGTTGTTCGACCACAATGCGTGGGCTCATTCCTGGGCTCTCTGTTCTGTCCCATTGATCTCTGTGTCTGTTTTTATGCTGGAACCATGCTGTTTCGATGACTGTAGCTTTGGAATACAGTTAAAACCAGGTTGCCAGATGCCTCCAGTTTCATTCTATCAAGATTGCTATTGGTATTCCGGAATTTTTTATGGCTCTACACAAAATTTAGTATTTTGTTTTCTATTTCTTTGAAAAATGCCATCAACATTTTGATAGGGAGTACACCAAATCTGTAGATTGCTTCAGGTAGTATGGATGTTTTAACAATATTGATTCTTCTGGTCCATGATCATGAAATATCTTTTTATTTGTGTCTTCTTCAATTTCTTTCATTTACATCTGGAAGTTTTCAGTATTAAGGTCTTTCACCTCCTTCATTCAATTTATTCCTAGATATTCTTTTTGATACAATTGTAAACAGTGGTTTTCCCCCCTCTATCTGATAGTTTATTAGTGAATAGAAATTCAACAGATTTTTGTGTACTAATATCGTATCCTGCAACTTGACAGAAATAGTTTATTAGTTTTGACAGTTTTTTTTTTTTTTGGCATGGAGTCTTTAGAGTTTTCTGTAAATCATGTCTTCTGCAAATAGTGACGGTTTTACTTCTTCCTTTACAGTTTGGATGCCTTTTATTTCTTTTTCTTGTCTGAGTGTCTGAAACATAAATTAGTCTTTTAGAACATGCTCGGTGAATACGAGAAGGAGTGCTGGCAGTGCACATGTCTTTTTTCGATTTCTAAAAATTTGGAGTGTCAGAACCATATGCAAAATCTCTAACTAGCCCAACACACCAACTATAATAACGTTCTACAGAATGGAATCCATGGGAGAGAGGAAAGTCTTGCACCCTTTCACCACTGAGTGTGACGTCAGCCATAGGTTTGTCATATGTGGCCTTTGTTATGGTGAGGTATGTTCCCTCTATACTCACTTTGAGAGTTTTTTTTTTTTTTAAATCATAAATGGATGTTGAATTTTGTCAGATGCTTTTGAGATAATGATTTTAATGCTTCGTTTTGTTAATGTGGTGTATCATGTTAATTGATTTGTGGATGCTGAACTAATCTCAACTCTCGAATAAATCCCATTTGATCATACTATATAATCCTGTTAATGTATTGCTGAATTTGGTTTGCTAATATTTTGTTGAGGATTTTTGCATCTATGTTCATCAGGGATGTTGGCCTGTAATTTTCTGTACGGTGGCATCCTTATCTAGGTTTCTTTTTTTCCAATCAGGATCATGCTGGCCTCATAAAATGAGTTTGGAAGAATTTCCCCCTTTTGTGTTTTTTAGAAGAGTTTGAGAAGAATTGGTGTTCTTCTTTGCATCTTTGGTAGGGTCACTGTGGAAAGTCTTTCATTTTCAGAGTAGTATTTTGACTCCTGTTTCAATCTCCTTCCTGGTGATGGGCATGTTCAGATTTTCTCTTCCTGATTCGGTTTTGGTAGGTTGTATGTTTCTGGGAATTTATCCACTTCTTCTAGGTGGTCCAGTTTGTTGGCATATGACTGTTCATTTAATTATTGTCCATTTAATAATCGTTTAGTTAATCTTTTGTTTGTGGTATCAGTTGTGATATCTCCTCTTTCATTTTTTGATTATATTTAAGTCCCCCCACCCCGCCTTTTTTTTGTGGTAAGTCTAGCTAAAGGCTTGTCAGTTTTCTTTATCTTTTCAAAGAACCAGCTCTTAATGCCATTGATCTTTTGTAAGAATTTTTTAGTCTTTTATTTATTTCTGCTCTCATCTGTGTTATTTCCTCTCTTCTAACTGTGGGCTTTGTTATTCTTTTTCTAGTTCCCAGAGGTGTAGAGTTAGGTTGTTTATTTGAGACTGGTTTTGTTTGAGGTAGGCATTTGTCACTATGAACTTCCATCTTCGCAATACTTTTGCTGTAATCTCACAAATTTTGGTATATTTTCATTTCTCTCCAGGAATTTTTAAAATTTCTCTTTTGATTTCTTCTTTGACCTATTGGTTGTTCAGTAGCATGTTGTTTAATCTTCACATATTTCTGACTTTTCCAGTTTTCTTTGTGATTAATTTCTAAGTTCTTACCATTGTGTTCAGAAAAAATGCTTCATATGATTTTGATCCTCTTAAATTTATTAAGACTTGTTTTGTGGCCTAACATATGATCTATCCTGGAAAATATTTTCAGTGCACTTGAGAATAATGTGTGTTTTTGGATAAAATGTTCTGTAAATTTTAAAGTTCATTCAATCTACCATGTCATTTAAGGCTTATTTTATTTCATTTTATTTTATTTTTTACCGATTTTCCATCTGGATTATATGTCCACTGATGTAAATAGGGTATTAAAATTCCATGCCATTATTATGTTGCTATTTATTTCTCTCTTAGTATTATTATTATGAAATTTATTGTAGTGGCATTGGTTAATAAAATTACGTAGGTTTCAAGTGTACAATACTATAATATATCGTTTGTATTTTAACATATTGTATGTTCACCACCCAGAGTCACATCTCTTCTGTCACCATATATTTGACTCCCTTGACCCTTTTCTACTGCCCACCTCCCTCCTTTCTCTCTGGTCACCACTAAACTGTTGTCCATGTCAATGAGTTTTCATTTGTTTTTATGTCTCATTTGTTGGCTGGTTTCTGTTTTACGTCCCACATTTGAGTGGAATTGTATCGTCCTTAACTTTTTCTGACTTCATTTAGTGTGATATTCTCAAGATCCATCCATGTTGCAAATGGCAATATTTCATCTTTTTTAATGGCTGAGTCATATTCCATTATATATATATTCCTTCCCCCTCGTTCCCCCCCACTACCTTTTCTTTATCCAGCCATCTATCAAAGAACACTGGCTGTTTCTATGTCTTGGCCACCATGAATAATGCTGCTATGAACACAAGAGTGTATAAGTCTTAACGGATAAATGTTTTCATACTCAGAAGGGGGATTGCTGGCTCAGATGGTAACTCTATTCTTAATTGTGTTTGGATATTTCAACATAGCTCAAGTAGCTCTCAAATAAAAATAATTGGTTAAATACTTAGAACAATAGGGAAACAGGATGAAAACGTAAAAGGTTTGCAGCTTACAAACCAGTTTATGATCCTACCACAGCTAAGCTTCTCAGTGGGAAGACCCTGATCTATGAAACTTCATTTCAGAGTCACAGCTTCCACACCTTTACTCTGAAGAACCTCATAAATTTTGGGGAACTTGCAACTTCCTTGCTTTTTAACTCCCAGTTTGCTGCTAAACAAAGGAAACTCTTTATAACTAATAAGATTGGAAATGCTCTCCCAGGGTCACCGACTGTGGCAATCTAGGGTCTTTACTGAGTTCGTTTTCTGGTCTGAGAGACAGCTTTGTTCCAGGTGATTTGCAAAGCTGTGTTGACTGATAGGATGACTAATCTGAATTTGAGAAGAAATTCAGGTGGTTTCCTGCTGGGAAGAGAATTATCCCATGACAAGCTCAGTGATATACAATACAATAAGGAATTATAACATTCCTACAATAGGAATTAAAGATTTATATTACAAAGACAAAGGTAGGTAGAGTTATCATACAGTTAGATCATAGTAAGGAAACAATTTGAAAAAATGAAAAGGGTTAATATGCTACCTGAAGGATGAGATGTAAGCAGGGAGGCACTCGTATTTAATGTGATGTCTCTTGAACCTGTTAGATTTCTTAAAATAACCTTATTTTTTCAAGAATAGGAAATGTACCTGCTAATGAACATTTAATCAGCAGGCTTCTTAATTAAAAGAATGTGAAGAAAGAGGAGGGAAAGCCAGAGGTGCTTTTAGCCAGGTCATCCCCAATTCCTTAAGAGGCATCGGGCTGATAATAACATCACTAAACTTTCTTCTTTAAGGGAGTTAGTCTGTAAGCAGCAAATAAGATTTTATGTCCTCTGTAGACATAAAATTTATCCCAGACAGACCACTACTCCATGGTTTAAAAAAATAAGTAAAAAATTAAAAAACCTCAGGGTTTGTTTGATGTTATAGATCAGACTATTAAAAGCCCCATGTGGGAATAAAATTATAAATGTGTAAACTTCCTCTCATAAAAGTCACTACAGAAATGGGAAGCTTGTATGTACTTATTATTTGTATTATTTGGAAAGTTAAATATGTTTATCGAGGAATCTGCAGGTGTTAGATAGTTGACAAAACCTCTCAAGGATCAAGCATAGAGTTAGCACCAAGCACAGGCCATACGACTAAGACCTAAAAGAAGAAATCTGAACCTTTGTTGTGTAGAAGTTAGATAGCTGAAGCTTTATGTACAGGGAAGATTATCCAGCAACCTTGTCTTTCACCTGGTGGTCAATCAGCAAATATTTACTATTGTCAGAATAAGTATTAGTACCACTTCTGGATCTGTATCTAAAAAAGACATAAAACACCCTCATATATGAATCTTTATAGCTCTGTTGCTCATGATAGCCAAAACATAGAAATAATTAAAAGTCTCATTTATTTATTTTTGCTTTTACTTCCCTTGCCTTTGAGGTCAAATTCATAAAATTATAAGACCAAGGACCATGAATTTGGTACCTGTGGTTTCTTCTATGCAATTTATTGTTTCAGGTCTTATATTTAGGTCTTTGATCCATTTTGAGTTGATTTTGGTGTTTGGTGACAGATAGCAGTCTAGTTTCATTCATTTGCATGTGGCTCTCCAATCTTCCCAGCACCATTTGTTGAAGAGGATTTCTTTTCTTGATTGTGTATTTTTGGCTCCTTTTTTGAAACTTGTTTGCACGTATATATGGGGGTAGATTTCTGGGCTCTCAGTTCTGCTCCATTGGTTTGTATGTCTGTTTTTCTGCCAATACCATTGCTGTTTTGATTATTGTCACTGTAGTATAATTTGAAGTTAGACAGTGCGATACCTCCAGCCTTGTTCTTTTTTTCTGAAGATTGCTTTGGCTATTTGGGGTCTTTTGCAATTGCATACAAATCTGATAACTTTTTGTTCTATTTCTTTGAAAAAATGCTTTTGGGATTTTGATGGGAGATTGCATTAAATCTGTACATTGCTTTGGGTCCATTTTAACTATGTTGATTCTTCCAATCCATGAACACAGAATATCTTTCCATTTCTTTGTGACTTCTTCAATTTCTTTTAATAATGTATTATGGTTTTTATATCCTTCATTGAGTTTATTTCTGGGTATTTTATTCTTTTTGTTGCAATTGCAAAAGGAAATTTTTATTTTTGAGGTTTCTTTATTAGTATATAGGAACACAATGGATTTTTGTCTATTGATTTTATTTGTTTCCTGTTGTAACAGTTTTTTGGTGGACTCTTTAGGGTTTTCTATATAAAGAATCATGTCATCTGTGAAAAGTGACAGTCTGACTTCTGGATGCCTTTTATTGTTTGATTGCTCTGGCGAGGACTTCCAACACTGTGTTGTATGACAGTGGTGAGAGAGGGCATTCTTGTTTCTTGTTGTTGTTGTTTTCAATTACAGTTGACAGACAATATTATGTTATTTTGGGGGGCATATAACAGTGAATAGATATTTACTTACAAAGTGATCAACCCAGTAAATCCAGTACCTATCTGACACCATTATAGTTATTATTATATTATTGACGATCTTCCCCAGGCTATACATGCCTTCTCCACAACTCTCTTGTAACTACCAAATTGTACCTCTTAATCCCCTGCCCCCTTCAGGCATCCCCACACTCTCTCCCCAATCTAGCAACCATCAAAACGCTCTCAACTCTGAGCTTGTTTCTGTTTTGTGTGTTCATTTATCCTATTCTCCAGATTCTACATGTAAATGAAGTGATATGACATCAGTCTTTCTCTGACTTACTTAATTCAGTGTAATACCCTCTAGGTCCATCCATGGTGTTGCAGATGTCAAGATCTTAGTCTTTTTTATGGCTGAGTAGTTGTATATATGTACCTCTTCTTTGTCCATTCATCTGTTAATGCATGAATTAACAGAGGAATTAACAGGTAGTCTCCACATCTTGGCTATTGTGAACAATGCTGCAATGAACATATGGATGCATACGATCCTTTGAAATGGTGGTTTGGGTTTCTTCAGATAAGTACCTAGAAGTAGGATTGTTGGGTCTTTCTTTGTCTCATTACAGTCTTTGTTTTAAAGTCTATTTTGTCTGATACAAGTATTGTATGATCCTTTGTATTTCTGCTGTAACTTTCATTTATGATTTTGTTTAATGAGTTAGCCAGGAGGCTGTCAATTTTATTAATCTTTTCAAAGAACCAGCTCTTTGTTAAATTAATTTTTTCTATTGTCTTTTTGCTTTCCGTTTCATTAAATTTTGCTCTAATATTTACTATTTCCTTTCTTCTGCTGACTTTGGATTTCATTTCTTCTAGTTTTATTGGTGAGTTCAGTCCATTTACATTTAGGGTGATTATTAATATATGAGGATTTTCTATAGCCATTTTATCATTTGTTTTCTGGTAGTCCAGTGTCTCCATTGTTCCTTTGCCCTTGAGTTTCTGTTAGGTTGATGATATTCTATAATTTTTTCTTTTTTCCTCCATTATGATATGTGTTTCAATTCTGGATGTTTTATGTGGGGTTACCAGTAAGTTAATGCAAAAGAGAGTTTCTGATAGACAGTAGTCCTTTTTCTTCTGAATGCATCTATCTCCATTTCTCGTTATAAATTCTGACCTTTGCCCCAAGCCCTCATCATATTCACAGAACATGTTCTGACCAATTTAAGACTAATTTATGTTTCAGTCAATATCTGAATCATATTTATGGGAATATTACCTCTGGGGATACTCAGTGACCAAACACATTTGGAGCTAACGTAGTTTTCTCCAAGTTCACAATATTTTCATCATCTCTCTCTAGTAATCTCACTTCTCTTGGGAAAATACTTCCTTTTCATGACTCTTGGTAAATTTGTGGCTTTTCTAACTTACAGCCTTTTCTTACTGTGGAAAATCGGACGTCATCCCTATCAGTCTCACTGTTTTTACACCTTGATTGTCCTTTTGGAAAAACATGTTGCTTAGAAGTTAACTCTTTGGCTTTTAGTACGGTCTCCAAATCTGAAAAAAAAAAAAAAAAGTCACAGAAATTTAGGTTGAGAGTGACCAGCATTAGTAAAGTGTACACATTACTAAAAGCAGCCTCTGTGGAAATAGGGTTTTTGAGGATGTTTTCAATGAAAGGACATAGATATCAAAATTTTATATGTTTAGTAAAAAGTTTTAGGAAGATTGAGATTGTTGACAGAATTGTCAGGAATGCAAATAGGGATAGAACTGAACAAATAATTCATGAGACTTTAAGAAGAAAAAGAGACATGTATTTTTTTCTCATCCTGAGGTCAGGGCAAAATATGAGATGAACAGAGTTAAGGTAAGAGGAAAAAATGGCAAATTACATCAAGTGAATAATATATATATATATATTAAAAAATAAATTTAAAAAAAGGAGGAAAAAGGGCACTCAAGAGGCTCCTACTGGATGCTCTTGCCTTTTTGGTCAGGAAAAAGGGATATTTTACAAATTTCTCTGATTGATGTTTCTTAGTGTCATACTCCCAGCTCCTGATATAACGGCCAGAGTTGTCCCTCACAAAGGCTCGTGTCCACTTGGTGCTCATCTGGACAGATACCTGTTAGAACCCCTTTTTCCTCTGTTATCACTGTATCTTCTTGCTCAAATGGGGAGATCAAACTAGGTTTATCAACTCGATTCCCTATACGTGGAGGAAAGATACATGATGTAGGCCAGCCCCTCAGGGGATAATAATCCCCACCATGAAGCTGAAGCTGGACAGGCCCGAGTTTAGGAGCAGGGGAATAATGATGCCTGAATTCCAATAAATGCAGTTATTCTCTTTCACGAGGTAAAAACAAAACCTGCAAGCATCTTCAGTCACTAACTGGGGTGACTGGGATAACTGGTCTTGGGAGATCATGCCGTAGTTGAAATATGGACTTCAAAAACCCGAAGTTTTTATCCATGAAGGCTATAAAGTCGGGGAAGGTATAGATCTTTATTTCACAGGGAAAATGCTAGACAGCTCCGTGAGGGTGGCGACCGCTTCTTCCTCATTCACCACTGTATTTTCAGTCCCTGGCACAGACCTAGGAACGTAGAGGTGCATGAGAAAGACTCATGAGAGCTGATGTCAGCAAGAATGGTGGAGTAGGGAATGCAGAAGTTTGTTCCTTCACGAAAACAGGAAACAAACTAGCGACCAGGAGCATGCTCAGTCAAGACAGACAGCTGAATCTGAAGGAGAATTCTAGATGGGGCCAAACTATTCTTTAAGAAACTGGAGATAATCCACAGAATGGGAGAAAAGGTTTCTTAGCACTGCATCTGACAAGGGTGTTGCATTCAGAATGTATGAAAACTCTCACAGCACTGCAGCAGAACGCAAACCAGCCCCCCCCCCCCCACCACACAGGCAGAGGACTCGAATAGACACTTCTACAAAGACACGCAAACAGCAACCACATGAGCGACCTAATCATATTTGGGGGAAATGACAATACAAACCATAATGAAATAGGTTCTCCTTCTCACTCACGAGGAAGGCTATAGAAATACCTTTTTTTTTTTTTGAAAAAGGAAAGTAAGTGTTGATGAGAATCCAGACAAATTGGAACCTCCATACGTTTCTGGCAAGAATGGAAATTTGTGCAGCTAGTGTGGAAAACAGTTTGGAGGCTCCTCAAAAAGTTAAACATAAAATCGGCAAATGGTCCAAAAATTCCACTCTTAGGTGTCTTCCCAAGAGATCCAAAAACAGGTGCATGAACGTTATGAGCTGCAGTGTTCACAGTAGCCAAAGGGTAGAAACCACCCAGATGCGCATCAAGTGATGAGTGATACACAAAGCGATGTATCACATAGTGCAATAGTGTTCCACCACAACGGGGCATGAAGTTGTGTTACACACGTTCATATGGCTGAACCTTGAAACCATTATGCTGAGCAAAAGAAGCCAGTCACAAAAGGCCACACATTGTATGATTTCCTTTACATGCATGTCCAGAATACGTTAATCTGTAGAGAAAGAAGTCACATTTGCAGCAACCAATGGCTAGGGATTGGAGGGATGGAGAGTGGGTACTTAATGATTACAGGATTCATTCTGTGACAAAAATATGCTGCAGTCTGTAGTGGCGATGGTTGCACAACACTGCGAACACACTAAAAGCCACTGAATCGCACAGTTTAAAATAGTTACAATTTTTAGAGTTCTCTGTTATCTCAGTAGCAGAGTGAAAGACTTATATCTGAGGCATTACATAGATGCAGAAATGCAGTCAGGCTTATCAAGTGACACCAGCTTCTGCAATATGTCCCTTGATCTCCAGGGTTAAACACCTACATTGCAGAAAACAAAGAAATACTTGGTCAGTGAATAAATGACTTTCCGTGGACCTAAATCACTTGAGTTTAGGACAGGCATGCCCTGCCGGGGCTTTCCCTTAAATCTCTCAGCAGAACACAATGTACAGAGTCACCCTGGGGGAAGCTTTGAAATGAAGTCAGTGTTGGGATAACCGATTGTTTCTAGGCAGCCCTTCCCCCTCCCCAGAGATCCTCGGATGACCAACTGTGAGCCTCCAGGCTGCACCGGTACTGAATCGGTCTATTGAAATGGATTTTTTGGGGGGAGTACTTAGAGTTTTCTAACATCTCCATCACCTGCAAACAGATGCTTTAATGCCTCCTTTTTTTTAACGCCTCCAGTTCTTTTAACTAATTGCTCTGAATATGGCTTCAAGTACTACACTGAAGAACTGGTAAATATGAGTGACCTTGTTTCTGATTCAGAGAAAATGTTTTCAGCCTTTTATCACTGAGTGTGGTGTCAGCTGTGGGCTCGTCATATATGTTCTTTATTATGTTGAGATACCTTCCTTATACACCTACTTTGTTGTGTGTCTATATCTCTGAGTCTTTCCTACTTGAGTCTCTTATTTCTCAGTCTTTCCCTCCAGAGTCTATTTCTCTGAGTCTCTTTGTCTCTGAGTATCTCCCCCCAAATCTCTGAGTCTCCCCTCCCTGAATATGTCTGAGTCTCCTATCACCCGAGCGGACCACCACCTCTCAATATTTCATAATTTAGATCTTGTTCAAACCTCAGTTTCCTTATCTCTGAGTGCGAACCCTGCTGTAGAGGGTAGTCATCGGGGGGGCTTCGAGGGGATGAAGCAGAAAACAGAGTGGAGTCCTACGAGCACTTGTGCTTTGTGAGTCCTGAGCCTCACAAGTCTTAGTCATGGCTCCTGTGGAGGGGCCGAGTGTTAAGCACGTGCAGGTCTCTCCTTGCTGGTTACCATCCAAATCAGTGAGATAATCTGAGCCCCCGAGGTCACAAAAGCACCCGAGCTCTTTCCTGCTCAAACTGCAGTATAGGAGGCAGTGGCCACCCCACCCTGTCTTTTTAATACAGACTTTTTCTTGCCCCACAGGCTTGAGTTTCCCCTGCCCTCTACATGAACTGCATTAAGGTGGGGTCTTTGGCCTGAAACCCATACAGGAGAGAGAAGCAGTTTCTATGACAACTACTCCTCAGGGAACATTCAGGCAGTGAGAACAGCTGGGTCCCTTGTAAGGCTCCAAGGAGGCCCCTGCAGGTGTGTGGGTCCAGCATTGGCAGGCCCAGAATGGCCTTACTCTGATGTTTGGCCAGGTCTGAGATCTCAGGGGTCTCCCTACTGGATTCACATGTTCATTTCTTGCTCAATTTCCCAAATCCTTAATGAGTATCTGTCATGTGCCAGACAGGAGAGAGGGCTCGGTGGGAAAAGATAATTTCTCTGCTCTATGGGCCCTCACAGTGCAGAGGGTAATGCAGAAAATATCTGTGAATAATCACGGAGATTAGCGGGCATTTGGTCCTGTCCAAAACGTCCATGGAGGCATTTGGTCCATACCAAAAGATTGACGATGTTTGGTTGCGTAGGTCCAAGCTCATCAAGATGTATAATGTATTGCAATGAAAATAAAATAGAAAAAAAGAACCCAGGGATCTTTTCTTAAGGAGGAACGTTTTTGATAGGGCCAAATATCAAGGCTCTTCTGCCATGGACTAAATGTCTCCACGGATGTTTAGGACAGGACCAGATGTCCTACAGGGAATCTGAAAATAATATAATTTCAGAAAGAATGAGCGCTATGAGGCAATAGATAGGACAAAGGACTAGAGAGGGATAGAGGAAGTGCCATCACTATGCCACTAGGAAGGGCACTTTAAGAAGATAGGAGCACGAGTAGTATCCACCCGAAGAGGCAGCACCTACCTGTTGGGGGAAAGGTGTTCCTGGCAGAGGAAACGACACATACGCTTGAGATGCTAATTGAACAGAGGATGGTCAGGGCTGTGCAGGAGGGTCTTGTGCCTGGATCAGGACATGCACTACCCTGTGGGTCACAGCATGGATTCGAGTCTCAGTGTGATTTGGAGGCGCTGGAGGATTTTGAGCAGCATAGCCTCATGGTCTCATTTAAGGTTTTGAAATGTTTCTATTGACTGTGTGGTTGTAAAGGTGACATTTGGGCGGGGGATGGGGAAGGTCGACTGTGGCATCTGAAGTCCTTTCCAACCACAGATCCAGGCTTTCGATGGGGCAGAGTGATACAGCACAGAGGACAGGGGCTGGGAGGGGACCGAGGGGTCTTGAAAAAAATTTGTCAACTTCATAATTTCATCTGGGGCAGGCTCTGGATTTGACCTGTGAACCCAGTCAGGCCTTGCACCACACACACCCACCTTTCAGAGTCTGTGTTTAGGTTGCCTCCCAGTCAATGCCCCAAGGAATTCAGGAGGGTGAGAGAGCTGTGGCCTCAGGGTTAAATCTGATTGACATTCAGAATAAACCGCAGGCTTAAACTTTATAACCCTATCAGGTTATCAAGTTATATCAAGTTTTGTGATGTAAGATCCCTTTATATAATGGCAATGAAATCAATAGAGAAAGTCAAAATTATTTAAAAAGAAAGTCAGAATAAAATATTTGCTGGTTCCTGGATTATTTTAGAACATCTGTTCAAACAAGCAAACAAATAATTGTAATTATGTTGCTCGCAAATAGAATAAAATGGAAACAATTTGGTGTCACATTGAAATAATCTACAACTATAGAACATTACGTAGGAAGTATAGGGCCATGCCATTTTCATTTGAGACATTCTATAATCACTAGCAATGAAAATAAAATAGAAAAAAAATTATTTCAGTGGAGAGAAAAAGTATCTTGCTGCGGTTCTGGTTCTATAGACTCAGTGGAAGGTGGTTCATCCTGGAGGTGATTCGCTTCTGTTTTCGGGCTGTGTGCACAGCCTTTCTCGTAGCTGATGGAAGATGGGGAGGAAGCGCCAGACCAGGGAAGGCCGTCTGTGGAGAATATTCTGTGGATGAGAAGGAGGCTCTACAGAAATAACCTCACAGGGTGATCTGCTCATAAATTCCTAACTGGTCAGGCCATGGTGGGTAGTCACGCCCCAGGCATGTAACTTTTTTAGTAAAAGGTTTATCTTTGCCTTAAGCAAACTCTGCCAATAGTTCTTGTGCATCTAGGTTAACACATCTTTGAAATAAGTGTAACCACTCTCAAGAGAGCAGAGTCTTGTTAACTGTCCTGTAATTCAGTCCCCGACTTGCTTTCTCCCACCTTCATGTGACCTTCCTTACAATCTCTCCTTAATTTCAAATGCATAAAAGATACTACAAAACTGTTATTCTGAGCATTTTAGATCTTGCTCCCTGGCATATGTCATTAGTTTGGCTCA
Source organism: Rousettus aegyptiacus (assembly GCF_014176215.1). Taxonomy (NCBI): domain Eukaryota; kingdom Metazoa; phylum Chordata; class Mammalia; order Chiroptera; family Pteropodidae; genus Rousettus; species Rousettus aegyptiacus. The sequence goes on from NW_023416289.1 coordinate 20,200,820, forward strand.
AACTTTATAAAAATTACATTGACAATTATTGGCAGTTTCTTCCTGAATTTCTACAATAGAGGGAAGACCAGAAAGTCCTCTATCCAGAGCAGCCCCTTAAACCTCTAAAACATTTGAAGTTTGACAAGGGCCCAGGTGGAAGACCAGAGCATGGGCCAGAGTAATTCCATCCCGTGATTTGTTGAATTAAAAGGTGGTCCTCTCTCTAGCTCCTGAGATAGACCTGCTGTGTCAGGATGGAGACCACCTGCTGGAGGGAACTATCCCTGGAGTCCTGATTCTTGGAGGGGGACACTGGATCCTGGTGCCACTCCTTTCTTGGGGATCTGGACATCCAGAGGATGCCCAGGTGGTCCTCTCTGGCCTCTGTCAAATGTCCTATTTGCTACATCAGAGACATAAAGGTGTTTTTCAAAACCTGATATTCTTCCTCGTTTTTTTTTTTTCTTTTCTCCCAGGTATACATTTTCTTTTCTTTAAGCTATAGAGGTGTCTCTCAGCCAACAGAGCTCTCAACTCATTGTCATGAGCTTTTCTCTAAATAAGCTTTGAGAATAACATGGAATTCTTTCAATTTTTTTCTGAATTTTTGCTTGTATTTTGTAGTTGTCCAGCTCTTCATGCTAATGGCTGGTCTTGTCTGCTTTTGAAGCTTCTCCTATGCGTTTCTTTGCAAGATACATTCTCTCAATCAGGTATCTGGTGAAAATTATTTTTTTCCTGTCACAATTCAGGGAGGACTTGATGTTTCCCCTGGAGCCATGATGCCTCCCTTTCTAACGGCACTTTTATCTGACCACAGTGAAACTTTACCAATTTGAAGATGTCTCATGTGGTCTTTAAGGGCATCCATTATTTCCTATTCCTCCTTTCAGTTAGTGTGCAGTTGGTTTCTTTTTCATTCAAGAATTTTAAAATAAACATTTAATTCAGCCCCATCAATCATCATCTTCAAAACTCCCTTCGGTTCATCTTCCATGTGGTCTCTATTTTCTGGTGAATTCGTTACAGACAGTTCCAAGCTCCCATTATCCATGTGTCTTCTCCAGGAGCAGAAGCCTAAACTTTCAGATTCCACAGTGTTCACCCAGAAGCTCGATCTGACTTTTATTCTTGGAGTTTTGTAATATTTTTAAATTATGTATAATACATTTATTTGCGCTTTTTTACTCATTCAGTGTCTCTTGAAAACAGTGTTAGGCTTCCTCGAAGATGAGAATAATTAATCCAGAGCACATTTTTAGATACTTCTCAATTTCTTCATTTTCCTGATGGATTTTGAAGGGTGTTATAGTCATAGCTACTTGATTTTGGATGTCCTTTGCCTAGAACTTTTATAGATTTAGCTCCTAAATTTGGTCTATGATATAACTTGAGTTAAATTATGTATATGGTTTGTACATATATTTTATTTCAGTACCATTCGTTGAAAGATTATCCTTTCCCCATCAAACAGCCTTGGTACTGTGGTGGAAAATCAATTTTTATGTATGAGTCTATTTCTGCACTCGCTATTCTGTTCCATTGATCTATTTGTCTGTCTACCAATTGCTCTGTTTTGGTCACTGGCTTTAAAAATCAGGTAGTTAAGTCCTCCAAATTTGTTCTTCCTTTTCAAAACTTTGGATATTATTCATTGGCATTTCTCAGCCTTGGCTCTTTGACATCTTTACAGAATCGCTTTTTGTGGGAGCTGTTTTGGACCGTGTAGGATGTTTGGCAGTAACCCCGTCTCTATCCTCTAGATGCCAGTAGCATCATCATTTTCCACCATGACTATCAAAAGTGGCTCTAGAATGTTAGTACCATGGCAATGTAAGATGTCCCTTATTTTTGTCTTCCTCTCCCCAAAAATAAAAGTTTAGCATCCATCCACAGGCAAAAGCGCCTTTGTGGGAGTGGTGGGATCCAGCACCGTAAGCCAAGGGACTCAGGAAAAGTCTCCCCCACCTGTGCATTGGGTAACAGGCAGACAGACCTTTGTCCTGACCGTGGATACTGCAGTGGCCTGTGAACCAGACTCTGTCCCTCTCAGTTGCAGTTCAGGGGCCTCTGAAAATAAGATGAGAGCCTTTGTGGAAGTTTGTGTTTCCAGAGGAGAAATTCTGGCATACTGTTGGAGCAAAAAAAAAAAAAAAAAAAAAAAAAAAAAAATTACAAGTTTGTACACATTGGAGTGGATAAGAATAGTTTGACTACCTGCGTTACCCCTTCCCCTAGGCACACAGCATAGGGCCAAGAGATCTTCTTGGCCTGTGGTTTCTCCCGCAGGGCAAAGGAAGAGTGAATGAGAGAGCACTTGTTCCCCCAGTTGTGCTGGACGCTGCCCAAGGGGCTCATTGCTATCTCTCCCCATCCAGAGGACCGCATGGGGAGCCAGATGCCTGGGAATGGGAAGAGGCTAGGAAATAGGCAGACAGGACTCCCACAGGTCATTGTAGGGACTCAGATCCTGCTGTGTCCCAGACTCTCTCCAGAGGCCCGTCCATGACCTGCTGGGAATGCCTCACTCACATGTGCCCCCCAGCTGGCCCAGGCGCACCCCCAGTGCTCTGCATAACTTGCCCATATGCACTATATAGAGCAGTTTTAGGCTTACAGAAAAATGAGCATAAAGTATAAAGGATTCTTATGAACACAATTTGTATGTTTCTTCTATAATTAACGTCTTATATTAGTATGGCACATTTGTTAAAAATGATGAACAAATATTGATATGTGATCAGTAATGAGTTCATTGGACTCCCCCATGTTTCCTCCTTTGCACTATGGCCTGGGATCTCTTTCAAGGCAGCAGTCTGAGGACATTTGTAGGGCTGACCTTATTTGTTTCCACTGTCCGTTATTGCCTGTTATCTACTGTGTTGCATATCCTTGTGTTGGTATATTTTGTCTGTTTTTTTTTTTTCTAGTCGAAGGGAAAATTCCTTCTCTATTATTCTACAATGGCTAGAAGCTAAGGTCCTATTATGTATCTTTGAAACAGTGGGAACAGGATTATTTTGAGTTACTGTATTTCGAAGTCTACCACTAGGTGGCAATGTTAGACAGCAGAGGTGCTTTTCGGAACAGTGCAAAGCATTTCTAAATTCTTTTAAGAGACATGTGAAATTATACCTTTGGTATTGCTTTGGGCACACCAGTCTGTTTTGTTGAGCTCCATTTTATTCTTATGTCTGTTATAGTGGAATTTTTACTTCAGCATAAAATTTATAAAGATATTTTGCCTAAAATAATACATGCTATAGACCGAAGTGATTTATGACATTCTCCTCACTAGGATCCAGTAGTAGAAATATTAGTTTTTAGGGTAATTTTTTTTCACCTCTAAATAAATTGAAATATGTTTATGAGGGCACTGATTAGCATTCATTCGTGTCTGGTATATAAGACCCGCACAGAGAAGGATAGATGTGTTCCCTGCCTCAGAGAGCTCCTGTCCTTGTGGGGAGGCGCATCTGTGGACCCCCAGTGACAGTAGAAGTTGGCATGCTTTGTAACTCTGTTGTTGGGGGGGGAGGCATTTGGGAAGCTTCACAGAATAGGTGACTGTCCATCTAATTTCGAGAGATGTAGAAATTTTCCACTTGAGAAAGGAGCAAGTAACAGTCCGTCTCCAGCACTGCAGATATCACACAGAAGGAGATGGATACTCAGAATATCATAACAAGACGAGTGAGCCCATGTGGTTACCAGGAGGGAGAAGAGTGACCGAAAACAGGGGGTTTGGGCTCCACTGTGAAGGGCCAGATTTGCCACAGGATGAGTTTAGACTATACCTTATAGATAGTGGCAATTGAATGATTAAGTCATTGATATGATTAAAATGGTGATTTAGGATAGAGTTTTTAAAGTATTTTGACCAAATAGCCTTTATAATAGATCATCGTTTTAGTAACTATCCAATGTATTTATATCTAGTTATTTATAAAGTATACATATGCAGTACTATGCAAATATATAGATTACAAAATCGATACAAAGCTATGTATGAAGTTTGTAATAATAGTTTTGAATTTTTTGCAGATTATGTCAGATCTGATGAGATCACTGTTCTGTGTCATAATGAAGCTGATTTAAGTGGAATAGAAAACATTTTAGTCTTGGTGTTCTCTTGTTTACTTCAAGAAATGCGAACGTCTCAGTGAACTTCCACTATTTCCTTAAGCCCGCCACGCGATATAAATGGTGCATGACTATTTTACATATAAACTGATGAGAGGTCTAATTTATTTATTTATTAAGATACAACAAATGCTAACTGGAAGTACACGATTTTATTTGCCTCTTGGACTACTCTGTGTACCCTGGGATACCCGTGCCCCTTTACACACACCCAGGTTAAGTGGCTGTGACTACAGCATGGAGAGACTGCGGAGTGTAGTTGGGACACCAAACATGACCTTCTCATCTGTCTGTAAATAATTAGAGCAGAGATCAATTAAGATTGAAAGAAATCATTACGGTTCAGTTCAAAAAATACAAATTTTGTACTACAAAATACTAATCTTGTAAGTTAACAAAACAAAGACAATAAAAATAACAATTATATTCCAAAAAGTTCTGGTATGACAAATTAACATGAATTAAAATTATCTTAAAGAGAAAACTGCAACAGATTCTCAGGCCCATACCTTAGAAAGGATAAGACGCCTTAACTGGTGAGGACACAGTGAGAAGTTAGCAGTCTGCAACCCAGGAAAGGGCCCTCACTCTAACCCCGCCATGCTGTCACTCTGATCTTAAGACTTCCAGCCTCCAGAAATGTGAGAGATAAATTTCTGTTATAAGGCTCTCAGGCTCTGGTATTTTGTTACGGCAGCTCAAAAAGACTAGGACAGAGAACAAAGATAAGCCGGAATATTTCACCTATATTATCTGCCACAGTGTTGTAGTTGAAGCCCGAGAAGACTTGAGTTGTCATTTCTCTCTCCATTTCTTTGCCGAAATGTTAGTCCTTCAAATGAATATGGCTACTTCACTCGATATGCTGAGTTTCCCAAATGTAACAAGGAGCGTCACACTTTTGGCCTCACCTTTGCAGATATCTGTATTGTGTGAATTTATAAATTACTGTTTATAAATTGCACTGACTAATTAAAGATATTACATAATTTCAGAGACGGTTTGTCTCCTAATATTAAGTGAAGTACTCAAATAGATGTCTAAAGTAGCAGTTAATTTTTCCTTTCTAAATCCCATTTGACCTTGTTAATTTGTTGATTGGAAAATTGCATCCCATTTTTTCTGAGTGTGATGGTGATTATCAGCAGTTCAGTGGGATATTTCAGGACTCACAGTTCTTGAATTCTGTCTTACAGACAAAGTCGAAAGTGTGCTTTTTCTATTGCAAAATAATTGCAGAATCATGGTCAGTGTTTCGGCAAATACATTTTGAAAGCTGAAACAGGTTAGAGCTACTATGTGTGTAAAGGTACGCCCACGAAATCTAATGGGAGTCTTCTTGAAGCAGATCCCACTCAGTGAAACCTGATTTGAATTGAATGTTTTTATTGGCACGCTGATCTCTTACTGGCCTTCAAACATCTGTTACTGGCATATTTCATGTCCCCACAGTGTTCTCAGTACAGGAGCCCTACTGGTCTTTGTACATGCAGGGTGGCCTGATGAGCTGACCACCCTCTCCGTGCTCTTTAGTAAGTTGTCCTGCTCTGTCATTTCCAATCTCATTATTCAAATGTATTTTTTCCATAGCACTTACTGGTATTCAAAATGATCGTATTCTCTTAGGCTATGTTTATTTCCTCTCCCTTCACTAAAATGCAAAACTGCATGAGGTCAGAGGCCTTGTTTCCTTGTTCATCATTCCATCACCAGTGCCAAGACAGGATCTGGCACAAAATTGAGTGATCAATACAAAATCATTTATCATGTGAATAAATGAACACGTGTAATAGTACCTGACATCATGTCCATTGTCATTGTCATCAATGTCACAAAGTATTTATTTAACATAGTCTCTATGGTTAATAATACAGTAGTGTACAGTTTAAGAGGGTAGATCTCATTTTAAGTGTTTTTATCCCCACAACAAACAAAAAAACCCCAAAACAAACCCCACAAAAGAACATAAGGAGATTTTGCAGGTGATGGACATGTTGAACACCTTGGTCGTGGCGATGCTATCATGAGTATATGCAGGTGTGTATACATAAAATATGTGCAATTTTTTTGTATATCAATTATATCTCAATACAGTTTTCTTTTAAATAAGCATTTATTAAGCAGGACCACAGTTGCACAGCTTCAGTCAGCTCTGTGTGTGTGTGTCAAAGACCAGGCCTTGCACAAAACAGACTGAAGCCAAGAGGGACCTGATTAAATATAAACTTGTCATCAGAGTTGCTCCTGGATAATACATCAGTGGCTTCTTTTATATTTGGAATCATAAGGAGGACCTCTGGGTAGTTCAGTAAATAAACCCCTTTGGGAAAAGATCCCATGGAGCCATCTTATTTTAGTACAAACACTGCTCTATAATAAATAGCATTCCAGGCAAAGAGCTCAGTAGCCCTTTCATTCTCTAAGATTTATAATCCCAGCAAGAAATTTTTTTTCATAGGAACAAGTATATACACAGTCATTTTTTTTTCCGCCATCAAATTGGGATTAAGTGCAATCTAACACTAATTTAGAGAGATAGTTAAATTTAATTGACTGATTTGGGTAGGATAAAATGGTAATAATTGTTGGACATGGTATTTAAATTTCATTACCTGAATTTCTTATTGCTTCTTTTCACATGAGAATTACCTTTGCAAATAAGATATAATAGAAAGCTTTTCCAAAAGCTTTTACTTGCATTTTCTCTCTGAGAGTACTGGTGTCGTGTTCAGGGATTGGAGACTTAGAAGGGCGTAATGAGAAGATGAATGTGCCTCAATCTTAGAAATGTCTCCAGTCACTGACTTTCTTCTTTCCCTCAGGCTGAATGAGGTGAATATAGAATATCCTGCAGTTGAATAATTCGGATTGCTTTTAGGCAAGAATTTTTGTGATGTTATTAAAATCATGATCTAAAAGGAAACTTAACCTTCAGTTCATTCTTTTGATGTATTTTGCCTGAAGCATGGTGCTAGGACCTGTTATCTCAAACAGGCAATATAAAAATATCTTTCTAATTCACTCCTACAGTTGAAAGATCCTCATGGACTGAAATTACTGTGATCTATCAAAATTCACTATGTTGTGGAAATAAAATAAAATCACATGTCAGGCAAGGAATGATGACAACAATAGACCAGCTTATTATAACGCTTAAAATGAAAATGCTTTATTGGCAACACTGTTGGACTTTTGAAAGATTGAGAATGTGTCAAAATCAGAGAAGCCACATTGCTGGTGTTCATTCTTATTGATGTGGCTTGCTTTTCCACGTTTAAGGCCAAGCTTCTGGAATCAGTAGCAATATTTGGTTTAACTGCATGTCTGTCATTGTTGTTGCTGAGATGTAATTTGCATACCATAAAATTATCATTTTAAAATATCTATTTCAGTGATTTTGAGTACATTCATGAGGTGGTGCAACTATTGTGACTCATTCCAGAATATTTCATCAATCCAAAAAGACGAATTTATTAATGTACTTCTGTCTCTATGGATTTGCCTACTCTGGATGTTTCATATAAATGGAGTCGTATGATGTGGCCTCTTTGTGTCTGACTACTTTCACTTAGCAAAAGCTTTTCAAGAGTCACGGATGTTGCAGCAGGTGTCAGTACTTCATTCCCCTTTGTGGGTGATTTATATCCCATTGTATGACTATACACTCTATCCATTCATAAGCTGATGAACAATTGCTTTGTTTTCACTTTTTGGCTCTTATGAATAATGCCACTAGGCACACGTGTAGACAAGTTTTTGCATGAACGTTTTCATTTATCTGGAGTATATACTTAAGAGTAGAATTGCTGAGTCACACAGCAGCTGTACAATTTTACATCCCCATCAGCAGTGTATGAGGATTCCAGTTTCTCCATTGGAATTTCTCCATCCTTGTCAACACTTGTTACTTTTCATTTTTTAAGATTATAGCCATTTTAGGGGGTGTGAGGTGATATCCCATTGTGGTTTTGATTTTCATTTCCCTAATGAATGGTGTTGAGCACCTTCTTATATGCTTATCTACTTACCTACCTATCCTTATGTGCTTAAGTATGTATGAATGTATGTATGAATGTATGTATGTATATAATATGTATGTATCTATGATCTATCAATCATCTGGAGAAATATCTATTTGAACCCTTTCCAATTTTTGAATTTGGGCTATTTGTCTTTTTATTATGAATTGTAGTAGTTTTAAAAATATATTCGGGATCCTGCATCCTTATTAGATACATGATTTGCAGATATCTTCTTCCATTCTGTCGGTTGTATCTCTTTGCTCTTTCTGGCACCAGGTGTTCAGGCTGTTGGTTTCCAAGGCTACTGGTGAGATGGACCGTAGAGAATGGTATTAGGGTAAGTTAGACACCACAAAGCTGCTTCTTTTATGACTATTTAGACATTTTTTTCTTTTTTTTTCCTTTGGCTTTATTGAAGTATAATAAACAATTAGTTGCTCATATTTACATTGTACAATTCAATGAGTTTTTAAAAATTATAGTTGACATACAATAATATATTAGTTTCCATCATGCAATGATGATTAGAGATCTGTATAACTCACAAAGTGATCACCCCACTAAATCTAGTAACTCTCTTCTCCTTTACATATTTATTACATTGTTAACTATTTTCCTTATGCTATACTTTACATCTCCATGTCTATTTTGTAACTATCCATTTGTATTTCTTAATCCCTTTGCCTTTTTTCACTATCTCCCTCAACTCTCTCCCTTCCAGTAGCCCTCAAAATATACTCTATCTATGAGTTTCTTTCCGTTTTTGTTGATGTTTTTTATTTTGTTCTTTAGATTCCACATGTCCATGAAATCATGCGATATTTGTCTTTATCTGACTTACTTCATTCACCACAATGCTCTCTAGGTCCATCAAAGCAATATCTTTTTCCATCCCCTTCCTTTTAGTCTGTGTCTTAAATATTTTTTTCTTGAATAAATACTTGCTGGGTTACTACATGTTTTTGGTTAATATCTGGAGCTCTGACAAAACTGATTTTGAATTTTTTTGCCAGTTTTTTAAATTGCTTTTATGAAGGGCTTAATTTTCAGAGGTTCTTATGACATTTTCACTGATATCACCTCAATTGCATGTCTTATATTACAGTAGCATGACTGCTTTGCCTTGGCTTTTTCTCCTGTAGACTTATCTAGTCATGTGGATATCATAGAAAGATCGACTCAAGCTTCCTTTAAGTCCATCATCACAGAGTTTCTCATTGGATATCATCCTCTTCTACTTTTATAACTTATAAATTTTGGGAGCTATTAATAGCCCTAGAAATTGGCTAATGGATTGATCCTTTTGTTTCACACAAGAAAGACTGGCACCCCTTATGAAGTGAACGGCTTGGCTTCTTCCTCCAGTTGGTAGTTGAAGCTGGAGAATTGAAGTCTTCTGACTGTAGATTAGTGCTCCAACAGAAAATCTCAGTACAAATTCTTCTTTGCATTTTTCCTGCATTTTATCACCTAGCCTTCTATGTATGATTTCACTTTTTGCGTGGGTATATGAAGCAGTCTCTGCGAGACTTTGAAAATAATAAGACGCCATAAGGCCAATGCATAGTCCTGCATATATTCTCATGGATTTGGTTTTAACTTTGGGAATGATTTGGGGATTATAAGTATTCCTAGTCTCCAAGAAGCAGCCAGCAGTTTGAGATATGTGAAATCTATGTGGTAGCAGACATATCTGTCTAACTTTACTTGTTCTTTACTGCATCATGCTTAGTCAGACAACCTCAGGGATGGCTTCTGCAGAGTCGAAGAGAAAATAGTGGTTTCAAAATAAAAGTTTTGTGCTTAAATGTAGTTGTATGAATGTATAATGGAAGTACTTGTTTTTAAGGTCCTATGGATCATTCTTTGATTGGTATTTGTATTAGTTTGCTAGGCCTGCTATACAAAATACCACAGACTGGGTGGCTTAACCATCAGAAATTAATTTTCTCACAATTCTGGAGGCTAAAAATCTGAGATGAAGGTGTTGGTAGGGTTGGTTTCTTCCAAGGCCTCTATCCTTGCACATGACTGTCTGCTCCCTGTGTCTTCACATTGTCTTCTCAACATAACCGTTTGTGTCCTAATTTCCTCTTCTTACAAGGATATCAGTTATATTGGATTAAGGCCCACCATGATGATCTCATTTTAACTTAATCACTTCTTTAAAGACCTTATCTCCAAAAAGAGTCACATTCTGAGATACTGGGGATTAGGACTTCAATATATGAATTTGAAATCTATGAATAATTTTTTTCCATAAAAAAATAAATAGAATACTAGCAAAGCTACTTACTCTGTCCACTCAAATTTGTCACAGATCCTACCTGTGAGAGCCAATTGTTAAATATTTAGGAAGTCTGAAAGCCTGATGTTAAACTGTTGGTAGCTTGAAGTGGCCATCACTGGAGTATTTGTATCATGGAAATCAGCAAAAGGTGTACTGCTGATTTTGATCACCCATCCTCCAGCCTAAAGCTGGTTTTCAAGTAAACCACTGTTTGCATGCTACCTTCATTTTTGTAGAGCAGGTCACCTTGTTAAATAAACCAGCATTTTGAAAGGTATTGCTGTGGCTTGGTAACAAGAATATATCCATGTAAAAATTAAAAATCACTTGTGAAGATTTCCTGTTTCAGCTGCAAGATGTAAAGAGCTTGAGAGTCATCATCCCATTCTCACTACAAGAAATAAATCAAATAGAAAACCAATGACTTTTCTTAATCCAGCGGAGAATTGAGATCACAGGACAAACCACAACCCCCAAAACTGGTAAGATAGATGAACACAGAGAATCATAGCCAATATCAGCTTATAGGAAGCAGAAGCTGCTGGAGCCAGTACCTGGTAGTGTTAGCGTAGGCAGATAGACGGATATGGCTGGAAGGTGAGAAACCCATAGGAGCACAGACGTTGTCACCATGAGCCCTGATAGGCCCTTAGAAGAGCTCAAAGCCCACAGCATCCTGACCCATAGACACAGGTGGTCTTTCCACAAAGATATATGTGCAGATCAGGCCCCATTCTTTCTTCATTATGCAGCTATTATAATAAATTAGCATTGAGGTTAAGGCTGTACCCGTCATGTATCTGATGCCTGGCAGTTCCAAAAAACCCAAATAAAGCAAGAAAAGGGGTGTCTCCCTGATTCCCAGATAAACCACCTTCTTTCTACATAGAGTCCACCCAAGATTATGAATTTCTACCCCTTAGATCAATAGATAAATCCCCCAAACCCACAACAAGGAGGGGAAACTACCTCTGAGCTCGTCAGTTCTCCCATCTGAGAGTGTACTTTTGCTTTTAAAAGTATATTTTGCTTCCAATAAGCTTCATCACCTTTGCAGTCTGTCCATGATTTCTTGTGATGTTGACAAGACAGTAGGAAACTAAAATAGTTATCAGCAAATTGCTTAGAGGCTGAGTGTGGAGTAGCTTGAGAGTTAAAAACTAGGTGCCCAATCTTAGGGAGTCGGGCACACTTTTGTGAGTTTTACCTCTAGGCACCCAACCAGATTTTCACAGTGAAGATTGTAGAAAAATTTTCTGGTATTTCATGAAGGAAGAATAAAAGTAATCATTGTGAAATATACCTAGAGCTTTTTTTTTTTTTTTTTTTTTAAATATTTGTCCTGAAGGAAAATTACTTTACCTGACCCTTCCCTGTCTTGGGAAAGAGCAGTTAAATAACTCTAGGGTCTTCTAGTCTTCTTATCATACCAAAGTAAGAGGGGAAAAAAGGGGTAAGAAATGCTTCTTTCAGTCTCAGCCCAGGGACTCAGGCCCCCAAAACACTGAAAATTAAAGATTATAGATTTTTTTTCCTCTCCCCAACACCATTACATCAACAGGGCTCCAGTATAAAAACAGTGGATTACAACTGATAGAGCTTCAAGATACACACTCCATTTAAAAAGGAGTTCTTAGGAAAATCCAAAGACAATAACAGGGAAAGAGAAGTAAAAACAACAAAACAAGGAAACCAGAGGAAACTGAAGCCTCTGACACATTGCTATAGCAAACATTAAACACAGCTCACTTCTCAGCAGATTAACCTAAAATCTCATGCTAAAAGCCTGATTACCTTAGTTACAATTACCAGATTAATCATGTCCTCCTTTTGACAAAAAATTATAAGGCATACCAAAAGGCAAGAATAAAAACCAATCTAAATAGAGAAAGCAAGAATCAGAACCAGACTCATATATGATACGGATTTTGGAATTATCAGATAAGGAATTAAAAATATTTATAATTAACATGTTAAGGAATCTGATGGAAAAAGCAGACAACATGTAACAACAAATCAAGGGGAATGTGAAGAGAGATGGAAGCTCTAAGAAAGAAAAATACTAGAAATAAAAGAAAATACTGTTAACAGAAATGAAGAATGCCTTTGAGGAGTTTATAAGTAGACTGTACATCATTGAGGACAGAACCAGTGAGCTTGAACATAAGTAACAGAAACTTTCCAACCTGCAATGCAAAGGGAAAAAAGAATGACAAATGGAGAAGAGTATCCAAGAATCGTGGGACAGTTACAAAAGGGATATTATACATATAGTGGGAATAACAACAACAAAAAAAGTGAGAAAGGAGCAGAAGAAAGATTTGAAGTAATCTGAAAATTTTCCAAATTAATGACCAAATGACAGAATCAAGAAGTTCAGTGAACACAAGCAGGATAAATATCAAAAAATCTACACCTATACATATCATATTCAAACTACAGAAAACCAAAGACAGAAGTCAGGAGGGTGGGAGGGCTTATCTATAGTGAAACATATAAGAATTACATTGGACTCCTTGTCAGAAACCATGCAAACAAGACAGTGTAGTGAAATATTTAAAAAAAAAATTAGCAACCTAGAAATCTGTATTCAGAGAAATCATCCATCACAAATGAAAAGGAAATAAAGACACTCTTGGACAAAAAGAACTGAGGAAAATTGTTGACAGTAGCCCTGCCTTACAAGAAATGTTAAGTTTTACAGAGAAGGAAAATGATGTAGGTCAGAAACTCAAATGTACATAAAGAAGGGAAGAGGATCAGAGAAGGAATATATGAAGGTGAAATAAGATCTTTTATTTTTTTTATTGTTTTGATATAATAGACAACTCTTTGTTCAAGTCATAGCAATAAGGTATTGATTATAGGATGGCTAAGTGAAATGAATGACGGCAATATTATAAGGGATGGGAGGGAAGAACTGGGAATATTCTGTTCCAAGATATCTGCACTAGTCATGAAGTGGTATACTGTTATTTGAAAATGGATCTGAATTAGTTGCAAATAAATATTACAAACTCTGTGGCACTCAGGAAAACATTTTTAAGAAATGTATTTGATACATTACAAAGACAAAGAAAATGGAATCATATAACATACTCAGTTAAAACCAGAGAGGTGGAGAAAGAGGGGACGATTAAAACAGAAGAACAAGAAAAATTGCAACAAGTAGAAAACAAACATGGTAGATTTTAATCCAGCTGTATCAATAATCACTTTAAATGTGAGTAGTCCAAATATACCAATTAAAAGACAGAGATTGTCAGAGGGGATAAAAAAAAAAAAAGACTGAGGCCAAAAGCCATGCTGAGAAAAAAGAATGAGGCTGGAGGCATCATTCTGCCTGACTTCAAATTATACTACAAGGTGACAGTAATCAAAATGGCATGATATTAGCAGCAAAACAGACACACGGACCAGTGGAACAGAATTGAGAGTCCAGAAGTAAACGTATATTTATATGGGAAAATAATTTTTGACAAAAAAGACAAAAACATACAGTGGAGAAAGGAAAACCTCTTCAATAAATGCTGCTGGGAAAACTGGAAAGCCAAATGAAAAAGAATGAAACTAGACTGTTGTCTATTAGCACACAACAAAATTAACTCAAAATGGGTTCAGGACCTGAATATAAGACCCAAAACAATAAAATGCATAGAGGAAAACATAGTAACTAAAACTCAAGGACCTTGGACTTAAGGAAGATTTTATGAATTTGACCTCAAAGACAAGGGAAGTAAAAGCTAAAATAAATGAATGGGACTACATCAAACTAAAAGGCTTTTGCTCAGCAAAAGAAGCCGTCAACAAGGTAAAGAGATAACCATCCAAATGGGAAAATATATTTGCAAGCAACACCTCCGATAAGGGCCTAATATCCATAATATACAAAGAACTCATACAACTCAATAACAACAAAAACATATAATCCAATCAAAAAATGGGCAGAGGATCTGAAGAGACACTTCTTCCAAGAGGACGTACAGATGGCCAACAAATATATGAAAATATGCTCAACATCGCTAGCTATTAAGGAAATGCAAATCAAAACCACAATGAGATATCTCACACCTGTTAGAATAGCTATAATCAACAGGACAAGTAATAACAAATATTGGAGAGGATGCAGAGAAAAAGGAACCGTCGTACACTGCTGGTGAGAATGCAAATGATGCAATCATTTTGGAAGACAGTTTGACAGTTTCTTACAAAGCTTAGCAGTCTTACCATATGACCCAGCAATCACAATCCTTGGTATTTACCCAAATGAGTTGAAAACTTATGTCCACACACACATACACAGACTGCACATAAATGTTTATAGCAGTTTTAGTCATAATTGCTCAAACTGGAAACAATGAAGATATTCAGTAATAGAGAATGGATAAAAAAAAAAAAAACCTTGTATATCCATATAATGGAATATTATTCAGTGACAAAAAGAAACTATCAAACCATGGAAAGATCTGGAAGACTCTTAACTCATTTCTCGTTTAGAAAACAAAGTACAGCTCGCTGCCAGAGTTAATTTTACATAAACATGCTCTTAGAAGCTGAAGCAAATCTGACTGGTTTTCAATGTGAAAATAAAATATGAAAACTGTTCTTGGAGTTATTTCTAAACAGCACTTGTCTCTAATCCTAATGTAACAGAAATTTATACATAAATCGGATTCATCAAGTGAATCTTGGGCTAACAACTGTTTAAGAATGATGTTAACATCACACGTAGGAATGCTGTGTTTTCTAGGATTTGGCATTTTCAGCGATTGAGAATAACTATATTTTGTAAGTGGAAATACCACTACTACAAACAGAATGCTATAGAATAATGTAATTTGTTTTCAAAGACTATTGATATACCAGAGTGATGCTCTACAATAAAAGTGTGGTATTTAGTGGCACACTTTGGGCGTAAGGTTAGGACAATAATCCGCAAACTATGACAGGGTAAACGCTGCAGCTGCAAATGCCACCAGAGAGTATTCTCTGGGCAAACAGGAAATGGGTTAATGCATGCTGCTAAAGAAGCCAGTCTGAAAAGGATACGTGTTATTTTACTGTATGTCGTTCTGGAAAACTAAGAGAGTAAAAAAGATCAGTGGTTACAGGTTCGGGGGAAGGGAGGAAAGATGAAGAGAAGAAGCACAGGGATTTTTATGGCAGTAACACTATTCTCTGATACTATAATGGTGGATTTATGAAATTTGTCAAACTCATTGGTTGTACAAAAATGTACAACCTTATTGTAAACCACAGACTACTTAATAATAATGTAATATTGTTTCATCGACTTTAACAAATGTTCTACACTAATGCAAGTTGTTAATAATAGAGGAAACTATGGAGAAGGAGAGTATATGGGAACTTTGTATTATCTGCTCAATTTTTATGCAAATCTAAAACCACTTGAAAGTCTATTAATTATAAAAAACAAAAGTATAAAAAATAAGATGTGTCTGATTCCAGTTTGCCTATAACGTACTCCGAAATCCGTTACATTGAAACAAATTTAGTTCTGAAATAATCAGATTGTCCAAAAGAGGGTGCCAAAGACTTACAAAGCTAAGTTTTTTGGTTCTGCAACAGACCGTTAAATAATAAAATAGAATTAATAGAGTAAAAACCCAGAAGCCTCTAATATGTGTCAACATGAATGACAGTTTTCCACATCTTGCTTATGACTTCTGTCCTTTCTTAGGATTCGGACCCATTGCCTCTGCTCTTTGGTGCTGTTTTATTGCTGTGTGTGTGAGGGTGTAATTCGCACTAATGCTGTATGATGTGGACTCCAAAGGGACTTTAGAGGGACTGTGCAGGAAGCTGGGTGGGCACAAACACATCTGGATCCGATTTTAAGCATCTGCAGACAGGCTTGCAGAAACTGAATTTAATGCAAAGTTTTGCAAGTTTATAAGTTTTTTTCCAATGATTATATTCAGTGATATAAATTTAGAGATACTTTTCATGTATTACTGTTGGATTTCAATCTTGAATTTCTCTGTTTCTAAGACTCTGTAATCTGTGACTAAGTATAAATGCATGCACATGATTCACTCTTTAAGGTATCTTTCGGTGAATAATTTTGCCAAGGAGAGAATCTCCTTGTTGGAGAAGTGCTATCACAAGTAAACTAGTTTCTTTTTTTGTGATGTTGTCTTTTATATTTTCAAAACATCTTTCTTTTTTGTTGTAAAATTGTAAAAAAAAAAAAAAAATGGTGTAAAAAATATGCTGATAAAAGAATCAATTAACAAAGCCCAAAGTGAAATCTTACTTAATCTCACTTGCAGAGATAAAACTTAACAATTTATTCTGATTCCTGAAGAGTTCCATATATGTTTAGAATGTTAATGGTTTAGCCATGTTCTCAAGTGATGTACTTTCCATGCCTAAAAATAAATGCCTATCCCATATATCATCACTCCTTCTTCATAATGGATGCCTACATTCCATTTTATAGATATACTTTACATATTTAGTCAATACTCTACACACACAATTTAGTTCTTTTTGTTTTGTGCTATTAAGACTATCGATTTAATAAAAAATCTTGTAAATACATATTTATGTATTCGTGTTACTATCTATGTTCAATTCCCAGAATTGAAATTCCAAATTAAAACATAAACGAATTTTCATTTTGATAGATGTTACTGTCCAAATAGAAAGGCCTACTCACATGAGTGTCCTTCCAGAGTTTTCTTAAAGCAGAAAATGACTATATGTAAGAATGACTCATTTTAGTTCAGTGCTGACCCAGATGGACATGTCCCAGGGCCCGGCAGAGTCTAGAATAGCTTCTGTCTCTTTTGGTATATGCTACAAAATAATCCCCCAGTATCACTGATAATTCGCATTTTAGGTATTTCTATTTTAACGTAGATGTCCTTTAACTGACAGCTGGAAGCACTTCTTGCAGGCCTCAGAGCCAGCTACATGTTGTGATTCAGCTCCACTTTGGTGCTTTGAGTTTTCTGATCTTGAGCTGTTGTCTATGGTGCTTTGTTAGTGGCTGCATCTTTAATTTCAGGCAGGCTTTCTTGTCTGTAATTATCCACTTTCCCAAGGTCCTTTAATTTTTAAATTACAAAATAACATTTACTTACATTTAGAGAGCAAAACCTAGGCCGTTTTGTGCAACCAGGTTGGTCTTTGTTTCTAGATTTTTTTTCCAATGCGAAACTTAAACTTATTTGACAGCAATCATTAATCAGTTTTCCACTGATACCCTTGTAGTAGTGGCATATCATGAGTTATATATTATCTTTATTGATGCCAGGGCTTTATGTCAATTTAGCAAGATATTAATAAGATTTATATAATGTGATTGGTCAAGACCATTGTAGTCTGAGGCAAGAGCATGAACAAAACCACAATCTGGTAAAGGGGAAAACATTTCAGTTTGGATAGCATTGGTTGTACAGACAGGAGAGTGGTGGATGTTAGGGCTCAGGAAGCCTGGTGGCAACAGGTTGGGAGATGGGAAGAGGCACCAAATGTTGCCAAGAGTCTGAGCATAGAGCTTCATATTTAAGAAACCAAAGAACTATTAATAGACCCGAAGAATATGATGGGTAGTAGATAATATGATACGATAGCATTAGAATCAGTCAAACCTAGGTTTGAATTCTAGCTTTGCCACTTACTGGACAAGCAATAGCCTAACTGTGCAAAAGTGTTGGTAAACCACATGAAAATATCCAACTGAGCGAACGCTCAATGCATTCCCAACTACAATAACCGTATAACCTTTTACCTGGATTTCAAAAGTACCCATGGCCACTCCACAACCACTTTAGCAAAGGAGAATAAAAGGAGGGAAAATGAGAGTGGAAAGAGATGGTGGTCATTTAATTATGAATCAAATATCTTGCATTTGCAAATTGTACAACATTGGACCACGTGGAAAACTTGCTAGTTCTGGTTACAAGAGTTCTTTCAAATAAGGGACCCTGAACGTTAAGTCATTAGTTTCGTGGTGAATTAATTTTGAGAACAAGGAGAGTGGAAGAACATGGAATTCTGCCTCAAACCAGTTTTTACGAGTTCAGCAGAAGTCCTGGAGCACTTGAAAAAGCTTTTGAAAATAGAATGTTCTCTCCTGGAGGAGCAAGAAAGCTTCTACCAGACTATCTGGCCCTATGTTGCTTCTTGATTTCATAAAAACAAGGAAAAACACAGTCCATGAATTTTCTTAGCCCTAAACCTGTACAGAGAAAGTCTTAGTGAATATTATTCCATATGCCAACGTGTACATGCAGTTCACTTCAGACCTGACCGTGATAGAGCTGTGGTAGGGATGACATATTTTCTCTTCGTGTCATCCTGAGCTAAGATGTGCCCATCTTCATGCTCAGTGCTTTGAAGTTCACAGACAGAGTGACCAAAGAGATAATATGAATTTTAGAGCAAGAAGAAACCAAAAGACCTTTAATACAACTGTCTCACATCACAGATCATGGTGAATACCGAGGATCCAAGAAATTTACAGTTTTATTTAAGAGGATTAAAAAAAAAATAAAACTTGAAATAATTAAATAGTAATACACAAGACTATAGGAATAAGTACTCTATTTTTATAATCCAAAGAGAGGAAAGATCCATTGCAGAGAGATAAGAGCCTTGGCATTTACTGAGCGTATAAAGTGTGCATGTGACCTTGGGTCTAATATTTGCCCAGGAGTTTAGAAAATAGGATAGTGGTTCATAGAACTGGTCAAGTTCAAAAAGATGCTTTAAGGTAGAAATTATAACTTTTCCAGAAATGGTCATAGGAGCACTGGGAAACCCATTTGGATAGAAAAAAAACAAAGTAGTGGGAATGAGAACGTCATGAGTATGGATATCCAGTGTGGTTAGCAATCACTGAACTGACAAGTTAAATTTGTATTTTAGAAGGAATACCTTGGCAGTTATAAAATTATACTGTAGCCACTGATAGCAACCCTTGAAAAGCTTCTGATTCTGCAATATGAGGATTATTCTCTCTCTCTTTTTTTTATTAGTGGACTCTTTGAAAGATTTCTATGCTTTAATACCTGTGAAATTACCTGCCATTGTAGTAGTATAACTTAAATGTATTTTAATTATCAATAGTAATGTATAAATTTGCCCTCAAGGATAAGAATAATAGCCTAACATGTATGCAGTGACTTCTATGTGCCAGGCACTGGGCTAAGCTTTCTACTTCCATTATCACATGGAGCATAGAGAGGATTTATAGCTCACTAGGAGTCACAGAGTAAGTGCTGTGGCCAGGACTTGAATTAATATCTTCCTACTCTCAAAGCCTAATGCTCTTAAACCTATGTAATAGTACTCTAGCCCTCATTTTTCTGTATTATGGTTACGAGTCTTCTGGTATTTAAAGAGAATCACATTAGTTTGTTCAGTCTTAATGCATTTTACAAATTTTCTGATATTTGCTGTTCAAGTTTGTTAGGAATATATTACTATTTTTCAGATTATCTATATTTTTTAAAAAAACTATTGGACCATTTCACATGTGTTGGAAGTTGACATCACTACCCCATGTTGTATTTGTGGCAGGACTTCATGATTTCCATATTTAATAGCTTAGAATATAATGGCGTCACCATTTGTCCATCTACCTGTCTGCCCATCCATCCATCCATCCATCCATCCATCCATCCATCCATCCTTTTTTTGAATGCCCTTTATGTAGGCATTGATGGGTACATGCATTGTCACTGTTTTTGTCAGTGGTGTTTCCACTAGCTAGTAAAATAAAAAATCTCCAAATCTCAGTAATTTCCTGTTCACATCCCATACTTATGTGAATCTCCTCTAAGCTGTGACTCTTTCCACCTGTTAAGACCTTAATGTCTTCCATTGGATCCTTTACATTTAATTGGCCACGTAGTGAATGGTTAGAGAGTAGAGGATTGAGCACCCAATACTTAAAATCTGAGCCCAGAAGAGGAGCACATCACTTTGTCTCACATTTTGTTGGTGAGAACTAGTTACATGGTCCCTATCTGGACACCTGTTTCCATCAGCAAATTTAGACTATGAAAGAGGAGAATGAATCCCCATTGGTCCACCCATTATCTTTGTCCAGTGTCTGTCAGTGCTGAAGAATGTATATAGAGGTGTTTGGCAAGCAGCAAAGTGCTTTTCAATTTTTTGGTATTGCTATTTCACAAATACGAATGAATCACAATAGAAAAAAAATCTATTGGGACTGACTGACACATGGTAAAAGAATATCTTTTGTACCTATAATACATCTAATCTTTCTTCAGCCTGGTTAGATTATCAGGATTGTCTGGGCTCTGCGTTCATGACCAACTTCCATGGGCCACCCTTGCAGAGATGGGGAGAGGGGAAGTGTGAGTCCTGTCAAATTTCACTTATTTATTCTATTTTGAAAGGAGACACCAGGTATAAGGACAGGGGCTATGATGTGTAATTTAAATGTTCACATTTTAGAATTGCAATGCAATGCAGTGCTTCAATGCAAATGCCAGTGAATTTAATATGAGTCCCTCATTCGTTTTATGAACTTAAATCAGTTTTGTTTCTTTGGGACTCAGGGTTCTGATAGTTTCACTCTTTTTTTCAGAGATAAAACAATGGTTCCTTCTCGCATTATCATTCTCCAATTATATTAAATGTAGAAAATGGATAAGTTCATTACACAGAATTTTTTTACGCCTTAAGTAAATTGGGTCAATTGGAAATATAGATTTTGTGGTTGCTTGAGAAGCATTCTGGTGCTGTACCTTCTTCTGGATCAACTTCATACCCAGCCCTGGAGTTTCAGTGGGAGATGATTGGAAAAAATATTATCTCTTTAGATTACTGACATGTCCATTTCAGGTGCCATTTCAATGAACTGGTCTAATCATGTACTGGACACTAAAATGCACCTGTGGGTTCTGACGTGATAAAGTGAGATGCATTGATGGAAAAAATGAATTTGACTACATGGCTTATCCCTATTTTCAAAAACCAAATGTTGACAATATTAACATTATCAAAGTACTATGAATAAAACCACTTAACAGATCCTGGCTTTGTTCCCCTAGAGAGCTTACATCTCAGAGATCACAAAAAACGGACGAATTTAACTATTAAGAGACATTGAAAAGATAATGTGCTAATCACAAAATAATCTTAAATACAAAATTTAAGTGGTTATTAGTGGGCAGGAGAGTTCTCTGATCAGCTATTGACACTGAAATCTTAATATAAAAAAATGTTTCGATGTTTTAAAAATGTAACCAGAGCTCGTAAATATTGTTATGTGCATTAATATATTTATGCACATTTTAAGAACAAGTCTCAAATACTATATGTTTTGAGAATTATTAGTGATCCTTTAGAAGGTTAGTGGCTGGTAACAGACACCAGCATATCGATTGGTTATGCTGTCTCTCAAATATTAAAAAAAAAAAAAGACTACACACATCACTTTTAATTGCATGTAGCAATCTGTTGTAGCACACTGTTAATATTTGTTTTCCTCAAGCTCTAAGGACTATCTTATACTCTAAGCAATGTGAGCTAGCCCATATTTTTCTTTATTTTATGGGTCCATGAGTAGTGCAATGCTCTTGGCTTATGAGTGCCCCACTGCTCTATACAAAGGATGTGGTTTTCTAGCTGATGGTGTAAAGAGCTGTTTTCTACACAGTGACCTTCTTTCTGCAATGTGTGTTCTACTGAACGTTTTTTAATCCAAAAATTCTGGCAAAACTGCAAATGATAGAAGTAAACTTGTCCCCTCCCCAAAGAAAAAACCCAAAGCAAAGGATGTTATCATGAACATTCAGTAAGGCGTAATGACCAACAGAGATTAGGGACCAATGGACATCCTTACGGAGGTCATACTAAACATCCCTGCAACCTAGAGGGATGAGGTCATGTTTGGGGTAGGCACCTCGAGGAATCTATGGCAAGAGGCATGACACAATTCCAGGCAGCTGGAGTGGGTCTTTGCTAACAGACCACCCCATCAGTGCGTCTCCATGGGAGAAAAGAACCATGGTGGGGGTAGGACTGGAGCTGAGGCTGAATGTGAAAGAAGTGCTGAGCCTATGGCGGAGAGCTTGGCACAGCCCAGTCCTCATTCTAGCCTCTCCCACTCAATCTTTATAAAGAAGAGAACGTGTCCCTCCAGGAGTCCTGTAATGAGTGTGTTTATAGACAGGAATTGAGTGACAACAGTTTCCCCTCCCCAATAAGAGGAGCTGAGAGAGATGATTTTACAGTATTTCCTCTCATCAAAGTAACACAGGCTTGTCTCTCGCTTCCTGACACAGAAAATTGCATTTTGTCACCCATTTGTCAGTTCTTAGAGATTTTAAGATAATTAAAGAACATTATAGCAGGTGACAGCTGTTGCTGAATGCCGTGTTGCTAGTTCTTCTGCTTGTTGGATGCCCATGAATCTCAGATGATGATAGCTTGGTGCTCCAGGTTTAATTAGCTGGTTGTTTTGAATCTGTCTGGGCTTTCAGGTGTGGGGTTAGTAAGCTTGCAGCTTGAGGCTTAGCTGTGCTCATCACCGACTGGAGGACCTGGGTCTGACTAGCTTATAGAAGATGTCTTGTCCCTTACCAGACAAGAGCACCAAAGAGATAAGGAAGCAGCTTTCTGGGTGAGGCTACTAAGAGCATCAAATGCTTATTGCACCAAAGCACGCTTTTGACTTTGAAATTTACTTTCTGATTAAATCTCCTTCAAAGTCATCTCTTCTATTATACAGCATGACAATCATAATCCATTTGGATTTATTTCTAAGTTAGTTTACCAAAAATCCCTTGACATGCAGGAGAGAGATCTAAATGGTCTCAACTCTGGCTTTCAGTTGTATAGAATGTTTCCTTCCTTTTCCTGGAGGATTTGAATGCCATTACACCACTTCAGAGAAATTATGAACCCTGATGAAAGCTCCCTGCTTCCTTTTTCTTTATTTTCCTTAGGTGGGAGGGAGTTTTATGTGTTTTAACACTTTGTTTATAAAAAACATATATTTAGAGAAAATCCTCACATGATTTTAAATTTATCTCCTCAAACTATAATTGTTTATAAACTAATCTTAAAAAAGTGGTCTCAGGAATAATTTTAAGAATTATCTTTTACTTAAGCAAAAAATTCATACCTAAAATATACACTGAATCATTAAAATTGGCAAGTAGAAGTGCATCGATTTCTATTTTAGAACATATCGAAAACCTTCTGCTTAACGGAAACTACTTATAGTCCCTCAGACCAGACACATTCTTTCATACATTTTCTTATACAACATTATGCCCTTTTCTTGAACCTTTTCTCCTTTTTGTACACAGGTCAACTCCTGCTCATTTTCCAGGTTTTGACACAGAGTCTACCTCTCCTCTGAAGCCTCTCTGACATTGACCTAGCACATCTTGGTTCCTCTTCCTTTGGTTCTGCTGCTTCTGCTCTTTACAAGCATGTACGTTGAGAATGAAAACCAGCTATGGCTTACCATCTTCGTTAATATAACTTTATTATTCCATTGTCTTTAACATAACTTCAGTATTTTGTGAGACTCCTTCGCAGGAAGATACAAATTGTATATCTTAACCTTTATTCCGAGGACTTCCAGAGAGTCCCATCGACTCCTTTATAGAGAGCATCAGGACTCTTTGAACTCCTTGCCTCCAAATTCTTACATTGCCATGTTTCCTAATCTTAAACTATTATGTCATGATCCCTATCCAACAGTAGTCAAACTCTTTATATTGAAAGACCTCCCTTAAACCAGACTTTGAAATCTCAATGACTATCCCAACTTTGTCTTTCCCTCTCTGGGACATTACCAAGACTCTGTTGTCCTAGTGTTCTTTCTTACTCTGGTAAGCAATTACCTGTGCTTTGTTTAATCAACAGATGCCTGGGCCATAGTTTAGGGGACCAGCATTTGACATCATTGTAGCCAAAGTTACTTTATCTTATATTTGATCATGGCTCTCTTTTATCAGTTTACCATGAACTCTTGAAGACAATATTTATTTCTTTACCCACTGCCTAATCTGGGATCTTATGTCCAAGACAGAGCATGAGAAAGAGATATGCATCATTTGGAAAAACAGAGTTAGTGAATGGAGGGGAAGTTAACGTCCTGGCACACAAAAACATCTTGTTTGACCAGACTTATGCTTTCTTGGTGCTTTTCCAAGTCCTCCTCATTCTATTTTAATGATCTCCATGTTCTGGCTTCAGTCCATCTAACTCCATTTCCCGCACATTCTCCACTACAATAGAGCTGTTCTCCTCATTGGTCCATGCTCTTATGCACCTGCAGGTATTTATGTATTATGTTTCCTGTGACAGGAATACTTTTCTTCTTACCTGATGCTAAACCTTGCTCCAAATTTAAGTCTGAGTTGGTTCTAAATTATGTAGTCTTTTTTAGCTTCACTACATCCTATTCTCTCTTCTTTCAACTTTTATAGTACATGTATAGTCAGAACTATTTTTTGCACTATTCCTCCATAACTAATATTTATTCTGTTATTTTTGATACCTTGAATTCAGGTACCTTTACTACCTTATTCATCCATACATGTTTATAGAAACCTACTATAGCAATGTACTATGATAGGTACTAGGATGCAAAATTGATTTTTAAAAATTTATTTATTTAAATTAGTTTCAAGTATATAGTACACTGGTTAGACATCCATCTAATTCATAAAATGATCCCCCCAATTACTTTCTCCCTCCCCTGGCCCTCTACCTAGTTATCATATTAACACTAACTACCTTCCCTCCGCCATGCTCCCCATCCCTGTGACCAACTGTCAACTGCTAATTTGTACTACTTTAACCCTTCACCCCATTCTTCCAGCCTTCAACCCCCTCCCTTCCAATTGGATAAAAAAATTATGGCTCATATATACAATGGAATATTATTCAGCCATTAAAAAAATGAAATCCTGCCATTGACCATTTGCAATGACATGCATGGACCTAGAGGTTATCATGCTGAGTGAAATAAGTCAGAAAGAGAAAGATAAATACCATATAACTTCACCTATATTCAAAATTTTAGGAACAAAAAGAACAAACTAATTGAAAACAGACTCACAGATATAGTGGACAATTTGTGTAAATATTTATAATCATTGTAACTTTTTTGAGAACTGACCTCAATATCACATACTGTCCTTTGTCTTTGTAATAGTTTTTAGTTTAAACTCTAATTTGTCTGGTGTTTGTATAGCTACTCCTATTCTCTTTTGGTTACCATTTGCAAAGAATATCTTCTTCTATCTTTTACTTTTAGTCTATGTATGCCCTTTGATCTAAAGTGGGTTCTTGTAGACAGTATATAGTTGGATCCTGTTTTCTTATTCATTCAGCCAATATATGTCTTTTGATGAGAAATTACATCCATTTACATGTAATTACTGAAGGAGGACTTACTATTGTCATTTTGTTATTTCCTGTTGTTTGTGTAGCTTTTTTTGTTCCTCCTTTCCTCTCTTACAGTCTTCCTTTATATTTTGTTGATTTTTATAGTGATATGCTTTGATTTCCTTTTCATTTTCCTGTTTAACGACCTAGCGGATGGTCTTATCTTGGTGGATTCTATGTACACTAGAAAACAATATTTATTTTGCAGTTTTTAAGTGGAGTGTTCTAGAAATGTTAACTAGTTCAACTAGTTTCTTGTCTACCTATTCTACCAATTTCTGAAAGAGGTATGGTTAAAATTTCCAAACAGAATTGTGGATGTATCTATTTCTCTCTTATGCTTCATTAGTTTTTTTCCTATGTACTTTGAACCTCTGTTATTAAATTCATAAACACTTAAAATTGTTATAACTTTGATGAACTGACCCTTTTATCAGTAAACAAATCTACTTTTTCCGATATTAATATAACCACATAAACTTACTTGTTTGCATACTATATCTTTTCCATCCTTTTATTTTTAATATTTTAATTATTATTTAAAATGTGTCCTTTTTAAAGAGGATAGTTTTATCTTTTTTATTTAGTCTGATAATCTCTGTCCTTTAATTCAAATATTTATTACATTTTGTTTAAGGTATTTTTGATATAGTGGGGTTCAAATCTGCCTTTTGCTATTTGTTTTCTATTTAAGATTTTGACTTTAAAATTTGTTTTATTCTATTTTTTGGCTTTTTAGATATAATTATATTTATTAAAGTTACTGTATGGGTTATAAATGGATCTTTAACTTATGGCCTTTTAACTTAATACAACATTTTACCATTTCATCTATAACATAAGAGCTTTATAAAATTATACTCCCATTTTCTTCTGCTATTTTTTATGCTATTGTCATCACGAATTTTTATTTGTACCTATATTAACCCATAATGTATTGATGTTATTTTTCTTTAAACAGTTAGTTTTTAAAATAAACTATATTGGTGAATAATAAAATTCAATTTTAAGTGTATAATAATACACACATTTGTAAATTTGTAATAAAATTCATCAATTTAAAATGTATAATTTGATGAGTTTTGATGAGCTTTCTCACAGTGTTTGGTTTAACTTAATTTACTTAATGGTATCTTATTTTTTTTATCTTGTTCTTAAATTGTTATTTATTTATTTATTTATGGTGACATTAGTTAATGAAAGCCAATAAGTTTCAGCTATAACAATAAGGCATATAGATATTTACACTGTGTGTTCACCTCGCTTAGTATGATTTCTTTCTGTCACCACATATTTGACCCCCTTTACCCTTCTACCGCCCCCTTCCTCTGGTAGTCACTAGTCTATGGTCCATGTCCATGAGTCTCTGTTTGCCCTGTTCATTTGTTACTTTTGGGTTTATATCCCACATATAAATGATATCATGTGATTTTCAACTTTTTCTGACTGGCTTATTTCGCTTAGCATGATTATCTTGAGGTTCATCCATACTGTCACAAATGCAGTATTTTATCTCTTCTTATGGCTAAGTAATATTCCATTATATATATGTACCACAGCTTCTTTAGTCAATCATCTGTCATAGGACACTTCGGTTGCTTCTATGTCCTGGCCACTGTGAATAATGCTGCTATGAACATGGTGTGCAAATATCTTTTTGGATATGGGTTTTCAAGTATTTGAGGTAAATACCCAGTAGAGGGATTGCTGGATCATATGGTAGATCAATTCTTAGTTTTTTGAGGAACCTCCATACTGTCTTCCATAGTGGTTGTATCAATTTGCAGTTCCATGACCAGTGTATGAGGGTTCCTTTCTCTCTGCATTCTCTTCAGCATTTGTTATTACTTGTCCTGTTGATTATAGCTATTCTAACAGGTGTGAGATGATAGCTCATTGTGGTTTTAATTTACATCTTCCTAATAGCTAACTAGTGATGTTGAACATTTTTTCATATGTTTGTAGGTCATTTGTATGTCCTCTAGGTGGAAGTGTCTGTTCAGGTCCTCTACCCATTTTTTGATAGGATTGTTTGTTTTTTTGTTGTTATTGAGTCGTATGAGATCTTTGTATATTTTGGATATTAGGGTCTTATCAGAGGTGTTGCATGCAAATATATTTTCCCATTCGGATGGTTGTCTCTTTACCTTGTTGATGATTTCTTTTGCTGAGCAGAGCTTTTTAGTTTGATATAGTCCCATTCATTTATTTTAGCTTTTACTTCCCTTGCCTTTGAGGTCAAATTCATAAAATCTTCCTTAAGTCCAAGGTCCTTGAGTTCAGTCCCCATATTTTCTTCTATGCATTTTTTTGTTTCAGGTCTTATATTCAGGTCCTTAACCCATTTTTAGTTAATTTTGGTGTGTGGTTATAGACGACAGTCTAGTTTCATTCTTTTTCAGTTGGCTTTAGAGTTTTCCCAGCACCATTTATTAAAGAGGCTTAGGAATGATTAAGACAGTGACCTTGTATATATATATTTGTATCCCCAGGTTCCTTAACATGGGACCAAGTAAAACATAAATGTGTGGCTAAATCTTTTAGTTTTATATTTGTCAAACCACTGATAAGATCTATAGAGAGAGCTGGCTCAATATTTGTACCCAATTTTATTGCATATTCTATCAACCTTGCTTTAAAAAGAAACTTACTGTAGAGAAACCTAATATTAGTTCTCAGCTATTACTATATTTGTTTACAAATTTTGATTATCTGAAGATACAGTGACAAAAAATAAATTTAATCAAATTAAAATATATAAGCTGTTATAGGACTTTGAATGTTGGCTGGTGAGGGGTGCAGAGAGATCCAGAAAAGGGCATGGGATAGTTAGTGGATGAAATGAAGGCCAAGTTGTCTTCAATTTAAGTGGCTGAGTCTTTGAAATATTCTCCAAGAGGGAATTAATGAAGAAAGCAAAGGCCTAGCCAGCTATGGCGTTCCATGGAGTTGCTTTGCCTGGATCTCTAGGTGCTGGAAATACTTGCAGTAAGTGGATGGTGTACTACAGATTTCCTAAAGGTATGTCTTCTCTGAAACAGTGCCCGATGTTACAGGTGCACATTCTGGTCCCCGGGAGAAGGGAGCTGGCTGGGTGCATTGTTGGACATATATTTACATGAGAGCAAGAGTGATGAAAACTCTAGATCAATCAAGACTGTCAGTCAAGAAAAGAACGTAGAGCTATATTCTTTAGAAGAAATAGATTTGGAGGGAGTGCTCAGTAAGTGTGCTATACCCAAAGCTTTCTTTCATTGGAGGAGTGAGACTATTGGCAACCTCACAGGCATGGTTCTGGTGCATTTATTTCCACTCATACAGCCAGGCTCGGCAGAATTGGCTCTCTCTCTGAGGAGGGCAGAAATAGAGCAGCATGTCAAGGGCTTTTCATACCCAGGGGCAGTGCCGAAGGAAGTAGGCGGAAGCGGGGTCAGCTGGCACTGACATTTTGAGGAACAGTTTAGTCCCTTTCTGTTTTTTTCTCTGTGAACACTACTCAAATAGCTTATTTTATTATGTATTTTTACTTGGAAGGTAGAGAAATTAATTATCTGTGAAATGACTCAAGGCAGAAACAAAGATCAAATATGAAGGAAAAGCAGGGTGAATAATACATATGGATAGTCAACTCCTGAATATTCAAGACAAAAAAATCATAGGAATTATTTTGAAAATGAAATGGCATATTGATGAAAGATCAGATGGTTTTACCAGAATTTGGATTAGTCTTTATGTGTGTGCCCTTTCCCCTCCAACTTACAAATGGAGTATTTAAGGAAAAATAATACATAGTAAGGATCAATATACAATCATTGAAGCAGAAATTATTGGAGAAAAACAGTGCAAATTGGAGTATTCAGAAAAAAATCAGTTACAATTTGCTTGGCATTGTATATGAATCTATTAAAACATAATTTGCAACTTTCACCTACTAGAATATTATTCCCTCTCACAAGCAGGTATTGGCATCAGTTCAGACATATTAACTATGTTCCAAGTAGTGTTAATTTATTTTTTCTCATATCCCCAATTACCACAGTATATTCATTATGATTTAAAAACCCACAGTGCAGCTTAATTTTAACAAATAATTTAATTTAAAAGAATTATTTATTGAATCTTACTAAATTGTATCTTTTTTTCCCCCATAGACCACTGCCATATAAAGTTGAACTGTCAAA
Organism: Rousettus aegyptiacus; assembly: GCF_014176215.1. Classification (NCBI taxonomy): domain Eukaryota; kingdom Metazoa; phylum Chordata; class Mammalia; order Chiroptera; family Pteropodidae; genus Rousettus; species Rousettus aegyptiacus. The sequence continues at coordinate 20,230,852 of NW_023416289.1, forward strand.
ATTTGCTTCTTATTATTTCTAGTCTTTTCCCTCTAGGACTTTTCTACTCTTTGATCTGAAGGAAGCAATCTCTCCTCAATTTTCTTATTAAATGTATTTTACCTGTAACTGATCAGAACATAGTCATCCTAGAAGCAGATTTATTGAGAGGACAAGATACTAATCTAGTTACTGAGAAATTAAACTGAGGAGTCAGTTCTTTAACATGATAAACTCTTCACTTTAACGTATGTTGGACGCGTCTGTAATTTTTTAATTTCTTGAGTTCATTTATGTCGTCCATGTCTGCACTAGCTGTGTTCTCCTCGCTGAAACACTCTATCAGGTAGAATATAAGGCATTCCTGGAAAGACTGTGCTCGAGGTACAAAACAGAAGACTGGCCACTGAAATCCCTTCCTTCTGCTTTTTGGCAGAATGCTGTGAGATCTCAAAACACAGTGAGGGCTATTGTGACTTGATTTCTCCAACTCTTATAAGAGGTTTGACATGTATCAAAATCCATCTTGTACTGATAGAAATTTGAAGTTAATATACAGGAAGTAATTGACAATTTCTGTAGAAATTGTTCTCAAGTTTTGATGAAGATCTTCTATTTTAAAATTTTATCTTGTTCTCAGATAATACAACTGACCTTAAAGTGAGCTTGAATATTAGACTTATTTTTATAAGATAAACACATTTTACATTTACTACAACTTAAAAAATAAATATTTGCCCAAGTGAATAATTTCTGTGCAAGAAATGGAAAAGAGGCTTTTCAAAATGACTACTAGAATAATTACTACCTTTTTCGAGCTCCTATCACTTTAGTGCTACTATGGTATAAAATGAAAAGAAAAAAGATGGCAAAGGCAATAATCATTTATGCTTTCAGTAATCAATGTAACAAAAATTTTACTGATGGAATAAACTGGTTTAGAAAGTAGTTGCTTTAATATCAATCTCACTACCATTGCCATTATTATAACAACAGAGCATATGTTAAACAATAAAGGAAATATGGCATATGTTAGGTTCATACTCTGAATGACCTTTCTAACACCTTTGGGTGGGCAGGCATAGTGTAGCTCAAAAGCAAGAAGTGCATCATAGCTTTTAGCTGTTGGAGGATCGCATGGGATCCCTTATGAGTTTGTAGTGCTCCAGTATTTTGAAGAGTAAAAGAAGAGTGTGGATGACTGCTAGTTTAGTCTTTGAATAGATTTATCCATTGGAATGAGAATGGATTAGGTGATCTGAAGAAAAAAATCCTTCCCAATGTTGATTTTCTATGATTCTAGCTGCTTTTTTTTTTTTTTTTTCCGGTGGGGCGGGGGGAAGTAATTCATAGATTTGATTTCTTTGCCTCACTCAGGACTTTATACTTTATAACAGATACAAGAGATATTCACACCTTAGAGCTCACCCAGAGAACCTAATGTTTTCATCAATACCTGGGCAGTTATGTTGCTTTGAACAACACTGGCAAGTAAAAAGCAACACTTATTCTATGTCGGTCTATTGCTGCAGGCTGTGTGTACTGCAAACATGGGTGCTTTGTTACTGTGGGTATAATACGAGGAGGGAAAGACTCAGAAGCTCTGCCATGGTGGTGAGAGGCAGGAAGGGAGAGCCAGGTCATTGACGGTGGCACAGTCAATAGTCATAAAGCCCCTGAGCACGCTCTCCTAGTCCTGATTACACTGAATGTTGATGGGTTGATTAAGGTCCTTTCTAAACTTCCAGGACATCTGCTGCCACCAAATGTTAGTGCCTCATAAACATTTTGAAGTGATAGAAAATGGAAAAGTTAAACTCTTCTTATTTTATTTCTGTGAAGAGCAAGTAAATTTTAAGTTTTGTGCCTCCTATCTCTAAAATATCATTAAATGCTATTTTGGAAAGAGCTTTTATTAATTTGCCATCATTAGTAACATACAATATAAAGTCTTGTCTTAATAGGTCAACTTTAGAAAGTTCTGCTCCTCTTTACCCCGTAAAGCCACTAACTAACAACATTGTAGTGGTATGGAAGGAGAGAGGATTTTAAAGGAAGGTTGGTGTTGTTCAAACTCTATGTCTGCTACTTCTTAAACGTAAGTCCTTATAGCATTAGTCTTCCTGAGTCTCAGTTTTCTCACATACAAAATAAAGATTCTAAAACATAATTTATAGTGTTGTTATCCTTGACATATAGGCAGTAGTAAATACATGATATTGAATGGAGGGTTTGTTGTAAGGATTTGACCTTGGTCGATAGATAGATCATGCTAAAGAGTCTGTGTGCAGTTATTGCTTCTGAGTGGGATGCTGTGGCTTGAGGTCAGCAGGATTGGCAATTAGGAAGAAAGAGGGACAAGAAGGAGGGGAGGGTAAGCACAAACTAGAACTGCAAGGCTGGGCTGGGGCCCCTGAAGATGAAATGGAAGCCGCAAGGGTCTCTCACTGCTTTTGAGTCTCCAACTTTGATGAGGTAATGACCTTCAGGGGCAGCTGGCACTGTTCATCATGGAGTGAAAGAGCCACCTAGCCCAGGAGTGGGAGAAGCCGAAGGAGGGGATCCAGGAGTATCTGCAGAAATTGTGGCCTGGTTGTTGTAAAATGTCTTTTGTGGCTTACATGTATCTAGAACTACACAGGAAAGGGGATTCTGGCAAACACAGTGTCCATGAGCTAAGTTGACATTAAACAAAGCCATCACTGTATCAATTGTTATTAAGAATTCTTTCCAGATCACCCAGCCCATTCTACTACCTTGTATGCAGTTATTTCAATGTCTCCTAATATTCAGAGCTCACACAGTGGAATTCTCTCCTCCAATATATCTCCGTCATTGGTTCTCAGCCAAGGCGATTTTGCCCTCAGGAGACATTGGGCAATGCCTGGAGATGTTTGGAACTGTCATGACTAGGGAGAGTGCTGCTGACATCTAGTGGGTTGAGGTCAGAGAAGCTAAATGTCCTATAATGCACAGAATAGCCATTCCACTACAAAGAATTATTCAGCCCCAAATGTCAATGGTGCTAAGACTGAGAAACTCTGGTGTACAGTGACCTTCTCTATCCCTATGATTTCTGGGGAAGAAATGCTTCTTGCCTGGAGTAAATTCCTGAACCTTTGCTCTTTGTTCCCACCACTCCCAGCCATTCAAGAACCCCACTCACTTAATTCTCTCTCCATTTTACCTCACAGACTTAATAGAAAAACAGATTAAAACAATCACATTTGCTTTCCCCTTAGATCTTGCAAATTACCATGCATTTGCCACCTCTTTCTTTAATTAGCAAACTCTCTAATTGAATGATCCATGTTGGTTACTCATTTCCTTTATACCTTTAGCCGTCTGGTGCCTCTCGGCAAAACTTTTTTAACTTAGTAATGAGCTTATTCTGGCTAAATTTGTGGATGCTTTAAAAGCAAAAATAATTGACTTTCCAGTCCATTTTATTTCATTTCCTGTACATACTGTCTTCAAATTCTCTTATCCCCAACTGAAATCATCACGTCAAACTTCTATTCTCGATAATATAACAAAGTTTCTTTAGCCAACATCCCCAAGAACTTCCAGTTTGCTAGATCCCATGGACATTTCTCAGCTCTCTTCTTACCTTCTCGGCGGTATTTGACACTTTTGATCATTCCTTCATCGAAAAATCTTCTTCACTTGATTTAGCAGAACTCCACACTCCCCTGGTTTTTCTCCTACTATCCTCCATCTCGGCCTCCTCTGCGGGTCCCTCTTCTTCTTCTATACCTTTTAATCTTGGAGGCTCAGTTTTTGAATTTCTTATTATTTATCTGCAGTCCCTTTCTCATGACTTCCTCTGGTCTTAGTGCTTTAGATATTACTCATATATTGATGACCTCAAATTCATAGCTGTAATCTGGACCTAAATGCTCATCTCTGGACTCTTATATTCAGTTACCTTACCAAAAACCTCTACCTGCTTTTTAAATGGAAATATCAAACTATTATGCTAAAAACTGAGCTGCTGGTATTTTCCTGTAAACTTACCTCAGGAAATGTCAACTTCATCCATCCAGCTATCCAGACCCAATGCTTTGGAATGATCCTCAATTCTCTCTCACAAAATATATACAACTAATCAGAAAGTTATCATCAGTTCTGTTCTCCATACATATCCAGAATCCAACCACTTTTCATGGCTGATAGTGTTGGACTACCACATACACATGCTTCCCGGACCAATGCTCCATTATTTCCCATGTGATTGCTCTAGTCCCCCAACCGTGTTCCTTTTCACTCATGCTTATTTTCTTCAGTACTGACAAAAGATTCTCCAGCCATATTTTGACTGTCTCTCCAGAGCACACTTTCATAACAGTCTCCTAATTTTAGCATCTTTTGCAATCCGGACAGTCTAGGAATTTCCCACATCATTAAGTCCTGGTTCCTTTTTGCTTAGTAATTCTCTTTACAATTTGTCTCTTTCTTCTAGCATATTTAACATAGGCAGCAAGAAAAAACTAGCCTGCATCTCCAAGGCTCTGTTTGGAAATCTCACCTAAATATCCATCATTTACAAGTTCTGCTTGTCACACAATCGTAGGTGATGACTCAGTGAAGCTCTCTGCCACTATACAAAAAGAATTGCCTTTTTAAAATTTTCCAATAGGATGTTTCTCGTTTCCTTTTGAGCCCCCAAGTGGCGCCTTTACTGTTTGCATTTCTACAGATATTCTGTTTATGACAATATACATATTCCATAAGATGATACAGGCTTCCTCTCTCATGCTTCTCACGTCCTTCTGAACTCTTACCAGCTTTGTCCTCAATGTTTGTATTTCTACGAGCAGACTAAAGCAATCTAGGTTTTATTATGTACTTCAAAATTCTTCCAGCCTTTGTCCACTACCAATTTCAGAAAAAGTCCACATTTTTAGATATTTAGCATCCCACTTCTTGATACCAAAATCTGTATTTTCCTGCAGCCGCTATAACAACTTCCCACAAACTTGGCGGCTTAAAACAATGGAAATGTATTCTCTTGTAGTTCTGGAGGCCAGTGGTGAGAAGTCAGTATTACTGAGTCAAAATCAAGGTGTCAGTAGGGCTGTGCTCACTTTGGAGGTCCTGAGGGAAAATATTTTCCTTGTTTCTTTCAGCTTTTGGTAGATACCAGCATTTCTTGGCTTGTGGCTGCATCACAGCAGTCCTTAAGGCCAGGATCTTCAAATCTCTCTGTATTCTATCTTTACATTGCTTTCTCCCCTCTGTGTGTAAAATCTTTTTGCCTCCCTTTTCCTATGGATTAGGCCAGTTGGTAAACATAGATGATCTATGATATTCCTCAATCCAGCTTTTAAAACCTCTTCTGCCCATGGTTTCAGAGATGACTTTAGACTGGTCTTTCTTCCCTACTGCCTTGAATAAAGTCTTCCTTAACTTTGTGTGATTTTTGCTTTGACAGTGGTTTCATACACTGACAATAACCTTTTGATCATTTTTAAACAAGACTCTCAAAATCAATGTAAATGTGATATTAATTTTAAAGGAAATTATTAAATAACTTCATTTGTCCTCTCCCCTAAATTATAGCATGTTTATGTTTAGAAAAGCATAAGAGAATATGACTCTTGATCTTTTCTTGTTGGATATGTCCTCTTTCATCATTTCATTTTTATAAATTCTCTGAACAATATCCCAGTTACACTTATTTTTCCTTATTTGCAGCTGTTAAAAGATAATTAAAAAAAAGATAAAGATTTTATTTAACTCATGAATCAATGAGGGAATTAATTAGATATTTAACAGTTTCAAAAGAAAATCCTGTTTTCTCCACAGTGAGGAAGGGACGTCAAATGACTTTGGACAGGGAAGATTTGTATTTCTATAGATAAAAGTTATTTTTCACTACTATTAGTTATCTATAATTTACAGAGATGTAGAATAGCTGCCATAGAATCATAGACAGATAACATGGAGACGTGTACTGCAGAAAATGTGTAGTTTTCCTCTGAAGCACAAATTATTCCCTTCAGAGTCTTGATTCAGTTTTTACGATTGACACAGAATTGTAGGATGAAAGTGCTGAAGAACCATGAACATTTCTCAGGGTTTGGAAGACATTTATAAGAAAGGGATATAAGGTTAGAGTATTTTCAATAGAAGCAATTAATGAGCCTGAGAAAGGATTCAGTGAGAAGACTCTTATATTAAAGGAGGTGAAGTTCATGAAGTTCAGAATCTCAAGATGGAAGAAGCTGTGTCGTTTGTGATACTATTAAGTAAGGATGAAGAAAATGTCAATTTGACCAGAGTGCACAAGATTTTTTTATATTTGAAATAGAACTGAGCTGATGGATAACCTATGAGCCCTTTGAAACTCTGAAGTGTGATTCTGCTAATAGGACCAAGCTAACTGAGTCAGACATCCCTGGGATGAATCTGCAAGAGCTTGGGTGGGAGGCATGCTCTCAAAAGGGAAATTAATTGGTCCTGATGTGAAAGGCTGTTAAAATGTCTTGTGGGTTTGTCATGACCCCCAAAGTCCTCAATGCCAAGTTTCATCAGCCTTGAGTGATTTTTGCTCTCAGTGTAGTATGCGGTGTCTTTCGACATAAAGTATTATTAAATATCCTCACATTTTAGGGACAGTAGGAACAATATGCAAATTAGCCATGGGTAATGTTCCTGGCAACATACAATTATGGGTATTTAAAATTTTTAGATGCAAATTAAACCCAAAGTTCCTTGTAAATCGTGCCAGTTTGCCTCCAAATAACATGTTACAGAGATAGAATAATTTACCATGAGCGCCTGCACCAGCAACAGTAGCTGGCATGTAGATAAATGTTATTCAATAAGTGCGTGTGGTATTGACTGACTGGAAAAGCATCCAAGAGGAGTTTCCATTTTCCTATGATTAAAAAAAAAAAACATTTGATGCTCAGTTGCTAACAAAGAAGTGGCTGATTTTAGACAGAGTGATTGCGTGGCTTTGTGCTACTAACATGCATGCTAACTGTACTTTCATTTTCCTTTATGTTTCTATGGGTTAATATTTACATCCTCTCCTTATCATTGGGGAACCAAAACATAGAATCCAGGAACACATTGACAGTGTAAGTGTAAATAAAACATACATTTCATGAAAAAAAAAAAATCCAGCCTGGGAAATCTTTTTGCACATTGGAGGTACAGGGTTACTGAGAACCCTGGAGTCTCCAGATGTGTTTGTAATTATATGTATAATGTGTCTTGTTGGCCTTGGGTTGAACAATATAGAAATAAAACATATTGACCTCTTTGATTATAGAAACTCTTAATATTATTTCCCTTATGAACCATGGGGGCATCCGGTACAGAGGTTTCAAATTTGATACTCTGCAGCACTTTCTGCTCCTCTTCCTTCTTTTCCTTTTTTTGCAAGTCGAAGCTGACTAGGAGACAACACAATACATAATACAATAAAAAAGCCTAACACAATGTGAGATATTGAAAGAGAATAATTTAAACATGCAAAGGATTATTTATCTGAATTTAAACCAAAGTGAATACACAAATTCTTGAGAAAATAGAAATATATTAAGACATATTTCGAACCTAAGATTGGAAAATTTTAATTGATAAATTTTATTTGTTTTTAAAATTAAAAAATTATTATTATTTTTATAGCATCATTGCTTAATGAAATCCAGTAAGTTTCAGGCATACAATTTAACAGTAAGGCATATACTGGAAAATTATATATCAAACTGCGTTCATGGTTTTCTCAGTGATAATTTATTAAAATGAATGGGGTAAAACTGGTTAATAAACTCAAATAGGTTTCAAGTGTATAATTCAGTAATATGTCATATTGCGTGTTCACAAACCAGTTACATTTCCTTCTGCCATCAAATGTTTGACCTCCCTCACCCTTTTCTACCTCCCCCCTCCCCGCTTCCCTCTGGGAACCACTAAATGTTATGACTTGTCATAACTTTTAAGTAATTTGTTGTAATTTACTTTAAAAAGTTACTAAAAACTCTTTTATTTTTGTTAAAATGAACATTTTTTATTTCCATAATGAGAACAAAAGTTACAAAAAGCTTTTGAAATCTGTGCTGGTGTCATTTCCAATCTCATTTTCATGATACATTTATATATGTTATAAATATTATATATATGATATGGATACAAATTTTAATGCTTTTTCTCTACAGAATGATTTAAAAATATTTATATATTTTTGCCATTTAGTATATTGATGTTTTGCAGTGTCATGAAAAAATCTTCCAATGTTGTATTTTAGAATTAGTTTAATTTTAAGTAAATAATACATACATACATGGGATGCATATATATATAAATGTAGAATATATTTGTATAATTGAAATATATATACATATATAATCATGTATATGTATATATAATCACTTTCTTCCTCTGTTATTAGGCATTTAATTTGATTGAACTATATTCTATTAAAAGTAAATATTACATAGAATACAGAGATTTTATGTTATTTATTATATATAGAGTTTTTAACTTATTTAAATATGTAATACTTTTCGGATAATCATCTGAATTTTTACTTTCATAAAGTATGATTCTATTTTAATTTATTCTTAAGCAACCACAAATTCTTGAATATTTTCTGAATAATCTACTGACCTATTGTCATCTCAAAAGAAACCAGTAATATCTCCCACACACTCTATTATAATTTTCATTTTTTATTAATCACACTCTAGACCATTTAGAACTTATCGTTTATCTGTTATTTTAAAATTCATTACATTCTTTTTCTTTGCTTTTTATAACGTTGACAGAAATCTCAGATATGAGCCTCTCTAGTTTCTGCTAGAAAGTATAAGAGGATGATGGCAAGTAGAGTTGGCTATTTATTACATGGCCTTTAGGAGAGCATATTATGAAAGGCAGAAAACATAGCAATCTGAACTCTGGTTTCTAAGCCAAACTTTGTTCTGTCAGACAGAAAGCCCTAGCACACAGCAAGAAATTAATCTGATGAATCAGGAGCAGAGCCGAAATGTGACTTATATAGATCAACTACTTGAGGCAGCTCTTTATTAGCCTTCCCTGTTAAGAAACGGTAATATGGGCCATCTAGCTGTTGAGAAGTCTCTAGACCACTTGAGTACCTCCATTCCTATATTCATCGAGTCATTCTTGCCTTCTACACCATTGATACAAGAAAAAACGAAGATCCTTTTAGCCTTGATTTAAAATCCTAGCGGGAAAGTCTCCAGTTTGCTGAAAATTTTGTTAGGAATGACATTTAAATTCACGGGGAACTTTCTCTACCACATACAGAATGTTGACTTTAATGAGCCATTAGTCTTGTTTTAGAAATAAATATCTCCTCCTTTCAAGGCTTCTGCAGAAACTGCTCTCCTATATTTTTATATCTTATGAAAATCCAGACTTGAGATTCAGATAGGAGTGTTACGTCCCCGGATGATTGGAGTGTCACTGCCTTTTCTGTTATAATTCTGGAAGTTTCTACTTTCTTCCTGAAGGCAGCATTCTTGTCTGGCAGACCTCATGTTGGCAATTGACAGACACCTTTAAAGACTTACTTGACATGTTTGACAGGGAAATCATATCAACCCTTTGGTTGACAGAAAGGGAAAGTCATTCTAGCAGGAGAATGACAGTTATTTTGATCAGTGGCTTGGTGTTTTATCTCTGCGTGTACCTGCTTGGATCTGAAGAGGAGAAAGTGCATAATGAGAATGAGGGAAAAGCCAAGGTCCCAGAATTGTAGACACACTTCTTCAATTATTAGAAAACGAGTTTTTACTGACAATTAAAATAATGTACCCATAAAGAAATAAATAGATAAGAAACATACCTCTTTCCAAGATCCCTTTTTGTCCAGGTAAACCACAGTTAACTTTGTGGTGTTCAAGATTGAGGAATAAAGCTCTTTTTGTCTTATAATTAGTAACATTGATAGTATATTTAAAATTTTAATGTGATTGTGGGTTACAGGATTTGGGGAGCACAAATATTCTTCCATACTAGGAAGGGAGTTTTGCAATATCCCCAAACTATAGATATACCACCAAACTTAACTGAGGAACTTGGAAATGTAGAAGAACAATATCTACATGAATTTGAGATCAAACATGTGATAGAAAAAGTGGCCTTGTCTGCCAAGGAAACTAGGCAAGATCATCTTAAATTCTTGACAAAAAGGTATTCTCAAAAAATAGAAACATTCTGTGAGTGAAACCAAAGAAAAAGTATATTCACAAAAAGGCCATGGCCACATAATAGTACTTAGCTCCCCTTGTCTAGTGGAATATTCGAATCTATCATGTTGAATTTTCTTTTATTCAGTATGAAGAATCATAATAAGATATACAAGGAGGAGCACTGAGTTCAGTTATCATTAAATCTAATAATCTTTTGCCCAGTAACAAATTAATATCACTTGCTGCTATGTCAGTTTGAGTTTTAAAAAGGAACCCAAAAGTTTCCTTAGTTGAAGTATATGCAAATCCACTTCTTCCAGTCTCTCTCACTGTGGGAAACAAAATTTAGAAGCATATTGTAGAAACTAGAATTTAAAAAATTTTCATTAGCAAGTAAATTTCCAAGTATCCAAGAAGAAAGGGATGTATTTTCAGTGTGCCCTCCCTGGAGAATTGCATAAAAGAAATAAGTAGTTGATTTAGTTTTATTGTTTTTAATTTTAAATGGTGTTTTCAAATTTAATATTAAGTTAAAAGTGTTCCTTTTAATATGGTATCATCAAGTGGTAGTGCTGTTGGGTAGAGAATAGACAGCATAGGAAATATGTTTGTTTATTATTTTAATCATAAAATGAATAACAAGTTTATTCACTAGAGTCAAAAAAGTTAAAAATAAATTAAATGCTATGGGGACATTCTTGGCAAACAGTATCATTTGACTTGGAAGATTATTTTCTTATGTTAGAAATCAACCTAGTTCTGTCCAATAGAAATTTCTATTGATTTCATCACTTGAAACGAGAATGGTAGGACTGAGGAAGTGAATTTTATTTTATTTTTTACCTTTAATTAATATGAATTTAGATTTAAATATCTGCCATATTAGAGAACATAGCTATAGATTGCGAAAATTAAGACACTAAAAAAAAAGTTGTGATCATAAGATGTTAAGGGGGAGTATTTATAAATTGTCATTATAAATGCCAGAGTGCCTTAATGAGAGCACAAATAAGGCCGACAAATGATATTTTTTTTAAAAAACATCTTAAAACAGAATCTGTATAACATTTCATAATTACCAAATCTCAGACTGTCAATCCAGAAACATAGCTATATAAACATTTTAAACCATAGAAAATCATAGAAATGGTATCAATGCCTTTCCCAATGTCCCCTTTCCAGTTCTGGTTTATTGTTTTCAGACCACGTTAATGTTAGAATCCTTTTCGTTCTCTGAAGCCTCCATGTCTGACAGAGTTTATCATGGAGTGGGTATAATTAAGTATACACTAAATAGTTGGAAGTATGTTGGTTGTGTGCACATTGCCTAGTCTACAGTTCTTGAAAGCAAGCAGCTCAGTATCTGTCTCCAGCATCCTGCACAGTGAATGGTCTAGAGCAGGCACTGACTGCTAGACTTTGCATTTTATTCCTCTAATTCTTATCAAGAAAAGCTAAATGGAAATTATATGTAGTATATATCACTTGATGCCATATATAAATATATATATATATAGTGCCATATATGTGTGTGTGTGTGTGTAATGTCATACACACACACACACACACTTTCACTTTTGTGTGAGCCAGAAAAGTTCAGTGTGAATCTCTCCCCTCTGTTGACTTCCTGTCTTAGACTTCTGCACATTAAATGCTAAATTTATTGCTAAGAGCTTTGAGTCTCATACACTTGGAAGAGAAATGAATTTTCTGTAATTAATACATAAAAAGTCTAAGGAAATGCATGTATTTAAAAAGTTATGTGACTTGCAAGTTGTATCCACTTAGAAGCAAAGGCAGCCTTGCCCTTCATTAAATTGACCAGGTCTGGAGCAGCAGAGAAGCCAGCAACTGCTTGATCATCTTTTTTTTTTTTTTTTAGTACTCGGCATTCCCCTTATTAGAAAGGGCTTTCTTTTTTTTTTTCTTAGTATATTTTTGAGGTGATGGCATGGACCGGGCGAACTCTCAGAGGATGCTGGCTTTAGCCTTGCAGAAATGACCAACAAGAGCAGCCAACTAACACTGAGATATGCAAAGGAAGTGTTGTGTCAGTGCTCTAGTTATCTGTGAGTACTGATGATGTGTGCCAAGTAAAACGCACTTAGGCCCTCTTGAGATTCTTGGGGAAATGTTCTCAATAAAGTTTTGGAAGTCATGTGACAATCTTTTTGTGAAAGGAAGGGAGGACAGTGTGTTGAGATGATGCTCAAACTTCATTGGGGATTGCACTTGTTTTTTACCAAATTGAAATTTGATTAGTTTTTTCATAATAATTTATTGAAGAATGTGGGAGATACGGTTCTTCTGTATGCTGAATGGAATCCAAAGTAGTTTGTATTAAGGAGAATATCAACAGTTTGTCATTTACTAAGAATCTAAGGTGCTGTCTCCCTGTGTTTTATGTAGTTATGGAAAGCATAGGTAGTTTTTGAATCACTTGCTCTGGGAGAAGCCAGCTGTGCCATGAGGACATTCAAACAGCCTGACAGAGATATCCATGAGGTGAGGAACTATGATTTCCTTCAAACAACCAGTACTGTCTTGCCATTCACAATAGGGAGTCACTTTAGAATTGATTCTCCAGCCCCATTTAAGCCTTTGTATTATGATAGTTCTGGCCAACATGCTAACTGCAACCTCGTGAGAGAACCTGAGTTAGAGGTACCCATTTAATTTGTCCTGAATTCCTTACCAACTGAATTGGTAGATTTTCCACTTCTTGTCATGTCGAAGTAACTGGTATGGGATTTGTCCTCTTGCTATAAAAATTTGAAAAATTGGTAAAACATATGAAACAACTGTTGTCAGAAATTGGGCAATAGGTAGAGAAGGACTGTTATCCAGGGAAATGGAAAATAAGTGATGTGAGCCCAACAATTGTTCTGGTTATAGTCACCAGGAGGTCCTTTGTGGACCATGGCACAGGAAAGGATAACTCAGGCAGAGTACAACATTTCATTGAAAAGACAGAGATTAGAGTTTGAGAAAGAGGTGGGTGGAATTTGCAGTACTAGAAAAGAGGGAGTTCTGCAGAAAATGGCTCCAGAAATCAGAATAGGGGTCCTCTTGGACTTGTTTGCTGAATACTGAGCTTCATGTTTGTAGGATGAGACTCCATGAGGTAACATAAACAATTGGGGAGTTATAAGCTCAACAACTTCCAGAACTCACATAGGACTTTGAAACAAGTTCCAGTTAGCCAGAGTAGAGGAATCTCATTGAAACCTGGGTGATTATTCAACAGACAGCTGAGAGGGTCGGCCTTAGTAGTAAGGCTAAATGAGTCCTGTAATAAAGGCTATTCTAATCCAGCCCTATTAGAGCTTAAAAATAGCCAATCTGAATGTTACTTAACTGCTTGCTGAAACAAATTTCAACGACCTTTATAGACAAAACCCAACATTCAACAACATAGCATTTAAAATCAAATAAAATCACAAGATGTGCAAAGAAGCATATATAATAAAATTATATAATAAAATAATGTTCAAAATAGAATGTGTAACTATATATTTTATATATGTATGTATATAAATACATATGTGTATAATTACAGTTAACCAAGAAAAAACCCGGCAATTGACGTGTACTTAGGAATAGCAAAGGTGATAGAATTAGCTCAAGGGCTTTAAAACAGTTATTTTAACTCATTATGATTAAAATCTTCACTTTAAACATAATTAGGAAAGGAATGGAAGATATAAAAATAAACCATGAACCAGTGAACATAAAAGTACAATATACGAAATGAAAATTTTACCAGATGGGACTAAAAGCAGCCATTGAAAAAGGAAAGATCAATGAACTTGAAGATATACAAAGAGAAATTATAAAAAATGAAGCACAGAGAAAGTAAACATTAAAAAAGAACCGACACCCAGTGATTTGTGGGACAATATCAAGTACTCTAATTTGCATTTAATTGGTGTCCCAGAGAACATGAGATAAGAATTTCTGAACAAATAATGGCTGAGAATTTTCTGAAATTAATGAACTCTATAAGCCCACAGACCTAAACATTTTAATGAACATGACCAAACAGGATAAATTTTTTTAAAAAAGATTGAACCAAATAATAATAATACAGTTTCTGAAAACCCATGATCCAAAAAATGTCTTAAAAGCAATCAGAAATTAAAGATACATTACATATCGGGCAATAAAGATAAGAGTAATTTCAGATGTCTCCTTGATAACTATGCAAGTCTGAGGACAGTGGAACATCTTCACAGTGCTGGAAGAAAATACAAAACCACTGTAACTTAGAACTTTAAATTCATCAAAAATGTCATTCAAAAATGAAGGTAAAATAAAGGCTTTTTCAAGTAAATATGTATAGGATTTGTTACCAGCAGACCTGTTCTATAAGAAATGTTAAAATTCTTTAAATGTAACAGAAACGATAGCAGATAGAAGACTGGATCCATACAAAGGGATGAAGGGCGCCAAAAGATGGGCAAAATTGGTGTACAAAACAATTGCTCACTGACCATGATTAAAGCAGAAACTAAAACAATTGATTTTACTTTTATCAGTGAAATATTTTAACATACATTTACTTTAATTGAATACAGCAAAATGTAGTGATCATGAAAACAAAACACAGCAGTGACAACGAAAGTAAGCATACGCACTGAATTCAAACGGCATGAGGAGAGCGACAGGTGACTGGAGAGAGGGCCCGCCTAGAGCAGGGGCACGCCTCCTGCCCGTTCGGTCTGTTGAAAGTCTACTGCAAGTATTCACTGAAAAATGACAAAGGCTGAGAAGTTTCAGAATAAATGGGATATCTGCATTCTAACAAGATTATACTCTCCCCAAATATGACATTTTCTGGAGAGTTTAATTGTTACTATGCTCTGTACAAGGTTACTATGCAGCATGAAGTACCTGTGTTTGCTTTGACTTTTTTCCCTTACTCCTCTGGTTCTGTTTCTCTCTCTTTTTTTTTACTTTCATTTTTTTTGAATTGAGATATAATATACATGTAACATTGTGTGAATTTAAGGTGTACAGTGTGTTGATTTGATGCAATTACATATTGCAAAATGATTACCACTGTAACACTAGCCAACACCTCTATCACATCACATAACTGCCATTTCTTTTTTTGTGGTAGGAACAATTAAGATCTATTCTCTTTGCAACTTCGAAGTTTATAATACAGTATTGTTGAGTATAATCTCTATGCTGCGTATTATATCTCTAGGACTTATCTACTGGCTACGTGTTGTGGCCTTAAACATCTCCCCAATTTCCCCATCTCCAGACCCATTTTATTCTTTGTTTTTATAAGTTTGGATTTTTTTAGATTCCACTTTTAAGTGATCTCATACAATACAGTTGACCCTTGGACAATGTGGGGGTTAGGAGTGCCAACACCCCCACCATGCAGTTGAAATCTATGTGTAACTTTTGACTCCCAAAAACTTAACTACTAGTAGCCTACTGTTGACTTGGAGGCTCTACCCATAACAAAAACTATTAATGTATTTGTATGTTATATGCACTGTATACTGTATCTTAAAGTAAGCCAGAGAAAAGAAAATGTTATTAAGAGAATCATATGTAAGAGAAAATACATTTACAGTACTTCACTGTATTTATTGATACCATACATTTTAGTCTGTTTATAAGATGAATCATCTGTCAGTACCAACACCGATACTGTCTTACATGATACAAAACACTGTAAATGTTATACGTCTAACTAACACTAGAAATCAAAACTAAAAAGACAATGTGAAAAAAATGTGTATTTATTTACAGGCATGAAGATTCATGCATTGATAAAGAAAAAGCAGTAGTACGATTGCTTCATGGTAGTAAGAAAATCTCCACAAAATTTTCCAATATACTCGTTGAAAAAAATCCATGTATAAATTCAAAATCCACATATGGACAATAGTTCAAACTTGTATTGTTCAAGGGTCACCTGTATTTGTCTATCTCTGGTTTATCTCACTTAGTGTAGAGTCCTCAAGATCTATCCATGTTGTTGCAAATGGCTGGAAATCTTGTCTGTGTAAACAGTATCCATCCAACTCCTTCTGTTTTTGTGTCCTGTTGCTGTTTGCGAGTATTTCCTCTGCCTGGGTTGGACAGGATATGTCCATTTTGTCCACATGCCCTTTGGAGTTAATTAATGAATTAATTTAAGTAATAAGATTAAAAAATCTTTTCAGAGTTGCTTAGCAACATGGTACTCACTCTGCTCTCCACTGAGTGAGAGCCAGGGAAGGGAGGTGACAAATGCAGGAAGAAGCTGGCCCGTATCAAAGGTCCTTTCCCATTTGATCAGCACAGCTTGTTAAGAGCATCTTATTTTTTGAGGAAAGATGAATATAAATTAGGAATCCTGGCTTAAGTATCTTTGTAGGAAGAAAAAATCCATTTTGATAAGAAGCCTGTACTTGTAACTACTAAATTGAAATATTTGGTGATAGTTCTATATTTGATATTTTCCTTGGTGATTTCTAAAACCACAACAGGTATTTAATGTGTTTCAATCATTACAGCCACTTTCCCACAGGTTATGTGGGGAATATGAATCAGGCAAGTCTGCTGGGCACAGCTCTTGTTCTGGGAGCGAGCTTCAGAACGAGATTGTTGCTGGACGAAATGGAAAAGAGGTGCAAATGGAAATAGTTTCTTGAGTAGGCTAATCCAAGGTGCCTGGATTGCACATATGCAGTCAAGTGTTACATTTTTAGATTTCCCTAGACTGTGTAAACATGAGGGAAAATCTCTTTATGTGGTAGCAATGAGGCTGCAGTGTCTCAATCTGCGAGGTAATAGGCCCATTGGGCTGACGCTGTCATGGTTGCCAGCATTTCTCCATTTGCAGGAACCTCTCAGCTCCCCAGCTGGGAGCTTTCTGTGGATCGGAGAATGGCAGTATCAGGCCTCAGGGTGGGAGATCTTTGCCCAGCCACTAAGTGAGGATGTCTAAAACCCACCTTGCTACCTCCTACCCCGGTGCAGGAAGCAGCAGCTCCTGCTTCCAGTAACAGAAGTCACAAGAATTTCCTTTGATCTCCCTCTTTTTTGTATGTCCCACCCCTTGCCTTCTGTTCTCCAGTGTAGCTTATCTAAGGAACTCTTCCCATTCCCGCTCTCATCCCCCTGGGCAAAGCCGACTTCACAGCTGGACTATTACATGAATGCACACAACTGGGGGGGGGGGTGGTGGTGGTGGGTGTGTGGGTGTGTGTGTGTGTGTGTGTGTGTGTGTGGTGTGGTGTGGTACCCATCTAGGCTCTTTTGAGTAGACACACAAATGCCATTTACATTCCCTACAACTGCTTATGATAACTAGCAAAGTGCTAGGCATACACAATATACTATACCATTAATCAAATAAACTACATGGAAATATGAAGACTCAGAAAGCAACTCAGAATAGTTAAAAAAAAAATAACTGAATGAGAGAGATAGTCACTGTTAATACAGATTCTAGAAAAGGTGCTCTTTGCCTAGTTTGGTCCACCCTGGATACCCATATTTCACTTTATAACAGATAACATGCACTATACATTTTAAAAAGTATGTGTTGTAGGCATAAAAAATAAAATAATAAAGGGATTGTAAGATGACCAGGCCCTTGCAATCTGTGAGGTCAACCAAGGGTTGCCTCATCTAAAAAAAAAGTATGGATGAAGTCTTTAACAGAAGATTTTATGATGATATTAAAATTTCTTTAGAGTTTCTGAAACTTCTCACAATAATAATCATAGTAATAATGATCATAGGTAGAGAATTTACTCTGAGTCTATGTAAACTCAAAGTTAACTTGAATATTTAAAAAAATTTTAAAAACATAAATTCGTACGAAAGCTTTTAGTCACTTATAAAATGCTTCAGGAGATGCTGATCTTTCACTTGTTAACTCAGGGGATATTTCTGTGGGCTTGTCCCTGCAGTTGTCTCTCTCTAAATCATCTTGTCTCACCATGCCTGCCGTAAAAGGCAGGAAGCATGGGTTGCTGGTGGATTCAGCCAAGGGTATATCCCACATTAAGCAGTTTTGCCACTTATCCTGGAATTGCACTCACTGAAGGATGCTACTTTTGTACCACATTGTAGCCACAACTCTGTAGAGTGAATTTATTGGTGGAGACATTTTACTTAACTTTTATGGAGAGTTATTTAAAGCTATCACAGCCTAAGATTAGTTGAATCACTGAAGTTAATTGATTCATTGGGATCCTGTTCACAATTTTTTTTTTTTTTTTTTTTTTGTAGTAATCATCAGTGATGGGGTTTGGCTTTGAGGGACGTGTTTAGAGTTCTGTCCAAATTCTTGCCTGAGACGAAGGGCTTGAGGGTCAGGATGTAGAGGATTCATAATTGCTACTTTTTATTAGAAAATATTTTTTATACCTGTGCCTTTAAAGTTACAGGTTTTCTTTGATAGCGTCTCTGCTCATCTTTTTTTTTTCTTTAAAGAGCAAGGTGGAGGAGTCAGTCTCAATTCCTTAAAATTGAGGAAAACATATTTCAGGTATTACTCTAAAGTAAAAAATAAAAAAAACTAAAAGGTGAGGCAAGCCTCACATTTAGGATCAAAGAATTGCAAGTCAGGAGCACAGATTACGGCAGAAAGCCAAATGTATACTGATTATAAGGCGAAAGCAAGGTTTTTTTTTTTTTTTTTTTTTTTTATGAGAAAAAGGAAAGGAATAATTACATAAAAAAAAAATCCTATTGGTGTTGACAAGCTGAGCTACTCTTGACTATACATGATTGGCTACTGGTTCTATCTTCAGATAGAAAGTCCATAATCATCGGTCCTCGTGATCGGGCTGTTTGCCTTCTTGCTGACTTTACAGACAATTGTTTGTAAAACAATATTGGTTTAACCCAGCCCAAAGGTTTGACCCAGTCCAAAGTTTCAAGAAATAAGATGAGCAATGCAATTCCTCTGAATAGGCCGCTCTGGTTCCATTTTAAAATGGCTCCATATATGTCTTTTTTTTTTTTTCCTTTTTTCTTTTTTTACACAGGAAGGAAGATTTTTTTTTAGAGATAGAACATTTTCGAAGAGTGAGGGAATGCTGTTCTGCCTCAGTGTACACTGGGAAACATTTTCTTCTACCTAACCTTCCCTCAAATTCTTATTACTTAACCATTAACCATTTATCGGCCGATGTCTGGATTATAACTCTAGGTCTATTTTATATTCCAGTGAGCTATTCAGAGCATTGCAGGACTATAGATTAGTCATGAATCCCATTAGCATATTTTAATGCTCAACCTGTAGTCAATAGATTTTCCTTAAGGTTAACTCAAATCTTTCCCGTTGAAATAGAAAACAATTATTGCTGGTCATAGATTAGAGATGTGCCAACCAGCATACATATCCATGACAGTATATAATTTACACATTTTTAGGCTGACAACTCCTCCTTTTTTGGCCCTCCATTGCCATTTTCAGAAACTCTTGCTAATCTTTCTTATAAATAACTTATTGTACTTAACATCGTGTCTTTCTTCAAGTTATCCAGACAACACACCAGTTGTTGGGCTGTGAATCAGCAGAGCGTTGGAGCCGCAAGCTCATTCTTAGCTTGCATTCCAAAAGCTCCCCAGGCTTTGCCATTATATGTGTCTAACGCCGTTTCTCCTCCTGCGTTATATTTGTGCAGCTTTTCTCTTCCTAAAGGGATTACATCCACATCTGTTTCTATTAAACACCACTCTGCTTATCTTTCTTTTTTCCAAATTGTCAAGGGTGCTTCTTTCTTCTTAATTCTGTGTCCTAGTCTCATCTCTATGGAGATTCATCTAAGCCCCGCTCTGAGAAAATGTCTTATTAAAATGTAAATAGATTCTCAACATTCTAAATATATTTAAATCATCCAAATTTGACTATTTATTTGTTGGGCTCCTGTTTCTATTTCTAAAAAAAGTATTTAAAAATCAAAGATAATAACTTTAAATGGGGTTATTGTGTGGTGGGTGGGGGATAAGACATTTGGAAGTTTATGTATAATTGTTCTTATAGGACAGTTATCTGTGAAGTAAAATTAATAATTTAGTTTACATTTCTCTCCTTACATTTTACGGAAAAAAGCCTTTCATATTTGTTTGACAATAAAAATGTTTTTAAGTTTTTCTACCTGGTTGACAAAGCACTTTGTCCTTTCTTATTGCTTTAAAGGACTCTGAATCCTGTTTTGACACATCCAGAATTGAAGTGTGTCTCCTCTCCCTAGTCTATTCTTGTGATACAGTGTCCTTTATTGATAGGGATACAATTCTGCAAGTGGAACATTGAGACTTGGTTCAAATTACTGCAGAAATGTGGCCAGTAAGACTCCCGTATTTCGCTCATGTGACTATTTCCAAGATAGCACAAACTAAGTCTAGTGATATGACTCAAAACACATCATTTTTTAATTAATCGATGTCTACAAAAAAGAGTTTGGGGTCAAGAAGGCTATACAATGGAAAAATATTAGTATAGTGATAACTGTATATAATAAGAGTTTATAGAAACTGTTGTTAAGCCATCTTTCCAATGCTCTCATCCTCCTTATCTTTTGAGCTCTTTTCATATTTCACTTGAATCTGTAGTTATTCAGGACTTGGCTTCCTCTGCTTTTGGAACCTGTGAAGAAGCTGGGTAGAGACTCTCTAAGGGGCTGGTTGGAACCGAGGATGAGGATGAGGAGGCTGGCAAGTTGTCGCCCAATATAAAATGCAGGCAGTCTTGCAGATTAGAACCAGACTACAGTAGCAGGTGAAATGTGAAATATTACGTGTGTGTGTGTGTGTGTGTGCGCGCATGCATGTGTGCATGAGTTCATGATCACACACACAGACACATGCACATACAACTATGAGTAAAAGCAAAGTATCCCTGAAGAAATTGAGAAATAAAACATCCCCAAAGTCTCCAAAGACACACATTTGTTCACTCATTCCTTCCTTCCTTTCAATATATGTAACCCCTACTCAATGCTCTGCACTAAAGAAGACATTATGAGAATAAAATGGCCAAACATCTTTAAGAAACTAGAATTAATTCAGTGAAATATTTCTATATGTATAAGAAAAAATAAAAAAGCCAAATGTTTAATGTCTTTAAAATGCTGTAGGCCACTACTGGGTTCGTGGAAAAAGCCCTCTCATTATTGAAGAAATTTTTCTTTGGGAATTAGCTTGCCCATAAAACAAAAAAAGGCAAACACCCAGAGAAAGGCTGTGGGTGATGGTTCCTCTCAGGGTCACATCTATTAAAATTCCCAGAATATCTCTAGGGATCAGTCACTAGAGATATAGGGGCAAACAATTAAATAATGGAGTAACTTGTATGTTTTCTTCCTTCTGGCTGCCAGAGAAATGCAGCAAACCAGTTTGTGTTTGATGTGTAAAATAAATGATTGAGAACAGTAAAAGGGAAAAGCATTAAGCAGAGTTCACTAGCTCACAGAGAATGAACGTCTCAATTCCTGTTTACCAGTTACATCAGTTTGTTTCCCCAAATTTGCTGCGGCTCTATATAGATTATTCAAAGGTCAGCTGCCGTGACCCTAATATGACAAAGGGATACACAGAGATGTGGATGTCGGCAGTGCATGAGTGCACATAACAGGAAAATGTTCGAGCCTTAAAGGTGGAAGCGCCAAAGCAGTGTTATAAAATGTTTCCCCGCGTTCAGCTGAGAGAGAGTTTGATGGGTTGTTTTCCCAGACTAATGAAAGGAAGGATGTTTTCTTTATGTGTTTGGGGTGGTTATAAAATGAATATAATGGTTCCCCAAAGGAGCATTATTTTGAGCATCATGTATTCTGTTCACACCAGGGGCACTGATTTATAATTACTCTAATGGAGCCCAGAATTGGGACAAATGGATATTCACATCCCATTTTCTTCTTAGGCACTGGGTATATTGGGCACACACCACCACATCAACTACGGGGTGCAAGTGAGTTTTGTTTATTTCAGCTTGCTTGCAATGGATGTGTATTTCTAGGTCACTGATTCTAGCACAGCGGTGTTCATGGCACAGAGTGCATGAAGGGGATTTATATGCAGGACGGTGGCATTACAAGGTGGACTCTGGCTTGATCTGGCTTGCTCTAAGTGAAAACTGGGCATCTCCAGGTAGTGTCCTAATGAAAAATGTGCTCGAATTTGGACTTAAGGATATCCAAGTACATTAAACTAAAATACACAGAGCTGGCAACACAGAAAAAAAAATCCCTATTATAAACAGCAAGAGGAGTGACTAAAATGACTCCTTTAGTTCTGAATTCCGTTTCCTATTTTGTGAGGGAGTCTATTAGCAGAAATGATAAGATTTAAGATTGAGATCTTCCAAGTAATGTTAAGTACCTGTCTATCAGAACGTATCATCCATGAGATGCTGTTAGCTGTTTTACTAAGTTTTAGGAGCATTTACTTACTTATCTTTCTAAGTTGCCTACATCAGCCATGATGCTATTCAGGTTGTTGACACATGATTTGCAAGAGGATTTAGTTTTTCTTAAACTGCAATATGAATTCTGAAATGGAAATCTAATCTTAAAACTAGTACAGGACAAATTGCAAAAATATCTTAAAACATGAGTGTGGGAAATCTTGAAATATTAAGAAGAATACTTTTCCTGGTGTCAGGAGAAAGCACTATAGAAAGACCAGGGTCATTAGTAGCTGATATACTGAGCCAAATGTGGGACTCATGACATGTTTAAGGTGATTCAAAGAGTAATATTTGCCTAAGGGTACAACTATCTATCTTTGTATTGAACATTGAAGTGCATCTTGGAATATAAAATAGCTTATTCTTCAGTTCTGGAAGGAATATTAGGTATTTTTAGGAGTTATTGATTCTAGCCTTTATAAAGAAATCGAGGACATGTAGGCCTTCTGCCTGATATTGCAGGGTCACTCCGGGCAAGGTGGTTGTTAACGTATTTAGAAACTAGTTATGTACATGCACACGCACACAGATATACGCATATATATGTGTCTGTGTAGGGGTGTGTGTGTGTGTGTGTGTGTGTGTGTGTGTGTGTGTGTGTGTATGTATATGTATATAGTGCTTTGAATGAAGTGGAAAAACCCTGGAGTCTGGTTTCTAGCACATTCCCTCTACTTCAGCCACCACAGATGTTGTACTTGCTTGGACAAGCTATCTTGGGACGTCACCTAGTCATGAGGAGCCTGTACTCTTCTGAATCTACTGAGAAAGAGGGTTGATACTAAGTGTTTTTTCTCTCTGTGTGTAGACTTTTCCAACATATAATGGTAGTCTGCTATGTACTAGACATTCTGCTGGGTGCCAAAGACACCATAGTGAAGAAAGTAGACAAAAGAAGGTGACATTTGAGCAAAAATCTGAAGGCGGCAACAGAAAGAGGAAAGAAGAGTCCAGATAAAGAGAAGGGACGGGTTGAGAATGAATGGTGAAGTCAGAACCTTGTAGGTCCTTGGAAGGGCGCGTCTGAGTCTTTTGGAGCGTGAGATGGCCCCACCCATGTTTTAAAAGAATCTGCCTGTCTCTTATGTTGAGAATAGATTTGAGGTGGCCAGTAAGGGGGTAAGTAGGGAGAGAAGTTGGGAGGTTGTGGTACTACTTTTGGAAAGAGGTGATGGGGCTGACTGTAAGGTGTTAAGCGAAGAGGTGGTAGGCGGGGTCAGATTCTTGATATATTTTGAAAAATAGAGCTAACTGGGCTGCCAATGGGTTGGATGTGGCTGTGACAGGAGGGAGACAAGCAGGAGACCAAGATTTATAGCCTAGAAACTAGGAGGATGGGATATTCACTTACTAAAAGGAGAAGCCCATTGGTAAGACCAGGTTTGGGAGATTAATTGTTTGTTTGTTACTTGAAACTATTTTTTAAAGAAGTATTTGTTTGGGGGAGGCATGCATTCCATTTTGGACACAGAAAGCTAGAGGTGTCTATTTGCAATCCAAATAGAAGTGTCAAGTAGGCAGCTAGAATTTTGGGCAGAAGCTGGGAACTGCCAGTGTTCCTGTGGCTTTGGGGAGCTGCACGATCTCCAAGGGGTGAGGGTACATATAGGTGTAGAAGATGTTCTTGGACAGCGCCTAGTGGTCCTACAGTGTTTGGAGGTTGGGGAGATGGGGAAGAACTATAAAGGAAACTGAAATGAGTGATCAGTGAGAAAGAAGGAAGAACAGGAGAATGGGGTGACCTAGATGCGAAGAATGTGTGAAATGTTGCTAAGTGCAAAATGTGGGAGAAAACTAAGATGGCAAGAGGGGAAAAAAGCCTTTACACGGTAATCTTGCACCAGCTGAGATAAGGTACTGTTGCTCTTCTGACTTTGCAAATTGTAGAATTTTTGGATTCTCTCCATCCCCTTTTATTTCTTCTTACAAATGGAAATTATTTTCTCTCTTCAATTACTTTCTTAAAGGGATCTAATAAGAAGCAATTCATGCTATTAACGTTGTTTTCCAATTACTTCTCCTAGAGCTGCAATGTAACTGTACATGAACTGTCTCAAAGGTTATCAGATGTAATTGTTACTTCATAATATGTCTTGCCATCTTTCCAGCTTCTGATATGATTTTTCCTACTGTTCATGCTCGAAGCCAATGCTGCACTAGATTTATATTTTAAGCTTTTTTAGTGCTGACCCCTTGAGAACTGGTCAAACGCTAGGCAATCCCCAAATTCTAATGGCCTACAAGAGCAAGCATTTATTTTTTTACTCACTCAAAATCTGCTGCAGATTTGGGAGGCTCCAGGATGACTCTCCTCCATGTCATGGCTCAGCCTGGCACCTTTGCAAACCCTGAGGTCAGTGAAGGCTGTGTTAGAAAGATTAGCAACTGCAGTTATATTCTTCCACTAGGAATTTACACACAACGCTCCCAAAGCAAAACACATGTCTGGTTCTAATTCCTAAAGCTCGGAGAAGAAGCGTAAGGTATCAGAGAATAGCTGTAAAGCCTGTCTCAGAAACCAACTGTTTTTGCTATATTTTTATAATCACACATCAGTGTAAAGCCATATAAAGTTACATTTAATGTTCTTGTATAATATCAACGTGATTTTTTTGAAGAAAATGTTTTCCTCACTCCTGGGTCTAACTGAGACTCTACAGCTAGAATAGCTATCATGCTATGAACAAGTAAGGTTTTTAGTAAAACTTCACTAATCCTCTTAGAGGGTAAAAAATGTACCAGGTTTTTAGGATTTGAACTCTGCCCGAGAGTAATTCATGCCAGCTATTAGCAGAACCTAGAAGTAGAACCGCATTCGCCCCTCACCCAAGCACCTTGTCTGTTCCCCGGCAGTGTCTTCCCAAGGCCTCACCTTCCTTGTGCTACTTTATTTTTCACAAGGCTGCACCGAAGCAGCATCTGTGTTCAGCTGCCTACTGCCTCACCACTCTTTTATCTTCTCAATGTTCTGTCGTCCTTTTTGTTATTCCAACAAAGACTAACCTGTGTTTCCTATAAGTGCTTTAGTCACAAATGATGACACAATAAAGCAGCCATGTCACTCTCAGTGTATGTATTTGTACATAGACGAGCCAGTGTTCCCCGAGAACTAGTTATTTTGCCATTGGTGAAATGTTTAAATTCAGGAGTTGGTCAAGGGAATGAATGCTCTCTTTGCCAGAAAAAGAACTGTCAGGAGTGACCAACCCCGTTAAAAATCTCTGTATTCCATTTGATCTTATTCCTACTTGTATGTTTGTAGTACAGACAAGGAATAATCAACACCGAAGTGACCTTGTTCTAGGAAAATAACTAATTTCTCTTATGTTAACATGTTATTTATGTATGGTTGACATGTAGTTCACAAGCTGTTTCAGATTTCATCTCACACGGTAAATGGAAAATGTGCACATTATTCCTACTTCACAAACACATAGAGAATAAAAAAGAAAAATTCCTGACTTGCTAACATTTACACAGCTATTGATAAAGCTGGAATTAAAACCGGTGTTATCTGGTTTTCTTTTGTGCTATCTATTTCCACAAGCAATTTCCTAGATAATACAAAGTCAAGAGTATTATTTATTTATTTTTTATCATCACCTGAAATTTATTTTATCTCATTAAATAAATAGCTGTCTCGAGCACAGTGCTTGAGGCTGTTCGAGTGGTGCCTTTGGTTACCTGTGTGTCTGCAGCCGCGGAAGCTTTCTTTTGTGTACCTGCCCATGGGGCGTCTGACAGTGACTCATTTCAGATATACTCTCAACATTAAAGAGAGGTGATTCTTTTTATAAGGAACTCTTTATGAGTTAGTAAATTTTTAATTGCTCTCCATTGGTGGAAAATGCTTCAGCATCTTGAATGGTGTTCTTGTTTCAGGATTTTACTCATCTGACTTTTTACATAATTCAGGCATGCACTTTTCTCCTGACTTTTCCTTACGTTGATTATGCTTGGAGTTTTGGAATTGACAATTTGGTATGACCGGACCAAAACACATTACTTATCCACACTAGTGGACTGAATCATTAATTTTTATGTGGGGGAGAGGCATTTATTGTAGAGGTAGGAGCCAGTTCGCTCAGAAGGACACTCCTTGAAATCTGGGTTAATTTATTTTTTAACTTTTCCACCAAATAATTCTATACTTTTGGGCAAATTACATTACCTCTTTGTACTGATATTTCTTTATTAGACAGACGCATGGAGGGAATTGCCACAGAATATTTAATAATGCCTAAGTGATATGTTCAATGTTATTTTCATTTCTATGGAAAAAGGGTCATATGTAGGCATATCTCATTTTCTTGTGCTTCTTTTTATTGCATTTCACAGATTTCCCCCCCCCCTCCCCAAATTGAGGGTTTGTGACAATCCTGTGTGGAGCAGTTGTATCGGCATTTTTTCAACAGTATTTGTTCACTTCGTGTCTCTGTTCACTTCATTGCTCACATTTTGGTAATTCTTGCAATATTTAAAACTTTTTCATTATTATGTAATGGCTGTCTGTGATCAGTGATTTTTGATGTTACTATTGTAATTGTTTTGGGGGTGCCATAAATCACACCCATTTAAGTCAGCGAACTTGGTAAATGTTGCGTGTGTTTCGACTGCTCTGCTGACCGGCCGTTTCCTCCTCTCCCTGTCCTTGGGCCTTGCTATTCCCTGAGACACAACAATATTGAAATTCGGCCAATTAATAACCCTACAATGACCTCTATGTTTTCAAGTGAAAGGAAAAGTTTCACGCCTCTCACTTTAAATCAAAAGCTAAAAGTGATTGAGCTTAGTGAGGAAGGCACGTTGAAAGCTGAGACCCGGCGAAAGCTAGGACTCTTGCTGCAGGTAGCCAAGTTGAGACTGCAAAATAAAAGTTCTTGAAGAAAATTAAAAGTGTTATTCCTGTGAGCACATGGATGATAAGAAAGCAAAACAACCTTATCGTTGATATGGAGAAAGTTTTAGTGGTCTGCGTAGAAGATCAAACCAGCTACAGCATTCCCTTAAGCCAAAACCTAATCTAGGGCAAGGCTTTAACCTTTCAATTCTATTAATACTGAGAGAGCTTGGTCCACGAGGTTTAAGGAGAGAAACCATTTCCATACCATAAAAGTACAAGGTGAAGCAGCAAGTGCTGACCTGAAAGCTGCAGGAAATAACCCAGAAGATCTAGCTATGATAATTAATGAGGGTGGCTACATTAAACAGATTTTCAATGTAGGCGAAACAACCTTATGTTGGAAAAAGATGCCTTCTAGGACTTTCATGGCTAGAGGGACGTCAACGAGTGGCTTCAAAGTTTCAAAGGACAAGAACTAAAATTGTGAGTGGAGGCCGAAGACGTGACTGAAGGGCTGCAATCTCATGATAAAGCTGCCGTGCAGAAGGAGACGTTCCACGGATGAGCACGAAAGTGGTTTCTAGAGGTGGAAACTCCTGGTAAAGATGCTGTGAGACCGTTGAAATGACGAGAAAGGGTTTAGGACATGGCATACACTCAGTTGATAAAGAAGCATCAGGGTTTGAGAGGATTGACTCCAGTTTTGAAGGAAGTCCTACTGTGGGTAAAGTGTTGTCAGATAACATCGCATGCTGCAGAGAAATCATTCATGAAAGGAAGAATCAGCTAATATGGCAAACTTTCTTGTCTTATTTTAAGAAATTGCCACAGCCACCCGAACGTTCAGCATCCATCAATACTGAGTGAGGCAGGACCTCCCCACCCGCAAAAAGATCATGACTCACTGGAGGCTCAGACAATAGTCAGCAGTTTTAAGCAATAAAGTATGTTTTGATTAAGGCATGTACATTGCTTTTTAAAACATAATGATATTGCACACTTACTAGAATACAGTGTAGTATAAATATAACTTATATGTACTGGGAAACCAAAAATATTTTTGTGTGACTTGTTTTATCATGTGGTCTAGTAGTGAACTTGCAATATCTTCAAGGTATGCCTGCAATCTTAAAATAATTCCATAATTAACATTTTTTTTTTTTATGAGGCGATGTCAAAAAAGGAACTTTCAAGTGATCGCATGAATGGCCACTCTGTATTGTAGAAGAACAAAGCCAAACACTCTGGTGTCAATTTTTCTATATTAGAGAATCTACTAAAATAATAAAATCAGAATTTGCGATTATACATACCATTTATTAGAAAATAGGACTCAAAGATGAAATAAAATCAAGGTTTAATTTTGAAACTTAGAAGATATGGGCAAATATATTAGACCAGAGTTGAAAAGAGGTTGGTAGCACTTTCATTCCCAGGAATGATGTAATAGGACACAGCAGGCAAGTGTGCCCATTCCAAAAAAATCCTTGTCTAATAAAATGAAAAACTTTTTTTGAGGATATCAAAGAGTTGTGGAGCCACAGGGATTAGATGAACCAAACTTCTGAGGAGGAGAGAACATATCAGAGATGAGGTAGTAATCTCTGGCCTTTTTTTTTTTAATTAGAGGAGGGGCATTTATTGATTCTGGCTTTGCTCTATAAAATGTCTCACTATGCACATATAATTAAATATTTTTAGGTATTCTAGAGTAGAATTATAATGATTTTTGTAGGAATCAGAATGCTCAGTGGAACTAATAAATATCCATTGATTGCCTGATGGGTATCTATCTGTAAGAGATCTATCTCTGCCTTCAGAGTTTCCAACCCAGCTTTCTAACCTCCCACCTGTAACAGTTTCAAAATCTGTCCCCCCAAAATCTTGCTGGAAATACCACCTTTGTATTTTCTCCCAGAGGGATCATTATTCTCTATGCACCTCAGGACTGAAGGATATTTCATTCTACCTCTCAAAATATTTTGACCAAGATCCCTAGCTTCCATTACAAATCTGGACCAGCGCAAAATTTCCATGAAACAGATCTCCGTTGTTTCTATTGTTATATTAGCTCTGCATGACCAGGAAAAGCTTTGCTGGTTTCTCTTTTCCCCAAGATAGGATTGTGCCTGTGTGAGCTTCTAAGTTAAGATCTTAAGTCATAATTAAAAAGGAATTATGTACAAAAGTAAGACGGTGATGAAATAGAGCCCTTGCTGTTGCCCCCTGTGTGTTGCAAAGAGCTCTGGAATATGTTGAGAAACCACTTCAAAACCATGAACAGTGTGCCCACCCTTGAGGGTGCCCCTAAACCCATCTGTGCCTAAGTGACCTGGCAGATCAGACCAAAATTAGAATTCCTATGTTGTACATTGTTCAAGCTAATTTGAAGTGTAATTGCATAATCACAGCAATATAGTCAAAGAAGTGTGGTTTTTACAGACAAGGTATAATCATTTTTTAATTACCAATTAAAAACTCTGCACAGTTTATTAGAAAATAAAAGCTTAGACTGTTTGGTGAATTACAGTATGTGAATTAGCCCAATTGCCTCCTGGAAGTCTTCAGGTGACAGAAATATAAATAATTCACTGTGGAGCTCTGGCTCTAATTAGTATCTTGATGCCAAAATTCGTGCCCTCATGCTTTGTACCTTCTCATCTTCTCTACCAGTTTATTTAATCCAAGTTCCAAGAGGAAAATAATATTGATTCCAGGGACTCTGAGAAGTTGGTTTGTTGTAACTGCCAGTGAAGCACCAACTTTTGTAAATACCAGTTATTCGTAAATGGTCCAGGAGTACAATGAAGTTTAAAGTACAGCTAAGAGATCCTGAGTAGCAAGTTAGAATGGTTGCCTGTACAGACGGCTCCCAACTCAGGATGGAACAACTTAGGATTTTTTAACTTTATGATGGTGCGAAAGCAATACGTATTCAGTAGAAACCATACTTCGAATTTTGAATTTTGACCTTTTCCCAGGCTAGTAATACCTGGTACCATAACTCTCTCATAGTTCTGGGCAGTGGCAGTGAGCTCTAGTGCCCAGTCTGGCCGCAGTCACGAGAGTAAACAGTTGATACTCTACAGTGCCTTGTTTTGATAGTTTTTTGGATATTGTGTTTTGAGCACATTTAAAATGGGATAGAGGAAGTGATGATGTGCAGTAGGTCAGGTGTATTAAAAGCATTGTAACTTACTATGGTGTATCGGGAATTAGCCCCGTTGTAAGTTGAGGAGCATCTATATGTATATAATACTTGGGCACTGGATGAGCAGTCAGAACACTGAGATACTAGCCCAGCTCTCATTCTTATCACCGCAGAGCAGTGGACGGGCTGTGTTCGTCCAGCCTGCTCAACTCTGTTCCTGCCTCATTTAAAACTACTGTAAACACCTGAAACTGGTATTTGAATTAGTTTACTTTTAACATTCTATGGACCTCTCAGGGAAATGCTTTTAGTTTTTAAAAGGAACGAAATACTTTATCTGGACCAAACATGTACTGATTCATTCAAAGCTGTGTTGTTCACTGTGGCAGCCCATGTGGCTATTTAAATTTAAATTAGACAACATTAAATAAATAAAATAAAAATTCAGTTTCTCAGGTACACTAGTCACATTTCAAGCCCTAGGGAACTGAATGTGGCTAATGGATTCTATACAATTGAACAATACAATGTAGAACATTTCGTCATCTAAGAAATTTCAATAGGATAGCACTGATTTAAACAAATTACACACCTCTAAATGCGTGTGGTAATTTCCTTTCCCCTTTAATATCAGAATATTTAGACTGTCGCACAGTCTGCCAAAAGTTTGTGAATTGCTTTCATTCACTCCTTTATTCATTCAGCACATACTTATTAGGTACCTAGTATATATGTGCCAGGCACAAGAATATATAAAATATATAAAGGACATGCGTGTTATTATTTTGATTCAAACAACTTAAGTATTGTAGCGATTGAAAATACATTCTTTTTACATGACTGAACCCTCTAATTGGAAGGTAAATTAACTTATGTTGAGCTTCCTAACATGGCAAAATTGGGAAGTAACACAACATAAAATATGGGTGAGGAAAGTAAAATAGGAGAATATACTGATCCGTGATCTCAGAGCATCTCTATCATTGCTATTGCAGATTTTCTTCTGTCATTTTTTTCTTTTTATTTTCTGAAAAACTGATTTTAATAACATCAAAACTCAAGCAGCTGATCGAAGATTCTAAGAAAGTATACCTGAAGGTAACTTTCAAATGAGGTAAATAGGCAGATCCATAAAATTTATAACAAAAATATTTAAACAATACAACAATTAACGGACTGTAAGCAATACAAGATAACATTTGCAAAGATAGCAAATTATGGTTTACGTGAGCTGTTGGAATTAGAGATAAAGAAATATAATCACATACAATTGCACTTTCAGATTCTTATTTTAACTTTTATATTCGATGTACTAAAAAGGCAAAACAAAACTGTACTGTATTTGAAGAGAGAGTTGGTTTGATTTTGCAGATAAAAGAGATTATGGTCCTAAAAAATAGCTTGCAGTATGGAGGATTTACCTAGGATTTAAGGGCCTTCGTTCCAAAAGCTAGGGTTAAACAGTAGAATATGTTACTTAGGGAAGGTTAACCTACTTCCTGTTTCTCAAGGGCATTTTGCCAAGAATAAAAGAGGAGCAGGACTGAGTGAGGGCTATTTGTAAGACGGCTGCATAAGAAGGCGACGAGCTTTGAAGTGCCAGCTGCTTTTTCCCAACCTCCATGTGAGGTCAATAATTGAAACTAATAATAAAATAAAATGTAAAAAAAAATTGTCATCTCTACTAAAAGCCAAGTTATCCACGTTATTGATTTCTGATGCTCTCTTGGGTCGGTTTCCCGAGACCCTGTCTTCTGTGAGCAGTGTTAATGTTTCTTTCTCTCTGCTGAGGTTAGCAGGGACATCCAAGTCATTAAGTGCAATGAGACTTTAGTCTACACCCCCTTCTATCTTCAGGGAACATCTGGCTCAATTTCTTTATCCTTAAAGCAATCCCTCCTGCTGGCATGCCTGGCACCACACCAGTTTGACAATATCCCATTTTTTTCCAGCTCCACAACCATCGTCCTGACTGTAGTTTCCAGCGATGTTAGGTTATTGCCTCCTTTCTGCTCCCCACCGTTATCACTCTTGTTGTGAATTATAAGTTTGTAATATAAACCAGATTATATTATTCTCCACTTAAAAACCTTGGATGACTTGCCATTGCATTTAGAATGAGATCTAAATCTCATAATTTGATCTGTCAGCCTGGATCATCTGGCCTCTCTCTATGGCCTTGGCTCACTAATTGTCATTCATTCATTTATACTTTTACTTATTAATTCTTTCACTCATTTAGCGGTTGTGTGTTGGTTCTGGGATATGAGTGAACAACACAGGCTAAAAGTATTGCCTTCTTGGAGCTTATACTCTATTAGTAACTAAGAGTAACATGGGGACGAGAGACAAACAGAATAAAAAAGGAAACTTAAACTACATTAAATGGTGATAAGGGCAAAGGAGAAAAATGAGGCAGAGAAGGTTGAAAATACAGAGAGAGCCATGAAGGAAGCTTTCACTGAGAAGGCGACAGCTGAGTAAAGACTTGATAGAAGAGAGGGAGAAAACTATACAGGTATCTGGGTGAAGAAAATTCCAGGTACTCTCTCTCTCTCTCTCTATATATATATATATGAAAGAGCGAATGCAACATCCTAAGTGCACCTGGCATATTCTAGAAACAATAAGCGGGTCAGTATGAGTACCAGAGATTACATGGATGAGGTGATCATAATGAGAAATGAGATAGAGAAAGGGGCCAGCCAGATCATGTAAGACCTTGCAGGTCATTGTAAGGACTTTTATTTTATTTGCAATGAGATGAAATGCCACATGAAAATAATTTATGATATTGACTTTTTAAATGTAAATTAAAGACATTTGAAATTTAAGCAGCCTTTGATTTCTAGTAAGAAAACACATACTCTTTTATTCTTGTGATAATTGTTCACACTGCCAACATCCCATGGAAAGGAAAAATTCTATAAATGGAAGCCCAACTAATAAATGATATTTGGTTTGTCCAGTGTGACTTATCGGAAGTTACAATCATGTTAACTGATTAATGTTCTGAGCCCCCTGTTGTTATTAAACATATGTTGAAAGAGAGGAGGGAATGAAGGTTAAAAAGGGCCTCTGTGGTATTTTACATTTGGGTACTACGGAGACTTGGGGGCTCTTAAAATATCTTTTCCCAGTCCATTTTGCTAATATTTTCCTGCTAATGTTTGAAATGAATGATGTATTTTTTTCTCTCTTTATATATTTTAATGAAAAAATTGTCTGATAAGGGACTTACTTTATTTAATGTAAAAACTAGAAAAGTTAAAGAAACAAATTTCACCTGGTCAGAGAGGTAGCTATTCTCAATAGCACTTGTCCCTTCAGTTGGACATTTAATTTTATTTATTATATATTTTATTTATTATTATTTTTTAATTTATTTTTTATGGCGACATTGGTTAACGAAATCCAATAAGTTTCAGCTGTACATTTTAACAATAAGGCATATATATATTTACACTGTATGTTCACCCCCCATAGTTAGATTTCTTCCCGGCACCACACATTTGACCCCTTTTACCCTGTCAACCTCCCCTCTCTCACCTTCCCCCTCCCCTCTGGTAACCGCTAGTCTATGGTCCATGTCCATGAGTCTCTGTTTGTCCTCTTCATTTGTTGCTTTTAGATTTATATCCCACATATAAGTGATATCATGTAATTTTTGACTTTTTCTGTCTGGCTTATTTCGTTTAGCATGATTATCTTGAGGTCCATCATGTTGCAAATATAGTTTTACTATATTTTTGAAGTTTGAGATATTAAGTCCTATCACTCTTTGAAGCTCTTTCATATAAAACTTAATCTCTACTACTTTTATAATTATTTTTATTTTATTGAGTCTACCATAAATTTAAACTATTTTAAAATATTTTGTAAGAATACTAACTTTCTTTACTCTTAAAATATTCTACAGATTTATTCTGAGTTCCTATTACAAGTAATAGATATTCTAGAAAGTGGAAAGAGATAAAAAGGAGAAATTATCAAAGCAAGAATACAAAGTCCTCACTAAAAGTTAAAGGACCTTTGTCTTCAGACTGTTTTTGTGCAGTAAGTTTCCAATAAAATAAATAAAAAAGACCCTCACTTAAGCATTTCATTGATTAAATAGAAGCCCTCACAAAACTTTGTAGGGGAAAAAATGATAACCTAAAGGAGAAAAGAAAATTACAATAGTATTACAAATCTCAACCACAAAACAAGATGTTACAGAACAAACAAGTGCTATTGTAATTCTGAAGGAATGGTTTCAGCTTTCAATTCTATACTCTAATAAAATGTCTTATAGAATAGAAATAATATTAAGATATGTAATTAGAAAAATGGATATACCTTGTACTTATTCTCAGGAACTTGCTTGAGACTGTGATCTGTCAAAAATAAAGGAATACACAGATGGTGCAAGCACTTTGAGAAATATCTTGCCTTTCATTTCATATTTTCAGTATTTTAGGGTAAATATTTTATATTTCATTCTTTTTGTGTTAATTCTTTAATACATATTTAAAAAAATTACTATAGTATCTTCAGCTTCCTTACAGTTTACTGCAGATAGGTGGGACATACTGGTAAATAGGAAAATTTACCCAAGCTGAAAAGATATTCCAACTTTTGACTCAATCATGAATCTCCCAAAATATATCAATCAATAAGGAAAGTGTGACTCACTACATGGACACCAGAGAGACTTCTGTAGGAACTTTTCACAGAGATGCCTAGTGAAAGTGAACATGAGATCAACTCTTCAAAACTAATGTGAAAAGAAGACAGAAATTGAGAATCAACACATTTTAGTTAATAAAAGCTATGCCATAATAAATAAAGCTATTACCATAAATCTCAAAATAACATATGGAGAATTTAAAAAGAAGACACCTAAAATCAGATATTCAAAAAAAACTAAGGACACAAATGGACAAAAAGCAGGGGAGAAATAACACTAGGATTGGCTGAATTCAGGAAAGAAATTGAAACAGAAGATCAGACTATATCAGAAATGGCTAATAAGTTAAAATGTTCCCATGGGAGAATAGATTTGAATGAAAATTTAATAAAAGGTATTAAAGTCAGAAACACAAACACAGTAATTTAGGTAATGGAAAATGTAAACTGGTTCATGGAAATAAGTAGTTGAGATAAAATAAATTCTTATATATTTTTCTCTATTAATCTATGAACCAATCACATATCTACCTATCATTTTATTTATCTATATATCAGTAGCTCATAAACATTATATTTTTTGAACCCTTTGAAAGCAGGTTGCATGGACCAGGCTCTTTAACCCTCAACAATTCTGTATGTATTTCTGATGAGCAAGGATATTTATTTATATCACTTACAATAAGAGTTATTGAATTCAGAGAATTTAACATCAAATAACACCATTGTCTGTTCTATAAGTCATATTCTAAGAACATCAGTTGTTCTAATAATATCCTTCTTAACTATATCTTTGCAGTTAAGGATCCAGTTCAGGATAACATACTACATTTAGTTGTCACATTTCTATAGTCTCCTTTAATCAAGAAGATTTCTTCAGCCTTTCTCGGTCTTTCATGAAAAAATACAGGTGAGATATTTAATAGAATGCTCCTCAGTTTGGGTTTCTTTGATAATTCTCACGAATTAATTGGTGGTACGCATTTTGAGCCATTTTGAATACTACGTAAGTGATGTGCCCTTCTCAAGCAACTATGTCTGCAAGCATCTACGCCCCCCTTCCCCTTTTTTAAAAAATATTTTCTTTTTCAATTACAGTCGACATCCAACATATTAGTTCCAGGTGTATAGCATAGTGATTAGACATTTATGTACCTAATTACACCTGCCCCGATAAGTCCAGTTTCCACCCGGCACAATCCATAGTTACTACAATATTATCGACTATATTTTCTGTGCTGCTCTCATCCTCACGACTATTTCGTAACTGCCAGTTTGTACTTCTTCATTCCTTCGCCTTTTTCACCCTTCTCATCAGGGGCACTTCTTTTTATTGATGTTTTACTTTTTCGTGTGAAGTCAATTTTGATTACCTTGTTGTTATCTATTTTCACCACTGTAAGTTTATTTTATTTGGTAATTTGACATAAGGTATGGGAAGATACGTGAAGGTTGTTTAAATACCCTCCTTTTTTCCCCAAAACTTTTCCTGATGTAAATTTAGCATCCATTCATGATGCTTGCCTGAAAATGCAGGATGCTCCAGGAGTATATGCTTGCTACCCCATAATCTTTCCAATGAGTCCTGCTTCTTACGAGAGAGGAATGGCATTTAGAAAACCAAGATGTGGGCTCTGGTTCTACTGGGGTGTTGTTGACTATGGGCCCTTTGGTAGAAACTGCTGAAATTATATTTTTCTCTTATTTCTAATTCCAGTCCAATCATTTAGGATGATTCTTTGACTACCTGTGTTCATTATTTGTTTCTCATTTCTGTAGCGAGAAACATGACTCACAGTAACATTTATATATTTACTTATTTGTTCAGCCCTACAATACACACAAAATAGTTTTAATTTATTTATAGTGTCAAAGAGCTTTCTAGTGTGATTGTGCCAATTAGCACTCCTTCCAGCAGTGCATGATATTTCCAGTTGTTTACATCCTCACCTATACTTCAGGAATGTCAATATTTTTTATATTGCATATTTTTAGCCATTCTAGTCTGTCTCCAGTGATATATCATTGTGGTTTTAATTTTCATTTGTATGTCGGTGATGATTGATGAAGTTTTAACCTGTTCATTTGTTCATTTGCCAATTTTATAGCCTTTTTGGGTAAAATGTATGTTTATTTTTTCTATTGCATCATCTGTTTTTTTTGGTATAGTTTACATACACACACATAAACATTCTAGAGTCATTTGTGGCATTTATTTTGGGGGAATATCTTTTCTCATTTTTTTTGTTACCCTAAGCTCATTAATGTTTTCTCCTATGTTTTATTGTAAAAGTTTTTTATTTTACCTTTACTATTTAGATCTTCAAAACTTCTAGAATTCTTTGTGTATTGTATGGGGAAGTATCAAGAGTAATTTTTTCCACATTGAAGTCTAAGTGATGCAGCATCTTTTATTGAAGGGACCATTCTTTCTCGCACTTCACTGAATGTCATCTTTGTTAAAATCCACATGTCTATATTTGTATAGCTGTCCTTTGGACTTATTTAATTAGAATATTTTTCTAAGCTTGTGTCTTAATTATAATAAGTCTTAATACCTAATAATGTGAATCCTTCAATTTTATTTTCAAAATTGTCTTAGGTATTTCTGGACTTTCAAACTTACATATACATTTTAATATCGGCTTATTTCTACAGTGTAAAAATACAGCTGAGATTTTTTATTTGGATTATATTTAATGCATATATTAATTTAGAAGGAATTATCTCTACAATGTTTTGTCTTAATAAACATTATCTTCTGTTTAGATCTTTTATTTTTTTCTCTCAATAATGTCTTTAGTTTTTTGGTGAGGAAATATTGTACATATTCTGTTAGGGTAATTCTAAGTATTCTTTATGCTTTTATAGCTATCATTTAAAGAACTCATTTTCTACTTCTTTCTAGTAGATAACAATGAAACTTTTTTATCCTGACTTTATTGAGCAATTTTGCTAGACTTATTTTAATAGTTTTTCTGTGAAATATTTTCGGATATGTCACATAAACCACTGTGTTGTCTGGGACTAATCACAGATATATTTACTTTCTATTCCTTGTGCTTTGCTAGTTCTTTTATTTACCTCAGTGCATAGCCAAGGACCTAAATTATCATGGCGAATCAAAGTGATGCCGGAAGGTACTTTGTCATGTTCCTGATCTTAGGAGGTAAAGCTTCAATATTTACTATTAAGTATGATGTTCGCCATG
Organism: Rousettus aegyptiacus; assembly: GCF_014176215.1. Classification (NCBI taxonomy): domain Eukaryota; kingdom Metazoa; phylum Chordata; class Mammalia; order Chiroptera; family Pteropodidae; genus Rousettus; species Rousettus aegyptiacus. The sequence continues at coordinate 20,269,309 of NW_023416289.1, forward strand.
GGTATTTTGTAAACCCTCAGTGTCAAACTAATGTCACATTGGTCTATTTCTAGTTTGCTAAAGTTTTTTAAATAAATTTTTTCAAATGCTTTTCTGGCGCATATAGAAAAGATTTTTTTTTTTTTTTAATTCTAGTGTGGTGAGCTTCTCCTCCCATCCCTCACCTGTTGTTTGGTTTTTCTAATGTGGAAACAATGTTGCATTCCAAGGATAAATCGAAATGGTTGTAATGTATTGTATTTTTCACATATTTATGTATTATGTTGAAATCAATTTTGCAACTGTATTTATGATGAATATTAGTCTATAATTCACTTTCCTCACAATGTCCTTTTTAGGTTTTCATTTGAAATTTGGGTTGACTTCAAGTGGGGGGCGGGTATGCTCCCTTTTTATTTTGGAGTTGATTTTATTTTCCCCAGTATACTGTATGAATTATCAAATGCTTCAAGGGAAAAGGGTCCAAAGTGTTGAGTTCACTAGTTCACTTTCCTGGGCTTTGTGTCTCTTCAGCAACTTGGTTCCTTGAGTTCAGACTGCCTTATATTCAACCTGGTGTTTTCTGTATTTTATCCATCTTTTTAAGATTTTTCTTGGTGAGAGGCTTATTTTGCTGCAGGCTGGCCCATCATAGCTGGAAGTGGAAGCTTCTCATTTTTAGCTCCACGTCCAGTTCTTGTTATTTTTCACAAAGGGCTGATAGATCAAGAATTTTTTGGCTTGTGTGTTACAAGTATTCATTAGAGACTTTTAGACTGCTGTCTGTGCTCACCTTCTCATGGTCGAACGGTTTAGGAATGAAGAAGAATACTTACTGAGACAAATACTTCTGTCAGCTTGACAATGCTCTTATCAAACTGTGTACCTCTCAAAACAAGTTCTGCATGGTTCATTACCCATTTGCTGCCCTATCCTCATCTTTTAAGATTTGCTTTAGATGATTCTAGTCTGCAGAGGTTTCTGTGTTCTGGTGCATATAAGCTCTAGTTGTTTTAGAAAAGTTAAGAAACTTCTTGGTTTCACTAATAAAGAATGCTTATTTTGATGGACTCTCTTATAAACCTGCCCTGGAGGGATTTCTTTGGACAAAATCCGGACGAATGTTAAATCAGGTAGGGAGGCACACACACAATAATTCTAAAAGATGAAATCATATTTTTAACAAATATTATTTTCATAAGGAGCAACCTCAGTAAGATGGCAGAATAGGAGGCCTCTGTTTGTATCCCTACTCAGCAACAATAATTTGGCAGCCGTTTTGGAGAAAAGTGTCTTTGCGGGAGCTTTGTGACCCAGGAAAGAGACTGTGAAACTCCAGGGAAGCCCAAGAGGAGGGCTGTTTTGAGAAGGCAGGCCTATGCCCAGGCTGCAGAATCACTAACCATGGTCTCAACTACCGAAACAGAAACAGCCCCTTCCCCTGTGGGTGTAACTATAGCCCTGTTTGGCTTTTTGGTCTTGCCACGAGCACCATCTACCAAGGAACACTGCAGGAGTCATACCTGCCTGTGACTTGGGTAACAGGCCCATCAGCCTTGATTCCAGCTGTGGACTCAATGGAGAAAGGAGAGTTTCTTCAAGAACCAGTATTGGGAAAACTGGATATTCTCATGTAAAAGAATTAAATTGGGCCCTATCCTACACTGCTCACAAAAATTTACTGGAAGTAAAGACTTAAATGTAAGACCTGAAATTGTAAAACCCTAAGAAGAAAAACAGGTAAAAAGCCCCTTGATTTTGGTTTTGGCAATGATTTCTTGGCTATGACACCAAAAGCACAAGCACAATCAACAAAAGCAAAAATCAACAAGTGGAACTACATCAAACTAAAAAGCTTCTGCACAGAGAAGAACAATTGGCAAAACAAAAAGGCAACCCATAGAATGACAGAAAGTATTTGCAAGCCATCTATCTGATAAAGGGTTAGTATCCGAAGTATGTAAGGATCCCATACAACTCAATAGCAAAAATGAAATTAAAGATGGGCAGAGGACCTGAATATCTTTTTCCCAAAGAAGACATACAAATGGCCAACACATATGTGAAAAGGTGCTCAGCCTCACTAATCATCAAGGAAATGCAAATGAAAAGGGCAATGAGATATCAGCTTACACCTGTTACAGTGGCTATTTTCTAAAGACGAGATAACAATCATTGATGAGGGGTTTGGAGAAAAGGAAATCCTTTTGTAATGTTGTTGGTGGGAATGTAAATTGGAACAGCCACTGGGGAAAACAGTAAAGGAATAACGTGTCAGGAAAAAAGCATCCTTTATTAAAATGGGAACATTTATAAGCTTAAATTAAATGCACGGAAGCAAGAATTTGTGGTCCTGCATGTAGGAAATATGTTGCACATTAACTGTTGTTAATAAAACTAGTAACAAATAGAAAAACATATACATACATACATACACACTGACAATACGTTTCCATATTGGGAGGAATTTGTCTAGTGGACATAGAATTGAATTTTAAGGCTACACAGCGTGGAGGGAGATAAAAGGGATTTAGTGAACAGGAATCAGTATAGGAAGAAATGGGCATGATATCATGTTTGCCTTCAGTTCGAGTACATCAAGCTTCCTTGGTCTAGGGCGGTGGCTTCATCATGGGTGCGAATCCTTTCACTGGAGTTCTTGCCTGGACCTCTTGCTTTCCTTGGAAATTGGCAGAGTTTTCAAGCAAAACCTTTTTATTTTAGGTTTTGGTATCTACATAGTTACCACAGTAATATGGATATTCTGTGGTATCTAGGCCTTTTCAATATTGGATACGTAGTAAACTTGGTAAAGGTTTATCAATTGTGCTGTGAAGCTTCATATCTTTTCTCCCCTCTGTATGGCTCATCTTGACCAGAATTCACAGAAAAAGAATCAATAATCACCTTGATATAGTTTGCCACACACCCAACCTTTCCTTAATGTCTCCTAGTTGGACACTTTTTATATTACCTGTCTGGGTCATGAAAACATTTTGTTTTTTTTCCCCCCTGATGTTAGCCAAAGGTGCCAGTGTAAAAATGAGGGGAGACTTGGCCCCATTCATTCATTCATTCAACAATGTCTACTGAACACTTGTGTGTGTCAGGCTCAGAGCTCAGTACTGATACCATAGCAAAGTAGTTATATATATTAAATAACTTTAATTAGATACAAACCCATAAGTTGATTATGCCTGGAAAAGTTCCTAAATTTTGTTTGCTATGACATAGATAGAATCTTACACTTTAAACACAGGTTTATATTTGATAGTTTCATTGAAGCTTAAGTCAGGAATGTAGGAAATATAATATAATCCATATCCTTATTCCTTAGTCTCTCATCTTCGGTACTTGAGTTTAAATTTTATAATTTAGTCTATGGCTATGCCAACCTGAACAAGCCCGATCCCGTCTGATCTTGGAAGCTATGTCAACCTGAACAAGCCCAATCCCATCTGATCTTGGAAGCTAAGCAGGGTTGGGCCTGGTTAGTACTTGGATGGGAGACCACCTAGGAAGACCAGGTGCTGTAGGCATAAAAAATAAAAAATAAGGGATTGTAAAATGACAAGGTCCTTGCAATCCGTGAGGTCAACCAAGGGTTCCCTCACCTAAAAAAAAAAAAATCTTATAGTTGAGCTTCAGGTATTGAATGATGACCACCCTTTTCCTTACTGTCAACTTTTACTTTATAATAACTTTTTAATCTATTCCTTACTTTAAGACCTTTATACCCAGAGTACCCTTTGTAGGCAGAATTGGCAGGTTTAGACAATAAAAATACAGTGTAAGCATGTTTTATGCAATATCTGAGAGCTGCTTATATTAAAAATCTATCCGTTATCTACGCCTCCAATTTAACTGGGCATACTGTATTTTACCTGTGGTATTATGACAGCCCAAGGAATTATATCTCCTCCTATCTCTTTACTGTGTTCTAAGCAGATCGGGTCTTTTGGGACCAAGATCCCAATTGCAGCAGCCCCATTTCTCAGAAGCCACATCAGTGACTTAAAAATCTGTCGATTTTCTGCCAAAAGCCATTTGAACAGACTTAAGTAGAGAAGGATTTCAACTACACAATAAATTAGGATATCAGTTTTTTAAACTCTTGTGTGACACAAATGTGAATTGAGAAAATACCCCCAAACTGAATCAGAATAATAGGAATAAAAGCGACATTTTAATTTCTGAGGCTCCGGCCAGGCATTTAGAGAGCGTTCAAAGGAGAACAGAACATATTTAGTTTCTTATTTAAATTAACTTCATTCACATCTTTGTTTCAAATTTAATCTGGGTTTGTGCTAAGCCTTTAAATATAGAAATTATTCTCTTCCTTTGATTTAATGTTATAAAGTGCTTTTCTTAGTATCTATAATACTACAAATTATATACTTATTTGTAGCTTTATCTAGAACTTAGTCATTGGCTCCATCCTTATTTTTATTCCTATATCTATCCATCCAGGAACAAAGTAAATGAAAAATATAATATGGTATCAGAACTACAAAGGAAAACAAAATGCATATTTATAGGTGGAAGTATCTTTCAGAACTACTAGAGTTGGGTAAAAATTCTGCCTCTGAACCTCCCTAGCAAGCCCCGTAAGAACGAAATCACATTTGTTTACAAAGAGACTATTGTAAATAAATTAAAAAAAAAAAAAGATCTTTATTAACCGTATGACCTTGGGCAAATCAAGTAATTACTCTGAGCCTCAGTTTCCTCCTAAGTTAACTGGGAATGATAGAAGTAACTTCTTTGTATAGGTATGTTATGAGAATTAAATCTGCCAGTATAGATTAGTATTTAGAATAGTGGCTGGTACAAAGTAAGCACTATTTAATGGTTTTTAAAATTAAAAAATAAAATAAATGCCAAGGAAATTTTTGAAGGAATATAGTTTCACCCAGAATCCAATTTTATTTGTTTGTTTTTATCTTTTAACAATTACTTTATTATTTATTTATTTAATATCGTTCACTAATTACTTATGTAATTAATTAATTTTTATTATGGTGGCATTGGTTCCTAATTTTAAAGGTTAGTTCTCATTTAGAAACTTTGCCTTACCAGTAGGACAGTGAGAGGCACAGTAAAAATGTTCACTAACAGCTTCTCTATTGCAAACACATTATGGGATTCATGGAACGTTTTCTTGACTCATCCCTCAATAAGCACCGAGGACAGAACATTGAACTCAGGGAAAGCAATTTTGCAGCAGGCCAAGATAACATGTTCCAAATGTGCAGTGTTCTGATGATCAGACTTTAGTTCTAGATTATAAAGAAATGGATGGGCTCATTTCCTTCAAATAATCCTTCGTAGGTATCACTTCTCTTATCTGGGCATTTAATAAGCTGTACGGTGGGAGCATACAGTTATAGTCTCTGCTAGGGCTTCACATGAAAATACTGCATCCTGTGGATAAAGCCAGGGGTTCAGTGTAGCATTCACTGGTCAATAGCAGACACGTCTGCTTTCATGTTACTACCGGCTATGCCACTGGCTGGCTGTGACCTTGGGCAAGTTACTTCACCTTGCCTCCTCGATTGCACCATCTGAACCTCTGCAATCTAGTGCTTTGAAAATGAAGGAGATGATGCAAGGATAGCATTAACACCGTGAGTGATTCATAGGAGTGATGGCAAGTGGGACTCTGGCTTTCGCTGGCTCAGTGACTGTGTTGAGCCTCAGCCTCCACATCTGCAATGAGGGTGGTGATAGCATCTTTCTTATAAGGTCGGTGTAGGGGTGAAACACAAGAATGAAACACAGTGGCTAACACATTAAGTGTTTAATAAAGCTTACCTATTGTTATTCTTTATTCAATCTACTAAATACTGCAATAATACATTTTAATTGAATTAACACATGGTAAAAACTGCATATTTTGGGGACAGATTTTTAGAAAAGATTTTCAGCACTGTTTTCACAAAGCGCAAGTTACTCACATAGATTTTTATTATAGAAGCAGTACCTGTGCATCGTACAAGATTAGAAAATGCCATGCAAGCAAAAATACAAAATAAAAACATACATCCCCACTGTACAGAGATTACCACACTCTAGAGCATGCCCACCTATGAGCAGTTATACATATATATACACATATGTGTATATATATTTTTAGACTTTATTATTTTTTTGGAGCACTTTTAGGTTCAAGCATGCTTACCTATATTTTTCCTATGAATATATGTGAGAAGTTATATATACACATATGTACATATATACATTTAAACTTTATTATTGTTTTGGAGTGCTTTTAGGTTCACAGAAAACTTGAGAGGAAGATACAGAGATTTCCCTTGTACACCTCCTGACACACGCATAGCCTCCCCCACTACCCATATCCTGCATCAGAATGCAGGCATTTGTTACAATTGATAAACCTGCATCGACTTATCAATTCCACACCAGAGTGTGAACATTTGTTACAATTGGTGAACCTACACTGGCACATCTTCGTCACCCGAAGGTCATAGTTTACCTTCGGGTTCACTCTTTGTGTTGGATATTCTATGGGCTTGGACAAATGTATAATGACATGTATGCACCATGATAGTATCACACAGAATTATTTTCACTACCCTACAAATCCTCTGTAATATTACAGTTTTAATAACACAAGATTATACTATACACGTTGTTTTATAAAAGCTTTTCCAGTTGTCTAGCTTAGTTTTTACAGATCAATCAATATTATCTCACCTAATACCTGAAACAGAAAAATATTTCTAAATATTCCAATTATGCTTTTAATAGTTGATTTGTCCAAATCAATATCTTATCTTGAATTACATAAGTGCTTGTGTTTCAATAATTTTTTGTTTTATCAATCATATTTTGTTTTAATTTACATACAGTAAAATGCTAAGATCTTAAGTGTATAGTTCAGTGAACTTGGACACATGTATAAATGTATGCAAATGAGGATATAGAATATGTCATTTCCAAAGTTTTTGTCTGCCCCATTTCAGTCCATTGCTCCCCCAGAGGAAACCACTCAATAGTTTTGACTATACTTGAGCATTATATAAATGAAGTCATTCAGTATTTACTCCTATGAGTCTGGTTTCATTCACTAAACCCATTGTTTTTGAAATATGTCCATATTGATAGTTCATCCTTTTTATTATTAAATAGAAATGCATTGTATCACTATGCTGTGTTTGTTTACCCAGTCTCTTCTTATGGTGAGTTTGATAATGGTCCCCAAATTCTGTGACACTCTTCCTACTGGGAAGTGAGGTCTGTACCATACTCTGAGGAAGCTCATGCAGCACTGTGGAGAGGCCTCTTTGAAGGGGCTTCTTGAAGGGACTGCAGCTGCCTGTAGTATTCAAGTATTTAGAAGAAATTTTTTTTCCAGTGTGGTAATTGGAATTATACTTAAGTTTGCAGATCCCTTATAAAACCTACCATCTCTTAACCCATTCAATTTATCTTTTTCTTTCAATTATTAACATATTTAGCATAGTTGTTTTAAAGTTTTTGGAGTTTTCAATATCAGTTATTAGAAGATCTGACTTTACTGAATTTCTGTTTCTTATGGGTCAATTTACCTGCTTTTTTACAATTTTTTTTTTATTGTATACCAGTCATTAAAGAACAGTGAAAAGTGGAATATGATGCTTTTTCTTTCTTTTCTTTTTTGCCTAGAGGGTACAAGAACTCGCTTTAACCAGGCAGCCAATATGAGGTCTGTTCTTTTAGTTATACTTACTTCAACTCGGCTACAGCTGCATATATTTGAGTTTACGTCTGATTTCAAATATGATATAGGAGCTCTCACTTTGTCCTTTAGCTCAGCTCCCGACTTTCTTTGCTGTTGCTACAACTGAAGGACCAATAAATTCCTTTGATCTTCCCAGGATTTGAATTTGGAGGGGTTTTATTTTAATTTTAATTGGTTGTGATTCACTTATTGATTCATATTTTGAGGACCCTGGACCTGAGCACCATGAAATAGCCAAAATTTCTTCTTTTAGCTCTGTTCTCATAATTATTTCTTCTACTTTCTCAGAAAAATTCCTAGATGGTGGAGGGGTAGAGATATATTGGCCTGAACAATTGTTTTTGTATTTGAGCTATTGCAAATTCTACATTTTTTGCCAGCCCTCATTGATAAAACCTGGCTGGTTTCTCCTCATCCCTCCCTCGTCTATCTATAGCAAGTTTGCTTTTCCAAATATCCACAGTCAGATTGGAATTTGCTAACTGTGGAAGCATCTGCAGCTCTTTGCGTATCTCTCTCTGGAATATAGCTCATTAAAGTTTCTTTGCATCCTCTGCTCTTTGATAGCTTTATAGAAAAGTATTTTTTCCACCCCCTCGTTACCATGGGAATGATGGTCTTTTGCACCATTCTACAGCCTAATAGAAACAGAACCCCTTCAATAACTTTAAAGCATTTATTCTTTTCTGATTGTAAACTTTGGGATCAGTTTCGTGACTTATAAGGTTTATATTATAGGATTCCTTTAAATATTAAGCAGATAGTAGAAGGGTATTGGATTTGCAATTGGCGTTTCTGAACTACCCAATTTATCACTTATTTGTTTTGCGATTCTCTGCATGTTTTTCACAAGGGAAAAAGTGATTGACAGTGAGATTTCAACAGACACAGGCAAAGGACACAAATCCCTTTAACGCAAGTAAAGGATAAAGGATTTAACTGCATGGTGATGGCTATGACAAGCCGGAGACTCAGCAGTATTCTTCCCCTTGGAGGGGGCAATTTCCGTGGTCTTAAAGTACCCAGAATGGTGCGTATCAGGCAATGAATGGCACAGCCTGTATTCTTTAGGCAGGGTTTTCAGGAAGTTCAACTAGATCCAAGAAGAAGGCCATTCTGCCCCTATGGCCTTTATGTTCCTGTGACTATACAGAGAGCACCCGCCATTCTAAATCTGTGTTATGTGCTCTTCTGCTGCTCTGGAGAATCAAAACAAAAGCAAAAAAAAAAAAAGTCAACCCTGTTGTCTGTGGGATGTTATGTCTAACTTTTATCACTTTGGATGTCCTTTAGTCCTAGAACTCTTCTGAGAAGATACAAGGTGTAGGGAATTAAAGGTGGCTTCTGTCACTCCTGGGATCTAATCATCACACATAAAAATGAGCTTAAGGCCTTTCTTATGCCTGTCTTGACACATAAGTAAGGCATTTACACTCAGCATCTAATTGCATTTGTTAAATATATATAATTTTTGTTTACTAATTATACCTCATAAAGTTGTGAAAATAAACTGTCAGTATAAAGTGGATAAATGAAGTAGACTTAATAATGTCAATACTTAACTCACTGCTAGTGATAGTAAAGATAACATGTGAATTTACTTTGAAAAATGTAGAGAATCATATTGAGATGTAGAGGAGAATTCATAAGATTTTTGGTTTTGGATGTGATGCAATCATTGTATTGTTCATTTGCAAATCCTATCATGTAAACAAAGGTTTTAGATAATGTGTTAAGTAGATTTGGCTATTTCAGGTTCTTAGATGTGGGGGGCAGTCCTAAGTTTATGAGAAGACACTGAATATAAAGGATGTAGGAGCGACTGCAAGGAGAGGAAGGGAAGGCATTTGGTCTGGTTCAGATTTGGCCAGGGTTTTTGGTAAAGTATTTTACTTTATGCTTCAAGTAAAGGAAACTATTGAATGGTTTTAAGAGAGGAGTTTGATATTCACTAGCTTTTTCTCCTAGACACAAGTATTCTTTTCATTTGTCTTATTTCTGTGCTACATCTACTTTTTTTCTGCATCTTTCGGCAAAAACATTTTAGAGTTAAATTATATTTAAATGTTTAAATTGTATTTAATAATGACAAATATTTGATATTGCTATTCTTGATACTTTTACACTTAGCCATCTATAGTTCATCTCTAAAAGTCCTCATTTTGGAAAGTTGCATTGAAATACACTTATTGTGAAAGAAGATGAAAAAGTGGCCAACAAGTATATGAAAAGGGCTCCACACCAGTAATCATCAGGCAGCAAGAGGAATGGTGTTTGCCAGGGACTGGGGCTTAACAGGGAGGTACGAGTTGAAGAGAACAGTTTCAGTTATACAAGATGAATAAGTCCTAGAGATCTACCATACAGCATGGCGCCTGTAGTTAACAATTCCCCACTGTACACTTAAGAATTTGCGAAGAAGATAGATTTTATGTTATGTGTTCTTATTATACACATGGAATATTGAACAGGGAAGGTGCAAGAAAACTGTTGGAAGTGATGGATATGTTTAAGGCATACATTGTGGCGATGATTTCATGAGTGTATACTTATCTCCAAATAGACCTCAATAAAGTGGTTAAAAATGCATTTATTTTGCAATCTGCTACACAGCATCACCATAACAATCACTTGTGGAAGTATTTCAAGTGCTCCAGCTTCTAATTATACTGATATATATACTGAGATAGATTCAGGAACTGAAAACAGTGATTTCTGCATGTTGATTTGCATGTATGACTACATGCTTATGTAGAGAGGCCATTGTTAGATGTGGTCAGTTTTTAGATCAGTCTGTCTCCTCCAGGAGATTACAGTCTGCTAGAGAATCATGTGAGAGGTAACCAGGGTGAGTCGCAAGTGGAGCCAGGGGCTGTTAAATTTTGTAGTAAAGAGATCCCAGGATATCTTCATTCTTTTGCAAATATGTTTCAAAGCAAAATTTGTACAGGGCAGAGTTTAATAGGCAAGGAAGACTTTATTCAAGGTTGTTGCAGCAGGGGAGAGAGGTCAGAACTAAAGTCTGAACTTAACTCTGGGGAAACAAAATGTGGGAAAGATTTTAATAGCTGGGGTATGGAGAGATCATAGGCCATCTGTGTTTGCTAATTGGCCTTACCCAGAGGAAAAGTAAACTTTCTCTTATCTCTCTGACAGAGGATAGTTTTATAACTAGGAGCAAAGTGCCCATGGAAGTTAGCTTCCTACTTTCCCAGGGACACAAGGAGATAGGGGTGCGGTTCTCCCTTGATGTTAACATTTCAAAGAGATGGCTCCCAGCCCCTTGATGAAGACCTCCCTGAATTATAAAATGAACAAGAGGCCTTTAAAAAGATTTACATATCAAAGGGGCAGAGCAAGAAATTATGACTTTTCTAAAGAAAATCCTCCAAAGGAAGGGAGGTCAGGGCCTAGAGTCTAAAATTTAATCAAACTGAGATGATCCTTGAGGTCCTCTTGGTCATCTGCATGCTGGAAAGTTTTATGTAAACTATATTGTGGTCACATTTTATGTTAGTTCAATAATAAGATAACAAAATAGCTCTTGACAGAATTTTACAGTTTGCAAAGCATTTTCCTATGCCATTTTTTAGATCTCCACAGCCACCCTATGAATAGTATATAATTGTTATCCCCAATCTACATATGAGAATCTTGATTCTCAGAAATGTTGAACGAACATTATCAGAATCATGTAGGTGGTAAACGAAATGGCAGAGGAAGCGTTTCAAGGCATCTGACTCCTGTCCCCTTCCCAACCTGTACTTCTTATTTGAGGTAACTGTGTTACAAATTTTTCAGGAAAACAAAGGAAAACAGTTGCTCTAACACACATATTTCTATATCTATGGCTATGTCTATGTCTATGTCTACATCTACATCTATATCTACATTTATATACATATATACACACACATATATAATTTTTTTGCTCTAACATTTTTTGATTCAAGATACCTAGGTTTTGTTTCTTTAAATTTTATTAATATAGTGAATAAGCAAATAGATAAATTTAGAAGATAATAAGTGGAGGGTCATGTCAATTCTCCATTAAAAATTAGTTTAATGAATCTATAAAAGCATTATGTAGAAAAGATAACTCACAAAATCCAATTTTTACTTGCTATAAACATCCAAAAGTTCAATAATTTCTTCTTATGCTCACTAAACATATTTCCTGGAGTTTTTAAAGTTTCTTGCTCAAAAATTTCCTATGGAATATGCCCTAAAATTTTAGCACAATTAAGGAAGATGGGGACTTTCAGTTCAAGTATGAGTTTTAATTTCATTCCATGAGCTATTTAACAGCTTCCAAATGGAATATCTCTGTAGCTAGAATCAAATGCAAAGGTTTTCTTTGCCATCGTTTAATTTGAAAATGATTTGGATGACAAGAGGAGAGCTTGTTTAAACACTACCGTCTAGACCCTCTTAACACATTCATAGCCATTTTCTAAGTGTTTCCTTGTTCACAGAGTTAGGTCGCTCTGGGCAGCATTGTCACGGTCCACACAGCCTTTCCTCCTCCTTTTTACGTCTTGAACATGTTCTCACGAGAGATTACCCACCAGTCCGTTATGTCTCCTCATGCTTCTCTCTCGAAATCTATTGCAGTTTTGATTTCCTGCCATGATAATGGGTTATCTTTTATGACTGTGCAGATGAGTGCTTTCATTTGGAGAAATGACAACATTCCTGTTGGTCTCCGGATAACAGCTTAGGAACTCTATTCATCGAGCTTCTTAGCTATGGCAAGAGTTCAGGACACCTTGTCATCTATTTCTCAGGGTCCAGCAGTGTTTTCAATTCCTACCATACAGGTTTGGAATGTTATTGAGGCAAACAGCTCAGCAAGTTTGTGATTATAGATGCCATCTTCTATAAAAGATTATTTGATTAGGGAGGAAGGCCTATAGTGTTGTAGCCTGATATCATTATGTTGATAAAAATTTGGAGCTGAAAATTATCATCTAGTGAGTTTACTGCAGTGGTTCTCAACTAAAGCAATTTTTCTGTCTCACCCAGGGGTATCTGTCAATGTCTTGAGACATTTTCGTTGTCACGACTGGTGAGTAGAGGGCAGGGATGTTAAAAAACATCCTCCCATGTACAAGAAAGTGCCCCGTAACAGAGATTCTCTAGTCCAAAATGTCAGGTGCTAAAGTTGAAAAACCCTGAATATCAGCTGTATTTTATTAATTTTTTATATATTTTTTAGGATCAACAGGTTTATTTACTTTTTTAATTACAGGTGACATTAAATATTTTATATTACTTAAAGTTACACAGCATAGTGGTTAGACATTTATGTAATACACGAAGTGATCCCCCTCTCTGGTTAGTATATACCCGCCTGGCACTATAGTTGTTACAATATTATTGACTCTATTCCCTATGTTGTACTTTACATCCCTGTAACTATTTGCAACTACCAATTTGTACTTCTTAATCCCTTTTTTCTCTTTCACCCAGCCCCGCAACGCCCCTCACATCTGGCAACTATCAGTTCTCTTGTATCTATGAGTCTGTTTCCATTTTGTTTGTTTGTTTGTTAATTCTTTAGATTCCACATATAAGTGAAATCATATGGTATTTGTCTTTCTCTGACTTATTTCACTTACCACAATACTCTCTAGGTCCATCCATGTTGGCACAAATGGTAAGATTTTATTCTTTTTTAAGGCTGAGTAATATGCCATTGTGTGTGTATGTGCATCACATCTTAAATCGTCTATTGATGGGCACTTATGTTGCTACCATATCCTAGCTATTGTGAATAACGGCTATATTTTAATACTATTTTATCACATTATTATAAGTAATACTCTTCGTAGTACTTTTAAATATGTGATATTTTTCTTGTCTATTTATTTTTCTTTGTGTTTCTTCATCTTACCTGTATTGGCCACCTCAATTTTTTTTTTATCACACTGATTAATGCTCAATAAGATTTTCTTTACCAAGTAAATTGCTTATCTTCATTTCATTAAGGTTCTTGCCCTTGAGGTTTGACCTTATAAGGAAAGACTGAATTCCCTTGGAGCAAGTGTTCCAAGAGAACCTGAATAAAGCTTCATTGTCCTTCCTCGACTAGCCTGGAAGTCATGCAGCATCACTTCCCTGTGTCCCACTGGTTACAAGCAAGTCACTAATGTTTAAGGAAGGGGGATAGACTCCCATCTCTCTTTGAGAGGAGTATCAATGATGTTGCAGACATGGTTAAAAAACCACCTGTTGCTATTAGAAAATTCTTGGTAGACAACAAAATTAAAGGGGCATGTTTTGGAAAATGAGTTACACCATATGTTTATAAATCCTTTTAAGATTATTTTCCTGTTTCGAATTATATTCTGTACCAGTATCATTGTTTTGGTGGTTTGGTTATAGTGTTTTTGGAGGGATTTCCAATTTTTATAGAGATCTATCTGGCTCTCTATGAAAATTCTCTGTTCTATTATTTGAGGGGATGACTTGTCCCTGAATATCTTCTTTTTCACTTAATAGGATGCACAATTTCTTTCTGTAGAGCTTCATTTGAGTCATTTATTTGAACTTTTGTGACTTTGCCATCTTCAGGAATTCTCTGATCAATAGGCAAATATTCCTAACTTTTCAGTAGTTTAATAACCTTATGACTTGATGCTATTATTAGCATATATCCCTTTGGGGGGCCAATTATCCCAGCAGATGATTAGGTTTTATCACAGGCATCCAGGTAGGGATTTTCCCAGCCTGCTTTGTGGCTCATAATCACATCTTCTCTGTCTGGAGCTCCTGTAAGTTGACTGCCAGGTGCAGTTTACTCTTCCAGAGAAGGATTAGCTTATTTGCATCCATATGTGCTTTGTCATGTAGAAGGATTGGCAGGAAAAATTGCTGGTGGTACAATTTCCTGCCCCTAGGTGAAGCCAAATCTTTCACTTGTGAAGTCCAGTGGGCATATTTTGAATTGGCTACCTGCCAAAGAGAGAGAGCTCTGCTGTTGCATTTTTCCCAGTAAAAACCAAATCTTTTTTGTAAGAGCCTCAGAATTTTCAGAATTGGGTTAAGGAAGTTGAAGGAAGTGATGGTTTTTGGGAGAAATATATCAATGTGTATATTTCATAGAAGAGCTAAGAGAATACAGCTAGCATGTCTTCTAGTGACATGACATATGAAGAGTAATGTTGTTGCTGTTGTTGTTGTTGTATTTAATCCATTTCCTTTAGTCAACCCTTTTGTTAGAACTTTTCTGACTTTTGAGAGCCCTTCTGTTGGGACCCACGTGGTGATAGGTTCTCATGGCATCTCAGAAACCACACTACTACCCTGGGTTGGCTGGGAAAATTTCCACAATATTAGATGGGAGAGATTTCAGAATGTAGGTGCTGTCACAAAACAATGTATGGTGTTGGTTATCATATATTGATTATTAAAAATATTTATAATGACCACTCTCTAACATTACATACTATGGTGAAAAGTCAGTTACCATGGCAGAAAAGGTTCTGGCATGAAATCAAATCTGGTTTGATTTCAAATTCTTCTAATTCCTAGATGTAGGACGTAGGACAAATCATACAATATTTCTAAGCTTTGGAGTCCTCAACCATAAATTGGAGGTGGCATGTTAATGATTTACAGGGTCATTGTCAACATCCAACGAAATACAGTGCTCAGTGGTCAAGTAGATGCTAGTGGATCAACCAGCCATATGATCACATGATGCTAGATGGTGTCAGAGAATGAAGAGTGGTTGAAAATGACCATTATTGATGGGGTAAAGGGGGTCAAATATATGGTGACAGAAAGAAATCTAACTACGGAGGTGACCACACTGTAAATATATATATGCCTTACTGTTAAAATGTACAGCTGAAACTTATTGGATTTTATTCACTAATGTCACCATAAAAAATTAATTAAAAAAAAGAAAATGACCATTATTATCTGACTCAGTGCAAAGGTTAATTTTATATTGAATCCTGGTTGTTTGGACTAAATGAACTTAACAGTTTAACTTTTAAACATCACTTCTTAAACATCAAAGTAATCCATTTGAGAATAATTTGTATTCCTTATTGGATTAGTTGGGGGTTGGTGAGGAGCAAGGAAGTACTTTAGATATTTTAAACTGGAAAGGAATTAATACAGGAGATTAGAAGCTTTCAAAATGAATGGATGGTTCAGGGGAGAAAATGTCTTTAGTAAGTCAAAAATTTCAAGATACCCCTCTCAATAAATCCACTTGCTTACATCCCTGAAGTTGGTGATATGCAAGAAGACATTCTGAAAGGGTTGGCAAATTGTCACATCTGCCATTTGCTGTAACCTTTACGCTGCTCGCCGTTGCTTCATGATAATTATTGGCTATTCCTTTTCACCTTCCAAATCTCTGTGAATACTCCTCTCTTTGGTTCAAAGGGCAAAGAAGTTGATAAACATTCTTTGGAAAAATTTTGTATTTGAATTAGTATCTGTCTGAAAATAACTTTATAAACTTGAACAGGCTGTATTACGGATGGTGTTCTAAATACGGCCCTTTGCACCAGCAGGTACAGCCTTTAGAAAAATCCAACAGGGATACAGTAAACTGATTTTTTAAAAAAATGTAGGTGGATACAAATTCAGTTTTGATTACATAGTCTTGAAATGACAGCTTTGTAGTTGACACCTAGCTGCTGTCCAGAGCTTTGCTCCCAATGGGGTCTCTGAGGAAGCGCAAGGGTGAATTCTCTGGATCTCTTTAGCTGCTGGGCTCTGCTTTTACAGAAAAACTGTTAGGTAATAAGCTTTGAGCTAATAACTCAAATCCAGCAGGCATGTGAACTGCTTCTCAATCCTTGTTGATAATTTGTTTGATTAATTGACAACATGGTGCATTTTATTTATAGTAGAATGAGAACAATTAATAAAAAATGCTATTACTTTAGACTATTTTTCCACTTAGGAAGGACTCTCTGTATATAGGGACACAGGGCGGCAAGACATGGAATGGAGAGATACTGTCTTTTCAACTTAGTTGAAAAAGATTTTTCTCGAGTAACTTTTGCTAAGCTTTGGGGATTAGAAAGATGAATATGTTAGGGATGAGAGCCTTTTGTGGAAAGTTCTGTACCCACGTTTAGACGAAGCTCCCTCCTTTGTAAGTGGCCCAGAGTGTTTATTAAGAGCACATTCCAGCTGTGTTCTTCCTTGTGCCTGCTCCCGTAAGTAAATATAGGGACCAGATAAAGACTCTATTGTGCTCCACCTGATCCCCCGAGGACACTGTCCCTGTTTCCATTTCCTGACTTTCTTTTTGTAACTGCATGTCCAGAACTAAAGGGAACGGGCCTTTGTCACTGGGAAACCACAGTCCCACCCAACTTGGCTAACAGTTATATGAAATTTTGGACCACTAGAAGGATCTGGAGCCCTTGTGATATCTGTCTTGTTTTAAGACACTGGAACCAGTCTCTAAAGCTCTGTTAATCAGCACTTCTTTCCTCCCTAGCCCTGACTGCTGACCTTGAGCTGGCAGTAGCAGTTAAGTCCTGTGAAAATGATTTAGTGTAACTTCTCCATGAATAAAGACCCAGAATCATGGATAAAGACAAAGAAATGGAAATGTGATGACTTCCACGATGCAGAAGTTAAAATTATTAAAAATTTTAGTGATAGGTAATGTTTTATGTGTATCTATTTCTAGTCTTATATGGAATAGAGGCAGCTGGAGCTCTAGAAAGGCTAGATGTTTTTCCTTTTATATAATATATATATATTATATATATATTGTTCATAGACTTTCACATTATTAAAGAACATAAGTTTGAAACAATGCTATAGCTCTTATATATTTTGCTTCCCTTTGAGGATTTGTTGGCAGTTACTGTATGTAATCTATATTTTTAATATGACAGATTCAGATTTGGGGCTTGTGTGAACTTTATAAGATCACATTTAGTGAAGGGCGTCCTCTTGCATCCAGTGTCCATGAGAGAAATGAAGTGAAACTTCAGCTGATAGAGTGGTTGTGATACCTGTAAAGTGAGTGCTCGCTGGGAAGAATGATACTGGGGAAGAAAAAGGAACAAGCAGTCTTTACTCTCACTTGCAAAGCATTGCGTTTTCACCTTTATTCAACTGCTCTGCACTGATGTACATGTTTGTTTTTTTCCCTAGATTATAATATCATTGAAGGAAGAATTCATCTTTTTTTTTTTCTTCCCCAAAGCACCTAGCAGTGTTCCTTGAATGCATTTCAATAACTCAGGAGCAGGAGGTGACTTAATGATCTTCTATACTTAAGTGATGAGTATACTTTGTAAACCACCATTTTTAGTGAAAAAAATTCAGGTAATTGGGTTACCATGATACTTTCAGTGTGCTGAATGGTGGCCTGCAAAAAGATAGTCTGCATCCTAATTCCCAGAAACTGTGGATGTGATCTTATTTGAAAAAAGAGCTTTTGCAGATGTAACTAGGTTAAGGATCATAAGATAAAGACATCATCCGGGATTATTCAGGTGGGCTTTAAATGCAATAAGTCTTGTGTAGGAGACATGTAAGGGAGATTTGACAGAGAAAAGAGAGAAGAGAGGGTGGCCACCTAGAGCCTCTGAGCAGAGTCTAGCTCTGCTGGCACCTTGATTTTGGACTTTGGAGCTCTAGCACTGTGAGAAAACAAATTTCTGTTAAGTTACCAAGTTTGTAGTAATTTGTTGCCACTGCCCAAGGAAACTAACGTACCTTAGTTCTGGACAAGGCCCCCTAGAGGTTGCCCTTCATGTACCTGGAGAACCTGCCAGGTGAGGTGGAGCCGTGGGCTTCCTCATGCTCCTTTCTTCAATGCTTTACAACCCCACGCTAGAGGGCCCCTTTTTAGCATTAGATTCTGGGAACAGGGGACACATATCCTTGTTGAAACCATGTGTCTGCTGCACAGTACAGAGAGCAGCTGAGCCTGGGAGCTGAAGGTCAGTGAGTGGAAGTCCTGTTCTTACAACCTTCTGCTTTTTGAATCATTTGCTAAAATCTTACATTCAGTGTCTTTTGGAATTTAATCCCTGTCAGGAGACAAGGTTCCCTTAGACAACCGAGACTTTCAAGATAATATCTGAGCACATTTATGACAGTGCAATGGAGAAGGGAACCGTGGGGAAAGAGCTATTCGTGTGTAGCTGGATGCTTCTTGGAGGAAGTAAGTCTTGAGCTGGACTATAAAAAAAAAAAAAAATAGAGGATTTGAATAAGTGGCGAGTGGAAAGGAGTATATTTTAGGTGTTAGCATGGAAGAAACAATAAGCAGAAGGGATGAAAGCCTAGTGTTGTTTGAAGGAACGATCAGGAGAACCATGTCGAGTGCTAACTAGTGTTCAGCAGCCATGAGAAGAATTCAGGTTTATCAATTTAGGGATTCATTGCAGTTTGGTGAGCAAGGTAGCAAGGCTGCGAGGTTTTAAGGATGACAGGGAGGGACGATGTTGTGGGTCCCCTACCAGATCTAAGTCTCCTCCCTTAGCAAATCTTTCCCGACTTCTCCAGGCAAGGAAAAGTTCCCCTTTCCGTGGGTATTCTGTGCATAACTCATTCTCTGCTGTGGAGTCTCTCTCTGTGGTTTAGACACCTCCTAACCCCCAAGGACCCCCAAGAGAAATGTATTACGAGCACCTACCACTGGGCCTGGCTTCTGGTAGGCACATCAATACCACTTCTCTCAGATCTCACCTGATTTTCAGGAGTGACTCCTGTGGAAGATTAATGACCCACACTCCTGCCCTAACAGCTGTTGTCTTTTCATAGCTGGGAGCTGTACCAAAGGGTTTTAAAATAAATTTTATGCTTAGGTCAATCGTGACCGTGGTGCCTAACTCAGGAAAACGCCGTTTCACCTCGTTAGTCTCTGCACATGGCTCTCTTAAGGATAAAGCATGCCTTCACTGAGCCAATGTAAGGCTCAGAGGAAACGCATGGCTAAGGGACAGGGAATTGCCAATGTTTTTTGAAGACCCGATCACATACTGAATGCTATATTTGAAGATCATATGCTAGAGAAGAGGTTTTCTGACTTGGATATTTCCGAGTCTATAATCTATCTACGTACTTCTAGGTGTGTAATGCACTAGGGTGGAGAAGGGAGCCTTGGACCAAGATTCACAGGAAGAGTTGGTGGGAAACATGCCAATTGCCATGCTCTCTGGGAGACATGAATGCAGGGAGGCTATGTAAGAGTGGGACGAGGGGGGAGACACAACTAACAGCCTGTGTGCTGTCTTTGCTTTGTGAGCTACCAGACGTAGATGACTATAGACGGCATTTGTTATGATAGGTGTGTAAACATAGTTCTTTCCTTTAAGGTAGCGGCTGAAAGGGAATTCACTTACATATATCTATGCTCTAAGTTATTTTTGCTGGTTTTTATGTATCTTAGTTCGCAGGTAACAGCCCCACAGTCTAGAGTATTAGCTTTATATTTTTCTCTCTTACCATGGCTACTTCTTCATATTTATTTACTGATTCAGACACATTGCTTAACAATAGATTCCCAAATATCTAGACATATTTAGTCCTTTATAAAAAATGGAGAACAGTTGAAAGCTGACAAAGTTTGATGCCAGCAATTCCACGTTTCACCTATTACTGTCAGGTCTGGGTGTTGATTAATATCTGAGCCTCTTTGCCTTCCAACTCGGAAACTTTAGTGTATATAAATATTGATTTTAGATGTGGGCTTAACTCATCTTTACACAGGGTGATTTGAAGAGCAACCTATCTGAACATATGAGAATTTGTGTCTTATTCTGAAAAATTATGTCCTTATGATAGCCCTCTATTCTCTTCTCATAATAGGTAGTCCGGGCTTGATTCTTAGGGTGATGAAATGACTATCCACTTTTCTACTCATCACCCTTGTCTTATTTTGGAACTGAACTTAGAAGATGTTTAGTTTAGAATGTTTATATATCTTTTAAAAGATAAGCAGATTTACTTATATACCTCACTGAATTTCATATGCAACATAGTTAAACGAAATAAAATATTCACACAACATAGTTAGAAAGACATATTTTGAATATCATGAAATGCTTTTTTATTCAATGAGAAAGCCAAATCAGAGAGTATGTACACAAGAATCCAGGAGTGACGGTAAAATAAGATATATTAAAGTCGCCTGGATTGTAGTCATAAATACTTCAACATTTACACATCTCTCTGTTTGCTGTTGCATGAAGTATAGGGTACAATTATCTACTAAAATGTATTTTCACTTTCTATTGGAAAATAAAATATTTTATTTCCTAACTCCATCAGTAAACTTTCTTATAAGCTTTTTAAACAAATAAAAGTAAACCTTGACATATTCACCAGCATGCCCCAAATGAAAAATACTGACAATGTTTAGCACTGGTGGGGATATAGAGCAATTGAAATTCTTATACACTGTGGGTAGGGGCATAAGTTGCTGCAATCACTTTGGAAAATTGTTCGGCAATGTCTACTAAGCTAGCTATATGCACATGCGCTTTAATGCAGTGATTTCATTGTTAGGTATATAACCAACTGAAATGGCCTGTGCACATTCTCCAAGAGACACAAGAATGCTTTTAACAACAGTATTTGTAATATCTGCAAGCAAGAAACCACCTACATGTCTAGCAATACTCGAATGAATCAATAAAAATATTCATAAAATAGAATATCCTATAGCAATGAGAATGAATGAACTATAATTAAAGGTCGCAACAGGGAAAAATCTACCAAACATAATGTTGAGTCAAAAAAGCCAGGTGAAAATATACCTTAAAAGAAGTTAAATAGACAAACAAATCTATGATTTTAGAAGTCTGGAGTGCTGGCTATTGATCTATGTTGGGTTTAGGTCCTGGGCCTGTAGGAGCTCCTGTTCTCTGCTTCTTCCCACTGAGCTGCTGCCTGGTGAAAAGGAAGCCATGTCATTCCGGGTCACCAGAAACACGAAAATTAGTGTGGAAAATAAGCTGAAGATCAGTATGGCAGGTGCAAAACGCATGCCTGTGTCTGTTGCTGCAGCCTGCAGGCCCGGGCTGAGACTAAGAAGAGCTCCTGGAGACGCTGGTAACAATGTTAGTGGACAGCCACGGGCCAGACAGCCTCTGAAAGAGGAAGCAAAAACTTGAGCTGCTGGGGAAGTTATTGCTAAGAAAAACTACCAAAAGGCACCCAAGCCTGTGTCTGTGCTGGAGGCGGTGCTAGAACCAGAACCTGTTAAGAAAGAAAAACTTTCACCCGAGCCTGTTTTGGTTGATATTCCTTCTCCAAGCCCAGAGGAAACATCCAATGTGCCCCCACAGAGGGATATTCATGTCAGGCTTTATCTGATATAAGCCTTGCAGTGAATGATGTGGATGCAGAAGATGCATCCAAACCTTGGTAGTGACAATGTAAAAGATAAGATCTTTTCATGTTGATTTATTAACTACAAAAAATATTCCAAAGTTTTTTAATTAAAAAAAATTTCAATTACAATTGACGTTCGATATTATATTAGTTTCAGGGTGCAGCATAGTATTTAGACATTTATATAACTTATGGAATGACTAAACCCTACTGCCCCATAAGTCTAGTAGCCCCCTGGGTCCTACTCTGTAAGTGTTACAGTTAGGTTGAATGTAAACCCAGAGAGTGACTATACCTATTACGCCCTCATTGGAACATACAAACTGAACCTCATTTTGGTTGGGGCAATGGTTTCCCAGGGGAAGAGAGAAGTAGAAATGTTAGATATAGGAAAAGAGGAAAATATAATTAACCATTTCACTCTCCTAGTATTGATCCTGGGTGGCTAGCAAGCAATGACTAATATCCAAATTCAGGAGAAATTCAAACATATCTTTCAGCAGAATCAAATAGGAGATTTCTAGATGGTCAGATTTATTGATTTAAAACAAAAACACTTTCTCTTAAACTTGACTTAAAGTAAAAATTTATCTGAGAGAGGATCATCACAGAAACAATCACAAAGTATTATTTATTTGTTCAAAAAATTATATTTTATAGTCCAGCTCTCTGAGGAGTTCCAATATGATTCAAGTGTTTTAATATGCTTAAATCAAAGAATTCTTAATGCTATGACTAGTTTTTAATTAAGACTTTATTAAATATTTTATAAACAGGAAATAATTTCAGGTTAAGAGTATTTTGGTTTCCATAAAGATATAGCAAAAGGATTCATAGAAATGTTTGTACTTCACTGAAGTAATTTTGGGACTCTATACCTCTGTGTCAAAAATGATAGGTTCTCGTCTTCCAGAGGTACAGTATGCCTTGTACCTTGCAGCATATGGCAAGACATCTGATTTAGAGTTGAAGAGCATTACATTTTAGATAAGGTAGCCAACTGTATAAACACATTGTTTCCGTAAATTTCACACTGCCTTGTTATTCTGGCACCTGCTGTTCAGAGAAAGAGGAAATCTGAAAGAAATAAAACTCAGCACAAAATAGAGCAGCACTTGAAGTGGCGACTGCTGGGCTGTACAAAGAGGAGAAACAAAATAAAAAGACAGGATGTGTTTGAGGTGGGGAGAGAGCTTATTTAAAGAGAATATTATTATATTTAATTGAGAAAAAATGAATCAGGTGAAGTGACATTTAAAAGGAAAAACTAAAAAGTTTTAATTGATTTTAGCTCCAGTCCCTTAGAATGGATTTTATAGAATCCCAGTCTTGTTATTTTACAAGGAAAGTCAGGTTCATACAGGTTGGTGCATGAAATTCACATGATTTACATGATTGCTGGTAGAATTCTCCCTAGAACTATAATTTATTTTGTAAACTAACTGCCCTGTTTATAAATAAAATGCCCACTTTATTTATTTATGTATTTTTCATTCCCGGAGGAAAGATAAAAGAATACTATTCACAAAATGTTTGAGAGATTTTGGAAGTGACGTGATAGAGGTCAGGGCTCTTTCTTGAGCAACTAGAGGGCTCTCTAGTGGATGCCAAATCTCTGACACTTAGCTTCAGGAGGGGGAGGTCTGTCTTGTGGTCATAGCCCTGGTACCAGAGGACAAGTGGAGCTGCTGTTCTCCTCAGAAACTTCACTTCCTCATTCCTCACTCAGATTACAGACGTAGAATCTAAGGGCCTCGCGGGATGCTGGAGATTCTTGCAGTATAGACTGGTCTTGGAAACCCTTCTGAAAATGTTCTTGAGAGTTGGAGGAGTTCTTGCAGTTTTTAATTAAGGGTTGAGCATACACCTGTAAAACTTGTGTTGAGTTCTTGAAGTCATAGAGATTCTACCCGCATGTGGCCAAGTCACTGAGAACACAGGCTTGGAGTCCTGGGTTTGAATTTTGACTCTGCAAAGGGACCATCTCTATGACCATGAATAGATACTGAACTCTCTGGATCTCTGTTTGTTGTGAGGAAAAGGATACATGGCATATAAAATGCCTAGTAATGGCCTTTCTGCCAAACACAGAAAAATCAAATAGTAAATTTACATTAGTTTCCTTCCTAATTCTTAATATATTTCTTTGACCCAGTGCAGAATCTGGTAACATTAAGTTTTTCGTGGTTATCTAATTTGCAAACTTGAAATTTAAAAATACTCAAAATCCTTTTGGATCACTCATATAATGAGATGATGAGCAATTTCCTCAAACAAAACAAAACAAAACAAAACAGAGAACATCACTGTTAGTCACTATATCAATAACTTTTTAATATTGGCTCTACTCGTTTTCCCATCCTTCTATCTAAATACCAATCTGGTTTGAATACTGCTTTTAAAGAATGTAATAGACTATAACAGTTCACAATATTCAGACGAACAAAGGAGTAGGTGGTGTATGAGAAGAGCTGTAATGCAGCCAGCATGGAGGTCAAGGCTCTGTGGAGAAGTGGAACTCACTGATTATTTTTCAACTTTATTTAGATATACTTAATATACAAAAAGTTGCATGTATTTAAGGTATACATTTCAATGAGTTTGGATATGTGCATACACCTGAGATAACTGTCACTACAAACAAGGTAATAAACATATCCACCAGCTCCAAAAGCATTCTCGTGTTCCTTTGGTTTATTATGATTATATTACTTGTGATAAGAACACTTAGCCTGAGTTTTTAAGTGCACAACACTGTGTTTATTGTTAATTCTAGGTGCTAAAGTTATAGTTATACAAGACGAATACGTACTAGAGATCTGCCATACAGTATAGAGTTGTGTGATTTTTTAAAGGGTGGTTATTCAATACAGTGTGCTTTGATCAGGTGGGTTGATTTAAGTGTAATGTTCTGGGAAGAAAAAAACCAGAGTCATGGCCTTAAATAAAAAAAAATTTTCAATCAGAAAACACTGGCAGGAACCTTAGCTGAAAACCAAAAAACAATAATAACAACAAAAAGAATGTCACATGGAATATAAATTATAGCAAAAGTATATCATTTATAGTTTCGTTTACATCATAAATATTGGAAAAGCGATATTGATATTTCTTAATATTTCTACAGTTGCTTTCTAGCAAAGAATTATAAAAATGTACTTTCACAATGTCCTTCATTCATTCATCTTCATTCATTGAGCACCTATAATATGGCATAAACTATTTGGCTATACAGTGAATAAAACTAGAACTTTAAATAAAACATTTTGGTGGGGCAGGGGGAGACGGTAAACAAGCATATAGTATGCTTCCAGGCATTGATTAGTATTATGAAGGTAGGTAGATAGTGGGGCCAGACATCAACAAAAGGGTCCTGTCTGTTTGGGATGAGGTGGTTATGGGACATCTCTCTGAGGAGGTGACATTGGTGTAGAGACCTAAATTAAGTGAAGGAGGGAGCCACGTGGAAATCTGAGTGAAGAATATTCCAGATGCAAGGAATAGAAAAAAGAGAAAGAAAAAGCATTTTTTTTGTAGATAGGAAGAAGTATGTCATGTATCCAGAACAGCATGAAGCCAGGTAATCCAGAGAATGGAGAAGGTCAGAGCAGGAGGATAGAAAGAAACACACAGGCCATGAGTTTTGTAATGGGAAGCCACGATGGTTAATTTTATGCATCAACTTTGCTAGTCTATGATGCCTAGTTGTTTGGTCAAACGCTGGCCTAGATGTTGCTGTGAAGGTATTTTTTAGATGTGATCAGTATTTAAATCAGTAGACTGAGTAAAGCAGCTTGCTCTCTATAATATGGGTGGGCCTCATCCAATTAGTTGAAGGCCTTACGAGAAAAGATTAAGGTCCTCTGAAGAGGAAGGAATTTTTCCTCCAGACAAACAAATTCTGCGTGAGCTTCTAGCCTTTGGACTCAGGACCAAGATAAACTCTTGCTGGAATTTCCAGCCTTCTGGCCTACACTACAGATTTTGAACTTGCCAGACCCCACAATTAGATGAGCCAATTCCTTAAAATAAATCGCTCTCTCCCTCCTTTCTCCCCTCCCTGTCTCTCCCCGCCCCTGCTGCTTTCTTTTTCTTTCTCTCTCACTCCCACCCCCACCCCATACATCCTATTGGTTCTGTTTCTCTGGAGAACCCTCACTAAAATAGAAGCCATCAGGCTGATTTGAACAAGGGCATAATAGGAGCTGTTTTAAATTTCAAAAGGTCACTCCTACTTTGAAGATGTAGAATTGACTCTTGGCAGCAAGAGAGAAGCAATGAGACTAGTTAGAAGGCTGCTCTGGTCTTGTAGATGAGACCTGACAATAGCCTGGAAGTGATTGGAGGTTGCTGGATTTGAGAAATATTTTTCAGGATTTTCAGACAAACCAGATGAATGATGTGAGAGAAACAGATAAATGAAGTCTCAAGATTTGAGCCTGAGCAGCTATGTGATGTTGTGCTATTTATAAAGACAGTTCTGGGAGCTTGGATGAGGAGCAGGTGTGCAGAGCTGGAAAAGAAGAGGGGAGATGTGCTAAAGACCCAGAGTGTTATTTTGAGCATATTAATTTCAGTGTTTCCCATTCACTGTCCAGATGGAGATATCGAGTAGACCATTAGATACAGGGTCGCGTTGCTGTACACTGGTAGCTAAGAGCACAGTCTCTGGAGCTGCAACATCTGGATTCAAATCCCAAATCCACTCCAGAGTGAACCTCACTGTCTTGGTCTTCTCATCTGAAAAGTGGGATGATAATAAGTGTACCTTGTTAAAGTGACATGAGGATTAAATTAGCATGCATAAGCCCTTAGAATGTGCCTGGATGATCCTATAAAATGTTATATAAAGGTTAGTTTTTATTATAGTCAGAGTTTTATCTTTTTAGTCCATCAAATAAATTGCCAGAATGAAACGGAGGCCTGGGGAATGTTTCCTAAACATGTCTGCTGTGTATAGTTTTTGATTGCTAGCTGAAAGAGGTCAAACTATAAATGGGAATGGATGAAGCCAAGTGTTTGGCTTCCCTCTGACTGGCTTTCCTTTGTGCTTTTGGAGTGAGGGTGCCGGAAAACTGCGCTTTAGTAAAGCGCACCTTTATAGCTGATGGCAACATCGGCTTGTCTGATGCAGCCCCGCTCCCCCAAATTACCTCCCCGCCTTCCTGGCTTTGTTTTTCTTCATTATGCTTATCATCTTCTTATGTACTATACATGGCTTGCTCATTTATTTATTTTCTGTCTCCTCTTAGTAGAATATAAGCTCTGGGAGGGCAGGGATTTTTGGCTATTTCGTTTACTGTTAGCACCTGCAAGAGTGCCTGGCTTAGTCAATATAGGAGAAATAAATGATATTTCCTAGTGCTTATAGTTCCCTTTCTCTGTTCCTTATTCTAGTTCTTCAAATACTTTTCCATGAGCAAAGTATATCCAAAAGAAGGTTGGACATTAATACGATTCTCTGGGCTTTTCTGACTTGTGCAGAACGTCAGTTTTCACTGAGACAAAGCTCATCTACGAAATGGAGTTTCAGAGACACCTCTGATGGCAGTTTCAGTTTTGACTTTGGAAATCAATTCCGGAATTGACATATGGTCTCATAAAAGTGATGAGACTTTTTTGCTGTTGGCTGCCCATTTCCTTGCCAGTCTATGCGTGGGCAGTATTCCACTCCAAATGCAGATTGTGCTCACAGAGTTTTACTCATCAGCGCTTGTCCATGAGAGGCACTGAGAGCTGTACAGGGTGCAGGTTGATACATGGCCCAGTCAATCTATGACTTATGAGACCTATTGTAAGTCCGAGGCACTGTATTGATTCTGCAGAATGGACTGGAAACTGACCTTCATCTCACAAAACCCTCTAACTGTTCCTCGTCTGTTTATTCCCAGCAGAGCATTTTCATCATGCAGCTTTGTTCCAAAATCATTAACTTTTATTTCCGTTTATTTCCCTTTACAATCCATTGTGATTTCGCCATACGTATGGAGAGTGGACAAATTGATGTCTTTATTTAGCACAAAAGCATAGGCTCTATTTCAATGTCAGCTTTTCAGAGGCAGTTAATTTTATCTTCTCTCACTGCATGGTTTTAGTACGTAGCTACTATTTCCTGGGATATGCAGGCCTTGTGTAAAATGAATTACATTAATCCTTATACTACTTGTATCAGCATTTATTATCACGCTTAGCATATCGTATTGCAAGTAGTATTTAAAAAATATTTTTCAGTCATTCTGATCAGCTTGATCTTAATATTAGGGTTGTCTTTTTTTTCTCCTTGTGGTTGTACCAACAAGCATATTATGGTACATGGTTGGAGTTCAACAGATGATAGTTGAAGTGAGTTCAATATTCATTCCTGAGGCTATCTGGGATGGGGATTGCCACTGCTCTCAGGTCTTCCTTTTATCTATAGAATGAATGATAGGCTGAAAGAGGCCTGCCCTTATCAGCCATTCTCTTTGTTCTTGAAAGTGGATGTAGACTGCATCTCCATATGCCATTTGGAAAAATAACCTGTTTCTGGATTAGGTTATGATCCTTTGTGCCTTTGAATTTCAAGCATGTTTTATATTATTAGAGGACTGTCATTCCATTCTAGTAACTAAAATTATAGGACAATCTAGCTGGAAGGAAGCTTGTAATTCTTCTACTGGAGAATGTTCATTATACAGATAAGTAGTGGGGACTGAGAATTTAGAGACTTATTCCAGGCCACAAAGCCATAGCTCACATAGGGAGGAAATTAAATTTATGGCTCCTAAGCTCCAACATGATCCGAGAGTTTGGTTTGCAGGTAGTTACTTGATTTCTTGGACACTTACCTAAGGTAAAACATTCTAAATCTATATTCTCTTCTAGAGGTGACTTGATGCTCCCTCTGAAGCCAACCAAGCAGGCATATTAGCATATGAGTTTTGTTTCTGAAAAACACATGCTGAGTCACTTTATCAAGGATGTTGATACTCAGAATTTGTCCTATCATCATCCAGGTCTTTGCTGTTGCTGTGTTCAGTTCACCTGAGGGGAAGAAAATTGAACTGAGCAACAGAAGATATGCGGACAATAAAACAGAAAATCGAATAAACATTCCCTCCACCACCCCCTCCCCAAGGTGAAAGGGAAAGAGGAGGATTCAAGTAAAGCCTTCTAAGAATAATGATTCATTAACAATAAGTGGCATATGCCTTGCCTTGGCTCTATGATGTCATTATTATTATTTATAGAACATTCTAGACTGTGCAACACACACTCTGATGCTGATGCTGCATGAAAGGGCAGAGAGCCTCATAGCCATTGTTATATATCAATATAGACATTTATATGTAAATAAATGAGTTTGTTGTATAGTATGTTAAATGGTAAGTGCTAGGGAGAAAAAGGATAGGAGGAGAGGTAATCTTGATGATAGGCGGGCAACCTTAGTCATAGGAACATCTTATTTTAAAGGCACTTTCCAGATTTTCAGGGTATATCCTCAGTAACACCATATGGCACAGATGTGGGCAAAGCCACTAAGAAAATGGGGTCACGACCATGGAGGTGAAGCATTTGCCCCTTTTCCATGCACTTAGTCTTACGCAGATTGCTCAAAAGTAAATGATTACATATTGAACCCATTTTCTTTAACTGAATTATAACATTTATTTTTATTTATATCTATAAAGAATTCAGACATAAAGGATATCTGTTAGCTTTATTTTTCAATATTATAAGCCAAATGCTTGCATACCATTTTAATAGTGATTCAAGTGTTAGATCAATTAACAAATTGTTAAATTAAAATCTATTTAACTTTAAAGAGTAATCTTTTCCTTGTTTTTTATTTTTTAATGTTCAGTCATTAAAGGATTTTTTTTGGTCTTAATTGAAGTAATTTTTGAAGCAACTTTTCTAGCAGTAATCAGCACCAAGAGTTATTGCTATGTTCTCCCACTTTTTCCATTTTATGATGAAGTTGTTAATGGTTCACAAAAAGGGCTGCTTTCTGAATATGGAAAATAAAAATATAGCCTTGGACCCTTTGTGGAGACTCTGCAGCCGGAGTGGTGACAAAGGCTGGTCTTTACTGAGGAACAGAGTCTAAGCCACACTGTTCAGGTGTCCACCAAAATTGAGAGGCTAAAAAGCCAGTGCAAGTGAAAAAAACAGTCTTTGTGCATTTAACACTTTCTCTGCATAATGATGAGGAAGGAGTGAAGAGAGCCTGAAAATGCCACAGCAGCAAGATGCCCAATATATGGACCCAAAGACCTTCTTGCAATGGTGTGGTTGGCTGAATGACAACCCTCCTGAAGATGTCCATGCTCTAATCCCTGAACCTGTGAATACATTACCTTCCATGGTCAAAGGAACTTTGAAGGAATGGTTAAGGGTATGTACCTTGAGATGGAAATCTAATTTCTGATTAGCCAAGTGGATCCCATCTATCTGGGTTGGTCATAGTTGCAATGGAAGAAGGGGAAAGATTCCAAGTGTGAGAGGGACACACCATTGTTGTCTTTAAAGATGGAGGAAGTGGGCAACGAACCAAGGAATGTGGGCATCCTACAGAGGCCGCGAGTGGTCCTCAGTTGATTGCCAGGAAGGAAACAGAGATCTCATTTCCACAACTTCAGGTACTGAATTCTGCCAATAACCTGTATGAGCAGGTAAAAGGATCCTTTCCTATAGCCTCCAGAAAGGAATACAGCCCTTCTAATACCTTTGCTGCAGTATGGTGAGACTCACATCAGATGTCTAACCTGCAAACTTGTAAGCCACTATATCTGCAGTAATTTATTACAGCAGTGATAAGAAACAAGTACAAATGTTATGGACATTTGAATGAAATGAATGAAAAAGATCAAAAGAGGGGCCTCATTTGGTTAGGTTAGTTTCAGCACTTGGAACAAGCTGCTATGTGGAATAAGGCAAAGCTGTATTTGCTTTTACATTTTGAAAACACCCATTACTGACAACTCAGGCAAACATTCAGGTCAGTTAAAATAACGAATAAAGGGCACATCTATGTAAGAGTCATATTTGTATGTTATTGTAGAATACAGCTTTTCGTTTTCAGACAGGCCTAGGAAATAGAACGTATATCCTTTTTGTTGAGGTATTTAGAAAAATAATTCCAAATTATTTTCATGAACTATTTTTCTTCCTGTTTCTGGGTAAATGTCATATGTAAATACATCAGTTGCAGTCATTCAAACTTCTTTTAACAATCAATCATTTGTCATGGAAAAATGATGTGCCCAGCATTTAGGTCAAGTTTTGTACGAACTCCTTTGCTTTTTCCTCTGTAGTTAATTGCATCTTCTACAAACTTAGTGTTTGAGTATAATCTTTTTAGCTCATGTACTCTTAGTTTACCATCTCTCCTTCCTGGCCCTCTTCTTGTGGCTCCTGGGTACCACCTACCTGTTCATTAGGGCTCTGTCTTGGAGATCCTCCTGAGCATGCACAACTCTACCCAGGTGTACTCAGGGCTTGCACAGAGATGTAATGTGGAGGCACAGAGGCATTCTGACTGGCCGTGCCTGGATCATTGGTAGGTTTAAAGTGTATTATAATTTCCTTTATTCAAAATATGACTTTTTTTCTTCCAGAATTTAAATTGCTCTGAAAGGCATAATTCACATTACTCTACAAGTCTGTAATGAAGTTATGCATACACAAACAGGCCTAGTGAGATATATCCAACATGAGTATAAACTCCTTAATAGGCACAAGCTGTTGTGTTTGTATCTGTGTGTTGTTTTGGGTTGTGTATAAGCCAGCCAGATCTTTATCTCTTTAGGCCTAGGCAGAGAATTTCAGGACTGTTATGGACTGAATTATGTCCCTCTCTCCCCAAATTTATATATTGAAGCCCTAGCCACCAATGTGACTGTATTTGGAGACAGAGTCTTTGTAGAGGTAAACATGGTTAAAGGCATAAGAATGGGGTCTTATGTAATAGGACTAGTGTCCTCATAAGAAAAAGAGACACCAGAGACCTCTCTCTTTCACTGTGCTCAGAGAGGAAAGACCTGTGAGGACATAGCAAGAAGGAATCTGTATACAAGTCAGGAAGAGGGCTCTCACCAGAAACTGAGTTTACTGGCACCTTGATCATGGACTTCTAGCCTCTAGAATTGTGAGAATTAAGAAAAAACTTTTGTTTAAACCATCCAGTCTGTATTTTGTTACAGAAGTGCTAGCATATTAATACAAGACCACTTCCAGGAGCCTGAATTTCGAGAAGTCCTTGAAGGAAATTAAGTGTGGGCCATGTGGCATCAGCCATTTTACATTTGAAAGCAGTGTCTTTGGCTGTTGTATAAAAAGTGATATAAAATGAAGGGCAAGAATGGAAGTGGAAAGACAATTGATAGTCTACGACAGTGGTCTATATCAAAGACATTGACATTTTTTAACATTTGACTGTATAAAGCAAAAACGACAACTTCATAACATATTCAGTTTATAACATATTCTAATTGTATAGTTTATAGCATGAAGATAGAACATACATCCCAGTAATAGCACAAAGAGTGGGGATTTGGGGTTCATGGACTTATACTGTTGATAATTTACACATTTTATACAAGGTGGTACACTATTAATGTTAATAGTGGTGATTTTATTATTCATAATGTAACTTCTGAGTTAACATGAAAAGATGCAAAGATATATAGCTAAAAACCAATACATGAACTTAAATATCAAGGATATTTTATTAACTCAAAATAAGGTAGAAATAGAGGGGCAGAGAAAAGAGAAACAGATGGAACAATTAGAAATCAAAAAAATGATGAATCAAAATCAAGCAATATCTAATATTACAGTCAATGTAAGTGGAATGAATATGCCAGTTAAATGACAGAGCTTGTCAGGCAGGAAGGAAAAAAAAAGCAATATCCAATTAAATCCTATCTACAGAAACACACTTTAATTATAAAAACAGATAAAGAGTGACAGCAAAAGGATGAGAAAAGATATGTCATGCAAACACTAAACATGAGAAAGATGCAGTGGTTATATTAATAGTAGACAAAGTAGACCTCAAGACAAGAATATCAATAGAGATAGAGACATTTTATAATGAAAAAAATGGCAACTCATCACTAAGACATAACAATCATTAATACATATGTGTCTAATAATGGAGCTTCAAATTACATAAAACAAAAATAGAATTAAAGGGAAAATAGACAATTGCACAATCATAGTTGGAGATATTAATGTGTACACTCAATACTAGATAAAAATCAATAAAGAATATAAAATATAAACAGCATTATCAATCTTGATCTAACTGATGTTTAAAACACATAACATTCTATAACTAGAATATACGTTTTTTTTCGAATGGCATGGAACTTTCAAGATACATTATATGCTGAGCCATAAAACAAATTTCAAGAGGTATAAATTGATGCCACTATTTGGAAGTTATCTATTAAACTTATGCCTACCCTATGGACCAGCAAACCTATTCATAGATGTATACCACAGAGAACTGAATCCACCAAAAAATAAATACATGATTGTCTACAGCAACTTTATGCCGATCAACAGGAGAATGTGGGCACTGTGTATTTTCATATAAGTGAATATAACACAGAAAGAAAAACAAACTTTTGCTACACTGGACAACATAGATGAATCTTGCAGATGTAATGAAAAGTTTAAGAATCTAGCTGTAAATCTAGTCATACTGTATTCCATTTATGTGAAGTTCAAGAACAGCCAAAACTGATCAATAGTTATAGAAGGCAGAAAGTTGGCATAGCTATTTTTTGGGGTAGGAGATGTTGCCTGGGAAGGGCATGTGGGAGCATTCTACACCCTAACAATTTATGTCTTAGCGGAAGTTGAGTCTGAGTCAAAACAGTTGACCAGTCTGGTTCAAGAGGCTCCGCCTTTACCCGGCAAAACCGGTTTCCACTCACCATTCCTAGGAGCTGCCAGATGATCACCAAAGTCCCCTACTCCTAACCCCGCAATGTAGTATTTCCAAATCTGATGAACACCTGTGTGCTTCTGTTGATGGAAGCTTGCAAGCAATTATACTTTGTACCCATTATATAAAGAGATTTTCTTAAGAAAATTACTGATTGAATCAATCCTGCAATGAGACCTTTTACTGACCTTAAAAATGCAAATTGTTTAGAACCTTTTAGAAGCAATTACCACAAACTGATATAATGATCAGTCTTTGAAGGGTAAAACTTTTTGGTCATTTGAAGTTATTGCGAACTTGTGAAACATGTTTTTTCTTGAAAGCGTTTCCTACTTTTTATACATTTTCTTCTGTTAGCTGCCCCTTCCTGACTTCCCTCCCTGTTATTCCAGGTATGTCTAGCAGGAGGCATCTCTTCACACTAGCCTAAACAAGCTTGGGCAGCCTTGCATGCAAGCTTTTGTTAGAAAGGGATTAAACATTGTAATTTCCCCAGGGTACTATAGCTTCAGGGACAGCAAATAAGTCTCATGTGCATAGACGTGTGTCAGTGACGTGTGTTAATATGACAAGTGGTGGAGTCGGACCTGTATTTAAGCATCGGCTTTAGTACTCAGCAGCTGTGCAACGTTAGGCAAGTTACTAAAACTCTCTGAGATTCAGTTGCTGTATCTGTAAAATTGATTAATAATCATTGCCCTGTAGGGTTAATTTGAGGTTAAACATCTAGAATGTTGTCAGGCATCTTGTAAGGGCTCAATAAGTGATGGTATCAGTATTTTATGATGATGCTAATGCCACTGCTGCTGCCAATGACATTAAACTCAGTGGAATTATGACCTCCTCCCTCCATAAATATAGGCAGAAACATCACTACACAGTTATGCACAAGTAAATGAGTTCCTCAGCTCCTTGCTTTCTGGATAATGGGGCTTATCAATTCTTCATAAAGCACTTTGGATTCTAGAGCTAAGGCTCTAAAGAAGTCTAATGACTAAATAAAATTTAAATGCTATTAGTACTTTACATAATTATCACAAAGTGCCAGAGGGATATTTGGAAAATAAATAGAGTCAGCTATTTTGTTCTCTTTAAGTTTTCTACCAAGATGTCAACAGATAGAAACCAGTAAAAATACTAAATGAAATCTATTTTTGTTTTAATTTTTTAAAATTCCACATTGCTTAGCTCAAGAGGATGTGACCATAAGAGAGTTTCGGAGTAGTTCATTAGCTTTTAGAATAAGAGTAGCTTTGTGAATTACTAATTACACTCAAACTTGGCACTATTGACATTCTATACAATCATTATACAACAGTTCATGTGTGGTGTGTGTACATCGTAGTTTGGTATAGTCATTCATTCTTAATGTCTGGGGAATTTAGGGACCTTTGTAAATAATTAGTATAAAAATGTTATTTTTCTTCTTAAATGTTACACCTATACAATGTACATTGAGAAGGAGCTGGGAAGAGTAAGGATGACTACTTCAAATAATAAAATGATTAACATATTATTCTTCATTATTTTCATCAATAAAAAGAGAAGATGGGATGACACAGAAAATGATGTGAAATGCTTAGTTCTCTTTGAAGGAAGCAGGAATTTGATTCAACTGAAACAAGGACTGTAGTTTATTGTTATTTAATCTGTGCAAGAAACTAAGCATTTTACATATTTATCTGATTTAATCCTTCAGTGCCCCTGTGAGGAGGTGCTCCATGGGAAGTACCATAATTTTTCATCAAGAAATGTTGGTCTATCAGTTATAATGTGCCAGGCATCATGAGGGACACTGGGGATTCAACAATGCCTAAGGCCTGTTTTCTGCTTTCTGCAATCTCACTAAGGGTGAGGATGACCAACATATAAATGGAAAAAATATAGTTTGTAATAAGGAGGGAAAGTAAGAATAAAGAAGTGTCAGTACTGGTTTCTAAGCATAATTGATTTGTAGATAGACTTTCTTAAAATAGTCACTATATCACTTTAGAATTGGAGGATTTCCCAGGATTCAAGGACTGTAGTGCAGGGATGACTCAAACCTCATTTACTATCAAAGATTTAGTGAATATATGTATTCCTCACACCTGGGATGAGCATTGTGCTGGCTTGTGGAGTTCACAGCCATGTCCAAGGAGAGGGATCTGAAAGATGATGTCCTGGATGCATATACTTGACTCTCTTTTCTTCACAAATCCCACTCAGGACCCACCCAGTTCACATAGACAGAGCCTGGAGGATGTTTTTCTGGTTGTGAGATTTCCTGATGTCCCCGAAAGAGGGAAGGTACTTATCTGGAGTGATGGCTCTGCCAGCAGATAGGGGCAGATCTTCTCAGGAAAGGGTGGTCTGCTTCTGTGGTCTCTGCTGCTGTTGAGGTCTCTGGTACATGGGATGGGCTTCCGCATCTGTTTAAATACTCACAGAGCTAGAGAGCAACTTGCCAAGGGGCCGAAAGACATTTTCCCTTGTGTAGGGGGACATCTATATCTGAATAGTTCCAGAGTCTTTCTATCATCCAGCATAGAGCTGTTGATGACAAGAGCTGTTGAGTTGTTCACTGCCCACAGGTTAGCTAGTGGCCCAGAGACTTTTGCAGCCTATGCGAACAATGTAGGAATTATAACAGTGAGCATGCAGGGATCACTGTAATTCTTGTAAGACAATGGATCTCAGACTCTGGATGCATATTAGAACTTCTACAAATCTATGCAGACCATAGCTGGGCCTGTAGTCAAGTATCAGTATATCTTAAAATTTTCTCATGTGCTTCTAATGTATGTGTGGGGTTGCAAATGATTATAATATGACTCAGGATAAACACAGTAATTAAAAAAGCTGATAAATTCTGAGGAAAAACCAATGGAGAAATAACATGGAGCGTTAACAGGAAGAAAGAATTGAACTTTCAAGTAGATGAAATGGAACAACAATAAACTCCTTTCTGAAAGAGAATTTTTTGGATTTTATAATTCAGTGAAAGAATTAAAAAAAATAGATCACTGGTGAGAACCCAGTTATTGTCCTGGAAAACCAAATGGAATAAGTAGCTTACAAGACAGACAATTAAAAAGAAATGGAAAACAGAAGTGAAGGATAATTAACTGATGACTAAGACGGAAGAAGAATAAATACAGATAATAATGAAAAATAAAAATAAATACAGATAATAATGAAAGAACAGAACCTTTTCCTGATTGGAAAAATGACTTAATTCTAAAACTTACAAAGGCTCAATGGCTCCCTCAATAGTAATGAAATTAAAGGTTCTAAATATCAAGTGGGAGATGTAAGAACAACATATAGTTGATTGTTTAAAGGTCAAACTCTAAGGATAGTATATATAGCCAAAGGATCATCTTTCTATTAGGAAAAGTCTCTATTTTAGAGAATACAGGATTCAATTGGCATTATACCCATCTATCTCATATAAGAAATTACTCAAGTATAGTAGAAAAGGGTTGAGTCATCTAACAGGTGAGGATAATATAATATGAATATATGATGTGGTTGGTTGGCCAAGTGGAGACAGACTGGGAATAAAAGCATTCTAGTAATTTCATCTGGTGTTTGGGAAATACAATAGGCAAGTAAACAGCCTTGGTTGGCAGCACAACTACTTAATCTAGATTCATCAATAGAGAAATGTGGGTTTCATTCTAACAATTAGGAACGGATAGAGAACCAGTAATAATGATGAGAATCATGGTTATCTTTCTAAAGTAACCAGGCCTATGGGTGGTAGGTATGGGGAATAACAAGAAAAAAAACCCTAAATAAACTTGCCAGAAAGAGTAACAATTAGAATGAACCAAAAAAAAAAAAAAAAAAGAAAAAAAAGATAAATAAATCAAATGAGATAAAAGTATAAGAATAGCGCCAAGTATATAAATTATCATAAATACATAAAAAATATAGGCTGAATTTTCATAAGTCAGAGACTTTCATAGAAGGATACATGCAAAGTACACAAAATAGAATAATTACTGATACAATCAAGACAGTATTACTTAAATGCACCAAACATATGACAAAGCTCTAAAAAATAAGAATGACTTGGGCCAAGTAAAATTATATTAGTAGGTTTTAATATAACTTGTTCGAAAACCAGTGATAAATAAAAAAGCCAGGCTGACCATTTTATGTAATTAAAAGCTCGAAACAATACGCAGTAAAGAAACATTTTAGCCTATGTGCAAAGAGCAAGCATTATTTTTGGTTCACAGGCATGTACAATGCTCAAAACATGAATAAGACCATAACATTAAAAATTTAGAGATTTTGCAGGTTACATTTTAAATCATGGCCAATAAAACTAGAAGCCAATAGTACACTTACTGTAAAATCTTAACTACTTATAATTACAAACACAAGTCCTTAATTAAGAAATTTAAAGTATCAAATTATCTAGGTAAGCAAATACCAAAAGATCAGCTTACATTGTAGGTTACGTGACAGCCACTGCTTTATTCAGAGAAAATTATTATTACTAAATAAAGCCTCAATATACGTAATGACTAACTTAAGAAACTAGAAAAAGCATGATACAACATACTGAAATAATGAAAGTTGTAATAATTAGCGAGGTACAGATAAATAGGAAAAGTATATTTCTAAAGAATAAATAGTTTACGACCATGCTACCCTGAACACGCTATCCTGTCTGATCTCAGAAGCTGAGCAGGGTCGGGACTGGTTAGTACTTGGATGGGAGACCACTTAGGAAGACCAGGTGCTGTAGGTGTAAAAAATAAAAAAATAAGGGATTGTAAACTGACAAGGTCCTTGCAATCTGTGAGGTCAACCAAGGGTTGCCTCACCTAAAAAAAAAAAAGAATAAATATACCCCAAAATATGGGCTTTTATAAAAAGCAAAACATCTGGCATGTTTAATTATGAAAAATATGAAAGATAAATACAGTAATTAAGAAAGCATAATCGACAATACCACAGACACTTAAAAAATAAACAATTTCCAAGAGAATATGATGTATTTTTTTCTAAGGATCTTATTTTGTTGATAACAAGTTTCTTGCTTATATTAATATTCTGAATATATATTTGTTTCACCAGCAGTCTTTCCCATTTGCAAGCACTTAACCCTATCACAGTTTATACTTCCATTTAGGTCTGACAACTTTCTTTATAGTACTAAAGTACTTGCATTGTATGCATACCACTAAAAGAAT
This sequence comes from Rousettus aegyptiacus, assembly GCF_014176215.1. NCBI lineage: Eukaryota > Metazoa > Chordata > Mammalia > Chiroptera > Pteropodidae > Rousettus > Rousettus aegyptiacus. Next base: position 20,308,499 of record NW_023416289.1, read on the forward strand.
ACTACCTTTTAGTAATAGACGAGGGCTGTTTGTCATGAACTCCTGTCATCAACATCTAGCTTGATATTTCAAGGATAAATTCACTTAGCAAAGGCAACCTATTTGCTGGTTTGTTTTCCTGAACTAATCATGCACCAAGAGATGCTCCTGTGACTTTTATCGCACCAGCTAGACACAAGATGGGCACTCTCTTCTTTAATGACAACTTTGTACCTAATACTCAGCACCGTGGGATAGTTCAATATTAAGTTTTCAAACTATTGCCTTCGCTGAACTGATTTTATCAAGCTGATTGGAACATGTTCTATCATAAGAGGAATAAATTTCATTATGCTCTTGTATTATCCATGAAAAGGCAAGGATCTTCAGTTTAGTCATTGAAACTTTAACAACTTACTCCTACTCGTCAAGTATAAATACCAGTGTCTTAACATTGAGGCCTCTGTGGAATGATTGGAAATGATGTTGGTAACTCCTGATGGGGCATGACTTAAAAACTGACATAGAAAGTCTCTAGAGTTAAAGCACAGAGCCTTTGAATTTAATTAGGCAAAATATCTGCTGATAAAAATGCCCAACATTGTGTATTATTTAAAAATTGCCATTTTTGTATATTGGAAAATATTTTTTTCCATTTCCCCCCCTATATTTTTCTACCTACTTCAGCCACCTAGGCCTCCAATGCTGGAACCAGGTATTTTGTTTTAAATGGGTACAAACCTTGTTTCCATTGGCTTGTCACTATAGAACTTCATATGGATGTCCAAAGCGAGCTTTAATAAGTGCTTTAGCTTGTGTTGATAGACAAGAGAAATAAAATATCTGGTAGTGTTGATACTTTCTAACTAAAGTGTGGTTTACTTCTACTATTTTCTATAGTTTGACTAACAAATATTAGTATTCTATTAAGATTATAGTATTGAGTTTGTTTAGAGAGTATTATAATTTGACTCTTTTTTGCTTCTCAAGCTAGAACCCAAATTTCTTTAAAACAGAAAAATGACTTTCATGGTCATGAATTTTAATATTTCGATTCTGTACAACATTTGTCCATTGGGTCTTATTTTGTGTTTTTGTTTTTCTTTTCTTCCAAAGCAAGAAATTAAAACAGCTTAGGTAAAATGAGTAAGCAATAGGGTATACAACTTTAGTTCACCTGTTATAGTTGTATTCTAAGTCAAATTATGTGTTTGAATTTTGTATTATTATCTGTGTATTTATTCTTATGTCGTTACAGAAACACAAGCTTTGTTCTGTTGAAAATTCTCAAATTTGTAAATTAAACCTTGAATTATGGCAGATAAAATTTTCTGAGTTGCTGTAACACACTTGTTACAAAACTCCATTTTCCTATGCAGCAAGATGGAGATGTTACAAAATGATATTTATTATTTAAGAGATGATGTATCAAGCAAGAAAAATAAAAAAGCCAATACATAAATTTTCAGGTACTTCAATGAAAAATAAATACTAAGCTGAAATGTTTGATAGTCCAAAAAGCAATTTATAATGAATATATGATAATGTCATAGAATTTACTCCTACTTTACATCACTAAAGTCCATTTACCTTGATCTTAAATTCTGTGGAAATGTTTATAATTCTTTAAGCTGTTCTTGTCTCATCTTGATCCTCCCCTAGGAAAGGGAATTAGGTTGTTTAGTATCTTTGTAAAGTTGTCATACATTTCTGTATTTTTCCTCAAAGCAATAGTAATGATAGTTTATAGAATGCTTTCATGTACACATAATCCTAAGGATTATCGCTCTGATTTAATGACTTGATAGGGACGTACATCTATCCAGTAACAGAGCTGAAAATTCTGAGGAACTGCTTTGGGGTTTAGGATACAAAGTGTGTATAATTTCATATTTTCGTGGATAAAACAGATAAGCTGTCACATGAGTAATTATGTGCATATGGGAATGATTGTTATTTCTGTCAGGTCCCTATTGCTTTACTTCCTTTCATACCCGGCTCCAACTTGTTCTTCGGTTCTACTTCAGTTCTCAGAAATATTGTTCACTTTTTGATCTAGTTATCCTTTCTTTGTGTTTACCGGGCAAAATCTCACCCATACTTCAATCTAATTGTCCATCTTATTTAAATCTACACCTAAGTTGCTCAACACTCTGGCCACAGATGATAATATCAGTTCATAATCTCTGTCCTTACCAAACGTGAAGAATTATATCATGGAAATATAATGGATGACATTTTTTCCTGACTGTTCATATCCCCTCACCGGTCCCTGTTTTTAGCATTTGATATTTTAAATTTATATATATTTAACCTAATCTTAGAACTAATAATTTGAAAAATACATGCTTTCTAAAAGGGGTACAAGATACAAATAAAACACTATTATGTAAAACTTCATTCACCAAATGATATAGAACACAAGTCACCTTGTCTCTAAATTGACAAGTGAAGTAGTTCTACAGACTCTGTCCCTGAATATTATTGGCTAGGGAAATATTCCAAGTGCCAGATGTTTCATTACTTGAATATATTTTTATAAAATGGAAATTCATTGATTGCCATCAGATGGAAATTAGAAAATCAACTATTTAAAACCATCTCATCAATTTATTTTATCGGATATTTTTAAGCATATATATATATATATATATATATGCACTCATTTAAATATACATACATAGGATTGTATGTATCATTTTGCTAAACTCATGCAGGAAAATTTGCTAAAATTATTGTAATATTTTCGTAAATGTATTTTCAGTTTTCTTGAAAAAAATCTGCTTGAAGAAAGTGTACATCCCAAATGATGGAAAGGTAGTGTAATTATAAAAAAATGAAGAGAATATATGTCCAAATTTATTTTAAAAATAGTGTAAATATCTCAACTGTGAAATGTCAAAGGTCAGGTGACCAAAACTCTTATATAGATTTAAAGCATGATCTTTACCACTGTTCTTTATTTTTTTTGTAGGGTCTGAGTTCCTGTCTAGTGTCCTTTCATTTCAGTCTGAAGAACTCTTTTTAGTATATCTCATAAGACAGATCTGCTAGCAATGGACTCTCTCAGTTTTATTTATCAGGAAATGTCATAAGGCATACCTTTAACCTTTCAACGTGCAGCAGACATTTTATAATCCTGCCTAGCCCTCACTACTTGCTTGTACAGAGCCTCCAGGTTAGCCAAGAGTGAGAGAACAACATAAGATATTCTCAGGTCTTTTCTGAGCATGTGCAGAACCCTGGGCATGGGCACAGACGTATGTATGTGGACGGCTTCCTAGGTTTCCAGGAATATGTTGGAGCTTTTTAACCCCGTCTATGGGTATTATTCCCTGGATTTTCCTTTTAAACTTAATGATTAGCTTATCGTTTGTCTGAACTTTTATCTACTACCTCAGCCATCCATGATATTAAACAATTGCCTCTAATTGTTTTTGACAAATCTCTCCACTTCCAGCCTCCTTCCCACTGCCCCTCCCCCTAAAAAAAGAGTTTCTTTGCACTGAGTGAGCTCTGAGTCAGTGCTATATACTGGATATTGGGTCCTCCCCAAATTCATCTTTTGAAACCTAATTCTCAATATGGTGATATTTGGTGATAAAGCCTTTGAGAGGTAATTAGGTCATGAAGGCAGAGCCCTTATGAATGGGATTAGTGCCCTTATAAAAGAGACCCTAGAGAGCTCTCTCACTCCTTCCACTATGTGAAGACATGGCTAAAAGACTGATCTGTGAACCAGGAGATGGGCTCTCACCAGACAGCAATCTGCTTGTGCCTTGATCTTGGACTTCCCAGATTCCAGAACCCTGAGAAATAAATGTTTGTTTAAGCCACGCAATCTACAGTATTGTTGTTATAGAGCCTGAATGGGCTAAGACAGTCAGTTAAAATAAAGACAGCTTTGTAAGCCAAATCCTCAGGAAAACTGCCAGACTGGTTAACTAATGAAAATTGTCTTGAATTGGGCTTTGAAGGACCTCCAATCCTGTTCTTTCTCCCATGGCTGCCAAGCTTTTGATTTTCACATGATTGTGAAGTTGTCATTTTCAAGGCTGTCATTAAGCTGGCATGGAGAGAATGGGAATAGGGCAAGTTAAAAAGGCCACAAAGCTCTGTTCCTGAGATTTAGCAATTTTTCTTCAGTAAACACTTTCCAGATAGCTGCAAGGCTTGGTTAATTCCAGAGTCCTGAAATGTTGATTCTGACCTTTTTTTTTTTTTTTTTTACCAGAACAAAACAGTTTTTCATGTCTTAAGCGGACGAGGGGATTTTGAGAGGTTTTACTCTGTCATTTCTGCTGATGTCACCTATTCAATCCCTCTTTGGTTCTTATTTTGATCAAAGTGAGATGGATGTATTAAGGTTATAAAAATGTACAAGTTAGAGGCTGGTAAAAGGGATTTTGCCCATCTTTTATTTTCTACTTCAGGGTTCCCTAACACCTGGACTGTTGACCGGTGTGGTCTGTGGCCCATTAAGAACCAGACCTCACAACAGGAGGTGAGCAGTGGGTGAGCAAGGGAAGCTCCATTTGTATTTGCAGCTGCTCCCCAGTGCTAGCATCACCGCCTGAGCTCCACCTCAGATCATCAGGCATTAGAGTCTCATAGGAGCACCGGTCCCTGGTGACAAAAAGGCTGGGGACCGCTGGGATAATGCATGCACAATTCACACAACTTCTACTCTGAAGACATGCCCATGATAGTTTTATACCATATTAATGATGGTTATTGGTATTAAAAACACATAAACAAGAAAAAAAGTCCCCCCAAATCCCCAAAACAAATAAGTAACAAACAACAATAAAAACCACAAAAAAAAAAAAACAGGGAGTTGGTTAAAATCAAGTGTGCTAGTCTGCTGACTTTTTAAAATGGGATTACGTAGTTGGTGCCATAGTTAATGAAGCAATGGTGTCACTGTCAGGCATCTGTGAGTGGTAATCTTAGGTCTTCAAATGCTTCATTTGACTGATTCTGTGTTTTCTAATCTGTAAAATGATACCATAGACCTCCCAGGATTGTTCTGAGTCTTAGCTATAGCATCTATCTGTGTGTATCACATGACAGAAGGTCAGTCCAAAGCAGCTACCATCAATAGAAAGGATGTTAATTAATAATAACTACTGTTTTTATGTCATTTACATGCCATGCTTCACAGGGACATATTGAGCACGTATTCCCAAACTAAGTTTAAAAACTCAGATGCTTGCTTATATGTCTTGTCCTTTCACGGTGTGTGTAGATTGTATAGATTTTTTGGAGCTTGTATTGGGGGTGGTAGTTAAATGGTAAACAACTATTTCATGATTGTACTATTCTTGAATTTAAACATAGGAGTGTAAAGTAGATATGGAGAGTTTGACTTGTGAGTGATATTGTAATGAGTCCCATGCATCCCAGTATATAGGAGATGGATGATGGGGCCCAGAGTTAAACTGGTTCAGCTAAGCCATAAAGATGAAAAGGCAGATATATGATAGGCGAATTTAGGACAAGTAAGAGAGAAGAATGAGAAGAGGAGAGAGCTGATCATATGTTGGAGAACAGAAGGAAGAGTAGATAAACTAAAGGACTGAAGAGAATTTGATGGCCCATTAAGAAAATAAGTGACGTAGAGAGACTAAGATTCCTGTGGAAAGGAGAAGGTAGAATTGCTTGTGTCTCTGGCTTCAGCATTGAATGTACTCTCATTTCTCCTCCCAATTTAAATTGAACTTTTCCTCTCCTTTTAGAGATGGTAGAGTAACCATAGCGAAATGATTGTAAACATATGGTGTGTGTTAATGTGATCGTTCGCTTCCTCTTTATGGATTTAGTATGACCATTAACATCTAACTGCCTAATTTCCCAATAACCATTGAAAAATTAGAGCTGCATCATTGCCACCCTACTACTCACTATAATAATTTTTTCATTTCTAAAGTCATTTAATCTTTGCAAAATGATGCAAATCATTTGCCTTTTGTATTATTTTGACTTTTACCCTATATTGATTTATTTCTGAGTTATGTGTGTGTCTGTATGAAATAAAAATCACACAATTAATCTTTTACATAAAACATAAATAACAGTTATCTTATTTTTAGAATTTTTTTTCCTTTATGAGATCAAATATTTATTTGTTCTTTGTATTAGGTCCATATCAAAGCTATCAAAAGTTATCTTTTACATGTATATGGTAAAATACTCAAATTTTTCCATGCTTTGTTTAAATTGTTTCCATAAATCACCAACAATAAATTTTTACTGTGTGCACAGGCATAATTCATTATTCAATGGGAAAAAATTCTCATGAAGCTGAAGACTTGTGTGTGCTTCTGGTTATGGAATGTGACCTTTGATTTCTACGCTAAATAAAAACACATTAGTAACTACATATACACACACACACATTCACATTCACATGCCTACATGCAAGAGCATATATTCATTCTCTCTCTGACACACACAATCATCAATTCACAAACTCACACACTCACTTTCACACATACACAAACACATTCATATACCCATATACTTGTGCAGGTATAGATAGTTATTTAATATGCATTGTGAATTTTTCTATTTGATTTGGAACATGGAAAACTTTTTTTACACTTATTTTCACTGAAAATGACGGGTAAACCTGTTGAGATTGAGCTACCTTTCAATTTGGATGTGAATAAACAGAACAATTTATGCATTTAATTTCAAAATATACTAAATACATCTATTAGATACTAACCCTTAATTTTCTCTTTAGGTATTTGATTAAACTTACAAGCATTTAGGGCAGACATGCACTTACAATGTTATAATTTTCATCTTTCCCTTAAAGACATGGTCATTTACAAATTTTCAAGAAAAGAAGTAAATAGTCATCAGTTAAATATAGTCCCATTAGGATTATAGCTAAATGCACAGTGAGTCTACCCAATACCTTTTTTTTCTACCAGTTTTTCTTTCGTTGTAGGTTTTTATTTCATGAATAGTCACCCCCACATCCAATGTAGACCCGTACACTGCATGTTCCAATTGCATCCAGCCCACAATAACGAAACACAGCTGTACAGGTTATCGACTGCACAACTGTATATGGTGGCTATGCCATGTAACCTCGTATACTACCTCTATCTTCATTTTGAGTAAACCAGTCTACAAATGTGAAGGAATGAATAGGAATAACATCAGCCCCCTCTTGGCCTCTTTGTTAAGGGGGGTACTGAATGGGGCCAGCAAACCGTAATGAGGAGTGCTGCTGGGACATTCCTCCCCATTTTGCACCCAAGCTGCCGAAACTCTGGCCAAAGGCAAGAGCTCATGAAAAAAACCTATTCTTCATATCTGTCATTTGGGAAATTCTGTCATTTGAGCTTTAAGGAACTCTAAACCTAATTTGTCAGTCTTCCTTTTCCCAAAAGTCCCTTTTAGAGAGGAGAAAATAGAAGCCCAATAAAGGACAACAACCTGCCCAAGGTCACAAAAATAGTTTGTGTGAAAGCCAAGACTATAACAACAAGTAATAATCATTTAGTTCCTAATCTACAGTGCCTTATATTACCCCTTAAGGATTATTGATCACCCATTTCTTGGGTAATTGACCTCCTATTGCTTCTTTCCCCCTGTCTAAATTATGAGTGCCTGAACAGGGAGAGTTCCATCATGCCCATTTTGTAGAACGTGTAGTTTCCTTTCCTCCAAGCTCTTGTCGCACGTTTACTAGCTTGTGCCTGAATATGAGTGATTTTTGTCAATACCTAGTCCCAAAGGACTACATATCAGACTTCTATCATTTTTAATTACTACTGATTCTCCTCCATTAGAAGTAGCCTTTGAAATTGTGTCCAGAAGCTTTTCTATTATCCTGCTTTAATCTGTAAAAAGTGGATGTCGTGGAAAGGGCTCTTCCAGTTTCAAAAGTATGCAAATGGTAATACTGACTTAAAAGTGTGAGTTAAGAACCTGGTTCACACGGTATATTTAACTCATTCCAGAGTTTTTAGAAGGGAGAATATGCTCAATATTTTTATAATTAGTATGGGCCTTATAAATAATTTTATTGTTGGAAAACCACCACAAGGCGGATGTTGTCAGCCTGTTCACTGACTGAAGTTCCACCAGTTTAGTGGTGGGGCAATTACGGAGCCTTGATTCAATCTTTTGTTCTACTTGCAGATTCTTTGGTGGTACACAGAATGTCTAGTAGTTTGAACGATTTTTATGAAGATAGGTATAATGTGAGCTAGACAGATTAATTAATACTTATTATTCACAGTAGGAGTTTGGTTTTAATTTAATTGTACAGGTAGCTATTTTATACCTGTTTGATTTTTCCTTCTATTTTTGCCTGGTAGGTTGTAGGATGTGGGAGGGAGCTATAAAAATTCCTGAGATCAAACACAATTTCAAGATAGTTACTTCCTTTCCTGTGAATTTACTGTTAATCCTTTCAGTCAACAATCTCTTCAATTGAATATATAGCACAGTTCTCCTAGTTGAGAATGCCAAGTATCATTTCAAAGTGATTGAAAACCTGGCGATAAAAAATTTCCAATAACGTTCTCATTTTATGATTTATTTCCTTGGATGACTTTTCTGAAGACGAAGAAGCAATAGTCATGTGTGGGCCTTTAATACTAAGTATTTATAAACTTTAATAACTTGAGATTAATATTTATAAAACTTTTATGAGTAACATAGCTAACACTTAATGAAAATATCTCATTACATTAGTATTATTAGACTGATATAATAGTAAAATATAAATTATGCATTTTCTCATTGATTCTTGACAAGTTTTTATATGGAAACATGACTGATGGGATGGATACTTGTAAACTTTGGAATTGTTCTAATATGCGTTTTAATAGAGGATTTGAAATTTATTCGCTGTAAGAGCTTCAGAAAGCTAATTGTACTCTGAAACTACCCTTACCTAGTGAATGACAATAGTGAATTCATGTCTTGCCTTATTGTTTGTTTGTTTGTTTGTTTATTTTTCCCCTCTTTAATTCCCCGCCATCCACTTCCACCCCAGACCTATTGATGTTGTCATTTTCCCTTAAGAACTGGATCTCCAAAGGTGGGGCATCTCTTCTCACATACTCTCAGTGTGCACTCTGGGGCTGGCCCAGGTGCACCCAGGGTCCAGTGAACCCGGGGGAGCTCTGTGCAGCTGGGGTATGGTCTGTGGCTCCAACTGGGCACAAACCCGGGACCCTGTGTGTAAAGCAGACATGCTATGGAGGTACCCATTGCCTTATTGTTTTTAAAGTATTAGTGATATCTTGTATAAGTTTCTAGCATAATGTTTTGAGTGTAATGATGATGATAGTGAATAATAACAGTAACAAAATAATCACTATAAGGAATAAGCTAAATACAATATGAAATAACCAATATTGAGCTTGTAAAAATATGTATTCTATTCACAAAATATCCAAGTATTTCATATCTCTCAGTAAAAACCGAGGTGTTGAAGTAAGAATTTCTTTATATTCTAGGAATTAAGATGAGGCATAAGATGAGTTCAATTCAAACAAAAAGCCTAATGAGTGTTTCTTGAAACCTTTGTCAAAATCACAGTTAATAAGGTGGCTTAATTTTGTTGCTAGAGGCGCCGATGCATATTTCATTCATTTTAAGCCTTTCTTTTTTCAGAGCCAGAATGAAAATATAATAATTGCATAGTCCATGATTAGCCAGCTGCTTAGCAATTCCCTGTCTTATTGAATATTTTCTGCTATATTCTTTTGCCAGCAACAGATAGCAAGTGTACAATATTAGTTATGGATACACAATATAGCTTTGTTTTGACATAATCGCTGCCCCTTTAATGGAATATTAGGGCTACTGGCTGTGTTCCCTACCTGTGTATTTACAAAAAGTGATGACAAAAAGCCACATCCACGGTATACAGTTAGCCTTTTTCATGAAGATGCAGCCGGTTTCACCAAATTGATTTCGAAACTGGTTCTCTTTTTAAGCCTGAAACCTTTGTTGAAGTAGGACCCGTGGAAGGTCATCAGACATCTCTGCCTCTGAGCCTAGCTTCTCATCCTCACAGAAAATGCCTGTAAATAGAGCGTTAGTCACAGGGCCTCACGGCCACCTTCTCCTTACCCCATGCCCAACAAAGCAACAGTAACCATCAAGGAGAGAAAAATCCCAGGAGGACTGAATCTGTGTTTAACAGTACAGCCAGGGCTGGTAGTCATCACAGATTTCTGTAAAGAAACATCTCAGGCATTCAAGACGCATAGTCACTCTTTCTCATGACCATCTAGCTAAAAGAATGCCCTGGGCATTATGCCTATCCCTGAGAGCAAGGCAAACTTTTAAACTAGTAGACTGGGGAAAGATTGCATTAGTTTGGTTTCCTATTTTTCCATCCTTGACAGATTGGTCTTTCCTGATTGTTCAGAGCTGAGCTTCCTCAGCATCCCTTTCGTGTGGCCAGGTGGCTTGCAGGGGTCTTGAACTGACACTAACATGCCCCCCAATACCCCCATCCTGCCACTCTTCCTTCCCTCCCAGGGCCTCCCCTTTGTGCTCCCCTTAGATAAAACTGTTGAGAAGCTCACCAAACCCCCACTCTTTTTGGTTTGAATGGACCAATTTGGCCTTAGCCCGGAAACCACAAAGCACTCTTCCTGTGGACCCTAATAAAGGTGGGCGCCCCAGGTGCTGCAGCAGTCTTCGCTTGCATCTTACCTTGATCATCCTTTAAGGCCTGCCTTGTACTTCCTCCAGGATCTGTGAGTAATAAATACCTCTATTTCGATTCTCTTGTAGTCTTTTGTTGAACCATGTGGCTCACCATCTGATAGCCCAGGGTTCTACTTAACAAATGGTAATTAAATAATCTCAACACTAATGAACTCTAAATGTCTGTGATAATTATCCAGTGACCCACTAAGCAAGGCCAGAGAAAGCTCAGCCAAAGAGGCGTTTAAAATTCTTCCCTGCACCAGAAAACCCTATAGCCCAGATTGTCAGCCCCAGGTAGCAGAACTCCTAAATGTTCATTCAGTGCTGTATCACACGGCAGCAGCGTCTAGTGTTCTTTTCGTCTCCCTACTACTATCTCTACTTCCATTGCTCTTTCTCTTAGGAGCTGGGACATGGGTGAGAGTGTCTGCCACACTTACTCCCCCTACCCCTACACACGCACACACACGGAAAGAGACATTTGTCTGCAGAATAGTCTCCTCTGCCTCTTAGGTTTTTTCTTCCTCCTGAGTCTTGACCCATGTCTCCAGTACATGGGCTGATGTTCACATTTCTCAGGACTCTTTCCCACACCACACTTCTGATTAGGGATGAAGTTTGTTTTTGATGCCTGCGACACCTTTGCTCCTATTCTTAAAATATGTTGCAACAATTAACTAGGTAAGCTTTCGTCTGGCTCACTGTGATCAAACTATCTCCAGTGTTTATGTTTTGGATTGGGTTTGAGTTTTGTTGCTACTCCATTAAAAATATTTAATGGGCTCATTAAAAATATTTCCTCTCTTTTCCCTGTGGGTGTTTTTCCCTTCCATATTTATAAAGTGGAGGTACATTCTACACAGAGGAGGTTTTTAAAGTTTTCTTATAAGGTGGCACTGGAATATAGTAAAACACTTCCCCTGAAAGTTACCACAAATCACTGAAAATATATAGTATATAGATGTGGATAACCTCAAAAAGACCAACGAAGTCAGACAGCTTCTCCTACAGCATTGATCCAATCATCATTTCTTCAATTGAGCATCAGATAAAGATTTGGCTTGTGTTTTGGCATCATCCAATGCGAAAGCGATGTATATTTAACCCAAAATCATGCTTAGTGAGCTGAGGTATTCACAATATTGGAAGCAGATGGGTTGATGAGGAAACAGCAGATTCTCTTGCTGGGGCCCCACTTGTACTGCAGCATATGTTCATCGAGAAAAGTGGAGGGTGGATTGCCAATACTTGCTCTTTGTTCTTTTCCTCAAGCAACTACACTTGAATTTGCATAAGTCAAAGTACAAGTGACAAACATTCTACAGTTGTTTTGTACAGCTTGAGCCGTACCCCCAGCATTTCCCATGGCCGTCTGTGGCATCAGGAGCTGATGGTGCATTGTGTAAGCGCACCAATGCTAACTAAGTCTCTTATGTTGTAATCCCATTTGGTTGGCACAGGACTGGAAGTTTTGCATTATTAGTCCCATTTCCAAGATATATATATATACACACACACATACATATACACACATAGAGAAGAAATCTTAAAAATCTTTCACTCTTAAAAAAAAAACCCAAAACTCCAAGTAACAGACTTTACTCACCTACTTCCACCCTGCTGAGTGTGTGTGTGTGTGTGTGTGTGTGTGTGTGTGTGTGTTCATGCCATCTGACTTAGAGTGCAACATTTTAAAGAGATGAAAGTTGGTAAGGCAATACTGGTTTTTATTATATTTACAATGAAATGACAAGATCGGAAAGTTAAACTTTTGCAAGTCATACAGCTAATTCAACTTGATATTTGAGCCATATTGCTTCTTACCCTTTGTAAAAGGAATATTCTTCTAACTGGTTTCTATTATCTATTTTTTATAGTTTCCCAGCTTTCTTGAGAACTAGGGTTTTGGTAATATTGTGGAGTGCAAGGTATTGTTATACTACATGCTTTCTTCACATAGCAGCTTGTTTTCTGGGCTGTGTGTGTGTGTTTTTCAACTAGGTGATCTGTACTGCAGCCTTGGGACCTTCACATAGCGTCTTGAAAATTTACCCATTTTCTATATAATACAATTTTCCCTTGCAATAGGGTTTATTGTTCTGTCGGGGCTAATATAAGTTGTTCTTGATACAACTTTAATGCGTCTCCATCAAGAAAGATCTTAGTATTCAGCTGCCCGGGTGTGAAGAGTAACTGTGTTATCTATTTCTCAGTCAGAGGTTTAATAGGGAATTTATCTGATTTCCATTTACTGTGATATATCACTTATTCTGCTTTTTAATTTTATAAAACTATGTATAATTTGTTTTTATATTTCCTTTGATATCTTATGCTATATAGTTTTTCTTTTTTATTTATGCTTTTTAATATTTAGGGAACATATTTTTAATTATTTCAGCATTAACTGTTGTAATGTTAAATTATGATCACACATTCCTATACACCTACTTCTGTATCTTTGCTTATTGATGTTGTTTTAACTTTAAATGAAAAGAAGTTATATGGCTGAAATTACTTGATCTCCAGTTTATCAGTTTTATGGGTAAACATGCTACTCTAGGCAAACTGAGACTAACAGCCTACTCTTAACTGGCATAATCGACACCAACAGAATTAATTTTCAGAAAGACCTCTTAAAACACACTTTTCAAGTTTTCCTGAATATTTTAATTTCTTTTAGGCTCAGACTTAAAAGTAGACAGCTTTTAATTGAACTGATTTCTAAATGATAGATTCTTTTCTAAATATGGTTAATAAACTCTAAGCTAATAGCAGAATTTTATAATAAAACATTGACTGTTATGTTCTTTTAGTAATTAATTCACATTCTGATTCTTTAAGTACTTAAAAGTGCATATTCACCTTTTTGAAAGTAACCATCAGGTGGACCATTTAGCACATCGTGACATTAATGTATTAAATATTATACATAGCATATGCCAGGAAGAGATTTATAATAAAATAGTATCACCATGAAGACATGGACTGTGTATTGCACTGAACTCCATGAAAGTAGTTAAATATAGAGAATTGAAATTGGCTATAAGTTCGAAGTTACATATATACATATGAGTGTGTATATGTATATACACACATGCACACACATATGTACTATATATTTAGAGCAAGAGGCTCTGTAGACATTTTAGAACAATATAATCATATAATAATAGTAGACAGTTGCTCAAAAGACTGTATTATTTGCATTATAAAGGGACAAACAACCTGCTCAAGAAAGTGAGTCTCAACCAGAGTCAGAGGAACATCCTCAGGTTTGAAGGGTAGTGTTACTATCAAATCTTGAAACTTCTCACTCTCTTTTCAACTATGCCCTTATGCCATTTGCTTTCCCAGGAATAGATAATAAGCGTCAAGTGTATTTCTCTCTATAATATAGAGAGTCCATGTGTGAGTGTGTGTGTATATGTGTGAGAGAAAGTGGGATCCTGCGTTTTGAATTAAAAAAACTCCACAACTCTGCAAAGAAAAGGTGACTCATAATTCTGATATTTTCTCCGGATGTTTAACTCCTCGCCATGCTGCTCTTGATGTGGGCAGTGGTGGAAAGCTGACATTTTGTATTGAAGGATACTTGCACTTCCTCCTACTTCTTTCCATAATTTCATAGCTCTGCTTAGATCTTTTCTCTCAACAGCATTATAGTCTGCTCTCTGAATGTAGCTTCTCCTCTGCGAAAGTCACAATGCTCTTTTTTTTTTTTTTTTTTGTGGACAGAAGTTCAGCTTTCAAGGTACTCAAAAAAAAATACACAAAAATATTTGTCATGCCTCATGGACATGGACTATACACTAGTGGTTACAAGAGGGTAGGGGATGGTGGACGAGGGGGTAGATAGACTGTTAAAGGGGATCAAATATAGCCGGATAGGGGGAGGGTGAAGTGGGGGAACGAGGATCAAATATATGGTAGCTGAAGGAAACTGGACTTTGGGTGGTAAACACACAATATACAGATGTCAAATTATAAGGTACGCCTGAAAATTATATAATGGTATTAACCAATGTTACTCCAATAAAGTTAATAAAAATATATATATATATATATCTGTCATGCTAAGTTAAGTGGAATAAGTTCAATTCTATCCAGGAAGCCCAATGGAAAAAAATATTGCTGGAGCAGTAAAGATGCATGGGTATTTTTGATCTTAAAAACTGGGTAAGATTTCAAGCAAAGAGACACATAATGGATATGCAAAGAAGTGGAAATGCTAATTGGAGACAAATCCCTGATGGCTGTTTTGCAGAGTCCAATTTGTATGATACCGAGGGAATGTGAAGAGGAGTAGTTATGGGAGAATAGACTAGAAAATTAAGGCAGGTCCATATTGTTTTCCTGGAACCAGTCTTTCTCAACTGCAGTTGCACAAGAGAATTAAGCCTGATTATTTTCTTAGTCATCCCAAAGTTACTACATAGCTATCACCCATCTAGATGCACAGGAGAGATGTTAATTCATTAGATGCTATGGGTGCCCAGGGCCTTTGTATTTAATTCTTTCTGGGAACTCTGATTGAGCAAGGCTGATATAGACTAGACTCTAGATAATGAAGAACCATGGAAAATATGTGAGTTAAATTGTGACATGGTACAGCTATGTTTTGGGAAAGCTTAACTGACAACGGTGTTCAGAATAGTTTGAGGAATGTGAAACTAAAGATTACTCGTGCTTTTGAAACATGAAAAATAATATAGACAGTGAAAAATAGTAATCAAGAAGATGATGGATGTGTAAAATTTATTAATTTATTCATTTAAAGCAAATATGCATTAGGTATCTATTGAATGTCAAGTATTGTGGCTAGTAAGATGCACATTACCACCTAACGGGAAGATAGTACCTGATGGGAAGTCAGACATTAAGCAAATAAGCACTACTCCATATAAACTTTTAACAGAGATCAATGTGATAAAGGGAAGTTTCTCAGTGCAAGTAACGGTGATGTGAAGCAAGGCTTATGCTCTTGGAAGAGTACATAACACTATGATAGAATGAAGCTTTTTTGTATATGGCGAGTTTGGGATTTATTTTATTATTAGTGAAAGACTAGTAGATATTTTAAATCAGGAGCTAAAATTATGATAGCAATCTCCCACCTCTTCTTCCTGATCATGGGATCTTTATTTTACTGGTGGTAGGGTTACATTATAGTCACTATAAATTATAATCGCATAGCCTATGTCCATGAACATTAAAAGACACTGCTTTGTTCTATTCCAGTTTTCACTGAAGAATACTTTTGTGAAAATTGTAGTGATTCTTGCATAAGGGTATAATCACAAGTACGAACAGGATTTTTCCTCTTCGTAGGTGGTAACTGCATGATCAATACACTTTACTCTGTCTACATTCTGTTGTTCACTATAAAACAAGCTCTCCTCAGAAATGGCTAAGTGAGTTTTCCCAAGTTGACAAGCAAAACTACTGCTGTATCTCAAATAAAAATAAATGAATAGAAGCAAAAACAAAAGAAACATAATTAAAAAATGTTTAAATGGTTTTTATGAATCTGTTATTGAAGATATTGTCAGGAGTGTTACTCCTTTTCCAATACATTTAGGTCGTATGTGAGCATTTCCATTAAACTTCAGTGCCAAGATAAAAGTCACACTAAGGAACTTTTGTGCTTTCTCAGTTTTAAAATTGAGACTCCTATCCTGACTTCAAAGAAGTTAAGGAAATTTTGATGATAAAGCATAATTAGTTACACTTGCTCACTCGTATTAGAGGTCCTAATTTTCTTCTCTTTAATTTATCATGTTGTATCCATGTCTCATTCAGTTTGCTACTTCAAATAGAGAAATTCTGAGTTAACAAGTCATTATGATTAGTCAGAACTTTCCCATTTCTTAGTATCTAGTTACTTGAGTCTCTATATGACACTCTAATCTGGCACTGTGTGGGTTAAGCAAAGATGACAGCCTTGCCTGAGCCGACTAGAGCATGAACAAGCTTTATGGGAATGAAATTCATTATGAAGAACAATGAGTATTCCAATCTCATTCTTGCAGTTCGTATTTTCTATTAAAACACAAATGTCTTCTGGGAAGAATCAGCAAAGCAGACTTGGAGTTCTTGAAAATGTGAAAGTCAAGCTAAAAATGTGTAGGTACATCTATATCTCAGGATGGGAAATAAACCATAATTTTAGTTTTTATGTTTCTAAGTATTGTGAAATAAGTGTCCATAAAAGTCTAGACTAATGTGGAGGGATTTAGAAAAACAAATGGCTGAGCTGCTTTCAGTAAATCCCATTTAAAGGGATAAAACTGCTGAAAAAGTGTAAACAAAAATCTGTAAAAGATTAAGATTTATTTGGGACTGTGTGATTTAATTAGATCCAAACACATGAAAGCTGTGTTATCCAATATGGTAGCTAATAGCCAACTATATCTAATTGTTGCTCAGATTTTCTCTGAGACTATAATCTTTTTTTGATTTAAAACATTGCCTTATATCTCTCTTGCCCATACACTACACTGTCTGCCTCAGCTGTCTCCCTGACCAGCTGCCAGCAGAGAGCAAGGCATAAAATCAGAATCTCAGGGAGGGAAACAACCTAAGGCTTACATTTTCTGGTCCCATACTTTCCCTTAAAGAAAACCCTTGAGTTCTAGACTAATTGACTCCATCCTTAGGCAAATGTAAAGTTTTCTTTTTACTAAGTTAGAATCAGATTGGTAGCCGTCAAGAATATTCCCAATTTTATACCTTCCAGAGCCATCATAGGATATGTCTAATCCTTCTTCTGTCCAATATTTCTTTAAATAGTTAATACAAATACTGTAAAACCAGGTAAAATATCATTTTTTTAGTGCTACATAGGGAGACATTACTGGACACTGCCCTTATACATGACCAGTCATTGCCTTAACAATGATAATGTAACCAACAAGGTTAATGAATATGGGTAACCGAAAGGTAATTACTACCATTTTCAAAGTGTGCCTGTTGACAGGGGAGCTGTGATCTTAGTTAAGGGACCCAACCTGATCCAGATTCAGATATGACAATAAATCCTGTGTTCTTTTACTATTCTACATTCCATTACATAAATTGCAGACACATGTCTTATTATCAACTGTATTATTCTGGGTAAATTGCACTATTTTTCAAACTCAATGTTTGTCCTTTTAAAACAGTTATCTTTGGATTGTAGAAATAACCAATACGATCCTTCCTGGAGGGTGTACTTTTGAGGAAATTGTTTTATTGTATTTTTATTTTTTAAAATTTATTTTTCAATTATAGTTGATATATTGTATTAATTTCAGGTATACAGCATAGTGATTAGATATTTATATACCTTACAAAGTGATCCCCCTAATATGTCTGGTAACCATACGGAGTTATATAATATTACTGACTATATTTCCTATGCTGTACTCTATATCCTCATGACTATTTTGTAACTATAAATTTGTATTTCTTAATCCTCTTCCTACTTCAGTCATCCTCCCCTAAATCCAGGAACCACCAAAATGTTCTATCTGCGAGCTTGATTCTCTTTTGTTTGTTTATCCTGTTCTTTAGATTCCATTTATAAATGAAATCGTATAACATTTGTCTTTCTCTGTCTGATTTAGTCCTTTCAGCACAATATCCACTAGGTTCATTCATGTTGTTGCAGATGGCAAATTTCATTCTTTTTTAATGGCCAAGTCATATTCCATTGTACGTATGTACCTCCTTTTCTTCATCCACTTACCCACTGATGGACATACAGTTTGCCTCCCTGTCTTGGCTATTGTAAATAATGCTGCAGTGAACATATGGATGCACATATTCCTTTGAAGTAGTGGGGTTTTTTTTTGTTTGTTTGTTTGTTTTTGGCTAAATACCCAGAAGTGAGATTACTGAGTCCTTCTTTGTCATTTGTTATAGCCTTTGTTTTAAAGTCTGTTTTGTCTGGTGTAAATATGCTACCCCAGCTTTTTTGTTTGTTTCCATTTTTATGAAGTATCTTTTACTATTCCTTTACTTTCAGTCTGTGTGTGTCTTTTGATCTGAAGTGAGTCTCTTGTTGACAGCATGTGTAAGGGTCTTGTTTTCTTATCCATTCATATACCCTGTGTCCTTTAATGGGAGCACTTAATTCATTATGTTTCAAGTAATTGTTGATGGATATGTAGTTACTGCTGTTATATTATTCATATTTATTCATATTTTTTACCTTTTCCTCTTCTTGTTAAAGAAGTCCCTTTAACATTTCTTGTAATACTGGTTTGGTGGTGATGAATTTTAGCTTTTCCTGGGCTGGAAAGCTCTTTATCTGTCCTTCGCTTTTAAATGATAGCTTTACTGGGTAATATAGTCTTGGTCATAGGTCCTTGCTTTTAGTCACTTTGAACATTTTGTGCCAGTCCTTCTGGTCTGCAAAGTTTCTATTGAGAAATCAGCAGACACTCTTATGTGAGTTCCCTTGTAGGTAACTAACTGCTTTTCTCTTGCTGCTTTTAAGATTCTCTTTCTCTTTAACCTTTGGCGTTCTAATTATGATGTGCCTTGATGTGGGCCTGTTTGGGTTCATCTTGTTTGGGACTCTGCACTTCCTGGGCTTGTATGTCTATTTTCTTTGTCAGTTTATGGAGGCTTTTCATCATTATTTTTTCAAATACGTTTTCAATTCTTTGCTCTCTCCCCTCTTCTGGTATCTCTACAGTGCGAATGTTGGCACGCTTGATGTTGTCTCAGATACCCCTTAAAACAACCCCATTTTCTTTTTTTTCTCCTTTTTGCTGTTCTAACTGGGTGTTTTCTGCTTCCTTTTCTTCTAAATCAGGGGTCCCCAGCCCCCAAGACCTCTCTTTGGCCTGTTAGGAACCAGGCCACACAACAGGAAGTTGGGCCTTGGTGCCTGCCCAGTCTGCCCTTTGGGTGTGTCTTTTGTGGAGGTGGTTGGGTGGTGCTCTGGTGTGGTCTGAAGCTGGGCACCGGATGTGTTGGTTCTGGGGCCTTTTTGGTGTGGGGCTCTAGTGCAAGCCAAGTTCAGCTGCTGTCTGTGCCCTGCCTAAGGCCACTTTGTATGAACTACAAAGTGACCTGCAGATCATTGCCACTTATGCTGGGCTGGGAGGTGACTGGAAGAGGCTCAGCTATGAACTGAGGCTGGCTGCTGCTAGTGCCAGATTTGAAGTATGGGGCACTTTGAGGTCAGATTCTGCTTGTTTGGAGTTTGTGAACTTTGGGGAGATTTTAAGAAAGTCTGCATCATGAACCTAGGCAGGGCATGTGTATGGAAAAGTCCCTAGAAGTGGCTTGGGTGGGCCTGCATTTGTTTGGGGCGAGGTTTCAGAGAATCACCAGGGCTGGGTGAAGGGTGTTAGCCTGATGAAACTCAAATATGGTAGCCACCTGCGTCTGCATGCTGGGTGAGGGGAGAGCTCAGCAAAGAAACGATGGTTTCTGCTAGCACGTCTATCTAGCAGTTGCCCCTCCATTGCTTACCCTGAAGCCATACCTATTTTTGAACAAGCTGTCATATGCTTCACAATTCAATTTCTCCCCATATGTCTCTGGTGCCTTTTTAGCGGCTACCCCAGCACTGAGCTCGGAGAAAGTAAGTCCATAAGCAAGTAAATCTGTTTGTGGGCCCTTTAAGAGGAGCCCCTAGGGCTCCAGCAGCCTTCCTTTTCACTCAACCACAATCTCTGCTTGTTTTCACAGCCCGAAGTTATGGGGCACTGGAGCACTGGGCATGGGACCTGATGTGGGGCTGGGACCCCTTGGTCCTCAGGGTGACCACTGCAGCCAAGTTAGCCCTCCCAATTTTTAACTGCCACATATGGGTGTGGGACCAGCCCATTCTGCATCTCCGCCCCTTCTACCAGTCTCAAGGTGGCTTCTTCTTAATATTCTTAATTAAGAACTTCTATTCAGCTAGACTTCAGGTGATTCTCAATGATGACTGGTAGTTTATTTGAAATTTCGATGTAGTTGTGAGAGGAGGCAAGCACATTTACCTACTCCTCCAACTTCACTGGAACTCCTGAATATATCTTTTTGAATAGTGTTTTGGATTTCTTTGGATAAATACACAGAAGTGGAATTGGTGGGTATAGTTTTGAAGAATCTCCATACTGTTTTCCATAGTGATTGCATTAATTTACAATCCCACAAACAGCGCACAAGGGTTCTTGGGGAAAGTATTTTAAATCAAGATTAAAGGCAGATTGCTAAAAGAAGCAGGCTCCTCTAAGACTTAACATGAGTCAGAGTGAGAAATTACCTTGTCAACAGCTCATGAAAGGATGCACTAAGCCATCTCCATGTTCGTCAAATCTTCAGTTGAGTCCAAGGGATATTT
This sequence comes from Rousettus aegyptiacus, assembly GCF_014176215.1. Lineage (NCBI taxonomy): Eukaryota > Metazoa > Chordata > Mammalia > Chiroptera > Pteropodidae > Rousettus > Rousettus aegyptiacus. The sequence goes on from NW_023416289.1 coordinate 20,329,497, forward strand.
AATTATAAAGTTCTAAGACTATATATTTCTATGGTTCAACAACTGTTGGATGATAGAGATTAAGAGCATATCAAATATATGTATATATATGCATGATACATACATGTATGTATGATATACATGATATAATCAACACAAGATATATATATATGTGATATTTATACATAAGTATACATAATATTTTTACCAAAAGAAGTACAAATTTATAGTAATAAATAAAAATGTAGAAATATTTAAAAATAAATTTAGTATTACCTTTTCAGTGCCCACCCTGTTCCCTGCTCTTCACACACACAGCTTTTTGGAGAATGTTCATCCAAACATTTCTCTACGATTATGTATTCTTTTATTTTTTTTTGTCTTTTATTTATTTTTTCTCTTTTAACAAATGTTTAAAGTCTGAAATTGCTAGAACTAATTTCTAAAATATATGACAGCTTGCTCAAAAATAGATACCCTTTAAATTTATAGATATTGCAAGATTATATTGCAAAAAAGTTTTAAAATCCACACTTTCAAAACAATGGTGGACATGCTTTTTCTTCCCAAATTCTGTCGCAGGATACCATAAAATTTTAAAACCTTGGCTAATCTGATAAGTGAAAAAGTATATCTCATTCATGATGCAATGTGGATGCTTAATGATGGTGAAAATCTTTTTGTATTTAATGACCATTGGTATGTCCTTCTTTGTGGCTTTCCTCCTAATATTCATCATTTTATATATACATATATATAATATATAATATATATTATATATATTTTAGAATTTTTTAAAATTTATTTTAATTAGTTTCAAGTATATAGTACATTGGTTAGACATCTGTATGGTTCATAAAATCATCATTACATTTTTTGTTGTTTTTTAGTTAACTCATTAATTAGAAGAACTTTGTGTATATTAGAAATACTATCTTTTTATTTGTCATGTTCATTCTAAATGCTTTTCCCAGTGTATTGTTTATCCTTTGATTCGATTTATAGAGGTTTTGGCAATTATTTTACATTACATAATAGGATCATCTTAAGAAGATTCCCTCAGTATGTGTGATGCCTAATTTTATTTGCCAACTTGACAGGGCTAAGAATGATCAAATAACTCATGAAACATTTCTTTAGATGTGTCTGTGAGAGTGTCTGCAGACATAGCATTTGAATTCATAGACTGAGTAAAGATTACCTTAACCATTGTGAGTGGGCATCATCCAATCTGTTGAGGTGCTGAATAGAAGGCAGAAGACAGAAAGGCAGAAGAAGTGCAAATTTGCTCTCTCTACTTGAGCTGAGACATCCATATTCTCCTGCCTTTGGACTTTCTTGGGTGTTTGGACACAGACTGGGACATACACCAACAGTCCCCTGATTCTTAGGTCTTTAGAATTGGACTGAATTATCACTAATGGCTTTCCTAATTCTCTAGCTTACAGATAGCAGATTGTGGGATTTCCCAGCCTTCATAACTGTATGAAGAATTGCCTGTAATCCCAATCTTCTCTCTTTCTCTGTATCTCTATCTCTCTCTCTATCTCCTTCTCTCCCTGTCTTTCTCTGTTTTCTGGAGAACCCTGACTAATGCAGCATGTTACATAATTTTTCTCCAGAAAAATTTTCATAATTTGTGCCAAAAAATTTATTTTTATGCTTTATGTGAGATTGGGGTTAAGTTTTGTTTAATATCATTAGCAAAAATACACTAGCTTTATATGATGAATTGAAACTATTTCCATATTTTCCTATGACCTAGAAAGAAATAGTAAAATATTATTTAAAATTAGGTAGGACTTAAAATAAGGCAGAACTCAACTATAAAACAATTTGAAGTGGAGCTATATTAAAGGTAGTAGTTTAATTAATGGATCATTCTATGATCGTCAGTTGAAATTATTTGTCTCTTAGATCAGATTTCATAGTTTTCCTCAAGATTTTAATTGATAAATCGCAGTTCTTAAATCTAAATTCATTCTGAGATTTTATATTTTTCATAAACCTAACTTTATTTATCTTCAATTTCTCTTTTTTAAAAAAGTAATAAATGGTAATGAAAAGAGGGCCTGGATGCAGATATTGTGATAAAAAGATTATCTATGCATTTCTTAAACCTAGTCATAGTTATATATCTCTTTAACTGTATACCTTTAATGTATCATATTCTCTTCTACTGTGGCAAATGAGCTAGTAATGTAAGGCATGGTAGTTCTCATGTGGATTCAGAGGGAATGAGCTGGGTAGACTCTAGCCCTTCTTCTGTGGTTTGGGGAGGATTCCTCTCTGCTCTCTTTCTCCAAGGGGTTGGCTGCCATTGCCAGATACAGTCCTTGGCCAAAAGTGCTGCTTCCTTCCATCAGGGACCATTAGTGTTCACACAATTAAGTAGATGTTCTAAGCATCACAAAAAGTAGTTGAACATGTGCTGCCTAACCTCCAGAGATCTCAAGGCTTCAGCCACTTGGGACCACTCAACAGCTCTCTAAGATTGTTGAGAGACAGACTTTATTGTCTACTCTAGATCCTTTGGAGAAGAAAGCCATGCCTTGATTCCTTTTCTTGGAAATCTCAGCAGGATTTTCTGATGCACTCTTCATAGTTTACTAGCAGCCTGCTTGCCTGGATCCATCACCTTCTCTAGAAAAGGTGTTGGGGACGAGAGGAGAGCAGTGATATGTGACTAGCATGCCATTTCCCAGAATCTCACAGAAATGACTTCAATATTTAGAAATATCTTTGTAAGATGAATGTTTTGTGGTGGGCTTTTTTCTTTATATCCTTTAATACACTTTGGAATCAAATGCAACCAAATTTTAAGTGTTCGTCTCTTAAAAGTATGTAATAACATGAATAGAAAAAAGTGGACATATCTTCTGCAAGGAATTTTATAATATTAAGGGTGACCTGCTTGAATTTCAATTTCTTAATAAGCAAACTCATGTTTTGTTCTTCTGCTACATGTCTAAATATAATCATATGAGTATTTTTCTGCTCTTCTGGATGCAGATTGCCCTGTACATAACATCTCTTCAACTGAGGCTCCCCATGTGTTCTATCACCCTCTTGCAGAAATGCTTCTCGTTTTTCTCAGGCATTGTTGCTATGGTCTAGACTGTCATTTCCTAAGCGCCATCTGTAAACTGATATTTTGTGGGAATTTGTATGGATTCCAAGTAAGAATTCAGCTCAACAGGCCAGCATATTTAGTTTTTAGGAGAAAAGAAAGTAATCGATCAATTTCTATTCTAGTCCACTCTCCTTTTCCACCCACTTTTTCTCATTCTACCCTCACATGAAGATATTCTTGTAGCTTTGAAATGGAATTAAATTTCCAGGCTGTACAATTAAATTTCAGTCAAAAATTCCACTTACCAGAATGCTCACAATACTAATAGTGTTGTTAGAAATTAGACACTTGATTAAAAGGCGGCACATTTGTCTATATCTTTAATGTGCATTCCTAATGAGTCTTAGCAGGAGGCTGATTCACATGAAAATGCACAATTAGCTCATCCAAGTTTAATATACCATTATCTGCATCCAGGCCTTTTCTTCATTACCATTTGAATGCTCTGTTTTCTTTGGAGTTTTGTGCAGGAAACAAATCCCTATATATGGCACAAGCTCTAGACTCTGATTTGTCTGCATTTGCCCTTTAGACAAAAGGCCAAAACAACATGCTCTGTGGTGCATTAATTTTCAATCTCTGGCTATTTTTGAAATTATAATGCAGCACGTTGCCTTTTCTAAGGGGCTTAGTCAGTATACAATGTAGAAGTCGATAAAGCCAAGGGATTTGTTGTTCTGAGTGGTGGCACACCGTCTTTCCACCAGATAAAAGGGGCTGCTTTAAATTGCTGGTGCAACCCAGTGAAATAAAATATTACTTGAAAACATTTCATTACTATACTGAGCCTACATTACTATTGGTCTTTGGAGTCTGAGACAACCAGTTGCCTAAAATAAAGATTTCATTTAATTCTTATCAAGGTTATCATTTGGCCTTTTATTAATTTTCAGTGTTTCTGGCATGACACATTCTCACAGTTATGTAAGTTTCCCTGGTGTTCAGAATTCTATTTAATCTGGAGCAAATGAAATTAATAACATTAAAAATTTAATGGAGAAATAATAATATTTTTACAAATAGTTTTGTGACATGTGATAGCCATATGTAGAAGAATGAATTTGTACCCCTACTTTATACCAAACACTAAAATTACATCAAAATAGTTCATAGATCTTCTATAAAATAAACTTAAGGAAGTGAAATAGTTGTACACTGAAAACTATAAAACACTGATGAACAAAATTAAAGTGGACATAAATAAATCGAAATATGTTTAATGTTCATGGTTTGGAAGACAGTATTGTTAAAATGTCCATACTATTCAATGTGATCTGCATAATCAATGCAATACCTATCAAAGTCTCAATGATATTTTTACAGAAATAGAAAACACAATCCTAAAATTCATATGGATCCACAAAATACCCAGAATACCCTAAGCAACCTTAAGATAGAAGAACAAAGCTGAAGTCATCATACTTTCTTATTGTGAAGCTACAATAATTAATATAATATGCTACTGGTATAAAAAAGACATCTAGAACAATGGAAAAGAATAGAGAATAAACCTACACATATACAGCCAACCTACCTTCCCCAGCAGTGCCAAAAAATACAAAGTGGGGAAAGAGAAAGAATAATATCAATAAATGGTGTTGAGAAAACTGAATATCCACATGTAGGAAAATAAAATCAAACTCTTATGCCACAAACAACAATCAACTCAAATTAAATTAAAGATTTAAACGTTAAGATGTGAAACTCTAAAAGCCCTAGAAGAAAACAGAGGAAAACCTTCATGACACTGATCTTAGTAGTGGTTTCTTGGATGTGACACCAAAAGCATGAGCAACAAAGCATGAATAGACAAGTGGGACTACGTCAAATGAAGAAGTTTCTGCACAGCAAAGGAAACAATCGACAGAGAAAAGGCATCCTATATAATGGTAGAAAATATTTGCAAACAATTTATCTGGTAATTGGTTAATCTCCAAAATATATCAGAAACTTCTAGAACTTAGTAGCAAAAAATTAAATAACCCATTTACAAAATAGGCTAAGGACTTGAATAGATACTTTGCCAAAGAAGACATACAGATGGCCAATGGGTATATGAAAAGATGCCCAACATTTCTAATCATCAAGGAAATGCAAAACAAAAAATAAGATACTACCTCATATCTGTTAATATGGCCATTATAACCCCACCCACCCACACCCACCCACCCCAAAACCACAAAACAAAAAAGATATCAAGTATTGGTAAAAATGTGTACCATTGGTAGGAATGCAAAATTGTGCTGTCACTATGAAAAATACTGTGGAGATTCCTCAAAAAATTAAAAATAATTGCCATTGATCTAGCATTTCTACTTCTAGGTATATATCCAATAGGTTTGAAATCAGGATCTCAATGAGATACCTGAACTCCCATGATCATTTCAGCATTATTCACAGTAGTCAATGGAAGCAACCTAAAAATATCCATTGATGGATGAATGAATAAGTATAATGTGGTATAAACATACAATGGAATACTCTTCAGCCTTAAGAAAAAAGAAATCCTGCTATATGAGATAATATGGATGAACTTTGAGAACATTACACTAAGTGAAATAAGCAAGTCATAGGAGCACAAATACTGCATGACTCAACTTATGTGAGTTATCTAACATAGTCAAGATGATAGAAAAAGAGAGGATGGTGGTTGCCAGAGGCTGCTGGAAGGAGGAAACGAATTGCTGTTCAACAGGTGCAGTTTCAGTTATGCAACATGAATATGTTCTCAAGAACTTTAAAACATTGTGCTTATAATTAATACTCAATTGTGCACTTAAAATTTGTTAAGATGGAACAGAATTGAGAGCTCAGATCTACACGTATGATTTATGACAGGAACCAAGAGCAGACAATGGAGAAGGACTGTTCCTTCAATAAATTGTTTTGGGAAAACTAGACCACTGTCTTATAGCATTCACAAAAATGAACACAAGATGGATTAAAGACTTGACTGCAACATATGAAATCATAAAATTCCTAAAAGAAAGCAGTCAGCAATCTCCTTGATAATAGTCTTAGTAATATGGAAAGCAAGCAAAAGCAACAATAAATAGGACTACATCAAACCAAAAAACTTCTGCACAGTGAAGGGAATAAAAAAAAGGCAACCTATTAAATGGGAGGAAATATTTGCAAACATAGATCTAATAAGGGGTTAATTTGTAGACAACTCATACAACTCAGCAACAACAACAACAAAACCCGATTAAAAATGGGTAGAGGATCTGAATAGACATTTTCCCAAAAAAGACATACAGATGGCCAATAGGCACATGAAAAAGTGTTCAACATCATTAATTATTAGGGAAATGCAAATCAAAACCACAATGAGATATCACACCTGTTAGACTGGCTATTATTGAAAAAAACAAGAAATAATAAGTATTGGAGAGGACATGGAGCAAAAAGAACCCTCAAACACTGTCAGTGAGATTATAAATTGGTGCAGCCATGATGGAAGACAGTTTGGAGTTTCCTCAAAAAATTAGAACTATCACATGATCCAGCTATTCCACTTCCAGGTATTTACCTGAAGAATATGAAAACACTAATTCAAAAAGATATATGTACCCTGTGTTTATTGCAGCAGCATTTACAATAGCTGAAATATGGAAGCAACCTAAGTGTCCATTCATAGATGAATGGATAAAGATGTGGAATATATATACAATAGAATACTACACAGCCATGAAAAAGAACACAATCTTTCCATTTGTTACAACGTGGTTAGAACTTAAGGAAGTGAAATAGTTGTACACTGAAAACTATAAAACACTGATGAACAAAATTAAAGTGGACATAAATAAATCGAAATATGTTTAATGTTCATGGTTTGGAAGACAGTATTGTTAAAATGTCCATACTAATGGACATTTTAACAATAATGGTAAGTGAAGTAGGTCAGAAAGAGAAAGACAAATACCATATGATTTTAGTCATATGTGGAATAATTAAAAACAAATGAACAAACAAAATAAAACAAAAACTCATAGATACGGAAAACAGATTGGTGGTTACTAAAGCGGAAAAGGGCTTAGGGTGACTGGAAGGGGTCAATTGTAGGGTGATGAGCAGTAATTAGGCTTTTGGGTTTGTTCACTTTATAATGTACATATTTTGAATTATAATTTACCCTTGAAACATATAATAATAAAAAAGGATGCTAGGATCATTAAAATTAAAAAAAAATTGTTAAAATTGTTAAAAGGGTATATATCTCATGTTAGGTGTTTTTACCACAATAAAAAAAGAGAAAAAACACACATTAGGGACCAATCCTCCATGATCAAGTTAATTAAACTACAAACCTGAGAATACTTCTAAAAATGTTAGAACATTCTAAAAGGAGTTATAAAATAAATTAATTGAAACATTAAAATAGCAAGAAATACAAACTTCACATAAATACATGTTTATATACACATTAGTGTACTTCCAAATAAGCAGAGAAATGTAGTGTAAAGGACTTCTAATAAAATATGGGTTACAATTCGTACTTAGAATTGTGTGTTTTTTTGTTTGCCTTAATGAGGCAACATGACTTGAGAGTTTGGAATGTGCTTTTATTTTGGATGTGAAATGATAAGCCTCTAGCAAACATCAGCAAATAATTACTGTGTAAATGATCAAATGGAAGGCTATTTAATTTAATCACCTAAAGGTTTTAAAACCACTTCCATCCCTATCATAAATCCTCTCCCTCTCTCAAATTTTCATTCTTACTTCTCAAACTCTGACCATCTATGTATCATCTGAGTCCATGAGGAACATTTTTAAACAATAAAAAAAATGTCTCTCATATATGTTGAGATGTAAGGGATTAATATTATAAAAATATGTTTTATTTTTGATACAGTAACTAATAGCAATAACAACAACAATGACCCAGGATCTTGACTGGCTGACTGACTGTCAGGGAACCAGCTAGGGGTTTATTTATCAGACTCCTAAATGAGGATATTTACAATTGTTTGGAAAAAGCCCTTTGGAAGCAGTGTCTGTAGTCTAGTGAGTGTGACTTTAGGAAAGACTGCTTAGTAGGTTTAATTACTTTCCTTGATCAAAATATGAGGTGATTTTACTTTTATGATCAAGCATTACTTAAATTAGCTTCATTTATTTTATAAGGGTTAATAACGATGCCAAATAATTTTTAATTTCCTTTCTAATTATACATATTATTGTCAACAGACATAATATTCAAGATCTAATCTAGAATAATAATAGGGTAATATTTTGTCTGTATTCATTTAAAAATAGCACCCTCTAGATACAGTCATTTTCTTTGTTTAACATTTCCTCTCTCTATGACATTAGTAAAAAAACCTCACTTATACCAGAATTAAATAAATATTTGATTAAAAAGGAAAGGCAGGATGTAAGGTGGGAGGAGAAGCTGTCTCTAATAAAAGCCCCTTGCAAGTCTATCTCAGAACTGAGCTATTAGTGGAAGCAGCTGGAGAGAACTTAGTGGAGAGACAGTTGCCACAGCTGAACACATAAAAGAAGCAAGTAAAAGTCTTGTCTGTTTAACTTATCTTGAAAAACCCATGCGTCTGAACTGTGGATATGTCTGCTGCCTCCAATGCATCAATTAACTACAGAAGGAGCTCAATGGGAAGGGTTTATTGTGTCCCTTTTGTTCTTTGGTCTCTTAGATGAACAATACCAGGCCCACTAGCTAGATGAGACAGCCAGTTTCCAAGATCAAAGAAATAGGGTTCCAACTGAGAGCTATTCTACAGATGAATTCAAGGATGCTGAAGTTTCAAGTGAATACGACCATAGAATATCTAGAGTGGGAATACCAAACAGAAACTGTGAATGTGTGTTGAAAGAGTCAGCGATTCGGTTTGTGTCTTGGGATCCCTGCAATATGCCTCTGGCTGCCATTACTGGGATGTAAACATGGGACAAAGCAAAGTTGGACCTGGGAGTTTGCCAAGAATCTGCTCACTGACAGAGATCCAACTGTCTACAGAGCTTGAATTTTAGACCTTAAGTTTGAGACAAGAAAGTTACTTCTCTGCCAGCACTGAGTTGTGAACTACCCTCTAGGTGAACACCCCGATATTCTGAGTAGGAATTTTCCTGGGCATGGACTTTAGATAATTTCTATTGTGAAATTAGTGATGGAACCCTTATCTTTACATTTACCAAAATTTTAGTTTCTGATCAACTGTACCCATTCTTTTCTTCTTTGAATCCCTGTAATGATGATCAAAACTTCTTGAGTATCTATCTGTCTTGCAATAAATCTCAATATTCCACTCCTCCTTCATAACCAAACATAGACTAATAACCCTGAGATAACAAAAAATTTTTATGGTAATTGTCTTTGTGCTCATAGTTTGATCTTTTCCATTCATTGCACTTATTAAGCTAAGTATTTGTAAAAAAATATGGAATATTTATGATTCATGAACAGATTAATTAGAACATAAATTATATTTTATATATAAATATAGTGAAAAATACCATTGTAATAAAATAAAAACACACCAAGTACTAGAATAAATCTACTAAAGCATATACACAACATCTAAAAGAAAATTATAAACCATTTTTGAGAGTAATTAAAGAAAATGAAATAAGTAATGAAATATACCATGGCAAAAGATTGGAAGATTCAATATTATTAAATGGTATTACCCCCAATTATTTATAGATTAAATCAACCCATCCTCAAAATTATTGCTAGAATTCAACAAGTTGATTTTAAAATATAGCCAGATCAAAGAACCATGAAGAGCCTAAGAGCCTTGAAGACGAACAAAGTTGGAAAGATTATTCTATCAACTGACAGTTGTCATGATAAAGCTACTCTACATTGTACAGTCTGATATTGGTGATAGTATAGACTGTTAGATCACTGGGCTAAAATAGAGTCCAAAAGTAAACCCACCCTATATAGACTATAGATATAGTTTTACTCTTTGTAGTGACAGAGGAAATTCTTTTCAAAAGATCGTGCTGGGTCAATTGGATGCCCAAATGGAAAAAAAAACTGATCCTATATCACATCGTAATCCAAAAGCAATTTTAGATAGATCATAGATCTTAAAATGACAGTGAAAACAATAATATCTTTAGAATAGATTATAAGAAAATATCTTTTGAAATTTGGATAGGAAAAGTTTTATTTATAATTATACAAAAGCACTAACCCCAAATGAAATGAATGCTACATTGAAGTACGTTAAAATAAAAACTTTTTAAATCAATGATATTATTAAAAATAGTGAAAGTTAAATCACAGACTGAGGTGAGATATAACATATAATTTTTAAAAATCTCATATCTGGAGTATGTAAAGAACTTCTACAAATCAATAAAAAGACAGATACAGTAAAAAATAGTAAAGAGATTGGAACAAGCACTTCCAATGAATAGATATCTTGGTGGTCATCAACATAAGGAAAGTGTCTCAGTTTCATTAGTCATCAGGGAAATTTGAATTTAAACCACAGAGCAATACCACTGCATACCCACCCTAACGGCTAAAATAGAAAAAAAAAAACATATATAATACTAAATGCTTGAGGATATAGATCAATATAAACTGCTTCTGATAGCTATATGAATGGGCACAATCACTTTGAAAAAGCACTTATTTTCTACTAAATTTGAGCATATGCATACCCAATTACCTAAAATTTTCATTAGTAGTTAGACATTCAACCAAAGTACTTACATGTGTGGCATGCACACATGCACACGCAAATGTTAAGAGCATATTACCTTAATAGTCCAAACTAGAAACAACCCAAATGTACATCAATTCATACTTCCTCTCATACTTTATTATGGAGATAATTCAAGAAGTGACATCAAAATACATTTGTGGGGCAGCTATTAGTAGTTTCTGGGCAAATATTTATATTTGCACTTTCTTTTCCCATTCTAAGATAAAAGGTGAGATGCCCCACGATTTAGGAAACAGTTGTTTTCAAAATCGTGTTTCATGATAGTTTTATAGGTATATACTTATCTTCAAACTCAGTAATTTGTATGCAGTAAATATGTACAACTTCTTGTATGTCAATTACACCTCAGTAAAGTGGTTTAAAAATTATGTTCCATGGAATGAGGATAAGGATTACTTTATCTTATCAGCTTGTCTTTGGTGACTGAGCCAGGATAATTGGCTGAAGGGACAGGTTATAAGCAAGCTTTGAGAGTAAATACATTCATGTACAAAAACCACGTATTAGTTATACATCCTTATTTTGCTCTTCTTACCACTGACATGATTCAGTTATAAACTCTGATATTTATTTTGAGAGAAATTTTCTCCTGTGAAAGTATTTCTATATCAATGGAAATAAAGTCTTGACCTCTGCTTGAGGGTTGCTTGCTCCAAAGAGGGGTATTATGACATCTTTTCAATAAATTTGGAACAAACTTGTAAAGATTTTTTAAACAAGTGCTGAGGGGACCTAAAACTGTATTCTCTGCTTCTGTGGAAATTAAAAATATTTTTTTGTTTGTTAGGAAAATAACAGGTAGCTTAAGAGATGCTGCTTTTATGCTCTAAAGTATGTTATTTATAGTGGTTACTTGGCCGAAAGGACACAAATTATGTTCTCACCTTCTTGCACCTGCCATCAATGAATAAGGCAGACTTTACCTTGGCTCAAGATCTTATATCTATTTAGATTTTTACAATTGAGTAAAATCAAAAAGTTTAATCAGTGGAGGGTATTAATGACCAAGAAGATCTAGGACTCTACCTGACATATATTCATACAGTAGATGGTCAACAAATAAATAGATGGTCAATAAATAAATATATTTTAAATGAATGGAGGTTAAATCTCTTCTGTAAGGAAAAACTATTAGTTAGCGTCTAAACCCAGAAGTAGATGCCAAATCTAGTTTTCTAGGTTATATTGTTTTGCATAAGCTATTTGACTTTAGTACTAAGGTAAATATTTAAGGACAAAAAAACATTTTTGGATAGATTTTTTTTCAGGAACATTTATTCTTTGATGAAATTATTTAAAAATTGTCATCGGATCTTTAGTGTTTTTCTGATTTTTCTGTAGGTCAGATGAAAGACTGTGCTCTGATTATAGGGCTCTAACAGCACTGGGATTGCCAAATGTGGCTCTTGAAGTCAGTTTTGGGGATACATCCAGTTATGAGATTTCTCAGCACTGTTTCCTAAAACTAGAAATAAATTTGGAATCACTAGGTGGGCAGAGTGGCTGATGGTGAATACAGTGCATTATTTCCTACTCTGAAAATAAGGAAGACCCTAAGAAAGTATGACTGTGTTTTCTTGTTAGCCGATGTGAGGACTATTATATACACCAATGTCGCTTTCCTGAGGAAGAAGATTTTTCTATCTAGAAAAATCTGTGATATCCACCAACAGTCCCACATTTAAGTAAATCTTTCTAGTCATCTGTGTTTTGATTTTGGGAGTCTTATATTATACAATATAATTTAACCAAATTAGGTGCAGTGGTATAAATACAAGTACTTTTGATATTTCTACTGCTACCACTACATACCAATTAGAAAATGAATACTTTGTCAGAGTCAATCTTGTTTGAAAGGTGAATAGATGCTGTGTATCAAAGACCACAGTAATCCTCAGCAACTGGGTAAAGTTGCCTTTTATCCATATAGCCTTTCTTTCCTAAAATATTTTTTTTTTGGCAGTGGAATATAGTGAATACAGCTGATTATTCTATAGGAAGCACATAAAAGAATAGAGAGTTAATAGGACAAGGAAGGCAGACACATGTTATTGGGAAATTGAATAATAAAAATAGACATTTGGATAATTGCAGCAGATGGGCTTGACACAAAACAGAACAGTGCCAACGTAGAGAATGCTGCATTTTTGCAAACAATAGATGGAACTGTATTTATCCAAAATATCCCATTTTTATGTAGACAGACACAAGTGTACCACAGTTCATTTTTGTTAATACTGTGCTTACAATGGCCTAATTTGTATGTGTATTGGAAAATAAACACTTCTAAAAATAGAATTATATCTAAAGAAATATATGTGGTAAGTAATTATTACAAAAGGGTTGATAAGTTTATAGGTTGTATCTTTTCAAAAAAGATATATATATGTATGTTTTTTTATAACTTTATTGCAAATGATTTCTATGATTCTGTTCAAGATGCCCCTGGGCTCTGGAGAACCAGTCAGTGGATTTTAGTCTTGTTATCATTGCAAAGCATGCTTGTCTTTGGCACACTCTGTGTTTGTCTTCTTGACTATTTTCCTGGCTTCCATTGTCTGGCTTTAATCTCTGTCCCTTCTCTGCTGCAGAGTAACTTATGTACTATTGTTCAGTCCTTCTTTGGAGGATCACTATGAATGGTCAGCTTGGCAACTAAGGTATAAGGTTTCCAATAACACTAGTTACTCGTCAGGCTGAAACTGGAGCTTAACCTCCTTAGGTTCTTCTCAACCATAGTTGGTTATCTTATACATGAGCAGACAACCTGCAGGGAGAGGTGAGCACATGGATGCCTATGAGGAACCCTGTGGTCAAAACCCTCCTCCACACAGTGTACGCTAGTCTTCACACCTTCATTAAAAACAATGGAGTCATTGGTAAGAAAGGAGATTTAGCAACCATGAAAACATTACCACTCTACTGTTCCACTTTCTAATGTGCTTTGGTTTCATTTGGGGATTAAAGGTAAATACAGACAACTATACTGATGAATCCTATTTGCTGTGCTTCAGGGATATAGTAGTAGACTGACTTCTTCCTACTGTGCTCTTCTCCCCATATCAGAGAAACTTGGCAATATTGGACCCTCAAGATCAGCCTGATGGTGGAAGTTAGGCTTCAGTTAAAGTGGGGTTTTTTTGATTAGTGTCATGGGCTCGTATCAGACTGAGAATATGCTTACAAATATTTCAGATTTTTCAATCATTAATCCATGTAACAAAATAGTTAGAGCATCAGTTACATATCATGCGCCATGCTATCACCACTTTCATAGAGCTTACATTCAAGTGAGGGAGACAAATAAAGTAGTTATGATATCTGCAAAGTGCTATAAAGGAAACAAATAGCTGAAAGAGAGAACAGATTTGCAAAATAAACCTGAATTAGACAAGATGACCAGGAAAAACCTTATGTAGGCAATATTTGAGATAAAAGAGTAAAAAAAAAATGAAAAGAATGAAATCTGTCTGAGTCAATGGAAGAACATTTCAAATAGAGAAAAATAGCATATTACAAAGGGCCTTCTGTAAACATTGTAGGGAAGTCAAGGTATCGAAGATGACCAGTGTCTTGGAGCATACACCTTAGTGAGGGAGAGTAATGCAAGAGGGACTAGAGGACAGTCGTAAGGGGCTAGATCGCACAGATCCTGTTGTCCATAGTAAAGTTTATATCCTTGCACAATAGGAAGCAATTAGAGCATCTTAAAGAGGAAGGACAACTTTTAAGATTACTTTTGCTGAAGTGGAGAGAATAGATTGGAGGGAGCTAGAATAGAAGCAGAACTACGACTTAGGAGTCTATTATAGTCATTCCGGCAAGCACTGATGGTGGCCAAAAAATAAGGTGGTGGCCATAAAGATGGAGATTCAAGTATAGGGAGAGATTTAAGATATGTTTTGATAATAGAATTAACTTTACTTGCAGAAAATTTAGACTTATTGGGGAGGTTCCTGGCTTGAACTAATAGTTGTATGGTATAGTATTCACTATCTGGGGAAGATTAGAAAGGAAACATATTTGGGAAGTGTTATAGACTGCCAACAGTTCCCCATAGTCTAGTCCTAGGAGTAGAAAGCCCTAATCTTAGCTTGGTCCATGGCCATTTAAAATAGAGATTACACTTTCCAAATTTTGGTACCTAGATGTGGCCAGGTTACAATTTTTTTGGACAATGAAATGTGGAGATGATACATGAAAATTCCTGTTAAGTGTTCTTAAGGGGAAGAAGTTCATATTTCCTTCATTCCTTTGTACTTGCTGGAATATGGGTAGGATGGTTGGAGCTGTAGCTGTCATATTGGACTTCGATGTGAAAGTCACCCATTAAATGTGTTACAGCATCAAGCTAAAAGGCTGCTCGTCTCCATACTTTATTGATGTGAAAAAGGAATTATATTCTGTTATTTTAAAGAAACTTCTATTTGGCATTTTTGTCACTCAGATATGATCCCAAAACTAACTGATGAAGGAACAGGCATCAAGTTTGAGGGAGCTGCTAGACTTTGACGCAGAGATGTCTAGTGTGCTCCTGGGTTGGCCAGTCTGGACCGCAGGCTAACATGTGCATGAGGTGGGACAGGGCTCTGAGAATCACCACATAGTGATGGTGTTAAATTTATGAGGATGAACAAGTTAAACTAGGGAGAGAAGAAAAGAGGATTCAGTAGTGATCCTTGAGTAATTCCAACATTCAAGATGCGATAGATGAGGAAGGACTAGATATTAGGAAGTGGCTTTTTATGATATAAGAGAACAATCAGGTAAGAGTGGTATCACAAAAGTCAATGGAGGGTTTACAGACATAAGGGATTAATGTATTCCTTTTATTTCTGCTGAGATATCAGCTACAATGAAGAGATAGAAATGTCTACTGGGTTTAACAATACAGAGGTCACTGATGAGCCCAACAAAAATGGTCTCTATTGAGAAATGGAGTGGGTTGAAGTTTAGGGATTAGGGAATTTATAGAGATAACTCTATTGAGATGTCTTGCTGTAAAGGGGAACAAAGAAGTGGAGTATAAGCTATAGGAGTATGTGTATATATATATATAATGTTACTTTAATTTAGTTGTATTCTTAGATAACAGAAACCGAAGTGAGTTTGTTTGCTGAAATAAATAATCCAATTTAAAGAGGCCAGAGAGGAGATAATCACGTGAAAGATGAGTTTAGAATGGGCCCAGAAGGAATCTAAGGTGTTAGATTTTAGCTTGAGGAAGGTATTAGGTGTTCTGTGGGTATATGGGGCACTTACTGCCTTGTGATAGAAAGGAAGAAGGAAATGGACTCAAGTATAGGTAGGCATATAGATTTATTGGTGGAGAACTGAGTGTTTTCATGTATGTTTACGTCCATTTTCTCAATGAAATATGAATCAAGAAAAACCAGTTATAAGGAGGGTAAGGAAATGTATAAATTGGATTAGGGAAAGGCCAGAATGTTATATTCTCCCTCAGCAATGCTTGTCCACCAAGTCGTAGACAAGGTAGCATGTCCATTTAATTAGGTGTATGGTAAGCAAAGGACAGTGCTATTTTCTAAGCTGGACTCTGACTCCTTTATGGAAAGTTGGATGGTAAACATGAATTGTTAATAACTGTTAGAAAACAAACTTCCCTGTGCTCCCTGGAAAATGAACTCACAACTGCCATCCCACACTGAGATCAACAAATTCTGCAAACAACTAATGTTCATTAAGAGGTTCTAAATACTCCTCACACAAAACTTTCCTCAACCTTGCCCATTGCCTTGGTTTCCCTAATTAGAAATTGATTCAAGCCTGAAATACTTGTTCTCACTTACGGGCTGATGGTATCATAAGATTTCATTGAATCACTTATGATATAAATACTTTAGAAAATAGTAGGAAGGGTAGAGTAACTAAAGATGGTTTAGAGCACTACACTTGCCATAAAAATGCATTTAAAAAATTGCAATGACTTAGATGACAGGTGGTTACTAGACATCGTGACAATCACATCATAAGGTATATATATGTAGAATCACTATTTTGTACACTTGACACTAATATAATATTGTATGCCAACCATCCTTTCCTTAAAAACAAACTGTTAGATCAACATTAGTGTTTGAATTAACACTTTGTAGTTATATTTCTTTCGGTGAAGCAAAGCTGTAGAGTATTCTTTTTTTTTAATGAACAAAGTAGCTAAGGCTTATTTTTAATTTTTTTAAAATTAAAGACAAATATTTTTCAGCATTTTCCTTAGTACCTACAGTCACACATCACCCTATATTTGTTCTATGTATCTGATCACTGAGATAGGGATAGTAGATTAAAAGCTAAAATTAAATGTATTTATTATAATACAGTGTTTACATTTTTTTCATGGCTTTCTAAAGTAATCTAGTGGAAGAAATTAGCATTGAATACTATATTGAGCAAGAAAAATTACCAGATTTGTGTAAAGTGGAGAGAAGCATTTGAAGGAGCTGATGTCTTTGTATTACTTTAAACTTCTTACTCTATTAGAAAAGGTCTGTTTCCCAATAGATTTAAAGAATAAATATTACATTTGCTTTGGGTTAGTGGTAAGGCTTCTGGTAAAACTGCAAAATATTTTGAATCTGTTTTCACTTATCTTTCCTCATGTTATAAATAAGGTGTCACGTAAAAGACAAATTCAATTACAAAGTAGTTATTTTATTTTCATATAGTCACAATTCAAAAATTAGTCACAATATAAGATTAGACTGTCAAATTTGAACCAAGTTTGTTTGTCTAAAGTTTATGTGTATTTTTCTTGTTACAACAAAGCGTGTCTTGGTATAGATCACATAATTTTATAGCTTAGGATCTTGACATTCTAAACTCTGCCTAAAAAGTGCTGTTTGTTGAACTTCAATTTTCATGCGTCTTGGTTCCAAGCATGTCTTGAATGTAATTTTTTCCACAGGAGCTTCCCTCTCTTCCTTCTGATCTTGGCAGTTACATGCTCCCTCCTCTAGGCTGTGTGAATAGCACTTAGGTTCTCCTGCTCGTGCTGCACTTAATACATAAGCCAGCTGTTAATTGAGGCTCCAGGTACACACACACACACACACAAATTCCATCTTGTACCAAACTGCAAATTGTAACAAAAAACAAACTCAGTACTTAATATAGGAATAGTTATTATTGAAAAATAAAAGAACCTATATAAATCTTGGTAGGGAATAACATTTTTAAATTATTCTATAGGTAAAGTCATAATACAATAAATACTTTGATTCTATTGACAGTGGAAGCTCAAGGAGGTTTTTTTTTGGGGGGGAGTGAAAATATTTCAGCTAAATCACTGCAATTTCTCATCTTTGATACATAGATAAAAAAGAATACTCATATTTGCAATCAAAATTTCACCTTGGTGAGGAACACAAAACAAGATCTTTAGGACTTTATAAATATGAAAATATTTTTCTGAGTTCCCGCTTCTAGCTTCAATTCTAAATGTAGCTGAAATTTGTTAATTTCCCCTATATAATCTTAACTTCACAAATAACTGCTTCCAAGTGTTTAGTTTTCTTTCTTACTCTGTTGTAATTTTTCAGATGAAGCAACAAACTTAATCATTCCGAAGGACACCTTATGTGTCCAGTGATGGAGAGAGGGTGACTCATTCCTTTACACTCGGAGGGCACACAACTCAACTAAACTACAAATAATTGCCAGTCATGGTCCTGTGGCTCACCCAAATGTTGTGCTTATTATGAATATTAAATTTGTAATTTCAAGGTACTACTATTTGCTTTTTACCTAACTCTTAAGAGGATGAATAGAACAAATTTTTGTAACTATACAGTCCAGAAAAAGCCCTTGGAACCTGACATATTTTCTTTTGAGAGAGAATTGAGAAGTGAGCTTTTATATACGGTGTGTTCCACTGCAAAGTTGAATCAGAGCTTTTTAATGAAGAGAAATTTATGGTTGTAACACCATCCTGTCTGATAGGGACTCCGAGTTAATGCTATTGCAAATGTGGGGAGAAGGAGAGGTTTATGCTGCTGAAAGCTTCGGAAATAAATTTAGAACAATCTCAAAGGAAGACCCTTCCACGAATGACCTGCTCTCTTTTGTACTCTTGTCTGTTGCTATTTCAAGATACTGTTTGTTGTTGCTAAGAGCTATTCCAAATCTGATCAAAAGAGGTTTCTCAAGAGAATGTGGGTGTGCTTTTTATCTTTGGAGCTGTTCAGTTTATCTTTAACTTTAAACTGTCTCAGAGTAATTAGTTCGATTTGATGCTTTAACAGAAAGTAATCCTCAAAACTCAGAGTAGCACTGATAACAGAAAGAAGGAAAGATAATGAAAAATTGCTCTTAATTTTCTCATGCTTAAAAATAACATACTCTTTTGTACCATTGGACACATGTTTAATAAGAGGTAGCGATATTAATTTCTGAGTTGGTATAATGAAGCTGATGGTTTTTATATCAATAGAATTGTTTCGATATCATATAAAACTAAATTTCTTTTTGTTGCCCTTTTAAGTAATTTATTATTCAAATAAATGTTTGTGGTATTGGAGAAGTGAGTAGCTTATAGAAGAAGGATCAGCCCCACCCCCTGCAGCTCTGAGGGGTGCCAGGCTCACCTATGAGGGGATCCATCTTTTAAATAGAGACCAGCTTATTCAGTGCTTTTCTAATGCTTTAGTGGGCGCTCTAGGAGATGTGTGGCTGTGTAAAGTCACTCTGGTGAGCCAAAGACAAAGGGAAATAACTAGATTTTCCTTATACCCTCTCAACCATAACAGTATTTAAGTGTTTTATTTATTCTTAGTGTGAATCAGGTATTAGTTAAAGGAAATTTACACAGAAAAGTAGTTTGAAATGTTGACCTAGTATAAAACATTCAACTTATACTAGGACACGAGGAAATATCCATATATCTCCCCAGTTACAAGCCAGTATGGCAGAATCAGGACCAGGTATTTACTTGTATACTTGTTTATCTTCATTTCCCTTTCTTCTCCTCATACCTGCTTCTTTATTCCCTCTCTTTTTCCTTCCCTCCTTTTCTCTCTTCTTTAACTTCACCAAATATTGGATAAACATCACGTTTGACACATACATTGCTTGCCACAGAGGGCACTGAGATATTTAAAAAGACATGTAATAAATAAACAAATCACAAAACAATTTAGTGAGTGTTTTAACAAAAACATATAAAAGACCTTGAGCACACAGTTGACTACATTACTGTAAGATAAGGAGTTACCTTTCCTTAGTCATGGTACAGTAGTTAAGTGTTTGAGCTCTGCAATCAGATTTACCTTCGAGTCTTTTTTCAACCACTGATTAGCTGCATGACCTTTGGTAAGTTCCTTAATGTGGATTGCTTCATAATTCTTAGGTAAGGGAGATGCAATCAGACAAGCTCCACCTCTTCTTCCTACTTATAAATCCATGGGAATGTCTATCTACCTAAAGAGAAAAACCTTTTCCTGTACTCATAGCACTCTGACACCAAACGTGTGTGGATTCTCCCACACCAACCAGTTCTCCAACTCTCTGGACACCAGCTGGGTATCCTACAATTCAGTTATGACACTAACCAGCTAGAGTCAGTGCAGACACCACAGGTTAAGGGCTCAGTCCCACAAGAACACCTCCACTTCAGACACCAGTCCCAGGCTCCATGTTGTCACCTGTATTTCTGACCAAATGGCTGTAAATCTGGAGTTCCTGTAACTCCCTCCTTAGGGTCTATAATTTGCTACAATGGCTCACAGAACTCAGGGAGATGCTGACTTACATCGACTGTTTTACTATAAAGGATATACAAAAGGATATAGATGAATAGCAAGATGAAGAGGTATATAGGGCAAGGTCTGAAAGAGTGCCAAACACAGAGGCTTCTCTCCCTTTGGAGTTGGGGTACACCACCATCCTGCCATATGGATGTATTCATCAACCCAGAAGTCCTTTGAAGCTCCTGGTTTATGGATTTTCATGGAGTCTTCATCATATGGGCATGATTGATTATTAACTTAATCTCTAGCCTCTCTTCCCTCCTCAGAGGATGGGGAATGGGCCAAAAGTTTCAAGCTTTTAATCATGCTCGATCTTTCTGGTAACCAGCCCCACCCAGGAGCCCACCACCATCAGTTACCTCATTAGAACAAAAGACGCTCCTATCACTCAGGAGATCACAAGGGTTTTAGGAACTGTGTGTCTGGATAGAGACCAGAAATATATTTCCAATTGTGTCATAGTTCATCTTCCAGAATTAGGCTATGGCCTTGTTTCAGCAAAATGGTCATATTTTTCAGAGCATTTTCATTTGGTATAGCATTTATAGAACATATAGCAATGGTACCAACACAAAGTGTCTGACATTTGGAGAAGCCAATGTAAGATAGATTAAAAAATATAATTATTAATTTGTCTTATAAAGTCATTACATACATTTTCATATTCTTGTACAATCTGATTATTCTCCCCTCTCAATTTACTGCTTTCTGTGCCTCATAAGCTCATACACAACTATTTAGCACAAAAATCAGCCGATGGTGAGCTAGATTCAATTCTTTCCCAGGTCAGACTTTTTTCCATAGGGATTACATACTGAGAAGGCTTTAACTCATTCTCCCAATAAGTCTTATGGTAACAAGTTACATGAGTTAGTTGAGTCTTAGCGATACCAGTATTACGCTGTATCACAGGATGGTCAATAGCACCCTTCAGTTTCCTTATAGAACAAATTAGTAAGAATTTCAGAGCTATTTGTTTTGTCTTCCTAACAGAATCTACCTTTGCCCCCATATACAAGATTTTGTAGGCACAGGCATCATTACAGTTGGTCATGACTTGCTTATTTCTGGGTTCTAGGTTAATTGGGGACAAAGCCACTTGTCCTGCCTCATCTCACAGGTTTGCACTGAGACAAGTTTCTAGTGTGTGTTGCTACATAGTGGGGCCCACCACTTTGCTATAGAGAGGAGATGAATGGTATTTAGAATAGTTCCTATCCCTATTGTATCACAGGATTTGTTTTATTTTGACCTATTCCTATGGTGAGGGCAATCATTGTACATCAATGTAAATTACAAACACCCCCAGAGAATTTCCTTGTG
This sequence comes from Rousettus aegyptiacus, assembly GCF_014176215.1. NCBI lineage: Eukaryota > Metazoa > Chordata > Mammalia > Chiroptera > Pteropodidae > Rousettus > Rousettus aegyptiacus. Next base: position 20,351,405 of record NW_023416289.1, read on the forward strand.
TTTGGAGAGCCATAAGATTTCCATAGGTGTGCCCTGGGGACTCAGCAGCAAGGATTGAGGGCCATTGTTCCATGGTCACTTCAGCCTTCATTTGTATTAAAATAGTCAAGAGGCTTTGTTGGGTCAGGGCACAGGCCCTTTTCCACTGTTGGCTTTTGGCCTTGTCCAGCATTGTTTATTGAGAGAGAGCATCCATTTCAATATCCCTTAGCTCCACATCTCTCTCTAGCTATTGCCCATTTCTCTGTCCCTCATCACAGCAATATTCATAAAAATATTGCTTAAAATATTTACTTAGAATCTTCATTTTCTCATCCCACATTTTTTATTAACTCTTAGTATACCAGGAAAAAGAGTTGTTACCATTTATCATTGGGGTCTCATGGCCTAAGATCTATTTAAAATATTTATTAGTTATTTTATAAATAAGTTGAAAAAGAATAAAAATAGTGAAGAATAACCATTTAAAATTGTAGTAAGCATTAGACATAGAAATTTCTCTATATCAAATAATTTTGGTACCTCATTAATGCACCTCATTAAAGATAAAAAAAATCATATGTTTTTGTAGCAAAATGGGATGATCCAGGTTTTTGTCACAAAACATTGTGTAATGATTGTCTTTCCTATTAAATGACTAACTGGAGGATAATACTGTGTTTTTTTTTTTGTTGTTGTTGCTTTTTGTTTTTTTTTTTTTGTCCTGAGAAGAGTATTATTAACATATTGATTCATGAGTTTGAAAAAATCATCTATAAGATAGCATTGTCTGAAGGCTCATATCTTGATATTTCACTTACATGATCAATTTCATCATCATCATTAGATCCAGGGTGCTGCTGTCTTTTTGTATTCATTCTCTCATTTTTCTAAAAATCGTGAAATGTCTTATATATTTGCCTTGACATTATGGCAGAAAAAAGAGCTTAATTCTCAGCTGCAGTCAATAAAAAGTAAAAATAGGCTACAAAGATAGTTTTTCCAGTCTTTTTAAAATACCTTTTTGAATAATGATAAAATACTTTGGGTAACAATAAGAAAATTGAAGAATGATAATTTACCTCACTATTACATTATCCCTTTAGATAAGTTTAATATTCTTCCATTTTTATATTTTAGTCCTTTTTAGTATGCATAGAATAACTAATGAATTCTAATTAAATAAATTCTAGAATTATGGAATAGGAAGATATTTCAAGAGATAGTAAACATATCACTAAGATCCTATTATATACTTTAGATTTGTTAAAGAGTTCTATAGATTCTTGTAATTTAAATAGAATGGATTTTATCCTATTAAAATTGGTAAACTTTTTCTTTGCTTTATTTTTGGAAGATCTCAGAAAGACTGAAAAATGAAGTATTAATCCTTACAAATGGAATTATTCAAAAAGAGAAACTCAAAAGTGAAAATTGGATCCAGTGGACTCTGATTGTATGTTGATGAGCCTTCTTTTATCAAGCTTTCTGCTCCCCATCAATACAATGAAATTATCTTTCAAGGTCATTAGTAACTCCGGTCTTGGCAAAATATGTAGTCAATTTGGAATTCTCCTTGTGATGATTTTGTTCAAAGTTTATACAGCTGACTTCACCTTTCTTCTTGAAACCCTATTCTGAATGACTTCTGCAAAAACACACCCACCTAGTAGTTTTCTTTTTACTTCACTTGTTGTTCTTTATTTATTTCATCCTCTTACTCATCCAGTCTAAAATGGAGGACCTAGCATCTCTGTTCTCAGTGTTCCTCTTCATCTATGCTCTTTTGTAGATTAACTCATCTAATCCTATCTGTATGTTAGTGAGTCTGCATTTAAAGATGCCATATTTCACATAGTTCAGTGAACTACTGCATACCCCTCTTCCAAAGTGACATTCTCAATCCCTGTGTCTTCCCTGTCTCAGCAAATAGCACCACCATTCACCTGTTGCCTGGTACAGACATTTACAAATCATCCTTAAGTATTCAACAGTAACCTTAGATACCTGTTTTCAAAATATATTTGAGATATGATAACCTCTTATCATCTTCTATATAATAACTTTTCTCTAAGCCACCATCATCAGTCATCTGGATCACTATACAAATCTTTTAAATATTCTCTTGCTCTCCTGCAACTTAATTTCAGAGAGAGTTTTTTGAAAACATTCTTACCTTATGTGACTCTCCTGCTTAAAGCCATTTGAGATATTCCCATTGCAACCAGAATAAAATCACTTTAGATGATCTAGTTCTTATGTACACCTCTTCACTCTTAACACTATTCTATTCTCCAGGCCTTTTTTTCTCTTCCTCGAACACTCAAGAGAAAATTTTAATTGTCTTCCTCCCACACTGAAGGAAGAATACCACCAGAGGCCACCTCTGTTTGGACCCTAAATTGTGATCTCCCATTTTGCCAGAATGGTGAAAGCTCTATAGTGTAAGACTGTAGTAAAAACATCCTCGAACCTGACCAATCCTTCTCTTTTGGGGGAAAGTGGAGTTCTGGAGGGGGTATGGCCAGTTTTGGGTTTTGTGCTAATTATTTATGTTGTAAATTAAAACATATATCATGGTACACAGAGTCAGAACTCAACAGAAGGCAGATGTCATTCATTGTTGGTTATGGGAACCAGAGACCTGCTTCTTCAAGAAGCCTTACTGGTAGGGAAAAGTAAAACTAACCATACATATATCAGTATTTAAAATTTTATTTTGATCATGACATGTAGTAAGACATGTATTATACCTTATGGCCCCAATCATACATACATATATAAACATAGAGGCATACGCAATTCAAACAATTCACATAAGTACACTCATTCTTAGACCTGTGATGTTCTCTGATATTTTCTATGCTGTTCTATTTTATTTCCATTAAAAATTGAATTCTGGTTATAATCTACTATATTGATTTTGTAACCTACTAACTGGTCAAATCCACAGTTTGGAAAATGCCACCACCATTGTATCTACAAGATACTATGAGAGCAACAACGAAAAACATCTGACTCACATGGGAGTTAAAAATGGGTTTCTCAGAGGACTTCATATGCCCTGAGAAATAGAGACTGTCTATTGAGAACAGAGTTTGGTGCACTTTCTGTGGTATACGGAAAAACAAATTCCCAAAAGAACTTGTAATGAGACAGAGTGTGAACGAGTGATAGAATGAATAAAAGAATAGAAGAGTTCAGAAATAGCTCTAAAGCACACAAGCCGTGCTGCATGCTTAATTCCTATTAATTTAAAGTTAATTCATAATTTGAGATAAAGTTAAATATTAATTTTCTTTTCACAGAAAGCATATCAAGCTTGTAAACATTTATTTACCAAATATTTATGGAGTGCCTTTAAAATTCCCAGAGAACTACATTACTTTCCACTTGTAGAATGATTACAATACTTATGTATTATTAGTCTCTAAGCTTGTATGTCAAGCACTACTACAGTATTCAATCTGGAATGCAAAGACTAAGAACAATAAGAGTACTGTTAATAATGCTAATAATAGTAATAGTTAATATTTAATGATTGCTTTATACTTTTAACATCCATTTTGGGATTATCATTTGTGAGCATGAGTTACTACTGAACTGTGGACTATAACCTGCATGTGATTAGTTGTTCCACACTCACACATTGGCTTGTCTTGCATTTAATAAGTATTCTATAAATGATGCTTGAAGTAATCTAGTGGGAAAAAGCCGAAAAACTGACTGAAATACTTTAACAGTAAAGCTTATCCTAGGTGAAATAAGGAACCAATTTTAATAGCCCTTTTGAGGCAGGTTTAATTTTTCTGTCTCACATGGGCTTTGAGGTGTTTTGTTTCATTTTTATGTCTTTATTATGGTCTAGAAGAATAGATTGGTTTTTGATAATTGCTATACCCCTTTTTTTTACACTCAAGTCCACCGCCACCAACTCTCTTTTTTTAAGGTCACAGTGTTTCTTGTAAAAAATTACTCTTTAGGGAGCACAGAATAAAAGCAACCTTAAGGAGACCGTTTTATTTTTTTGCCAGCTAGAAAGAGAATTCCTTGCAAGGGAGCTGTTCCTGTGATCCAAGTGGCTTTGAGCTTCCAGGGCCGAGATCCACTCACACCCGGGTCTCCCAGGTAGAGGAATTCCATTTTGCATGAATGATGGTAAAGAAATATGGTTTTTCAGGGAGGAAAGTCTAGAGGAAGCCAGGTGGAGCTAATGAAACAAGGGCTGAGATGGGAAAAAAAGAGAGAGGGAAAGAAAGAGTGTAGATACTTTGCCAAGAAGATTTGGAGACTTACCCAAGGAGGTTTTGGTTATTTTCAGTGACTATACTCATTCTTCTCCCTGTCTAGATATGTAATAAGTGCCACATCGACTATTAATGTTTCTGTGAGTTTGTCTTTCAAAGAACTTATAAGTGGAAGAGGGCATAGCCCACGCCCGATGTCCACGAGCAGTGCTAGAAATCTGCACTCACACAGCAAGTACAATCACTGCAGTCTCCTCTCTCTTGGTCTGCATCATAGCATTTAAATTTCAGCTCTGCCCTTCACAAATCATGTGACCTTAGGCCATATAACGTAAGTTTCTCAATCTGTCATAATTTGAAGGGAGTGGGTAAAAATAATATCTGCATAGAGTTTTTCAAACATTAAGTTTAAAAATGTATGTTAAATACTCAGGTACATAGGAGATGCTTAATAAAAGTGAGTTTCCTTCCCACTCTTCCATCATTATGCAGACATCTCCTGGGCCCCATGAGAGTAAGGATTTCTTAAGTCTCCACTGTCAGATTCAGGGATCAGCTGTAGTGTTAAGTAGTGGCTTTTCTCTGCTCTTACTGTTTTGAGAGGGATTTTTGGTGCCATGGTGTGTATTTGTTGCTCGTTTATATAACCATATCTCTCCTTTCTGATCGTACCTAGACTTTCTAAGTGCCTATACTGGCCCCCAGTTTAACTGCTTTTTGAGAAACTGATCTCATCTTCTGTTCTAATCCCTGGACACAGGGCTTGATCAAGAAATGAAAATACTTCCCAAGACAATCTAATCACAATGAAGCTCAAGACTCTTTTTTAAAAAATTTATTTTTATTTCTAGTTTTTTTTTAAACTGACAAACAATGCTGTAACAAACACCTTTATACATTTATTTTAGATAAGTGTGTTGATATTACAATGAGACAGAGTCCCAAAGGTACCATTGCAGTTAAACATTTTGCATATTTTAAATTTTAATGCACATCTCCAGGTTATTTTCCCCAATTTGTAGCAAATCATACTCAAATGAACAAAGTCTGAGGATGACTTATTCTCATTAGCTATGAGTCTTATTGCCCTTTAAATTTTGTGCTGTTCTAATGGGTAACTAATAGGTTATTATTATCCCTTTAATTTACAGTAATTATTTCTTTTAAAATTGCAGTTGGACACGCAACAAAATTTTAAGTGCACAATACAATATCATTAAGTACAGGCACAATGTTGTGTAGCAGCAGACCTCCAGAACTCATTCATGTTATGTAACTGAAACTTTATAGCTATTGAACTGCAACCTCCCATTTTCTCTTCTCCACAGCCCTTGGCAGCCATGGTTATACTCTCTGTTTCTGTGAGTATGACTTTGTATTTCAGGTATCTCATCTGAGAGGAATCACGCAGTATTTGTCCTTCCGTGACTGGTTATTCTCATTTTGCATAATTTCCTCCAGCTTTATCCATGCCACCACATATGGCAGGTTTCTTTTTTCTTTTTAAGACTGAATTAGTCATTGCTTTTGATGTTGTTCATAATGAGAATAAGATATCTTGAATTTTGTAGAGCATTGTGAACTTAGAAAGTAACAATAAATACCTTTCCTACTTGTTCTTTCTATTTTTTTTTTACATTAACAATCATCTTCAATTTAATGCAAAAGCACATTTTACTCTACACCTTAGAACAGTTTTGAGTGATTTGGTTGTTAACATGATATTTCCAAATAAAAGTACACTGGAATATTTTAATTCGGGATATGCTTCCCTATTATGGCACAATTTCATATTTTGTAGGATAATTATAATTCAAATATTCCCTTCAATGTAATATATACAATAATTTAGTCTGAGACAGTTGCTTTTATATTTTGAGACTTCTATTGTTTAAAAGTGCACAAAATAAAGAAAAAATCTATATGCATAAAATATTTCTAGAGGATTTTTATAACAGTATTTTTATCATTTTGAATTTATAAAAACTATACTAGTCTCATGTAGTGACCTCTTTAACAGGGAGATTCTCATTACTGCTGCATTTTTGAAATAATATTTAATACAGGCATCTGTCCATATAATGGATCTGTTACAATAGACTAGAACATCTTTAAAATGGTAAGAATCAGAGAGTAAAGTTTTCCTTTAGCTATCTTTGTAGACTTTCTGGACAATCAGAAAAGAATGCACCTATAGGTCATTTTGGGGGCAAAATTATGAAGTTAATGACCAACCTGTTTCTGTGTGTTCAGTTCATATCTGTTTTTATTGGAAATGAGAATCATAGCTTCTTGAAAAAAAATATAACCTTTCTGCACTTAGCTATATTCATGTATTGCATTTTTTTGGTATTCTACAAAATCACATAAACATTGTTGTGATTTAAAAAGATTGCTAAAGAACATATAAACATGCCAAAAGATAAGTCATTTTTCCTGGATGGAAGACTCAGTATTTTAAGGATATATTATATCTCTGTAAATTAATGTATAATTTTAATGTTCCAATAAAACATCTAATAGATGTTTAAATAGATTTTGATAAGCTGTTTCTTTATGAGAAGAGCCACTGGAAATTTGATTCTATTAAGATAAACAATATATAAAAAGCAGTCCAACAGAGTTATATGTAAGTGATAACAGGGGAAAAATATTTTTACTATGTTGACAGATAAAAGAGTTACATCTAAGATTCCTAAGAAGAAGCATTTCACATATTTAAGAAGAATATCAATGGACAAAGGAAAGGGAAAGACAACATAAAAGATGAAAGACCAAAGTCAGCAAACAGTTGCATCGATTGCAATTATATATTTTATCATAAATATTAAATTTTATCTTCACCAAGTAGAATGACAATTTAAAAAACATTGGTGATATTAAGTATGGATAAAGGCATGTATCAGATATTTTGTCTTAGTGGGGTTATTAATTGGTATAGGTACTATTGAGGGACATTTGGTGGCATTTATTAAGTTTTAAACATGCACGCTTTATGATATTCTTTGTAGTATTAACCCATATGTCAGCAGTAGGGCATGAGAAATTAAGTAAGGAACAACCATATTGTTATCATGAGGAATAATTACAAAACATGATATTCTGTCACAGATTTGCAAGATATAATGTAATAAAGCAAGCCTGAAGTATATAAAAAATGCATTAAAACACAAAAATAAACTCTGTATCAGTATGGGACAGTGTGTGCATTCCTAAATGCTACAGAATGTCTTATAAGACAGGCATGTAAGACACTCATCACAGGGATAAAAATGGTTACTGAGACGGGAGAGAGTGATCGTATAAGTTGGTGGAAAAGAACAAATTTGGTTTAATTAATTCAAAAATTGTCACAAATTTAATATTAGCTGTGTAATTAAGCATTTATTATTAAAGGAATTCTACTAAAGAGTCTAGAGTCAAAAAGATAGTCTTGAATAGGGCTTATAAACTAGAGTATATCTTTTTAGATAAATGTTAAAACATTCTTTTACTTCAGTGAAGCAGTTTGCTGTAATGAACACCAATTGAAGTTTAGAAGACTGAATTTAAGATTTCTAAAGATGAAATTTCTAATTATAGACTTGACATACCTTGGGATAATTTTGACTCTCCACCAAATCAATAAGAAAACACCCCTCCTTTAAGCTGTTAGTATCAAGGATTGATTGGTCCAACCTCCTTCACAACCTTATCTAGTCTCCATTGTAAGAATCAAAATCCAAATATCTGGGATTAGACAAAGCTGCTATTATAGGGTAGGCTAGAAAAAATGTCATATGCGAAATGAAGTGTATATTTAAATGTACTTATCACGTGCTCACACGAGAGGGTTGAGAGGGTTGAGAGGGTCATTTCCATTCAGAAACTTTAAGATTTTCCTGCTGCTCAAAGAAGAAGAGGAAGAAGAAAGGTAAGGAAGAGCAAAGGAGAGAGTGAGAGTGTGTTTGCATCTTTATTTGGGGGAAAAGGAGAATATGTGGTCGTTGGTTTTTATGAATGGAGGCTAAATACTTGTTAGAACATACAATTTTACAAATAGTCTTGTGAGTTTACATACTGAGGAAAAGAATAAGACACACCTTTGACAAGTTTCCCTAAAATCATTCATTTAAAAAAATTTATTGGGTTGACTTTGGCTGATAAAAATATGTTTTAAGTGTACAGTTTAATAATATGTCCTATTTATAATGCATTATGTGTTCTTTAGATATATTTTGAGTGCCTACACATACTGTCCTAGGTGGTGTTGAAATTATTGAGAACACACAGGCAGAGAGCACCGGTCCTTGTGCAGGTTAACTTCTGGGTCATAGGCAGTCATAAAAGCACTATAAAATAATTATGAGATTTAAAAGCTATGAATAAATGAATTAAGGGCTCAGATAGAGAATTTGGGTAGAGAAAAGTGACAGTCCCAGTGAAGAGTGGGGAGGAAAAGCACTCCAGTCGAAGGGAACAGCATGTACAAATGTCTTGAGATGAGCTTGATTTCTGCAAGGAACTAAAGCAAGAGTATGGTAAAAGTACTAAAAGCTGAGGTGGGTGGTATGAATTGGGGCTCAGCAGAGGAACCTGTAAAAATAACCTTAACCCACAAATGCAAAAAATACAGACCATGATAGAAAGATGAATTTTGTTCTAAGTGCAATAGAAACCATTGAAGAATTTGTGATAGTACTCCAATTTGGATTATAAAAAGATTACATTTCCTAATTATTGACGGTGAAAGTTTTTTAAAAGCTATCTTAATTATACATATTGCTCCAAAAAATGTCTGTTAACAAGGCTGGAGGCATTACTCTGCCCAACTTCAAATTATACTACAAAGCGACAATACTTAAAACAGCATAGTATTGGCAACAAAACAGACACACAGATCAGTGGAACAGAATTGGGAGTCCAGAAGTAAACCCATATTTATATGGGCAAGTAATTTTTGACAAAAAAGCCAAAAACATACAGTGGAGAAAGGAAAGCCTCTTCAATAAATAGTGCTGGGAAAACTGGAAATCCACCTGCAAAAGAATGAAACTAGACTGTTGTCTATCAGCTCACAACAAAATTAACTCAAAATGGGTTAAGGACCTGAATATTAGACCTGAAACAATAAAATGCAGAGAAGAAAACAGAGGAACTAAACTCAAGGACTTTGGACTTAAAGAGGATGTTATGAATCTAACCTCAAAGGCAAGGGAAGGAAAAGCAAAAATAAATGAATGGGGCTACATCAAACTAAAAAGCTTCTTTCTGCACAGCAAAAGAAACCATCAACTGGATAAAGAGACAATCATCCGAATGGGAAAATATATTTGCAAGCAACATCTCTGAAAAAGGCCTAATATCTAAAATATGCAAAGAACTCGTACAACTCAATAACAACAACAAAAAACAAATGGTCCAACAAAAACTGGGCAGAAGACCTGAACAGACACTTCTCCCTACTCCCATATAACTGGCCAACAAATATTTGAAAAGATGCTCAACATAGTTAGTTATTAGGGAAATGCAACTCAAAACCACAATGAGATACCATCTTACACCTGTTAGAATAGCTATAACCAATAGAACAAGTAATAAATGTTGGAGAGGATGCAGAGAAAAAGCAACCCTCATACACTGCTGGTGGGACTGCAAATTGGTACAGCCACTATGAAAAACAGTATGGAGGTTCCTCAAAAAACTAAAAATTGATTTAGCATATGATCCGGCAATCCCTCTACTGGGTATTTGCTCCAAAGACTTGAAAACCCATAACCAAAAAGATATTTGCATGCTGATGTTCATAACAGCATTATTCACAGTGGCCAAGACATGGAAGCAACTGAAGTGTCCTATGATAGATGATGATTGGCTAAAGAAATTGTGGTACATATATACAATGGAATGTTACTCAGCCATAAGAAGAGAGAAAATACTGCCATTTGCAACAACATGGATGGACCTTGAAATAATCATGCTAAGCGAAATAAGCCAGACAGAAAAAGTTGAAAATTACATGATATCACTTATATGTGGGATAGAAACCTAAAAGTAACAAATGAACAGGACAAACAGAAACTCATGGACATGAGCAATAGATTAGTAGTTTCCAGAGGGGAGGAGCTTGAGGAGGAGCGAGGAGGTAGACGGGGTAAAGGGGGTCAAATACATGATGACACAAAGAAACCTAACTATGGGAGGTGAACACACAGTGTAAATATATATATGTATGCCTTACAGATGAAACTTACTGGATTTCATTAACCGAAGTCACCATTAAAAAAAAAAGTCTGTTATTCCACACCTCACCATGTGGCAAATACATTCTTTCACTGAATTAAGTAAGGCTTTCCTTATTCATATGTACAATTAGCATTCTTAGAAACATTTTTGAAAATTCATATTTAATATTGAATTTTTTATTGGGGGTAAGAACACGACATGAAAACTACCCTCATTACAAAATTTTAGGTGTATAGAAGAGTATTATTAAGTAGAGGCACAGTGTTACACAACAGATCTCTAGAACTTTTTCATCTTACATAACTGAAAATTTATACCTGTTGAAGAACAACTCTCCATTTGCATCTTCCCCCAGCATCTGGCAACGACCATTCTACTCTGTTTTTATGAATTTGACTATTTAAAATACTTCATCTAAGTGGAGTCATGTAGTATTTATCCTTCTATGACTGGCTTATTCCGCTTGTCATAATGTCTTCCAGGTTCATTCAGATTGTCATGTATGTCAGAATTTCCTTCTTTTTTAAGGCCGAATAATAGTATTTACCACATTTTCTTTACCCATTTGTCCGTTGATGGATATTTAGGTTGTTTTCAAATCTTGAGAATATTACCACCATGAACATAAGAGTAAAGATATTTCTTCAAGAGTCCTGATTTCAATTGTTTCAGAGGATTTCCAGGTTGTATGATAGTCCTATTTTTAAATTTTGAAGACTCTCCATACTCTTTTCTATTGTGGCTGCACAAGTTTGCATTCCGACCTGCAGTGCACAAGGGCTCCGATTTCTCCACATCCTTCCTAACAATTATCTTGTTTATTATTGTTAATTGCATCTTAATAGGTGATATCTTAGGTGATATCTAATTGTAGTTTTGATTTGTATTTCCCCGATGATGAACAAAGATGTTAAACATCTTTTTATATACCTGTTGACAATTTGTATGTCTTTGGAGAATGTCTGTTCAACTCCTTTGACTATTTAAAAATTTTATTTGTATTTTTTTTTTTTTGCTGTTTTCGCTATCTTGCTGTAGAAGTTTATTTTTAAAATTAACCCCTTATCAGATATAAGTTTGCGAATATTTTCCCCCATTCCGTAGGTTGCCTTTTCAGTCTGTTGATTGTTTCCTTTATTGTGCAGAAGCCCTTTCGTTTGTTATAGTCTCACTTGTCTACTTTTGCTTTTAGAATGCTAGTTACATATGTGAATAAGGACAGTGTTCATTGAAAGAATGTTTACCACATTGTGGTGCCGGAAATACACTATGTAAAGACACATGTATAAAAGATGATTCTAAGAATCTAGTCATATATTTAAATCAAGACAATGTTAAAGAAAACAATCCCCCCCAAAAAAACTCCCCAAAATCTCTTTTTTAAAAAGGTAAATACTATTGGTAGTTAAGAGTTTTTGTCTGTAATTATTAAATAAAGCAGAAGTACATAAACATATTTGTTAATTTTTCATATTTTGGGGTCGTTTAACCCTTAGGGTAGAGATAAAATCTTCTAATGTTTCTGTCTGTATCTGTTGAGATTAAACTTTACTCAATCTGGAACATGTGCCTTTAACTAGATTATCAAATAACACATGAATTTCCCCTCTGTATTAATTTTTGCAGAGGTGATTTCAATATTCAGTAAATGCATAACAAGACGAGACATTCCATTAGAGAAAACAATTTTATTCTCTATTGATGGATAAACAGTTTAGCTTGTGATCATTTGATAGTTTCTGCCTTAAACTATTTGGTGTCCCAAGGCAGAGGTATTTTTTAGAGCCAACCCTTGCACCGTGTCATTGTAATGACACTATAAAACAGTTCTTTTTATACTTTCCAATAAAACAGTGTGACATCTTAAATCTGAGTTGCTTTACTTTTTAAAGGGTGAAGAATGCATGATACCTTTCCATCTGCCTCCCTTCAGCAAGGCAATCATCAGGTACAATGAAGGAAGCTCAAGGGAAACACATTGTCACTCTATAAATACATTCAAGATAACCATATAGATGGAGGGGGAATTGCTTACAGTCTGAAAAGATAAGACAAGGTGACAATAACCTAGAATTATTCAAAAATGGGAGTTTAGGTTTTTCAGTGGCTAAAATAACATAATACAGGACACTCCCGCACAAACGTACACTCCACAGGGTCTGAAGTGTTATCAGAATCATCACAGAACAGGAAAGTTTGGGATTAATTATTGCTTTATAATGAGACTGTGTTGAAAGTTGGGCCAGGTCCTGTTACATGGATCAAGTTGGTTGGGTGAGAGGGAGAGGCGGGAGACTATTGAGGGGAAATACGCAGTGAGATGGTTTCTGGAAGTTGTCTATGTTCAACTATAACAGATCTCTAAAATAATAGTTACCCATTTCTCTTCAAAACCTCAATTTCAATATCAAACAGATGCAGAGAAAGAAGAAAGTTCTATTTCCAGTTCACCCTTCCCCCCCCTCCCCACCCCTTTTAAAAAGAAAGCACAACCAAATAAACAGAAACAAACAACTCATACTCAGAAAAGAGTCTGCATGTAAGGTTGCTTGTACATATTCTGGTAATAATTGTCATTTTAATGAACATTATTGTGTTGTGCAGTGTCAACTACATTTTGCTCTGAGTAAAAATAATCAAAATCTGACTCATCAGAAGGATCTAAATCAATGGAAGCATTTGAAGGTATTAGTTTGTCAGATAAAAAGTGTTTCTAATACAAGATCCTATTTTCTTGATGATTAGCCTTGGGTTTGGGTGGATGATGATACTAAAGTTTATTATAGCTCTCTTAGTCTATTCGAGCTTTGTTATACCCACAATAGCACAGCCTGGGTGGCTTATAAACGACAGAAATTTATTTCTTACAATTATAGAGGCTGGAAGTCTGAGAGAAACCTGCCAGTATGGTCAGGTGAGGGCCTTCTTGGTGGAACACTTATCATTGTGTTCCCACCTGGCAAAAGAGGCTGGGGAGCTTTGTAGAGTTTCTTAGAAATCTTACAAATTACTTTATATTAATCCCTCTATTCTCGATGTAGGCACCTCCCAAAGGCCTCACCTCCTAAAACTATTACATTGGGTATTAGGATTTTAGCATATGAATTTTGGAGCACACAAACATTTAAACCATGGCAATGGCCATATCCTGTTGCCATAGCCAATTTTATCTCGTGTAACTTGCTCAAACCCATAATGAGAACCAGACTATTGATCCTTGCAAAGACTCTACTGGTAGATGTCTGGATTCTCTGTATTCATATTTGAGCTGAAATTCCCAAGATTTTCTTTTAGCTGTGACATTTTGCAAATATTAGTTTAAAGTATTGGTTTACCTTTTTCTTCAGAGCTCTGTGTACTTCTGTAAAACCTGCTCTCACTCCCTTTAACATGTGTTTGCATAATGTAAACTGAAGATGGATATCCTAATTGCATACTAATGGGAACCACTTTGGCTTCTGTAATTTCTGAAATACAAAGCTGATAAATACATGAAGACAAACTCTGCCTGGGTACCTCCTTTGAGATTCCTAGTCACTGGGCTAAGGAGCATTCTCTTTCTTAGTGGAAATTTTGATGCATGGATAGTTGTTTAATAATAAATGCACTTTACTGCAATTTAGATTTTACAATTATTTTTATTTGCATCTCACAGTACAACTGTTAAAAAGCTTTATGCCATCTTGGAAAAGTAACCCTTAAGTAGAAAGACCAAAGCGATAACAGAAAAAATAAAATAGGTTAATGAATGAGAAATATGGTTTTTAGATTTTTTTCAAAAAATAGTGTGATAGGCAGAAAGAGTTTCATGTTATACTTCCAAAGAACCAAAACAAATGAAATCCTAGAAGAATACAAAGGCAGCCAGCTAAGCCAATTGATCACTAAACAGGTATAATATGACCCCCTTTCTATTTATCCATTGCCAAGGTGTATCATTTGCTTTTGCATAGGACCAGGGTTGTGGGCACTGCTCAGAAAGACAGCAGAGATCCACTATATTTTCGCTACCAAATGAACTCTAGGACATATCATGGAACCTCTCAGGTTTAATTTCTCCCGAGAATGTATCTCAGACTACTACTGCAGGGTGAAGGAAAGTAAGCACCAGGTTATCCTGGATGTGGGAGAAAATCTTAGGGTCCAATTGCTCTGTAGACAAACATTCAAACAAGTCCCTATTTCCTGGAGGGGTTCGCCCCTACCACATCTGAAACTTTTCTCTGTACAACCTCGCAGGGGTCTGCAGAATCAACTCTTTCACTTTCTGTGATGCTCTGCAGGTCCAGAGACTCGAATTTGCCCATTCTGCTCAGTTACCTTTCCTCCTTGCCTTTTGATGCAAACAAACAAACAAACAAACAAAAAAACAAAACCAAAAAACCAAAACAAAACACATCATTAATTCCTTATAGCAATTCTTCTTCTTTCTCTGACTCTGTCCTGCTCTGATTCTTTCTAATGAACCTGCTCATGCTCCTTCTCTCTGCCTTTTGTCTCTTTCTGTGTCTCTTTTAAGCAGAAGCTTAACTGTTCTTTTGAGAAGCCTGATTAGTGAATGAAAAAAAAGAATTGCATTTGAGGTGATAGGATGTTAAAGTAATTCTGTGAGTTTGGGCAGAGTATATTTTTATGGAAAGAAGATGTACATAGACATATTCAGAAGAAAGTTCACGAATCCATCAGAGGTATAGCTTCACAGGAGCTCAAGGCATATTCTGTCGCACTGAATGTATTTGACTTACTGTTGTGCTTTCAGGTCTTTGTTACTATTGTTTAAATGTGTTCATTTCTTTTCTCTGAAAGTCAGATCTTTTTTCAAGCAGTTATTTTACTGAAATATGCACTCTCTTTTCCCACTGTTCCAAGTTTAATGACATATTTTTTAAGGCAGCCACCTGAGTCAAGCTGCAGAATCTCCAGAGCTATCTGCTATGTTCCCCATGATATCAACTGGCCCATCCACTGGGAGCAAACCTGGGCCTCATGAGCACTGTGCTTCCCCCGGCTGCCAAAGATGGCCACATTTTTAAAAAGAGTGTAGCTAGCCTACTAAGAGTACTTCAGTCAAATTTTACGATGCTTTAAATAAGTGAGTTTTATGGTTATTCTTGCAAAACCTATGCTTTCTGATTTAACTTGCAACTAAAAGTGATCCTTTCTCTTTTTTGTTGCCCCAAGTTCTCTTAGTACACAAACTACTCCCTGGGGATAAGCAACTCAGATGGAGACATAAGATAACTGTAACTTAATGGGACCCCAATGGCCTTTAAAAGTTAATGCTGCTAAAGCAATTAATGAGGCTTCTAAAGTAAGAGACGTAAGCCTAAGGATAAATTTATGCATTGGGATGATCTGGCTCATTATTGACATTATTTAACATTCCCCAGGCACTCAGATCATGGCTACACATCCAAAAATAGAATAAGAAAATATTTTTGATTCCAGCAGATAGGAAAATCTTCTTCAAATTAGAAGAATAAAAAATATCTTAAAATGGAACACAACTAGTTGAGGGAAGGAAAGTTCTTTATAAGAATTATGCCCGTAAGTACATAGATGAAAGACTCAGAATTCTCAAAGCATATTTTTCAACTCTGGATGAAATATTGGGCCTAGGCAACAATCAGGATAAATCCTAAAATCATTAAGGGAAAGCTCATTTGGAAATTTGATAATGAGGACTAGGTTAACATCATCTGAATTTCCTGATAAGTCTTAAATACCATTAAATACAGGACAACCAGATATCATGGGAGGTCAATGATGTGAAGTAATAGGAATTACAAAACACCACATGTGAAATGTATTTGTTAAAATACTCGAGCTTGGGTATTTTAAGTCCTCCAAGGTCTACCTGCCAGCTTATAGGAAATTTGGGTGATAAAGGAAAGTTAATATATACATTACGAGCAAATAATCAGTCAAATGCAAGATGTGGGACATTTGGTAGTACATATTAGTGGAATAAATAAAATGAGGGGCAATGTTATAAAATAAATGAGGCTTAAAAGGCATAACAACTTAATGCAACATGTGGACATTGAGGGATCCTTTCTCAAATCAAGTAAACAAAATTTTTCATGATATTAGGAAATTATTGACTTTTAAAATATGATGATTATTTAAAAATAATTGTCTTGGTTAGGGAAGCATGCTTAAGTATTTATAATTGAAATGTTGTAATATATAGGATTTGCTTTAAAGTATTCTGGCTAAAACATGTGGGTCAGTAGATGAATTGTGACTGGCCATATGTTAATATAGTTTAAAGATGGGTATATGAAGAAGGCTGATTATCATGTTCTCTGTACTTCTGTTTATGTTTGAAAATTTGCATGATGGTTAAGGGGATCACGAGTACCCTATGGTAGACAAAGATGGTAAGTGAAAAAGTTGTATTTTCTACAGATTGAGATCTGTAGAGATCTACAGATACATCTCTAGAGGAACTCATTTCTTTCTGTTCTGCTGCACAGAATGCCAGCCTAACTCAGGATACTGTGTTTTATGTCCCATTGGGTTTTCTTTCTAACTTGTTGTTGCTCTTAGTAAGATGTTTGTTTACATCCATTCCCTGTTGTAAGTTAGATACACTAAACATCAGATAAAAAAGCAGAATGCAAGTGTTAGTGTCTCATGGATACTCTTGGTTTCTTTGGGTAGTTTCAATTGCAATCTTTTCCTGCTTTAATGGGACTCAGTGTTCATGGGAATGAGGAGCAACATAAAATGCAATGATGTGAACAGATTTGAAAGACCAGACACCACAGTAAAATTCACCTTCTGAGACTCTCTAGAATATTGAAGGAGGATTGTGGAGCACTATTGCATTTAAGCACTTCAGGTCCCTGAGCAGGTATGATTTTGAGATACACTGGAAGGTTTCTGAATACTGGATCAGTACCAAGAATTATTTTATGGAATATATCCAATTAAGTGCTTTTCATATGGAAGAAATCTCATTTACATTAAACTAATTCAATGTTTTAGAGTAGGAAAAATACAAAGAATTACTCAGATACTAGAGATTAGATAATTCTCAGGTGAGTCTATTCATTTTTTTAAAGTGGTGGCTCTTTCAAAGTTTTGTCCCGGAACCAGCAGCATCAGCACCACCTGGAAATTTGTAAGAAATACAAATTATCATGCCTAGCTCCAGACCTACTGATTTAAAAATTTGTAGGAGGGGCCTAGAAATCTGTTCTCACAAGCCCTACCAGGGGATTCTGGAGAGTGTGCAAATTTAAGAAATAGTGGTTTAATGAAGAACTCAAACTATTTGTGGGTGACATGATTCTCTACATAGAAAACCCTAAAGACTCTACAAGAACACTACTAGAAACAATAAGCAAATACAAAAAAGTTTCTGGATACAAAATTAATGTTCAAAAATCCATAGCATTCCTATACTCTAATAATGAAGTGTCAGAAAAAGAAGTGGAAAAAAATAATTCCTTTTGCAATTGCAACAACAACAAAATACCCAGAAATAAATCAAATGAAACATGAGAAGGACCTATATAATGAAAACTATAAGACCCTATTAAAAGAAATCAAAGAAGATACAAAGAAATGGAAAGATATTTGGTGTTCTTGGATTGAAGAATCAACATAGTTAAAATGACCTTATTACCTAAAGTATTATACAGATTTAACATAATTCCCATCAAAATCCCACTGATATTTTTTAAAGAAATAGATAAAAAAACATCAAATTTGTATGGAAGCACAAAGGACCCCGAATTGCCAAAGCCATCCTGAAAAAAACAAAAACAAAACTCTGCCCGACTTCAAATTATACTACAAAGCCACAGTAACCAAAACAGCATGGTATTGGCAGCAAAACAGACACATGGACCAGTGGAAAAGAATCAAGAGTTTAGTAGTAAACCTATATTTATATGGACAAATAATTTTCAGCACAAAAGCCAAAAACGTATAGTGGAGAAAGGAAAGCCTCTTCAACAAATGGTGCTGGGAAAACTGGAAAGCCATCTGCAAAAGAATGAAACTAGACCGTTATCTATCAGCACACATCAACATTAACGCAAAATGGATTAAGCACCTGAATATTAGACCAGAAACAATAAAATGCATAGAAGAAAACAGAGGAACTAAACTCAAGGACCTTGGACTTAAAGAGGATTTTATGAATTTTACCTCAAAGGCAAGAGAAGTAAAAACAAAAATAAATGAATGGGACTACATCAAACTAAAAAGCTTCTGCACAGCAAAAGAGATTGTAAACAAAGTAAACCATCCAAATGGGAAAATATATTTGCAAACAACACTTCTGATAAAGGCCTAATACCCAAAATATACAAAGAACTCATACAACTCAATAACAACAAAAAATCAAATGATTCAATTAAAAACTGGGCAGAGGACCTGAACAGACACTTCTCCCTACAGGACATACAAATGGCTAACAAATATTTGAAAAGATGCTCAATATAGGTAGCTATTAGGGAAATGCAAATCAAAACCACAATGAGATGTCACCACATACCTGTTAGAATAGCTATAATCAACAGGACAAGTAATAAACATTGGAGAGGATGTGGAGAAAAAGGAACCCTCATACACTGCTGGTGGGACTGCAAATTGGTACAGCCACTATGGAAAACAGTATGGAAGTTCCTCAAAAAACTAAGAATTGATCTACCATATGATCTAGCAATCCCTCTACTGGGTATTTGCTCCAAAGACTTGAAAACTCATATCCAAAAAGATATTTGCACAATGATGTTCATAACAGCATTATTCACAGTGGCCAAGACATGGAAGCAACCGAAGTGTCCTCTAATAGATGATTCGCTAAAGAAGCTGTGGTACATATATACAACGAGTCATAAGAGATGAAATACTGCCATTTGCAACAACATGGATGGATCTTGAAATAATCATGCTAAGAGAAAGAAGCCAGACAGAAAAAGTTGAAAATCACATGATATCACTTATATGTGGGATAAAAACCTAAAAGTAACAAATGAACAGGACAAACAGAGACTCATGGACATGGGCAATAGACTAGTGGTTACTGGAGGGGAGGGAGAAGGAGGGAGTCGGAAAGTAAATGGGGTAAAAGGGGTTAATATGTGGTGACAGAAAGAAATCTAACAATGGGAGGTGAACATTGTGTATGTATGTATGTGTGTATGTATATATATATATATTCCTTACTGTTAAAGAATTAGTGATTTATTGTATATTTTTCAAAAGTGATTTTAAAAAATTTAATTGATTTTTAATTATTAATAATGTAAAATTCTTTGAAATAATTCTTCAAATCAGATAGTTATCTTTTTTCTTTCAGGATTATTAATGAAGGCAATGAGATTTCATACCTAGCTTGATAATTCTGCTTATCGGTGATAACTCAGAAAATATGTTTTTTATTATTATTGAAACCATCACATTTTACTGTTTTGCTTACATTTTAGCACTGTAAAGGGCCTGATGCATAACTATAACACTTGCATATTTCTAAGGAAAACAAGAAAGGTATGTCTGTATCTTCTTTAGGACCCATGAATTAATAATGAAGCAATAATTAGGAGTAGAGTGTGAAGCTCAACTCAGTTTGAAATTTCAGATCAGAACAGCAGTATTTTCCTCCAGTATATGAGACAGTACATGTAACATTCATTGCCATGTTAAGCACAACAAAGGAGCTTAACATCAGCTTTATTGTCTTGGTGTTTTTTAGCACTATTCTAGAGACGTCTCCTGCCAGTTTTTCTGTTTATGTCATTATGAAGCTTGACCACTTGACACACACACACAAATACAGAAAAATATAAAGAAAAAAATCCTATTCAGCATCCCAATTTCTCATATAGCTATGTATTTAAAAGTTCTAAAGAAAATATTAGAAATTAGCAATGTATTAAAAATAAATTTACCATGAACTAAGTTTAATTAAACTCTGTGTTATGACATTTCTATCCTTAAGAAATGTGTTTTCATTATATATAAGTGATATTTCTTGCTTTTTGTCTGATATTAATATATTTATACCAGCTTTGTTTTAATGATTTATGCTATATCTTTCCCTATCACTCAATTTTAGATAGTTTTTGGTTCTTTAACACATACCTTGTAAACAGCATATAGTAGGGTTTTGTTATTTCTATCCAATATGAAAATCTTTGCCTTTTATAGAACATTTATTTCATTAACATTTAATTTTTATTACTGTAATTACTTACTAATAAGTCTACCATCTTGCTTTTTCTCTACTTTTCCCTTCTCTGTTGCTTTTTCTCCACTTTCATACTTTTGGATTAAGCAAGTATTTTGTTGTTCATTCCCTTTTCATTTTTAGTATTTAGTTGGTCGTAATATTTATCCTTGACTTGTTAAGGTTCACTTTAAATTAGTACCTTTTTATATTTCCAAAACAATGCAATTATTCTGTGAGTTTTAACTCCATTGAACTCCTACTTAAGACTTTGTATTCTTGTTTCTCTTTCATGTTACAACCATTCTCTGTTTTGCCTTTGAGGATATTTATTGCATTTATTTTAAATTCTTGGTGCATTTGTTTCAGTAATACAGATAATATGTATTCTTTGTTTTTTGGATTTCTTACTGTGTCTCCAGTTTTATGGCTCTTCAGTTATTAGCCATCCTGTCTGGTAGGAAAGGCCTGGGGCAGGTACTCACCTGTGACTCTCCTAGTGTGTTTGGACACAAGGGAAGAGATAAGCTTCATGGTGGAGAGCTGCTGGCACCACACAGGTGTTGTCCACTAACTGTGAAAGGCTCGCTCTCTCCCTCCCCCAGGTGAACCTTTAAATTAAGGAGTAGGACTCTCCTTAAGTTTGAAACTGAGAGTTTTGGACTAGAGGATGTAGGACTCGGTCAGAGATGGCAACACAAGAGCCCATATATATGTGTCCAGCAGTGCGTCACTGCCTCAACCCTGTAGGGTTTGTATGCAGCTCTCTCTCACAGTGTTCCGGTAACACTGGGATGCCCAGTAGCAATGTAGAGCAAAGGTCGTGTGTGAGAGGGGGTGGAGGTGAGCTCAGGAGACTAAACCAGAGTTCCTATGAGCTTTGGTCTCACTGTCTTCTGCCCAGCTGTATCTATCAAAGCCCCCAAACCCACCTGTGCCACACATACCTCCTTAAAGAGATAGAGCACAATCTACAGCAATCTCTGATCTCCTCAGAAGCTCCTCACAGTTATTACATATTTCCTCATGATCATACTGTGTTTTCATTCTATAGTTTCTCCACAGAGACAGACCCAGTAGCCTATGCTATGGTCACCACAGAATCAGGGCTATTATTTTTTTTAATGGTCCCCTCCCTACCTTTTTCTCTTGACTCTATTCTTAAAACTTATAGATTGGGCTCCTACATTTTGATAAAAAGCAGAGTTGTGAATGAAAAACTAAGCCTGTGAATAAATATTTGATATAGTCATTTGCTCTGAGGAGATTGCATATTATGACAGGGAAAGTCCCTCTCCAGTCCCAATATTTTGACCAGATTCAAAAACCAGAAATCAGAAATCGAAATGAAAGTGAGACCAATGGTGTTCTTTTTTTTCCTTGTCCTCACATCCTGCTGGCCAGCACAGGGGAAATCGAGTTAATCCCTGGAGGGGTATGGAGCCATCACAGAGACAACCTTGTGCCTTGCTGCATGCTGGGAGGGTGAGATGGGGCCACCTGCAAGAGCTTCCCTCACCACAAGATGCAAATGTAGCTTTAAGTGGGTGCCCAGGCTGAGAAGGCTTGAAGGAGCCATCAGATTTCTTGGAGTCTTAGTGTCAACTGAGAGAGCAGTCAAATCTCTCCTTGGATATAGGATGGAGGAGTAACGTCTAGTTTCTCCTAGCACACTAGGGAGAGAGCTGCCCTTGGGGACAATTTATATTCAGCTAGAGAAGTGTTACAGGAACAGGTATCTTTCTACCTTATCTCCTTCTTCACTTCTCTCCCTTCTTTCCAGTTCTACATTTTATGAAAACAAAAAATTCACAGGTATACTAGGAGATGTGGTTGCCAGTAGCATCTTGTCTTCCTTATTGATCTTCACTTTGAGGAATCTGAAAGACTTGCCACCCTTCCCATGAGAGTGGTGAGGACCCACTGCTGTCCCCCACCCCCACCCCTGGAGTCTAGCTCTCAAGCAGTGATGCCCAGCCCCATGACCAGAAAAGTATCCTGACTTTGGTCTTATTGGGGACTAGGACACCAGTATGTTTTAAAGTTTCCCAGATCACTCTTAAAGCTTTACACCACTGTTCCAGGTTGGAACTGAAAATCTTGGGTGGTGACATGGCAAAGGTTTGCAGGAGAAGTGGTAAAAGTAGGAAGGAGATAAGGCAGGAAATGACGTTCCCATTCAGAGTGGAACAAAAGGTGACTTAAGAGGAAAGATGATGGTCTCCACCTTGGGCCCCTGTATTCACAGATAACCTGAGTTCTACCTTGTAGAGTCTTTTTTTTTTTTTTAAATTATTTTTTATGGTGATTGGTTAATGAAATCCAATTAAGTTTCAGCTGTACACTTTAACAGTAAAGCATATATATGTTTACACTGTGTGTTCACCTCCCATAGTTAGATTTCTTTCTGTTACCACATATTTGATCCTCTTTACCCCATCTACATCCTCCCTCCCCCCTCCTCTCTAGTAACCACTAGTCTATAGTTCATGTTCATGAGTCTCTGTTTGTCCTGCTCGTTTGTTACTTTTAGGTTTCTATCCCACATATAAGTGATATCATGTGATTTTTAACTTTTTCTGTCTGGCTTATTTTGCTTAGCATGATTATCCTGAGGTCCATCTATGTTGTCACGAATGGCAGTATTTCATCTCTTCTTATGGCTGAGTAATATTCCATTGTATATATGTACCTTGTAGAGACTTTATAGATGTTTTGGGTTTAACTAAACCCCATTGTGTCTTTTTTTTTTCAAGGTTTCCCCCCTCTCTTTCTAATAATAGTGATTCTCATATGTCTTCATACTATTCAGCACTAGCCCACTTGGTTCTTCTTCATTTCCATATTCATATCCCTAGTAGGCAAGGGCTTTCAAAGTTCTTACACCTTCATTGTATAGAAGAATTCACCCTGGCCTGGCAACTACTGTACTTGCAAGTTTGCATACCCCAGATGTTCATCTTACTCAGTAGTATCTACTCTTTCTATTACCAGTATCTACTCTTTTAAGAAGGAATGGAGGTTTCTAAAGTTATATAAATTAGAAAGTCCTCTGCTTATTGTAGAATTTGCCATTCTGACTGTTTTGGGGATTTTAGATACACCTTACTCTCTAAGCTTTTAGAGTTACCAACCAATATACTGCCAATTTTGATCTAAAATAGTGTTCTCTTTTAGTAACTTCCATGTTAAATTACATGGCAAAGGGGAATTAAAGGTTGCAGATGGAATTAAAGTTGCTAACCAACTAATCTTAAAATAGATAGCTATTTCTGGATTATAATCACAAAGGCCTTTTAAAGAGAAAGAGGGACTCTGAAGAGGGAACTCAAAAAATGGCGGTATGAGAGGGACCTAGCTAGATGGTGCTGGCTTTGCAGAAGGAATGTGGGTGGCCTCTGGAAGCTGAGCAGTTAAGGAATGTATTCTCCACTAGATCCTCCAGAAAGGAACGCAGCCCCATGGACACCTTGATTTTTGCCCCATGAGATTCTTTTTAAATCTGTGACATCCGGAACCATAAGATAAGCTTGTGTTGTTTTAAGGCACTAATTTTGTGGTAATTGGTTATAGCAGCAATAGGAAACAAACACATTGCTGAAAAGGATGAAGTAATTAGTAATAAAAACTAACATGCGAATTACTTGAAGATCCGCATGATAGAGGTGATTATAAATTTGCTAAATATTAATTTTTTTAATAGAATATCTTGAACAAACTTTAAATGATGGTGAAATGGAAACATTCTAGAGAAAGAGGTTTAACTGAAGAACTAATTTCAGGTCCTTGCAGGTCTTTTCTTATTGAAAATTAGTTCATAATCAATATTTTTGGAAGTAAGTTTATTTAAGGGACTTGAAATGGAGCCAGTCCTATTTTTCTGAGCATAATATACTCAGATTCATTTTGCTCCACAAAGGCAAGAATGTGTCTCTACCCCACCCCAGTTTTTTCCTTTTAACATTTGTTGATCTCAGTGAAAGATGGCAAAGTAAGCATGGTATCAATTGGTCGTATGTGGTTTTAATTCATTTCATGGGTGTCTATATTTTATGGACCCTCCTCCTCCCCCCCTTTTTTTTGTATTTTCCATAAGGAAAAACAAATAAAAAGGAAGAGAAAATCACAACATTTTTCTTCACTAATATGATAGTAACAAATGAAGCAACAAGAGGAAGATGCTGATAATTTTTTTAAAATAACCAGGTTGCTGGTTATTTTCGGCATAGTTTTCATATAACTATCCAAGCTTATTTGGCAAAATGGAAGTTTAGTTATTGCTGAAATTGTTTGCAAGACTCTAAGAGAAATTCTTTAAAACACATTTGGGATTATAAAGACTTTGGATGAAAGAAAACTGTAATAGGTGATTTCTCTTTGAGGCCTATTATAGTCACTCTGGCAGCCCAGCCTAAATCTCACTATCTTGCTTCAGAGGTACTCGAAGAGAAAACGTTTCATTTTTATGAAGAGCTGTCTGACTTCACCTTCAATAAGATTATTTCTGGGCACAAGAACAATGGAACCATTGTTTCTTCAACATCGCTAGAATACACTTCAGAAGCCCTCCTTGTAGGATACGCTTTAATTTATGTCCTATTACTGCTCGTCAGAGCTTTTGTGTCCACCTTTCTTTTGTTTCCAAATGATGGGTAGAGTTGGCACTCCACGGACGATTCAGAGAGACGTTCTGGACTGTCATTGTTTTGGAAGTTTTTATTCTTCTAAAGACCGTGGAAGGAAGATGCAGTAAAAGATATAAGGTCAGACACTTAAAGGTTTTCTACACTTAATTCTATTGTATATTTTTTCTATCCGATGGTATTGACAATTTCATACCTGGGCATTTTCTTCAATGATGTTCACAGAGTACAGGGTGTTTTATTTTGATCAGTTTGGAAGTGGCTGGGGGTGGCCTTCTGTGTAAGAAAGCTTTCATGTCTTTCTAAATTTCATATATTCTTTGCTCTGTAGTTTTCAATTTCATCCAGACATAAGTTTTTTATTTACATGTCCTTAGTCCCAATTTTTCTTCAAGAAAGAAGTCCTGTGTGACTGAGTCATCCCATAGAAACAAGCAGAATGTGATACATTTACTGTCAACACTTCACAAGATGCCTTCACCCGTTTATTTGACACTGACTGATATTTAATTACAGGATATGATTATGTAATTATTGTTTAAATCTTCCTTCTCACCAAATAAAGCAAAGGTATTTCTTTATACACTGCAAATCACTTTTCTATTAATTTGTTGCATTGAAATTCTAATTTTTTTAGTTTCAACATTTTTCTCTCTTCTTTGATATGCTTTATCCCCCAGGAGTATATCTCATTTACACGTTCAAGAGCATTCTCATTTTAGTTACCCTTGAAACTCTTTAGTTTTTTTGTTCGCCATTTTTTTTGTCCTGTTTAATAAAATTAAAAATGGAAGTGTTGACAGCCATCCTGCTTCTGGGTATATGTCCAAAAGAGTTAAAATCAGGATTTCAAAGAGATATCTGTACCTCCATGTTCATTGAAGCATTATTCACAAGAGCCAGGGTACTGAAACAACTCAAACAACAGATGAATTGATACAGAGAATATGGTATATTCACACAGTGGAATATTACTCAGGCTTAAAAAAAGAAATCCTACCATATGTGACAACATGGATGAACCTAAAGGACATTATGTGAAGTGAAATAAACCGGGTACAGAAGGACACATACTGCGTGATTCCACTTTTATGTGGTATCTGAAACAGTCACACACACAGAAGCAGAGTAGAATGGTGGTTGTGAGGGGCAGGGAGAGACATTACTCAAGGAGTGTGAAGTTTCATTCTCATAAGAGGAACAGTCTCCAGAGATCTGCTCTACAATGTATCGCCTATAATTTACAATACAGTATTGTGCACTTTAATATATGTTAAGAGGACAGATTTCATGTTAAGTTTTCTTACCACAAAACAAACCAAACACAAAACAACAAAACAAAATGAAAAAAAAAACCCTTAAAATAACAAACTTGGTCATGGTGATGACATCATGGGTGTATGCATACATCCAAACTCATCAAGATGTATACATTAAATAAGCACAGATTTTTGTTTATCAATTTTACTTCAGTAAAGCTTAAAAACTAAATCAACTTTTCCTTATAACTGTAGAGACTTGCCTATCTTTTCTACCTTCTTTCTTGAAATCGTCATTGCCTCCACATACGTCTTCTTTAGAACTGTATTGATTGCAGAGGTATTTTGCAGTAAAGCAGGAATTACACTGGTGAATATCTTCTCCCATTCAATAGATTGTTTTCTCATTTTGTTGATGATTTGTTGTTGAAGTCTCATTTGTTTATTATTTATTTTGTTTCCCTTGCCCAAAAAGATAGATCAGAAAAAATATTACTAAGAATAGTCTCAGAGAGTTTACTTCTAGGAATTTTATGGTTTGGGGTCTTACCTTAAGTCTTTGATCCATTTTGAGTTTATTCTTGGATATGGTATAAGAAGGTGGTCCAGTTTCATTTTTATTATTATTTTTGCGTGCATCTGTCCAGTTTTATAAAGCTGCAATCACACATGATTAGTAACACTTTCTTCAGTGTTAATTTTGAGCTCAAAAACAAAGTAATTTTTCCCCTTAATTAGTTTCAGTGGGGAAATTGTATACACACACACACACACACACACACACACACACACACACACCTCTATTCCAAATTTTTAATGATTTAAAATAGCTTCAGATTTATGGGTAAGAATTGAATTTTTATTTTTCTCTCTCACTTTGTCCTAACAGTTCCTGTTGCGTGAGAGTTCCCATGCAGATGGACCAAAATCATTCTGCAAACCTGTCATTTCATACACATTGTCTTCAAAAATTTACTTCTTCCCTTGGTGCAAACATATGATTTTCTTCTTCAGTTCACCTGAAAATTGCTTCTTCAAGCTTTAATTTGGAAAGGTATGGATTTGGGTGTTGTCAGCAGTCCAGGTACATTTGAATAAAGTCACACGTTCTAGATCTAGGTCAATGTCATTAATCACACATGTGTCAGGGATTAGTTTTGTGGTCTCACAAGCCTGTGATTCCAAAATGGGCTAAGTCCTTCCCTTGGTACCAGGGCCTGCTGCTGTACTTGATGGAGTCTTTCCATCAATCTCCAGATGACTGGACCATGGTTTTCCCAAGTGAAATTTGTGCACGTGAATATGTTTATTGAATATCAAGCTTTTCTGTAGAAGCTTTAAGCATTCCAACAAAAGAGAATTTTTTTTATCTAAGAGAGTCACTTTTATTGGAAACTAGTGTTAAAGTAAAAGCAGAATAGAAGAAACATTTTTATGCCTTTCCAACTTAGGCATTTGAAAGGACACTGAAGGGAAGTTCCAAATAAGGATAATAGTTTCAGATTGAGCAGATTTGTTCTAAGCAGAAAATGTTCATTGATGAAGGCAAACCATATTATTCAGTATAACAACGTTTTAAATTGTAAGGGTACCAGAGTAATCCACCCTATGAACAAATTGGAAAATCCAGAAAAGGAAAAAATTCCAATGATATCAGCAAAGGACTTATGCATATTTATTAGCTTGACTGTTTTCCTTCAATGTCATTTATATTCATATGTTTGTCTATTTAAAATCCATTTGCATATTATATGATACTAATACTGGTAAGTAGTATTTCTTGAGCACTAAACTAATGTGTGTACTCCAGTTATTTTCTCTTTCAGTTCTAGTGAAAAATTATGATAAATGTGTTATCACGTTCATTGTATAGATATGAAGACTGAAGCGTAGCATGGTAAATTTTCTAGGACACAAATTTAGTCAGTTTGGTTCTTTGCCTGTGCACAGTTTTGCAGCATTGCCTCTTTTAATCTTCACTTTGCAATTAACATAATCACATTACATTCATTGTTCATGTTGCTGTGTAGTCTTAATAACAATAATTTCTAATGACTAGATCATCCATTAAGTGGAGGTACCATAAAATATTAAATTATTCTAAAAATCGTAGTTCAATTTAAAATAATCGGAGTACTTTGTTAAATATATTTGCACACATAATTGTTTCCATATTTTGGATTATGCCAAAAATAGAGAAAAATGAACATTTTTAGCACCCTCAGTGAGTATTATCAAAATGTTTTCCAAAAATGTTATGTTAGTCTAAAAATTTACCAGCCATTTTTGAGAGTAGTAGCTTTTCCGTACCTTTACCAACATTAATATAATAATTTTAGCTTTTATGAAATACTTGAAATAGAACTTTATTGTAGTGATAAATAAAAGAGAGTTAAAGCTTCTTACCCAACTATCCCCAAAATTCACTCCCTGAAGTACTGAATGTTTATGCTGCTTGTATTTGTTTCTAAGATATTTTCTATGGTACAAATTTCTGTTTGTCTGTCTGTGTAATCTATCATCTGTCTGTCTATCTAAATGGTGTGACATGCATTATTCTCATCTAGTTATCTAAATAGTGTGTGCCACACCCCTTCAAAGTATGACATAGATGACTTCAGAAAGGGTCTATTTCCATTTTTGCTTCTCTCTGAGCGGCAAATTGCTTTTGTTGGTTTCTTGTGCACGGTAGCCTGTTTTGAGAGACTAAGGAATCTCTGTTTTCCTGGTCCAGCCTTAGTTGTAGGCAAATCCTGTTTCTCAAGGGTGGGGTTTTTCCAACAATCCTGCCTCTGTTCCCTGTATTAGGTAAGAAGCATTTAATGGACTCAGTTCAGGATGGTTTCCGCCCCTCTCCAAGGGAATGAAATGTTTTTCCCTTCCTCCGCTTTCCCCAGCCACAGTGGATCTTTAACTTTGTTTTCAGGCATAGGGTTTGCTGCCCTTTCTCCAGTGGCTTAACCCTTTTGTTACTTAGAGGAGAAGGCACCAAGTGGTACTTTGCGTTTTCCCCAGAGGCTGCAATATACAGGGGGGCCTTCTCCAGTCTTCCTCCTGCCCCACTCTTTGTCTTATAGATTTCTTATGCACCTGGAGAGTCCTGGGCACCTGACCAGTCCATTGAGGAGAGTCTAGTGAGTGCGAAGTGCCCTGTGTCTGTGACTCTAAGGGTTTCTATTCTGTTCCACTCA
This sequence comes from Rousettus aegyptiacus, assembly GCF_014176215.1. Classification (NCBI taxonomy): domain Eukaryota; kingdom Metazoa; phylum Chordata; class Mammalia; order Chiroptera; family Pteropodidae; genus Rousettus; species Rousettus aegyptiacus. The sequence goes on from NW_023416289.1 coordinate 20,381,135, forward strand.
TGTACACTGGGACTTTCACAATTCACTGAAAATTCACCTGAATTCTTTTTATCCTCTTGTGTGAAGATCTCATCTTCTTCAGCTGCAGCGATTACGACAGTGCTCTCACACTGTCTTTCCTTTGATACCAGAGTAGTTGATTGTTCTATTACCTCAGCTTTTTGATGTGTCCAAGGAACATTATAATTTTGTATATTATCCTGCTTTTTCTTGTCATTAGGGTAGGAGTGACACTCTTACCAGCTTTCTTCATCTTAGGTGGAAACTGGAGGCCTGCCTACATTCAGGAAAAAAATTTTGTGAGATGTAGGACTCTCGGTCGATAGGTTTTCATTGTTGTTGTTCGGTTTGTTTGTTTCTGCACCTGAAAGATGTTCCAACTTTTCTTTGCCCTCAGTTGTTCCTGATGAGAAGTCAGTGGTATCTAAATCGGTGTTTCCTGTATGTAATTTATGTTTTGCTTTTGCTTGTTTGCTTTTATCCCGACTGCTCTCAATATTTTCTCTCCAGTTTTCATTTGTTGACTGTTTTACTATGGTGTTTTTGGAACGAAAACATAGTTCTCTTCCCTTTCTCAAGATATTGCCTCTTCTCCAGAATCTGCTCAGTTCTCTTCACTATACTGCTTTTAAGACTTATTTCTTAGTAATTTCTCCAGAGTTTATAATTGTTATCTATAGGTTAGTCAGTTTGATAGGAGCTTTTACAATCATACCAGAAGTGGAACGGCAAACAATGTGCCTTTACTTCAGTCTTCATTTTGTGATTACGGTTGTCTGTATACACGGGAAGTCTGATATAATATAACCTTAGTTGCCTGCTTAGTCCTGCCATCCTCGGTGCCCACAGATTTTAGTCCATCGGGTGCCCCTGAACTAGTCTGGACTGGCGTTGAGCTGGTGCCACAGCAATCCCAGACTTTCTTTTAAAATTCATAGACTTTAATAACTCTAGCTGTGCTCTATGAGAGTCTGCAGATATGACCCGGTATTGGTTAATTTTAAAAGCTCCTCAGGTGATTCTAAAACCTGATGAATTTTAAAAACCACTTAAGTTCTTACTCTACAGTTTTCACGACCTTACTCCGTAGCAAAACCCTTCATGACAAATTGTGTTTTAAAGGTTGTGGAGGATTTAGAATTGTGAGAAAATTGAAAAAAAAAAAATCATTCTTGACAATGAGAGTAGTACAATCAAAGAAACAGGCAGAAAAGTGAGGGGAATGTCATTACTGCTGCATTACAGGAATATAACATGCTTGTTGGAAATCAGTTTGGGGCTAGATTGTAGATGGCTTTGGAAGTCAAGCTAAGGATACTGGAATTTATTCTCTAGATAATAGGAACTCAATTAAGGTTTTTCAACTGAAGAATAACATGTTTAGTGTTGCTCACAAAAAAAGACTACAATGCAAGACTACATGCTTGTATAGCCCTGCCCGATGTCAAGAGGCTACAAGTGAAAATATTTGCAATATTTTAGGAAAGAGTAATTGTGGACTTGAATGAGAGGTTGTTCGCTGGAATGTAAAGGTTATGATAGATGTGAAAGGTAGTAAGGCAAAAGGATTAACGGAAGAGAGAGGGCAGTGTCAAGGATAGCACTGAGGTTTTAAATGTAAATGATTAGGAGACTAGGCTGTCATTTATAGCAACTAGAAAAAGAGAAGCATAAGCAGCTTTAGGGAAAAGATAAGACATTAAATTGGGGTTAAAATACTTGAGGAGCTGCTGGTACTTCCAACTGGTTATAAGCCAAGCCAGCCTAAGTTCATTAATGCAAATATACAGTCCATCAGGCATGCAAACTTTCTATTTTTAATAGTAAAATTCTATAATTGAGATTTTCTCATTTAATCCAGAATACCCTGTGGATATATGGAGTTAATACTCCCATTTATTCCTTTTGCATTTATGTTATGTAATATTTCATTTTATAATAATAATTTGATCTTTCAAAGAATTTTCAAAACTTTATTTAAAAAATGAGCCACAAAATTAGGTTTACTTTTTACTACAAAGTCTTAACGCTAATTATCCTGTTTTCTTTTGTGATTAATTTTGACATTATGTTTTGCCTTTAACATATAATCTCCATTATTTTAATCAGTTTTTAAAAAATAATTTTTATCAGATTATAATGTCCACACAGAAAAGTACACAAATAATAACTATAGAGCTTAAAGAATTTTCACAAATATCTTTCTGTGTCCCTCCATTTGACTGCCCACCTCCTCCAAAGGAAGCCAGTTTTTTCACTATAGATTAATTTTGCGTGAATGGACTCATACAGTACGTATCATTTTGTGTCTGGTTTCTTTCATCAAAGTTATGGTGTGCTGTTGTTCCACTTCATTGCATTAGAAGTAGTTATTTATTTATCTGAATTCCAGTAATCTTTATTGACATTTGCATTGTTTATGGTTTGTAGCTATTCACATGATGCTACTATACTGTAGTTATGCAAACCTTTCAGTGATATGTGTACGCATTTTTATTGGGTTTATATTTAGATTTGTGGTGGTTGGGAACGAGGTGATAGGGTACGGATATCTTCATCTTTAGTAGGGAGCATCAATGAGCATCTCATTATCAAAGTGGGAATAATGAGAGTTCCAGGTTCTCCTCATCCTTGCTAGTGCTTGATGTTTTCAGCCTTTGATTTCTGTTGTATTGGTGTTGGTGATAAGCAATTATAAATCATTGCAGAATTAGTTTACTATTTTTCTGGTGATTAAGGAGACAGAATACTTTCTCATATTTATCAACTACGATTTAGTATCTTTTAGAAAAGTTGAGAAAGACTTGGCCATTTACTGTTGGCTGTTTGTCTTTTACATAGTGATTGGTATAAATTCTTCATATATTTTTAATATGGGCCTTTTGTTTACTAAATACATTGCAAATCTATTCTACTTTCTGACATACATCTTTACTCTGTTAGTAGTCTCTCCTAATGAGGATGCCTTCTTTTTTAAATATAATTTATCAATATTTTTCTTTATAGGAAAACTTGCCTATTTCAGTGTCATAAAAATATTCTTCTATGTTAAGTTCTAAAAGTTTTATTATATATCTTTAAAATTTTTGTTCCCTTAATTCTTTTCCACTTTACTTTTATTTTTATGATGTGAAGTAGATTATCCAATTTAATGATTGTCCACATGGATTGACGAAGCATATGTCCTTATACAGTGACCAGACTCAATTTATTGTAAACGTCTACTCATTTCCAAAGGTTCTGTAGTGATAATACCTGTCATTAATTGGGTCTCTGTTTATGTGTAATTCTGAATCTGGACTGTTCCATTTCATTCATCTATTTACCTTTGCTTGACTCAGTATTACACTCTCTTACATATTCTATCTTTATTATAAATTGTGATTTAGTTATGTAAGTCTTCCAGTTTGCTTGGGGTTTTAAAGATTGTCCTGGCTCTTGTGAACCACTTACATTTTCATATAAATTTGAGAGACAGCTTGTCAGTTTAAAAAATAAATGTGCTGAATTTTGATTGGAAATGCATAAAACCTGTAGATCAATTGAAGAAAAAAATTTTTTTACAATATTCTTTCTCCTACCCATGAATGCGTCATGACCCTCATTACTTACAGCTTCGTTTTCTTTTGATACCTTTGTATGATTCTTTATTATATTTATATCTGTATAGTTGATGTCTTGATGCTATTGCAAATTATGTTAAAATGTTTTTCTACTAGTTTTCTTGCCTTTAATTGGAAATAGAATTGATTTTATATTATTGTTTACACTATAAGATTCCTAAAATCACTTATTAAGGTAAATAATTACCCTTAGATTTATTTCTTCTTCGAAATTACTATAATTTTAATTTTTTGGTTTTATTTCTCTTGTTTGGACCCTGAGAAAATGTTGAACAAAATAGTGATAATGGATATTTTAGTCCCTCCCCTCAATTTCATGGAGAATCTTTCAATATTCACTATTACATGTAATTTTTTGATATTAGGTATTTTTTAGATAAAGACTTTTCTTAGTATTATATTAGGTTTTATCATTAAAGTATTGAATATTATCATATACTGTCTTTGAAACTATCAAGATGATCATATACTTTTATTCTTCTGTTAATATGATGAATTACCTGATTTATTTTTTGATGTTAAAACCAATTGTGTATTCCTAGAATTAATCCAAGTGGTATATATTTCTGGATTATTTTGTCAGTATTTTTGACAGAATTTTGTAAGTATGTTTGTATTTTGTCAGATTTTGGTATGATATTCTTGTCTCATAATAAATTGAGAATTTCCCTTTTTTTTAATATTCTCTAGAATAGTTTTTTAAAAATAAGATGAACGTTTCTTGAATAGTTGGAAGAAGTCAACTGTTCAATCATCTCAGCCTGAAGTTTTCTCTAAAGATTTTCATTAGAGCTACAATTTTTAACAGGTATAAGAATATTCAGATTGTCTGTTTCTTCCTGTGTCAGCTTTACTAAATTGTATTTCATTACCACTCTGTTCATTTTATCTAAATTTATATAAAGTTGTTCTTGTCTTTTTACACATTTTATATTTTCATTTCTGATTGTTCAGATTTTCTGTTTCTTTTTTAAAAGTCTTTCCATCATTAAACTATTATTTTTTAAACTTCTATTTAAAAATTTTTCTCTAATGTGTTTTTTTTTGCATGTGTCATTAATTTCTTACCTTGTTTTTACTATTTTCCCTTTCTCTTACTTTCATTAGATAATTTACTGGGAAGGATACTTAGATCATGGAGTATCAGTATTATTTTTTTTCCTGAATATGCCTTCAAGGTTATAAATTTCCATCCTAGAATCTTTAAATGTGTCACTCTGTTTGAATTATGTTTATTTTCTTTCAGCTGATTAAAAAATTACATTGCAATATTAACTTTGACTTAAATGTTGGAGAATTTCTTAGTTATAATTTTGTTATTGGTTTCTAACTTATTTTCACTTGGTCAGAGATACACATAAAATTATTTCAGTTTCTGTAAATTTGTTGAGACATGCTTTATGGCTTAGTATATTATCAATTTTTAAAAATGTTCCACATCATCTTAGGAAAAATGTATACCATTGGGTTTTTGAGGATGGTGTTATGTTTATGAGATCAAAATTTTTAAATTTCATTTTTCAAAACTTCTCTATCCTTGCTGATTTTATTGACTTATTTCATTAGTTACTGAGAACAACATGGTAAAATCTATTACTTTGCTTATGTGTTCCATATAGTGTTTACAAGATGCATAAATTTTTCTGGTGGATGGATTATTTAATCAGAGTGGAATATTTTATTTTTTCCTCTAATAATCTTCTTTCCTTGAAATTGATTTTTTTAAGTTAAAATTAAAATTAAATTATTGGGGTGACATTGGTTAATAAAATAGGTTTCCAGGTACAATTCAGTAATGTCATATGTGTATTACATAGTGTGTTCACCACCCAAAGTTAAATTTCCTTCTGCCACTAAATATTTGACTCCCCTTTACCCCTACCTACCTCCCCCCTCTCTTCCTTTGCTCTGGCAACTACTAATGCACTGTTTGTGAGTTTCTGGCTGTCATGTTGAAATAGACTTTTTATTTTTCCTGTTGGTATAGCTATATGTACAGTTTGGGGCAATGTTTGTATTACATATAATTTTTTCATTCCTTTTCTGTGAGCTCCTCTTTATCCTTATATTTAAGGCATATACTACTGTTGGGCTTTGATATAATTTAGCCAATCTCATAAACTTTCTTTTAGCAAGTACTTAGTACATTTATATTGAATTGAAATACCTATATATTTTAGATTATATTTAACAACTAATATTTTCTGAACATGTAGTACTATTAGCACTTAAAAGTATTTTATCTACAGCGACAGATTCTCTCAGTTTTGTTTATATGGAACTCTTTTCATTTCGGTACAGTTTTGAAGGATTTTTGCTCCTAGGTATAGATATCTAGGTTGAAATACTTTTCCTTCAGCACTTTGTTGATGCCATTCTATTGATTTCTGGCTTTCACAGTTTCTGTCCAAGTGTTAACTATCAGTGTTATTGTTGTTACTTTAAGGGTGATGTGTCTTTCTTCTCTAGGTGATATTAAGATTTATGCCTTGGTGCTTGTTGAATTTTCTAGTTCTCTGAAAATGTGGAAATCTCTGCTAGTTTCCTTAGATTCTGTAGCTGTCAGAGCTTTACCTGCAATTGCCAGACTTTTGCTAGATCTGTATATGAGTGCCTGATAGATTTTTCTGGAAGGCTGCTCTAGCTGTTCATGCGGTAGTGCTAAAAATGCTCAGGGATTTAAAACCCCTGAAAGAGCCTGTAACTAAAGCCTGGCAGTTATAAGTGTTTAATCCTTAATGGTTCCCCCACCCTTTGGTGGGATAATCCTGGAGCATGTGTTTTATACTACATCTCTACCTTGAGTTTCTCCTATGGAATTAGCTACCTTAATGATATATCTTTTGTTAGTTGCCCTCCCTTCCCTGCATTGCTTCCTGCATGTTAGTGTTTCTTTCACTCCCCAAAAAACAACTGTGCTCAAGTCCTTATCTCAGGGTCTGAAGTTACTGTAATCTCAGGAGACTGAAAAAGGCCGTTATGGGGGTGCTTCTGCTAATGAGCATAATATGGAGGTCAAGTAATACCTGGAGTCTTGGCCCAAGTCTGCCTCACTGTGAATCCGGCGTTTCATCGATACACTCTTGTGAATGCCCCAGTCCCTCATTATATAATAAGGATACATATTATTTGGCAGCATTCTCACATTGATTATCTGGGTGATGGAGAAAAGACCAAAATGTTTGGGAAAAAGAAGTGGAAACCCCTAAAATTCCTCCCTAGTCAAGAAATTAAATGAGAAGCCATAACGCATTTTGAGAGAAATGGCAGATTTCATGTCACTTTATAGACTTAAAGGTTGGTGGCCCCTATCATATTTCCATTCTCTTAACTAATCCAGGTCCTGAAACTGTCAGATAGATTATGGAAAATTACGGCGAACTACCGTAAGTTTAACCAAGCGATGGCACCAATGACTAATGCATTTGTACAACTACCCACACAATGATAAAGGAAAATAGCATCTTAATATTATTATAAAAATATTCATGACTCTACAGGCCCCTCTGTAAGTGACGTGGGTACCCCTCGGGTCTAAAGACCAACAGTACAACTAGCAGCGGTCCTTTTCACGGTATTCCCAATGACTCCCTTGAGGAATTTGTGCTTTAGTTCCCCAGACAGAAATGTTTCTACCAGGCTGTACGAAAGCTAAACTTAAAGCTATACCTTAGTCATTCTGGGCTCTTACATAGGAACACTGAAGGCATTTGAGAAGTTATTACACTGTCAGTTTTAATTAGTCATTATTATCATGAAGGTATAGACTTGCTGCTATAGAATGAAGGCAGGGAGGTTCATTGTGTTTTCATATCTAGAAATTTACCAGAAATGGGTGATAACAGAAAGCATGACCTAATAAGAGCATGGTAGCCATGGCCTCAGAGCACTTAAGAATAAAGATCTCGTCTATTCCGGATTTTCAGAAGCACTGGCCAGTTATAAGGGAAATCCTGATTGAATATTAGAAGAGATAGATAGTGAATATTAGTTGCAACTTTTGGATGAACTGCAATGAGACATGTCTCTTGTTCCACTAAAACTTTTGTGCCTGTTAATCTTTTAAAACATTTGACCTTGAAGAAGAGATGACAGGATAGAGCACCCTTAACTTGGGTATGTGTTGTTTTGAGCGTTACAAAGGGTGGTCTGTAGCAGACCCTCTCACACCTTCTCAGATACAGCAAAGCGGTGTCTATATCTTTATGCTTCATCACTTATTTTGGAAGGCTACTCTGCCATACTCAGAGAAGGCTGGAAGTGCTCTGTAATTAATTAACTCCCTCAGATAAGCCCCTCAAGTGATACCTTATTAGAAATGGTGCTACAAAAGTTCCAGCCCCATTAAGCCTTAGGTGGGATATATCTGAGGTATTTGCATTACAATATTTTCCAGAATTGCAACAGAGTTTAGTTCCAGCTGTCCCCTGTATCTTGCTTACTAGGGTACTCCTTATTGGTGGCTTCCCTTCCTTACATCATTTCCCACGTTCGTCTTGATGTCCCTTGCCTCTCCCAAATGAACTACTCACACTAAGATCGTTACCTCAGAGTCTGCTTCTGGAAAAACTCAAACTAAGGCAGATATGTAACCACCACTTTTTGCTAGGTTTTTCTGGCACTTCTTGGGACTTAGAAAATGCTTCACAGGTAAAAGTACTCCTAAAGATTAAGCTCACTGCTCTGCTCTGAGTTTCTCCCTGGGTTCTTGATCCTTCAAAGCCTTACCAATCTGATAGCTCTCTGATGCCTTCAAAAAGACTTTAAAAAATGTATCTGCTATTATAGTTGTTCTCAGTGGGAGAGTTGCTCTAACATAACTGAGAGCAGAAGTTAATTTCTTTCATAAATCCATATGTGAATTAAATAAACTTTAATGAGAACTGTAAGTGGTTACTGCCATCTTTCATGACATTTTGAAAACTCAAGAAACTTTTAAAAAATATAGCATCCAAATTTTCTAGAGGTAAAAACCAAGCCAAGCATTCCTACATTATAACTCTTTCAATCACCTTTGAATCTCTGTTTTCTGCCAATCTCTACATCTTTTGGGTAGTTTTTTTGCTCTTATTATATAAGAAAAAATTAGACTTTTAGGTTTGCTATTGTTTTCATGACATGGTCAGGGAGTAATTATCTGGCTTTTAAGGATCATACACTCACTCCTTTGGGGATAAGGAAGTAAGCAAGCAGAAAACATTCGTATTTCTTTTCATTTTCTATCCAACAAATATATTCGAGGGGGGCAGAGTGTAGTAATTTGAATAGAAGGAAAGGTTAAGGGAATGAAAAAGTGTTTGTTTGAAGAGTTCACCATTAAGGCTCATTTTGTAGATTAATAGAGAGATCACCAGTCTCGAGGGTTAGCAAGTCAACAATTTCATAAAAATTAAATTTACATGAAAATGTGGAGAAAATGAATAACATTTCAGTCTCTATCGGTAGCAGGTCAAAAAGCCACATCCCTGTGGAATTTGGAACTCTGCTTTACAGTGACTTTTTCTGTGACCTCTTCCAGCTCTCATTTTATTGACTGGCTGAAGGCTTCTACACGAATCAATTGGTTTCTTTGTAGTATTTAGTTCCATATATTCAGGAGGCTATGCCCTGTGAGTTGAGTTGTAAATATCATGCTCCATGTGACTTGTCATTTAGTGAATGCTGTGAAGTTTGATTGTCGGCTGAGTGGTGACAAGTTTTGCCTAATTAATTGTTTCTATATTAAGGAGATGAACACAGTGTCAGAATCTTGTTTGTTGATGCAAGAGGCATGACTTAACAACTACTTGCATGTTGGAGAAGAATATAGGGTGGGGGGACAATTGCCTTATCACAAGGAAAAATCACAATCTGAATATTTATCTCATAATACCAAGAAAATGAAAAAAAAGTCTAAATGTTCTCATCATGCTAATTAAATATAGGAAAAGTTTTCTCTATCCTGAGGAAGAATGTGAATTGAGGACATATATTCATTTCCTTTCTCTGTGAAATGTAACTCTGAAGTCGAAGAATATGAAAATATTGCCTTATTCCTCTAAGGTTTAGCACTAAAAATGCTTTTAGGTTAATACCTATTGTGTATAAATAAAGGAACTAACCTATTTTCTTAAATTCTATGTTCCCTTTTCTTACTTTTTTTGTAAATATCTTACCTAATCCTGGCATTTGAACTCTTGTTCTTCTAAACTTTATAATTACCTAGAAAAAGTATAGATGCATAGCAATTTTGATGATAGTTCTTTCCCACCACTGAATTGTGTGTGCTCAGTTGACACACACAACTTGAAGCAATTTGAACTGTGAAGCAGGGTCCATATCAAATGCTTTGAGACCTGGTAATGGGCTTGTCTAAATTTTTTCTTGGTAATGGTGATGGGGTGGTCATCCAAATGCAGCTGACAGAGTTACCCAAGGAACTGTTCTGATATAGACAACATAGATTAAAATTTTTTTTCTTATGTAGGAAACATAAAAATTAATATTATTCTGTTTATATATTATGTATATTTACCACATGTTCTTTTTAAATATCATGTAGAAAGTTAATATATTTATCATTCATTTATTCAAAATATATAGAAAACATAGGCTAAGAAAATTACTAAGTGATAGACTTAAAAGGATTAAAAAATAAATTATTTGCTTTCAGAGACTTGGCCGAACTCTGATAATTTCGACTTCTAAGTCAGACACATATTACATCAGCATTTGTCTTTCCAAAAATATGTGCCAGATTTAAGGCTAGATATTTGTAATATGCTACATGTTTATGACTAATTTATGAATACCAAGTTACATAATTTATTGAAACTAATGTTCAATATTTATTTCAAGGTCATAGAAAATTTAACATCCTCAGATCAAGATGAATTTTTGTTATTTTTATACATGAGAACATAGAAGCCAGAGTCAATGTAGCATATGCTACTATCATTTCAAATAGATTTTTTTCTCCCCTAATATTTATTAAATGCTTACAGCGTATTGTAAACACATTATTTCCTTTACATTTCACGATCCCTTGGGATGCTGCTGTTAATATTCCAATTTGACATGCAAGGACACGGAGCCAGTGAGATCTCAAGTTACGTGACTAGCATGTGTCAGAGCCGTCATTCAACTTCTTCACCCTGGGTCCTGTTCTTGTCTTATGGTCAAGAGTATTTGGATTGAGGATTTTTTTTTGGTTTACATATTACAGGTTTATGATAAGTTATAGTCAAGAAACCTACCGTTATTTGCCTCACAGGCCTCTCAAAATGCGTAATTGCATTTTGGGTGGGAGGTCATCCCGTACATTGATATTGCCCCTGTATTTGGTTCCTGCTGAATTCTTACATGTCCAAAAGAAAATGAAATAAGGAACAGAGAAGTTTGGTAAAAGTAAGTGCTTTAGGGCATTCGTGAGGTAAGAGAAGTGTATTTTAATACTCTAATTGACAGTTAGCCATCTATTTTTCCTGAATACCATATGCACGCTTCAGTAGGATTTGGGGATTTCACTGAGTTTTCCCACTTGGTCTAAAGCAATGAAGAGGAAAGGGGAAAGTGACACATGAGCAAAGGAAAAGGATGGAGTGAAGTGACATGACAGGACAAGTGAAATTGGAGGGGGGGATGAACAAAAGGATGCGTGCGGAGGGGAGCAGCTCTGAAACGCCAGAGTGCCGCTTGCTCCATCTCTGGCAGGCGTCTGTCCTGTCAATTACTTCCTCCTGCTCTGGCAAGGAGGGATGCAATTCATCACCAGCTTCTTTTCTTCTACTTGCACATGTCTCTCTTGGGCTGGAAAAGGTGAGCAATTTGTTGCAAATGCATGATGAATTTCATTAAGTATTCACAACTGCTGTTGAAAATCACTGGAGATCTGCAAAATAGAAACCCAACATGCCCAGAACAGATTTGACACAGAGCAAAGATGTGAAATTTGCCAGAAATTAAAAGCTGTGCTGGTAACTTCAGGTCCTTTATGATTTTTTTTTTTTTTCTGAGCAGAACATGATTTTATTGAAATAATGACAGTTACATGTTTTATTCATGTGCTTTTTAGACAGGTTTCATAACATGATCTCATCATAAAATCCTGGAAGGTAATGGATTTATCATTCAACAAGTTAATGCAGTAGAGAGTGCTTTGTAGCTTAGACTGTGCTAAATAAATATTAGTTATTGCAGTCATAATCCACATAGCATTATGTCTTATAGATTTTTAACTTTTTATTTTAGAAAAATTTTTGATTTACAGAAAAATTACAAAATGGTAGTTTCCACATATTCCCCGTATCTTGTTTCCATTGTTAACACCTTAAAGTGATATGGAACAATTATTATGACTAATGAACCAATATTAGCACATTATTTAAAACCCATATTTTATTTAATATTCCTTAGTTTTTACTTCATGTTCTTTTTTTGGTTACACGATACCACCCAGGATACCATGTTACATATTTAGCTCATGTTTTTTTCTTAGGGTCCTCCTGGCTGTAACAGTGACTTAGATTTTCCTTGTTTTTGATGATCTTGACAGTTTTGAGGAGTACCGGTCATGTGTTTTATAGACTGTCCTTCATTTGGAATTGGTCAGCTGTTTTTCTTGTGGTTAGACTGGGGTTATGAGTTTTTGAGAGCATGATCACAGATGTAAAGTGCTATTTTTGTCATAGCAAATCAAGGGTACATACTAGGAACATGACTTATCACTCTTAACACTCACTTTGATGGTCTGGCTGAAGTGTGGTTGTCACTTCTCTACTGCAAAGTCACTCTTGCCTGTCTTTCTAGACTGTAGCCTTTGGAAGGAAGTCATGCATATCCCACACTTAAAAAGTGGGGAATTATGCTCCACTTCCTTTAGGGTGAAGGATCTGCATAAATCATTGGAAATTCTGCTCATGCTTGGATCCAGCTCTGGCTGTCAAAGGCCTTATCACAGTCAATTAACTTGTATCTGAGCTTATATTGAAGGATGCAGCATGCACATAAAAATCGGGAGATCTGTCTCTCCCATTTCTTTATTCATTCATATACACTTATCCATTTGAAATCACAAATATTTACTTTTTACTTTGCATTATAATTTAATTCAACATTAATTTTTTTTGTGCTCAAAATATTACAGCTTTGGCCATTGGAGGCCATTTATGTTTGCTCTTAAGTCCCTTTGATATACCCCAATCACTGTTGTGTAAAGGTATTTTTTGTTTTATTGATATGTTTAGTACTTCCTTACTTCCTGGCACTGCAATATGCCCCACACCCATCTGGTAGATATTCTGCCCTAGTACTGGGATCAACCATTTCTTCGAGGAGCCCTGGCATTAGGAACCAAGGTCTGAGCAATAGGTGTGCTCATTACGGCTGATGTGTCATTTTTCTGGGCCTTCTTAGCTAACAAAGCAAGGAAATATATGTGTGTGTACTAACCCATGTATATACACATATCTATCAATGTTTTGTGTGTAACTGTATATAAATTAAAATAAACGTGAGTTCATATTGGTGTCTCCAGCTGTAATCCATTACCACATAAATCACCTTCTGCTCTCACTTATCTGAAATGTCCCATTCCAACAGTGAGAAGCCTGATTCTTAACATTGCCAATCATCTACATAATTTCTTTCCTATAGGTTTCAACATTTACTATTAGTATGCTTATTGTGTCCAAGAGGCAGACATCAAGATAGAATTAAACGTGTACAAGATTTATTGGGGGAAATACTTAGACAGCAAAAGGGGGAGAGAGATCAGGTGCAAGTAGGGAGAAATTTTAGACTATGATGCAGATCTTACACTTATGAGAAGAGAAAGGGATGGAAGGAAGGGAAGAAGGAAGGGAGGGAGGATGGGAGAAAGGAGTTGGCAGGTCTCACACTGTGGTACAGCTCTGAGAAGGTTTCAACCAGGACATGGAAGCGACCCAGAGCAATTATTGCCCATTATAGGAGACCCACATAAAGCAGAATGGCTGGCTCTAGTTTCCCTACTGCACCCAGTCATTGGCTGGGAGCAATGCAGAGCGTAGCTTTGGTATAAACACTGCAACACTTCTCAAGGTATGGCAGCTGGAGACTGCCATCAAATGGTGTCGTTTTTGCAGGAGATTTGTAGAGGGAGATCCGAGCCACAGATTTCCATGGCTGTCACAATTCTTTCTCATTGTATAGGTCTGTTCTGTGCTGATGTGGCCTCCCAAAGTTTATAGGTTGAAGTGCTAACCCCTAGTACTTCAGAGCATGACTATATTTGGAGATGGAACCTTTAAAGAAGTGGTTAATGTAAAATGAGGTCATAAGGGTGAGCCAAATTCTAATATAACTCATGTTCTTGTAAGAAGAGGAAGTTAGCACACACACACACAAGGAGGGAAGACCATGTGAAGATAAGGGGGAAAAGGGCCATCATGCTGGCCAAACAGAGAGGCCTCAGAAGAAATCGACCCTGCTAACATCTTGAACTTGGACATAGAGCCCCGGATTTGTGAGAAAATTTCTGTTGTTTAAGCCACCTAGTCTGTGGTGCTTTGTTATGGCTGCTTTAGCAGACACGTCTCCCCATTTCGATTGCTCCCAGAATTGCTACTGATACAAGGCCCTAACGTTTAAAAGTCTTTTATTAAAAAAATCCATCTCAGACATATTAAGTATTTACAGGTAAAATGATATGATGTCTGGAATTTACTTTGACATACTCCAGTGGAAAGAGGGGAGGGTAAATGATAAAGAATGACAAAAATGATTGATTACCTTGGAAGCTGTTTTGAGTACATGAACATTCATTATCTATTCTCTCTACATTAGGATATGATTGAAAATTGACATAATAAATAGTTTCAAGTGTAACTAACTCATTTTATTAATTATTGATGAGCCTACTGGACATAGAATGCCAGGATCTGTATGGATTTTAAAATGTTAAATTTAGAAAACCACAACAGTAATAGCTACCCACTTACAGTCAGGGGTTCTACAATATATTTTATGTAAGCTATTCCAATGGTTATAATACAGGCCAATAAAATTATTATTATTGTTTATACAGTTAGTACATAGCTTAGTTTGTACTTGAACAATTGCCCACCTGTTTGAAAAGCCAGTGTTATTTCCATTGTACTTTTCTTTTAGGTCACTATCTCTCATAATAATAACCACTTTTACTGAATGTGCTATGTGTCAAACATTTTGTTGGGTGTCATAGATCATCAGGAAGTGTCCAATTTGAAAAAATATACTTTTATGCATCTATTGATATGGTCAAATGGTTGTGCTAATTTATTCTGTTAATGTGGCAAAATGTATTAATAGATTTTTAATAACTTTATTTGAGTATAATTGATATATAAACTGCACATATTTAAAATTAACTGTTCATTAGATTTTAACATATTTATGCTCCTGTGAAACAATCACCACAATAAGGATAATTACTATTTCTGTCACTGCCCCGCAAAATTCCCTCCTGCTCTTGTATAATCCCTCACTCCTGCCCCCATTATATCCATGACTGGTGATCTCTTTTATGCCACAGTAGGTTAGCTTACATTTTTTTAGACCATCGATCAGCAAACAATGGCCTATGGGCCAAATCTGGTTCAACCACCTGTTTCTGTAAACAAAATTTGATTGGAATACAGACACACTCATTTGCTTACCTATTCTGTGGGCTGGCTGCATGAACACAGTTGAAGTTTGGGCAGTACATAAGTCGACTCTGGCATTTTACTTCCCACTGGGTCTCCTTGTGTTTTCTCTGAGAATACATAAGGCCTCATGATCCAAATAGTGATATTTGGATAGCTAGGACCCTCTCTAGTCTATCCTGAATGTCTGTGCAGTTTTGCACATGCACATAGGCTTCCAGGTGGCTAGAAATATGCGGGAGCTTTTCAGGAACAACAAATATTATCTCATTCCAAGATCCTTGTTAAATTTCTGGCTGATCTGGCTACTTCCTGTCTCAACTAGAATTGCAGCCTCCTGCTAGCTCTGAGTTTCGTCTCCAGTTTGCCACTAGGATTGCTACTGTTTTGGACAATGTCCAGGAGTTTGGGATTTTTCTCCAGTCTGATCCAAATTAAGTCAGTGTCCTTGAGTAGGGAAACTGCTGGTTTCTGCTCAGTGAGCTGGTGGGGTAAAGAGTTAGTAGATGAAAGTAGCCCCTGAGCTAAAGCTCCATAAACTCCCACTGTTCTTGCCTCAGGTTTGATAGCTTGCTTCCTTTCTTTTCCTTCCTTCCTTCCTTCCTCCCTCCCTCCCTCCCTCCCTCCCTCCCTTCCAATTTCTTTGTTTCTTAATTTCTTTCTCTTTTTTATCCCCTCTCTCCCTCTTCTGCTCTCCCTCTCTTTATTGGTAGTTTTTCTTGAATCATCTCCATTTTTTTTTTTTTTTACATACCTCTTGTTGATCTCTAGAGTACTGAAATGGTTATTTTGGTCAGTTTTGTCCAGTTGTATCATTGCTTGTTGGGGAGAGGATTTACTGAGCTCTTTACATCACCATTCTCAAGTCCCGCCTCCTCGATGTCCTCTTTTAAGAGGTGTTTTTATTGGCCCTGTAATTCCCTCATTCTTCTCACTAATTTTCACCTTTAAGAATTATCAGCTGTAACTTTAATTTTTCTTTGGCAAAGTTAAAAAAACATATTCTGTTATGTGGCTTTCATTAAATCTTCTGCACTATGTTTATAAATTGTTATTTATTTAACAAATATTTATTTCAAATATTAACAAATACAAATATAATAAATATTTGTATTTATTATTTGCCTGTCAGAGTGATAGGTGCATCAAATTGACTGGGCTCATGCTCTCCTAAAATTCACATTTACATGTATAGACATACAATACATATATAATAAATAGATAAAATCATATGTGAAAAATTATCAGTGATTTAAATAAATAAAGCAGTGTACTTAAAAAAAAGAATTACTGTGGTGGTGGTGGGGGGTCCACTTTAGATAAGATGACACGCTTTTGAAAGGTGATAGTTAGGCTGCAAAATGAGTGATGAGACGGAGCCCGATGTGGTGACCTGGGGGAAGTGTCAGGCAGAGAACACCAAGGAAAATAGTTTAAATTTGCCTCCTAATGGCATGTAAAATGATAGACTTGAAACTTAGATGAGACTAAGAGTGGCAAGAAGGAGCAAAGGCCAAAAATAAAGGTCAGAAATTGTTATAAGTATTAGAATACCAGTGAATATTATTCATATGAATTTGAGTAAATAACATTTGCTACAGAGCTCACTAGTATGATCAAATTATATTTCCCTCTTTGGAGTTTTAATAACGCAATTTTATCTCCACTCAATGGAGAAAGTTCCTAAGTTTCAAATGGATATTCCCTTTTTCTGTCTCATGAGTTTGTTGAAGGTTTTTAATCATCTTAATTTTAGACATTTGAACTATTGGATTGGGAGAAAAGAACTCAAACATAATTTTAGCATTTTAGTTTGGATTGGCTAATATTTCATTTCCTCACACTGTCTAGCTGTTCCATGAACAAAGAGATGGATTGACACAAACAGTGGGTTTTTGGTTTTCTCTCACCTACTAACTGAGGTTAGGGAGCCTTAACAAGATAAAGAGGTTTTCTTATCACAGGTGTATCAGGACCCGGACACTGAAGTGTGGTTAAAAGTTAGAGTCCAGTATCCTTAGTTTTTAAAACGAGGAATTGTCACAGCTAAAACATCAGCTCGAGTATTTACAATTTGTATGGCCATAGCAGCCTATGAGAGCTGCAGCAAATTACAGAGCGCCCTCCTGACCTTAGTTTTTAATAAACATTAAAAAAAAAAAAGAAGAAAGCATTTTAGTTTCAGATATGAAAAATAAACATCTAAGCAAGAATTCAGACAATAAGTTATTGTTTTGGGCTGGATGTTAACAGAAGCATCTGCTGGGACAATATTCCAGGACCTTGTATCCTTTATACCTGAACAAGAGAAGGAGAAAATAAACTCCACCAAACAAAAAAACAAAAAAAAATTTCTTTATACATTTGACTTCTTAATTGCAAATATAACTTTGGCAGTTATGACACTTCATAGTTAGGTATCACAATTTTTAGTTATTTAAGAGAATATGGAAGCAGCTTAATTGATTCTTCCTAGAATATGGATACATACTCTTCAAGAATGAACATACACAATTTTACACCTATTTCGGCAGAAAACTGAAATAAACCAAGTATTTATCTTTTATGAAAATGATGAAACCTGAAACATGAAATGTAAAAAAAATTTTTTTAGAAAAACAATACATATTTAAAAACAAATGAAGACAATTATTAACTGATAAAAGTGTGCTGTCTATATCTGGATTTGTCACCATTTTCACCTCAGATGTGTCAAATACTATGAGCAGTACCTTTTTCATCCTATTAAAAAATGACTGAAGCACCCACCTCAATCACATACTGACATGTATAGATACGCATATCCTTATATACTCATGCATGAGTATACTCTGGGAACTAAACAAGTAAATTACATTCAGATAAATGGGATATGAAATACACTTTTGGCATTGTACATTCTATGGGTTTGAATAAATGTGTAACAACATATGTCAACTTCTGTAGTATCTCACTCTCCTAAAAATTCTCTGTGCTCCACCTCCTTATTCCTGTACAACTCCCTCACCCCACAAACCTCATAACCACTGATTTTTTTTAACCCTCTCGATAAAAAGTTTTGCCTTTTCCTGAATATTGTATAGTTGAAATTATACAGTATGTAGCCTTTTCAAATTGTCTTCTATCAGTTAGTAATGCATATTTAAGTTTCTTCTATGTCTTTTCATGGCTTGGTAGCTCATTTCTTTTTAGTGTCTTTTTAGTGTTTGGTATATTGTTTGGATATACCAGTTTATTTATACATTCAGCTACTAAAAGACATTTTTACTGCTTCCAAGTTTTGGCAATTATGAATAAAGCTGCTATAAACACCCATGTGTAGGACATAAGTTTTGTGAGGACATAAGTTGTCAATTCATTTGAGTAAATATCAAGGAACATGATTGCTAGATACTGTGGTAAGATTATGTTTAGTTTTGTAAGAAACTGACAAAATGTCTCCCATTGGGGCTGTTTTTCCACCAGAAATGAGTGAGTTCCTGGTGCTCCACATTCTCACCTGCATTTGGTGTTTTCAGTGTTCAGGATTTTGTCCATTCTAATAGATGTGTAAGGGTATGTTTTAATTTGCAATTCCCTAATGCCGTATCATATTGAACACTTTTTTATATGCTTACTTCCTGTGTCCATATCTTTTTGGTGAGGTGTCTATTAAGGTGTTTGCCCATTTTTTTAAACCAAGTTGTTTATTTTCTTATTTCCTTTTAAGAATTCTTTTAAAATTTCGAATAACAGTCCTTTATTAGATGCCTTTTGCAAATATTTTCTCCCAGTCTGTGGCTTATCTTCTCATTCTCTTGACATTATTTTTATTTTAATAAATCCGACTTACCAATTATTTCTTTCACAGGTTATGCCTTTGGTATTGTATCTAAAAAGCCCCCACCATATTGTGGGTCATCTAGATTTCCTTTTATGTTATCTTCTAGAAGTTTTATAGTTTCTCACATTACATTTATATCTATGATTAATTTGAGTTAATTTTTGTGAAGGATATAAGGTCTGTGTCTAGATTCTAGAGGGTTTTTTTTTTTGTATGTGCATTTCCAGTTGTTCCAGAATCATTTATTGAAAAGACTATCTTTCCTCCATTGTATTCCTTTGCTCCTTTGTCAGATATCATTTGACTTTATTTATGTGGGTCTGTTTTGGGGCTCTCTATTCTGTTCCATTGATCTTTTTGCTTATCCACTACTACCACATTGTCTTGATTACTATAGCTTTACAGTAAGTCTTGAAGTTGGGTAGTGTCAATCCTCCAACTTTGTTCTCCTCCTCTAATGTTGTGTTGGCTACTCTAGGTCTTTTGACTCATCATAAAAACGTTAGAATCAGTTTGTCAGTATCTGCAAAATAGCTTGCTGGGATGTTGATGATACCAACTGTATAACTTTATGTGTCAGGATCCAAAATAAGATTTAAGTATTGCAAATTGTTTAAATATCTTTAAGTATCTCTTAATCTACAAATTCTGTCTCATTCCATGTAACTTATTTATGGAAGGAAAGTCATTCTGCAGAGTTTTTCACATTCTTGATTTTGAATAGTGCACATTTCTAGTGATATTTAGCATATTCTTCCCTTGTCTGTGTTCCTGTGAATTGGAAATTATATCTACAGATATGATCAAGTTCAAGTTAGAATTTTTGGGCAAAATTGCTTTATAAAATGTCTTGTGTTTTTTCACCAGAAGGTATCCAATCTCTCCCTTTTTCCTCTTTCTCCCTCTGATGCAGCCACATACAAAATAGAGATATTCTAATTTTATTATTCCCTTTTCAAATATTAGTTGAAATATTTCTAAAATAAGCAAATCTCCTTTGTCAACTATTAGGTTACTGAAGGATATGGTTTGTATAGAAAAAGGCTGATATATTTTTTCCTTTATCAATTAAAAAGAGGTGGTTCCTTAGCATTCTTCAAAGTTTATTAAAGGACAATTCATCACTAATTATGGAAATGTCTTTAACCTCATCAAAGAATATTATGAATAACTTTATGGCAATAAATTTTAGAATTCAAGGAAAATTTTTCTAGATTTTTTTCTTGGAAAAATACAATATGCAAAACTAAAACTAGAACAAAAAGGAAATTTGGACAGGTAATAATGATTAGAGACATTAAAACCCAAAGTAAAAATTTTCCCCCCCTTTATAATCCTCCCTGCCCCCACTTCCACCGCTAATCCGTAGATGTTGCTGTTTCCTCTTAAGAACTGGATCTCTGAAGGCGGGGCGTCTCCTCCCACCCACTTGTAGTGCGCACTGCCCCCGGGGCCTGGCGCACCTGGGGTATGGTCTGTGGCTCCACCTGGGGCGCAGACCCAGGACCTTTTGCATGCAAAGCAGATTTGCTAACCACTACACTGTGGAGCCACACTACCTAAGTAAAAATTTTTGTGGAGAAGTATTTAGTCCTACATAGTTTCATCAGTGAGTTTTTAAAAACATGCAATGTAGAAATATTGTAATTTCTATGCCAATTATTCCATTAAAGAGATAAGGAAGAAATGCTTCCTGAATCATTTCTAGTATATCCTTGATACCAAAACCAGACAAGAATATTAAAAGGAAAAGTATAGACAAATATATTTTGTGAATATGAATGTAAAATTCTAAATAAATTATTCGTAAATCAAATCTAGTGATTATAAGTAGCACAATACATTACGAACAAGTAAGATTTACTCAAGGATTACAAAGTTCAATTGAAATTTTTAAATTAATAAATGCAATTCAAATGTTAACAGAATTCATGAGACGTTTCAAATTCTCACTTCGGTAGATAACAATCATTTAATAATTCTATATTCATTATGTTTAGAACATTTAGCATACTATCAGTGGAAGAGAACTTCTGTAATATGATAGAATCTACAAAATCCTAAATAATCATTAATGTTCAAATACTGAATGATTTTATTCTGAGAAAGAGACTAAGATAAGGAAGTCTGCTACCATCACTTCATTCAGCAGCATTGGAGAACTCAACCAATAGAGTGATGCAGACACTGGAGTCATTACTCATTGTTAACATGAATGTGTACATGGAAATTATTTCAACAATCTCAAAACAGAAAATTAGAATCCACTGCTATCTAACTATATATAAAATTAATTTGAAAAATAATTCAATATTTTAAAACCCATAAAGAAGGTGAATAAACACTTTCCCTAAGTTCTTAGCATTTATTGAGTACAGTAGAAAATCTATGGATTTTTTTTTTAACTGAAAATCAGGCATCAGTATGTACTTTCTGTATATCTCAAATGATTTTATAATATTTAACAGAACGAGAACAAAATTTATTCATTCCTTTTAAGGATTATAATTAGATTTTATGTATTCTAGAAATGACCTGCCATAAACAGAGCTGGAAATGATGAAAATTAGTGCAACGTGGTACATGGGTAAAAGAACAAATAACATTTTGTCTATCATCAAGAATGTTGCTTGCTTCTGAAATTAAACCCAGCAGGTAGGAAGATACCAAACAGAGTTCAAATTGTTGAACATCTGCTTTACTCTAGCACAATCTAAAGCAAGGAATGCATAACACTTTACAATGCTAAAATTCATACACTCTAGTTAGAATTGTTACACTATTAAATTTTTGAGGGGAAGCATGTGTCAAATAGAATGCAAAATGTTTTCTCTTTCAAATCATAAAATACCACTGCAATAACCCAAACAGCTCTTTCATTATGTTAAAAATAGTTGACTGTCTTTTGCTAATTTAGGTTTATGTCATTTCCTAAAGTTTTTTAAAGCATAAAATTAATAAACCCTAGGGTCAATTATATTTAAATGAGATGGAAATTTAGATTTCAGCTTTAAGATGAAGCTGCTTGATTTTCTTCTTTCATATCCATGTGGTACTATATACGTGTTCTGGTTTGCTGAAGATGAGAAAGGGCTCAGTTCACTTCGGGGTGACAAAAGTACTCAAGAGTCTATTTTCCTTACTAATGTAATAGTTATTCAAAAGAGAATGAGATGCTGCTTCTAGTCTTGATATAACTCATAGCCATTTCAGAGTTTGAATGTTTCTCCTCTGTAGAAAAACTTTACCTATTCTGATTTGTCTAGATCCCCAAATATCTTTCTGAGATGTACAAACTACTTGGCTTAGAGAGTTTAAAGGACATTGGTTGAGCAACTGCCACAGATGGCTGAAGAATGTTGTGTTTCACAGCTGATTTCATTGCCTCAGTTTATCTTCTGTGAAGAAAAAGGTCATTAAGTTTCCCGGACTTCAGCTCTTAAGCCAGTCATTTGCCTTGTCACTGACAAAGCTGTATGACTTCTCAGAAAGACAAAAAGGTAGTGATAAATGGATCCATGATTTCCAGGGTGTAAGGGAAAAGAGGCGGTGTGACTATAAAAGAGAGAGCGCGGGGAGTTTTTCTGGGGTGAGAATTATTCTGCATCCTGATTGTGATGGTAGTTCCATGAATCTATATGTGTTAAAATCCATAGATGTGTACACCAAAATATGACAATTAAAATCCAAAGTGTCATTATTTGTAGAGAGGTTCTGTACAAAGCAAAAAGTTTGCCAAGCACAGGCTTCCATGCGACTGTGTGTCTTAAACAGGATTATTTAAAAGCTTGCTAAGGCAATTATCCCCTGTTGATGCCCAAGGAGAAGAAAAAAGCTGCTTTTTAAAAAGCTTTTAAACAACATTTAAAGCAATAAATAGTCTTTGAAAAAGCTATTTTCTTTTCTTAAAACAAGCCCCACCCCTCCACCACTACCACAAATGGTACTTTTGTTGGTGTCTGTATGATATTGAAAGGGAAAGCAATATTTTCAAAATTCTTTGCTTTAATGTAAAATTGATTTGAGATTGCCCTTTCCCCTTCCCTTTGTCTAATGGTTGTAATGTGAAGATCACATATTGGTATTGTTATTCAACAAGTATTAGAACAAAGAAAACCCTGTCCTTGATTGCACAGGAATATAGAAAAAGAAATTTAAAGTTCATGTAACCAGTTTTTGTTGTATTGTGTCCTTTATATTTCTATTATTTCAAATTTTTTCAAGAGTGTAGAGTTATCAGATAATAGAAATGTAGAGATGAGATGAAGCAGAACCATGATTTTATAATTTGCCCAAAGAAACAGAAATCATAAGCCTCTAAAATTCTAAGGGTTACGTCTCTGAATAATTTATTTACAAAAGGATAATATGTGTAAGAGTTTGTATTATAAAACGGCATGCACAGCTATAAAACCTAAAGGAAATCAAAAAGTTAAATGTTATGGAACTTGTGTCAGGAACTTCAGCAAGTTTCTTTTGCACTCAACCTTTCATCATCATGGAGTCAAAGGGAAGTCATCAACTTTTGAACTGAGAGAATAGCTAAACTGTAAAGAAAAAATTTTGTTTTTATGTAAATTTATTTTAGTGAAATGAATACCTGAGTTTCCTGAAGGTAAAAATAGAGTTCCTAGCTAGAAACATTAGGTGCTATTTCCTGGGATTGCTGTGAACTTGTTCATTCAAGATGATGGTTTCAGAACAAGAGCTGACCCCATTGCAGTGAATCGTGCTGAACCAGACATGCACGAAGCCCTTACTGGCTTGCACCATTCATGGGGTGTCAAGATACTAGAATCCAAATGATCTCAGTGCTTTTCCTTATATTAATTCCTTTTATTTTATACGTCCAAGAATTAAAAATGTAATGCAATGAGACTTAGTTCCAAATCCAAATGAGAGAGAGTCTCATCACTCTGTGCTCCCTCTTCTCAATTTTTCTGGGCAGTCTATTAAAATATTTCTCTTAGAATACTGCATCACCTGCGTCAGAATACTCCTTTCACATGTTTGCACTTCCTTAAAGTCATATTTAGGTTGCTACTTCTTCCAGACATAGTACTAACTGTTTTTTGAAATAAAAAGTTAGTGACATATGGTGTTACAAGATAACATATTCGTGTGTGATAATTTGTGACACAAACACATTCTTGACATCCATGAGACAAGAGACCTACTAGTAAAATCAAAACAAAAGGGATTTGAAAAATAAGTCATGCATTCCTCAGAACTGATAAGAAATCAGAATTGATTAGTGAGGAACATTGATAAAATATATTTATATTTTGAAAGGTATAACACAGAAGAGTTATAAAACAGTAGATCATCTTGGAAACTGGCTTGTTCATCAAATACCTGACATTTCTTATAAACAATGTGGTTTTGCCTGAATTAATGCATTTGAGGCACAATTTTCTCCCAGTAAAATTTGATAACAATAACTCCTAATTTTGCTATAAAAATGAAACAAAGAAATATCTATGCCTAAAAAAGTTCTGGTGTGGTTCCTGACACATAATAAGCACATGATATTCCTTTTGGTTGCCTTTCGCTGTATAAAACCACTTTTCTCAAACTTTTTTTTAACACCATAGAACCTTTTATTCCCTAGTGAACTCTCACCTACAACCCAACATGTAACACAAAAACAGAGCTTTTTTGCAGTACTCTCTCTCCCACTTCCTGACTTTCTGCCCTTCCCGCTGCCACACTCACCATGACAGCTCTAGGAGCTTCGCCCCAGGATGCCAAGACACCATTGAAGAAACAGTTTTAAAACTCCAATACCAAAGTTTAGAAGACAGCGTTCTTGAATTTAATAGCCGCAAGTGTCTTATGTACAATAACAGCCACCACAAACTTATTGGACACAATCATACTGGTCAAAGAGGAAAATCATGAAAAAACAACCACTTGCTTGAATCTAATGTTCTACATTTTCTAAACCACATGCATGTTCATTATTTATTTGTAAATCTTTTCATATAGAAACAATTTTTTCTGAGGGCAGTGTCCAATCAATTATAGTTTTTAGAAAAAATATACCTGTAATTCTATTATATGCGATATCTAGTTTGACTTTTTAAAAAGTGTGCAGTTCAGGAGTGTCCACTATATTCACATTGTTGTGAAACAGATATCTAGAACTTTTTTATCTTGCAAATCCGAATCTCTGTTCCTATTAAACAGTTGCCTCCCCCACTTCCCTGATTGTTTTTTTTTTTTTGTAAGCAAAGTAAGACATTAAAGAGATTCATTTAGCCATCTAAGAGCAAAATTTTTCTATTTATGTTTCTAAACTTGTCCTGGACTGTCATTTGTATCTAATTCAAAAGCATTTTCATATTATATTCCTTTATGGAGTCTTTCCAAAGCATCAAATTACTTTTCTCAGAAGAAACAGGTATCATTTCTCCCTCATATTTTATTTTTTATTATAATTTTATGATAGTTTAATTAAGTTTAATAGCTATACCAAACATTGTTAGCTTAAGACATAAGAAACATCCCCACATACTCTGAGTTAGCGTATCTAATTGAAGAAGCAGTAACAAACACTCTAGCAAATGGTCTGCAATCCACAAGCTATATAGTATGTTACAAATGTTGGCCTGTCTGGTTAGCAAAGAAAATGAAATGTATTATTATGAAATGTCCGTCAAATGGAGATCACTGACAATGAGAGTGCATGTCAGTCTGTCTGTCTGTCTCTATCATCTATTCATCATGTATCTAATCTACAGGAATATCTGCATCTATATCAATTTGAAAATACAAAGTTGGTAGCTATGAAAATGATTGTTGCTGTTGTTTGCACACTTTAAAAATGGTTATATAGAGTTAGCAATATTATATAGATCATATACTTTCAATTTAATACTTTGTTATTATGCTGAAAACATCAACTAGAGAAAGCAAGAGAATAAATCCATAAACAGTATGTAACTATAAGCAACATAGCTATCTTTCCTTAACTAAGATATAAGAAGCATCTCTCTTTTTTCCCCTTAAATTTAGAGTAAATATTCTTTATTCTCAGCCTAAAATATGGGGAGGATAACTATGTTGAATTCAGAAATGGAAGAAGTGAAAGAGGAAAAGTATTTTTCAATTTAGGAGAGAGAATCTAACCAAGGATTAAAATTTCTGGGAGTATGTATACTTATAGACAGAAATTTGGGGATTTCTATAGTCTGAAGACCAAATGTTGCGGAGCTCCACAATATTTGTGAAATTGATATGGAATTTATCAATGGGCTGCTGATAAGATGAAGCAGCCCATTTCTTCCCTCTTGGAATGTTAATGAAAAGTTCTTGTCTCATTCTTTTATGCCTTTGTTCTTTACTCACATTGGTTTGTAATTAGGTATAACTCAGTAGCAAATCTTCACCTGCTGCTTTTGACAGACTGGGAACTGATCCAAATCTTTGACTTATTGCCATTTTCTTTTCCACTTGCTTTCTAGCTTTTCTCTTTAATCCTTAGAATGCTATCTATCATAATATATCAAACTCCATCTTTAAAATATGGACGTTCAGGATAGAGATTACAAATTTAGGCTTGCTTTCTTTCTGTCAAATTTAAACATATCTGTTTGTTTTTAATGATGACAAGTATTCTGGGATCAATGGCTTTAATTCATGTTCTATGAAAGCAATTCTCTCATACTACTTGGTTCTAAATTGTTTTTTTCCCCTCTGAAATCCTGTTTTTTTTTTTTTTTTAAATTCAGTTGCATGTTCGTATATACGAGAAAAGAGAACACGAACTTTCATGTCCTATTCCTTTAGAATAATCTTGAGGCCTTTGGACTCACTCTTGCAAGCTTATAGCACAGAAATAATGTGCATAAATTCTTGGAAGGAAGCAAGCAATCATGTACCATTAGTTACTCTGCCATCCTTAAACATGTGCTTGGTGTTTCAGCTAAACAGGAAGCCGTATAATACAGTTTTGGGAGAATATGTTCTGTAAGCCTACCTACCAAAATAGGATCTTCTTTTTGGGATTCTGGTTCAATAAACTGCTAAACAAGTGCAATTCACATTTTTATACTCTTCCGGGCTTGCCTCCTCAAAAGGCATATTTTGCTGATAGCAAGTAGTTTCTAGTTTCTAGTTTCTACATTGATCATTTACTTAGCTCATAAGTCTGTAATTTGGTCAGGGCTCAGTGAAGAATGCCGGTCTCTCTTCCAAATGGCATCAGTCAGGATGGCTTGAGTTCCACTAGGATGGCGCAGTCACGTGACTAACAAGTTCGTGCCTTTGTTCCCCTTCACGAATCTTTGCAAAGGCTAATCCAGCTTCCTTAGAGCATGGTGGCTGGAGACCAAGGGTGAGTGTCCAAAGAGACAGAGAGTGGAACCTATCAGTTTTCTAAGACAGGCGAGAAACTTACATGACTCCATTTCCACTTTGTTCTATTGGTAAAACACAGAGCCCAGATTCAAGGGGGAAGGCACATGGAGCTCACCTCTTAATGAGAGAGATGTCAAAGGAATTTGAGGCCATAATTTAAAATTACTATGTCATTTATTTAAAAATATTTTTGAATTTAACTTATGATTCCTTCTAGACCTATAGGTTAAACAGGAATTTTTTACTTTAAAATATAAAGGGATTTTCTAGTTATATTTTGTTACTAAATTCAAGCATAATTACAGTGTAAGATTATTTACTACATATCATCAACTCCTAGAATGTCTAGAATTTGTTTTGTATTTTAAGATATCATTGTTTTTTGATAGTTCTTTTTGGAAATGGGGAAAAATTAGATATATTCCAAATTTGGGGAACATAATATTTAATATATTAGTTGGGTTAATTAATTTATTATTGTTGTTGTTCAAACATTCTATGCCATTGCCAATTTTTATTGCTTCTTTATCAGATACTAGGATTAATCAAAATATCACACATTAATGACGGATTTTCTATTTTTCATTTTGGTTCCATCAATTATTTTTCAGTTTATATTTTACTTTATGTATTATTTATGTACAATTTTGGAATTATTACATCCTTCTTGTGAACTAAAACTTTTATCAATACGAAGAGTTCATTCCTCTTTAAGCTGTGCAAAAACATTTTCCAGCTTCCTTTTCTTTAATGTATTTATGATATTAACTTGTCAATATTTTTATTTTCAGTGTTCTTATATATAAACGGTATCCCTTGCAGACAGCACGTAGTTGAGATTTGTTATTTCATTCAGTGTGACAATCCATATGCATAATAATATTATTATCATTTGAATTTTTGAATTTAAGTTACTATTTGTTTTTCTTTTCCCTACCTGTTCATTGTTTTTTTGTCTCTCCTTTCATACTGCAAGTTAAAAATGTATATTTTCTTATGCCTTTTCCTCTCTATGGTTTTATGTTACACAGTCTTTGAAAATTATTTCAGTGATTTCCTTAGAGATGCATAAATTTATGCCACAAGCATAGCTAACTTATCAAAGTTAACATATATTAAAAATTTTTCATACATTTCAGTGAAAACAAAATCCTTAGAATACATTAACTTGATCTGTTATTGTTCTCAGGCATTTTAATTCTCTATAATAAATATTTAAACTTCACAATGCTTCATGATTGTGGTTTTATAGTCAATATTCATTTAGATTCATTCAATATTCTAAATTTTTACACAGAATTGACTACTTAATTGATATTTAAAAAATATATCATTTTGGAGATTTCTTTCCATGTCTCCTTGGTTCTATAATTTCTGTTGAGAAGTCTGTTGCCAGGCTTATTCTTGGGTCTTTGAAGTCACTGTGTGTTATTCCCTTTGGACAGTTTAAAAAAATTTAATATCATTTTCAAAAGTTTATTTGGTTTTCAAAAAACTTCACAAAGTTTTTAAAATATGATCTACCTATAATTATATTTTTATTCCTTCTTTTTTCCTCTCCAGCTTCTTAAGTTTGTAGCTTGACATCAGTTTTAGAAAATTCTCAGTCGTTCTTTGCCTTTCTATCTAGTCTCACCTTCAGTTCTCCAATAACCTGTAAGCTCTTTTCATCCCACAAGTAACTTATACTACTTTTTCTCTTTTTTTGTGTTGTTTAGTTTCACCATTTTATTCTTTCCTGTATTATAGATAACTGATTTTCTCTTTAGCTTTGGATAATGTGCTGAACACGTTTGTTGTTTTAGTTTCAATAATTGATAATTTCCCATTATATAAATTTTATTTGCATAGTTTACTGTTATGTTCAAGTTCTTGATTTGACTTTTATTTACTTAAACATCTTGCAGTTATTTTAAAATTCATGATAATTCCATCACTAGAATTTTGTGTGGGTTTATTTGTATTCTCTGTTATTTCCTCGATTTTGTCATTTAGTATCATCTGCTAGCAGTGACTTTTTAAAAAATCCATTGCTGTATATTGTAAATAAGAAATTGTCGAAATAATTTGCACCCTAGAAGGATGCACTTTTTCTCCAGAGAGGTTTTAAATTTGCTTTGAGTGGAAAGTAGGGTCATTAGTAATCACTGATCCTGTGAAGACTGATGTATCTTTAGCTTATCCTTCTCTTATGGAATGGTCTTTTCAGTTTAAATCATACCCTTTGTGGTTTACCGAAGCTCTCTCCACTTGGAAGTTCCTTAATTCTATTTGTGTCCAACTAAATGTGTAAATCTGTCAAAAGCCTTGCTCATCTTTACAGTCTCTCAGTCACTTCTAATATTAGCATCAATTTCTATGATAAATGTGGCCTTTAATGCTGGGTTTATCTCACTGAGTTTCTGGACTTTCACCCTCCAATTTTTTTTATTGTACCATTAATACTTTGATGGCTTCATACATAAATTTGTAATGTATTTCTTTCAGTTTTTCTAGTCGTTTTGAATTAGAAGGCTGTTCTCAGGGGTAAGATTGGTCATTGCCAAAACCATAATTCTTGTTCTTCCTCCTTTACATTATAGCAGGAATGCTATAAAATTATTAAACAAATGTATAAACATGTAATTTTAAGTTCTTGTAGTTAAAGCTTTGATTTATAGGTGTTCTGTGACCCATGAACATTTTCATCAACCCCTCTACCTACCACTGTTATTCAAACTTCTAACTTATGTCCACTTAACTTTACGACTATACTTAAAATTGAATGATTTTTTTGTTTTGTTTTTTAATATTAAAACTTGGAGCAGAAGGAAACTTTGAACATCAGAAAACTTTGAACATTTTATAGATGTGGAAACTGCAATTCGGAGCAGTGGGAGCAGGAAACCATCAGTTATGTTGAATGCATGGTGCAGGATTCTGTCTGTATTCTACATAGTGCATGTTTAGGTCAAGAACCATACTTATACTGTACACTTAAATGGTCTAGTATGAGTGTACGTCTCAAGGACACTTTAGTTCTAAGGCCAATAGGACTATATGAGGGTTTTTATCACCAATGTCTAACAGATGTCTCTAATAGATTCTTTCTTGATTTATCTGCACACAAATTACAGATTCTTGCCATGCAGAAGGAAATGGTTCCCCTTGTTAAAACGAAACCTCTTGGGTTAACCATTGCATATAATCTGGAGACCAACAGTAAGAGATAAGGGTCAAAATAATTTTACTATTTGCCTGTGATAAAAAACAGATCAAATGGGGGAGGGGAGGAGATATTACACAATAGTCTAATATTTTATATATAATGCCTTGACACATCTAATTCAGATCCACATGAAGAATTTTAAAATAATCTGAAAAATTGTGTCATTTCAGACATAGAAGATATAGGTGAAATCCTTGTTACAGAAAATACAACATTTAGATACCATATCAGGAAAAATTATTTTTAAAACAAAGTCAGTTCTAGATTCCACACATTTTATTGTCATCTTTCAATACAATAGGAACCTAATATATTTTTTCTACACTTCACTATCATATGCTCTCTGATAAAATTTTAAAGTTCTGTACTATATTTTATATTATTTGTTTTTTGGTATAAATGTATACTACTAAAAATGTTTACTACTTTTATTTCAAAATAACCTTATTTTGAGAAAGGAAACAAAATTTTCTCCATATTTAACAAAATTAATTTACATTTTAATTCTACTCGGAGTGAGATATAGTAATTCTAATTCAATTTAATGTTTCAATATCAAGTATTATACACGATTTTTTCTGTTTATTGTATATTGATTATTAAATGCAATTTGATTTAAAGAAAGATGTTAAAGTGAAAAGACTGAAAAACATACTCTAAAAATTTCTGTTTTTAAAGAACAGGTTTTCATATAAACATAGGCAGTTGGTTTATAAGCATTAAACTAATTTCATTACCCTTAGAATCACAACAAAAAAAAATGATACTAGTTTCCGAAAATAAAAGAAATGTATCTCATATAATGTGATTTCCATATTATGTCTAGTTTTTTTCCCCTAATACTAATATGCATTCTTTGCAATTCTCAAGCCATTATATAATGCTATATAAATTTAATATGCCCTGAAGAGAATTTGTTCTAGGGGCACATTAAGAAGGCTAAATATGATTTTGAAAGCTATAAACCTTGCTTTGCAATTTAGTTATTCAATCAGACCTAATTTATATTTTCAGCATAGACTAAAAACAGAGTAGTCAGTGTTTGCCTGATTTGAGTCCAAGGAAAAGAGAAACTTCTAACCAATTCTCTAATGTATGTCTAATTGATCTATCTATTGATAAAAGATTGACAGTGTTTATTAGAATCCCTCAGGAAAAGAAATGCTCCTGATGGCCATAGCTGTGTTTGCAAAAATCATGTTGTATGTGGGATCAGTGACCTTATCTCAGTCACCTTCTTTCATTGGCAGCATTTCTCAATATATAGACATGTCCATGTTAATAGTAAAAGTTACACTGTAAGTCCTATTCAGTATCTAATTGTTCTCCCGCCTCTGGCTATTAGCCAGAAATCAGTCTTTAAGCATGTGCACCATACCCCTAAGTACAACTGTTAACTCCACTACCAACAAGGGCAGTACGCTTTCATTGACTTATCCCGCTGTGTTGTTGTGACAACCAGCAGAAATACAAAATGCTTCAGCTGAAAGAAAACACTTTCGAGAACTCCAAGGCTAAAAATAAATCTAATGGACCCTGGTACATTTAGGGAAGCCACATAGTGTAGCCTTGGCTGTGAAGACAGAAATGCCTACATTTGCAGATTACTATCCAGATAGCACCTACTACCTGTGTGATTTTATAAAACAACATTATTGAGGTATTTACATACTATAAACACATGTCATAAAATTTACCCATTTCATGTATCTAATAATTTTAAATAAATTTATAGGTTTACAAATAGGAACATAATCCCCTATGTTTATGTGGACATATTGTTTCATTTACCTTGAGTAGATACCAAGAAGTAGAACTGATGAATTATATGGGAAATACATGTTTAGATTTTTAAGAAACAACCAAACTGTTTCCCAAAGTGGCAATACTATTTTAACTCCCACTGGAAATATGTGAATATTCCATTTCCTCCATATTATTTCTAAAATTTGTTATTCTCTTTTTAAAAAAATATATTCTAATTGTAGTCATTCTGGTGGGTATGAAGTGATTTCACATTGTGGTATTAATTTACCTTTCTCTAATGATGAATTATGTTGACTTATGTGTTTATTAACCATTCATTTACCTTTTTTTTGATAAAATGTCAATTCAACACTTGTTTAATTAGGTTGTTTTCTTATGTCTTAATTTTAAGAATTTTTTATAGTTTTTTGATATGAGACATTTGATTTGCAGATAATTTCTACTAATTTGACGGTCGTTTTTTAATTTTCTTGCCAATGTCTTTCAAAACACAAATGTTTTTAATTTTGATAAAGTCTAATTTAGCAATTTTTTCATTTATAGATGGTGTTTTTGGTGGTGTATCTAAAAAGGTTTTGCATAACCCAGACTATAGATGTTTTCTCCTACATATTATTTAAAAATGTTTGTTGTTTTGGCTTTTTCATTTAGACTGTGATATGTTTTTTGAGGTAATTTTTTATTTGGCCTCCTTCATCTTCAAAGCCAACAATAGAGACTCTCAAGTTGAATTCTCCCCACGTTTTCAATCTCTTTCTCCAGGAAGAGCCTTTATGTATTTTAGGACTCATCTGATTAGGTCAGGCCCAGAGAGGATCATCTCCCTTTTTAAAAGTCAACTGTGCCATATAACACAACTTAATTATATTCTGTCATTTTCTTCAATACCTTCCACACTCAGCAGAACAGGGCTTTACAAAGGTGTGGGTCATAGGGAGTAATTGTAGAATTCTGCCTGCTACCCCTACTGATGTGTCTATTAAGGCAGAAAATATAGAGGGGAAACATACTTATTACACTTTCACTCATCATTCCCAAGGAGATTTTGAAAAGTTAAGAATAACAACACAAACACAAAACTACCTTACTTTCAGTTTGTGTATTAAAATATTCTCAAGCTATGATTTTGTATTAAAAAGTTCTTAAGCATATAAAATGTCAAACCTATATTCTAATGTATGATTGCTCAACTGAAATAGTTACAATCACTATTTAATATTAGGCAGTATAAGTTTCAAATCTTATGGTTTAGTAAAGATATTTTTATTTATAGTATTTACGGTCTCATTTTCCATGAGCTAACTCATAAGAAAGATGAACAAAATGAGGTGACAGAAAAAATATGTTCACAATAAATAAAAATCAGTGTGGTTGCCTTCAGAGTTAACGTGCAGTTTGAACTGGTCTTTTTCCAATTCAAGTGCATGATAAATTACATTGATTGCATTTTCATGAAGATACCTGTGCTCAGAACGATGGCCTCACAGGAGCTATAAAATGCAATACTTCAATGGCTTTGAAAAAAAAAATACAATTATTTGGAAACTGATATGTTGAGGGGCTTAGAATATATTTAGTTTTATAAGCCTTAACCCACTCTAATTCTTTATTAAGGAAAATCAATCACAGGTTGAAAACATGAATTAGATATCCCTAAATGTCATAACATTTATATATCGGATTTTATTTTTACTTCATTAAGAGACCAAATAGGACTGTAATTAAAGAAAATGGTAGCATATGGTAGAAAGACTGTTCATGGTTTTCCAAACTTTAAACACCATTAGAAATTCTACCCTATGAAGGACGAGCCAAGTGAACTATGTGCATAATTGATTAGAAACTTATCCACTTTTAAATCGCATGGAAATCTACTTTTATTTAATTTGAAATCTTTTACATAACTCTGTTAGAAATTGAATGCCCTAAAGTTTCTCATGAAATTTGAAAGAGGATGAGAATAAATGAGGTAGCAAGGGCTTGAAAAGTCCCCCACAGTATTATTTAATTTTATAGACTTATTTAGAATAGATGTATCCTGAAATTATGTTTTTATAACTTCTATAATAACCAGTTATTCTTCCTCTTTAGAGCTGTGATTGAATAGAAATTTGAATGCCTACTGTGTGCCAGATGCCAGGGAAACTTTTGAGCAAACAAGTTTCCAACCTACCTTCATCAAGTAGGTTGGAAAACAAAACAAGCAAAGTAGTATTTAGGATTTATCATAATATACGCTATCTGGTCTGAGAAGAGTCATTGGGGAACAAACCAATACATTATCTTAAAAACAACTCTGATCAACCACAAATGATCAGGATTCAACTTTATTTTTCCCTCTCTCATCCCAGTTTTCTGGTTTACTTAGTTTTCCTTATAACTATATTTTAAAAATATGGACATAAATATCTCTCCCTCAAGTCCATAATAATTTTTATTTAGGTCAATATTCTAATGCCATAAAACAGTAGTAGAATGCAATATCCTTGAATCTCAGCATTCCCTCTTTCTACTCGGGATTGAGCCAGTACCAAATATATAGCATTTAAATAATTTATATTTATGTCTGGTGTGGGATGGATTGGTGTGATGTGTTACAATGCTAAGTGTGTGATGTATTAGAACTGGAATGGTGTGTTGTGTGGTTCATGTAATGTGGACTGTTGGGGATGGTAGATATGGAGTGTGGGGTGTGTAGCAGAGTGTAGTATAGTGTGTATTGTACTCTGTGGTATGTTAGGATGATAGGATGTGGTGTGTGTATTTGTGTGTGTTTGTGTGTGTGTGTGTGTGTGTGTGTGCATGTGTGCACATGCGTACATGCATGCGCATGCCCCTGCTGAGGAATGTGGTATTCAGGGTATACAGGAGGAGTTGTAGATGTGGTGCGTAGATGCTGTGTTCTGAGACGTGGCATTTCGTATACAGTGTGGTGTATTGGAGATGACAGGTCTAGGAATGTGGTGTATGTTATAATATGATGCAGTATTTTATACCACTTTTCTTGAAGTTCCGTGTTCTTGAAGTCCTGCCAACATTGAAGGAAATATAAGTTCCTGCATTAACGAGGAAACCAGGTTATATTCATGTAGTATTTACTATGTGAACTTCCTAAGTTTCAATATAGCTTTCATGTACTCAGTGCAACAGCACGTACACGTGGAAGGCTTATTGGACACAAGCCTGGGTCTAGGTGTTCGTGAGATGAATAAGACAAATTGGATAAGCATCCTCTGGGAGCTCTGGTGTAGGAAGAGTATAAATATGCCACCAATGGATAACTTTTATTATCTTGGTGGTGAGCATGAGGTTTCCATTCAGAGAAGGAAATATTTTAAGAAAAGTACTCTGATCGACAACTTGAGCTGGGAGGTAAAATCACCAGGACATGTGTATCCACGACTCCCAATTACCAATAAGAGCTATTCAATATGAGGAAGTCAGATGACTTTATTCTTTCATCTTTTCTTTTCTCATTTGAAATAGGAGAAAGATATAAGTGAGAGGAGAGATGTAAAGAGACCCAGTGAGATTATGTCGTGTGAGGGCTGGTGGGGGCGGAGGTGAGATGAGGAAAGCTAGCAGACATTTTAAGAGGTTTTCATGTTTAAAATTGAATTGTATAAATTCCTGTCATGAAAACACACCCTCCATATCCACCTTGAGAATGTTCTCTCTCTTTTTTAAAACCACCATTGAGTTTAGTAACCTCAGAATGATGTGTAAAGGAGATAGAATCCACAAAGGCTCAGTGGAAACTTCACGCAGAGAGGACCCCAAAATGAAGCACTTACTGTCTGTGCAGATACTGGAGAAGACTCTCTACTACCCAGAGATGTAGTTTTGGGATTTGCATTAATATTAGGAAACAGGGGAGACTCAGCTGTTCTCTCATTTTTACTTATGAGGCCCATTTTTCAAGTGATAAGGGAGGAGGAAACAAATCAATGTTGGAGAGTGTTAATTTCTCATTGCAGCTGAGGGATGAAGGATGAGTAAGAGGTGCCATGATGGTGCCGTTATTGGCAAGAAAAGCTGGGTGCCTCAATGACAAAGAGATTGATTGAGCTCTCTGGTGTCTTCTTATAAGGACATTGATGGTATTGAATCAGAGCCCCAGCCTAATGACCTCATTTAACCTTAATTTCTTTACTCGAAATGCAATTGCACTGGGAATTGGGACTTCAACATATAAATTTGGGGGAAGATATATATTCAGCCCATAACAGCACTTATACTCATAGGATTATGTGCACTTCCTAGAAGATATATAATACATAAATTTATAGTATATAAGAAACTCTTAAAAAATAAACAAAATGATGACCAGAGTAATAGAACATTTGGCAGGAATCCCTAACATTATCTGAAGAGGTCATTTGATGTTCCAAATAATAAATGTAGATGAAAACCACAACATCAATTTTGCTTATCAAATTTGCAAAGATTAAAGTAGTTAAAAAATCTCAGTGATGACAAAATCTGGGGTAAAAATAATCTCATACGTGTTGCTGACTTGACAGTTTCTCAAAGTTTAAAATGTACATACAGTGTGAGCATATAGAAAGATATATATTATAATAATGTTAGTGGTAGCAGTACATTGGACTCATCGAAACATTCCACTAAGAAGACAGTAATTAACTAAATTACTATGGCTATCACTCTAGCAATTTGTTAAAAAGCAGGTAGGCCTGTTTGTATTGATTTTAAAATAAGGCCATTATATAGTATTAAGTGAAAAAAAGTTAGTTGCTGGTTATTTCTTGTAAAGCATTACTATGATACCTATTTTACAAACATACTTAGCATTGTGTATACCTATCTCTGACAACAGTAATGGTATCTGGATACTGAGGTTTTGGAATGTTAATTTTTGAAATTTTTTGTTATTTAATTTTTGAATTAAAACTTTTTCAACCATAAGGTTTTTTAAAAAGTAGACTGAATCATGTTTCATAAGACCTCCTTTACAATTAAAAAGAAAATATTCTTTTTATATACAATTCTAGGTTTTTCATTTTGCTTTTAACCAAATAATAATAAATTCATTACTGATAGAACCATGCTAATACTTGCAAGTGTAACTGTACTAGCTGATGCAGCTTTTCTATCATTCACTTCAATGCAATACTTTTTCATCTTTAATAATATCTGTGTAGTTTGTGATTCATTTCATTTGGCTTGGTTCTTTTGCTCTACCTGTTTATGAAAGAGGAATATAAGTTTTAAGAGTGGTTGCTTTGCTGAAATTAAACAAATCAGTCATTTTTTTTTTTTTACAACTGGCCAAAAAAAGTCAGAATATTATTTTGGTAATTTTCTACTTGATTCTGCTACATAGTTGTAATTGTCGCCTGTGTAGAGGAGTTCTCCCTGATTATGCAGATAAGACCTAAATAACACTCTCATCTTACCCAATATTCTTTTATCTGTACATTCCTCTATTACTTCATTAAGAAACAAATTATGCCACGATTATATTTAATGAACATACTCAAATCACAACGTATGCAGTCACTGTAAATTTTATACCCGATCAGTCCTTTTTCATTCCTTTTTCTCTAAGGTCAGTCTCTTTTTATAGGGCATAAAAAGACATAAAAACATGATCTATTGTTCATCACTACAAAATAATGTATTTGTCTGGCTCAAAAGAGAAATCTTTAAAAGGCCATATGTTGCTGGTCCAAAGTAAACATGATGTATGATAAGACAACAGTCTAAATGACTGAGTGGGGAAAGCAACCCAGCAATTATAAATATAAACCTCCATACTAAGTATGAAAGAAACTCTTCTTTGAGTCATGCTGATTATAGCACTCTATTATATCTTCCCACTTCTTGATAATGAAATGTTCTCAGTTCTGTCTGGTGACTAATCCCTGTTCAAGTTCTGCAGTGAACTGGATACAAATGACCTGCACCTTCAACTTGAGATACATAGGGTTCGTTCAAATGTCTCAGCAAATTGAAATAGACATGATATTTGAGGCAATCGCCTAGATGACTAAGGCACAAACATACTTTTTTGTTTAAAAATATCCACACTCTGATGCCTGCATTGACTAAATTGGTTCTTTTCTTTGATGCCTGAGAAAACAACTTATATAGGACAAAGTTAAGGAAAAAAGAAAATGCTTGAAGGTGAAATCTAATCTAATGACTACAGTCCATATTTATTTTATCTGATCTCTTTTACGTTATTAATTATATTTTTAAGTGGTAAAATATTTGAGGCTCCTTGAAAATGAGAACCAACAAAATTTTTAAGTCACCAATATCCTGTCCTAGTAATGAGCTAATTAATGAGGAAGATTGTCTATGCATCTTTCATCTTTTTAAATGTAATCCACATTGCTACGTATCTTTATAAAATAGCCTGAGACACAAGCCCACTTGCTAAAATTGTTGAGATAAATGGGATTACTTTAAGTTTCCATAGCGGATTAAAAAGAAATAAAACATTGCATATTTTCAGCAATAAAACTATACTTTGAAAATAAATCACTCTTCTTTTTCTAATAACACTCCAGCTGACATAACAGAACATCTTGTTGAAATTTGTTACCTAGCAGAGTAAAAATTGATCTTGCCCTTAATTTGGATCTATCATTCTACCTCCAATGATATTTTATAATATTAACTCTGTTTTGAGAGCACTAAGATTTATTAAACCCTCTCAGAGAAGGGTTGTGTGACCTTGTTCACTGCATCTTTCTATGAGACTATGTAAACAAAATGACATGATCTATGCAGTAAACCACTCCATAAGAATATCAATGTGTAAAGTTGGTTAATTAGTAATAATAGTAAAAACATAGATGTACACATATTAATATGATTATGGTGGACCACTTTTGAGGTCCAAAAAACATGTTGTGTGTTTACTAAACTTAATTTTATTGATGATGAGTTTTAGGATAGAATTTCAGGATCTTTAAATTCAATATTTGTTCATTCATCCACTTATTTATTGATTCAGATATTTACTGAACATTTTTATTATATGTCAGACATTATTCTCAGGCCAAAGGACAAAAAGTTAAATAGGAGACCACCGATGCCCTCAAGAGTTCACGGAACTGGGGGAAACCAACATGGAAGTTCCCCAGAAGAAGCCGCAGATAATCTGAGACTTAAAGGCCTAAGGGAGTCAGCAGAAGGGTTAAGGATAGACCGCTGCCAAGGAGATCACAGGGGAAAAATAGGCTGGGGCTGGGGATGAACAGAAAGGGACACGGGTGGCAGTCAGTTCTCCTAGAATGGGAGGTGGGAGACAGGGAAGAAGATGGCAGTGAGGCAAAGAGTCCTCAAATAATGAGGTCATTATTTTAGCGTGTTATCAGTGTGTATAAAAATGAACTTAGTCCTAATAGAATGCAGAATTTCCCTAATAGTCTTGAGAATTTCCCTTGGCTAAGGAAAAACAGTATTTTTGACACCAATATTCTGATAATTTCCTTTTGGCATATTTGAAGAACACTCAGCATGTTGAAGATATAAGCTCAGTTGATCCAAATTTCAAATTCGTTATCAGTGTTGGTCTACTACACTGCCTCTGGGTTACCTGGTCCCATAGCAGGTCCAACAAGTAGCTTCAGCAAGTGGCCTACAGAGAATTATAAAAAATTCTCTCGGTGTGTAGGGTCAGTCGCAAGGAGGGAAATGAGGCAACAGAAGTCTGGGGAGACCTGAAATAGGAGGTGCCCAGGGGAGAAGCAGCATCTATAATGTTTTCTTACCGAGAGGACAAATAGAATAAGGAGGAAGAAGAGGAAAAAGACATCAGCTGGTGTGGAGGAACACTGTTCTCTCTAAGAGAAGCTATAGTAGAATGATGAGAATCATATACAGAGAGACAAAAATTCAGTTTGCAGTAAAGTACAGGAATGAATGGTGGTGTAGCAGAGACAGTGCATAATATTTAAGGCATTGGATGGTGACACGAAACACTGAGATGACTTGAGGAAGGATGGTGGGTGCACATATGTATTTTTTCCTGTAGAACAGCATGTATGATCTCCATTTTAGTTTAAAGGACTTCTTGGATTTCATTTTGTTCTTTTTAGGATCAGAGATGAATTTATGCTCCTAAAACATTGTTATTACTTAGTACCTATATAATGTATTTGTATTCTGTGTTCTTCAGAGTTTTAAAGTCCTCCATGTACCTTTGCCAGAGTCGTTCAGCAGTACAGCTCTTGTTTTCAAGAGGAGCTATTTCATGTCGGCTGAGTGCTCAGTGAGGTGGCTTCCTAGAAAGGCAAAGTGTCTCCCTCTCACAGAGCTTATAGATTTAGTTAAAAATAACCTTAGGAAAGTGTTCATAAGGAGATGTTTATATAAGAATTCTGAAAATGTTCTCCTGAAGACATATTTAGGTAACAACATGTCAAACTTTCCAATAGTCAATGTAAACATCCATTTTTCTCCTCTTGTATAGGAGGGATAAGAAGCGGATGAAATGGAAATAAAACATCTTACCCTGGTTCACTTTTTTATTTTACTATATTCACTTTAATTCTGAGTCTTTTCTGGTAAAATCAGAATTTTATTATCCAATACAAAAGGTGCTTTGTAGATAAAAATCTGAAAATTCAAGTCACAGAGGAA
This sequence comes from Rousettus aegyptiacus, assembly GCF_014176215.1. Lineage (NCBI taxonomy): Eukaryota > Metazoa > Chordata > Mammalia > Chiroptera > Pteropodidae > Rousettus > Rousettus aegyptiacus. The sequence continues at coordinate 20,422,175 of NW_023416289.1, forward strand.
AGCATGAGAAAAAGAAATAATTGTATCTTCTTATTCTCCATGGCCTTGAAGATCCCACTGATTTAATAACCCCCAAAGTACATTTAGGATTATTGCATATCAAGCAAAATAATATTGTCTACCAATTATCACATTAAAAAGGAACCTCATATTAACTTAGAAATAAAGTAATTTCTTTCTTTGAATGAGTAAAATTAAGTTAGAGATGATTTTGACATTACCGAGGCAGCCTCATATACTGCCTATACCGTTTATTCAAATCTTAATGCCTTAGGAATGTTCTCCCAACCCCCATTACTACACAATTGGGAAAATATTAGATCTTAATAGCAAGCCACCAGTACGTTTTCTAGTAGGATCTTTTTTTTTTAATCTGGAATTTAATTTAAGGATTTAATCTAATTTTCCCGTGAATTGCTCATTTCTTTTCACAGTGCTGAAATGTGGGCTGTCTCATTTAAGGAAACCTCTCAGTCCTTCGGTACTGTGTGAATACTTAGACCTACATTCAAATAAAAATTAAAGAGTTTTAGGTAACTGAGGATTTTTCTTACTACATCATTTTTATTGAAGATAAAATTTAAGCCTGAACATAGAAGAAAACATATTCCATTTGCAAAGCTGTTTAGAAAAGATAATAAGAAAAGATAATAACAATCCCTGGGACTTACTGAGCATGTACTGTCTGCCAAGCATTGCTCAAATGATTTGCATTCATTATGTTATTTATTTTTCCCAGGAACCATAGAAGATAGATACAAGAATTATCAGCTAAGGCACAGAGAAGTTAAGTAACTTAAATAAAGTCACATAGCTGGTGAGAATAGAGTTCAGAATCCATATTCAAGCAGCCTGACTTCAGAGCTATAGTGATTCTCAGAACACACCCCCGAGTATCATATTTCATTGCTCAATAATTGTTAGCACAAAGCTGATCTTTAAAAGTAATATAAAATTTTGGAAATCAACAAAAATGGGGAAATAGCTGATTGCTTACTAGTTTTATTTTACATAAATCTATCACAAAATTTTAGTAGATTTAGTTTATAATGTAAACTTTAAGACACTTTTTTCTTGTGTTTTCTTGATTATAAGTATTCCTTCTATATCCTAATTCAGGTAATCGATAAAAATGCTGAATAGAACAGCACTGGCCAGATTCCCATCATAAGATGTAACTGTCACTCATGGTAGAAATCAATTCAGTAGCTTTGGAAAATGGTAGATAAGTTAAAATTCAAAGTAATTTAAGAGAATTGAGTCCACATTTCACAATTTTGCTGTTCAAACGAAGTTTTTGCAAATGTCTTGGTGATATTCAAATATTCACATGTTTTAGGAGTGAACTTTTAAAAGGGCCAAGGCAGCACTTCTGTCAGATTACTATGATTTCTGACATCCCACTTTAGCTTTGAGAGGATGTTTATAGTGTGGAAAAATGAATGTGTCATAGAAGGAAGTTTTTTGGAAGGTTGTTTTTTTCCTTTGAGAGTAAGGAATGGGGGTTGGTGAGCCTACTTATGACTTTCTGCTATACACCGTAAGATCCTGAAGATCACCTTTCTGCATGGTTTCTTCTCACCATGCAGAAAGGTGATTGGTCAGGGACAAAGTGCAGATGACCGGGCTTTCAAGAAGTATACAAACTTTAATTTGGATGCTATCAGAAAAAAAAAAAATGGCGAATTTTGTGTTGGAGAAACCTCAACAAAGAAACCTAGTTGGTGTATGGAGCGTCCCTAAAATACATTATTCACAGTAGATTTTAGGAGCTGAGCAAAGAAGCAAGAGAAACAAAATACACGGGGGAACATGCAGAAAGTGTAGAAAAGGAAAGGTGTAGAAAAGGGAGAGTTCCAAATTAATGAACGCCGAAGTGCAGGAGCAAGCTCTTGGGTAAATGACATATTGAGTTAGCCAAGATTCCTGCAGAGTTTAAGACTGCTGAGCCAACTAGCCTGAGTAAGGGATTCTTCCAGCTCCCAAATGCAATTCCCATCAGCATCATATACCTGTAAATTGTTGTACTTTTCATTTAAGTATTTAGTGCATTCATTTAAAAGTTTTCCTAGAGGGTCAGTAAGTGATTTTTAAAAAAAATTTTATTAAATTCTTTTGGGTGACATTAGTTAATAAAATTATATAGGTTTCAAGTATACAACTCAACAGTATACCGTATGTATGTTGCGTTGTGTATTCACAACCCAGAGTTAAATTTCCTCTGTCCACATATATTTCATCTCCTTTACCCTTATTTTGCTTAGAATTCTGGTTGATTTGGTGGAAGCAAAAATACCTGCATGGTGGAAAATTCTTTGTACAGTATTTCTGCTCTCCAAACTGATGTCCAACCTCAGATGATTGTCAAGATCTGAATCTGTCTGATCTCATACTTATGCCGAAATGAAATCACCACAAAGCATAAAATTTGTTCTTGTAAAAGGAATCGTGAGATATATGAGATTATTTAAATTAGAAAATTTTCTCATACACATATTTTTCTTATTTTTTAATCATCTTGGCATCTCAATTAAAAAAAAAAAAAACAGTAGTTACCAGAGCAAAGAGAGGAAGTGGGGAAAGGTCGATAGGGGCAAAAGGGGTCAAATATTTGGTGACAGAAGGAAATTTAACTTTGGGTGATGAACACACAATATAGTAGATATATGATGTATTATTGAATTGTATATCCAGTCATCTATTGTAGGACACTTCATTTTATTACATGTCCTGGCCACTGTGATTGAGATAATCATGCTAAGTGAAATAAGTCAGACAAAAAAAGTGGACAATCACATGATGTCATTCATATGTGAAATATAAAACTGAAAGCAACAAATGAACATGACAAACAAATAGAGACTCATGGACATAGACAGTGGATTAGTGGTTACCAGAGGAGAAGGGGATGTAGATAGGGGTAAAAGGCGCCAAATATTTGGTGATGGAAGGAAATTTAACTCTGGCTGGTGAACACACAATGCAATATTTATATGACTTATTTTTGAATGGTACATTCGAAACTTATTTGATTTTGTTAATCAATGTTACCCCAATAATTTTCAATAAAAAAGAAAATATTGTACAGCTATAAAAAAGAATTGTATACTTGAAACTTATTTGATTTTATTCACTAATGTCATCCCAATAATTTTAATAAGAAAAAAAGACCAATAGTAACAAGATTTTGTACACACATGTACATACTCAAATTTATTTTTGAATTTTAAAAATAAATATAATTCAAAAAACAAGATTGAAAATATATAGCTGATTAGTGAAATATGTTATTAATATTTTGGAAAATATTCTAAATGCTATTAAAATATTCATCAAATGATATGCTCTATTTCCTTTTTCATATCAGCATAAATCTCTAATGTTCGTTAGGTGGGTGGCTGGGGGTCATGGTGCTTAAGAATCTCATTTATTACTTGAGAAGCAAGCATCTGAATTTGAGTTGTCCATTTGAAGATATTTTAATGAATACAGATTTCAAAATAGGTTGAAGTCTGGTAAATTTCAGAATCTGTCATGATAATAATCATTGTGCACTTACCAATCTTTCTTTAAGAACAATAGTCATGGAATATAGAAACTCTATACTGCCGTGTTTCAGTAGCTAAACTCCTGAATTTTTAACATGGGCAACTTGCATTTCCAATGCTGACCAAAGCTGCATTTGGCCATACTGCTGTCTCTAAAGTTAGTCTGATTTGACAGTCTGAATTCTGCAAATCAGATGGGTGGACCAAGGAAATACTGTGAGCAGATGGGTCTCTGGAATTATGTTGGGTTTTATCTTTGGGAAATTTAAGTTCAAGACTGTCTTAAAATTATGTTTTAAATTCTTAGATTTATTTTGATATATAACACATTAGATCTTCCTTCCACAGTTTTTTTTTTGTACATTGTACCTAAAATTAACTGTTAGATCACATAAACGATCACAATAGTCTTATCCATTTATTAATATACTATTTCCGTATTTTAACCTATTCAAATGGCAAAAAAAAATATTAACTTGAGTACAGTTCTTTGATCACACCCTTAGAGGAAGTATTGTTTTTAAAGCGGATACTTTTATGGACACCTAGGTTGGCTCTATGATCCCCTCACAGGAAAATGTCCTGCTGAAGAGAATTGTTTTTTTTTTTTAACCAGGGCTATTAGATTGCACAACGCTAAGTGGCTCAAAAAAATGTCGAAATGGCGTGGAGTGGAAGAACATCTAATTGAGAAATACGACCAAAGTAGTATGAAATAAAATCAATAAAATCAATCAGGAAATCACAAAGCATATATTCTGGGCTATGAAGCAGAACATTTTCCCTTAGTTGTAGAGAAATTGTCGGTAAGTGGCCCAGATTAAGAATAAAATGAATGAGAGCCAGTGATTCATGTGTATGTTGTGAAAGAATGTCTTGGAATTTTTTCTCGGTTTCCAACCACTTTACCTTGTATCCTAGAGCTAATATACTGAAGAGGAAAGAAGGAAATGCACATTTATTGAATACTTATGAATGTAAGTTTTGTGCAAGACACCTTACATGATCCTTGTGGTCATTCTCTGATTTATAATTATTCACATTTACGGTTAAAATGAATGAAGCTCAGAGACAGTCATTGTGACATATCAGAGTCAGAGGCAGAATTCACAGCCATGGCTCTTTAATTTACAATCTTATGCTCATCCCAAAATATCATCTTCCCTGAGAAGCAAACACCCCAATACATGTCAGCTGAAGGCAGCCAGGCTAAGATATAAATGAAAAATAATTTGTGAGTTTAACTACATTAGGATGTGAAAGATGCCTTTTTAATTAACAAATAATTCCCAGTAAGTCTCCAGTATTTCAGACACTGTTTCCTTAGTACTTTTTCTCAGTTCTTTCTCTCGACACATCTCATATGCTGGTGTTCCTTGTGATTCTATTCTAGACCCTTTTGATCACACTCCGCACTCTTCTCAGGCACTCTCATCTCTTTCCATGGATGCACTTAAAGCAATTCTTTTAACCAGCCTCTAATTAACCAATTTGCTGGCTTCATGGATACTAACCATTGGTTCATCGGTTCTCATAGGATGCTGAACCATTGTGCCTAATAGGTTGCATTTTCTACATTTCCTCCTACCAGTTGAGTTGTATGCTTATTTTGGTCAGCAGATTTTGTTCCCAAAATTATTAAGTAGGGAATATTATTTTCTGTATTTTAGTTATATATTGTACCAAATTAAAATAAATTCAATAATAATAGAGCCATTTCTATAAAAATAACATTGAATATATTAGAAAGACTTGCTATAGAATATCATTAAAATTTTTTTTCTGTTGATTTAAAGGTAGAAAAGAATAAGAAAGAGTAATTAAGATATAGAATTCTGTATTCAGACATTTTTCACAGATGTTTTGATGTTCTTGTTCCACTTTAAAAACTTGAAACCAGAAACAATTAAATAATGCATTGTGAGTAGAATACTTTATGCAAGAAGGATAATGGAAAACAAAAAGTAAACCTAATCTCAACACTCAGAAAATCTTTTGTGTTTTTTTAAGTTAAATTAATAAATTTAAAGTATGTAAGTACTTCATGCTTTTACCGTTAGCTAACTTTTTCAATTAAGTAGGGAAATTGAGGAAAGTTAATGAAGTTTACAAAGAGGTGGACAGTGTTTAGGGAAATGACAAATAATAATTCAGTGCCACAGACCTAGCAACAGTGAGGGACCCTTTCCTCCCCTCTGCTTGTGGAGGCCAGGGACAGAAGCCATACAGAAAGGAGTGTGGCCTTTGGTGGAGGGCCAACTGAAGATGATCCAACAGGGAAGAAGCCATAGAATAAAGCACCAACCTCCTCTTCTCCCACCTCCGATCTCATGCTAGTGACCACTGCTGGAGAGATTAATAGGAGAAATGTAGTGTAATCCATCTCTTTTGTCTTTTACATCTACTCTTGATTTTTATATGGGTGAAAAAAAATTGTGTATTCAACAGTGAATTCACATGTATGATTAGAATATAACATCTTGAGGAGATATCATTTAGCATATGCTCCCATCTGTAATTCTAAAATGTTAGCTACATTGTTGTTATTAATATAAGGTACCAGCAATAAAAGGGTGGCAATTAACAACAACAACAACAACCACAACCATTTTTGGAATAGTCCCATTTATGTAGCTCATCACAAAGACATCAGTAATCAGAACTTTATTCTTCTACCACCCTTTCTAAATTTTGCTTGTCTGTTACCACCTTGATTTTTTTTTAAATTACCACCTTGACTTAATAACATTCTTTTACTAGAGATGAGTCAAACCTTCATTCCTAAAAGAACAAAATAAAAACAAAAACCTCTGAATCTTTGGTGCTCCTGTTCTTCATGAAGTTCCCTCAGCTTTTCACTGACCAGGACTACTGACAATAGTGTATGTACTGAGAGACATCCCATTGAATACTGTGGATTCCACGTACAATTTTATTTGTATATACTCTTCCCACTATTGGGTAGCAGCAACTTGACTTCTCTTGGTAATATAAATCAGTCTCCTCAACCCCCTTTGCATCTTCCAGCACAGGAAGCCCTCAAAATGGAGAATTGCCTCATTGTTCAATTTTATCAACCCCTGACTGTAATCTTTGGTAGAAACATTGTTCCCTTGGACACAAGGGCTTTCAATCACAGTGTTTCCGAGAAAGAAACACAGAATTCATCAAGCATATTTCCTGGTGTAGCAGTGAAGGGAACACTCCTACCTTCACCTTTTGGAATTTGGACTCGTAGATGCCTACACAATAAATTGACTGCTGGTTTAAGGACTATATCATATTCTACTGCCCTGCACTTGACCTCGAAAGGCATTGTCTCTCAGCTGGCTTCAGAGACTGGAGCATGTGATAAGTCCAGTAATTTATATGGAATTGAGCCTATTGTTGAACTTCCTTTGCTGTAAAAAGTGTCCCTCTGGTCTGAGGCAGTGTTGTATGGGATGCAATAGTAATGAATAAGTCATCCCTATTCCAGGGATAATGGGAGTTGGATACCTCTCTTCAGCACTTAAAATCATATCCAGGGCTGCTTTTAATGTTCAGCCATATCCAGTACCCTACTATAGAAGATAAAGGTATTCCTTCAAAGCTGCTGTCAAGACTTTCTGGTTTTCTACCTGTTTTCTAAATTGGAAAGTCTTGATTTTCTTTTTATTATTATTATTATTTTTCAAGTCCAATTGACATTCAGTATTATTTTATATTAGTTTCAGGTATATAGCATAGTGGTTAGACATTTATATAATTTGCATTCTGATACCCCCAATTAGTCTAGTACCCACCTGGCACCATGCCTAGTTTCTACAGTATTATTGATGATGTTCCCTATACTGTACTTCACAGCCCCATGACTATTTTGTAACCACCAATTTGTACATTTTAATCCCTTCACCTTTGTCATCCCATATGATCTCACCTATATGTGGAATCTAAAGAACAAAATAAATGAACAAACAAAACAAAAAAAGACTCATAAATACAGAGAACAAACTGATGGCTACCAGATGGGAGAGGAGTTAGGGTGACAATGAAAAAAGTGAAGGGATTAAAAAGTCTTGGTTTTCAGTTTCTATTTTTTTTTATCCTTGTATATCCTCTGTGGCTCTCAGAAACAGCCAGCTGACCTTGTTTTTGTTATTATTACTAATTCTATCATAGCTGCTAAGCGTCATGGCCACATGATCTCTCGAATCTCGTCTTTCACCTGCTTCTGTCTCATCCCCTGTCATCTCCAGGGAAAACCTGAATAAGCATGCTGTTGCCTCCTTCTGTGCCTTAGCATTGTACCACTTTCCCACAGCAAAGTGGCTTTCTGTACACCTCTCGAAAATATGAACAACCATTTTCAGAATTCCCTTTGAAAGTTTGTTTCCTGGGACTATTTCTAGTATCAATTACTGTATCTGCCAAGGTTCTCATAAGGAACTGAAGACACACACGTGGAGGAGAATTTTTTAAAAGGATTATATATAGAAGTGTGGACAGGATTTAAAGGTATGCAGAAAAGATAGCATATGATAGATAGAAGGGCCAGCAGCAACAAGGAGATTGACTCTAACCTCTCTAACCTTGACTCTTCTGAAGGAACAAGGGGAGGGTGCAGCTTCCAACAAAGAGTAGCTGGAGGGAAGAAGCTTCATTTTTTAAGCTCCTGGCCTTTCATGTGACAGAGGTTCATATCTTTTAATTGGAAGGGAAGTGGAGGAGGAAAGACAATCCTCTGTTTGTCCTTGCCTATAGAAATAAACTGGTTGTGTGTGTGTGTGTGTGCGTGTGTGTGTGTGTGTGAGAGATACATATTCATATGTATAGGCATTTGCAAAAATGAAGATTTTCAGTAGTTCTCACACTCTCTCTAAAAATACTGAAATGAAAATAACATGTGCATTCTTCAAGATACATTGAGACATGGAGAAGAGGCTAAAATCAATGAACTTTTTCTTAATATGTACAAACTAATATGGATTGATTATTGATACATGCTAAGAAATATGTAAGAAAGTAGTTAATAGACTACCTGGAACACAATAAAGAATGTTTGGTTTTCTCATGAATAATTATAATGAGATTATAATTCTCTCTATATATTTATATAAAGACTTGTCTTTGGATTGTGTTCTATATGTACACATAGGAAAAATATATTTCACAGTTCATAATTGTTTAACCAAGACGTTTTTAAGTAGAATAGCATGAATAATTTGTCACCAGCAATAGCCTATATTTTTGAAACTATGAAGACTATTTTATAATACAAATCATACTATGAGATGTTTTTAATGAGAATCATTCCTATAAAGCTCTTTGTTAGAAACACACACAATTTTTAATGTAGGGATTATTCAATTCAAGTTGACTTGAAAATTTAAACTGTGATTTTGCTAATGTAAGACAATCTTTGAAATAAGCAAACACACTACAATTTGACCAAACTAGGCTATTTTACAACTGTGAGATAAATCAGCTCCATGAAAATCATTGCTAAATCTGATGTATAGAATTGCATTTTTAATTTTACATAATTTAATTTCTTGGTTTAATTACTCTGCATTGCTCAGGTTATAAAAGTAACCTGATGAGTTATTTTTATTTATAGTGCTCTCATTCAAGGTACTCATAATTATATTTCAGTGCAATGGAAATATGCAATCATCTATTTCAGCATCTTTAAGTTTTTTTGAAATTAAGCTTTTGCCAAAGGTTAAAGAGCTGTTTTTAAAGATAAAAATATTATTTGCTAAGGTGATAAATAAGGAAATTTGCACATCTTATTACAAAATTTTTACAAATGGATGAAATTATAATTCTTATTTGGTAGTCATTTAGTTTCAGAATCATTGTTCATTTATTGACTATGTGCCACTGTGTTTTTACAAGACACCTTCACTTAGTGCTCAGAAATGTATACATTTGATATTCTTAGTAATACAAAAGAAAGTCTTCTCTTATGTGGTAGATGCCTTGTGAGCACTACAGCTATCAGGCGACATAAAGATACATTTCATATTCTTTAACTTGGTTTGGAAGGTCTTGTATGAGCTCCCTTTCCAGCCCCACTCATGACCCCCTTGGGCGCATCCCTGTGACAGCTGTCCTGGCCATATTTCAATTCCTCAAAATTCCTTACTCTCTCTAGCTTTTGGTCTTCTCCCATGCTTGTCCCTCTGCCTTCTTGATCTCATACCTGCACCTACGTTGCCACCTTTTTACTGAACCTAGTTCAAATGATGTTTTAGGCACCAGCTCAAATGTCACCTTACTTATTTAGTGGTGCCCAACAAGTATTTATTAAATACATTCTGTGATTCCACTTGTATAGGTTAGGTGATCTTGCCACATATTCTTAAAGGGCCTTCAAATTCTATCACAGTACTCACTGACCATTACTCTAATTTCTTCTTTAATGTACCTGTCTCCCTCGTAAAATATTTAGCTCAGAAAAGGCCAGCAAATGACTGCATTGTTTTTCCTTAAATTCTACCACCTGTCACCAAGACTCCTCTGTAATTGGTGCTCATAACATTTGGGTAAACAAATCAGACTCATCATGGATCATAGAATACTTTAATGAGCCATATAGAAGGGGCAAGGAAGCAAGTGGGCAGAGACTTTAGCTAGTTACCAGTAACACAGCATGTCTTGGCTTTAAACCAGGAGGACCAGCTCGAGGTGTGGTGACAGTCTCAGAGCTTGTGTAGAAGCTGTGTCCTTATGTCATGTGAGCCTGGTGTGGCCACTTGGCTCTGCAGAGGGAAAGGCCTTAGCATTTTACTCTTCTAGAGTGTGCATATTGCCGCATCACTTCAAAGCTGATGCTGCATCAAGTGGTTTTCTTGTTAAAAGAAATCCTAGCAAAGCATAAGCAGCCTGCACGGTCGGTCCACGGCAGAGCAGCGTGGGGGCTGCTGAAGATGCCCTGCCTGCTTCACACATTTGATCTTTCTGCCTGCAAGTTATGCCTGTCAGTGTTCAGAGGGCATATTTTTTATGTGATGACATCAAAAATTGTAAAGAATCCTCAGGTCAGAAGTGACCTATGCAATGATAGAAACATAGCAAGGGAAGCTATATGGGTGAAAGAAGTCATTGTCAATTCAGTAACTATAATTTTCTGCTTGGTTTAAATGAGGTTTTCCTGGCTCGCTCAGTCAGCGTGTGAACCAGTGGCCCTGCAATGGGCACTACTGGGCTGATCCGTGCTTTCTGACTGCATGTGGTTCTCCACATTCTTAAACGTTCTTTGTCATGCCCACTGTCCTCCCAGTCCTCCTGCCAGACACTTTCATCTTTAAATCCAGTTGTTTTTGTCAACATTATAAGAACGACAAATCATATCCTATAGACTGTCAAATTTATTTACAACAGACTTCATAAAAGGTATCTCAAGTTGAGGAGTAAAGGAGAAGTCTGCTAACGACTTGTCAGAAGGTTAATCAAATTAAATGGAGTTTTGCGGGTCTTAATACAGGAGCCCCATCAAGTGGTGCTGAGCAAGGCATCACTTTCTAGCAGAGGCGATGAGCACGTCACAAAGCTTACCTACCAGTGAGAGCTCAGTCAGAGAACCCCACCTATCATTTTCATTTGCTTATGAAAATCAACTATTGATGCTTCGAGGAACCGAATACCAATTAGAACATTTGGGCCATGAAGGTAATTTAGGGGGTGAAGAAACAAAAATACCATCATCAAGTCTGTCGTTTACAGCAAATTAGCAGGTGGCCCAGAGAATGAGAGAGCTGACGAACATCGTGCATTGATGAGCCCAGTTCCCCAAGGTGCAACAAGAAAACATGTTCATCACTGAAAGCAGGCATAGCTTCTGGACATTTCGGCACTCATTTTTGAAAGTGTGGAAATAACCCTTGCTTTAATATGAGTCAGAGCAGAAGCTGGGTAATGATTTTTCTCTCTGATTTAGATTGCCTTTAACTCTCAATTTAAAACTGTATTATGTTGACTAGAACATATAGAAATCAAACCAGACAATTATTCACATACATTTTTTGACAGGCATAAAGCCACGTTACCTTTATGAATCACAATTCAAAGAGGTTTACAGGTGATTTGATCACCTTAGCAATTTACATAAATGCAATATAAGGAAGGATTTATATTGACAAATTGGATGAGGTACACTTCTGACTTTGCATAAAATGTTCTGCAAATAGTTGTTTTCATATCCTACACCTCAGAGTTCTCAGCACAGAATCTCTGTTAGATTTATCTTCTCCAAGTGGGAAAAGACTGATGGAACGAAATGAAGGATTCAGTGTTAAATATGAGCGAGCATCAGTGAGCAGAAACAGACTTCAAACTGACTTGCATTATCGGAAGCCAAAAATGGTAAATCTACAATAATTAAAACACTGTGATGCTGGCATAAACAGATCAATGAGACATTTGTTTCATCTTTAAAGAGACACTGATATGATGTATATGGTAAAATAAACAGGACTAGGTTATTTAAAAAATCATTGGAGTTATGTAGACAAGCACACATAAACATACATATATACACACACACTTTAGAATTTTTACGAGACCTCAAATGAAAAAAATATTCTGAGCTAACTTAAAATTTATGCTTACATTTATACTTAAGTTGAAGATAACTACAAATATATTAGGCTAATAAATATATAAGGAAGATATTTTTGATATTTAAAACTCCAGAAGAAATAATAAGTGTTAGGATACTTAGCCTCCTTCCCCAAGTCTATCTTCTTTTCATCGAAGACACTGTGAAAAATGAAAGATAAAATGACAAACTAAGCAAAACATTTACAACATTTATGACAGAACAATAATTAATGGAGATATTCTTAAAGATATATATATATATATGTATATATATGTGTGTCATACAAATCTTCAGGAAAAAACAGAAGTAAAATAAAATAAAATTTAAAATGATGTAGATGAATATTTTAAGGGAAAATGAAATTTTCTGATAATTACTAAACTTAAGGAAAATAAATTAACCAACAATAAAACATATGTCAATTAAATACCAGACTGTGTACATAATGAATAGTCAGAATCTTTCTGCAGATTGAGTGCATCATGAGACTGAAGGGAGGAGTGTATTTATTAACCTGGCTCCATCCCTGCCAACTCGCCCAGTTTGATCGTGCCCTTCTGTCAGCCACAGCTCCTGCTGACTGTCACTCTCCATCAGCTTCCTCAGGTTTCTGGCAACCATCCCCTGTAGGAGAGGTGGCGCAGCTTTCTTCTGTGGCTAGGCTCAGAGCACCGCACCCTGCTCCGATGGCTGTTCTTAACACTTCCCCACATCTTTGTAGGAGTTCATTACCCTGCTGAGTTCGGCATCAGTTTCCTGTTAGGACGTATCAGGATAAACAGGAAAACCTTTTTTGTTGTTGTTATAGCAGCTTGACATTATCCTCCGAAAATTATATTTTGGCCCATATTTTGATTTGAGTTCTTCAAAGGCTCTATGAACTTATCTATAAAATTTTAAATGGATATTAATTTAAAGATTAAATGAACACAGAGATTTATTTTTCATTATGTCAATATATTTCCATTATATCAATGGAAAAGGAGTTTTTACTATTCATTACTTACAATTTGTATTAATTTCAATTATTAACATTTTAATCTGGGAGCATTGCTAATTCAGAAGGTATATTTTATCTTTAGAGTAAATTGAAATAAAGTAACACTAAGCATTGTTAACATGTATTGGAAATAAACTTATTTATTTCACTACCAACACCACCACAACAAAGATAAACATCTACTAAGGAACTAGACACTGCAACAATAACAGAGGACAGGACCAGAAGACTAGGAATTTTGTGAAAACTCTTAAATAACACTTATTATTAGACTTGCTGATAATAGCCGTTCTTACAGGTATGAGGAGTATCTCACTGTTGTTTTGATTTGCGTCCCCCTAATAGTTAGTAAAATTGAGCATCTTTTCATATGTCTGTTGGCCGTTTGTATGTCGTCTTGGGAGAAGTGTCTGTTCAGGTCCTTTAAGAATAGAATTACCCTATGACTCAGCAATCCCTCTTCTGGGCATCTACTCAAAGAATTTGAAAATATAGCCATAAAGATATGTGCACCCCAATGTGTATTGCAGCATTATTCACAGTGGCCAAGACATGGAAATAAATGAACTGTTTTTCGATAGATGATTGGGTAAAGAAGAGGTGGTACATATATGCAATGGAATATCACTCGGCCATTAGAAAAGATGCAACACTGTTAGTTGTGACCACATGGATGGATCTTGAGATTCTCGTGCTAAGTGAAATTAGTCAGACAGAAAAAGTTGATAACTATGATTTCACTAATATGTGGGATATAAAACTGAAAGCAACAAACAAACAAAAACTCAGACACAGACAACAGTTTAGAGGTTGGTTACCCAAGGGAAAGGGGGCAGAGGAGGAAGTCAATAAGGGCGAAGGGAGCCAAATATATGGTGATGGAAGGAGATTTGGTTTTGTGTGGTGAACATACAGTGCAGTATAATGTAATGTACAGGTAATGTATTATCGAATTGTACACTTGAAACCTATATAAATTTATTAAACAATGTCACCCCAATAAATTTAGTGATCCCACAAAACTATCTTTAGGATAGCTATGTTCCAGATATTGCTGTGACATGCTTATTCTGAATAAATTATTTGCTGTTTCTCTGCAACTCAGATTTAATTGAGTGCCATATATATTTTTCTTTCTTTCTTTTTTTTCTTTTGTTAATTCTGACAACTTCACCTTTCATTAATTTGGATGGTGATTTGCCTTTGTAAATATGAAATTTTAGCTTATGTGATAAGTAATCTGTGTAATAGTCTTACACATTCTCTGGCATTTAAAATTATTACAAAATGAAAAGTTGTAACAATCAGGGTTCTTAAATCATAATTCCTGTGAACTCATTTATATATATTTTAGAGGGTGAGGGGCAGAAATGAAAATTTTGGAATTTCCCCAGGAAAAAAAGGTATATTTGCATATTTCTTTATAAATCGAATAACCATATTAGTTAATAATTACTATATCTATTATACTGAGGGTCAGTAAAGCTAATTAATTTCTCCAAGGTATTACAATTTAGCAAGATCCCTATAGTATGTTGTCAAAGGTAATATTATGAAGACAGTAAATTAAATGAGATATAGTCCTACGAAATGATTTTCTTTATTTACTTTCATTTATCAGTATAACTCACAGTCAATTATTAAAATCTTATAGTAGAAACTGTGTCAATTAATAACTTAAAAATTAAAGCCATCTTTCAGGTAAAATAAAGTGAGTTTCTGAATCTTTAACTATAACAATGAATTAATAAGAGTTTTTTCCACCTAAATTCCCTGGAGTGTCATAACCTCTGCATCAACAGAATAGAAATCAAGTAAAATTACTAAATAAAAACTTTTCAGAAGTACTCTTCATAGGTTAGTTAATACTACATAAATTGGAATATGTGAGAATTTACTTATATAATTTATATTTAAATAGAAATTATTATGGATAACTCATTCTTTATAAAATTATGTTAAATAATCATTTTGTTCTCAGAAAATATACTACTTACTGCTTCAACTTTTAAATGCTCATTTGTAACTCTAAAAGTCAGACTTTTGCCTGTGGTGAGAAACCCAATCTACTAATTACTACTATTAATTTGGATAGTGACTTTGCCTTTATAAATATGAAATATTAACAGATGTGATAAACAAAGCATTTCAAATCTAAAAAATAATCAACAAACACATAGATGCTTTTTACATTTTTTATTTAAATAGACCTATAAATCAAAATGTCTATTTATATAAATTTCTAAGCAAGTAAAATTTTCTCCATGTCTCATCTTTTTTTTTATTTTAGATATTTACATATACACTTTCTCTCCCCACTGGGTAATGCAGCAACTTTCTTTCAAAATATCTTCAAAGGTTTAAAAAATCAGTATATTTAACTTCCCTTTAAAAATGAAGTTACGCTTTAAGTTTAAAATGAAGAATCAACTGATTTTTAACTGAGGAAAAATCAGACTTTACTAATTTTTTTTTTTTAGAGAGAGACCTTGGCAGATATACTTTAAGGTGGCTCCCTGTAATCCCTTCCTCCCAGCGTTCATGTTTCTGCGTGATTCTCTCCCTTCGCTTGTGAGTAGGACCCGTGACTTGCTTCTAAACAACGAAATATTACAAAGGTGATGAATGTGATGTCAAATGGATGCCCCTCTGTGATTACATTGTATTTTCTAAGATGCCATCTTTCTAGCAAACTTGTTTTAGAGGCTCTGCTTGTGGGAGATGAAATACACCACCATGCTGAAAAAGTAAAAAAAACAAAACAAACAAACAAACAAAAAAAAAACGTCGTGCCCCTAGGAACTAGGAGTGGCCTCTAGGAACCATGGCAGCTTGTAGGAGATGAGAGAGGTGAGAGCAGCCTCTAGCTGACAGCCCGTAAGAAGTCCAGGTCTTCAGTTCTACAGACATGAGCAAATTAATTCTGTGTATGAGCTATGTAAGAATAGAAGTAGATTCTTTCCCATTCTAGCTTCCAGATGAGAATGCAGTCCAGTCTTTATCTTGAAATCAGCTTCGTGAAGCACTGAGAGCAGACACCCAGCTGATCTGACCCACAGAAACTATGAGATAATAAATATGTGTGCGTTTACTGCTAATTTTGTTGTGATATGTTATCTGGCAATAGATAACTCCTACAGATAATTTTCTTTCATTTTCAATAGTGTTTCCCAAAGAGTTTGAAATTAGAGAATGCCACTATAGCTATAAAGAAAATAAAGCAGATTTTAGCTGTAAACTATCAGTGTGACAATTTCTTGGAATTTAAAAATATTAGTACAATTAGAGAGGTTTTTGCCAATTAGATTTCTGTTAAATGATTAGGGAAAAACAAACTAAAAAGAGCTCATTATAAAATAATTTCAAAGAAGTCTTAACCTCTCAATGATAATATTGGGAAAATTATTAAATTAATTTTTGAATAATAGAGTATTAGACAATCTCTAATATGCCTTTTGGCAGAAAATATTCAAATGAATAAAGTTTAATATCCATGAACTACAGATAGATCTATTAATAGATAATATTCAAAATAAAATGCTTATGTGTCAGCAATAATGTAAAAAGCATTTATGTGTTTGTTGATTTTTTTTAGATTCAAATGCATTGTTTATCACATCTGCTAATATTTCATATTTATAAAGGCAAAGTCACCATCCAAATTAATAGTAGTAATTAGCAGATTGAGTTTCTCACCACAGGCAAAAGTCTGACTTTTAGAGTTACAAATGAGCATTTATTTCTCACAATTTCATGAGAAAACTCATCAGGAATATGACCTTAATTTTTAAAATATTTCCTCAGCTTGATTCTATATAAAAGTAAATAATAATTTTACTCAACTTGTCTTGAAAAAATTAGGAAGGGAAAGAGAAGTTAAAATTTCCTAAAGACTCACTTAATGTATTTGTAATGATGCCTCTGTACAAATAATTTTAAGGCCCACTTCGGAAAACAGGAATTTTAACTGAGTCTATTTATGAGATGGCAGCCTTATCTGAAATAGTGTTGTTCTTAAATATTCTATCCTACTATCCCTGTAAAACAGCAAATATTCTAAAAAATTCCAAAAGTTTAGAAGCTAGTAACTTATGTCTATAAGTATAATAAGTTGTCCAAATGATTTGAAATGTTAATTGCATGTATTCATTCATCACTTCATTTTCTTAAAATCACATCGAGTTCCTATGTATTCATCAGTCTAATGCACATTTAGATCCACTCTTCCCACTGGATTCTCACCATTTTCTTTTATTCTTCATTTCTACTCCCACAACAGCTACATAATCTTGGTCATTTTCAAATTTCAAAAAGTATTCTATATTAATTTTTTAAATAAAACGTTTTAATATTTTATAAGGAATAATGTGATCAACTAAATACATACATGTGTACAGAAAAGCAGATGCTTCCAAGTTATGGTTGGTTTCATGAAACCATTTGATCAATGGCCTTTTAGCTCAAAATCTAAAGGTACTTTTCATGGTTCAGAATATCCTTCTAGTATTTTATTTTCCCCAGGTGCCCTTTCCATGTACAAAGCCCTGAATTCTGTCCATTAAATTTATACCCTAAGGTAAATTCTGAACTTGTTAAGACAAAACAAATGCACCAAACTCCTTGTCACCAGCAGGAGAGCTGAGAGGGGACCTTGTCCCTGGCACAGCCACTGGGGTTATGCCGCTCAGCTCTGCAGGTGGGCAGAGGGTCAAGACAGCCACCAACCTCCCAGCATCGTGTTTTATTTTCATAAAATCTTCATTTTCTCAGGCTTGAGAAAGTTGAATGCAGCACTTAACCCCATTTCTAGACATTAAGTGCTGGAGCGTGCGTGTGTGTGTCCTCTGCCTGCTGGTTCAGGTAAGGAATAGCCATTTAAGAAGCGTTTATTACCTCTTTATCTAGCCAAAGGCAGCATCGTGTTAGTGACACTTGTGCTAATTTGCTGTCTGGTGGTAACACAGGAGGAGCCTCTCCCTGATGCTGGATGGTTCATCCTTGCAAAGAACCAAATTTTCTTCTGTATTTACTTTGCCCAAATCGGTAAGGGATGAGTACCTAATCATCATCATTATCACTATCACTATCACTCTCTCTGTTCATTTCCATTCTTATATCTTGAGTGATATGAAAGATGCTCTTTGCTAATCAGAACGGGTTTTTTTTTTCATTTGCAGTGTTCTGTAAACCATAGAAAGGTTTAGAATGAGGACAATGGAGATTACAGTCTTCAGAGAGAGAAAAATGTGCACCTAATGTTTCAGGAAACTGTTCCTGGAGCAAAGCTGGTTTTGAAGCCACAGAAATCCTTAGATTTGGTATCTTTAGACAGCACATTAACATTTAGCTCAGGCCACCTGTGCATACCAGCGTTCCATGCACGGTAGGGCAGGCCTTAATGAGAAGTCATGGAAGTCAGCTCTGTATACAAAGGTCAGAACTTTTCTCATCTAGA
The DNA here is from genome assembly GCF_014176215.1 of Rousettus aegyptiacus. Classification (NCBI taxonomy): domain Eukaryota; kingdom Metazoa; phylum Chordata; class Mammalia; order Chiroptera; family Pteropodidae; genus Rousettus; species Rousettus aegyptiacus. The sequence goes on from NW_023416289.1 coordinate 20,440,765, forward strand.
AAAATGTCTCCAAATCAATGGCTCTGTTTTCTCACATGTGTACTAGTAGTTTTGCCTCGTGAAGCTTTTATTAAAAACACATTCATTGCCAAAGAGAAAGAATTTTGAAAGCAAAAACAGTCTGAGAAACATAAGTTTCTCCTTCTGCCCTATTTTTTAAAGGCTTTTCTCCCTTTATGTTTTCCATTAATAGTCTATATTATGGTACACAAACATTAGTGTGGATCAGAATTTCTAAGTTAACATACATTTTAAAGCCATTAGCAAAAGCACAGACTGTAGTTGCTCTTTTTATGAGAATGAAGATTGAAGGCAGCTGTTTTCAAAAGCATTAATGTACTTCAAGCAATGATCTAATATCTAATGTACATAACCTTTTTAAGCCTGGTAATATAAAAGACATTTAGATTTACTGCGGAAATATGTTTCGACTTTATTTCCTGAAAAATACATATAGGGAAGCATGTGTTTTGTTTTTCCACTTGGTATTTAAATGCCATGGCCCATAAATAAACCCACATATTACCTAGAACTGAGATAAATTTGGTCACAACCATCTCAGTCTAACAAAACATAAAAAATTATTAAGAATCATTTAAGGTCATAAATGGTGTCTCTTTATACCAACCGAATTGAAGATAGTCTGCTCAAGAGGGGACTAAATTGTTTTACTCTCAAAAAACCATCCCTTCTATAAATACTAATTAAGCATCTAATTATTTTCCAAAGAAGTCCGTGAGCAACCGAGTAGACTCAGCCATAGTCTGTCATCTTGGAGCTTCCCACATGGAGGGGAGGACTAATGTCACTATAAGACGTATCAGATTCCTATTGCTGCTGTAACAAATTACTACAAATTCAGTGGCTTAAGGCAGCACAAACTTACTATCTTAAAGTTCTGGTATTCAGAAGTATAAAATGGGTTGACAGGGCTGTGTTCTTTCCAGAGTTCTAGAGGAAAATCTGTTTCCTTGCCAGTTTTAACTTCTAGAGTTCTCTTGCATTCCTTGGCTCATGGCTCCTTTCTCCATCTTCAAAGTCAGCATCATAACATCTTCAAATCTCTCTGTCTCTGCTTTTGTCATCACATCTCATTCTCTATGACTGTCCTGACTGTCTCATATAATGACCCTGTGATTACATGGGCCCACCCAGATAATCCAGGATAATCTCCCCATCTCAAGATCTTTAACTTAATCATATTTGGAAAGTTCCTTTTGCCATGTAAGGTGATATATTCACAGTAGGTGTCTTTTTTGTGGGATGGGGAAGGCCTATTCTGGCTAGGACACAAGGTAGGCTGTCTAAAGTGCCAGAGTACCTATAGAAAATGATATACAAATATCTAAAGACGAGAGATGGATTGGAACAAAGAGGAGCTAGTATTGAAAGAGGTGGTACTCTGAAAGATTGCATATTACTTGAATGTTTAGGACTTATAAGGGGCATATGAAAAGTGATGGGTGTACAGGAGGCCTTACTAACAGGGTGACCTATACTACTCAAATCAAATTGGTAAATATTCAGATTATGTCTCTGACAATATATTTGTGAAGATTTTGAGCAGGAAAGTGGGTCCATCAGATCCTTCTTTTGGGATTATAATTTTGGCAGTAATATAGAATTATGTGATATGTGTTCATCTTGGTGGGTCATGGCAGATGCCAGATGATCAGATGGGTTTAAGAAAAGAAATTTTTGAATTTTGACTTTTATTCATTGTTATATTAATTGTAATTTCAATATATGTTTGATGCATATGGCGTAAAAAGTTAAGAGTAGCAGAACATGAGTAACAAATTTATAAAATACATACACTTAGAGTTTATGCACTTTTTTTATTTTTATTTTTTACTTCAACTTCTCAATGACTCAAATTTACAACAATAGGGATGTCCTACCCTAATGAGGTTTGAGATGACTTGTTCAGGGTACACCTCAGATTAGAAAAAATGAAAGTTCAGTCAGAAGCTTCAATAGCAGAAGAATCAGATATTAGATGTCCTTTTGTTATATATTTTCTACTGTTTCATAGAGGTGAAAGTTATAGAACTTCATCAATCATTGTACTTGATTTTTTTGATTATATACCTAGGGAATTTGGATCCTGAGATAATTTCACAATTTAGACCTAAATGGTGGATTGTTTAACTTGAATTAAGGCACAGAATATAAAAAGAAAAAATCAAGAGAGAAAATAATGAATCATAAAATAAGGATCTCAATGAATGAATAAATGTGTCATATATTCTCTTGAATCTGCTAACCATGAAGTTTTGGTGGATGAAAGCATAATTGAGCTCTGTGTCATTATGTCCTAAATTCCTTTAGTGTAAAGATGGAAATAATCAAAAAATGGTAATTCACAGGACAAGGTACACTCTTCAGTGGGTTTGGCATTTACTTAATGACTGATCACAGGAGTTTTCTTATCTCTAAGGCATGGATTATACAATTCCCCATCTTGTATTTTGTTTTAAGAAACCAGTGAATTAATAATTATACATAGTATTTAATTAGTACTCAATAAATATTAGCTGTTTTAAAAGAATGCCATCCAAAAATGTTTAAAAATAACTCTCATACAAATATATAGTAAGCACATGTAAATGTTTATCCCATTAATAAGGGGAAAAGCAAAGTATTAAAGCTGGTTAAAAAGAATTCAAGAGATAGTGTATATATAAATACAGAAATAAAGAATGTTGGCATAAGTTCAATAAATAATAGTGTAAAACTGAATGTCCTACAAGGTAATAGAACCTTAAATCTTGGGGGCTATCTTTTCTACTAAATAGAAATCATTGCTGCCTCTAACAGAGAAAAATCTACAAGTCAACATGAAACGTCATAGTCTGGACTCTAATACATAATAAAGACAAAGTAAAACAAAGGCACATTTCTCTTTAGAATTAATAGTCATTGTTTTGTGGAGACCAGTTCAACATGCTCCAATATGATAATAAAATGACACGAAGTCCTCCTTTTTTGACTTATTTACAAAATTTAAATAATAACACTTTTATGTTCATTATGCAGTGAGAAAGCTGAGCTTTAGAAAAGATGCAGTTTATCCTAGGTAGAAAAAAAAATTATAAACAGAGGAACCAGGATTTCAACATAAGTAGTTTGGACATAAATAATTATTAATAACAGTTGTGATTATGTATTGAATTTTAATAATATATCATGGACTCATTTAATGTTTTATGTACATTAATCCATTTAATTCTCACAGTAAACTTGAGGTACATTCTGGTATTATCCCTATTTACTAATAGAAAACTACTGTTTGCCTGCTATAAGTATTAACTTGAATGAGAACAAGTTAAAGCCACTGGAAATATATATTGCACTGAGAGTTATCAATCTTCACTGATATTACTTGAGGTATATTACTTGAGCAGAATAACCTGCTCCTTGGATGGAAACATAATACTGTTCACAGAGCTAATTAAATTTGCTCTATCCTGCAAATTACCATGATGAAGAGACTAAAGAGGCTATATGGATTATTTGGTTTTGAGAGTCTAATTTAGTGATTTTTATTTTCTCCCTCGATTTACTTCTGTTTTTGAATTTTGTTTATTGCTTTTGTTATACCAGTTTGATTCATGTCTAAGCCTTGAAATTGTCTCAAGGTCTTCACCTTCTCCACCTGTTTAATCTCATATAGTTATTGACCATGTCTTATAGTTCTGCTTCTTCTGGGTTATAAAATCTTGAGATTAACAGTAACATTGCTCTAATTCAGCCTCATTCTGTTTATTCCTTCCCAAGCTATCCTTTACGTTAGTTATTTCTAATATCAACTAAGACAGAGATAGGGCTATTGCTGGTACTGATAGTGTTAATATTATTTTAAATATCAGGTTTGAGATATTTGGCAGAAATTGAAGCATCAAAGGAGGATGTGTGCATCACACGAATGCATATAAGTTTATAATTTATGTACCTGTTTTATTGTACTGAAATATTATGTACATTATAAAATAACAACACATTTGAAATTATAGATATGAAATAAAAATAAATCGACTCCATTTGATTTCCTTGCACCCTACCCATCTCAGTCTAGAGTATGCATATTTCACTTAGCCGATTATAACTCTCAACTGCTGGTGATATTATCTTTCCAAAAATGCTATCTGTTGGTCCCACTCTCCTGTTCAACATCTTTAAGCATACCCCAAGAACCAAGATCTCCTGCCTCTAATTCTGCCCTACTTTTCATAATAGTGTTCTCTGTTTGGAAAGGCCTTTTTCTTGCCTTTCTCCATAGCCTTCTATCAATACCAGTTAAAACTCTCAACATTTCTTTATAGCTCCTTCCCATCCTCGTGTTCTAACAATCTCTGTCTTTCCTATTTCTATATCGAGTACAACCTTCATTACAATAGTATGACAGTTGACACTGTGGTGTCACTATCAAACTCCAAGAAGACAGATTGTGGCTAAATTTTCTTTGTTTTCTTAGTAGTACTTTGCAAACAGTGGGTGCTCAATAATGAGATATCAAACAAATACCTTGTTTGTAAACAGAAACAAACTCATAGATACAGACAACAAACTGGTGATTGTCTTGTGGGAGGCAGGTTAGAGGGCTGGGTGAAAAAGGTGAAGGGATTAAGAGGTGCAAATTAGTAGCTACAAAATAGTCATGAGATGTAAAGTACAGCATAAGGAATATAGTCAATAATATAATAACTATGTATGGTATCGGGGGTACTAGATTTACCGGGAGGATCACTTTGAAAGTTATATAAATGTGTAACCACTGTGCTGTACACCTGAAACTAATATAATACAGAATGTCAACTGTAATTGAAAAATAAAAAAATATGTTGTTTGAGAGCAGTAGAGTCAGGCTTGAATTAGTTCCTGCTTGAACAAGTATTTTTATATTCACTTCTGATTAAATCCCCAAAATCACCTTTTATGTTTTTTTGATGATCCTGATTGGTTTGTCATATTTTTGCTCAACTGTGAGATGGCAGCTTGCAGAGATTCATACTGTTGCTAGCAGGTGAGTTTCTATAAATGGGTCAAGATATTATTGAAGGAAAAGTTCAATTATTTTCCTCAGGAAATAGAAATGAAACATGGTCTCACACTGAATCTAAATCTCTATTTCTATCACTGTTTTCGAAATATTATGTTTCAAGCCGTTTAGTAATTTTTAAAGAGCTTTCTTCTATCTCTGCTTACATAAAAGAGCAGTTACAACCTTTTTGCTTTTCTTAATGGTTTTAAAATTGAACTTAGACATTCTAATACACTGTCATGTTTTCATATCATGATAAATATTTAATGTTAATGGGAAAAGCATATGTTTTGAACATAAATGTGGGAGAAATCTTTTAAAATAGAGAAAGGAGAAATTTAAGTTTTTAAAGGTAATTTATTTCTCAAAATGCTTTTCTACTGCCAATGAATCTGCTTTTAAAAATCTTTATGATATAAAATTCTAAGGAATGTGTGTTTAGCATAGGAAGCAAGAGTAGAGTAAGCATATGCTTTTGAGAAATATCTTTTCAAGTCTAGAGGAAAATGGTTTCAGATCCATTTGTGTTTGGAGCTATTCCGCTACCTTGAGAATTCACATGTGGGCTTGCCCTAGTGTACATAGAGTGTTGGTGACTATAGGGGACATGGGTCATCCATTAGAGTGTTACCTAAATATATCAAAATGTAAGGACTCTTGTGATGTCAAGATAAAGTTTCTCCTGACAATAGTCCCCCAAAAGACTGGTCACACAATTGTTCTTTGAAGAATATAATTGATTCTATGATTCTTATGTAACTGAAAAATGATGAGGAAGCCCAGCCTTTACCTGGTTTACCTAATAGAGGGCATCATTAGACATTATTCAAGATGAAAGGATGGAAACAAACTGGCGAATTTTAATTTGATATAATTTTACTCATTTGACAAGAAAACACAAAAGTAAAACAGTCTACTTGAAGTTTGAACTGGCTCACAGTAAGTCATGGTGTCATAATCTAAAACAAAACGAGCCCTAAAATTCTCCATCCTGTATTACATCTGCCTGCATCAAAAAGGTAATGGCCGTTTCATCAGGGCCTTTTGTGCCTTACTTAAATTTCCAAGGAGAGAATATATACACTTGAACTTGTAAACTTCATGATTAGAAATGGGGCCATATTCTGCTTGTGGAGACTTGATACTGAAATAAATTGGGGTAATTAAATGTATGATACTAGGGAGCTTGGAGAGCTTTTCTTCATTCTTTATCCTCATGTAGATCTGGGCATCATTATGTTAATGTCAGTTTAAGCACTAAGGACTGACTGGTCACCTCTTCCCTACCTCTACTCCTGGGTACCATGAGCTGATTTCATGAACTTCACAGTATACTTGTTTTGTTCCTGACAAATTTATAGTGTGCCTTGAGATATAAATTTAATTGACAATCATTTCAGGTTTTGTCATCAGAAAGGTCACTGGAGAAAAATACATAGGGAAATTCTGAAGTATGAAAATTGTCAGTTAATTTGAGCTTTTCATTTTACTGAGGGTTTATTTTTAGGTTCAATTTCACTGCACTATGCCAAAGGCCATTGTAAAACTTGATGGAGAAATAATTTCTTTTAAAAATGATATAACATTTAATTCTAATTCTAATTATATTCAATATAATGGTAATATTAAGGTATGTTTTGAATGGAGGTTGAGTCCTTTTTGCTTTACTCCTTGGCAACAGTAGAATTGTGAAGCTGCTGAAGTTGAATGACATTTAGAATTATGTAGTGATCAATTACTATACATTGGATACTAAATTCGCTGCCCTGAATGGAGTGAAAAAATGTTTTAAATGTATGCACTTTAAAGATTATTTTTGTTTCAGATCATAGGAAACAAAGACATATATTTGGAAATGTGGTTTTCTTAGACCCCCTATTTATTTTTATTTATATATTAAATTATTTCTATTTTGTCTAGGTGATATTTTCCTTCATAATATTTCCTAAAATTTATGAAAAATTACTGTATATTTATTCTTCCTCTTTTTCTTCTTTAATTGCTATACTTACATTGTTCCATAGTTCTTCTCTTAATGGGCAACTAATAGAAATAGAAGTAAATATTAATTCACTATCTTCAAAGAGAAGTCAACATAATAGCTTCAACTTACAGTCACTCATTCACATGTTCACTGTTTTTATTTTTCAACTAATATTGAGTGCTTCTTGAATATGTTGTAATTTAGTGGGCACAAGGAAGAATTAAAATAAGATATGTGGCACATACCAGCTTTTAAAAAAAATACCTAAGGAATGTAGATACACTCTAGGATTAGACTACAATTTGAATAATAAGAACAGAAAATAAGAAGTAAATAGTATTTTTTTTTTTAAAAAAGGACAAGTAGACAACTGGAAAACACTTTTTAATAAACTAATGTAAAAGATTTGTAAAGACAGGAAACTGATGTAAGAATTGAAGAATGAGAAAAATGAGGATGATTCAGAAATCGAGTAGAAGAAACTAAGGAAATGGGATCAGCAGGAGCCGAGGCAGATTTAAGAATAAAGTGGGCAACAGATAAGTAAGAGCAAAGAAGAGGGTTTGTGTGGAAAGAAGGAGGAATTATTCAAATGGAAAAGAAAGTTGGAGCTGATAATTTAAGGCATTGATTTCTAGCTCTTTCACTCATATGGGAGAGCCACTGACCTAAGTAAGACATGGCAGTGCAAGATGCAGGATGCCTCGATCTCCTATTGGAAAAAAATCAACGAAACCCTAGGTGCTTTTGTAGAGATAAGCCACTTGACAAATTTTAAGAAATCATATTATGCTTTCTTAAATAGATTATTCAATGCTGAAAGTAATGGGGAATGGGGGGCCTAGTGTTATGCTCATATACATTTTTCTATTCTTGGTTTAATCATTTTTAAAGAACCAGCAATTGTCACGTCAACTAGAGATTTGATAAAGCAGGGATGGGTTATGCTATGCCTAGTTGTTCTTCCTTCTCTTTTATATTCTCATTTTATGACATTTGTATTAAAAACTTAATTTTAATTACAAAAATGATTCTTTTTGCAGTTCTCATATTCAAAAATGAAACTCAACCATGTTATTCTGGCATGCTCTCTTTTCCTTTTACTTATTTTACTTATCTTAAAAAGTTACACATAATTCTTGCTCTAAAAAATGCAGCAAAGTAGATACTGATTTTTTTTTTTATTGAAAGATAGGAATTCCTTATAAATTTTAGAAATAAACCCTTATCAGATATTTGGTTTGCAAATATTTTCCCATTTTGTAGGCTACTTTTTCAATCCTTTGATTGTTTCCTTTGCTGTGTAGAAGCTTTTAGTTTGATGTAGTCTGGCTTGTCTAATTTCAGTTCTTATGTTTAACTCCTTAACATATTTTTAGTTGATTTTTGTATATGGTGTAAGAAAAGGGTCCAATTTCATTCTTTTGTATGTGGATATCCAATTTTCTCAATATAATTTATTGAAGTGAAATATCTTATTCCAACTGTGTGTTCCAGCACCTTGTCAAAAATAAGGTGATTATATATGTTTGGGGTTTTTTTTTTCTGGGCTCTCTATTCTGTTTCATTGGTCTATATGTCCATTGATGTTTGTGCCGGTATCATACTGTTTTGATTATTGTAGCTTCGTAATATGTTTTGAAATCAGAAGTATGATGCCTTCAGTTGTGTTATTTTTTTTCTCAAGTTTTTCTGGGGTAATTGAGGACCTTTGTAGTTCCATATGAATTTTAGAATTTTTTTTCTACTTTTGTAAAACATTTCATTGGGATTTTAATAGGGATTGCATTGAAACTGTAGATTGCTTTGGCAATATGGACATTTCAACAACATTGAATCTTCCACCCCATGAACACAGGATGCTTTTTCATTTATATGTGACTTCTTTAATTCTTTTCAGCAATGTTTTATAGTGTTCAGCATTTAAGTCTTTCTCTTCCTTGGTTACTTTTCTTCCTCAGTATTTTATTCTTTTTGTTCCTACTGTAAACGGGACCATTCTCTTAACGTCCTTCTCAGATTGGTCATTTAGTTGCATAGAAATGGAATTGACCTTTGTATGTTTATATAATTTTTGGCTTAAAAAATGTTTTGAGGCATAGAGTCAAGAGAGGAAAATCCAAAAATTGCAAAGACCATGTAGAGGAGGTTGAGGGAGATGAGTTATGGCAGAAAATTAGTTGAGGAATGGGAGTCTAATGGTAATATACACTACAGTGTTATGGATAATCAGATTCAAGTTTTTAACCGTGAGTGCATCCATCTTTCCTGGGTATCTGCCATCCATTATGTGACAGGTACTGTGATCCACATGGAAACACAAATGAAAGTATGAGGGTAAGAGGTAAGACTGAGTATCTGAATTTTTCAGGGACTAGAGAGAATTTTAGTATGGCTGAAATACAGTTTAGGGCCAGGCAATCGATGATTTCTATAAGAGAGGGGTTGACACAGCTATGATCTGAGGAGATTTTAATGAAATTAAGGGAACATGGTCACTGTATTAGTGATAAAGCAGACATTGGAGATATTGACCAAAAAAAAGTTTCAATGGGTTTGTTTTGGAGAAGTTATATTATAGGGTCGTGGCAGGTAAGTGAAAGGAGATGAAATAAATGGAGAATTGAGCCCAATCAGATTAACACTTTTAGTACCGGTAAGCATAAGAAAACAGAGCCCATGCCCTTAACAGTTATTCTAAATACAGTTGTATTTTTCAAAAAAGACACAACATTTACATGAATTTTGGAGTTGGAACAGCTTTCTTGTACATCGTTTAATTGCATGGTTCTGCATGAATAGTTTGTAATGGACTCTGGTGGTTTTGTGCTTTTGCTTTGCGGGTGCCACACAGCCAGCCGCTCAGCATGTGTGCGATGGTACAGCACTGAGGGAGACTCATTTCAGGGAACTGGACTTTTGAGGAGAGGAATTAAGTGAATGAAAGTGAGTTGGGACATCATGGTTGGAGGGAAGCAAGGTGTTATTTTGTTTTCCATTTGGGGAATTCTCAAGAATATTTAAATATTGAAGGACTGCAACTCATAAACAGAAAACTTTTGGATATGCATGGGAGGAGAAAAAATTGTCGAAGCAAAGTTTGCTGAAAAGCTGGAAAGGATAAGAGTGGGAGAAGAAATGAAAGGATTAGCATTAGTCACCAAAGCAGCACACTCTCCATAGGAAGTATAGTGGGAACCATGAGATGTCTACCTAGAGCGCAGTGGGTTGAGGTAAGGCAACATAATGCAGCCAGAGGTTTAACATGTACATGTTCCTTGTGTATTTGGTTCACATAGGTGTAGTTTGTGTGAAGTGAAACATATGCATGTGTATTAATTTCTTTTCAGCGAAGTGCATTATGTTTTAGGTATGAGATCAGAGAAATCGGTTGAAATAGAACTTATGTAGTGCTACTTAGAAAATTTAAGATAATAGCTAGTTTTTAATGCTCACATATATCAGACACTCTGCCAAGTACTTTACAAGCATTATTCTTATTTAATTTTCACCACAAATCTATAGGTTAGTGACTATCAATATTAATATTGCCAAAGGTCATGTAGCCAGAATACAAACCAGGATTTGAGAGTAAAGGCCCTGCTTTTATCCATAGTGACATACTGTTTTCTAACATTTGCCATGTTTACAGTAAGACTGACATGCAGAAATCATTCCTGTAACCTGTTCTGTTATTACTGTGTATCATAGACTTAGGTGCAACTAACTTGGACCACAAAAGTAGAGGACCAATTGGAATTCAAAAAAAGTTTGATCACACTCAAAACTCAGTAACTAAGCTGTGGCATTAGTTGAAGGGATGCTCTGTCAACAACTGATATAGATCAGTTTTAAAAGTGAATTTTTCATGCTGAATGACAGATAATAAAATAAAAAAGTGACACCAACCACAGAAAAATCTACTGAAACTCATGAAGAAGGTTGTTTGAAAGGGGCTATGGAACAACGCAAAGACATACGTGTGATGTCATGTACCTGTGACTCTGTGAGCCCTGAAAGCTGTCTCTGTAGGAGTGGTTCTCCAGCTTCCCTCTTGCCGCCTTCTGGTTCATCGCCGAGATGCTCCCTGCTCTCTTTCTATCCCCTCGAAGGCCATGTACTCTGGAGTCGTATTCCATTGTCTTCTCCACTCTGTCTACTGTAGGCTTTAACATCTATACTCCCCTTGCACAGATATGCTTGCATCTCAGGAGTGATTTCGATTCAGCTTCCAGCTGGAAAGCCTATTATATGTGATTTTATTTAGGCACATAACATTTCTGGGAAGGACGGCATACTGTTTTCCTTTTCATTTGCCAGTTGAGCAATCTGATACTGGGAGTGATTTTTCCAAGGTACACCCCAGAATAACTAGTGTTGATGGGGCTTAAATTCTTGCGTTCTAATGCCAAATATTGTATCTAGAATCCCCCAAGACAGTTTGGTAGCACAAGGTAAGTTGCTTTGTGGGTCTCACTCATTAATCATAATTCTTAGGTTTGATAGTTAAAGATGCTGAGCTGTAAAGAGTGGCGAAAACAGTGTGTGAGTATAGATAAAAACACAGATGGTTGCTGAAAATTATAAAATCTAAGTGCAAGGGGTTATAAAGAATCATATCCCTAGTGTACATGTTCCGGCTGTTCTCAGAACTGCAGAAACTTATGGTAAATATATGAATGTATGATATCCTTTGTGTCATTTTTTTTACTTCCATATTATTATCAACTGCTCTTAGCATCTGATTTATTACCACAAAAACTCAATAGATTGCAGTGTTGTAAAATACATATAAAAATACTACTAATGCAAAAAACATCATAGCACAATGAAAAATCATTAATATAATAGCAAATTTCTTTAAGGATGTAAGAAAGCCCATTAAAAGCATTTCGACTATGCTCCTTTTTGCTATGTTTTCTATTTTTACTTTACTTTCTCTGTAATTAAAAAGAGAAGAAACTACTATTACCACCTACTTCAGAAGCTAGAAAGGAAAATGAGCAACAGGGAATTTATCATCATTTTTTTCCACATGCAATGTACCAATTTTATGACTTTTATTATTTATTTAATTGTTACAAGTTTTTCCGATAAACTATTTCAAAATTATCACCCTGGAAAAATTTAATTAAAAAAATAATGCACTAATATTACACTATCTATAAACTTCTTAGTTGATCTATTTCTACTTCTTTAAACAAAATCAAATGCCTTTTTTCTAATTATTACATTGTTAGTCAGTCACATAGTTCTGCAAAGGTTCATAGATGATGAACTACTTGTCTTTCATCTGATGCAGCCATGTAGACAAGTTTAGATTCTAAGTCTTCATTTTAAATATTCAACTTTCAATAAGTATATATTAAAGGAAGTTTAAGGTAAGAGAGTCCCTATTAATGCTTTTCTAAAAATGGAAAGGCAAATTTAACAGCTCAGTTATTAATATGTAAACCCTAAGGAAGTTAGTTAACTCAATGAGATTCAATTTTCTCTATAAGTATAGCATAATAGTTTTTTTTTTAAATAAAGCATTTTAATAATCTTTGTGACCTTGTGTTAGGCAAAGAGTCCCCAAATATGATAGCAAAAGTACAATCTATAGAGAGATAAATGACTAAATGGGCCTTCTAACTTGAAACGTTTTGTGCCTCATAAGACATCGTTAAGAAATAAAAAGACAAACTGCAGACCAAGATAAAATATTTGTAAATTATATCTCTGATAAAAAATGATTTGTATCAAGAATATCTAAAGAAGTCTTAGAACTCAACAATCAAAACAATGACAACAACAACAACTCAATTTAAAAATTGGAGGAGAAGGGAGATGGGAAGTGATTGTTAATGGATACAGGGATTCTTTCTGGGTTGATGAAATGTTCTAGGATTGGATTACTGCCATGATCGCACGACTTGGTAAATATCTTTAAAACCATTGAGTTGTATTCTTTTAATGAATGAACAGTATCTTATATAAATAACATTTCAATAAAGTATTAAAATGGGCAAAATATATGAATAGACATTTCAACAAAGAAGATATATGAATGGCTAAGAAACACACAAAAAGATGTTCAACATCATCTGTCATTAGGAAACTACAGTTAAAACCGCAATGGAATAACACTTCACACTCACTGGAATGGCTGTAAACAAAAAGGTGGTATATACAAGCATTGGCAGGCATGTGGGGAAAAATGGAAACCTCAAACATTACTGGCAAAAAGTAAAATAGCAGGCTACTATAGAAAAAAATTAGACAGTTTTTGAAGAAAAGCTAACTATGACTATATCATACAATCCAGTAATTTTATTCAGGTATCAAGAGAAGTGAAATATATCCGCTCACTAAAGAGTTTTATGTTAATTTTCATAGCATCATTATTCATAAACAAAAGGTTGGAACATTCAAAATTTCCATGGACCGATGAATGGATAAGCAGAATGTGGTATATCCATATAATGGAAAGCAGCTCAGTAATAAAAATGACTAGCTACTTATATATACAAAAAAATTGTGATAACTTATTTAAAAATATACGGAAATGATAATTGATTCTATATGGAATGTCTAGAAATGGCAAATCTATATCAACAGAAAGATTAATGGCTGCCTCGGGGTGGTGTGGAAACAGGTATTGAATGCAGATGTGCATGAGGAATCATTTTACGGGGCTGAAAATATTCTTAACTGGGTTTTAGTGATGTATGCACAACTCCGTAAATTAAAAAATTATTAAATTGAACACTCAAAATGGGTGATGTTTAATGTCATGTAAATGATACTTTAATAAATATATTTAAAAATACTAAACAAAGGAAGTAAAGAAAGTAAAAATAAACTGCAAGAGTTATTTAGAACATTAAGGAGTACTAAAAAAGTTATTGATTTTCTCTCCATATATCCACATCAGACTATTAGTCATATGTACATATATGTGACTAATAGTCTAATGTTAATATGCTATTACTCTTACATTTCTACAGTACTGCTGGTTAAATAATGGAAGAACTTCTTAAGAATAATTATAAACTAGTATAGGTTCTTTTTAAGGTAATGAAATCAGGAGACCTGGTAATATGTTATAGACCACTTACCATCTTTGCCATATGACTTAATGAAGGATCACTCTTGGTGGCATGATCAAATTAAACAACCTTCTGGGGTTCCCTTTGGGGTTACAAATTAAGTAATTGCTATGATTAAGAAAAGATGTCTGTTTATTGAAATGACGAAGATTGCTCATTTTCATTGTTCATTGCTAATAGTAAGAGGAGGAGAAAATTTGAAAGGTATTACATTCAAAACTAAGATTCTTTTTTTCTTGAATGATATTTAATTTGTGAAATTAATTCCTGTGAGAAGTTAAAAGCAATGGTAAAGAACTGACCTATATAAAATATAATCTCGGTGATTTTTTGAGACCTATGCGACAGTTTAGCCCTTTGGAAAGCTTTAAAAGTCATTCACAAGGTGGGACGGAAGGATCTGATGATGCGAGTGCTCATTATGAGTCGTTTGGCGAACTCGTAGCTATGGTGTGTGTGCTTGTAGGTTAGCAGATGATGGAGGAGTCCAGTTTAACGTCTCTCGCAAACCAGGTCTTTCCTTTGCAACCACCCCTCTGCTCTGCCTACCTAATTTTCAAAAAGTAAAAATAAGTCATCCTAACAAGAACATATCATTATTTCCCTTGGGAGAAGATTCCCATTATTACCTGGTGTAACTGAATGGCAATCCAGGATACACCCGAGGAGTTTGTGGTCCATTGAAATACTTCCAGGGTCGAGTATTCCAGATGGTACAATCCATGCCTCTACGTAATTAGTGCTTCCCCTGACATCACTTTCTTGTGCTGGTAAACTTGCATATAAAGTGCATGTGGATTGGTGACTTCCTGCATCAAAAATACATATCCCCCCCACCCCCCACCAATGATATATAAATGTACCTTAACTCTATGGTGAAAGTGTACCACATCAGAATGGGTAGAACATTTATTTTATGATATTTTCTAGAAATCTGTGGGAATAGAAAAACATTTCCCAAGCCAAAACTATTTGGTATGCAATTTTCTGGCAATGTATAGTCGAGTAGTATACTATGAGTAGGAATTGCAGACTCAGCTAAATTGCTAGGATAACATAACAGGGCCCATCAGTCACCATGCTTTAATTGCTGAAGGTAACAACCACCTAAGGCAGGAATAAATTATGTCCAATTGTTAAGGGCAATTATGTGCGTTATCAGCTGGTCAGCAACAAGAGACTAGAATATATGGACCATTAATCTGTGTGCGAGCAGCTGTTCTAACGTCCCTTCCAGAGAGAAAGAGACTTCTTGGCTTTCCTGTCGGTCATCAGCAAATTAAAAGAGCAACTTAACTGGCATCTTCTGTATCACAGGTCCTTTTTTTTGTAAAAGTATATTAGTCTAGATAATAGATCTACGTTACTTTTAAAACCAATCAAGGTTTCAGAGCCTTTATCCCTTTTATTCTCCATACTTCCTTATAGTCTCTAAGCGAGGCATTTCAGGGAGAAAGAGGTTCAAAACCAGTAGATTCTACAAATCATCATGAACCTTAATTCTTAATTTTCTTAAATTTGCTTGCTTATTTTGTATTCCATCCTTGATGCTAAGAGAATAAGAAAATCATCAAATATATAACTAGATGTGTACATAGTTTAAAAACAAGGACCAATGGAAAAATATAGGTAGGAAAAAAGGATGAAACTGAGGAGATTAATTGCTAAATTCCTTCTCTGAAGCTCTGTGTATTTTTCTAAGTTTCAAAATTACATTTTAAGAAGTTTACCATAAACTTACCTAATTTTATGGTAGCAAAGACAAGGATGGACATGATTCATACTGTCTTCATGACAGAAACAACCAACAATAATAAAAACACAATCCTTAATGCTACCACTGGAAAGAAATTCATCACAAAGAGATCATCATATTATGTAGTGACTCATATCATCAATGACATCCTTATCCATGATTACTGAGAGCATCATGTTTTTCTTTTATTTTTACATCTTATAATGTTACTTGGTCAGGGGATGGCATAATAGCAAAAAATTGTTGGGTAAAATAATTGGTTCTGGGGGACATTTGGAAAGCAGACTGCCTTCCTTAATGAGCTCTAGGGGACGGGATCAGAAAAAGAACCTTAGTAATGTGTATTGGCTAAGTTTTGCAAGGCAAATATGAGTTCAGGGAAGGATTGGCTGTTTTACAAGCACGAAAAGACCATGCATCACCTGGATAGGAGCTGAATCCAGGAACTGGGTGGCTTTATGGTAACCTGCTTGGAGAGAACATGAGTAGTCGTAGTGCTTGTGAGGAAGAGTAAAGTGGGTATAGGGATATGACAAATGTTGACTGTGACAGAAACTGTATCTGGACATGAGGGAAGAGCAACATGTCCCGTCTCCCTTGCAGATAAATTGGAGTCATAGCACTAGTTCTGGACAGTGGAATGTAGCAGGCGGTAATGTATACATTTTCTAGGCGTTGGCCCTGAGATCATTTGTGTGGTCCCGTGCATGCTCTTCCTTTCTCTTGTCTCTATTGCCCATGCCCTTTAAGGTAGGTGCAACATGAAAGAAGACTGGGTTTCTGAGAAACCATATGAGAGGGGAGGGCCTATCCAGCCACTGCACATCAAACCGTGATGTGAACTAGTATTACCCTGACTAATCCAGTTAATTGAACTAGTAGTTGTTTTAGTAATGAAATAAATGAGAGGAAGAAGTTATCTGTCATCTTAAATGTTTTATCATTATTTAGTCTAATATTATTTATCATATTTATTTAGTGCAGTATAATTTCAGACCTATTTTAAATTGTCCTTACTTCTATCATCATCAGCATATTCTTTGCTTTCAATATTTGGATGGTACAGACATATTGTGACCTTTACAAGACAGAGTCCATAAAGTTATCTAGATAGTTTCTTGGCCTTTTCTTTTTTGTAAGTAGAGAGTTATTTGGTAGTTTTTTCCCATTTATTAGTTAGCAATTTGATTAGATTATATATTTTTGATGGAGTCAGTTACAGCTTTATTATAATATTAAATATTTTATTTATAATTATAGTTTTCCTATATAACCATCTATTTCATCAAAGTTTTTACATTTATTTGCATTGAACTTAAGAAAAGGATTGCTACATGGTATATGAGTAAACATCTTGACCTGAATGAGCCTGTCTCCACCATTTAATATTTGTATGAAATAGGTCACTTCAAATGACTGAGAAATATTCTGTTTTACATTTTATTTTTTAAAAGTGATATTAATACCTTTATATGTTTTTTATGAGAATTAAATTCATGTATAAAGTCCTTAGAACCCAGTAGGAGGTCAATGTATATTAAGTAGTAATCAGATTCCTTAATATCTCTAATGGTTTCCCTACTTGCATGGTTAGTTGTGTTCATTTGCTCTTCTCCTTTAAAAATTTTTAATTAAAATTTGAGTCACTTCCCTAGTCCTACATATCCACATCAGTTCTCTAGCCAGATGGGAAGTACCTCTCTTTCTCATTGCCTGTGGCAAATGGTGGATGAGCATTTGGCTTACCTGGCAGTTCCTTTGTGGATTCCTTATTGATTACCACTTATCCTTGAATCTTGAATGGGGAAAGGGCATCCTTCATGTGTAGCAGACCAAAAAAGAAATGGTAAAAGTTAACAAAGATAAACTAAATCGAAGTTTTGAAATCTTAATAACAAATTCTTTAAATATATTTCAGAGAATAGGCAATTAGAGGGAAGAGAGTATAAATATTAACCTCTAAGACAAAGGATATCGATTATTTACATTTAAAAATTAACATATTTAAGAACCGATAGTCTTTGTTGTATAACCTAAAAACGAAAATTACTAACTTGTCTTAGCTGGTAAGGAACACCAGAACAGAGAAAGTATTTTAGGAAGCAAAGGTTTTTATAAAGATTGGGAAAATGAACTCTCTGTATAGGTAAAACAATATTAAACATTGATTGAACATTTCTAGCCCTTCCATTTTTCAACTATATAACCGTAAGCAAGTCCTCTCACAAATCTGAGTCTCGGTCTCATCATTAGTAAAACAGTAAAAATAACACTTTTTAATGAGATTTTTAAGTCAGTATATAACAAGTACTATATATGACACCTAGAGGAGAAAAGGAACTTAATGCATGTCAGCACTCTTTCCCTTTATTATTTCTATCTTTTATAGATAGGCTCAGGGTAAGGGTAATAAAGAAAACTTAGCTGTGCTGTATATTGTAGCAATGTGTAAGAAAATAATATAAATAGTAAACTATTAATGGAATTTTGGTTTCAACTGAAATAGGGGTCACAGCACAAACACTGAAGGGGAAAAACTATAAAAAAACAGTTACTGTATGGTTACAGGCAGGATTTTAGTTTATGTTTTTTAGATTCAGAATATATGATGATGCATAAGGCCATCAATGTCTGAAAGTTAAAAACAAAACAAAAAATATCCATTAAAGTATCGTTTTCATAAAGAAAGAAAAGGTAGTAAAAGGATAATAGAATCTTTCTCTGGGGAACATTCTGAACTGAAAATTCTCTTATTTGGAAACATTGTATGCACATGGAATTTTTCAATATAAGAGCTTTTAAAATATACATAATTTCCCAAACTGTATCATAGGAAATATATGCATACTGATACAATTGTAAGTGAAATCTTAAACTAAAAGGAAAATAGAGAATTTAGTTGCTAGCAAATGTATTTTATGATGTCTCAAAAAAGTATATTTGTTTTTATGCTTTTTTTTTTCAATGAAGTTCTTAAAGCTTCTCCATTTATAAATGGAAAATCTTAGAATTAATTTTGCTTGGCCACAACTTTCACCAAAAAAAACAAAACAAAACAAAACTGTTAAGAGCTCTCTTAGATCAAAATTCTCTAGTAGAAATAGTTCATCCAATAATTGATTTAATTCCTCACCAATGTATTAAAACAAAATTTATGACACTTAGGGCAATATCATGCCTATGATGAACCTGAAGCAGGGTTTACAGAAAAAATGATAAATAACATTATTAAAGAAGAGTAGTTTAAAGTCAATAATCTGTTTCTACCTAAAGAATTCAAAAAAGTTCAAATTAAAGCCAAAGAAACACAACAGGCTAGATAGGCAAACAATAGAGAAAATCAACAAAATCAGAAGTTATTCTTTAAAATAAGAGAAATTTTATATAAAGTTATAACACCACAACCATAGCCAGTATTTTCATATAGGCCACAAAAATAGACCTCCAATAAAATAAAATGTTGATATAGGCCTCGTACAGTACCTCAGACATAGTATGTACTCTGTAAGCATTTGTTATTAAATCTCATAGTACATTTGATTGTCTTTCTCTCAGAGTGAAAATACTGTCTTCTTAAACGACTGTGTTAATATACCAACCAGAAGTTAGTGTACAAAAAAACAACAAAAAAGATACAATTGTCAACTACACTCACGACAAGGTTTCCAGAGTTTATGTCATAAGAGGATTTAAGTGACACTGGGAGGAACAATGAGAGATTATGGGGCATAGAATAATAAAACTGTTAATGTAAGAAAATTGAAACTGCAGCAAGACTTATTTAAGAAAAAATTACCAATATCAGAAATGAAAGAATGACATCTCTATGAAATATAAAGATATTAAAAAAAATAAGACACTCTTTAGTCACGTTTCTGCCAATAAATACAATTCAGTGAAACAAATAAGTACATTAAAAAAACAATGTACCCAAACTGACAAAAATAGGAAATTAGAATATTCTTATATTTAATAATAAAATTGAAAGCATTATCTAAAACCTCCCTCAAAGAATATTGTAGTTTCATTAAAAAATTCTGTTAAATATAAAAATCAATACCAATTTACATAAACTTTTTCAAATAATAGAAGGGAAGGAAATATTACTTAACCCCTTATATAAAATCACCATAACCTAGATATCAAAACCAAATAAACTTGTACAAAAGATAAAATTGAAGACCAATATTCCTGATGAACATAGATGCAAAAATCTATGACAAAATATTAGCAAATTGAGTCCAAAAAGACATATATATGATCTTGCATGGCCAATAGGAATACATTTGAAAGAATGCAAAGTTGTTTTAACATTCAAAAATCAATCAAAGTAACTCACTACACTAACAAAATAATAGAGAAGTGATATGATGATTTAAATAGATGCAGTTATAATAATTGAACCTATCTAAACACAAATTCATGGTAAGACCTCTCAGCAAACAAGGAATAGAAGGAAACCTGGCCAATCAGGTAAATGACATCGATTAAAAAACCTGCATCTAACGTTATACTTATTGATGAAATATGAATTCTTTCTCCCTAAGACCAGACACAAGGCATAGATATTCTCAACGCTGAAGGTCTGGCTAGTATTATAAGTCAAGTAAAAGAAGAAAAAGGTTGAAATGTTTGTAAATAAACGTGTTAAACTGTCTTTATTCACAAACACCATAATGCTTTAAATAGAAAATCCCAAGCCAGCTAAAATAAACTAATAGAAGCAATAAGTGAATTTAGCAAATCTATAGCATGCAATATCAATATACAAAAAAATTTCTATATACTGAAATAAAACAACTGGAAAATGAAATGATTTTACCTTACTCATAATGAATGCTTTTGCTGGCTTTTGAAATTTAGGAGATAGTTTTTGTTAGTTCGTTTTCTATTGTATGTCCTGCCACCACCACTTGACCTTTAAGTATGTCCTAACACTGTCACCTGACCTCTATATTTTTTGAGGAGAAATCCCTGATTATTTATATTTTTGTTCCTGTATATGCAGTGTCACTTTCTCTAATTGCTTTCAAGATTTACTTTATATCTTGGATTTTCACTAGTTTTATTATAATGTATTTAGTTGTGATTTTCTTTACATTTATCCTGCTTTGTGTTCCTGGAATACAAATCTCTGATTTCCTGGAATCTGTAAATTTATGTCATTCACCAAATTGGAAGATTTTCAGCTATTAATTCTTCAGATATTTTTGTCCTCACCCTGTTATTTTTCTTCTCATGAGACCCTAATTACATATATGTTAGGACTTTTTGCATTGTTCCATAAGTTCCTGAGTTTCTGCTCATTGGAAAAACTCTTTTATCTTTGTTCTTTAGATTCGATAATTACTATTCATTTATCTTCAATTTCTACTCATCTATCTTCTATTGATCTATCTGTCATCTCTAATCACTATTAAGAACATCCAATAGACTTACAATTTTTAGATGTTGTATTTTCTGGTCTTGGAATTTCTTCTTTTTTACTTTATATTTCTATGCTAGGATTTCCTATTTATCTATTAATTATGAGATGTTTTCCTTTACATGTTTGAACATAATCATGATAGCTTAAAATCCTTGTCTGCTAAGTCTAACATATAGTTCATTACAGAATCAATTGCCATTAAATGCCTCTCCTCTTAAGTACGGGTCTTATATTTTTTCTTTCTTTCTTTTTTTTAAATGTAGCTAATAACTATAGTTTGTATTATCTTATACAAAGTAAATACTAAGTATTAGAGAGACTCTGGATTATTTGTAATCACTCTATAAGGTGTAGCAGGAATCATCTTGGTTAGTCTCAAAAGGGACTGACAAAAATTTAGAAATTTGATATCAACTCCTGGCAAATGTAAATCAGTAAGGCCACTCCTATACCATTAATGAGGTAATATATTAACATGTCTATTCTTGAAAACAATTAGTACTAGCTTAGAAAATTGAATTATTCACATGCTCTCTGACCCAATAATTTCCATTCTGATGTATATTCACTAAAGAAAATAATTTCAGATGTGCAATAAAATATATAAGAATTTCTATAATAGCATTCTTCATTATAGCCCCAGCTAAAAATCTCAAATATCTAAAATTTCTAGAAAGAATAAATTACAGTATTTCTTTTTTAATTATTGATTTTAGAAATCATAAAATTTATGCTTTGACATACCAGAATATTATAGAACATGAAAATACATGAACTACAGCAATAAAACAAGCATGGGTCTTTGAAACATAACATTTAGTTTACAAAGGCACATAATAAATATGATGCAATATCAAAAATGAACACAACCGAACAATGTATTATTTATGTACAAGTATGTATGTGAAAATTTTGTTAAGAAAATAGAATAACAAACCTAAAATTATGGATATTGGTTACCTCTTGGGGAGGATGGTATAAAATTAGAACACACAGTTGATGCAATGGCATTGCTAATATTCTATTTCTTACATTGTGTGGTCAGTTATTATTGTGCTTTATAGTTTCTACATCTGTGACATGTATTCTTTTGTATGTATCAAAGACTATACTATCTCTTAAAATTTAAGGAAAAACAATCATATTTAAATAAGAGAAATTCTACCATTAAACTCCTATTTTCTTTTTTTTTTTTTTACTGAGATACAGAAGTAAAATACAAATTGGTTCGTCTACAATTTCAATCTATTACTATGTTTAATTTTAATTTAAAACCTTTCAGTGTTCTATAGTTATTATTAGAAATAAGGAGAAATGTGTTTTCTTAGCCAGGCTGGGGAGCTGTATTGTGGAATGGTTTTTAAGCTAAGAAAATTATTACTGGAAGAGATATAAATTCTGTGCTCTTGGAAATGTCATTTACTCTTAAGTATTTGGTAAGTTTGGTTTTAAGTGAAGCTAGCACCATTGGCTGGCCATTTTAAGAGAACCAGAAATAAAGGAATCCAGGCAAATAATGGAGAATCCTGACAGTAACTCTAATGAGCAATACTGGAACATAATCTTCAGTGGAAAGAGGATTCTTAGTAGGTGAAGTGGACTAGAGTTATAGTCAAGTATTCAAGCAACAGAGATTTTACACAGTTGTTATTTTAGCTTATAATGAATGTAAGAAATGATTGATACCAAATGAAGCATTTTCTTATTCTAATTCTACAAAATCTAGCATGCGTTTTACACCAGTGACATAATTTGGACTAGCCACATTCCAAGTCCCCCATAGTCTAGTATGGTATAGCTACCATACTAGATGCACACATATATCTATTGCATTATCAATCCTAAGCAACCAAGGTTGAAATATACATTTTTGCCAAAATTAAAGATGAGATGAAACCAATTAACTTATGTTTTTAAGATATTTCTATTTGCATCTATCTCAAAGATTCATCAGATTTTATAAACTGTTGCTTTTAAAATGAGAATTGCAAATTAATTTGTTAATTGACAAAGAGAGGTGGATCTCACAGCCTGGTGTTCCATCTGGATTTACCAGTAGGTAAAACGATCATCAACTAAAAGGAAACAGGCGAAGATAAATGAGATAGAAAGCCCAAGGACAACACTGAAGAAAATTAATGCTGCAAGTTGGAGCAATAACAATTCTAGGAAGACACAAATATTAAATGCAGAAGGAATTTAGCAATAGAAACAGAAAAGAACTTCTGGACAAGAAGAGTAGGCACTATTTCATGACAAAATTGAGAATATTTTCTAGAATGACTTAGTATTGGTGAGCAAATAATACATGTCTTCATTTTTCATATTCCCAAATGATATCTATATGTGGCTCTTTTCTTCACTCTTTCTGTTCTTATTTATTAATATTTAATTTCCAGGATAAAATAATTATAATTAGAGTTAAATAGAAAACAGAAGTAGAGTCTTTAAAAAATGTCGATCACTTAAACTGTCTATTGGACTTAGAATTTTGAATCTTATTCCTACACTTTTAATAGGTCTATTTTCCTGATTAGAATGGTATCTAGATTATCTCGTTTGTCTTTTATTATTTAAAATTAGATCATAGTGAGTGCTGTTAGCAGAGTTTCTGTTCCCATGCAGTAATCAAGGTACATAAATTATGGTAATTGACCTGGGATTAGTTCTGTTCCTCTTCTAGTTAATTAGAGACATAGTCATCAGAACTAGATAAGAGAAGTGGAAAACACTAATTGAATGATTATTTTGAATATTAAAGACTCTGTACATAATCTTGGATGAGTTATTGAGGATAAAAGTCTGCTTTTACTTTAGTATCAGAAACAAGATTTAGGGCACTCAAAGTTAAAATAAATTTTCTTAAAATCAACTCACATTCTTTAAAATAATCCAATTCACTAGCCTCAACAATGTTCAAAGTAGTTACATGAGATAAATCTTGGACTTACAATGACTTACCTCTCCCATTTTAACATTTCAGAAAATAAGACAGGTGCATGTTTCTAGGTAGTGTGTCACAAGACAGTAGAGATAACTAACTGCCTTACAAATTTGGATGAAAGTTCGGTTTAATAAAGTAAAGAAAGAATTCCACCTTTCTATATGTCATTGTAACTCCAAACAAGGACGATAGATATACCACAATTTATTTAACCATTCATCCATCAAAAACCACGTGGGTTGATTTTGGTCTTTGGCTATCCCCAAAGAAAGCTGTTGTGACTATTTGTTTAAGGTTTTGTGTGTGTTCTTTCTCTTTTTTAGAAGTACCCATGTAAATTCTATGGACTTCTGTAATGTGGAGTTTGAATGCTTTATTTTGTTTAATATTGTAAATTAAACAAGATAGGTCAACTCAATAATTTCTTTGCAGATATTTTACAAAAAAATGTGTTTTGGAATCATCATTTAAAAGTAGTTTTTAGATTTGTCCATGAAATAAATTTAAACATATTTGAAATTAGAATTTCCTTGAAAAAGTAAAGAGGCAGTTTTAGGGAGACAAAGAAAATTAGAGACAGTATTGGATCCTTCTTGGATCAAGTTAAAATGAAACTCCAGTTGGTTCTCACAGAGCAGGATGGGCACCCTCCCTGAGCAGTCTGTACCCAGGAGGATGAGGGCGGCAGGGGTCAAGCCTCTGGCACACTTACTAAGTTTGAACATTCCTTTTTCCTGGGGAAAAAGGTGAATAAGGAGTTGACATAAGGCTCGATTGTTAAATTAATTGATGTCTCTCCACTTTTCCTGTTGAAGGAAACAGCAAGAGTTAGAAATGATTGTTCCTACCTCTCAATAATCTCATAAAGCCAAATATTATAAGGCAAAATGAATACCCTTTTGGATTCGCTCAGAATTACTTAACAAAGGTTTTGAATGCTAGGGATCTCATGAAAAGCATGTTTCTGTTTGTTTGGCCAAGGAGCAAGACCTTGCTGAGGCAAAGGCTTTGAAAGAATTTACTAGAGACTTATAGAAACAGAGACATCTTCAGAACTTGGGGTAAAGAGAGTAAGACGTTTTCAGAACATTCTTCGTGTCGTTAATAAGGTAGGGTACTCTGCAAACAACTTGAATAAGATAAAAGCCTCTTGCTACAAAAAAAAAAAAACAGATATGGCATATTTTTAAAGAAAGCAAAGTTAAAATCCACAAATTCCATACAATACCCACTTGTTTTCTAATATAGCTCTATTTCTAGAAACAAGTCAAAGGTTTGAGTACTTCACTGAACCATGAAGCAGAACTCATGATAGTTAAGTCAAGCAGACAGCAGGAAGATTATGTGTCATCCTTTTCTCATTTTGTTTTGAAAAGGAAGCAATTTCTAGTCCCTCCACCGGTCTGTGTTCAGGGTAGAGGGTGTAGTTGTCCTTCAGAAGTGGGGACTGTTGGGCTTTTATATTAAGGTCATTTAAGTCACAAAAAACAGCTATTTCTCTCTTTCTGCAAATTAAACACACTCCCCGTTGTGTCATAATGGTTTTCAGTCCTTTGTAATTAAAGATCCAACTGTTCACCTCCTGAAACCAAGAGCTTTTTACCACATTGTCGCTTCATTTATCTCTGGGGAAAGACACTGATCCACCCATTTGCTATTGGGGTGACGCAGTGCTCCCAGTATTGCTGGCGCTAACAACAGCCATAAAAGTGAACAGTAGACATTTTGGAGGAGAACCATTGCCTTAACTATCTAATGTTTTTTGTTTCCTTTTTTTCTTTTTATTACATTTATTGAGGTGATACTGGTTAATAAAATTATATAGGTTTTAAATGTATAATTCAATAATATGTCAAAAGTGTATTGCATTGTGTGTTCACCACTTAAAGTTTGGATTTCCTTCTGTCATATATTTTGAGTTTTGTTTTTCAAGAGCTTTTCAGTAAAATAGATTTAGAGTAAAAGAAACATCAAATAGTCAAACAACGAGGACTGGCTCTTCAGAATCTTATCACTCCTCAGTGATTAAAATAGTGCCTCTCAACTTGTTCAGCTGGATTAAAGTCGCTTTTTTTTCCTAGTATTTCCTTTTGTCTTTTAAGACAGAATTTCATTTCTTGCTTATTTTGTTCTCGTTCACTTCTAAATCATTCTATTTCCACATGACCCATGACAAATTACTCTTTTACTCTGTCCTATTCAGGGCTCCCCAGAAAGTACAGCCTGGGGCAGAGGGAGCATAAGGCAAATGTGCTATTACCGAAGGAAACATGATGAGTGAGAAGGAAAGCAAAGAAGGAGAGAGACTCAAGGTGAGGATGAGTTTTTATGCCAATGCTACTAAGTTTGTTGAGTGTGGCTGGTTGGTAGACCCATGGTCACAAGCTTTCAAGAAGCTGAATAAATGGCCTTGCAAATAACTTTAGGGCAATGTTTGCAAAAAGCCAGCCAGATCCCATACAGAGCTGGTTAGCAATGTAGCAGCTGAAATAGAAGACTGTTGAAGGCTAGGGGATCTGAAGTATTACCTCTAGTATGCGTTTAATGCACATGGCAATTTTTTTCTATAAATTGCTTTCATACAGAAGCATAGGAAAAACTAGTCCCTGCAATTGAGGAAGATGGAAAATAGTCTTAGAAAAATGGTTGTGAATTATGAACTTATGTTTCAGGAGATCATTAATTCAATCTTCTCTCAGCAACTAGAAAACAGGGATCATATATGATTCATTCTACATTCCCAATATGAAACATAAAGTTTGCCACAAAAGAGATTCTCAGTACAATTTTTAGTAATAACGAGTATTTATGTATAATTTGCATTTTAGGAGCACTGTTATTTATAAATTTAGTCATTAAAAAATAACTTCAGTGGACTTTTATGGCGCTAGTTGATATGGCATGACCAATCACAATGGGAAGTTCAGTCTCTGACATAGTAGGGCCATTTAAGAGGGCTGCTTGTTATTTATTTATTTATTTATTTATTTATTTATTTATTAACATTTTATTTATTCGCAGTCCTACCGACAGTGCATAAAGGTTCCCATTTCTCCACATTCCTGCCAACGCTTGTTGTTTGTTGATTTCTTGATAACGGCCATTCTGACAGGTGTGAGATAATAGCTCATCGTGGTTTCAATTTGCCTTTCTCTGATAATTAGTGATGTTGAGCATCTTTTCATATGTCTATAAGAGGTCTGCTCTTAATATTTGTTATTTCAACTCAGGGATCTCTGGAGATCATAATGTGTCCATTTTCATCTCACTAGCCTGGGTTGTTCAAGCCCCAAAGTCCTAGACATGGAGAGATGTTATCTATTCTGTATGAGCTTGAAGGCACTTCCAAGAGTGCAGAGAATAGCCACTCATAATTATTTATATTGATGCTGCCTTAGGTAATTTTGTTCAAAATGGTTCGCTAAGAACATTCAGCTACTTACTATAGGCAAATAGAGGTTATAAAATAACCAATTAGATAAGTATATAAAAACATTACATTGGGCCATGTGTATTTGGCTGTCTTTTACTTTGGCTTTTGCTGATGAATTTTTTTAAGTAAGGATGTACTGCGTGTAGACTGAATCTTAGGACACATTTAGCTGTTTTATTTTAAAAAATAGTCAAACCTCTATTGCTGTAGAAATATTAATTTGTATTCTAGATTGAGGTACAACCAAACTATTAGCTTCTCCTTCCAATAAAATTCAAGCAACTGATTTTTTTCAAATACAAGAACAGACTCTTCAGTTACATCTTTTATAATTTTCTTTTATAATTTATAATTTTCTTTCGTGAAACACATCTTACATTTATTTAAAGAGATATAGGGATTTGAAATCATATTTTTTGAATAAAATTTACTCAAATAAATGGTTTATTGGTTTATCCAGTAGCAGAAATGAAACAAACAAACTTGTACTCCTAACTCTTCATTTAAAGACTTGCAAGTCCATAGAATCTGCTGAATCCACCCATCCAGTTGTTAGGAGGGTAACTTTCTTTTATTTTTTGTTAATTCGCTATTTTAGCAATGAAGTAGTAGTAATGGGCATGCATTTTGATAAAGCATTAGCACCCAGAATGAGAAATGCATTATTGGTTCAGTTCTTTACTTGTCCCAGTATCCACACATCCTCATCAGAAGACTTTGCAGTTTCTCCTGCATACTGTATCTATCTATTGATACAGATACAGATATCTTTTCTTCTTCTTCTTTTTTTTTCCCCACACTCTTTGACTCTGGATTCTTTCATGTAACCAAAAGCTTTTGGGAAGGCATATACAATAAGTCTTATATATTTCCGCTTACTTTTTTGTGCCTCTGATACTGCCATGGAAAGAGTACAGCCAAGCTAAGGCACTGGTCCCAGGAAGAAGAGAGACACAGGAAGTAGAACTGTCCAGCTTTCAGCACATTCATCTACCTGTGCCACAGACACATGAGCAGGACAGCCAAGATCTGCAGAACTTCCCAGCCAAGGCCACTCTATATAAGATGATTTCTAGTCAACCCACACACACATGAGCTATAATCAAAATTAATTCTTATTTAAAACTACTATGTTTTGGGATAGATAGAGAACTGATACAGGACCCACAGTCATCATGAACTCCCTCTAAAATATGAGTTACTGTCCTTATGTTGAATAACATTTCTGCAAAAATTATAGCTAATATTTTACCTGTGACTATGAGATGACTACCAATGGAGATATACTACTCTCTTTGCTGGAGGAATCTCTCAAATGTACATGTAGAAGAGCATATTCAGACAGTACCAAAAAAAATTTAATTCTTTTCATGAAGAAGTGTTATCCTCTATAATAACCTGTGCATCCTTAGCAGAATTTTGTGAATTTATGTATAGTATTTGTGGCATACCATTATTCATAGAGATGGTTTCCATTAATCAGTCTAATTTATTGATTAAATCTTTATTGAATACCTGCTTTTTCTGGATCTAAAAATATAAATATAAAGGGAATATAATGCAATTGGAGAGGTAAATTAACTCTTACGAAAGACTGTGAGAAATATGAAGACTCAATGTTGTTTTGGAGTCTGCTTAAATAGAAATGTTTAGATGCTGGAAAGGGTGATATCTTCCAGGAGATATTTGACACGGGAGAAGCAGTTTTATAGATTGAAATTATTTCCCTTTTAAAATATAAGAGAAAAAGTAACATTTTAGATTTCAATTTTAATGCTATTGAAAGTTTTCAACAAGTATTTTAAAAACCACCATACATAATGTCACAAATGAAAAAATCGAATTATTTCCTTTTTAAGTTTGCTTTGTCTTCTATTTACTTCAAGAACATCTGTCTTCCCTTGAAGTCAACCTCTTTCAGTACCTAAACAAATGTCCTGTTCATTGTAGAGTCTCAAATATCATTCTCCCCCAAATAAACCAGTCAGTATCATATTATTTATGGGAAACTCACGTTGGATTAAAGTGCAGTCAGTGTTTTGAAATAAATATTTTAAGACTCCAAATGTGAAAAACATATGCTACAAGAAATTGTGCCCAGATTCTAAGGAGTGAAACCAAGGCCCCCTATTTAATTTTTACCAGTGTTTCTTGCTAATCTAAAGTGGCATTAAATAAGGCCTCAGGAGAACTTCTGGTTTTTCTTTGATTAGCTGCTCAGTCATGGCACATTTAAATAGGGCACAAACATAGGAAAACCTTTCTTCCTAGCCTTGACTTCAAATTGACTATAGGTAAAAAGAAGCTCTACATTTCCGAAGCCTCAATAGAGCCTAATGCCATCCATCTCTGGTATTATGGAAGTAGAGAGAGAATATGGTACAGGTTCAAATCTGAGGCTTCGGACTCAGGTTGCCTCCAGTCAGATCTGACCTTCAGCATCCACTAGCTCTGTGATCTTAGGTAAGTTACTTAACACTCTATATTTTGGTTTCCTCACCTGTAAAATGGGCATAAAAAAAAAAAAGATCTAAGCCCGTGGACTCTTCTGAGGTTTGAATTTAACACACGAGAAGTGCATAGGACGGTGCGCTGCGTAGAGTTAACATTCCACAAGGGGGTGCTGTGACTTTTCCCTCCTCTCCGCCCTGGTCGGAGTCCCCAAACTTCTACTTTCATTCTTGGATTATTTTCCTTCATAACAGTATACTGCTTGGGAAAGCCCCATTTCACCATGACTTTGGGTGTGCATTTTCTTTTTGTCCATCTTTATCAACTCTTCTTTTGATGCATTAGCAGCACACAGAGCACATCTCCCTGTGTAAAGGCTTTTGGGAATGTAAATCATTTAGCTTTCTGAGTATGGGAGCAGGCCACATATAGCAAGAGGAACTAGGCTGCCTTCTGTGCTCACTCCTTGTAGATAACCTTTAAGAACTCAGTAAGAGAATGAATGTCCTGGAAAAGTGGCCAGGGCATTCTGTACTATAATTCAGCAGAAGAATCTCAGAAACAATGCTTATTTCTAGTAAATGTTTCCCTCTTCATTTGTAGTGGGATAGGCTCTGGAGAGTCCTGTAAAAACAAAGCATAATTTGCCTAGATGCAAAATGCATCCATTCGTTTTTTCTCTAAACATATCCCATTTGCAATTCTCTTTCTACGTTATTATATCAGGCAAGAAAACAACTCTGTGCTGTTGTGACTCATGTGGTTACATTCTAGTTTCCTCTCTTTGTTCCTGGGCTAGGGGAAGTCTGTCATCTGACGGAAGCACTGGGGACTCATGAGAGTTCTTCATGGGGCAAGTGGTAAAATTCCCAAAGTCCAGATCCTAAATATGAAACCATGAATAGGTTAATTCACAAAACATATGCACAAATATGTGTTTTCTCAGGCAGCGACAGTTTTGAACTGAGCAGTCCACCTTTTTCTCTGGCTCACATGTCAATGATAGTGACAGGAAGAGATTCTGAGGATGAGGGATATATCCTGTAGTGCTGTCACAGGTAGCTCTCTTGTCCAAAATATGTTTTCTACATAAGTGTGAAGGCCATGTGGCCTCCTTACCATGAAAAAAAAAAAGAGGCACAATAGTGTTTTGTTTGATTTTAAAAAAAGGCACATGAGAAAATATTTTCATAATGTTTCTGGATTTAATGAAGTGATTTCATGCTTGATCTCTAAAGTGAAGGGACAGTTAGTAGATTATTGTCTTCAGTTGGGACTCAAATGATTAATGGTTTGAAATCCAGAAACCTGTCCTCGCTGATGCTTGTCGGAGGCATTTTACCTGGTTGGTGGCCAGAATCTCTATTATATTTTGTCACAGATCATAAAACGGGCCTGAGTGTTCTATATCCACAACGTACAGTATATGGAATGCATTGACAAAATAAAAATAGCACCTGACAATTCTATACTTTGGTGATATTCTCATTTGTAGTATGTTCACTGTTCTTAAACACTTTGGTAAGATGTGTGAATAAAGAATGCGCACAGACCAGTAGAACTAAAACATGTTTTCTGATTGCCTGGTGCATGCATGCATGCATGTATGTAAGAACACACAAGTGTGTGCATGCGCGCGCGCGCACACACACACACACACTCTCTCTCTCTCTCTCTCTCTCTCTCTAATCTTTATCATTTTACTGCAATTACTCCTTTGTTTTAATTTTACTTTCAATCAAAGCTATGAAAGGTTAATAAGCATTCAAAGATTATGGAAGCATTGTGATAAAAAAGAAAAGTAAGTGTTCATGTCATTAGCACAGACTCCTAACGACTGCAAAAATAATTTAATCTTTCTTCCTTTAAAGGATCTGAAATTGATCCCTACATACAATGCAAGAAAAAAAGAGTTGGACCTGAAATAGGACAAGCAAATGAGCTGTATCTCTAAAATCCCCATCAATTTTATAAGAGTTTTAAGTTTTAAAAAGTGAGCCTAACTTATTCAATATAAACAGTATGTCTATCTAATGTCATATAACTTGCAACTCACCATGAAATTTTATTAGAATTACTTGTAAATAATTTTAACACACATATAGGCAAATTAAGAGATATTTAACTATATATGTTGATATGTGAAAACTACTTTCAAAATGTCTTATGTATGTTATTATAGTTTATCTTCTTAGGAAGTTACTGTCATTTGTGGAATACTTTCTCATTTCTAAACACTTGCTCATGGGCTGGCTCACTAGTGTTGTTTGAAAGAGACAGAAAAAGCCCCCTCTGTGAATTTCCTCCAAATAAGTTACCTTTTGTTACACTCCATCCTGTCATTCTTGCAAATTCCCTCAACAGACTCATCTTTGAAGTCGATTGATAAAAGCAGACACAAAGCAGGTTACTATGATGTTGGCTGCTAAGGAGATGTTAGTGTATGTGGTTATAAAAATGCCCATCCATCCTTACCGGCATTGTATTATCACAAATCCAGGAATAGGAAAAACTATATTACAGCAAAGCAATGTCTAGTAAAATATGATACTCTCTCGGCCTCAGACTTGAATAACAAGTTAAAGATATTATTATTAAAATTAATAAGATAAGGCGATATCATTTTTGAAATGATTCAATCTTTAATTGAAAGAGCACCTGTGGAATTTACTACTTTTATTTTTCTTCAAGTCAAATGCTCATGAGTGAGAACAAAGCAAGCGGGGAGAAACTCAGCTCAACAAAAGAAATAAGATTATACACAGCTCTCAAGATAAAGGCAACTTTTACCAAAGCCTGGTTCTGGGCTTCTCTAACATATCCTCTGATGTGGACTCATTATCTGACAAGAGTAACAATTGCCCATTTTGCAAAGACCAATGCAAAATGCAGCCTGGAGACAAAAGCACTTGTCTTCAAACCAGCTCATTGTTCTGAGGTACTAGCGAACAGGCAGAGCTGATGTTGTGGTGCCGTTAAATTTGAGACCCACGGAGCCAATTGAGATTAATTATGAGCCTTTATTAGCCCGCTGGCGACTGATTCTCCCCACTAGAGAATCAGCCCTGAGCCTCCAGGAGGAATAGTTTAAAAAGCTCCAAAACCCCCTCTAGCAAGCAAGCGGGTTTACAGAAGTAGAGGCTGGCCATTAACATATCTTTACACAGGATAACTACACCCTTAATATTAGCATATCTTTGCACAGAATATCTCCTAGAACTACACCCTGTTTAACATTAAACAATGGAAGCAGAAGTTGGTCCTTAGAAATTTTCCACCCTTAACACTGAGAGACCGCAAAATCTGCATTCAGATTCTAGGTTCAGGTTTATAGACCAAAGGTATGAAGCACCACAAATCAACTAAAGAAAGTTTTATCATTTGAAAAACCCATTTTGGAAAAATGGCCATCTGGGGTTAATCTCATCCTAATGCCCACCCTTGGCTACTGTTGCCATTTTACCCAGATGAAAAAGGCAAAAGCGATGCACACAATTCCTTTCATGTATTATCAGACACAGCAGAGCCAAGAGCCGTGGTCCTGGGGAGCAAAGCCTGAGCGGGGATGATGCTGCACTGTCCTTAGAAGGTGTCATAAGCAATGAAACAGTGAGTACACTGCGCTCTTTTCTCTCTTGTTACAAATGGGCGGGTACATTGCGGTTACTTGGTTGTCCCATAGTAAGTATATACTAGATATGTTAGGGGTCAATAAGATGATCATTTGACTGTAGATATTTAGTTACCACTTCTAGATCTCATTTAAAAGGAATGTACGCCACCCTAAGGTTCTGGCCTGAGAGCTGGTGCCGTGCAGGGTCCAGACTTTGGCTGGATTTGTGTGCTTTTAGATGCCTATGGAAAAATTGCATTATTTTATTTGGGGGTTATTTTTTTACACTATATATAGGAGAGGGTGTATGTGTGGATACTAAGGAGACATGAAATAAAATGCAGTTCTATTTTTGTCTGCCAAATTTGGAGGGGAAGGAGACCCTTTCGTGACCCTTTTGTGTGGGGCTGATCTATCGGATGGGCTGGCACATGATTTGAAGTGGGTAAATCAGAACATGCCACCCTTGGACACAATGATTTATGGATGGACACCATCCATCCTCTTAAAGAAATTTGTGTGGAATATAGAAGCCTGAAGGAGCCAGGAGCATCTCCCAACTGCACGGAGATGGCTATGGGAGTGAAGTGAAGTAGAAGTTCGGATAGCCAAGAAATCGAGCCATGCCTCATGCCTCCAGGCCTTGGGCCTTCCAGGGTGTGTGCGCTAGTAATTACTGTATTAGCTCCCTATTTCTGCTGTTACAGATGATCACATATTTAGTGGCTTAAAATAGCACATTAATTACCTTGTCATTCTGGAGGTCAAAAGTCTGAAATGAGTCTTAAATGGTTAAAAGCAAGGTGTCATCAGGGCTGCGTTCATTCTGGAGGGTCTGAGTGAGAACTGTTTCCTTGGCTTTCCTAGCTCCTCGGCTGCCAGCATTCCTGGCTGCTTGCTGGCTCCTTCCTCTACCTTCAAAGTTAGTCATGTAGCACCTTCAAATCCCTCTTTCTGTTTCCAATTTCACATCATCTTCCCTGACTCTAACCCTCTGGCATCTTTCTTATAAGGACCTTTGTGATATATTGGGACACCTGTATAATCCAGTATAATTTCTCCATGTCAAGATCCTTAACTTAATCACATTTTCAAAGTCCCTTTTGCCATGTAAGATGACATACTGACAGGTTTTAGGAATTTAGATATGTACGTCCTTGGGGAAGCATTATTCAGTCTACCACATCGTTTTCAGCTGGTTTGAACTGGGATTTTGTCACTTTTTTCTAGGAGAATCCTAACCAATGTGTAATGATTCTGCTTTTTTTTTTTTTTCCCTTAGAAGTCAAGTATCTGTTAATAGCATATTCACTCCTGCATTTAGTACATATGGTAAATTCTAAGAAACAGAACTATTTAGAAGAAATGGTACTAGAATATGAATTATTAGTATTTTAATCCTTATTAGAGCAAGTTACGCATTTGCTTTCAGGCTTAGTTTATTCCTTTGTAGTATGCAGATAATAACTCCTGATTTACCTGATTCATGTGAAAATCAAATGAGATTTAAAAAATCAAATGAGATTTAAAAAACTTACCAAATTTGTGCTGCCTTCCCATAGAAGTTACTTTCATTATTCCATCTCAGGTATGTATCAGCTTTTAGGAAAAGTCATCCACTCAACAACATTAACCGTAGTTTCCGAACATGAATCTTGCTATAACTGCTTTTCCATATTCCTCCAGATGAATAAAAAAAGATATGCAGGTGCCCTCTGGTTAATGAAGGCAGATTATAGGAAATTCCCTCTTTTTCTCTGGCTCACTATCCCTTGGGAAAAACAAAAGAAAAAGGGAGAAAAACTTTTATGGAAGCAAGGAAATGGCTATCTTTCAACACTGGGAAGAGGATACATCAACTGTCGTGCTATGTGAGACAAGTCAGGATAGGAGGAACCAAGACATTCCTTTTCGGACATCAGGGAAGTTAAAGATTCTCCTGACCTCCTGTGACCGAATTCAGGATAACTATTCTGTGTTTAGCTCAGAGACAGAATACGGGAGTGTGAACAGGCAGCATCTGAGAATGGCTGAGGAGATGCTGATGAAGGAAAAACTGTGCTACAGCACATTTTTATAATTTATAACCTAGACTACAACCTCACTGGAGTGCTTGACCTAGAGAAGGCGGAGAGGTAAATAACAGTTGCCAGGTCAAAAATAATATAGTGACATTAGATGTAAGCACACCGGCATGGTGGGTACTAACATTGAAGGGAGATATACCTCCAAAGACAGAAAAAATAACAGTTTTGATGAGAATGTGTTGGATGTCACGTACCCAAATTTGTTATGGATGCCTCCAGGAAGTAGATGGATGAGAGATCCGGTGGGAACCAATCAGAAAAGAGCCAGCATAAGGTGTGAACACAGTCCCCTCACCACCAATCAAAAGAGGAAGAGAAAAAAGTAAGATAAAATAAAGGAAGAAAAAGAATATACACCATAAAAAAATTGTCCAGGGAAGGAGGAAAGATCACCAAGATAATTTACATAATCAAAGTCTCCCTAAATAAATTCCTTAAAGAAGATATGATAATATTTTTTAAAAGATTATAGGCAAAAGAAGAAAACAAAGTGAGGGAAAGAAATAAGATATCACAGAGACAAAAATCTATATATTTGTGAGGAATATATGTAAAATATATAGAATATATAATTAGGAATATATAAATATATATTTCAGATTAATTCTGAAAGATAAAATTGAACTCTTCCCCCCCTGAACTAACAGCTTGAATTTAGCCTGTGAAAAGCCATATCTTGTCCCAGGGAAAAAAAAGTTGATATCAAATTTAGTTGGTATTTTAAAAAAATATAGTTTTTATTATTATTCAGGTAAAATGAAGCCAACAGATCAGGTGACAATTGCCATCGAAAGGATAGTTTCTCACTGTTCCCAAGAGGAAGGGCCGCACAGGGAAGCACCAGGGTCCTTCGGGATGCAGAGCGAGTGAGGGGAAACCGTGCACACAGCATTTACCGGGCTTTTGGTGGGAAGAGATGGGTGAGGCAGGGTAAGCAAGTTTAGGATCGGCTAGTCTAAATAATTTCAACAGGCGCAGGGGTATAGGGGCTGCCCCTGGTCATCTGGTACCTGGTGCTGGGGTAATTAGGACAGAGGAATACTGGCCTGATGTGAGCGCGCCGCGAGAGCCAGGTAAAGGAGGTGGTGGGGCTGTGGGCTTTGCACTGGTTGGTTTGCATGCGAAAGACTACTGGCGGAGTTGTGCCCTGTCGCTAGAATTCGTTAACCCTGGGAGGAACGGTATCTACCAATGTCAGTAAGGCCCGAGATGTCAAATTCTCAGGAAATACAGAAAGTAAAAAAAAATGATTAATATAGTTTACAGTAGGAAGGCTCTAAATAGACAATGAATTGCAACTCAAAGGAACAGTTTGCCATACTATGTCCAAACTGTCATTTATTTTGTACATGGTGTAATATATATTAAAATATTATTTTAAATTAATATTAATATTCACTAAAGCCTAATGAAATTACATTATATATATCAAAACTGAGTTACAGGGGACTCTACTTTTGATAATTTCATGTCATAGTGTTTAAAAGGAAGTTGTTCTTTTCTAAGGTCAGATATTCTATGAATGCTTTATTGAAAATGTTTATATTTTCAAGGTTGAACACTGGTAATGCCAACTCTGAAAATTTATATTTCACTCTGTAAATAAATAGCTGAACAAAGAAGGCTAATAAATTTTAATAACAAAAAAATGCTAAAAGAATTACATAGATCGGTATATTTAATGCATGTACCCACAGAGATTCCAGGCTCACAAGAGTTTGCACATATGGAATCTGGGATGTGTGAAAATATCAGTGGGAGAACTTTTTGTCCAGACTCAGTGACAAAAACAATTGAACTTACTTGGAAACAAAGACTTTTTCTTTTGTTAAAATGAATGCTTTTCGTACTAATCAGATGTAGTGGTAGAGAAGGGATAAGAAGCAAAACTAACTTATTCTGCAGAAATGATTGGTCAGTTTATAGCACAGTGTAACACTATATAAGTATGAGACAACTATTCAATACGCCTTCATTTAAATACTTATCAACAGAGTAAAAACAGCAACAACAACAACAAACAACAAAACATACCCCCAAGTTCCCTGGTACTGTTCTGCAGGGTGCAAGTATTATTATAAGGTAGATCTCAGTGACTTAAAGGAAGGCTTCTGGGATATTTCTCATTAAAATCACAAATGACACTGTATTGGATGTGAGGATATATAGTCTGTAATATAGAAATAAGATTCAAAATTTTCTTTATAAATTGGAGAAATGAAATGAACCATCAAAATAGAATAAAATCAAAGAGGGACATCATTGGCTCATTGGCTATGCGCTTCCGTCATTAAAGTTTCTCATCTGAAAAACAGACATAAAATCTGTAAACAAAGGACAGAATCCCTGGTCACAACATAGTTACTAGTAGCATGAAAATTTTTGATATGAAATCTATACATGCTTGACTCACTTCTCAATGCCATGTATACTAAACTTTTTAAAAACCCCACAGAGTTTCAGCTATTTAATTTTTGTAGAGGTTAAAGATTTTTGTATTTCGAAAAACTTTATAAAACCTATACATTTCTTACTTTTAAGTCTGTGCATTTGTTTTGGAGAGGGAAAGAAAAGGTTAATTCAAAATTCTGAAATATTTATAGTAAATCCTTTCTCATGTATTCAAGGGTACTCTGTATTTGATAAGATCTCAATTCCATCTATTTACACTGAAACCTAGTTAATAAACTAATTTATGCAGGAACATCGAGAATGTTCTTAAGGAACCGATAGAATATAAATGTATGCCACACTGGGACAGAACATATATTCCATGTACATCTTAACCCTAAGTCTTAATAATCATTTATATTACTAAGTAGCTTCCAGAAGTTATCCCATTTGCTCCTCATAGAATTTAAGTAAGGAAGGAAAGATAGATATTAATGTTTGCTTAAAAATGAGGAATTTGGAGCTTAACAGGGAAACTATGGTTCAAGAGTGGCAGGATAATATTACAAAGAGCACTGGATAACAAACCAGGATGAGATCTTGCATGAGTTTTGACACCAGCTGGATGAAAGGATCTGATTTGGTATCCCTTGGCTTTAGCATCTGCTAGTATGGCTCCTAGCTACCGATTATTTCTAAAATGTGTAATAATTCAATATATCCTAACCATTTCCTGGCCTCCAGGGTTCTTCCCATCACAGGTATGCTCCCAGCTCCATCATTCGTGTAAACGTTTAGAGGAGTAACACACATAGTGTGATGCACTAAACACCAGTGCTGATGTTGTTATTGTTAGTATTACTATTCATTCAACAAATACTTATTGAACATGCATGATTATTCTGCTTCATGTCATATTGATAAAGGGGAAAACAAAAAAATAAAAAAGGGAAAACAACATGCTTTTTATTCTTTATAGAACTTATACTCTAAAAAAGGCCGCACAGTACATCTCTTCAAATGCAATTCTTCCCATCGTGCTGCAACAACTGCTCCTTTTTAAGAGGAAGTCCATTGCTCTGACATGTCACTCAAGGTCTTCCACAATCTGACATTCCCCTATAACTTCAGCCTCACTTTTTGCCATTTGGTATTTTTAAATGATAGCTTTCCAAACGCCCATGTTTTCCAATTCCATTGTTCCGTCTGCAAATTAATCATGCAGAATCTTGCCTCTGTGTCTTTGTGTATGCTGTTTCTCTTACTTGGAATTTTCTGGAAATAATATAAAACTGGCTACTCGATGCATACCCTTTAAGATTCAGCTCAAATTCCACCATTTCTATGTAGCCTTCTCCAATCTTTTCTCAGCCTCCAACCTTAGGCCATGTGTACCGAACCTGATACGTTGGTTTATAACAGTAGTTCGTGGCCAGGCATGATCTTACAGGAGACATTTGGCAATGTCTGGAAACATTTTGGTTGTCACAACTGGGGCTGTGCTACTGTCTTCCAGTAGGTATAGGTAAGGGATAGTGCTAAACAGCCAACAGTATATAAAACAGCCTTCCACAACAAAGAATGATCTAGTCCAAATGTCAGTAGAGCCAAGGTTGGGAGACCCCATGTTTGTAATTCTGCCTCAACCGCTAGGTTATGAGCTTCCTGAGGCCAGTAGCTCTGTCTTATTTGTCTTTATGTCCTTGGCATCAAGTACAAAGCCTGCGCATCTTTAATTGATATTTGCTGTATAAATGAAAGAGTGAAGAGAGTATGAAGAGAGTAAAGTATGCATGACTATGTGAATAATTAAAAAGTGTTTGTCCAATAATAAAGACATTTATATTTAAGAACAACAGCAGTGCCTCCCAACTTGGGGATAAAACTTTTGAATGGGGCGGAAGATGGGAGAAAGAATAGGGGCAGAGGACAGAGAAATCACAGGAATCGAGGATTAAAGTTTTAATAATAGAAAAGGAAAATCAAGAGAAAATATCAGAGACTCACATATATAGTGACATTTTCAACAGTTTAAACCATTTCATATGTGGACAAAGGTATTTGAGTAATGTTTATTATTGCAGCCAAGATTAATGCTATGTATAGTTTCAATAAACAAGCTTATCTATCTTTTTATGAAAATTAAAACTAATGTAATTTATGTACATGTTGATTATTTAAGATGTGTTGTATCAGTCTTTCTTACTCTTTATTTCGGGCATAAGATTCTATGTAAGCAAATGCTTTTTATGGTATTAGTTAATGGTAGGTGGTGAAGAATTCTTATATTAAGAAAAGCTACTTCAAACTGCCAAACTAAAATAAAATGGAAACAGTTTTGAAATTTAAAATAGTTCTTTAAATTTTCATGCTTTTTTGAAGTATATTATTTCAATCAATATCAGCCAGAAAAGCACTGAATTACTAGGAAAAGCAGTTCTTGAAATACTTCCAAGTTTTGTAGAAAATAAAAAAACTACCCTAAACTGAAAGAGATGGAAGTCTCAAGGGAGACTGGTAGGAATAGAGGGTTAAAAAGCTATCAGGAATCAGAGAATCGGAGACTTTGAACTTCTTAAAAATATTGACACTTAACTTTTAATAATATCACATTTTCCCAAAAAGGTTAATTAAAAGTGTAATGAGAATTTCCCATTCCTGGTCATAGTCAGGAAAATTTACTTAGTAATGTATTTCTATTACTTCCCATTCCAAAAGTGAAGCCTTTCAGATTCTTATATTTTTTCTCCCACATTTATTTTCAACCCTTTTATTAGCCTCAAAAAATGTGTGAAGTTTTTACGTATGAATAGTCTCCACAAAGATCCACTTTTATGTTCTTCCTTTAAAAGCATTTTAACTAAAACTTTCCATCAATAAATTGCTCTTCACAGAGGATGCCTGTAGTCATTTCACTTTTTTAAACAATTTGATTATATTTCAAATCACCATTTTTACCAGCACTAAAATTTTATAAGCAAAATATTCTAAAACTCCTTTCTCGTTGTTACAAAAGAACTTGGGAGAGTCTGACTTTTGCTACCACCTCTTGGTTGACACTTAATTGCTGCTACACAGACATTTCTGACCCCAAATTTGTACATAACTGGAGTTATGGTTAAGATATGATGGCTTACAGTGACCTCCTCTATGCCTATAGCATGCTGATTCATGGCCATCCGAATATATCAAATCCTGATCCCCAGAACCTATAAGTGTTACTTTATTGGGAAAAAGGGTCTCTTCAGACATGAGTAAGTTAAAGATCTTGAGATAAGAAGTGAGCCCTAAATGTAATCACAAGTGTTCTTATAAGAGAGAGACACAAGAAGGAAGATTTGCTGTAGACAGAAGAGGAAAAAGGCACACATACAAAAGAGAAGGCAGTGGGCCTACAAGTGAACGTAGGCTGCCTCCCAAAACTGGAAGACTGGCTTCTCTCCTAGAGCCTCTGAAATTGCCTAATTCGGACTAGATGTCAGGGACTGGGAGATGAGAGATTAATGAAAGAATTAGTGAGCATGTGGACGTTTCATCTGGTGAGAAAAGTAAGGAGAGAGAGAGAGGCAGGGCGATTCAAATGTAGAATCCACAGAACTTATTGACCTTTTAAATAAAGGAGAATAAAGAAAGACAAGTCAAACATTTCTCCGAGATTTCCATAGTAGATGATTGGGGAAGACATAGAAGAGGAAGAAAAATTATGAAGTCAAGATATGTAGAATAAAAAGAAAACAAATGTGAACGTCCAAATAGAAATATTCAGCAGGTAATTAGTTACCAGAAATGGAACAAAATAAACTAGAATTCTGATTTTCCCAAGAGAAACATACCCAGGTTCATCGATCACTTTAATATTGCTTTAGCTGATCGTTTTAAACTCCTCTTCAGCTCACTTTCTCTGACACTGACTAATAGTGTAAAAATGAGCACAGGAGGCTGAGCACAAAAAAAGATGGTGTGTAGCTTGGGTGAAGTGTTCTACTGGCCTACAGATGAGAAAGAATTCTGTCAAGCTGAACCTGAGAAACAATGTTTAAAGTCTTATGGTTGATGTGAAGAATAATATTTGTAGTAGTGACTCTCATTAGCAGTAGTCCTCCGGAAAGGAACTATAGGAATTGGATTATTTGATCATGGACATTTAATTTCAATGTCACTGTGATGGTGAAGGACCAGGGGCTCCTGCTGGAATTGACAGTCCAGTGTTCTCCTTACAAGGTGCGGGTATTGTGCAAGGTACTCAACCCATCTGTTTCTCAGTTTCCTTATCTAGAAAAATAAATATTTTCTTCATAGATATATGAGGATATAGTATCCCTATAGTGGAAAAACAATGTGACAATATCTACCTCAGTGCCTGCCTCTTTGCAGATACAATAAAACTTAATTCCATTCTTAATGCCCTACCCACCTCCCACACACGGAGAAAAACTTTTTTAAAATAGGTAATGCCTAGTTAAGAAAAATGATCATATTTATATTGC
Source organism: Rousettus aegyptiacus (assembly GCF_014176215.1). Classification (NCBI taxonomy): domain Eukaryota; kingdom Metazoa; phylum Chordata; class Mammalia; order Chiroptera; family Pteropodidae; genus Rousettus; species Rousettus aegyptiacus. The sequence continues at coordinate 20,483,474 of NW_023416289.1, forward strand.
TTTGAGAACAAAGGCTCAGATCAATGTATAGGTAATAAAACTTTACCCTCAAGCTTATATTGTTGTACCTTTGAATCCTATGGTATTGAGTGAACACTTCTCAGGGTTTAAATTACATTGGGATAAAAAAGAATTAGAAAACATGTAACACAAATAAAGTTTAAAAATTTTTAACTTTTTTTAATTTAAAAATTCAGCAAAAGTAATAATAGCTGCCGTATATTAAATATTTAATGTGTCAAGGATTGTGAATACTTACTGTACTTAATCCTGTGAAAACAAACATTTCCCCTTCTAGTTGATGAAATAGTCTAGTGTTTAAGCACACAGTGGCAATGCCTATATGTTTTAACACTTCAATAAAATAGCTTCTCTGTGCCTACACTTAATCAAGTCTAGGAAGCACAGGTATATTTAAAATTGTTGTATTATATAATAGCCACTCAGGACCTAGAAGAGACAAGAGGAACAACATATCACAGGATGAATAAGAATTGCTTAAAAATGGAATTTAAACGAATATTTGGGTTGGTCAGTTCAAGTTGTCATTGTAATTTATTTAATCCAGAGTACCAACCAGCATTTTATTCCAGGTAGATTTTAGAGTTTAACTTCAAAGGCATGCTGGATTAGAATTCTTTCAAAGGGTGCAGGCATGACTAATACTGAGAAGTGATTAAAGCTTTTCAAAGAGTGCTGAATGCTGAATTCAGTCAGAGTTCATCTCTATGAAAAATATTCAGATCATTAAGAAACTAAAGCAAGGTATGAATTTCGAGTATAGCTTTAAAAAATACAACATGAGTCACATTTTTAATTCCTAGTTGGAAATGAAAAATACATCTGACATTTTTTTTGGAGGGGGGAACAAATTCTATGATTGTGTTCTTGACCTGGGGAAGAGTAAAGCACCCTTTGAGGCCACTTCTGTTTTGTTATTTAAATACAACAAAGTAAAAATGTTTAGAGTAGCTTAAGCAGGTCTTGGGATAGAGCTCCAGGAAATGGTGATCAATAGGGATTCAAATTACTCTTCGACTTCAGTGTTTGAAAGATTTAAAGGAGAAAACAAAGTGAAATTAGGTAAACTTTCAACATTCCTAACAGAGGCTGGTTACACAGTTCATTAAGAGGGGCCGTTAAGTCAATAATGCAATGGCTCTGAGCATTTGCTTGGTCCTCTCTCTAGCTTTTCATAGCCCACCTTTGCTTTTCAATAATTTAACTATCTTATTTTTTATAAACCAATTCTGTAAATCAGCAAATGTGCAGATAACGAAAAATCAATACCCTCTGTCATATCTTCCCACCTCTCTTCAGATTATTCTCACTTTGGAAAAGAAACTAAAGCACTAGGATATTAAATTCTTGAATCAATAAAAAGACAAATCTAAGCACATAATCCTAGGATTGAGGTCAATTCAGGAAGTATATTTGTCTTAGAACACCAGTAATGTCTCCTCTGACATCGAAGTCATTTTTTAAATCATTCTGATTTGCATTTATCTTCATAATCTATTTTTTTCACTGTATTTATTCACCACATTTAAAATGATATGACTTAAAAATCAAAGAAGCTTACTCTTTATAAACTTTTTTCTAGTTGTAAATACTGGCAAATATGTACTTGTCTTTCTATCCATTCTTTTGATCAGTTTGCATGAGTCTATGAGCTATTTTAGAAATGATGTTATTAAGAACATGGTAGCTCACTTCATAGATACTCTAATCTGTGTTATAACTTTGCATTTAAATCTGATAGTTTAATTGAAAAAGGACCTATTTTTGAACAGGAAAAATGACCACAAACATACGGAAAATATTTCATTGCCAGTAGTAAAATATAGACATAAAATTTATTTCAATAATATTTAGTGTTTATTTAAAATTTAAGGGCATGCTAAGAGTTGATATATACTAAAGAAAAAAAAAGTCCCACATTCTTGACTCATCCATTTCTTCTTTTGTTTCCTAAACAAAAACCTAATGATAAGTTCCAGAGAAGAAGCATTTCATTTTTCACAAAGCTAGAGAATGCATCTCTCCTCTTACAAAAAGCCAGGCTGTGCCCATTACTCTTGTGACTCACAGAATTCTAGGTTATATTTGCAAAAGCTGAGACGTTCTGAACTAATGTGATGAAAGAAGCAGGAAAGCACTGTAAAATGGTTTTAAAAATTCTATCCTATCTGTAATTTCTAGAATTCATTCACCAGCCATCTGAAGGTTCTTGACTCTACAGACTTTAGTGTCTGTTTTAACAATATAGCAAGGAAGAGGTAATAAGCTAACGTTTTAGAAAAGAAAATGGATACCCAATTACACAGCTTTCCTATACATGCTGTTTTTTTGTTTTACATCTTGCGGTTGTTGGTTAATATAAATGCTTCTATGCTGGAGACTTGGAAAAGATTAGTTTCTAATGATATCTGTTTATACAGTTGCTAGTTCCAATGACTTTATTGTTTGGCTAGGCTAAACTCTCTTAATTTACATATCTTTATTTCACCTAATAGTGTTTTAAGATCTGTTGTTATATAAAACTCTGCTTGCTTTGCTGAATTCATAACTGTGAGCAGCAACATATTTATGATTAATGATGGAAAATATGCTTCTAAGATGTTTTTATTTGCATTTATAGATATAATTTGCTAAATGATTTATGCGAGTGCTACTCATAAATGTTCTGATCAAATGTTTGACTATAAAACATTTCTAAATGCCACACTCCACAGACTAATAATCTATTCATTTGAAATATTACTCTGACCCTCAACGTATATATTTTAGATTTTTAAGAGATTCCCTTTATGTGCTCCTATTTCAGCACATACCTAGACAAGAATAAATTCTCTGGACAGTTAGGACAATTCAGAGGATAAAACTGAGGATGGCCTCTGACCTACAAATCAGGACTTAATGAGAGGCCCAGGGTAACTTAGTGGTTAACCTCCAAAGTCCAAGGCAGAGTTCAAAAATAGTCAGGAAAGTAAAGAGCATACAGAATATTCCAAGTAAAAAGGAACATAACGAGGAAGTCACTTGCAAGATATTATATATGATTAGGGACATCCATGAAAAAATTGAAAGACATCCAATCTAGACAGAGAAAAATGGGTGACATGCTTGGACCATCTCAATTTATAGATAGGGTTGTACACTTCAAGGGAAGATTTGTAAATCCATTTTTCCTTACATAAATACTGTTGCCTCAGGGTAGCTCATAAACTCCTACCTCATCTTTTTCCAATGAAAATCTGATAATTTCTTTTCTTTTGGCCTCCTCTTCTAGACTTTCCAAGGCAATTTGGCTGGCTCCATTATAAATTCCTTTCTTTAATTTTCTTTTTATCCTACCTCTCATGTATATGATTTAGCTTTAATTTATTTCCCACCTTGTTTTTGGAACTAGGAAAAGTATATATTAACAAATTGTGTCAAATCAAAAATCAAATTGGCCAAAGTTGAACAGGGAAAAAAGACTTTATTTAGGGTATTGCTGTAGGGACATTAAGGGGGGAGATTAATCAATGGGTTGTGTTGAACACATCAAATTCTTCATGAGTACAAATGTTTTTCTCTGCGATTAGGTCAGTGTGTTTGCTAATTGTTGCTCATTGAAGTTAGACTCCCTGTTTCCTGCAGAGCCTGGGAAATAGGGATTCTTTCTCCTTAGATGTTTACTTTCAAAGAGATGGTTCCCAGGTCCTTGAGAAAGGATTTCCTGGGTTATAAAACCTGCAAGAGGCTGGGAGAAGGATGACACATATTTCAAAGGGACACAGAAAGAATTTAAAATGGCAAGTTTTCTAAAGTAAACCCTGTAAGAATAAGGAGGTCAGGGCCCATAGTCACGAAGAAACCTGTCTAAAGTTTAATGAGACCGAAGGGAACGTTAAGGCTGTCTTGGTTGAATGTATATTTTCAAATTTGAACCTTTGTATTCATAGTGTATCAGTTGCACATTTTATATGTGAATATAAATTCTGTAACACATAAGTGTATGAGTGTAAATATTTCACACTTGTCTTTAATCTTCAGTCTGTGTTCTGAATTCCATTTCCTACTTGTAGACCTACATCATCAATTATCAAGCCAGCATTCGCTGGAGTGCCCCTTGTGCCAAACACCAAAACAGCTTAGACATAGTCCCTCCTCCCCAGGCCCTCTCTCCACTGACTACAAGAATGGTCAGGCCCTTGTCGCCTAAAGGTAACCACAGTCACAGAAGAGAGGATGGCATAGTGTATTATCCAGCAGGCTTACTGCAAGCCGAACCAGTATACTCCAGAGGAATATACAAAGCAGTCATGCATCTCTTTGCCCATTTCATATATTCTGGTGCAGCAAGAGCTCACAGTGGAGAAATGCATGTCTGTCTCCTCTACATAGTTCAGCTTATTCCTGGTCCCCCGTAGCTTGAGGAATCCTTGTTCAGAACTCTAGAGCTGCACTGTCCAATGTGGTAGCTATTAGACACATGTGACTGTTGAGCACTTGAAATGTGACCAGTCCAACATTGAGAAGTGCTTTAATTGTGAAATATACATTGAACTTCAGAAACTTAATATGATAAAAATAAAAAATGATGTTAAATACCTCTGATAACTTATGCATTGTTTTTGCTTGTTAAAGTGATAATATTTTGGATGTATTGGATTAAATAACAAAATGAATTTTATTTATTTTATATTATTTCTTATATGGCTACCAGGAAATTTAAAATTACATATATGGTATGCATTATATTTGTACTGGTCAGTGAGGTTCTAGAGGGTCAGACTTTATTCCCTTTTCAATACCTGGACTTTTTCTCTCCTTCATTTTGGTCTTTATTAAAAGGATTACTATCCTCTTCCATTTCTGCTTGTCTCTGTTGTCCACATACCAGCTGAAATGGCACCTGTTCCTGGTAGCTCTGGGTTACTTAACATGAGCTTATCATTTATAATGGTTGTATATGTATTACTCTACTCCCTCCTCCATGGAGCTTATAATTAAACACAGTAAAGCTCGATAAATATTCATTTAGTGTCCTATATTCTGATCAAACAGCTAGCTGAAAACCCGCTGTCTTTAATTTACTATCACATTCCCATCATGTCACTTGAGGGAGGAGGAAGATGTAAACAAGACCTTTAAGTAAGCTTCTGCTTCGAGTTCAAAGAGTTTGAGAAAACCCAACTTTCTTCTTTCCCTGCCGTCATCCTGGTCATTAGCCCTCAGTAAAGGGCTGGAGCAAGTTACCAGAGAAAGTTTGAATTCCTGCTTCTCTAAAGATGTGTATGTGAACTCAAGGATACAGTGAGCAAAAAAAAAAAAAATTCTGCTGTGTAAAAGCAAGAAAACGATGATGAAAAAATATATTTTTTTATTGATGTGCAAGTTTTTTTCTTCACAAAGACTCTTATTCAATGTTATGATTGTTCCTCTCTTGTAAAAATGATGTCTAAAGGCAGAATTCTATTCATATAAACTTGTCAATAAGCATCCTTGATAAATGAGTGGAAGAAATCAGAGTATTCACTGGAAAGAATTGCAACCCCATGCTGACTTCAAGCAAGTACAATTTAATGGAAACATCAATGACAAAATATTTCTATGGTCAATGTGCAGACCTATAAATTAAATTCTCCAAGGCTGTGAGGGAATGGTAAAACTCAGTTTTCAAAGTGTTTTAGGTAAATGTGTTTTAAAAGAGTTACCACTTGAGGCACTCAGAGCAGCCTACTTTGTTCCCTTGTAAAAGGCTAATCGAGTAGCTTGGAGCATCATAAAGATGATGACCTCCCCCGGGCAATGGAAAACACAATTTTATCTTTCACATTGTCCATTCTGGGCACACAGGGGAATTTTACTTGCTGCTAATGCGCAAGATGAGTAAGCCCTACATAAACACACCAAAAACAAAGATTTATAGAGGCAGATTTTATAGTGGACTTTAGGATTAGGTATTAGTTCACATTTACGGTCTTCTAGTAGCTGCCCCTGAAGCTCTAGATGTGGGATTCTCCATATCCTGCACATCTTGTAGACTTAGTTGGGTCTCTCAAGATGCCAGTGTGAGTAGTCCAGTCTAGGGAGATGTGGTTTAAAATAAGTTTACTTCTCTTTCCTCCAATTTCAAGGATGACATTGAGATTATACAGGTTATAACAATTTGATGAAGCTAAACATTTCGATTCCAACAAAAAGAACCAATACATTACTTGCTCTGACTAATGACATATATAGTACATGTTAACTCAGAAAAAATGGGTTACAATATTTGTGTACTTTAAAAGTCACGGTTTAAGTTAGGATTTCTCAGTCTTGGAACTATTAATATTTTTGGCTGACTAATCCCCATTTTTTGAGGAGAGGTGTTGTCCTTTGCATTGCAAGATGTTTAGCAGCATTCCTGGCCTCTACCCCTGGGGTATGACAACTGAAAATGTCTATAGACATTTCTAATGTTCCCTGGGGAGGAGGGAAGAATTGCCCCCATGAAAACCACTGCTTTAAATTAATATTATTGAGTTCACTTACATATGTATGTGCATACGTGCACACATATTGAATCTTTATCAGAGTGTACAGGTGCATATGATCACATAAAAATCATAACATATCCAAATACTTTATAAAATATGTGAAATAAAACATCAGTGCAATCAGTATTGAGGAAAATCAAGAAGGACAATAATGATCTCAATTATGATTCATGTGCCAAGTAATTTTTTTTGCAAATTTGCTTCAAATATCATCACATTAATTATAAAAGCACCTATCATCATAATTAAACAAAATACAACATTCAAAATATGTTTGTTGAGCAAATTGAATGAGTGAGCTGCTGTTCCGAGGGTTTGGGCTGAAGCAGAGAAGTGAAGCAATGGATTCCTGCCCTCATGAGGTTTGGCGTATAGGAGGGTTATATAATAATCAAATAATCATTCAAACATGAACATTTGTGACAGGAGCTCTGAAGACAAGGTTCATTGTAGAAACACTTCTCCAAGGAAGTAGATTATAATAATTTTCTAGGTATTATTAGTAATGTGGTGAGAATGTTTGCAGCAAAAATGCTTGCAACAAATATGCTTATGGCAAAATTACTGGGCATATTATAATACACATGCTTTGCATAACCATATATATGTCACATGTCAACTGTTTAGATTATCACTTAAATCAATGGTGGTGCTTATGGAATTTTAACAGAATATTGGGATAGAGGTAGTTGAAACCAAGGTACAGGTGATCTCAGTTACCCATGAAGCAGATGATCTCTTGGTTTCAGGTTAGATGAAGAAACACTGGGGGTCAGGTTAAAGTGTGAATCCATAGGCTGGAAGAAAGAAGAAGGGAGAATGGAATAAGCAAGACAAATGATACTATACAGAAAAATTTTTAAAAATCTAATACATTAGAATAAGAACTACAGTTGAAACACACACATGTATGTACATATATACATATATGTGTATACATATAAGATTTTAAATAACAATTTTATTTGGTAAAAATCTTATAAAGAAAAGTTCTTGGGATTTTTAATTTCTGAGCATAACTTGTCCTCATCAGCAAATAAGTGGAGATAAATTATCTGATAGGTCATATACATGAGATATAGGTGTACAGCTGTATTTATAGGCTACTACCATGTTCCAAATACCCTGGAACAAATGTTATGTCAAAGATGAAAACTTGATAGCTAGTAAGTTATTTCTCGCTCCTGCAGGAGGTCAAATGCAAGTGAGGATTGGGTGGTTGAGGAAGGTTCTGGTTCACATAACCAGACAGATAGAAACTTCTGGAACACTCCTGGTCACCGTGGCAGGGTAAGAAAAAGCAGTAGGATCCAATTATGGCTCTTTATTGATGATTTCACGGGACTCATAGTCACATGGTATTGCTAATCATGTAGTGTGGGGGGAGGAGAGGAATTAACTATTTGGAGAATGTTAGTGTGTCTGGCACATACATTAGTTTGCATGTGCCAACACATTTACAGATGTATTTGCACTTTATAGTAGTATTTGTATTTGGTACTATGTGATGGAAACAAAAGAGAAGGACCTAAATTGTCATCAATATAGACATGGTTAACAATGGTTAAATGGAAGCCTGGAATGGAATACTGTGGGGTGGCACACTATGGCATACTCCTGTGCTCATTTAGAAAAAGTTGCGAGTTGTATTTATTTTTTAATTTTTAATTTATTATTTTTTTTTTATGGTGAAATCCAGCAAGTCTTAGGTTCACAATTTAGCAGTAAGAAATACACACACACACATGCACACATATGTATATATATATCATCATGTGTTCACCACCCATAGTTAGATTTTTTTTCTGTCACTACATATTTGACCTGTTTTACCCCATCTATCTCCTCCCCGCCCATCCCCTACCCTCCAGTAGCCACTAGTCTATAGTCCATGTCCATGAGTCTGTTTGTTTGTTGCTTTTAGGTTTATATTCACATTATCATGTGGTTTTCAACTTTTTCTGTCTGGCTATTTCACTTAGTATTATTATCTCGAGGTCCATTCATGTGGTTACAAATGGCAGGATTTCATCTCTTCTTATGGCTGGGTAATATTCCATTGTATATATGTGCCACAGCTTCTTTAGCCAGTCATCTAACGTATGTCCTACGTTTCTTCCATGTCCTGGCCACTGTGAATAATGCTGCTATGAACATCAGTGTGAAAATATCTTTTCAGATATGAGTTTTCAAGTCTTTGGGGTAAATACCCAGTAGAGGGATTGCTGGATTGTATGGCAGATCAATTCTTAGTTTTTTGAGGAACCTCCATACTGTTTTCCATAGTCGCTGAACCAATGTGCAGTCCCACCAGCAGTGTATGAAGATTCCTAGATGTATTTTTAAGGACAAAAAACAAACCAACAGAGGAACTTTCATGGCATGAAACCTCTGCAGGCGAATTGAGGCTGGGTTAAAAGAGAGACTTTATTATTTTACTTGATAGCCATCAGTGCTATTTGGATTACTTTTTGAATTTTTCATTTTTACATATGCATTCATCAAGCATTACTGAATTAATAGGTTAAGAAAATATAATGGTTGCATTTTGACTATTCAGAAGAGAGGCATATTATGATTGTAACAATATAACTAGAGCCCATTCAGAAATCATAGTGCATAAAAAAAGAATCTTTAAAAGCCACACAAGCTTAGAACAATTTTAACTTGTTCTCTTTTTTTCGAGGCTAAAATTGTTCAATAAGCTCAAATCCCGACTGGCATTTTGACCATCAATTATCATTGTATATTTATAGATATGCTCTTTCTCAGCAATTTCAGAAGGTTAAAGCAAATGTATGTAATCAGTCTATTATTTGCCAGAAGATAAAGTGCCATCGAGGCTTGTGTAATCAAAGGAAAATGGTTCTAAAGATAACTAGTGCTGGCTGGTGTTAAAATGTTGAAAGAAAGAGCTTCTCAAATATAAGATAAATGTATATATTTACTTTCAAATCAGATTGGGACTTAAAAAAAAATACAGCCCTCCATGTATGATTTTATTGCTGCACCATCACAGGAGTATATTATGGGAATTATGTTTTGTAGGAGTGACGGGTTTGTCTTGAGTCAGTTTTTACGCAGCCTGGTGCACTTTGGAGCAATTCTAAGCCTTAAGAGATGCTTCCACTGGTCACAAGTTTTCCTCTTTCACTTAATCAATACTTATGACTCAAATAGAAATTCAGGGTCACTTCCTCAGAGACACCTTCTCTGACCCAAAGACTGGACCAGCAGGTCCCCTAAGTGGACAATATAATTCATGCTTTATAATTTTCCTTTGCTCTGCTTATTACATCACCCAGTTAAAGACTTGTGTTTGACATGATTTGTCTGTCTCACATGACTATAAGGTCTGAATCTGCATTATTCACAAGGGTAAACATATATCTGATTGCAGTGACTGAAACATAGGTTTCAAAAGATATCTATTCAATGAATGCATAAGGCAAATGCATGTGTTCCTGTTCGTGTGTGTGTGTGTGTGTGTGTATGTGTGTGTGTATCTGCCCTGTCCAGACTAACCTACAAGAAAAGGCTAGGGGTACTACAGGAAGAATAAAGAGACATGTCTACCTCCTCATATGCAAAGAACTCAAAGAGAATGACGCAGTATGTTAGTACCTTCTCTGAACCATCCTACAGGACTTGGAAGGCCAAGGCAAACCCTCTCCTGTCCTATCCAAGTCCAAATGTGATACTTCAGACTTCAGAAATCATACTGCTGCTGCTGGACTGTTGCGTCTATCAGGCTGTCCTGGTTGGGGATAAGGATGGGAATGGATGCTGGGAGTACATTTACCCTTGTCAGTAGAAGGTGAATTTTCCTGGAGAAGAATAAAGGTATAAACTGTGTGGCTTTGAAAACATGGTTTAAATCTAAGAGCGTTAAATAACATGGAGGCAGATGATTAGACTTAGCAATGGGGACCTTTCTGGTGAAACAATGGGAAGGGTTTAGCTTTTTTTTCTCTCTCTTAAAAACAGTCATGTTTCATTTGCTGTCTTGTAAACTGCTAGATGTCCCTAAACCATCAATAAAGTCTGTTCCTCATACTCAGCCTTCCTCCCAGTAGCAGACTCAGGAATTAAGGACAAGGTCATACAGTGATGGTGTTGTGCTCATCTAGGAAGGTCTGTGGTCCTAGAGTTCCAGGCTGACATGTGTCAGTGTCATCAGAAAAGAAAGGCAACATTGTAAACAGATGGTCTCAGGGCTGACGATGACAGAGATTGGTCCCTGGGGAGGGCAAAGGAACTGTAGACAATGGATAGCATAGGAATTGCAGGGATGCTGAGAGATAAAGGTTATTGAAATTATATAGTGAGAGTAGAGGCTGCACCAAAAAGTTGCATCAGGCTGTGCCCTTGGTAAGGAGTTTGAATATCATTCTGCAACCAAAGAGGGATCACTTGTAGTTTCTGAGCTGCTGAAAATTCTCATCTATCTAGGTTTCAGAAAGATAACTTAAGAGTCACTGTAGGGAGAGGGCAGGACCAGCGCTGAAGTCATTAAAATGTAAGAGCAAGAAAGAGTCAGCAAGTTTGATTTTTTTATTCTGTTTTTGTATTATAGGTTGATTATTTTTATTGAAATTATGGGAAGATTAATAACTTAGAAGACATCACAGATATCAAGATTTTTACTAAAAGATACCTGTTTTATGATTAGAAAACAGAAAAGTAGAAAAACAATCTGCACAAGCTTAGGACTGATGAAAAAGAAATAGCAATGGATTTCATCTGTCGGTTAACAGTAGAGTTATAGTTAAATGGAATTCTTAAAGAGATATATTTGTATGGTTAGAGAATGAGGCTTTATTATATACTGGAGGGTATATGTATGTATTGTGTACGTGCATACTACACACACATGCATGCTCACAACATACACACTTTTCATCTAAGTCCACCAAGTCATCTTCTCACCAGAGATTTTAAAAATCTGAATACTATAGCAATGTTAATTTTATTATCTGATGGAACTTCTTTTCCCAATGATTATTGTGCAAGAATTAAATGCTAAATCAGCAAACTTCTAGAGTATTCAGTCGATCTGCTATTATGCAAGATTATGCAATTTCTGTTAAGTGGTTCCAGAGCTTACAAAACAGGTTAATATTGTCCGAAATATGGGTTAATATCTTTACTATTTCCCAGCCTTGTTTAAACTCTTTAGTGTGAAACATCATTAGTTCACCTAATATTTTAATTTGATTTGAATATCAATAAAATGATCCTTCAGAAAATGCTTATTTCTTTGATGTATTTTAGCAAGTATAACAATGGAGATTTCATATTAATTTTTATCATCTTTTTTTTTTTGGTTCTTCTACCTCCAAATACATTTTGATACATACATGCACATTTGCATAATCTCTGATGACATTTCGGAAAGATTATTTCATATTGTTATAGAAGAGTTTTTCCTGTGAATAAAGCATGTTTGTTCATGAAAATAAAGGGAATGACTGAAAATCTGGAAGGGCCTTTTGTTCCATCTACCCTGTTAGGTAATATAAGAACCTTATTTGCCTTGTGCTTCCTTGGTATATAATTCCTTAAAAATATGAGAATATAGCAACATCAGCCAGCCCAGAAGCAATGCTATTAACCTGTGTAGTCAGAGCATTGGAGACATGTGGGAGCACTTAATCAGCTAATGGATATGAGAAGGAGTCTAGAAATGACGTATGAGTCTCACAGCCCAAGTGGACAGTGTCGTGATTCCTCCACTCCAGAACTAACGTCCCTTTCTCTGGGTTGTTTTGCTGCCTCCGTGGACCTTTTCTCCTCCTGAGCTACTTTATCATGGTCCACCATTAATTTAATAAATACACTGTTTACAAAGTTACCAAATTAACTATAGGATAAAGGATATTTTGAATTCACAGGAGAAACAAGTTTCATTTTAGATCTATGTTACTTATATCCATTACTTGTACTGAAGTGAGGCAAGTTTTTAAAACATTACAATGTATTTTTCACTGCTTATGTAACATTAATAATTTTATTTTAATCCAAGAAACTGTAATAAGTTATAAATAATGTCTCCAAATCTCACCACCCAGATAAACCTTGGGATCATCCTTTCTAGGTGGCCTCACCTTTGACTTTTAAGGGCATAGGATGTTATAGAGCATTTAGATTTTGCCTTTCAGAAATGGGATAAATGGTGTTTCATTGATATTTAATTTGTATTAATACAATATCAGTGGTGTCCTCTGCTCTTATTCATTTGTCATGGCCAAAAATGCTTATTGCATCTAATTTATGTTTAAATGTTTTTAAATATGCTTATTGGATAGAGCTATATATTACATGTAATTCTCAGGATATAGGATAATTTAAGTCATAAATATATGCAATATTAAACTTGTATAGCTTACTCTTCATAATAATTGGTAAAGTCTTAGAAAACATGACTAGTATCAGTCACATATATTATTCATCAAAACATGTTTTAGATTTCTTATCAAGCAGAAGAATGCAGCAACAGGCTGTCAATCTATTATAAGTTTGATTAGTGCTTCTCAAAGTGGGGACCTCAGACCAACAGCATCAGCATCATCTGGAAACTTGTTAGAAATATAAAAAACTTGTTTTTAAACCAAGGTAACAATTTTTATTAAACAGGACATTCATTTCAAAATAACATGCTTTACACATTTTAAAGGGTGCATAAGAAAGAAAGATGACTAAGGGAGTGTGCTATTTCAGTGCACATGACGCATAGTAACTCTTAATGAGGTTTTTTTTTTTTCCAAATTAAAGTTAAAAAACAAAACTCATAGCTCCAAAACTTTGCAAACTGCCTTTTCCATAGTTATCATGTTTTAGCTACATGTCTCCTAAGCACTTACGTATATGCTTACTCTTATGCTTATTCAGATATTCCCATGTGAGGTTAACCTGTGAAAGTTTCCTAGAAAAGCAAAATTTGAGGGCCCACTAAATTCTAATGTGGAGAATCTTGGGGTGGGGCCCCACAGTCTGTGTTTTCACAAGTCTTCCAGGTGATTATGATGAGCCACATGAAAGTGTGAGGAAAACCGGCTCAAAGAAAACCGGCCCTCTTCAGCTTGTCTGATGAGATCTGTTGCCCCCACCACAAGTTCCATTTATTTGCCTTTATTCTTTAATCTTTCCCAGATAATAGCTTCACTAATGTATTGCTGCATGCGGAGAATCTATTAACTTTTCAGATAAAAAGTTCATTTGCTAAATTTTCCCCATATGTTCAAACTCATAAAGTGCTCACTCTGATTGCTATGTATAAACAAGAAGCATATCACTCAATTTGGCAGAGCTTTAAGAATACCTTTGTGGTCCTGCATTAGCGCAGAGTTTCAAACATGCTCTATTAAAACCTAAAATCTTCCATGCGAGAGGTCATTTTAGAAGCCACAGTATATATTAGATTTTTAGATTAAAAATCTCAAAGTAGAGCATATTTATTCCTAAAGGCAATGAGTCGACTAGAAGTATTATTACTACCACTATTATTAGTAAAATTGTGTATGTCGATATTTTTATGGGCATTGTCTTCAGTCCTTATAAGAACTCTTATTTTCATCCTACACCTAAGTCTGCTGAAATATACACATAAAAATGAATTTGATAGACACTCAAAATTTAAAATTTGTATAATTGGGATGACAATTAAGTTCTACTCATCAGAACAGATTCTAAATAGACTTTAGATTAATCTAAGGGTTTTTAGTTTTTGAAATGAAATCTTATTAAACAATTTTCATGTTGATTATGTATAAAATTCTCAGATAAACTAATACTGTACCATTTAAAGTGGAGTTTCTTTAACAAGAATTTTAATTTTAAAAATCCTGATTTTTAAAGTTTTAAAATCCTGATTTTTTATAATGAAATAATTTTGGGGAAAGATTATTTGTGTCCTAAAGAACTATAACTATGGCATTGTCAATTTGGGTATCTTCTAGGCTGGAGAATTTCTGGAGAATTTATAAAATTTTTTTTTTAATAGTATATTGCAGCCCAACTCATCATTTTCTAAATGCTGAGGCTGTATAAACTCATGGTTTCAAAGAATGGTACAGTATTGAAAGTTCAATAAATTCTCACTGATACATTAAAGCTAATCAAAATTTAAGAATAATGCAAGAGCATAGCACCTAATTTTTAAGTGTTAGTTTATGAGCTCCACTTTTGGAACTAAACCTATAAAGAACTACATTTACTTTTGCTGAGGAGTCTATTTAAAAGAAATGCAAAGAAATTTGGAAGCACTCATTTTCTCATTTGCAAGAAGGTTACAAAATAGAATTTTTATTGGAAGACATATTTAGCAAAAACGATTTAATAGAAGATGGTATTTATATCAAATACTGGATTTTTTGGAGTTAAAAAGTTAAGATATTTTAAATACAGATAAGCTATGAAATCTAGGTTTCCATAAACAATTATTGAACGGAGAGGAAACCTAAGCTGTATGAATCATCCTTTATGGAGAATTTAGCTCATACACTTTAGTATCTCTAGTGACAGAAAAATGGAGGTTGAGCATAATGATTTTACAGGAGAAATGAACATGATCCTAGACTGATGATATCATTCCTTGTAGGTCAGATAAGCACAATTCTGTTTTTTAAAATTATATTTCATTACATTTGGGGAAACATTCTTGATTGGAAATGTAGGATAAATTATGTGTGAGGTTATTGGACAGTAAAATAGATAATGCTTTTGTTTTTTTGTTTTTTGTTTTTTGTTTTTTTACAGCATAAAAGAAAAGCTTTAGTAGACGGGAACGTATACTTCCTGACATGGAAGTGGGCCTGAGCAAGAAAACCATGGCTCAAAAGGCCAAAAATATAATTTTTTGCCTGTTCAGAATTTACCCCCATCCTGGTCTGGCTGCATTCCATGGTGAGCTGACTGGTGGGAAGCAGAGGGCTTCCTGCCAGTGTGGAAGCCAGAGGGGCCACATCACCCTTCTTGACTCCCTGGCAACCAGAGTGTTTGCAGCAGTTGAGATTTGCCTGGTTATTTGCTCCTATTCAGGACGGATGTTGGTGAGTCAAAGACAGGGAACAGCTAGGTCCTAGCTCTTCGCTCCTCAGGGCTGCCTTAGCTTTTGTGTTATTTTTTAAGCATTTTATTTTATTAGTTTCAAGTATGCAGTGTATTGGTTAGACATTTATATAGTTTATGAATACTTCTGTATTTTCCAATTAGAGTTGACATACAATGTTATATTAGTTTCAGGTGTACAACATGGCAATTAATCATTTATATACCTTACAAAATGGCATCAATGGATGCTTCTATGCAATTTTTAACCCAAATCCTTGGAAATCCCATGACTTGGTCTTATCTTTCCACTATGTTTCCTTCCGGCTTATGGTGACCAGTGTCAATTTCTTTTGCTTGCAACCAAGGTATCTTATTTTGAAAAAACATTTTTGCATATATTTCTTAAGGGTTTATTATAATTTTAGTAAGGTACAGATGTTTCAGTTTTACTTACTTAGGGAAATCATGGTTTATTCCTCTAAAAATTTACAACCTCAAGCAGGAGGTGAATCATTATTGAAAGTGCTAATCTGCATATGAAGGAACAAAAATAATATATAGGATTTTGAGGCAACTCAGTAAAGTACCAAGGACTTTTTTCACACGTGGCAGCCCTACTTTCATTGGGAAAATGTGTGTGTATGTGTGTGAACACATGTGTATGTGTGTTATATGTGAATATTCTGGGTTTAAAACCTATGCATGACTTTAAAACCTATGCATGATTTAAATATGCACTACTATCTCCAGAGAATAAATATAATTAGAAAGGAAGTTTTAAGATTAAGATACAATGACTGACTTCTCCAATAAAAATAAACCATCCAATTTTTTCTCCTGCCTTGTCATATCTGAAAACAGCTTCTCATTTTAAATACCAACAATTCAAGTCTTTTGAAAGCTGCTGAAATCCTGGCAAGTTATTTTCCAAGTGTGCTGATGAGCAAGTGCATATATGGGTCTTGCAGAACCTACTTGCTACCATAACCTCTTAATAGATATAAATAAGCAGATATAGAGGAGGCGTTTTCTTCCTTTACAAACTCTGAACTTAACACAGGTCCCCTGTAAAGATAAAAGGAGAAAAACTCCTTGTTTCTGTGACTTTTACCTAACGTAGATGAAGTTGTAACTATCAACTTTATTCCAGGCTCAGTCGTGAGGCCCGGTTGCATGTTTACAAATGTAAAGATTCCTGCCATTAAAACTTTCAAAGAACTAACTTTCTTAGTCTTACAAGGAACAAGCAGGGAGAATGATGTAGGAAATTTTTGCACCTGGTAACATTTAATTTATGATGAAATCTGCATGTGTGTGTGTGTGTGTGTGTGTGTATGTATATGTGTGTGTGTGTGTGTGTGTGTGTATATATATATATACATATATATATATATATATCCTTTTCTTCCCAGCATAATATATCTTATTCCTTATTAGGAATAAGGAAACACTTTGGTTTTCATAATGTTTTCCAAGAATAGACAATAGGTCACACATGTAAAAAGGTGTTTTAAAAGTCTACTTTTTATAATGTAAAAACTTGCTGAATTGGAAGTTTATAAAACCCAAATTAAATTCTATTGGTCAAAGCCAATTACTTTGTATTACTATCTGGTTTCAAACTTACTTTCATTCTATACCCATGTAGAGACTGAGTCACAGTAAAAGGAAGAATGGCATTTGGAATAGGAGGTGGCTTGTTTTAGACAATATGCCTGCATTGATTAGGGCGACATTGGTGTGGTGATCAGATGAACATTAGAACATCTTGAAATGTCAGGTACTTGGGTAGATAAGGGAGTTTTGTGATGTCCAAAATATACAATCTCTCAGTCTTTGGTATAGATGATGGATGACTGCATATTATCTAATAACAGCACATTTTTTTATACGGGGTAATACCTGGAACTCTCCACTTTCATCACTCATATTGCCAAGGCTGAGTCATTTTCAGAATTCACCGTGGACTTCTAGTTGAAAATGTTGCATTGACCACCATGTTTTATTTTTCCTTTCTTAAACTCCACTGTAAAGATAAGAATGTAATTTTAAAAATAATCACGTTTGGAAAATGAAAAGAGTTCTGAGAGTCCACAATTGATTAAAGATATCAGTAGCTTTTTTGGATGCAGACGGCAACTGAGGAACGAAACTAATTTAGAAAGCAGAGTAATTCAGAACCCAGAACCTTCTGGGGACAGGCAGTCAAACCATTAGCCATGGAGTGAGCTCAGTCAGTACTCAGGGGATTCCAGTACCCCCGGAGGCTGGAGTCAAGTACTGTGCTAGAAAGAAAAAAATGGCTGAAATTCTGTTAATAGAGCATGTGTATCAAAGGAAATCTCCATCTTCTCTGTACATACAGGTGATCACCCTCTTTCAGGTGACAGGAGTTTAATTTCTTGAGCTAGCTCAAGGTAGTTCCTGGTTTCACCTTTTGTTCTGTCTTCTTTCCTTTCCAGGATGTCATATCTTTGGGAAGCAAGATTGTCAGTGATTTCTGTGATAAATAGAAAGTACTGCGTGGAAATTTATGTGGAATAGAAAATGGTGTTGGTAGAATAGGGTGTTAGTATCTAATCTGATTTTAAAATTTGAGAAGTTGTACTGTGCCTAATGGGCACACATTCTTTTTATTAAAAATTATTACTATTCTTTTAACAATTGATATATAGTATTTACTCAAATGGCTACTAAGTTGTTACGGATATAAATACATCGTGCATTGTTTGGTCTCAACTACTTAAAAAAAGGGGATTATTTGGTGTTTCTTTTGCCTAAGGGCACTGTGAATATAATCACGGAAATGCCAGTGGAGCTGTGAACTGAGAAAGTTAGAGAGCCTTTGGCCGAAACCAGTTAAAGCAATGCCATTTGTTTGTGTAAGATCCCACTCACCCCAGCTGCCTTGGAGTTGGGAGGTGCCATAGATTTCAGTGGTGGTCAATCAGGTGCAGGAGAAATTGTATTGAGTGACTTCCTAGAAGGTTATTTCTCTTCTTAATAAGAGCAGTCCACAGAGATGAAAGGGTTTTGCTGCCCTGGCCATCCCCTGCTTCCTGCCTTTGAAGGTCGTCCTGTTGCCTGGAGCTGAGGCAGCCATCATCGGTGGGATTTGACAATCGTAAGAATACAAAGAAAATACTGAGGACAACAGGGAACAACAGCTACCATCTACCTCCAAAATTCTTGTAAGATGAAAATAGAACCTTTGCTTGTTATGTCTGAAGTTCTCACCTGATATAATGAAAATGTAAACATGGATGGGTTTTCATTTAACTAAACCTATGAAATAGCAACTTTGTATAGGTGACTTGAGAGGCATTGAAAGATGGTGACGAGGCACAAAGTTATTATCTATCAGAGTCAAAACAAATAAACAATGCACAACATTATGTCACTTTTCGTGGAACTAAATGCCAGGGGAAAGATTGAGGGTGGTGTTGGTAGAATAGGGTGTTAGTATCTAATCTGATTTTAAAATTTGAGAAGTTGTACTGTGCCTAATGCGGACAGGGAAGGTTGGAGTAATAATATTGATTAACATTTATTTTGCATGTATCATGTTCCAGGCATTATGTACATTGTTTTATACATATCTGTTCACAGCAACTCTGTGAGGTAGGGAGTTTTTAATATCCCCATTTTACAGATGAAAAAAATGGACCAGAAATATGTCAAATGACTTTACGTAGGTCACACAGTTTATCAATAGAGGAGATAAATGCAGCAGGAGACTGCTGTTTTCAGCATAGACTTTTTAGTAAAATTTCACTTTTTCACTAAGTACCTTTATTAACGTAACACATATAAAAATAATTTCAAGGAGCATAACTATACTAAAGATTCATTCACTTCTGCTTTTTGAAGAAATTAAGTATCCCTGAATTAATATCCTTGGGTTGTTATGTGTAATATTACATTCTTAAAATTTAACAGCGAGAACGCCGGCTGTGAAGAGACTACAAAATGCTTTAAACTGATGTTTGTGATGTTAGGCAATGCTTTTGTAAGTGGACTTTGTGTTGGCCAGAAGTACTGGTGAACACTATTCAGAAATGTGAGGCATCTTGAAAAAAAATCATGGATCGGGGTTTGGCAAATCTCACATTTACACATGGCTTAGGTAATTGTTTCTATTTCATTGAGCACCACATGTTTAAATAGATTAAGTTAATTTTAAATTAAAGTAAAATCAGATAAAACTAGGAATAATGTAAAATAAATTAACTTCATTTTAACTTTCACCCCAAGAGATACCAGTGTTATTTCCTTTAAGATAATTACTCATAATTTTCTTCAAAAGTAATCAAGAATATATATACTCGTAAAGATAAACTTTTATTTCTTTCATAAAAGTCTAGGAACTTATATCTGAATGAGGCTTTAAGGATTGTTTAGTCTAACTTAGATTAGGTCTACAAACGTCTCTATAAACTCCCAGAAAATGAATAACCACTACCTGTGAAATGTATCCCATGACAAGGGAATCAAACCTCTTGAGGTCATCCGCAGGCAATCCAATTACTTGTTAGAGACTCTAACTTTTATTGGAATTACCTTTAAGACTTAATAATCTTGATTAATAAAGCTTGAAATAACACATATTTATTGAACTACTGTATAAAGATAATTATATGAAAGGCAGTATGGGCTTTTCTCAGTATCTTTCCTTTCCCATTAAAGTTTATCCAAATTAAACTGGCTACCAGGTACAGTTAGTCAGAAAAACTTCTCTCTTGGGAAGATGAGAAAGGGGTACCAAACACTCCATTTTTGTTGTTGCTATTTATGCAGGGAATAAAGTAAATAATTGAATTCTGCCTTTATGAGGATTTAAATCTTGATAATTTGTTTTATCTGTGGCAGTAAACTTTGTTTTCATCTATTTGAAAATTATGATCATTTGGTTATCCTCTGTATCCAACAGTATCTTCTAAATCAGCAATACTCCCCACTCATACTTTCTGTGTAGAATACTGCATAAATCATGGTATTTAAAAAATACAAAATATTTTTAAAGCGATAAAGCCATCATGTCATGACTTTCATTCTTGAATATGTTCTTTGATTTCACTATAACCAATATGATTATTAACATCTTACTAATTCAAGAAAAGGTAAATGAGGGGAGAAAAGGTGAATTTTAAAAGTTGTGTATGGTACCAAAACCATATATTTAGACTTTAAAAAATAGATATTCATACGTAAGAAAGAGATAACCTTTATTGATTTGGCATGGACATGAATTTTTAAAAATCATTAACTGATAGTTGTAATGAAAATTTAGGAGTAGAAGAAAAGACACATTCTATGTTCACACTTATTTTTCACATGGTAGCATCATTCTTGTTAAATGTAACTGATGGCATTTCACCACTGCAAACGATATACTTTTATTTTTTGTGTGGGGTTTTATTTACCAAGAATTGTTATTATTTGCCTCCAAAGGTAGTTCTTATTTGAGGACAGGGATTGAAAATGGATGAAGATAGGAAAAAGTCACTTTGTGAAAAACAGATTTAGTATGTTGAAATTTTCACTGGTTCACCTTTAAATTGCTTCATTTGACTGTGACCTATACAAGATGAAGTAAGCTTGCTTGATGTGAAGATTTAACTTTCGTGCATATGTAGGAACAATTTCAAAAAGGAGTCATCCTAAGTCTATTGAAGCAAAGCTATCCTAACGAGAGGTCATTTATGTCCTTTATTGTAGCTGCTCTGCCACGGCTTAGAGAGTATTAAGCATGGTCTTCACACTTATATGTTGACAAAGCTTTCTAAATGTGTGACTAACAAACTCAGTGAGTCATAAGCCATATTTTAGGACATTGGATTTTAATAATATAAAGAACATTTAAAATCTCAAAATATCTTCACTGTAAACTGATATTAAAAGTTCAAATACATGACATTTAGACATATGAGACAGTGCAAGGTGAACACACTCATCTAAGGTGACATCGCCGTAAATTACTATTTTAACACCCAGGATCGAGGTGAATGACTAGTTAGTGCCCTGCGTCAGTGTCTAAAGCCATCTACACATTATTCCTTGAGTTTAATTCAGGATTCAGAGTCTTAAAGTTGTTACGGATAAGAGGGTAGAGGCAGGTAGGAAGAGGAGGGAGGGAAGAAGGGAGACAATAAGAATCAAAAGGAAGGAAAAATTGGAAGAAAGAGGGAAGGAAAATAGGAAAGATGGATGATAGGAAGGAAGGAAAGAATGAAATCTTATTGGTCTAAGATGTATCAAGAAATTTTTATATATATATATCATAGGTGTAGTCAAAAGTATAAAAAACAAACACATTTTTTTTTTCCTGTAAAAGGAAGTAAACAAACAATCTTACTATGGGTCATTTCTCTATATCACATATTTAACAATGATGAAGCCATTACATGGTGACTTGACTCCTATGGTTTTTGAATATGTCCATTGTTTCCCTCTGCTTTAAAAGAAATGTTATACAGTTATTTACTTTGTATTTTACTGATCCAATAGAGCATGGTCATTATGCAACTCAATATGCAAAATAACATTAGAGTTCATTCTCTATCATCTTCCTCTCTTTGTCGCTGTCTTTTATTTACTGTCTTTCTAACAAAGGAAGGGAAAGAAGTAATATTTAGACACACTTGATAAAATGTCAGTAATTTTCTCTCATTTCATCTCCATAACAACAACGTGCCTTAGTATTTTATAGATGAAGAAATAATGGTTCTTATAAGAAGCTAATCAATGAGAATGGATATAGGATTAATACATGAAAGCGAATAGTTTTTTAATTTACCAGCAACAGTCAGAAGACACACATATGTATATGTGTATGCTTAAAGTATATTATTTACCACTAAAATTATAATGGACTTAGAATAAATCTAACAAAAGTTTTGCAAGTCTTGTGTATGGATGTTCCTAAAACTTTGCTGAAATACATTAACTAAACCTCTAATAAGTAGATTGGTATCCCATGCTCATAATGGAAACACATTTTCTGAGGACATCTCATCTCTCTAAGCTGATTTAGACTAGAGACTTCTCCAGTAAAAATCTACAAGAGTTTTCCATGAAACTTGACAAGGCAATTCTAAAGTATATATGGAAGTTCAGTGGTCTTAAAAAACAACGTATGTCTGAACAAGAAGATGGATAATGAGGGAAAACTCCTATTTAGAGTTAAGATTTTAAAAACTGTAGTAATATAACTTGCTACTGATGCACTATATATATAAATTGACCAGCATAATAACATAAAAATTCTGTGGATGGTGCCCATAAAGTGATGGATAAAAAAGTGAACTTACATTTTCTCAAAAAGGAAGCATGTATGTTCAATAAGTAAACATTTGAAGAAAAATTTAAATGCACTATAATCAGAAACATGCAGAATAGCCTATCATGTTGTGCTCATTCAACTGACAGAAAAGAGGAAAAATGCCCAGTGTTTGAGAGGATTTAGATCAGTGGAATTTATTACTCATTACTGACAGCAATTTAAATTGGCATGACCATACCGAAAACTAGTTTTACATTAGCTTATAAATCCAAACGCTTATTCACGCAGAAATTCCATCCCTAGTTATATATCTAGTAGATGTTTTACACCTTGCACCAGGAGACATATAGAAGATAATTCATAGCAGCAGTGTGTATAATTTAAAAAATCCAGAGATGACCTAATTAGTTTTTAACAAATTGTACCATAGCCACACAATTGGTAGTAATAAAAATGAATGAACTACATTATCCGAGGGCAACAGGACAGCCTAGATTATTCTTAGTAAAATCCCATTGAATGAAAAATAAAAAGCCAGATGAGATACAATATAACTCT
This sequence comes from Rousettus aegyptiacus, assembly GCF_014176215.1. Classification (NCBI taxonomy): domain Eukaryota; kingdom Metazoa; phylum Chordata; class Mammalia; order Chiroptera; family Pteropodidae; genus Rousettus; species Rousettus aegyptiacus. The sequence goes on from NW_023416289.1 coordinate 20,506,898, forward strand.
TTTTTAATATCTTCAAAAACAAGTAAAACTAGGGCTAGTTCATGGGTATTCCTTGTATTAATTATCTTATATTTATTATTATTTTTTTAAATTAACAAAGAGACTAAAAGTAAAAATGAAATTAAAGCGAGTCATATGTGAACTTGCGATAGAGCATTATGAACCAAGGATTATGATTAATCCCATTTTATGTAGCTGATAAAAAAAATTAGATATCAGAGAAGTTATTTAATTTGTGTAAAAAGTACTATAAAGGGAGCCACTGTAAATGGAGTCAGAGCTGCCATCCCAGAGGAACTGCCTTGCACATCTTGCTCCTCCAACCTTCGGAAACTAAAACTGGGCAAAATAACCTTTGGACTGGTCCTAGAGCAGTGTTGTATCCCAGGAAACCAAAGATAACCAGAAAGCTGATACTATGAGTACCAGACTGAAAAATTAAAGATTGTCTTTAGAAATAGCAGCACTATGCTGGCTTACTTGCACCTACTGATGATTCTTCCTTTGATTTATGTAATTGTTCCTCTTCCCTTTCTCATAAATACCCCATTGCCTTCCTTCCTAATCAGCACACTAGGAGAGTTTCTGCCTCAGTCAGTGCTTCCCAAATACTTATTGTTTTGAATCTCAAATAAATGCTCATTGCCTCACACTTTAGCCTTTTATTTTTAGGTTAACACTTATCTAATACCATACAAATACAATGGCACAGAGACTGAATTCAGTCCGTGGGATTTAAATCCAGTATCTTTCCACCATATCTGCTCGCCACAAACAACAGGGAAAGAGAAAAGAGGAGCTTTTTCAAGATAGCTCTGAACAGAAGTTCTAAAATTATAGAATGTATACATTTCTGGCAACTATTTAGCAGTATAGTTCTCTAAGACCCACAAGTCTAATTTTAACAGTTTGTCTAATATTTCCCTAGCCTCATTTGAAAATAATGAAATAAGAAAATAGATATAACAAATGCAGAGAACAGGACTGACATTTTTAATATTTCCAATAAAATGAAAGCAAATTTGGTAAGGCCTTCTCCTGCACACTTTGACTCAAACACCTTTTAAAGCATTTTCATAACATTTTACCTTATCAGAGCTGAAAAGAGCATTCGAAATCATCTGTTCAGATCTTCTTATTTTATAGATAAAGTTTCCAAGGTTACAGTGTTCATAGTTGACTGAACTCAAGGTCATGTCTCTTGGTGTCTAAATCCTATGGGCGGTTTCTAGCCCTGATCCAGTGACCTGAGGGATTTCTGTCATGCTGGACAGAATAATGCTTTTAGAAGCAATTTAAGAAAGAAAGTGAATGCCAAATGTTCTAGTGTATTCCTCACGTGGGAGGTAGCTCTACCACAAATTTATTATGCTTCTGCAAAGTGCAGTCTCAGTGGGATTTAGCAACTGCTCCCCGCTGAGCCAATCCCTCTGTTGCTTCAAGGTAAACCTTCTTAAAAATTTAGTGAGGACAGAGAAGTAAATCAGTGATCTCTTACAGTATAAAAGAATAAAATTGGCATGACAACACGGAAAATGTCCTTAGTTTTTCTTGGAAATGTTTTAAAATCCTTTATTGATGTACTTGAAAAGAGATGTCTTGTTTGAGGAAACTTAAATCTAACTTCAATCTCTTGTCAAAATATTTCTTAGTCCTATTAATAAAAAGTGAGCACTTTGAATGCTATCCAATCCAAGAAACAACTGTCTTTCAAATTTACATTTTAGGCTCACCTGAAAACAAAACAAACAAACAAACAGGTAAACAAACAAACAAACAAACAACAACAACCCTTCCCCCCCAAAAGTCATTTCCTCTACCTGGAAATCCTTTCTCTTGCCCAGAAAATGACTTAGACTCCTGTCTATCATTTTACCTCCTCCACTAGCCCATGTGTTATGCTTCTTTCCTTGAATTAGTTTGGGTCCGCCATATTTTTATCTTATCATAGTGCTCATTGGAATAGAACTTGCTTTAGAGTCACTTACATACATGTCCGCCATTGCACTGTGACTCTGTGGAGGTAGATACTGTCTCACTGAGCTCGGTCATTTGCCATTTTGGTCTGAACCCCATTCTTGCTTCTCAGTACTCTGTGGTAGGAGTCTGGGAACCTGTAGGCTACATTTCCCAGACTCCTATTGTTACTGAGCAAGGGCTCACTTGCCAGAGGCGCATGGTAGCCAATATTACGGCACCAGCTTTTGAGAAAAGAAAAACAGCTTTATTGGGAGGCCCACCAGTAAGGAGACAGGAGGCAAGGCTCACATGTGTGTCTCTGGTCCAGGATTGAGGGCGGGATTGCAAGGGGTAGCAGGTAAGGATTCATAAGTGTTACTCATGGGTGGTGTTTCACAAATACTACACACTTACAAACTTTGGTTCCAAATCTTGTTAGAAACAGGAAAGGACCATTTTAAGCTGGTTCTGTAGCTACATTATAATCTCTAGTTCCTGTCAGGTTCAGCTAATGAGGTAGAAAGAGGAAAGAAGCTAGTTAGTCACCCTTTTCTCGGACTTTCGGGTAAGGGCAGCAGGGGTGGTGCCAGGAGTGGCCGAGGCTGCAGCAGCAGTGGCAGCGCCCTGGAGGGCAGGCCGCACCCTGGACGTGTGCTCCGCTCCCTGGACGTGCGCTCCCGCAGCTCAGCTCCGGTGGGCCCCAGGGGCACAGTGCTCTGGGAAACGATGCTCACACTCTTTTGCTTCTCCAAGCCAGAAGTGGTAGTGCATTTCTGCACTTATGAATCTGTGGATTAACTTCCTTTCTGTTACCTCAGCCCTTTCAATACCTATGTATGAAAATTCTGTATGAAATGCCCTGTGTTTGAAATTCATAGAATGGTTCTTCTGTTTATTCATATCTGGAACTAGTGCAATGTTTAATGTAAAATATGAAGTAAAAAAGTAATTTGGATGAGAAAGGGTAATAATAACCTAATAGGATTCCGGACTTTTGCAGGGACACAAAACTCGTAATAGCAAAACAGTCATTAATAAATCATTTCTAAAATCAGGCACCTCTCAACTATCATTTCCGGTTAACATTAGCATAGATCCTACTCTCCGCGCCCCCCCGCCCCCCGTGTTAGGTCATTTGTAGGTTAGTTCATTGCTGAGTATAAGATGTCGTCAACATTATATATATCTATCAAGTTAAATGCAAATTTATTTTAAACTTCAAAAGATAATGATTTGAATATCAAAAGATTAAGAAAGGCCCTTGGAAAATTTGGTGAAGACCATAAATATTTTTGCAAAATTTTTTATTTGGGTTTATGTTGTTAAAGTCAGACAGGTGCAAACGCTGTCTTATCATGCTGTCACATAGTTTTGTTAGAAAAATAATGCAAAGACAAAGAAAAAGAAGACAACACGAGTTAGATTATTTAACGGCTAAAAATTCGTCCCATCCTAGCGTGTACTTTTCTTAGCAATGTGACACTAGCAATGTGACACTAGCAATGTGACACTAGCAATGTGACACTGCCTCTCCCCACAATAATGAAGTGGAATCTCTTTCTCCACCTCCTTCAATCTGAGCCAGACTTGTGACTCACTTCGATGAATAGGATGTGTTGGAAATGACGCAGTGTGACCTCCAGAGGTTAAGCTTCAGGAGACCTTGCAGTTTATGTCCTCATCCTCTTTGATCACTGCCCTGAAACCCTCATGTCAGGAAATCAATGTGGAGGGGAACAGAAGCATTCCACCCGACACCCAATCACCAAATACACAAAAACAGCCATTTTGAATTTTCTAGTCCAGCTGACCACCAGAAATAAATCATTATTGTCTTCAGTCACTATGTTTCTGTGGGGTTTGACTGAAACACAATACTTGCTTCAGTTTTGGATTACTTAAGTAACTAGCAAAGAGTTGTAATATTTTCATAATTGTTACTCTTTTAAAAAAATAATGCCCTTTCCCATGTAAAACAATAAACAACTGGCTACTTTACCAATCCAAAATATTTATGTAACCCATTTTATAATTTCTTTGGACAATAGTCCATGAGTGAATAAATCTTTGTCATTTATCATAAACCCTAATTTCTGAGAGAAAGTGAACAGGCAAGAGAAATGGGCAGGTTTTTATGAGTGATTGAGCTGTTTATCCTAATACAGATTCATATCTTCAAGGAAAAAGTGACTTATTTAATAAGCAGGCCAATGATTTTGATAATATATGATCCAATGAGATATTTTCAAGAGAATCCATGAGCTTCTTAAAATTTCCCTTTGTGTTTAAAAATTAGCAGGATCATTGGTTAAAGGTATGATTTCTTTTCAAGAATGTATAACTCCCTCCCTAAAGGAGGGAGATTCTGTGGCACTCAAATTTTCTTAAAAATGAGTCAAGTGAAGGGATGACACCTATAAAGCTACACATCTAAAATCTGATGTCATTGAAATATTGTTAGATATATAATTATATATAACTGTACCTATACAGATATCTATGTACATATGTCATATACAAAAGACAAATATAACACATATGCTATATACAACACACGTATCATAAACTATTTCACAAATTGAAAGGAACATGAAGTTAAGAAATAGCACATAGAAAAAACATAATCCTAACCTGCCAGTTGAATCTATAGACAACATCTTTATGCAAAAAAAAAAAAAAAAAAAAAAGGACTCTTTTTAATTCAACCAGGACAAGGGAGTATATGATTTCACAAGGACTTTGGTAATTTAAAAAGCCTCACATCATTTTGTGAAAATTTTTTTTTGGCAATAAAGAAAACATGAATATAATGGACTTCGGTAATAGAATTTTTTTAGTGCAAAAATTGATCTGGGGTAATATCATCTGAACATACAACAGATAATTATAGGAAACCAGAGGGGTCAAAACTGATGTTTTATCATACTGCTTTCTGGCAAATTTTATATCTAGTATATATTTTAAAATCTAAGGGTTAGTATATTGAACTTTTGGTTTGGGCTAGACACGTAGTGACACAAATACATTTAAATTATTAGTTTTTATTTTGGAAAGTTTTTAAAAAACACTTTCCTGGGTTTATTTTTTAAGCCACTTTATTGAGGTATAATTGACGTACATGAAGCTATATATATTTAATGTGTACGACTTAATAAATTTTTCTGGGTTTATTTTTATATTAATGATGGGACCCATTTATTAAACCCTCATTGTATTACAGGAACTGGAAACTTTGCGTTAATTATTCTCATACAATAATTACAAGGTGTAAATATCAAAGGTTAGAGAGATTTGGTGACTGGCTCGAGTGGGTGTAAGTGCAAATCAAAACTCTTGCTGTTGGACTCATTCCCTTCACCATTGCATTCAACTGGACTGCAACACTCTCTAAATTTTAACTAAAATCAATACTATTCTATTTTTTAGGTCATTTTTAAAAGTGGTTTTGCTTTTTTCCCTATTATTTCCTCACATCCGAGTTACTTTATTTAAAATTTTTATTTTCAATTAGAGTCAACATTCGGTAGTATTTTATATTAATTTCAGTGTACAGCATATTGGTTAGACATAGTTTACAAAGTGATCCCTCTGATTATTAGTCTAGTACTCATTTGGCATGGTACATGGTTATTACAATTTTATCAACTGTATTTCCTCTGCTGTACTTAACATTCCCGTGACTACATTGTAACTACCAATTTGTATTTAATTCCTTCACCTTCTCTACCCAGCCCTGCAATGAACAATGCCCATGCCATCTGTTTGTTCTCTGTATCTATGTGTCTGTTTCTGTTTTGTTTGTTCGTTTATTTTGTTCTTTAGATTCTAAATGTAAGTAAAATCATACGGTATATTTGTCTTTCTCTGTCTGACTTATTTCAATTGGTATAACACCCTTTAGGTCCGTCCAGGTTATTGCAACTGGTAAGATTTTATTTTATTTTATTTTTTATGGCTGAGTAATCCATTGTGTATGTGTACCACTTCTTTATTGAATTATCTATCAATGAACAGTTATGCTGCTTCCATATCTTGGTTATTATAAATAGTGCTGCAGTGAATATAGGGGTGCACATATCTTTTCAAATTAGTGTTTTGGTTTTCTTTGGATAAATTACCCAGAAGTGCAATTGCTGGGTTATAAAGTAGTTCCAGTTTTAATTTTTTGAGGCAACCTCCACAATGTTTTCCATAGCGGTTATACTAAATTGCAATCCCATCGACAGTGCACAAGGGTTCCCTTTTTTCCACATCCTCACCAACACTTGTTGTTTGTCAATTTATTGATGATAGCCATTCTGACAGGTGTGGGGTGGTATCTCATTGTGGTTTTAATTTGCCTTTCTTTGATGATTAGTGACAGTGAACATCTTTTCCTATGTCTATTGGCAATCTGTGTGACCTTTGGAGAAATGCCTATTCAGGTCCTCGGACCATTTTTCAATTAGATTTTTTTTTTTTTTTTTTTTTGGTGTTGAGTTGTATGAGTTCTTTATACATTTTAGATATTAACCCTTTATCACATATATCATAGGCAAATATATTCTCCCATTCGGTAGGTTGTCTTTTTATTTTGTTGATGGTTTTTCTGTGTAAAAACTTTTTAGTTTGATGTCATCCCATTTGTTTATTTTATTCTTTTGTTTCCCTTGCCCAAGAAGATATATTAGAAAAAATGTTACTAAGAGCAATGTAAGAGAGTTTACTGTTTATGTTTTCTTTGAGAAGTTGTATGGTTTCTAGTCTTATATTTAAGTCTTTAAACCATTTTGAGTTTATTCTTGTATATTGTATGAGAAGGTGGTTCAGTTTCATTTTTTTTGCATGTGTTGTCCAATTTTCCAACACCATTTATCAAAGAGATGGTCTTTACCCCATTGTATATCCTTGCCTCCTTTGTCATAGATTAATAAGCATATAGGCATGGATTTATTTCTAGGATCTCTATTCTGTCTCCTTGATCTGTGTGTTGTTTTTATGCCAGGACCATGCTACTTTGATTACTATAGACTTATAGTATAGTTTGGTATCAGGTAGCATGACACCTCCAACTTTGTTAGTCTCTTTTAAGATTGCCATGGCTATATGGGGTCTTTTATGGTTACATATAAATTTTAGGATTATTTTTTCTAGTTCTGTGAAACATGCCATTGGTATTTTGATAGAAATTGCGCTGAAGCTGCAGATTGCATCTGGTAGTATGGATATTTTAATGATGTTAATTCTTCCTATCTATAGGCATGATATATGCTTCCATTTATTTGTATCTTCTTCAGTTTCTTTTTTCAGTAACATAGTTTTATGAGTATAGGTCTTTTACCTCTTGGTTAAATTTATTCCTAGGTATTTTATAGTATTTTGATACAATTATAAATGTAATTGTTTTCTTCTCTTTCTGTTCATTATCGGTATATAAAAATGCACTGAATCCTGAATATCGATTTTGTATCCTGCTACTTTATTGAATTTATTTATCAGTTCTAACAGTTTTTTGGTGGAATTTTTAGGGTTCTTTGTATATAGTATCACATGTCATCTGCAAATAATGACAGTTTTACTTCCTCCTTTCCAATGTGGATGTCTTATATGTCTTTTTCTAGTCTGATTATTGTGGCTAGGACTTCCAATACTATGTCAAATAAACGTGGTGAAAGTGGACATCCTGTCTCCTTCATGATCTTAAGGAAATGCTTTCAGGTTTTCTCCATTGAGTATGGTGTTAGTTGTGGGTTTATCATATATGGTCTTTATTATGTTGAGGTATGTTCCCTCTATTTTTACTTTGTTGAGAGTGTTTATTATAAATGGATGCTGGATTTTGTCAGATGCTTTTTCTGCATCTATTGATGTGATCATGTAATTTTTATCTTTCAGTTTGTTAATGTGGTGTATCACATTTTTTTGCGAATATTGAACCAAACTTGCATCCCAGGAATAAGTCCCACTTGATCATGGTGTATGATATTTTTAATATATTGCTGAATTTGATTTACTAATATTTTGTTGAGGATTTTTGCATCTATGTTCATCAGGGATATTGAGCTATGATTTTCTTTTTTTTTTTTTGTAACATCTTCGTCTGGTTGAGGAATCAGGGTAATGGTGGCCTTGTAAAATGAGCTTGGGAGCCTTCCATACTTTTGAATTTTTGGGGATAATTCATCTGGGAAGCCATCTGCTCCAGGACTTCTACTTCTGGGGAGATTTTAATTAGTGATTCAATTTCATTAGTAGTAATGGGTCAGTTCAGATTTTCTGTTTTTTTTTTCTTGACAGTCTTAGAAGATAGTATGTTTCTAGAAATTTATCTATTTCAGATTTTCAAATTTGTTGAAATATAATTACTCATAGTATTTTCTTATAATCTTTTGTATTTCTGTAATAGCAGTTGACACTTCTCTTTCATTCTTGATTTTATTTACTTGGGTCTTCTCTCTTCATAAAGAGTCTGGCTAAAGGTTTATCAACTTAGTTTATCTTTTCAAAGAACCAGCTATTTTTTTTTTATTATTGTTTTAGACTCTATTTTATTTATTTCTGTGCTGATCTTTGCTATTTCCTTTCTTTTACACACTTTGGGTTTGTTTACTGTTCTTTTCCTGCTTCCTTTAAGTGTAAGTTTAAATTGTTTATTTAAAATTGTTTTTGTTTCTTGAGGTAGATCTGTATTGCTATGAATTTCCCTCTTAGGACTGCTTTCGCCGTGTTCAATAAATTTTTGAGTCTTTGTGTTTTCACTTTCATTGGTCTCAAGGTATCTTTTGAATTCTTTCTGATATCACAGTTAAACTATTCATTGTTTAGTAGCATGTTATTAGATTCCATGTATTTGTGTTTTTCAGTTTTTTCCCTTGATTGCTGGTTTCATATCGGTGATTGAAGAAGACACTTGATCTGATTTCAATCTTAAATTTACTGAGACTTGCTTTGTGGCCTAACATGTAGTCTATCTTGGAAAATGTTCCACGTGCACTTGAGAAGAATGTAAATTCTGCTGTTTTGGGGTGTCAATGGAGTTTTAAAGTCCTGCGCTATGACTGTATTATTGATCTCTCCCTTTATGTCAGTCAATATTTGTTTTATATATTTAGGTGCTGTTATGTTGGGTGCATAAATATTTATTAGAGTTATGTCCTCTTGTTGGATTGACCCCTTAATCATTGTGTTATGTCTTTTTTTGTTTCTTTTTCTCTTTGTTTTAAAGTCTATTTTGTCGGATATAAATATTGCTACCCTAGCTTTTTAAAATTTCCATTTGCATGAATTATCTTTCTCCATCCCTTTACTTTCACTCTATGTGTGTCATTTGATCTGAAGTGAGTCTCTTGTAGACAGCATATGTATGGGTCTTGTTTTCTCATCTATTCAGCTACCCTATGTTTTTGATTGGCACATTTAATCCATTTACATTTAAAGGGATTATTGAGAGGTACATAGTTCTTGCCACTTTATTACTCATATTTACGTATGCCCCCCACCCCCGTCCCCCTTCTTCTCCTTAAAGAAATTTCTTTAACATTCCTTGTAATGCAGGCTTGGTGGTGATGAATTCCTTTAGCTTTTTCCTGTCTGGGAAGCTGTTTATCTCACCTTCAATTTTAATTGATTTCCTTGCTGGGCAGAGTAGTCTTGGTTTTAGGTCCTTGCTTTTCATCACTTTGACTATTTCCTGCCAATCCCTTTTGGCCTGCAAAGTTTCTGATGAGAATCAGCTGACAGTCCTAGGGTGGTTCTCTTGTAGGTAACTAACAACTTTTCTCTTGCTGCTTTTAAGATTTTTTTCTTTGTTTTTATCCTTTGTCATTTTAATTATAATGTGTCTTGGTGTGAGCCCCTCTGGGTCCATCTTGTTTGGGACTCTCCACACTTCCTGGACTTAGATGTCTATTTTTCCTGCACCAAGTTATGAAAGATTTGTCATTATTTCTTCAAATAGGTTCTCAGCCTTCCAAATAGGTTGCTCTCTCTTCTCCTTCTAATACCCCTATGATGCAGTTGATGTTGTCACAGAGGTTCCTTAAACTATCCTCATTTTTTTAGTTATTTTTTTGTTTTTGTTTTTGATTAGGTATTTTCTGCTACCTTGTCTTTCAAATTACTAATTCGATCTTCTGCTTCATCTAGGCTACTGTTGATTCATTCTAGTGAATCAGTTAGTGTATTCTTCATTTCTGATTTTTTGTGTGTGTAGTTTCTTTTTTTATACTTACTGTCTCATTGTTAACATTTTCTCTAAAATTATTTCTTCTTTTCCTAAGTCAATCGAGGATCCTAATGACCAATGTTTGAACTCTTATCTGGTATGTTGCTTGCTTCCATTTCATTTAGTTCTTTTTATGGAGTTTTCTCTTGTTCTTTTATTTGGGACACATTTCTTTGTTTTCTCATTTTGGCTGCCTCTCTTTGTTGTTTCTATGCATTAGGTAGATTTGCTATGTCTCCCAGTCTTGGCTGGGTGGTCTTATGTAGTTGGTGCCATGTGTGGCCAAGTGGTGTGGTCTCTCTGATCACCTGCATGGGGTGCTTCAGGAGTGTCCTTTGTGTGTGTTGTGTGTGCCCTTCTGTTGTAGTTAAGCCTTGATTGCTATTGGCATGTTAGTGTGTGAGACTGACTCTCAGGCTGATTGGCTGTGAGAACTGTGGGTGCTCACAGGGTACGAGTTGCTGTGGGAGCTAATCCTACAGAGTGGGATTTGCCCCAGCAGGCTTGTGTGCCTTTTGAGACCACACTTTGGGTGTGCTGCCTGCGAGGCTAATCGGGTGGTGCCCTGTTGTGTTCTGACTCTAGTCTCTGGGTGTTTTGATTCCGGGGCCCCTTGAAGGGGCTCCCATGCAGGCTAAGGTCAGCCACTGCTTATGGCTAGCCCAAGTCTACCTGGTAGGAGCACAAAGCAATCTGTGGTTAGTAGCTATCTGCGCTGGACCTGGAGGCATGTGGGAGAGACCACATGGTGAACCAAGTCTGGCTGCCACCAGCACCAGGCATGGGGGAGCTTAGCAAAAGCTCCAAGGTACCCCAAGGCCTGAGGCTGCCTGCTGGCTGCCTTATGTGAGTTGGGTGATGTGCTGTACCAGCAAGTTATCAGGGTGGGGCAATCGTCATTCCCCAAGTTAGTGCTGGTTCAGATTTGGTGACAGTGCTGAGACTGTTCCATTTGCAAAAGTCTCAGATCACACAGAGGATAGATGCCCCCAACACTTTTTCAAGAAATACTGAAGCTTGAGCTAGGGCTGGTTTCCCGCCACCTAAATTGTCTCTAGAGATATGTGAGCTGAGGCCTGTTGATTGCTACTAAAAGAGCCTCTTGCCAAGAGGGTTGTGTGGGGGTTAGTTGCCCAGCCACGAATATTCCTCTGGCAGTTTACAAGTTGGATAGGGCTGGGTCCTAGAGAGGAACTGTGGTGGAGTGAGGGGATTTTACTAGGTCAGTGCAGATTCAGATTTGGCCAGGTCAGGGGAGGGTTCTTCACAGGCAAGACGGCCCCACCTGTAGGCTACACTGGAGGAAAGCTCAACACGGCCATAATGGTGGCTGTCCTTTCACCCCTTACCCTGAAGCTATATCACTGAGTCTTTCTCTGTATGTCTCTGGTACCTCTCATGCTGCTGTCCCTTTGCCAGAGCCCACGTGAGTGCCTGCTAGTGAATGAGTCTATGCAAAGGCCCTTCAAGGACACAGTCTATGTTTCCAGTAGCCTTCCGTCTCACCTGGACAGTCAGAATCCTCACTGATTTTTATAGCCAGATTTTGTAGGGACTCCTTTTCCTGGCACTGGAACCCTGGACTGGGGACTCCCAGTGTAGTGCTGGGGCCCCTCACTCCTCAGGAGAACCTTCACAGCCAAAATATCCCTTCCGATGCTCAATTGCTCAATTGCCACGTGTGGGGTTGGGACCAGCCCATTTCGCATTTCTTTATCTGCCCCCCCCCCCCCCGCCCTACCACGAGTCTTGATATGGCCTCTTCTTTATATCCTTAGTTATAGGAGTTATTTTCAGCTAATCTTCAGATGGTTCTCCAGGTCGATTGTTCAATAATTTAGTTGTAATTTTAATGTGGTTATGGGAGGGGGCAAGCATAGCATTTACTTACCTTGCCATCCTGACCAGAACTCACCAAGCTACTTTACTTTAAAATGTGAATCAGGGTATGCGCACAAATTTGTATTAGAGGACTATTTACTGTATATTTTACTTATGCTGCATATAATCTTTCATCTTGGTAGGCATATTCAACATACAACACCAAAATATTTTCCATGTGCAGTCTACAAAGTTATTTGAAGGAGCTAAGTTTACTTTTTATCCATAAAGGGCATAGCAACTTTTTTCTCTTGAGACTACAATGTGAAATTTTAATGCACATTATTTTAGTAATATTGGAAGGAAAATTGCTTTTAAAAGCTTTTTTTTTTTTTTTGAAAAATTAGGTACTGAAATATTGGCATATTATTAAAATTTTACCCAGCCTTTACAAACATCTAGAGCAGCACTGTCCAGTATAACTTTCTGCTTTGATGGATGTGTTCTATATCTGCACAGTCCAACATGGCAGCTACAAGCCTCATGTACTATTGAGCACTTGATATGTGGGTAGTGTGAGCAACTGACTCTAATATTAATATGGTGAGTGGCTATGATACTAACAGCAGGTAAGAGTGCAATGACTTCACATATCCATCCACTTCATAGGGCTGACCTCCCACTACTGTCCAGACAGTGCACAGAAAGTGAGCTAGTCTCTTTATGAAAGCAAGCGAACCCTGTAACTGCACTCTTCCTTTTTCCTGCTACTGTAAAAATGGCACCATTACCATGTTTGCAAAAGCCTAACAACCAGTTCTACTCATAGAAAATTAACCCCAGCTATCCTCACTGTCCTAGAACTGTAGTTTTCTACCTGAGAGTTGGACAATTGCTCCCTTAAGGCCCTTTAATGCACATGAGCCGCCAGGCATGAAACTTGCTGTGTGTTGTAGATCTGAAGATGTAGGTGGTGAGTAGATTTGATTTTCCTGGACCTGCCTAAGGCCAAAATTGTTTCTGCTTCATTATTCTGAGAAATGGAAACTTTCCATGAGGCATTCTAGAGTTCTAAAACATAAATGCTGGTAGATATAAAAAATTTTAAAGTCCTTATCTACAGAATTCTTTGTTTTCTACAGTAGCTGTGTTCCCTTATGCTTAAATCAGTTCCCTATAAAGATATCACAAATCTAAGCATGACATTTCCTAATGCTGTGCATTCCTACTAGGATAAGCTTTGTCTATCAGAAAAGTAAAACTTTGAATGCTGTAGTCACTGAGACAAAACTGTACAGGAGGCAGATCCATCTTTGCCCTCTAATTATCTCTTTTTTCCTCCTCCACCGTCCCCCACCACACTCTATTCTGTTTTTTTTTTAAAATTTATTTTCTGTTCAACCTTCTTGAATCTAGTGATCTTTTCCTTTTCCTAAATTATAGTCAGTTCCTAGTAAAAGGGCAGAAATTCAGATGAAGGTGATTAAAGAAAGAAAATCTTACCTTTTTAGTGTACTTGAATTTTAAGCATAGTATTATATCTGTTTCAGGAATTGAGTGTTTTATCTTATGCTAAGTATATTTAAAACAATTTGATGGAATCAAGGATTTACTTTTCAGCTCCTGAAATCTCACCTTAATTTTGTATACTAGGTCCCAGGTGGCAAAGGATAATAATCTCTGAAAGTTAAGAAACAAAGTGAGCTTTAAGACTGCTTCAGCTTATTACCTATAGAATATTTCCAGGCCATGATGCAGGAAGGAGAAGTCCATACAGAGTCTGGTGAATTCCCTGAGTTGAAGAGAAGCAGTTATGAGTTTGGGATGATTCACAGAGAGTACCAAGAAGAAAGAGTTGCACAGTGAGAGAACCTCAGACATTTATGGAGGATTCCTCTTGAGTATTCAACAAAGTACTGATCAGTGTATCTATGTGAAGAAATTATCTGAGACCTGAAACAAACTCTCAAATATATGAGAAAGAAAAGGTTTTGGCACTCTCAAAAGGTGTTAAATAATGCCTATGTCTACCAGCCAGTCAAGAAAAATTTATAATTCACAGTGCATAGTAGAGAATACTCAGGAAGGTCTTGCCTCAGGAGTGGAGCACAATTAGCCTTAGCCTAAAGAATTCTCAAGGTCCACTTAAAACTCATAAAAGCAAGACATGAATGGGTCAAATTATTTCTAAGTAACCTAACTGTATCCTAGAATAAAGATTTATAGGAATACAAAAATATCTAGTAAGCAATAAGTTAAAATTCATGCAATGTCTGGCATGCAATCAAAGATTACTAACCAGGCAAAGAAGCAGGGAACACAACCTATAATGGGGAAAATAATCAATAATAATGTATTATTATTATAATCTAACATGTTAGAAGAAAACATATAAGAACATTAAAACAATATAAATGTATTCTATATACTCAAAGTTTAAATATTATCACAGAAGAAATAAAATAGATGTGAATTGATGTTCTTGAGCTGAAAGTTACCATGCCTGACATGAAGAATACTCTGGATGTAACAGCATATTAAATATGGCAACAGGAGATTAGTGAACTTGAAGACATAGAAATATAAACTATTCAAAATAAAATACATAGAAATTATAGATAAAAAGAGCATGTGTGAATTGCAGGAAAACTTGTAATGGCCTAATATACATGAAGTAGAGTCCCTGAAGAAAGTGTGGAGTAAAAAATTTTGAAGAAATAATGGCTGAAGTTGGCAAATTTGATGAAAACTATAAAATGTAAATCCAATGCACTCAGATTCATGGATTAGAAGACAAATATAGTTAAGAATTAGTTCTTTCCATGTTGTTCTATAGGTGCAACACAATCCCAAATAAGTTTCAGACATTCTGTTTTGTAGATATTGGCAAATTGATTCTAAAATTTATTCAGAAAGACTGAAGATCTAGAATAGCCAACACAATACTAAATAAGAACAAAGTAAAAAAAAAAGAAACTGACACTATCCAATTTCAATATTTACTATAAAGCTGTAGTAATCCAGACAGCATGCTATTGGTGGAAGAATAGCTATAGAATAATAGAACAGAAGAGTGCACCCAGAAATAGGCCCACAAATATATAGGGAGGAAATATATATAGAACATATATCTGATTAATGAATTGTTTCCAAAATGAACAAAACTCTTGAACTTAATAGTAAGAGAATAAAATACCCAATTGAAAAATGGGCAAAAGATCTGAACAGACATCTCACGAAAGAAAATATACAGATTACAAATAAGCATATGAAAAGGTGATCAAGATTATTTGTCAGAAGAAAATTACAAATTAAAACAATAATGAAATACAACTAGTTATTAGAATGTCTCAAATTCAGAAAACTGACAAGAAAATTGACGGCAAGAATGCAGAGCAACAGAGCTCTCATTAATTGCTTATGGGAATGCAAAATGGCACAGCCACTTTGGAAGACAATTTTGCAATTGCTGATGAAGTTAAGTATAATATTACCATATGGTACAGCAATAACACTTTTAGATATTTAGCCAAATGAGCTGAAAACTTGTGTCAACTCAACATACTGCTTGCAAATGTTTATAGTAGCTTTATTAATAATTGCCCTGAACTGGAAGCAATCAAGGAGTCTTTCAATGGTGAATGGATAAACAAAAAGTGGCATACCCATGCAATGGAGTATTATTTAGCAATGAAAAGAAAAAAGCAAGTGAATCATGAAAACCATAGGATGAGTCATAAATGCATTTTGCCAAGTGAAAGAAGCCAGATTGAAAAGGCTACATAGTGTATGATTCCAATTATATGATTTTTGAAAAGGGAAAACTATAAGGGTAGCGAAAAGATCAGGGGTTACCAGGGGGTTGGGGGAAGAGTATAACACAGTTAAATAGATGAAACATAGGAGACTTTTTTTTTTTAAGAGCAAGAAACCACTTTGTATCATACTATAATTATGGATACATAACTCTATGCATTTGTCCGGAGGCACAGAACCCAGAGAAACTTATAGCACAAAGAGTTAATTTTAATGTATGCAAATTAGAAAAAGCATTTAGGAGGGCAGGATTCCTGGATGGAATGCAGAATGGACAAAATAATTACCTGTATTAGAAATGCATGAAACAACCTCGTTTGAGCAGATGGATGAAAAAGGTTCTGAACTAATTAACATTGGAAATGAATGCTGTAAGACTAAAGGAATAGTACCTAAGCGCTATACTTTAGCTGATAAAGGTGTTTCTCATGGGAGTACAGGTTAAAAATTGTGATACCACTCTAAAGCCATATTGAAATTAAGTAAATGATGGTAGATCATGGGAGTTTAATTTCTCACTGTTAGAGTAGCAGTTTACAGATAAAAAAGAAAAGATAGTTGGAATAATCCATGTGGTAACAGATTAGATTTGGAGCCTTCAGTATGAAGTCATATTTAGCTTATATAGACACAAATGGATACACAGAGAAATATTTGTAGATATCCAGATACACACAGATTAATATACACATAGAAATATGTATAGATATCTGGATCCACACAGATTACTATATACATGTATATTTCTTTGCTGTTTTAGCTAACAGGACCTAGAAGTAAGGATGTCCAGTAGCAACAAGCTAGGTCTTGGTTTGTAATACCCTTCTCCAGCAAAAGGAACCAGGGCTCCTTAATAGCTGATTCTGAGACTGGGGTAGGAAATGTAAAAGATGAGCTTAGAGAATTTTGTGGTGCCAGAAAGAAAGGGTTAAGCATGTGCATGCGCGTGCGCACGCGTGCGCACACACACACACACACACACACACACACACACACACACTAAAGCCAATATATCAAAAGGACACAGAATCCGACTGAAAAGGCAACTAATGGAACTTTTTCTTCTAAAGTTGAAACAATTTGACTAATAAAATAGAGTAATATTGAATTATAAGTCAACATAAAACATAAATATCCAAGTGATCGAGGTCAACATTATCAATGATAAGTCATGTTAATGGTATGTACTCTTAATATGGTGTGATGGAAATGGCATCTTACCTCTAGTCTTCATCTCAAAACCTCTAATCCCAAAAACAGCAGGCAAATTTCAGCAGAGAGACATTGTACAAAATAGCTGACCAGTATGCCTCAAAACAGAATTGTCAAAAGTAAGGAAACTCTGAGAAACTGTCACAGTATTCTAAGGAGGTATGAATACTAAATGTGATGTGGTATCTGAATAGGATCCTGGGACATACAAAAAATACATTAGGTAAAAACCAAGGATGTGACTATGATAGGGCCTTTAGTGAATGATAATATACCAATACTGGTTCATTAATTGTAACAACTGTACCAAACTAATGTGTTAATAATAGGGAAAACTGGGTGTTGGAGATAAATGGGAACTTTCTTTATTTGTAATTTTTCTATAAATCTAAAAATATTTTAAAATTAAGATTTATTTTTATTAAAATATTTAATAAGTGAAACATTTAAAGTATTTAGAATAAAAAATTTATTTAAAAATGAAGTATTTCAAGTCATTAAAGATACCACACTCACTGTATAAAATATTTTAATCAGAATAGCTAAAATCCTTAATACTTTATACTAAAAACTAAATCACATTTTACTTTAAATATTGTTGAATTACACAAACAATGTCTAGATGCATATGTAAAATATATGTATACAGATATACATTTATATACATATATATGTATAATTCCTTTACATAGGAAAAAATTCCAAAGTTTCTTTAACAATATTAAAGAAAAAAAATGAAGTACAAATGCCACAAAAGAAATGTGCATATTTTTTACTACTGTTATTTTTCTGAAGAGAGCATCCAGTGTTGTCCATATTTTTTATCTTCATTTACCAATTAAATTTTTATTATAGAAGGGTTGTGCCAGGTGAGATGTTAATAGAAAAGTGCATTGCTAGAGCTTTGGGTATTTTCACAGTTGCAAAATTCAGTACTTTGGTTTATCAAAGTCATCACTTGCACTATTTGCAACATACTGATTAAAAGAGAAAACAAAATAGTAGCACTTAGGGCTTTAAAAAATTGCTTATGAAAAGCGCATTTATGTTAGAGAATGTCAAGTCTCTTAACTGAAAATGTATTACAAAATAAAAGTAAATACCATTAATAAAATATTAACTTCATCATGTTTCAATCCTGACAATGTTAATAATAAATATTTTTGTATGTTTACTGGTTATAGCATAGAAAACATTGTTTATATTCAATATAAATATATTTGGGAAGGGACTTTCGGTAAAAACATTATTGCCTCATCAATAGGTGTTCTGAGACCGATTTCAATGTGGGTGTGGGTGTGGGTGTGGGTATTCCCCACACTAACAAGCAGTTCTCAGATACCATCAAGGTTGCCTGAGAATTTAAGTCCGTTCTAAGGCTATCTATCAAGAGACAGCATCACTTCCTGTAGGCGAAGGGCTCAGTTCTACAAGACTGTCTTCCCCCACTGCGTATACCAGTGGCATGTCCAGTTGTTAGTGCTTCTGACTGGCTATAAATCAGAGGTTCCCATGACCCCTTTTTGAGTTTGATTAATTTGCTAGAGCAGCTCACAGAACTCAGAGAAACATTTTAGTTACCAGCTCACTGATTTATTATAAAAGGATATAACCCAGTAACAACCAGATGGAAGAGATGCATAGGGCAAGGTATAGGGAAAAGGCTCAAAGCTTCTGTGCCCTCTCCAGGGGTACCACTCCTCCCAAATCTCCACATGTTCACCAACCTGGGAGCTCTCCCAACCCCGTCCTTTTGGGTCTTCATGGAGGCTTCATTACACGGTCATGATTAATTAAGTCATCGACCATTTGCAGTTGAACTCAGTCTCCAGCTTATTATCCTCCCCAGAGGTGGGGTGGGAGGGAGATTGGTGAGGGGAGTCAAGGGGTAGGAAGGACCAAAAGTTACAACACTAATCACGTGGTTGGGTCTCCTGACAACAAGCCCACATTCTGAGGTTACCTAAGGGCTTTCCAGAAATCACCTTGTTAACAAAAAAGAGGCACCCTGATCATTCTTATCACAGGAAATTCCAAGGGTTTTAGTGAGCCAGGAACCATGGAGGAAGACCAAATATATATTTCTCATATATACATTTCTGAATGACCAAATATATATTTCTTATAAGTCACAAAGTCACACCTCAAAATATATTTCAGTTTTAAAAAGAACTAATTTCGAGTAGTGACCATCAGTCAAAATGCAGAATAAGGAGCCCGAATCCTCCTTCCCCAGGGAGACTGAACAAAATTACACAGAGCAATTACCTTTGTAAGAAATCCAGAAACCAGATCAAAGGTTCAGGTATCAGATAAAACAATTGTTACATGAATAAAGAAAACAAAGAGTCACATTTTCATCTCTTTCAAGTCTTTTGATGTGAGTTTGTTCTACTATAGCCCTATGGTCCTTTTCCAGTCTAAATGTACAGATCCGGAGCTTCCAGGTACCACTGTGGTACCACAAGTCATACCAAGAGGCAATTAAAAGCCTTATTTTACAAATTCTAACGTTTCGGTTTGATTTATGATGCTTTCTCAGACACAGTCTGGCCCATAACATGCATATGCCAAACCCTAAGCACCAGCAGTTGTTTTCATCTTAATCAGTGGAAAGTATAACCACAAATGTGTGCACAGGGAGAAGTGATTCGTGGCATCTGCATCAGCAGTACAGTAATGTGCAAGATTAGGTCTCTACACTTTTCTGATTTTCCCCATTTAGACTCCTTTTTCTGACATTAAGCACCACTTTGGTGGGGGTGGAGAAAAGCACAAGTCAGTAGATCTTAATGACCAACCCTTTTCTGCCACTAATGGGCCATGTGCCTCTGGCAAGTCATAATTCCTCTGCTCCTCGGATTTCTCAGCTGTGTAAAGTGAGCTGTAGTAACAATGATTGCAAGTAACAATACCGATTTTGTAGCTCGAGGGGCTTTCACTTTATAAGCATTATTTCAGCCATGAAGTTGATACTCTGCTTATCCTTGGTGCACAGATGAGGAAACTTAGAATCAAGGATGGCAAGCAGCTTACCCTAGAGCATGCAGCTGGTCGATAGTAGAAATGGAGCAGATGTTGAACCCGGGCTGCCAGATTCCAAAATTGCCTGCCGAAACCACTATTCTGTACAGTCAGAATGCAGAGATCTAAGGCGAGTAAGTAATTCAGGTCCTCATTTGGGGGTTGTCACACATTATATCACAGTGGCTTTTAGTCATTATTCTTTTTAAAAAAAAAAATAAAGGAAATCAAACACCAGAGTAACTCAGTCACTTAATCAGAACCACAGTGGAAACTGAATTTATACCTAGGCTTCTCTGTTTACAATGTCCAAGCTCTTTTCACTGCTTTACTTTATCCCTGCAGTTCTCTGCCCTCTGTGGCCATCAGGCAGGGACAGGAGTTACAGGGGGACAGGGACAGTGGCCTGAGGTCTTTTGTTCATTGCCAGCATCCAGCTCATTCTATTTCCACAGCTTGTTGATAGAAAAAAAATCCATTGTTAATGGCTGCTATGATAATTTACACTTTGTCCTGAAGAGGTTATTATTGGCGTAAAAGGTTCAATTTTCATTATTGATATGGGTACTGATCCTTTAAAATTTTTTTCTCTCATTTGTTTTATGAGAACAATTAAGTACAGAGTTTTAATAGGAGGACAAGTTTTCTCTTCCAGAGAGCCTGAGACCCTGTTCTTCAGTATGGAGTCATTAAAAGTGATGTTTTTAGAGCTTTGCAGACCGAATGCAAAACCCAGCTCTCTCTCCTACACACTGTGGAACTTTAGACATACTGCTTAACTTCACCAAGGTGCAGTCTCTTAGTTAAATAGACACTTCAAGGAATGCCATAATAATTTAATTAGATAACAAATGGCACGTAGTATGTGTTCAATAAAATAGAATCTCTTTCAATAATTAGTTAACAGAGATCATCAATTTATATCTACTTTTGCTTAACATATTACATTTGAAAATAACCAAATTAGACATGTATGACTAGTAAAACAGAGTAAACACTCAAGCAATGACCTGTCTTTCCACTGCCGTTTTGTTCTCTAGGGCCTCAGGTTTTTGCTGCTACTGACAGGGGTCCAGAAAAAGGTGTTCTGTGATCGGAGGGGCATTAAGTCCCAGTGTGACAGCCGTGAAATTGGAGTCAGAAAAACAAAGTCCTGTCCTCAGTATTTTATTTACTAACTCTCTGTCCTCTTCAAATTATTTAAATTCTGTTCTTTTTGTTTTGTTTTGTTTTTCATCTGCAAAATCAGAAAAGCAAAACTATCTCTTCTGTTGTGTTTCCTATGGGTTATGTAGGAGGATGCTGTTGTCATTTCCCTCCTTGTTTCGTTCGTTCCCTAGGAAGGCTGCTGCTCTCTGTACGTTCTCATTTGTGATCACCGAGAGGTGCTCGAGAACTTTAGTATTTCTGCTCTTATAAGATCTAGTACATTTTCAGTTAAATATCCTGACATTTATTTTAGAAAGGTTATTTACCCCCTATGATGATTTATCACTCATCGTCGTGTAATATTAACTCTGTTATTGAAATATCTTAGTATTCTAGTCAAGAAATAGCAGTATCCATGGATCAGCCATTCGAAGAGTAATTTTTCTGTAGTTGTTGATGTTCTGAATTCAACTTTTCTCCTGTAGATCATTGCAATTACATCTGTATATTGTTTAGGCTTGGTGTGTGTGTGTGTGTGTGTGTGTGTGTGTGTGTGTGTGTGTGTGAGATGTGAAGTTCCCTTTCTTTCATATCCCATCATTTTTCATTTTGGGCCTTTTGGGAATTGTTAAAGAATTTGTAGAATGCAACTGTGTATTCACAGCATGATGCATTCATCAAAATAATTCTATCCACAGCATTTAATTTGTGGATTTGTATTCCTGCTGCACTAAAATAAGAAATGTTAATTTATTGCAGACTATTAACAGATGATTTAAAATATCTGCCAAACAGGAATGTCTGTTTCCATGTGAGGAATTTTCATAATAAAATCTTGGCACCGTAGCTAAAGAGGATAGTTTTTTAATACAAACTGAATGAAATAACAGAAAGTATTTTCCTTGAGGACAGTTTTAGCTACAACCTGCCAATGCTGTTTAGTTATTTCTGTCTTATTTTATGCTTTTGTTTTGAAACATAGTGAAATTTTACCTGGATGCACTCCCGGATACTCAGGAATTAGCTCCTTAAGTTGACTGGCTCTGCCAAAGACAATACCTCCAGAATATCGGGAGGCTCTGCCGCCTCTCCCCGTCCCCTACCCACATCTCTAGAGGGGAAAAAAGGGTTAAGGATTATTGAATAATACAGGAGAAGGGAGGGAGCCCCTAGCAGGCCCAGGAGCAGCAGGCCGCGCCTCCAGGTCCAGCTTTCATCAGCAGCGCAGCACGGTGGAGCTCCGAGCGCTGCTGTGAATTTGGAGGAGGGATGCTGCTGTCAATTTCTAAGACCGCTGCTGCGAGGAGTGGGCGTGGCCTCAGCGGTGTGGATGCTTGTTAGGAAAGATGCTGGGTGCTTTTTAGTGAGGAGTCAGGGCTGTGGTGTGTGCGTGTGCGCGCGAGAGAGAGACAGAGGGAGAGAGAGGGAAAGAAAGAGGGAGAGGGAGGGAAAAAGGGAGGGAGAGAGAGGTGGGGAAGGATAGGAGGAGGGAGGGAGGGAGGGAGAGAGAGACTGAGAGACCTAGAGGCGCTGAAGACAGAGCTGGGAGAGGGACTGAGAACAGGACTAGAGCACTGGGAAAGCCTCTCAGGATCTTTTCTCGGAGCCTAATAAATACGAACATGGGGTCTGTCACTGGCGCTGTCCTCAAGATTCTACTACTGTTATCTACTCAAAACTGGAACAGAGTCATAGCTGGGAATTCCTGTAAGTATACAGCAAATGATTTAAACTTGTAGGGGAGGCTCTCCGCAAAACTTTAATTCTCTTGTTTTTATGATTATTATTTACAACTGAAATTACTGCAAAGCATATTGCTATAAATGAAGCATCTCTTAAAAATTTTGTAAATATGACTGGATTTACACCTGTTTTTCCTCGTAGTCTGGTCAAAATATGCAAAGTGTCATTTTTCTTTTTGTCTATGAGCAGAATCTTATCTTTTCATCTTTGAATATTCATTGAGAAAGCTCAAGTTCTAGTGAAAACATTAAATTAGCATCTTAACCAGGGAATAGCCTACGAATGTCTTCATTTCTTTCTCTTTTTTTTAGGATTACTGAATTTTATTGGAATTATGTCTAACAAGAAAACAACTGGCAGACTTTACATTATGCTGCATTAGCTTAGGTTTCTGAAGTTTGCTATTTGGCAGACTGAGAGCTGGCTTCATCTTTAAAATGATGCCAGGCTCATAACTGAAATGTACTGCAGAATTCAGGAGCAGAATTGGTGGAGGTGAACCTCAATATTAAGACTTGTGCCCTCACTGCAAAAAGAATGAGACTGAAGCACTCCTGAAAAGGGGGGGAGGGCTCGATTTCCACATTTTGCTTAAATAAAAAACATCCGGGTGATTTTCAGAAAGTATTATTTTTCAGTGGTTGAATTTCGAACTTTATAAATTTGTAATAGAATATTCTGATACTGAGTTAATTGATTCAGGGAAGATTTATAAAGGTCTTATTTTTAATTTAAGTATCCTCCAAAATAATTTGGCAAAACTCCCTTTATCCACTTTTTATTAGAGATAGAAAAAGTTTTAAAAGTTATATTTAGCTTAAAATGTCTAATGGGAAAATTTTTTCCTCTTTGATGAATGATAAACAAGCTCTGCAAGTACAACTTTTTATCTCTTTTACAGATTTTAAAGGAAAAGCTCATTTGCTTTTCAAGAAAGGGCTGTGAGGCCTGTTCAGGAATTTATGTTGCTGCTGTGTAATCGGGTTTAGGTCGGGGGGTTATGAGAAAGCCAGTAGTAGTAAGGTGTTTGCTGTGGCACATCCCTTGAGTGCACTGAATACCCCGATGTGGGAAGACCATTATTAATGACCTTACTGGTACAAGTCACATGCCCGTTTACACGGCCTGGCTACTGTGATTTTGCATTTCTGTTCAGTATTAGATCATCGAGTGGGCTGGTATAGCTATAATTCTGAAAGGAAAGAACTTTCCTCAGATGCTGCACTGTGTCTCAGATTCAGTTTTCATTTGGGTGTATAAGAATCCCACGAGTCAATAAAATGTGTATATTTTCACCTAGTCAGAATCTTGGAATGCTGTAATGGTAGCGTTTGACAAACATTGCAGCACACAAACAATAACACAGACACATACACAAAGTTTTGTAGAAAGGGCATAAATAATTCATCCTCCAACTACTGAAGTTCAACAAAAAAGGAAAGCACTAGAGGTCACTCTTACAATGTAAAGCACATCACTTGAAGTGTCCTTACCTTAAGAAAAGCAGAGGTTGAGTCTGGCCTAGATGTAGTCATGTCTTTCCAGTACTGTCCCTATTTGGGTTTATGGTATATTGATGTGGTTGATTGGGCCACTAGTTTACATCGGTTCGTTTTCTTGAAGTCAAATGAAAGGCAGATCGACATTAAATAGGCTTCTTTTGAAATATATCTTCTTAGCAAAAGAAAGATGAATTTCTGAGATCTTAGAGGGGCAGATATTTTGGGGACTTAGTTCTAGCTGAGCCTCTGACTCTTAAAATTTCAATCCTGAATCTGTATTCTTTCAGCCTTGGTTTGTTCAGGAAGTGGTTTAATGCTCTTTGAAAGATTTGATAGATGTAAGGAATATACAATTTTAATTTATTAGGAATATTTAAATATTAAAGTTGTAGTTCTTGGTTACCATATGTTAAGGGCTGACTTCTTAAAGTGTCAAAAATACAGTTAAATGACTTTAGAGAATTAAAGTCGCATTTAGTAATTTCTTGTTAATGTGACTTTGGCAGTATGATTTGTAGCAGTATATATAAAAGAAAATAATTATTTCTCTATTTTATTTTATTTTTCAATATTTAGTAAGTTTCTCCCCCCTTTATGGAAGTAAGACAATTCTACTTATTACCAAGCTATTTCATATGTTTTATCCTTTTTGGAAGAACAAGTATGTATGTTTACCAGCAAGATTGGGATTCAGTGTATGGATAAGTAACCATTAACCAGCTTAAGCATTTTTTAAAGTGTTATACAGTAACTTCAATAATTATTCTGGACAAGACTTTATATTGAAACATGAATCAATCTTAAATACCAGTATCGAAGTCAGGGAGAACTGAATATAAATAAAGAAAATTAAAGGTCAGTCTTTCAGGTGAATAACAAAGACCTTCTCCCTTTATTTACAGCTGATTCACCAGGAGCAAATCTGTTATCCACTGAGTCAGCCCAAGGCTGCCAGTGAGAAAGCATTCATGGGACAGGACTCTGTAAACCAGGAACAGCTCAGGGATTAGGGGCACTTTAATGTGAATGTTAGTTGATCTAATTAATCAACAGGGAAACTTTACATTAGAAGGATTCTGTGCGAACACATACATGTTTATGTATAGGTACATGTTCATGGGTATATATGTATATAAATATGTATAAACCCTGAGACCCATGTGCTCACACATTGTTGATGTCTCTGCTTACTCCTTATCTGTCTTAAGATAAAATATGTTGAATGGACCACTTTCTTTGCCTACTAGTGCCCTACTTGACATTTCAACAGCAGTGAAACAGTCCCAGGTCTTTCTTCTTTGTTCTGATGTAGTTGAGCTTTTTATTAGATTGAGGAGTCCCTTCATGAAAGTTTAGAGACAGATTCCCACAGAAGGGCTAGATCTTTGAAAGTTGTACAGGCTGTTGTTGGTATCTTCACCTGCTATTGCTAAGAAACATACATGGAGAAGGGAGTTGTCTATTGTTTAATCGCTCTTAGGAACCTACAACATCTTTCTGATCATTAAGACATTATTGGGGATGGTGTTGACTCACCACAACAGAAGGAGCAGGTATAAGTAGTAAGGCAAGTAAGAGTTTTGCTGTCATTTTAATTCTTGAAGATCATGTGATGAAGTCTCCCTGGCTGCCTCAGGTGTATGAGGCTTTCTCCGAGAATATTTAAAGCTCACCAGGTAGCTTATGAATGACTTAATTAGAATTTAACTTCTCTCTGTGTTCTTTTTTTTCTCTAATTGAAATAAAGGCTACATCTGATATCTACCCCAAAAGAAGCACTAAAGAATATGTTAAAATCAACAATAAGTAGAAGTGATTACTTGAGTAGAGGATCATGCTGTGGACTCTGGGACGCAACCTGAAAGCAACTGGATAGATTCTCAAATTATTAAAACTCAACCTTGTAATTTTTTCTAGAAGTTTATTCTTTTCCTCCTCCTCAAAATTCCTTTCTATAGTTAAAAACAAAAACAAACCCTAGAATACAACAGTAAAGTACTGATAAACTATAATTACATGAAGCAATATATAAATAGTTGTCCTTTAGATATTAAGGCGGGCATACACATTCGCCTACTTTTCTAACGGCAAAACTGATTTTCATCATTTTGGTGCATTTTGTCACTCCTGATTACATGCATCCCAAATCATTTTGATAGGAGCATCCTTCAGTATGGAATAACACAGGTGATAGCTAACATAGGGATCAAACACATGACTTTCATGTGATATCTAGTGCTTCCTCTAAGTAATAAATCTTTTAATGTCTTCTGTAATTAATTGTGGAAGTTGTATTATTTGGAAACAATTTCTTTATACAAACCAATCTCTATATGAAGTTTGAATTCATCTCATCAGTGAAAACAATTAATAGAATTGTATAATATTAGCTATAAGATAATGTAATATTTAGCTCAGTGGTTGGTAAAATATGGCCTATGGGCCAAATCTGGCCCATGGCCTGTTTTGTGTAGCCCGTGAGCTAAGAATCATTTTTACATTCTTAAATGTTTGAAAAAAATTAAAAGAAAAATTCTTTGTGGCACAAAAGATGATGTGAAATTCAATTTCAGTTGTCCATTTTTTCTCATTAGTAGACCTGAATGGAAAGAATTCATATTCAGTTATTAGTATTATATTTTTAATTTTATCAATAAAATTTTCTTAAAATTGATTTCCCTCTTATAATGACCTACATAACATTCTTTACTATCTAGCCCTTTATAGAAAAAGTTCATCAACACTTGATTTAAATAATATGTAATATAATGTAATGATGAGACAAGGATAGTGAATAAATAAAACTGCTATGATAAAACTTAGTCTTAATAATTTAGCACACAAATACATACTTGTAGGGTTGTGGTACTGAATTTAACCACTGCTCTTGCCAGAAATTATAACAGAAGAAGCCTTCGAGTCAATATCTTCTTCATATGTTTCCTCTTTAAGACTTTATTGTTCAGAAATTTTATTTCAGTGACTCTAAATTATAACTATTTATAAAGTTTCAGCAGTTTTGGTTGCCAAAGGAGCACTTTCTAGCTCAAGTGTTCCCACTAATATTAAGAAGTTCAATAAAGTATATAAGTAATCGTGCCTTAGATATTTTGACTAAGAATTCTGTTGTTTTCTACATCCATGAGTGTAGAATATTCCACTCCATACTAATCAGAAACTTGCATTTGGAATCACTGATTGTGTGAGGGAAATTTTCTTATTGAAACAGTGCTCTTATCCCTATGACTTGAACAGTAGTAGCTTCCTAAAAATTCTGAAATTGGCAAACTTTCTAGAGCACTAAATTGAAAATTAGATTTCCATTTAAGCAATGTCCACAGAGAATTCATAATAATTAAGCAGGTGCCTCTCACCTACTCATGCCAAGACAATTAATTTTTAAGTAAATATCTTGTCCATTTGAAATTGTATTTACTTTCATCTCCAAGAACTGATGATTGGCTTCATTTATTTACATTACACTGTTTACTATAGTGATTTTTTTAAATAAAAATTTAAGTTTAAAGGAATATGATATTTTAAAAATTCTTTTCATTGCAATTCTACTATAACATTTTTATAAAATGTCAATGGCCATATGTTAAAATAATTTAATATTCATAATACTATTTATAATGATTCATTTCCAGTAAAGATTTCTGTCTTATAAAAAGACCAACTTCCAAATCAAAGACAATCTAGGACAGTCTCATAGAGTTCTGGGTGTCAACAAGAATTGTGATGGGGTTCAAGACTATTCACTGAATAAATGCTAAGAGATAGTGACACATTACACAATTCTAAATTTCTTTACAATAGAATATCAGTATTGATTTACAAATGCCTATTTTTCACATTTTGATATAATATTTAGAATTTAAATCCTTTTTATTGTAAATCAATATTGGAGCCTTAATATTGTCCGCTAATGCATGATTGTCCTTTAGTTTGCTAATTATTCAGGTTATCAAAGAAGTCCTTCACTAACCTATTAAAAAATCTTTTTCTTTCCTACTTAGTGATTAAAAGTTTAGAGAATGGGCTAGCCCTTGAAAACAGTAGGAAGAATAATAAAGATTTATCCAACTTGTTATATAGACCTCAGATACTCATATTCACATTGGTAGGTGAATATTTCTGGTGAAATCTTAAATAATGTAGACTTTGATCTAATTTTTTCAGTGGCCCAGTGTTTCAATTATATATATATATAATTTTTATTGCTTCAAAAATTTGACCTCAATGGTTTGTTTGGTATTTACGTAGAATCATTATAGTTTTTCAAGTTAACTAGTATGACAGGGAAGAGTGGTGCCATTATAGAATATACGCTTAAAATAGATGTTTCATGAATTAACTGTATTCATAAGGTGAAATGATCTATCTTTTTGTTGGTGGTAGTAGAGTGAATTCTTATGAGATATATGGATAATTGCCTTAATGGGTATTTCAGCTAGAAACTTTTAGAAATACTGTCTAACAAACTCATCTTTAAAAATAGTCTTGAATTGTAGCATCAGTGCTAAGGTCAGTTGATTTCGGTCACATTAAAAAGAAAAATCTCAGAAAGAGAAATGCCCCAAACTAAATGCAGACAAAATTTATGGCACTTTAGCAGACCTCACAACTCTCACTGAAACTCTTCCTTAAAGGAAGAATGAACTCATCAAAAAGCCTCAATTAACTGAGTATACTTAAATGAAATAATTTACTTTGATGATTAATATTGTAATTTGAAGGCTTTGAGGTTTTTAAAAAAAGGTTTAAAATTTCTTGAGAAATAATAGTTTACTCATAACTCTAAGTTACAATAAATTGCATTTCTAAATAATAAAGATGTCCCTGATCATTGGGTTATTTTAGTTACTTTTCTGGGGAAACTTCGATGTCTAAGATTTCACCATTAAAATTTCTTCAGTGATCTCTAAGGCTGTAATTGTCTTGCTTTGTGCTTCAATTATGTATGTATGTATGTGTGTGTGTGTGTATATTTTTTTATTTGATTTCTGGAATTATTGCTCTTTGTTTATAATCTAGGAATTTAGTTCCCCCCATTGCTCCTCCATCTCCTCCCCCTCAACGAGCCTGGTGACTGTGTTGGTAAAGTCAAATCTGATATGCTACTGCACAAGTAAAGAGAGATATATTTTTGTTTCCCAGCTGACTTTTGGAGGATAAAGTTTTTTCCAAAATGTCTTTTGCCGAGGTAGTCACTACAGTATTATGTAATGGAAAAGAATGTACATGCAAAATTCGCTACAAATTACCATTATTGTTTCAGTTCTCTTGAGGAAAATTGATATTTGGAAGAGGAAGAGTATGTGTATTTTTTTTTTTTCCTCCCAGTGAGTTTTCATCATGGTTCACAGAAAAGTGGTATTCTGGTAATAAAACTGGAGAAATAACATAACAGGAGGTAAAATGAGCCTGTTTATGTTACAGTTAATGAGTCATTCCAATGTAATAATTGGAAAAGTGAGTGAAGCCTGAAAACATTTGACATTTTAAGTAGTTTAAAATTAGTAACTATAAAAATTTTTAATGCCATAAGTATTTAATAGAACAGTGATGAAATTTACTTCTAAGTTTTTTTAAATCACAAAGGAAAAAAATGGTATGATATGTATCAGTTGGCCTAAAGCTCTAATTACTTTTTTTTTTCATTAAGTACCTCTCATTACTTAGCAGTGCTCTAGAATAAGATAATATGTGTTTCTAAATTATAAAAGACATATTTGTTTCTGTAACCATTTTTTTTCCACTGGCAATTATGGTACTTATAAGTGAGGTCATAGTTTGATACTAGTTTAGAAATAGCATGTAAATATGTATATAAATTCACCTGCCTCCTTAAATTACATTTGTGGTATAGTTTTTAGACAAACTATAACTTGTAATTTTATTACTTGACTTACTTGGAAGTTATAGCCTATATAGAGAGAGTTCCTTTTCCTTAGTTTTCTAAGTTATTAATATGTGTTTATCTTTTAAAATATGCTGATCAGATGATAACCAAGCAAAAGGAAAGAACTAAATTGAAAATGGTCTGTAAGGGAAATGAGTTGCCAAGACGAAATTGTCATCGTGCGCATTCGCATGCTTGTGCGATTGCGCTTGCGCAAAAACACACGCATGAGCATGCATATGTTGAAAGATATTGTGGATGGGAATTGGGGAACGGCCCTTATTGGTAGAATGGAAAACATTGCCCCTAGGTGGCACATTTTTAATTAAGTACTGTTGCAATATAGAATAACAGTCTTCTTTGCTACCAAGCCAGAATAGTCTTCGGTATGGTTTTAAAATAGTGTATGGGATTAAAAAAAAAAAAAAAAGAGGCCTTTTGGGATCCAATTTAAATTTATTCCCAACAGAGGAACAGTGTTATCCTTTTTGATCTCAAAGTTCTTTATTTTCTATTGTATAACATGAAGACCTCGGGGTCCCCAAAACTTAACTCAATTTGTCAGTCGCAGGGTACTAGTCTTTATGAAAATGGCAATGAAAGCAGAAAATGGAAGGAGAGATTTTAGTTTCAAAACACCACTGGATAAACTGAAGCATAATTTAACTCTCGAAGACAATGCAATAAAGTGATACTGGTACCAAGAGAAGGGCATTATAAACAAAGTTTAACATTTTTCACATCATTCACTTTTATCTCTCAATTTTGGCTGACTTTAAACAAAAAGAATCTATCTCCAAGGCAGAAAGCTGCATGGATGCTTAGTGATCCTCATAATTAAGGATTTATAATACATATTTACATTTGCCATGTTTTAGATGTTTAGGACTTAATTAAAAGAACATTGCTAAAATAAAAGCAATTCTATCTAAAGTGGTGGTGAGGGAATTCTGTGCAAGGTTATAAAGCTGCTCAATTAGGCTCTTTTGTTCCATTGTGTGTATGATTTCTATGTTTATTTGAACTGTTGTACTTTAACATAGAGCCCATTATAATCCTGTTAAGAAAACTTCTTCTACCTGTAAAACGTCATAACATAACCTCAAGTACCATAAAACCTTCCCTAAAACAGAAGAGAGAGATAATTCGGGAAAAGAACTAGGATACATTTAAGAAAGGAAAGAGCAAACATTGAAGATTACATTTCAATTTCTTAAACTCATAGCACCTTATAGGACCTAATGATAAATGAAACCTGATAAAATAAAATATTTCTTAGGCAAATATCTATTAGAGAAACGAGAAAAGTAGGCTACTAAAAATATGGTGTAGAATTTTAGGTACTAAGAATAAAATTATGAACACAGTAATTTGCCATGCTTGATGTATTTACTGGTGTGGCCTTGTAAATGACCATATTCATTCCTTGAAAGCCTTGCTATGCGCTTGCCTATGAGATGAATTCTTTCTAATCTTTCTCTTTTTAATTGCAACATGAAATAGATTAGCATGAAAAGAATGTATGTAGTATCATTAATCACTGAACCATTCTCTAGAGAAGATGCCGGCAGTTCTCTGTTTTTCTGAGTTAGCAAAACTCAGCCTTCCACGATCATTTTCCTCTTTCACTTTCCTGGATGTGAGGATGATCTGGCTGTGGCATCTGTCATTTTAGTGATTGCCAGGGTTGATTTGGCTGATACAACTGGTAAGGCAGCTGTCCCCTTCCTCCCTCACTACTTCTTGTGACTCCTGTTCCTTCCCTTCCATATGATACACTATTCTAAAATACTACACATAATATTGTATTTTTAGGTAAGTTTTCCATAATGCATTAATATATTCAATACATTTTAAGGTTTTTGTGAAAAATGAAAGCAGGTCTCCCCTTGCAGATATTTCATTGTTAGTCGTTTCTAACATTAAGTTCAGACTTATTAGCACAGTGAACAAAATACCTTCCTGCTCTGCATTTGCTAATCTTTCCACCTCTGTCTGTCCTAACTGCTTTGTCTCCCTCACAATCTTGTCCCCATCATGTCCTCTAGCCTCTTTCACCTGGCCTTTACATCTGCTGTTTCCTTTGCCTGAATTGCCCTTAATCACTTATTTCTAAATCATCCTGGAAAACTTCTACACAGAGCAAGCCTCACCTCCTTTCTCCATGGAGTCTCACTTGATGAAACCATCTCAACTCTCAGATTTTCTTAGCAGAAATTCCATAGCACCTGCCCTTATAGAGTAAAAACTTGTTTTTTAAAAAATGCCTCTCTTATAAAATCCTAAAATCTTTGAAAAGCAAAGGTAGTATTTTAATCATTTCTGTATCTGCACCCCCTAGCACAATGCCTGGAGTAAAGAGGATGTTCAGTAAACATGGAAAGGATATACTGATAGATGGATGGCTTTTTTTTTTTTTAAGTTGCAATACTCCAAAAAGGTGAACAGAATTAGGTTAGATAAGTTGGAATATTGTCTGTTTTTTTTTAAATGATGAACAAGTCATTTTTTATTTAGAAGGCCATTAATATTTGCTTTTTAAAAAAACCTTTATTTGACTTTGTATTTATCTTACTGCATTTCATTTAGTTAGGTTGAGTACTTCATTACAGCCTGTCATAATCCATTAAGATGCATGTTACCATGGCCAACCTACTCTTATTGTTTCTTGCTTTCTCTTCTCCTTCTCATTCCCTTTTTAAATTTATAGTTAATGTAATTTGATAGGCTACTGTATCAAGTCTTTTTTCAATGGAGGATTCTCAATGGACAATTGAAAAATACAAGAGTGTTAAGTTAGAAGAGCATTGTCCCCCTTCCAGGTCCTCCTTGTGACTCTGCATCCCCCCCCCCCCCCGTAGCACCTCCCACATCATTTCCTTCAGTCGGAAAGTCGTACTGCAAAGTTTTCTCCACATTCTAGAAAGGAGTTTTCAACTCCTTCATCTATCTTAGAATTCAATTTCTTTATGTTTGCCTTTATTTTACATTTTCTTTTTTGAAGACCTTGCTCCTTTACAGAGGGTAGAAGAAAAATAAAATTAGCTTTCCATTTTTTCTCTTTGTCATTAACTTAATAAAGAGTGTACTTGCAGCTTCCTTGCTTTTTTTTTTTTTTTGCTTACAAATATAAACAAAACTTTTTTCATTGCCTTTAGCAATTTTTACAAGCAGTGATGAGTTCTGAACTTTTATTTTCCTCTCTTAATTGCACACATGTTTTTTAAATTATTTTTTTGTAAAACATCACTTAAAAAAATTTTTTTCCTGGCTTTATTGAAATATAATAGGCAATTAGTTGCTCATATTTACATTGTATAATTCAATGACTTTTTTTCAATTATAGTTGGCATATAATAATATACCAGTTTCAGTTGTATAACCTAGTGACCAGAGATGCCCATAACTTGCAAAGTGGTCATCTCACTAAATCTATTACCCTTTTTCCTCTTACTTATTTATTACAACATTATTAACCATCTTCCCCATGCTACACTCTGCATTTCTATGTCTATTCTGCAGCTATCCATCTGTACCTCTTAATCCTTTGCCATTTTTTTCCCACCTCCAACCACCCTCTCATCTGGTAGCCCTCAAAATATTCTCTGTATCTATGAGTTTAGTATTACTTTTGTTGTTGTTGTTTATTTGTTCTTTAGATTCCACATGTGTGTTAAATCATGTGATATTTGTCTTCTTCTGTCCTTCCCATTTCACTCAGCACAATACCCTCTAGGTCCATCAAGGCAATATCTTTCTCCATCCCCTTTCTATTAGTCTGTGTGTGTCTCTTAAGCTGAAGTGAGTATTTTGTAGGCAGTGTATGTTGGGGTCTTGTTTTCTTATCCTATTCAGCCACCCTAACCTTTGGTTGGCACACTTATGTTTTTTCCATTTCAAGTACTTGTTGATAGGAATGTAGTAACTTACTACTTTTTTTTTTAGATTCCTCTCACGTTTCTATTTCCTCATTATATACATTTGTGATTATATAGCTTGTAGCTTTCCACACATGTTGACATACATTTTCATTATAAATGACAAATGTTCCTTTTGCACTGGGCTCTGTGAGTCTAAGGTGGTGAAATGTGCCTCTCAGGCCTGTGAGGTAGATTTGTTAGTACTATTTTACAAACTAGGAAATTGAAAGTTAGGAGGTACTCCCAAAGCTCCTGAGTAAGGAAGACTGGAGCTGAGATGTGGATGGAGCTTCAGTGAGGCCAAATCCATTGCTCTTTGAAATGCAATACACTCACCTTCTCTATAAGCCTTTGAAATCACCAACCCTGAGAATCAGTGTTCCCTCTCTGGTATGATGAACTCTAGAGTAATGTGCTTGCTTTCCTCCAAGAATCCTGTCACCTGTATTTTATCAACAAGCTCTTCCTTACTTAAAGTGTCAAGTGTCACTCACCATGTGTAACTGAATGTACCCTGATCCCCCTCAATCCTTGGTACCCAGAGACTTACCTACTCAGTCTAAATTCCTTCTTGTGTCACCAATTCCGAGAACAGACACTAAGGGGGCAGAAACAGCTCGAATCAGAAAGAAAAACCAACATTTTTCTGCGAGGCTGCAACACTGCCTGCCCAAAGCCCTCCACCAGTTTTGCTTCTTCCCTCCATAGAGCCCTTCTCCTTCTCCATGCTCAGGATTACCCGTCCTTTGGGTGCCGTATTAGTCTGTTAGGGCTGCCATAACAAAATGTCACAGTCTAGGTGGCTTAACCAGCAGAAATGTAGTTTCTCAAAGTTCCAGAGACTCGAAGTTAAAGATCAAGGTGCCCGCAGGGGTGGTTTCTGGGGAAGCCTCTCTTCCCGGCTTGCAGATGGCCACCTTCTTGCCGTGTCCTCACATGTGATTATTCCTCTGTGTGTGATTATCAGAGGGAGATCTGTGATGTCTCTTCTTTTTCTTATGAGGATACCAGTCCTATCCCAATTAGGGCCTCACCCTTATGATTTCGTGTACCTTTAATTATCTTCTTAAAGTCCCTATCTCCAGACATAGTCATATTAGGGGTTAAGGTTTCAATATGTGAATTTGGGGGGTGGGGGACACAATTCAGTCTATAACAAGTGCTCTCCCAATTATAATTGCCCGAATAAAGTAACTTTTCTCTTGGCGTTGGAAGAATTTTTGAAAATTCAACAGCAGATATATCGCTTTTACTGATTAAAACTTTTCAAGTGAGCGAGGTTGTCTTTTCGTAGAATCCCTCTGCAATAGCATCACTGGGATCCCATGTGGGGTTCTCATCCATTAGCTCTCACTGCCTGGTTGTCACGGGTTGTGATCACTGCTATTTCCTTTCTCTTTATTTCCTTTTATCTGCACTTGATGCTCTCTTGCTGCCTCTACCTGAGAGTTTCCAATAACTCTTCAAGGTGTGCATCTTAATGGCGCACGCGCACACACACACACACACACACACACACACGCTTCCCATGATTTCCCAACTGTTTTATATCTTTGAAGCAATCCATGTCCTTTGTGTACATTATTCTGTTCTAAATTCCCCTTCCGATGGGTCTTAGAGATACACAGGATGATAATTTGCTGCCCTTTATTAAAAATCGCCTCTTTATTTATCACCTACATTCCCACAACTTTTATCACAAATATTATTTTATCCCCTTCCAAATTAGTTTTTCCTTTATGTTACTGAGCTCCAGTTGTACCGTAATTTGCTCTGTGTATGTCTCATGTCCCCTTCCCCAAAGTTGATTTTGCAGTTCTTTTTCTCTGGCATTTTTCCATTTCTAATCTGTAAATCTAAGCACACCAATTCTCCCTTTTCTTCCTGTGATACCTTATATATCTAGCCTAAAACAAACAAACAAAGCATAAATAAAATGAGCTATCATCATTTTAATGACTTCTTTAAATTCAATTTAAAATTTGTCTAATTTTGAATTTGTAGGATGCCCTCCTCATATCAGAAATTGGGACAGATGTTTGCCATACATTATTTCACTCAATCTTAACACAGCATCTGTTCACACCCAATCATTTCCGTGTGCATGTTTTCCCATCTTCTCCATTGCATTTCTCTTGTGGCTAAATAGTCTTTGTATTTATCTTTTTAAATGTTTCATAGTAACCTATCAAATGGATGTGCTCTCATTTAAATATTCCTCTATTTTGAACCAATTGGGTGTTCATTGATATATTTTTAAATTCTCTTAGTCTACCATTATCTGCTTCCAGTTGTATATGGCTATCTTAAGATTCTTTAATTCTTTTAAGATTAGAGTATTTTATACCATGTACAAATGTCAGTGTCATGAAGTGTTCAATGTCTTTGTCCCACTTTGGCAGAAATATAAATTCTTCTGGAAGGAGAAATTTCAAGCTATAACTGGTTTTTACCCTTCCCTCACTCAAGAATTTATAACACTTAAAGATGGTCTGTGTCTCTTCTAGCAGTATCATTTGTTCAAACATGAATCAGAGGTGGTGGGTAGAGATTGCCACATTTGACAGATCTTAGAAGTGCATCTGTCACCCTCCAGGAAACCTGCTCACTCATCAATTGGTCTTGTCAGTTATACGGATAGTCGTCTTGTCTCTACAACCCTTAGCAGAAGCATCAATCATCTCTACATGCGTTCCTCTCAGGAGCTCAATTCCTGTGGCTTCTGATAGGCAAATGCAGGCTTTGATTGTAATGGTGAGCCTAGTGACTTCTCCAGAAGGCAAGAGTCACTATTTATGGGAAGAACCTCTTGGCTGTTGTATCACTTCTCCCTTAGATTTTGATTTCCTTTTGGCACCTTAGAGTTTTGTCTTCCTTTTTTGAAAATTTTATAATTTCTTTTATACTTTTGAGAAAAATTTCAATATCTCAAGAAAACAGACTAGTATCCCTCAATACTTTTATTCCCTCTGAAATCTGGGAAAGCAACCTATATTTTATGACGATCACAATGAGAAACACTTTAGATTTACAATTTTGAATGAGAACTCTGTTTCCATTGCTAAACTGGTACCAATACTACTTGAGCCCGTCTCCCAGAGAGTATATATGATTCTGTGAAATATCTGATATGCCTTTGAATGGTGTTCCCCATCAATCCCAATCCCTTGTTTTATAAAAGAAAAACATCAGAGACATTCAGGGCACTTTGTGCCTCACTCTTTTTTGACAGTTGACCCCTATTCATCTAGCCCGGCTCTCTTTGTAGTTATGCCTGAGGCTCTTAGTATTTCCTCCTTTTATGCACACTATACATTTAAATATCCGCCCTATCAAACAAAGCAATGACATTATCATTTTAATATTTTCTTTGATGTAACAATATTGATGAGCGGCTTTTTAGTCCCCTTCCTGTCTTCCTGATTGCACAGGTAATAAATATTATGGGAAAGTGATTTTGTAGGGTGTTAATAAGTTGATTCTAAAATGAATTTCTTGTTCATTATACAATACATTTTTAGGTGGACTTCTGTGACTCTGCACTTAAGGCAGTCTGTCACAAAGTATACTGTCACAGTTTTATAGCTATTTGCTTGGAACTAATATATTTAAACACACATTTCGTATGCTAAGGAAAACACAGGGTAAAATACTATAAGCAAATAGCTAATCCTAGAATTGAAATTTATTGCACTTTTTAGACTGAAACTTTTTTTTTTTATTAAAAGGTACAATCGATGCCCAAAACTGAATATAACATTTTTAGTGGAGTGGTTTGAACTGAGTGTTGTGATCAGCGTTTTTGCTCTTTATGTTTGACAGACATTTCTTAAACCACACATTCTTCTAAAAGTAACCAGAGTTAATCCCTATCTGTCCAGCCAGTTAAAATTTCAGGGTTCTGCTTCTTTTCCAAGTGAGCTCTTGATGTGATGTACAGAAAAGCAGATACTAGAGTTACCCTAGAGTTTTCATATTTCAAGGTAGAGTTGGTTAGGTGAGGAAATTATTCATCTATCCACTCAATCTCTAAAAGAGCTTGGTATGCATTACTTGTTCTCATTAAGGTGGTAGTATAAAATCATAAACCCCTGCCATTCAGGGACCAAAAACCAAATGGGGAAGATAGAAAGACATGTCTTGAAGTAACTCTAATAAAAAGGAGACTGTGATATATTCCACTTCAATCCAGATTTCTAATGTAACACCATTCTGACTTAATTGGCAACCTATGTGTTTCTTCTTATTTCATTTTTTAAAAAGATCAATAAATGACTTCTAATATCACTAGAGTTGATATGAGTTATATTTTTCACTGACTATGAGTTGATAGTTTGGACATTATCCTCAGGGATTACAGTAGGTGAATATGTTTTATGTTATATGAACCCTGTAATTGCACGCTTGGGGACCATACTTATTTTTCAGTTGGCACTGATGATTCAGAGAATTATACCTAAGAAATAAAGAAATACTAGCTAAATATATTATAAACATGTTTAGTAAAATAATGTTTACATTCTCTGGGTGTATTTAGTTTCATACAATTACTCTTCACTGGGTTGGATGATTATTTATTCAGTCTATTAAAACGTTGCTTACCCTTGTAACTTCGGATGCTTCTTGGGGTTTTGTCTTACTCTGCTCATTTTATTCATTTATTCACTCAACAAATATTTAGTAAGCCTCACAGTGTGCTACCTATCATTACACAGGTCTTTAGCAACAGTGGTCTTGAAATGTTATAATGGTCGGAATCAGTAACTTCTTGCTAACAGTTGAGAATGGAAGTTTGACTCTCAAATACATAATGCTTTTGCGATCATATTTTGTGCCTAAGGGTTTGCTTTCCTTTAAAACAAAATGTGCAGTACTGTTTGAGGGCGCTTTCAAGGTTGCCACTAGCAGTATAGGCAGTGTGCTCAGTTACTGCTTTGACTAACTCTTAGCAGCCCGCTTTGGGCTTTAAGATCAGGTTTACCACCTTCTAGGTCTGTAGAAAAGCACAGCACAGTGTGATAGACACCATGAGAGGTATTTGGGGGGTGATTACAGGCAAAGCATCAGAGAAAGCTTATTCTTGAAGGACTAATCAGAGAGCCAGGAAGAGAAAGAAGGGGAAGGCACACTTCAGTTAGAATGAGCCTTACAGAAGCATGAAGTTTTTGCATGTACCACACATAATCCAGAGAGACTGGCCAAAGGTGTGGAGTGACACCAGATAAAGCTACCGAAATAGTTGTGATGCAGTCAGACCATGAGGAATCCTGTATTTAAAGGACTAAGTGTTTTACCCAGAATCTCAAAAATATCATCTGTATGTTGCGTTATGGACTCACATGTGCATGCCATTGATTAGATTTGCATTTTGTGCAGTTAAAACTCTTGGTGATATGAAAGGTAGGAATGACCAGGGAAAGAGAATGTAGTCTAACCTGGGAACATAGAAATCAGATATTTAACTCTTGAATTAATTCATGTACAAAGTTCTAAGAGCTGCCGAATAGCTGAGGGATTGGCAATGGTGGTAAAGAGCAGTCAACAGACTTTCTCCCTGTGAACGTGCCAGACTGATAGAATATTGTGACTGACTGAAAGCAGAGATAGATGAGAGCAAGGAGAGATCATTTCCAGTTGGTGGCTTTTCCTTTGTTTTATTTCTTGTTTATCTTTACTTATTTCTTCCTTTTGTACAAAAGATTGTAGTTAAAGTTTTATGAGGTTGTGTGTGATATGCACTATGCAATATTTTACAAAGATTCATGCCATGCTGGTATACTGAGTAAAATCTCTCTAAAATAAGGCTCCTGCAAAATACTTCCTGGCATCACATGCAGTTACATTTTAATGACATATCTTATTTTTCAGCAGGAATAAGAATTATCCTGAATTAAAGGTTTTATGAGTCTCCTCTTTCCTCATCACTGATAATCGTGATTTTTTCCTGTCTTTCACTCAGATATCTACCCCTACTCCACTCATTTGGCTCAGAGAGTAGAAATTCGATACTTGCCTCTTAGGACAAAAGGCTGAATTCCTATCGTTGGGTTGTTTAGATACTTTGGGACAAATACAGTCCAGATGGAAACAATCTATCACTTGATGTGTAAAAAGAGGACCTAGATAAAATGAAAAAGCAACAAAAGTCAATTAAAATTTTATAATGTGCTCTTCAAGTTATGTTTAATTTAATTAAATATTTACCAAATGACTGACATGTTGAAGCATATATTAGAAAACAGGTATATAAAGATGTACAGACTCTGCTCTCAAAATGGAAGCAGGGAGAGAGAAAGAGACAGAGAGACAGAGAGACAAAGAGAGATGATGCAGTTCATTATGATGGTACTAAATGTACCATTTTTGGAAATATGTCATTTTATTTTGAATCCTTTTCTTTTGCTATTATCTAAGGATTCAGAAGCCATAGGTGAATGCTATTAAATTATTGACCGTATTTAATACCCCCAAGGATTAAGAAGAGCTAAGGTAATTGCCCCTTCAGAGAGCTTTAATTCTCCAGTGTATTCTGTAGTCTTATATGATCTCATGAGATTTAAAAATCTGTGGCAGGAAACATTTGAGGCTTTCAGTTGCTCTCCAATGGCAACAGTTAAATTTTTAAAATGTGCCTCTGGACATACCCCGCTATGAAGGAAAACTCAAAGTTGTTAAGAAATAACCTTTACTAATTTATAAATAAACTCAGAAGATTTATGAAAAAT
The DNA here is from genome assembly GCF_014176215.1 of Rousettus aegyptiacus. Lineage (NCBI taxonomy): Eukaryota > Metazoa > Chordata > Mammalia > Chiroptera > Pteropodidae > Rousettus > Rousettus aegyptiacus. The sequence continues at coordinate 20,547,877 of NW_023416289.1, forward strand.
GAGAAGGAAAGCTCTCTTTTAGACCGTTTTAGTATTTTGAGCATCAAAATTTCAAGTATTACACAATGAGTAACTGGTCTTTAGGAAGCTATTTTAATTGATGATACTATATAGCTAACTCTCCTTTGCCATTTAGATTTAGAATTTGTAATACACTATTATTTAACTTAAATTCTGCTTAAAACCAGCAAACATATATTCAAAATTCTATTAGTTAGGAATGTGCCCCACTAATATAAATTCTCTACATTGCCAAGAAGTTGAGGTATTGAATGAACTATAATAAAAATGATAATTTATATTTATTTTATTCAACCACAATAATATAATTTATTATGTTGCAACTCTAAAAATATAATTAAAAAAGGACCTGTTCTTCCTGATGTACATAATATGAGTCAATTTACAATGGAAATTAAATGCTTGGTATTGAGGAATGAGATAGTAATTTTATAAGGAAATCTTGACTCCTGTCTATCACTAAAACTTCTCTCAAGTTAATTGAAATGTATGCAGTCATCCCTCAGTATCCATGGGGGATTGGTTCCAGGACCCCCAGAGATAGAAAAATCTGAGAATGCTTCAGTCTCTTATATGGTGCAGTAGTTGCATATAACCCCTATTTGCATATGGGCCACAGCAGGGTCTACCTACACATCATTTCATCTCATAGATGCAGTACAGTGCATAGGCATGTGACAAATTCAAGTTTTGCTTTTTGGAAATATATGGGATTAAAATATATATTTTTGATTCTCTGTTGGTCGAATCTGTGAAAATATGTGGATGGTAGGCTTTTAATGCCAGTAGTAGATTGGAAAGGGGTAGGGAGGGTGCAAATGATGTCAAATGGAGTTTGTACTATACCCATTTCTCTTCCTGATTGTGATTCAGTGTCTCTAGAATCTGGTAGAGATTTTTAATGTGATTTATTACAATGTCTTATCTTCAAAAAATTAAATAAGCCAACTTTTTGCAGATGATGTCTAGTTATCATTGATGTGCATTTAAAGAAACTCACTACAGAGAATATGTTCTATTGCTGTCTGTTATGTTGAGAACCTTGCCTATCCCATATCTTGTCCACTTAGGACAATGTGCTTAGTGTAGTTGCTCGAATTTTTTTTTATTAGTTAGATAGAGTTAATATTTTGTATTAGTTTCAAGTGTAAAGCATAGTCAGACATTTATATAATTTACAAAGTCATCCCCTCCATTAGTCTAGTACCCACCTCACACTACTAATGAATGGTACCATATTATTGACTATATTTCCTATGCTGTTCTTCACACCCCTGTGACTATTTTGTAACTACCAATTTGTACTTCTTTATCCCTTCACTTTTTGCACCCATCTCCTCAGCTATCCTCTCGTCTGGTAGCCATCAGTTTGTTCTCTCTATCTATGAATCTGTTTCTGTTTTGTTCATTCATTTATTTTATACTTTAGATTCCACATATAAGTGAAATCACATGTTAATTTTCCATAACTTATTTCACTTAGCATAATGACCTCTAGGTTCATCCATTCTGTTGCAAATGGTAAGATTTCATATTTTATGGCTGAGTAATGTTCCATTGTGTGTGTGTGTGTGTGTGTGTGTGTGTGTGGATGTGGATGTATGTATGTATGTATATATGTGTGTGTGTGTGTGTGTGTGTATCCCTCCTTTTAATTAATTATTTTTTTTAGCATTTTATTTTATTAGTTTCAAATATTCGGTACATTGGTTAGACATTTGTATAGTTTATGATACCACTCCTTTATCCAATCATCTACTGATGGACACTTAGGTTGCTTCCCATGTCTTGGCTGTTATAATTAGTGCTACAGTGAACATAGGGGTGCATATATCTTTTTGAATTAGTGTTTTGGTTTTCTTCGCAAAAATACCCAGATGGTGCAATTGCTGGGTCATAAAATAGTTCTATTTTAAATTTTTGAGAAAATTCTGTACTGTTTCCTGTACTGGCTATACCAAGTAGCAATCCCACCAACAGTGCACGAAGGCTCCCTTTTGTCCACATCTTTGCCAACACTTGTCGTTTGTTGATTTACTGATAATACACCATTCTGACAGGTGTGAGATGATATCTCATTGTGGTTTTAATTTGAATTTCTCTACTGATTAGTGAGCATCTTTCCACATGTCTATTGGCCATCTGTATGTCCTCTTTGGAAAAATGCCTATTTAATTTATTTCTGCTCTGATATTTACTATTTCCTTCCTTCTATACACTTTGGACTACGTTTGATGTTCTTTTTCTAGTTCCTTTAAGTGTAATTTTAAATTGTTTATTTGGCATTTTTCTTGTTTCCTTCAGATAGGCCTGTATTGCTATGAATTTCCCTCAGGACTGCTTTTGCTGTGTCCCATAGATTTTCAAGTCGTGCTTTCATTTTCATTTGTCTTAATGTATCTTTTGACTTCTTCCTTGATCTTATTAACTCATTCACTGTGTAGTAGCATGTTATTTAGCTTCCATGTATTTTTGTGTTTTACAGTTTTTTCCTTGATTTCTAGTTTCATGCCATTGTGGTTGGAAGAGACACTGACATGATTTCATTCTCCTTAAATTGATTGTGATCTGTTTTGTGGTCTAATATGCGGTCTATATTGGAAAATATTCCACGTGCACTTGAGAAGAATGTATATTCTGCTGCTTTGGGGTAAAATGCCCTAAAAGTATCAATTAAATTCATCTAGTGTGTCATTTAAGGCCGCATTTCCTTGTAGATTTTCTGTCTGGAAAATCCGTACATTGGTATCAATGGGTGTTAAAGTCCCCTACTATGACTGTATTATTGTCCATCTCTCCCTTTATATCAGTCAAGATTTAGTTTATATATTTAGGTGTCCTATGTTGGGTGAAAAATGTTTACTAGGGTTATGTCCTCTTGTTGGATTGGGCCTTTGATCATTATGTAAGGTTTTTTTTTGTCTCTTATTATAACTTTTGTTTTAAAGTCTAGTTTTTCTGATATAGGTATTGCTACTCCGGCTTTTTTTTTTTTTTTTCCTTTTGCATTGAATTTCTTTTTTCATCTTTTTACTTTCAGTCTCTGCGTGTCATTTGATCTAAAGTGAGTCTCTTGTAGACTGCAAATGTATGGGTCTTGTTTTCTTATTCATTCAACTACCCTATGTTTTTTGATTGGAGCACTTAATCCATTTACATTTAAAGTGATTACTGATAGGTACATAGTTATTACCACTTTATTACTCATATTTATGTCCCTCCCTCTGCCCCCGCTTCTTCTCCTTAAAGAATTTTCATTAACATTTCTTGTAATACTGGCTTGGTGATGATGAATTCCTTCAGCTTTTTCCTGTTTGGGAAGCTGTTTATCTCACGTTCAATTTAAATTGATATCTTTGCTGGGCAGAATAATCTTGTTTGTAGGTCCTTGCTTTTCATCACTTTGAATATTTCCTCCCAATCTCTTCTGGCCTGTAAAATTTCTGTTGAGAAGTCTTATGGGAACTCCCTTGTAAGTAAACAGCTGCCTTTCTCTTGCTGTTTTTAGGATTTTTCTCTTTGTCTTTAACCTTTGCCTTTTTAATTATGACATGTCTTGGTGTGAGCCTCTTTGGCTTCATCTTATTTGGGGCTCTGAACTTCCTGCACTTGGATTTCTATTTCCTTCATTATATTAGGGACGGTTTTAGTCATTATTTCTTCAACTGGTTTCTCAATCCCTTGCTCTTTTTCTCTGCTCCTTCTGGTACCCTTGTGAAGTGAATGTTGTTACATTTGATATTGTCCCAGAGATCCCTTAAACTTTCCTAATTTTTTAAATTCTTTTTTCTTGTTGCTGTTCCGATTGGGTGTTTTCTGCTACCTTTATCTTTCAAATCACTAATTCGATCCTCTACATCATATGGTCTACTGTCGATTCCTTCTAGTGTATTCTTTTATTCTGATTGGTTCTTTTTTATGTTTTCTATTTTTTTTTTATGCTTACTGTCTTTTTGTTAAAATTCTCTCTGAGATTATGATTCTTTCCCTAAATTGATTGAGCATCCTGATAATATGTGTTTTTAACTCTGTATCTGGTATGTTGCTTGCCTCTATTTCATTTAGTTCTTTTTATGGAGTTTTTTCTTGTTCTTTTATTTGGGACACATTTCTTTGTTTTATCATTTTGGCTATACCTCTGTATTTGTTTCTATGCATTAAGTAGATTTGCTATGTCTCCCAGTCTTGGCTGGGTGGTCTTCCATAGTAAATGCCATGTGTGGCCCAGTGGTGCAGTCTCCCTGATCATCTGCACGGCATGCTCCAGGAGTGTCCCTAGTGTGGGTTGTGTGTGCCCTCCTGTTGTAAGCCTTGATTACTGTTGGCTCATCAGTGTGTGGGATTGACTCTCAGACTGACTGGCTAGGAGGACTGGCTACATTCACAGGGTATGAGCTGCTGTGTGTAGGGGATGGCCCCACAGAGTGAAATTCACTTCAGCAGGTTTGTGTGCCTGTTGAGACTATGCTTCATGTCTTTCATTTGTGGGACTTATCAAGTGATGCTCTGTTGTGGTCCAATGCCAGCCTCCATGTATTTGTTCTGGGGCCCTTTGAGAGGGTTCCCATGAAGACCAAGGTCAGCTAGTGCCTGTAACCAGCCCCAGACTACCTGGTAGGAGTTACAAAGCAATCTGTGGTTAGTAGCTGCCTGTGTTCAACCTAGAGGCACATTGGAGAGGCCACATGGTGAACCAAGTCCGGTTGCCACCAGTACCAGGCCTGAGGCATCTTAGCAAAAGGTCTAGGGAACCCCAAGGCCCGAGGCTGCCTGCTGGCTGTCTGTAAGTCTCAGCAGCTGAAAAAGCCTCTAGTGGTATGAAAGTTGGCTGAGACAGCGTCCCAGGGAGTCATCAGGGTGGGGCAAGAGGTGTTCGCTAGGTTACTGCAGATTCTGGTTTGGTGCCAGTGCTGAACCTGTCAAGACTCACAGAAGTCTCAGATCACACGGAGGCCAGCTACTACCTACTTCGGTTCCACAGACCCCCTGAGATTTGTCCAAGAAATAGGACAGCTTGTGGCTCACCCCCAAAAGTGTTTCCTGAGATGCACAAGCTGAGGCCTGTTAATTGCTGCTATATGAACCTCCTTCCAAGAATATGGAGTGGGGCCATTTGTCCAGGCACAAATATGACTGCAGCAATTTGCTTCTTGGTTAGGGTGAAGTCTCAGAAAGTCATGGGGTGGAGCAAGTGAAGCTCACCAGGCCAATGCAGATTTAGATTTGGCCATGTTGGGGGAGAACACAACAAAGGCAAGATGGCATCTGCCTGTAGGTTGCACAGGAGGTGGGCTCAACATATGCATAGTGATGGCTGTCCCTCTAGCCCTTGCCCTGAACCAATACAGCTCAGTCCTCCTTGTCTGTCTCTGTCACCTCCTTAGCAGCTGTCCCTCTACCAGAGCCCAGGGTGAGTGCCTGCAAGCAAGTGAATCTGTGCACGGTGCTTGGGGGGAACCTTTGGGTTTCCAGCAGCCTTCCACCTCATCCAAGCAGTCAGAATCCCCCTGATTTTTACAGTCAGATTTTGTGGCAACTCTTTTTCCTGGCACTGGAACCCTGGGCTTGGGAGCCCTGGTGTTGGGCTGGGGCTCCTTACTCCTCCAGGGGAACCTCTGTAGTGGAGATAATCCTCACAGTGCTCAACTGCCACTGTGGGGTTGGGACCAGCCTGTTTCATGTCTTTGCCTCTCCTACCAGTCTCAATGTGGCCTCTTTATATCCTTAGTTATAGGAATAGGAATTATGTTCAGCTGGTCTTTGTAGGGTTCTTCAGGTTGATTGTTCTATAATTTAGTTGTAATTCTAATGTGGTCATGGGAAGAGGAAAGCACAGCATTTTCTTACTCTGCCATCTTGACTAGAACTCTGAAGTAACTCCTTAAAAATTCAGGCAGTGAAGTGGAGAGTGGTGCTGGTAGCATAACATAGTCATTAAAAGTAAAGAGATTGAGTGATAGGGGGCACCCAAAGTCTTCAGCAAGAAATTTAAATTCTCTGACCTTCAACTCCATATCTGGAAAATAGAGATAATATCTTCCTTAGAGGGTTGTTGTGAGGATTTAACATGGCTGGGACCTAACATGCAATACATGCAGCTATTATTGTTATTAGCATTTTCTCTAGAAGATTCCAGTTAAAATATCATTGGTACATTGGCATGGATTAGTTCGCTCTATTCATGCTTTAGTTGTTAAACATGAAGTCGATGTGTAGTAGATTAGACACTGTGACATATGTCAGCAAAGTACCTGAGTGATGGCTCCAGGAGAGTGTGTCTTTTACACTGAAAGTTCTGAGGGTGTATTTGTTTAAGTATTTGTTTAAATCCTTGATCAAATCAACAGCATTTTATAGAAACATATGAAAATGATAACTTATAGACATCAAGTCAAAGTAAAAGCCATAAAACACTTTCTAAACACAAGAAAATGTGAACATAATTATACAGAACATTAGCATAAAAAAAAGAACAATTTTGAATGAGATTGTTGAGTTTTGTCTATTATGGGAATAATCAGTTTTTAAGAATAGTAGTCTTAAAAAACAAAGTGACATATCATGTCCACTTGTAATACCATGATCATATTAAAAACTCTAAGGATTATTTAAAGCTATTGTAAGTTCAAAGTCAAATGACAAATATTCAAAGATTTTTAAAAAATTGCATTTGAGGTCAAAAGTGGATCATGGTGGAATGTGCAAAGAAATTGAAATACATTTTTAAATAACTTATGGTCTAATTCAAGATATAGTACATAAGATAACATTCACAGCTAATATAGTGATATTTGTAAATAATATACAAACTTATATACACTGAAATATCTGGAAGTAAATGAATTGCCAGTGCTTGATTTAGTTACAAAGGAATGTTATTAGAATGTTGGGAGTGTTAACAATAGTTTGAAAAAGAGATGAAGGACCTAGAAACATTAAGGGTGCATCCTTCGGTCTCATCTAAGTCTTGGTATCCAAGCTCACTTGTTTGTTAGCAGAGTTTAGTTCCTTGCAGCTGAGACCCTTGCTTTCTGTAAATCTGGAGCTATTGTTAGTTCCTAGAGGCCACCCACCATTTCTTGCCATATGGCCCTCTCCACAACATGGCAGTTGCTCCTTCAAGGCCAGTGGGAGTAATTTCACATATGTTTTCTCTGACTTCGTTGTGTCTTTGACCTTTAAGACTTTTTGAAGAGCTCCCCTGATTAGGTCCTGTGCACCCAGAATAATCTTCCTTCTGAGTAACTAAAAGTCAGCTAAATTAGGGACTTATTTACTTAACCACATCTGCAAAATCCTTTTTGTCATATGATGCAACAAAATCACAGGAGTGACATTCCATCGTATTCACAGATTTTGCCTGTACACACTTAATGGGAAGGGGTTCCACAAGGTATCTACAGCAGGGGGCTGGGCTTTTGGGGTCATCTTAGAATTCTGCCTACTAAGGGACCCACATACTTGGCTGTGGGATTCGTCCCATGATGCTACCTATATTTAAGGAGCTCAGGGGCTGGAAACCTTCAAATGTCCTTGAAATAGTGGTGGTTCTCTAGCAAGGCTGTGGCCTTGTTGGAAAGAAGGAAGTTCCAGAGATTAGAACAGGCATCAGCCAGTTCTCCCCTTGTAAATCACACCTGCTCAGCCAGCTCTTAACTAAATTGCCAAAAACATTGTGGAAATACAGCCCACACTTCCAGGCCAGCTCAGCTTGTCTCTTGCTTGATTATGAAATCAAACACAATAATCTTAGCTAATGAAATGGAAATATCCTCTATCTAATTTCATGTTATTATTCAGAGAAACTCATTATTTCTAGTTGGCTTGGTTCCCCATGGCCTCCCCACCCTTGGTTAGAAATAGATGTTCATTAAAAAACCTTTATGGACTCACCTACTACAATTCATTTATCTGCCAAAAAATTCCTTATCACTATGAAGCATTTCAGCCTCATCTTTAGGTGGGATATTTTGAGATACAAATAACAACTCTCAAAATAATTTAGTAATAAAATGGAGTATTTCTTCACAAATGTTGAAATATCATCTAATATGACTAGAAAAGGAATTGAATTGAGGCTTACCCAATTTTCCCTCCAGGAATCAAAGTCTAAAACATGGCAATTTCAGGTTGAAAATATCAGTTAATGGAAATAGCACACACTTAGGAGGTCACTGTTGCTGTGACTTCATGCACGTGTGGTGTAGCCAGGCATAGACAGCATGCTCTAACTACACCATCAGCAGTGTTAAAGTGAATAGATGCCCCTGTGTTCTCTGAATTCCTTTTCACTTTCCTCATGAATTGTGGCTCCTCAAATTCTGCTTTATATGCAATCTTAAATTCTATATGTCTGGAGTAAATGAAACAACTCTGAAGTTTAAGAGATAGACAGGAAAATATGGCCTTTTGGAACATTAAAAATTATTCTATAAAAGGAAAAGAATGCATCACAATAACATTTTAGTTCCTTTTTCTTAGGTTCATGAGTCTGTGCCAATTTTTTTAGAGGGATGGATAACAGTGTGGTTAAGTATGATAAATATTGCCTTCTCTCTTTTTCTCCCTCTCAAGGGATAATTCTTATAATAAGATTTGTAAGAGATACCCAGCTAAATTTTATTCAGTTCCAACTCTTTATTCTTTTGAATTTATTATAATAAACACTTAAGGCAGCAATCACAGACATTTACGTAGTACTTATTATGCATCAGGTACCAGTACTCTTTATATGCTGACTCTCTTAATTCTCAGAAAGTCCTTCTTGGTACTATCATTATCCCCATTTAGTGATGGGGAAGACAGTTTAAATAAAGTCCCAAAGATCAGTTAGTAGTTGGTGGAGGCAGAACTTGAGCTCAGAGAGGATGGCTCTGAAGCTACACTTATAATCACTGTGCTACACTATGTTATGTCTTCTGTGTAAAGTGACAAGTAACACAAGATGCTGACCCTCCAGACACTTTCATCCCACAGGTAGAGACCCAAACCATGTAAGAGATGCTGGATTAGGAGCCTGTTCACATTAAGGTTGGACCTTCCAGAGGGATGGGAGGGATGGCGGCTCTTTGCAGGTGTATCACAGGAAATGGGGGAACTATTGCTGAAACTTAGAGAAGAAGTAGGTAGTCCATATGGAAAGAAAAACATGTTTAAGCTTTGTACATTGAGGAGAAGATAGGTATAATCTTCCAAGTGATGTTGGGAATAATGTAGTCTTGTCTATCTCAAATCATAATGTATTCTTGTCTATCTCAAATCATACCTGTGAATTCCATTTTTAACTCTAATGACTTATTCAAAACAAGAGGTCTCATCATTAAAACAATATATGTGTCTTACTATTTCAGACTTAAAACTGCTTTTTTTTTTTTTTTTTTTAGCAATTAGTGGGCAATATTTCGAGCCACAGAAACTGAAAAAAAAATTCATTTCTTGATTCTACACCTACAGTTTGGTAACTGTAGTAGGCAAAGTAATGGCCTCTCTTAGATGTTTATATCCCAATCCCTGGAATCTTGACTATGTCACCATACAAGGCAGAGGAGACTCTGCAGATGTGATTAGATTAAGGCTCTTGAGATGGGGAGATTGTCATGAGTGATTCAGATGGACTCAATGTAATCATAAGAGTATAAAGGAATGATGGTTGCAGGAGAGAAGATGATGGAGGCAGAGATTAGAGGGCCATGCCTAATGCAGTCAACCTTTACAAGATGGAAAAAGAAGGAAACGGTCTCCCCTAGAGTCTTCAGGGAAATTGTCGCCCTGCTGACACCTTGATGTTAGCCCAGTGAAACTAATTTTAGACTTCCCATAGCCAAAACTGTAAGATAATAAATTTATATTGCTTTAAAATACTAAGTTTGTGGTAATTTGTTACAGCAGCAATGGCAAACTAATGCAACATTCATACTTCTTCTGCCTCTGTTCCTGGGCTGTGGAAAACAAGTAGTTATCTACAGTAGGTAACTCAAGAGTTTTTACATGAACCTATTAAAAAATAAGAAAAAAAGAGAAGAAAAATTCTTTATATTATACATTTAAAGCGATTTTCTTTTACAGACATGTCTTCATTACTATTTCACTTTAGTTGTTCTGTCATAGATTTTAAAGTCAATTTAATCTGTGTTGTTTGCAATAAATGGAGGAGGAATCCCATAAACACCTATGCATGAGCTCAATCTGTGGGCGTTCCAGAATCTGTGTATGACCAAATGTAGACAAAACTGCATTGGGTTCATCTCTATGTCATATTTTCTCCTTCATCTTTTTTCTTGCTTAACTGTATGTTATTATGGATTTAGATTGTCAATGGCATAGACTCCATGTTTAGTGGACATTTATTATCATTTTTTGTAACTATCGTTTTTTTTAACCTTACATGAGAGTTTTCTTTAGATTTGGCTTAATCTTTATTAATTCGAAGCATACTTTATCTTATCCAAATTACACATCTATTGATGTTCTAAACCTCCCTCCGCTCCCGTTTCATAAAAATTCTAATTTTGTAAGAGGACACTTTATATTACCGTTTTAAACATTTTACACTCTATAATTTCTGATTTGACTTACTTGGAGTTTTAAAATTAAAATTTCTTTCTTCGAGTCCTTTTGAATCAAAAATCACTTCTGAAATTTAGATTTAACCATGAAAGGAACTGATTCAGGATATGTGCACAATCTTAAATCTGCTCATTTTGCTGTCGTATGTGGCCATTTTATCTGTCAGTAAAGGCCTGTGATGTGTATAGATAATTAGAGCTCTGATACTCTACTTTTTAATTATTTCTTCCACCCACTCACCTTTGGTTGAATTTGTTTGGTGAATTTGTCCTAATATCTGGACTTTAAATAGTTGCTATTAAACCTCTAAAATCAATCAGCCTCTGGCTGTGCTGTCATTAAAAGTTGACTGCCTTCCCATTAATCCATTAATTGTGAAGATTAATTGGAAAAGCTATTCAAACCAAGGTTTCAACTTGAGGCATATAGCCAGTGTTTGCCTCCAAGTGAAAGCTTATCCCATTAATACCACAGAGTATTCACAATTATATATATAATTCACCCATGTCTTATTTAGGAAAAAATGAGTAGAAATTTAAAGGCTGTTGCCAAAATGAACTACTCGACAACTAGAAAACTATCCCTGCCTTTAGCTCAGCATTAGAAAAACATACTGAAAAATATTTACTTGTTTTAAGTTGCAGCAACATGTTATTTTTTAGATTTAAGCCACTGATTAACAAAGTTAGAAACTTATGTTTATCTTATTTACTATATCTGAAGTTAGTACCCTCAAGTGAATGTCAATTTTCATGTCCAACTCAAATTAATACTCAAAGAAGGTAAAAAAAATTTAGACGCAGTCACCTGCTCTTACAAAAAAAATTATACTTTATTCAAGCCCAGCTGTAACATCACTAATCTTTAAAATTTATTCTTTTTCTTTTTTTCTCACCAGAATGTCACTGTGCAGCAGCTGCCTCCACACACTGTCGGTTAATGTGGCTGCACAGGGAGAGAATGGAGGGGCGACACCATAACCATTTTTTTTTAATCTTTAAAAAGCCTCAGGAAATAATATAAAAAGCATAAAGACATTTGTGAAAGGAGCAAAACTCTCCTTTAGATAGAATTAACTCGTAAGTCTATTTTAGTGATTTCCAAACTAGCATAGTCTTAGCTAACCTAAATTACACCCCAGACAAAGTCAGAATGACCTGGAATAGGGCACAGTCATGGGCAAGTTTAAAACTTTCTCCATGCTATTCTACTGTGTAGCTAGGCTGTACTGAAGGTACACAGTCCACAGAAGTGACAACCTGGAGCTGATCCATAGAAAATAACATCATCCTCCTGATACAAAAATATATGGATCAGCTCCAGGTTGTATTTTTGTATCAGGAGGATGATGTTATTTTCCAAACATACTTAGGTCTTCTGTAGGTATTTTGGGTGGACTCTGTGGCTTTTCTTTGATGTGCTGAGTGAATGCCTAGGGCGGCTACAACTGTGAAGAAGAGCCTACCGAGTTGGGACGAGTTTATTAGTATAGAAATAAACGAAGACTACCCAAAGGAGAACAAGCAAAAGCTACCCATTCAGAGTTCACTATAGCAAGGGAGTCAGCCACCAATTGTCTTTGGCACAGAGACTCAAAGGCAGGCTGGGGCAAGGGAAAGCTTTCTAGTGGATAAAATGGGAAGGCTTAGGATATGCCCTGATTAGAGGCCGTTGACAGAGGAAAGCTGTAGGCAGGCTGACTACAAACAAGGAATCCTATGTGATTGATTTGTAGGTGTGCAAATTTGGCTTTCTCTGCCTTTGAAATCGCGGCTCAATACATAGTTGAAAACAGGGACACAAATTAGGGAAGCTCTAAATTATTAACCAAGTCCTGGCTCAAATCCAATTGCTACAGGAGTGATTGTCTGGCTTCCTAGGTTGGCTACTAGATAGCAGGTTGGCTTCTTGGGCTGGTTGCTGCAGGTTATGGGCTGAAGTTCTATTTTTGTACATAGTCTGGCCACTGTCCTTTTGTATAGTCAGTCTTTCATTGGGTAGAAGTCAGATGTGCGTCAGGGACTAGATGTTGTGACATGCCAGGGCAGGGAGATGGGACTCCTGGAATCCTAAAACTAGACCTGAATAATACATATACCTCATGCTGGGTCTGTGCTTAGAGAACAATATCATTGCCTAACTTTTGGATGAAATCTTGCCTTGTACACAGTATTTTTGATATTTGTTAGCATAACTCCACACTTCTTTAAATTAGTTGATGATTTCCAATTTCAACTAGATGACAATTTCAATAATACGGATTGGAATAAAACATTTTGTTTAAGGGAATAGATTTCTGGAAGGGAAGGGCATTCTTTAATCTTGAATCTGCCAAAGGAATATTTGGACTAGGTCTAAATAAACTTTATTTATTTGTTTTCCAAATAGATGGAGATTCTAACATTTCCAAAGCTCCTTGTCAGTTGTTCCGCCCCTGCCTCCACTGTATAGACTTTTTGAAGTTTTTGAGCATGTTTTCTATCTAGTCTATTCCGTCCCATCCTATCCCATCCCGTCCTATCCCTTCCCGTACCATCCCATCCTATCTCATCCTACCCTACCCTTCTCTAATGGATATTCCTATAGGAAACATGATTCATTAACAGGCCTGCAACTGATTTTGGCAGGACTTGCAAATAACAGAGAAGGTTGGTGTTACTCATTGGCAACTAAACTGAATGCTACTAATAATCAGCCCTTTTTTTGGTTGAATATATTTTAGATAAGCAGTACTTGCTTTAACAATGTCCCGCCTCAGCATAGGAGTGCTGTGTCCTTGCCTAAGTTATTTAACCATTGCGTCCCTTCCTCTTTCATTGTCCAATGGAGTTAATGGTATCAAGTAGTATAGAGTATTTATCAGGATCAAATGAGTTAATACATGTAAAGCACTGAGAACATAAGCAGCCAATAATATATATACCTACTATCTTAGTACAGGTAGTATTACACAGAGATTAAGAAAATTGCATTACTTTTATTAAAAACAGAACAGCTTTTACTTACTTGAGAATTATGTATTAAAGCCCTTTATAAAATTAAATTAAATTACTTTTGATTGAGCTATATTAAAATACTTTCAATATAGCTTGCATCTTTATTTGTAAAAGGCTATTGAAATTTTTCATATATACAATTTGCCAGAGATCTAATTTATCATTGTCTTTTTAATGACAATGGTTTTTCTCTTATGTGAAGAGTAAATGGTGAGTTTTGAGCTATTGACCTGAAAACTATAGATTCGAGTGTGTGTAAGTGTGTGTGTGTGTGTGTGTGTGAGAGAGAGAGAGAGAGAGAGAAAGTGAAAGTTTTAGCACAAATTAGGTAACTTATTTCCCTGATAACATGAATATTTTAACAAAATTAATTGAAACTTTTCACATATAATCAGCGTATAGAATTTTTTTTTTTTTTACAAAAAGACTAAAAATTATAGTTTCACATTTCCAACAGTATATCAAAGTTAATGTGGAAATTCTAATATCACCATGAAAAAAGCTGAATAAAAAGTAATATAATTTTGGAATGACAGAGAGTAAACGTGATATTCATTTTTTCTTGTGATAGAAAAAAAGAAAAAAAAACCAAACAATTAACCAGACATGCCTGGCTACCATTTTAAATTGTACAAGCCTTCCTCCCTGATGACTGTATTTTTAAATTTCTCTAGTGAGTGGAGTCTTCCTGCTCTCCTGTGCTCCTCTTACCTGGAATGTGCCTCCCCCACTGCTTCCCCCACCCTCCCGTCAAAATCCCTTCTTTATTATTTCTGGTCGCCACCTGGCATGGCTCTGGTTGGGACAGTGCAGCTCACTACTCACAGCGACTGGAGCTGGGCGAGGGGTGGGGCGGAGAGTGGGAGCTGAGTCCCAGCGTGCAGTGCAGCAGTTCTAATCCTGGAGGGAAGCCATTCTGGTGCCCTGCCCTTCCTCTCTAGGAGAAGTGGGATGCAGGCTGGATCTCTCTTGCTGGGAGGTAGTCAGCGCTGTCCTTCCCTTGTGCAGGTGGCAGGGGTATAATAAGCAAAGCTGGTAGCCAAGAAGGCATCAGTCTCCCAGAGGCCCATCCTAAAAGCTGGAGAAGGCAGCAAAGGATTTCCAACCTTCCTTCTAATGTGAAGAGATAGCAGAGGCAAGCCAGGAGCTGGGAGCTACGGCCTCTAGGCCAGTGGTCCCCAACATTTTTGGCAGCAGGGACTGGTGCTCCTATGAGATCAGAGATGCAGCTGAGGCAGTGATGCTAGCGCTAGGGAGTGGCTGCAAATACAGATGAAGCTTTGCCTGCCACTCACCTCCTCCTGTATGTCCCAGTTTCTAACAGGCCATGGACAAGTACTGGTCCAAAGCCTAGGGCTTGAGGATCCTTGCTCTACACCAATGCAAAGCAAAAACTGAACAGAACCAGAGCAAGTGGCACACACATGCCAGCGATGTGCAGGACGGAGGTGAGAGCTGAGCAGGCTGCAGCACTGGAAGGGGGTTGGGGGTGAGGCAAGGGCCACAGCCTGAGCTGCTCCTCTGTTCAGAGAGGGGTGCCGCAGAGGGCGAGGGTCCTGGCCCAGCCTCCCCACTCCACAGCTGGTCCAGGCTCTCCCTGCTTGGAAATTGCTGTTGTGTGCCATCCTTGGGAGGTTTGTAAGGTGGAAGTCAATAATTGTACGTTATATTTTTACATAAGTAAATCACATGTATATTTAATACTGTATCTATGTCATATATATATAATATAGTATCATATGTAGTGTTCTATATATTTATATGCATATATTATGTGTATGTAATATGTAATAGTTATATAATGTAACATAATTATTATGTACATATACTATGTAGTAAATTTACACATGTAAATACATGTGCGTTAATGTATATATAACATGCAATATAAAATATTCATACATGTAAATACACATACAGTTATATATACAATTATATAATATGTATGTATTTCACATATGTATGTGAAGTACATTCATATACATATATACATGTATTATTAGTAGTGATGCATATATGTATATAATATGTATATATATATAACTATGTTCATACATATTTATACAAGGCTTCCATACAATAAGTGTATATGTTGTCACTTATGATCTGATGGCCAACTTAAAATTTATACAGGGTCAGCTAATATACACATTATATATGTACATGTATACATTATAATATGCATATGTATATTGTGATATATGTATATTATAATACATATGTGTATATATGCATCATATATGTATAATTATAATACATATATAAATATTGTACATATACAAATATATGTATATAATATAGTATATACTATTACATAGGTAACATATGTACATATATATGTCCCTGGTGAAGGGACCTGGATGGTATAATAATCTGATAGAGTACATAAGTAAAAAACAATACAATTATGTTTCAAACTGAAATAGTATGTTATTTCAGATTTGAGAGCTCCTTACTTAAATGCCTATATATTTATGCTTCTGGGTGGTGAGTGTATGCACTCTGAAAATCTGTAAATTAGAGCTAATAACCATCGAAATTTGAGAGGAAGCTGAGAGTTTAGGCTGAAAGATTAGCTCAGAAGACTAGCTTACTGGGTCACTTTTTCTGGAGTCTAGAACAGGGTTTGTCAACCGTAGCCCTAGTGACGTTTGGGAGCGGATAATTCTCTGTCACAGAAGGCTGCCTTGTGCACTGTAGAATGTTTAGCAGCATCCCTGGCCTCCTCCCACTAGAGTCCAGTAGCATCCCCAAGTCGTGATGACCAGAGTGTTTCCAGGTATCGTTTAATGTCCTTGGGGGGCAAAATCGCCCCCAGTTGTGGTTCTTGGCTTTATAAGACCAGACCTACATTTTATTGTGTTTACTGGTGCAGCCAGGGAAAACTGGTTTTCTGGAATTAAATTCACAGATGACAGAATTTCATTTCATTGTCTAGAGGGAAATATTCCTTTTACTCATGCTAGACTCATTATTGCTGTCTAAGATCCCCCTCCCTGTGTCAAGACTATTGAAGATCAAATTGGTAATAAACAAATAGCTTGGGAGACCTGGAATTGGAATACAGAATTTCTCGAGAGGTATTTTATTCATGTCATGGCGTCTGATGAAATTCCTATACTCTAAAACTAATGAAATAATCGTTATGGTCATGGTGTTCTTACATACTGGATTCTACACCTCAACACACTCTGTAAATAGCATGGTCCCACCATGATGAGGTTAGCAATTTAAACAAATTCTGTGTCTCAATTACCTGATATGTAAAATGAAAATAATATTAGTACCTCAGAGAGAAGTAGTAAAGATACGATGTGGGCGATGGTTGTAAGTTCATAGTCCAGGGTGCTCACTGAACATGGGCTGGTTATTATTTAACTTTTACGTAAGAATAACTTTAGAATATTTTATTGCTTGTAGTAAAGAGTAAGAATGACATGTAACACCATTCAGGGCAACGACCAGAACTTTACCCAACACCAGGAGCCCCCCCCCCCCATCTGCCTCCCCATTCATTTCCCATGTCATATGCCCCTCTTCCCACAGTGGAATAAGTGCCCCTTCTCTTATTTTAATCCCATTCCTTTAAAGCTAAAAATAGAACAGTATTGATTATCAATTTATAGTGGCAAAAACAAATGCGCAGAAAATGTATGCCCTCTAGAGAGACTGTACTAGAGGTATTTTACATCCAAAATATTGATTTGAATCTGCATAATTGATCGTGAATTTCAGTTAAATACTCTTTTTTTTGGTAGTGTACTGAAAACTGATAACAGTTCAAAAATGACTGTTCTGGTAAATACATACACATACGTAACACACATACACACAGATAATGCACTCTGTAGCACATGCAAACACACAGTTTCCTCAGTGTACTAAATTTAGCATTGGTTGTTGCTTGTGATAGGGCATAATCAGAATTTTCTTCAATACTCCATGGGTTGTCTTTTAACGTCTACACTCCTTAATACCTGAATTACAACTAGATTAACAGTGTCAGTACTTAAGCCTATCAATAGACATACGGGAACTGTGGGCCAGTTATCAAGTCTTTTTTAAGAATTTAAGGTGCGAAATATGAAAAAGTGGACTTTAAATGAAAACGAGGTGATCTTAAAAAATAAAATGTTATCTTAGGCAAATTCTTGCAAAAGGCATTCAAATGTTAAGCTGGTAAATTTTTACTTATCATTTATATTTTAGGCATATAGCTTGAAAGAAAACATATTTCAAATAGCAGGACTACAGAAAAACATTGTAGTTTGAATATTTAAGCAGTAAAACTGCTAGTGACTGAAAAAACTGTTTTTTAAACAAGCAGGATAAGCTTCTGAAATTTCAGAATGATCTAGATAATTCCTATGTTAATTTAATTTAAATTAAATTGCTTATCGTTAATTTAAAAATTGGGAAAATAATCCTTTATGATTTTTAATTACCAATATGTGTTCATCCTAAATATGAGAGAAATATTTTTCTGCGTATAACCCAAATGAACAGTTTAACAATTGTATACAATAAAGGACAAATACTTGAAAGATTGCATAGAATGAAGAATTAACTAAAATAAACATGTATGGATATCATGGTTAACATGAGGCATATTTTATATTTTCCCCCTCTCTTTGTGCCTTATTTTTATCTTATATGTGATACACATAAAGGGATAGATAATAGGTATATACTTTCATTTATATTCTTATATACATGTATGTATATATACACATAAACACACATATTGCCTTCCTCCAAAAATAATCAATCATCCTGAATTTTATGGGTTTTATTTCTTTTTTTTAAATAGATTTAAAAAAAATCATACATGTCCCCAAACAATATATTACTTAGCTTTGCTTGTTTTTGAGGTTCTCAAAACTATGAAACATATATGATTTTCTACAACTTGAATTTTTTCATTAAAAATTTTGTTTTTAAGATCCAACCCATGTGTATGTGTGTTTCTCTGTGTGTATTGGTGTAGTTCATTTTTACTGTTGTGAATTCTTTCATTTTGAAAAGTGCTATAACTTAGTGATCTGTTCTTTGGTCTTTGAATGTTTGAATTGTTAATGATTTTTTGTTATTACGAGCAATGTTGCTAGAAATTGCACATGTCTCCTAGGGCACAAATGCAAGATTTTCTCTAGGTCTGCTTTCCAACTGTTTTCTTTTCATGGAACACAGAAAATACTAGTATTTGTATCACATTTTTGGGTAAGAAGTCAGAGTGCCTTGAGACCAGTAGTTCATGATAGAGACATTCTCTTCAAGAGGACTTATCCGTGGATTTGGAGGAATATGGAGTACAGAAAGTTCAAATATAAAATTGTTTTTTAAAAGTAGTTGCTCAAATTTACACTCCACTAGTAGTATGTTAGAGCTTCTCTTGGCCCACATTCCCTGTATGATCTGGTGTTGTCAGACATCTTAAATCTTGATAATCTACTATTTGTGAAATAGTATCTAATCGTAGACTTGATTTACACTTCTTTTTACTGATTAGTGTGAGCTTCAATTTATATTAGTTCTATTCTGTGAACTCCCTGGTCTTGGTTTGTGCCATTTTTCCTAATGTGTTTTCTAATTGATTTCAAGCTAGTTTTTGTTTTTCTTTATTTTATTTGTTTTCTTAATATGGAATGCAACTTGTATACCGTTTCACAAGTATCTTCTACATGTTGGTATGTTTCTCTTCACTTTACTTTAGGCCACCATAAGTTCTTAATTTAATATAGTTAAAATTATAAATCTTTTCTTATATAAGTTTATTTATAAATTAAGTATAGTGATTTGGTACTTTTGTTTTTTGTTAAGTAACTTTTCTACCTCAAGATAAATCATTTTTCTATGAAGTTTGCCTTCTCCTTTTTTATATTCTCTTGACTTCAATTCTTTATCTTTTTTTTATTGAACTTAATAGACCTATAGGAGAATACTGCATATAAGCAGTAGGCATATTGTTAGAGATCCTAGTTTTTCTTATTTTTGTTTTGTTCATTTTGTCTGTAGAAGCCAAGAAAGCTGTCAGCACTGTACTAATCTGAATGTGGATTTTTTCCCCTTGGCAGATGATTGTGACGAGCCTCTGGTGTCTGCCTTGTCTCAGGCATCATTTAGCAGTTCATCCGAGCTCTCTAGCAGCCATGGTCCTGGGTTTGCAAGGCTAAATCGAAGAGAAGGTAAGTTTTTTTTTTTCCCTCCAGTTCAGAATGAATCTCATTAATTTTCCATTCTCTAATAAAATCATTATAAGTGATATATTGTAAAAAGAAGTAAATAGCTAAATAAGCAAATGGCGGAAACTCATGGGATGTATATGACGTACGGATTGGTTCTGGAATGGTAGAGGGGTGCATTCCATTTTAAAATTCTGTATTATCAATTCAGCACCTAAAGAGTTGAATTCCTTCAAGCTTTTTATGTATCCTATATAACAAACTTTTCTACAACAATATAGATGATCCCTGACTTACGATTGTTCAACTTATGATTTTTGACTTAACGATGGTGCAAAAGTGATAGGTGTTAATTTTTCCCCAGGCCAGAGTTATGTTATATGATACTGTCTTGTGATGCAGGGCAGTGGCAGTGAACCAAAGATCCTAGTCAGGCCGCGATCACAAGGTTAGACAACCGATACCCTGCTGTGTATTGTGTTGCCAGCAGTTTCTGGATATTGCGTTCTGAGCATGTTTAAGGTAGGCTAGGCTCGGCCATGATGTTCAGTCAGTTAAGTGTATTAAATGGATTTTTGACTTATGATATTTTCAACTCGTGATGGGTTTTTCAGGAGGTAACCCCATTGTAAGTCAAGGAACATCTGTATACAACCATTATGTATACGGTAACCATGAAAATTTAATTGGCCCTCTGTTTCAAGATAAGCAAGGAAGTTTGCAAGAAGTAATTTTAAAAGTTGCTATTTAAAAATAATAAGCTCCCGATGTGTTTAATTTACAGTGTGGATGACATGATTTACTCTCCTATTGAGGAATGGGAACTCAATCAGCTTTCATGCTCCTTTAGGAATACTCAATTCATATTGTTGACTGTTTGGTTGTGTTTGATTCCTTGAATACGTTTAAGGGAAAGTGCAGATAATTAAAGGGCAACTTGCTGTAGATATGAGAAAATTTCAAAACTTTTTGTACTTAGAGACAGAATATCATCATGGTTCATATTACTTTCATAATACGCTAAGGCAAAAACCATCTGTGCATATGCTCTATGGGAAGAGGCTTGGCAGTACTAAAACGGAAAACATTTTTAACCACCATAAAACATAAACACGGAAGACACTTTTAACCACCATAAAACAATAGACACTGACATCATATATTATTAAAATTGTGATTAGCTCATTTATTATCCCCTTCGTGTATGCCACATGTCAGACATATCTAATTTTACTCCTCGATGTCATCCTTATTGCTGCTGTTTAACGTTCGAGTACACTGAACACTGGACATTACAAATAGCTCATGTGTGCTCGTGTGTGTGTGTGTCTGTGTTTAATCATCTGATACATGTAATAAATATCTAAAATGTTAGCATGATTTTGAATTTAAGTTTATTTTTAAATGTTATCTCATATTACTTGAGATGATTACTTATGTGTGTTCCAGTTTTTAAATTGTGTATAATTGACATAACTTATGTATGTTTCTGGGTGTGAGAATATCAATAGAGAGTAATCACTGAGATCTTTGCATTAAATGGGGAGTTTGGGGGCCTGGAATATGTTTGTGTCCATAATGCTTGTCTGTTACTTTTATTTGCCCTGTGGTGAGAGTTATTGGTCGCTCTGAACTATCTCTCCCTATTTTCCATTCTGACTACCTTACTGACCACAGGCAAGTGGGCTCTCCAAGCCCTCTGAGGGCCAGTACAGAGCCTTCGCCCATGGTGCTCCCAGTAGGAATGCTGCCATCACAACCTTAGCATGGGGCACATCTTGTATTCCTTTTTAAAATAGAGCAGAGTTTAACCTTTACCACCACTCCATTTGAATAATAAAAGCTTTCATAGGGTTTGGCCCTTGGAAAGAGATATAAAATTTAATTTAACTATTTACCTTTATTTCATTTGTTGAGTTTCAATAAATCACAAAAAGTGTATATGTTATTCATTGGATCAAATCATATTTTTCATTAATTTATATACTCATCAGAAATGTTCATCAGTGGGACTCATTTTCATTCTTAATTCATTTCTATGGTGAAAGACAATATCAAACTTCATGAATCTCATTTGCATGTTAATGAAACAGAAACAAAATAAGATCATTTTAATTATCTTTTGCTAGTTGTCAACCTACTTGATTACATTTTTTCTTTTTTATTTAGTTTTCTTTTTTTCCTATTAATTACATGAAGTATTCACAAAGGAATGTCAGATTTTGAGTGATTTATTAAAGGATATATATTATTTCTAGTATGGTGATATTCCTTGTAGTATTTAGGTCAGGCTTTGGAAGGGCATTCAGCCAAATCAACAGGTCATGTATAAATAAACTAAATCAGCAAATAAAGGTCCTGGTGTCCTAGGAGCACAGGTATGGTGACTTCTTTCCTGTAGAATCTGGAAAACTTAGAGCCAAAGATTGATAGGCAAGAAATGAGGAATGAAGTTCAACAACCCAGTGCTTTCCGTCTGTGAAATAAGAACTGTGAAAATATCGAGGCCTTTGAATGGGGAAGGAGATGGAGAAAAGACTTAAAGTTTCTATTCCTACCAGCAGGGAAGAAAAAAAAAATTAACCTGTTTTGGAGGAGGGATTTTAATTTAATCTTGTCACTAGAGTGCAATTGTGGGTTGAAATGTGTCCCCCAAAGGATACATTCAAATCCTAATCCTGATACCTATGAACGTGACCTTAACAGGACATAGAGTTTGGGGTAGATATGATCAAGTTAATAAAAGGTCATATAGGCTTAGGGTGGGCTCCCAATAAGGCCTTATCAGGAGAATGAGATTTAGAGACACACAGACACAGAAAAGACAGATAGAAGGAGGCCCTGTGAAGACAGAAGAAATTGGAATGATATAGTTATAAACCAAGAAAAGTCATGTATTGCCAGCAATGAGCTATCAGAAGATAGGAAGAGGCAAGGAAGGATCCTTCTCTGAAGCCTGCAGAGAGTGTGAACATGCTGACACCTTGATTTTGAACTTCTAGCCTTCAAACCTGTAAGAGAAAAAATTCCGTTCTTTTAAGCAGCTCTGGAAAACTGGTACAAGTGCCATTGAGTGAATGAGTTCGTTTTCATAGCTCCTTTACACTGGGAAGATGCATCTCAATTTGAACCTGACAGGTTACATAGCTCAGAGAAGTATAATCCAAACTTAACTGTAAACAACACAAACAAAAACCAATCACTTGCTAACACTGGCTATGTAATGACATTAAATCGCTCTCTGCCTTTATAGAATATTTTTATTGTTGTAGCTTCTGTATAGTTTGAATTATAACAGGCAACTTACATTTTTACTATTGTCATAGAGTTCAAACAGGTTCTCTTGCACTGTTTGATAGTCCAAGTGTATCCTTAAGACAGAATTTAAAGAAGCCACGTAGGTAGAACTGTTCCTGAGTTACAGTATAATCCTGATGAAAGTTTTTATTTTTGTGTACTTGGGAAACCTTGGAATTAGATTATTGCAAACTGACATACTTGTGTCTACAGGTAAAGTAATAAAGCAGCAAATAAAATTATCATACACAGCAAAAATAAAATGTTTATAGGCTTGAGTATAAACATAGATGTGTACATGTGTTTAATAATATAGCAGAATGCTTCCATAACTGATACATACAGATATGCCTCATTTTATTGTACTTTGATTTATTATGTTCACAAATGTTGTATTTTTTACAAATTGAAGGCAAGACTCTCCACCAGCAAAAAAGATTATGACTCGCTTTATTGCGGAGGTTTGAAACAGAAACCACAATATCTCCAAGCTATACCTTTTTACCCTCTTCTTTTCTTAAAGATCATAGTATTTCCTGTGTTGCCATAAAGTAGAATATTTGTCTATATTTTGCTATTATCTGTTTTTTTTTTTTTAAACCAGGGCTAAGCCCTTCTACTCTAAATGCTTATAAACAATGCTTTCCTCAGGCCTATAGGGTCTGCTGTTAAAATCAAGCACCTACATGTAGAGAATTTAGTGTATTTGGTTAATTGACAGAGACAACTCTCATTCTTGGATGGACTTCTAGTAATAATTATAACATTCTAAGCAGAATCATTTGGCAAATCTTAGTGCCCTGACTCATTGTGCTTGTTCGCACACAACTATTATGCTTAAATTAAAATCCCAAAGATAAATTTCCAAGGCATGCATGATATGTGTCAGTGCTCGAGAGGACAGATGAGGTGAAGGTTTCCTGTTGTTAAATATAGTGCATGAAATCTTTATAATTATTACATTTAAAAATAATAACATTAATATACTTAGTAACAATTCTTTACAATGAAAAGAATAAGAAATGAATTTTGTACTGGACTGAAAAAAAACTCAGGCCTGAGGAAAGCGGTGCCTTGTTAGCATGGTGAGTGTGGGTCTGAAATATGCCTGAGAGGTCCCCAGGACCAGAGGTGGGCAAGCTTCACTGCCTGAGGAGTAGAGTATTAACGGCATTGGGGCTGGCCTTTTCTTGTAGAGTTTATTAGAGAACAAAAAATGCCAGCAGATTATTTGCTTCTATTTCTACAGCTTCCCCATCATATAGGATCTGATGGGCTGAGTAAGGTCTTGACACCTCAATAATTAATTGAATTGCAAGGATTCTGTACCTCCGTGCTGATTCAGGCTGTGGCACAGGACTTCTTATTAGCCGTGCCTGATTTTTATGTCTTGTGTAGTAATTTATCTCTGGGATTAGGAGATGTATAGTTCTTAAAACTGAGTTGAGAGCTCTTAAACCTGACTAAATCCCTGAATAGTCAGATACCTGAGAGTCACCCCTGTGATCACAGAACACACACTTTCTCCAACACACTTGAACTTCAGCTAACCTGCTCTACTTCTCTGTGTTGCACTCTCTCCAGAGGATTATAAAATTTTCGGCGAAGAGCAAACACTTCGGCATTAAACATATCTGGAATCAATTCACCACCCCTGGGTTTGAATCCCTGCCACTTCTTACGCATTTAAGGACAGGAAAAATATTTAACCTCTATGCTTTAGTTCCCTAATACTCTATTGGAAGAACTAGTACTGGAATAGCATTGGTCTTATGGAAGAAGGTCGCAGCACTGTCCTCTGGTCACAAGAATTACAAAAGCCCAGTCCCAAGAGAATGTTTAATGGTTTCAAACTGTGTCCTGCCAATTAACCCCATTTCAGCAAACCTCAGAGGACCAAATTTATACATCGATTTATACAAAGGTAATCTCAGGGAATTCAGGCTTTCCTATAACTCTGGTAGGAAGAGTTAATTTATTCCTGATGAATTACAAAGCAAAGTAGGGTCAAAGATTTATAGTTACATTTTATATGTTCATTATTAGCTTGAAGTAAAGACAAAATGTTCTCATATATCCTTAGTCAAAGTCTGTGAGCTAGGCTGTTCTGATGGTTTTATTTAAAATATTTTTACTTTTTTTTTTTTTTTGTAATTGGAAATTGGTTTGTGAAGTTAAAAAAAAAAAACTTCCTAGCATTTTGATAAAGGTGTGGAAAATGAAGTTGCAGATCAATTTTATGGTCAGTAGTGTGTCACTTGTGCTTGTAGATTATATTTTGTGTACTGGCCTTGAGAAGGTGAAATAAAAATGAGTGAAGATTTGTATCTGCTTTCTCGATATGCTTATATTCTCTATTTATTAAAGAACAGAGTTGGCTCTCACTTCTGGGATTAATATAGAATCTTTTCTGATCTATCGATTCATTTGATTTAATAGCAGGGATGATTGTCCATCTGACCATTTGATTCTCTCTTCACTTTGGGTGTTGCTCTCTTTTCCGGGTCCCCTTCCTTGGGGACACGCTCCACTCTCTTCTAATCCTCTCTCCAGTGTGTCGGCACGTCCTCTCTCTTACCCTTCATCGTCCTTGTCTTCCCTGTAGCAGACTTTCTTTAGCTTGACTCAATCTGATAATGTAATATGAGGGGATGTGCCAACTAGCCAATCCTAAGCATTTTATAATGATAAAAATGCTGGTTTTGGAATCCTGAAAACTAGATTATAATACGAAACTGTGGGTGGCCTTGGGGAAACGGCATTTCCTCTCTTTTTTACCTTTCTTATAAATGTATGTGGTTGAATTTGAGGATTTCTAAATTCTATGACAATGTGCTCTTTTATTTGTCATATTCTATAGGCAATGTCTTTTCTTTATAACTCACTCTAATAATGGACATTTTCAAAGCATACGAATGAGTGAAATTGATTCAGAAAGAAAGAAAGAGGAGGACTTTGAGGCAGATTGTCTTTTTAAAGCCCCTCAAACTAGGAGATACAGAATGCTCCTGGCTTAGGAAATGTATTCAACCGTATAAAATCTAGGAATTCAAATTATAAATATGATCCTACTAAAACTGATACAATGACTCAAATTTGGTTAATTAAATATATTCATAAAATTAAAATTTATCAATGATACATAACTTAGATTTCTTTGTGTATATCTAATATTTTTCACAGTATTGAGTAGGAAAATGTCACATGTAGGTATAGTGTGTAAACCGAATTAAGTAATCAGGTGGTGTCTTAGGTTGGGTTCTCTTAGTAGCACACCTGGGACTGATTATTGAGGTGCCAGTGTTACAGTGGGTAGCTCCTAAGAAAAAACATTGAGGGAGCGGAGGAAGCAGGATAAAGAAGGCGAAGAAACCAAACCATTCCTTGTAAAACCTGATTGTCCAGAAAACTCTGGATAATAATAGCGTTTTAGCTAAGACTTTGTCTCACCTCATGGTCAAGAAACTGAGTCTAATAAGGTGGTTGTCTGTATGATTAATTTAGAAAAGTTAGTGTCTTAGTCAACTTGGGCTTCTGTAACAAAAAACTGTTGACTGGGTGCCTGAAACAACAGATGTTTATTTCCTACAGTTCTGGAATCTGAGGAGTAGAGATCAAGGTGTCAGCAGATTTGGCTCCTAGAGAGAGCTTACTTCTTGGCTTCTCCTGCTGTGTGTGTGTGGTTTTTTCTTGGTCTATGCATGTGGAGAAAGAGAGAAAGATCTCTCTGTCTTCTCCTTGTAAAAGCACAAATCCCATCATGAGGGTTTCACTCTCAAGATGTAATCTGAACTTTATTACCTCCAAAAAGTACCAAATACCCTCTCATTGGGGGTGACGGTTTCAACAGATCAATTTTAGGGAGACACAGACATTCAGCCCATAACAGTTAGCTGAATTTCTATAAACTAGTAAACCAACTAGAAAGTGTTAACTGCTTGAAGATATCTGAGAGAAAACAAGATAGTCGGGCTGTCAAGGGCAATGGTTCTGGAGGAAAGGAAATACTATACAGTGAGCCTGACATTTTCTGTACCAAATAACAGAGCTTCAAAATATATAAAGAAAATGGACAGATATAATAGGAGAAATAGACAATATAAATTGAAACACAGACCATAGCAAGGGGTAGCTTATTGAAGAATTAGCTACAAAAAAGCAGTGGAAACACAGAAGATTTTAACAGCAAAGTTAACAAATTTGACAAGATATATAAATATGTAATTTATATTTTAATGTGTTACAATATACAACTCTGCCTCCAACAATTCCAGAAGACACATTTGTATCCAGTGTATCTAGAATATTTACTTAAATTTATTCTGGGCCATAAATAGTATTTCAACAAATGTCAAAGGTTTTGAATCATATATATAGAGTAAGTGTCCTGGGTACAGTTGAATTAAGCTAGAAAACAATAATTAAAAATACTTAAAAACTCAGAAAGGTGTGGAATTTAATTAATGCACTTCTCCAAAAGAAATCTCAATTGAAATTAGAGAGCATTTTAACTCAATGATGACAAAATACTGTAGGTCAAAATTGTGAGCTGCAGCTTAGACCACATTGATAGCCTTAATTATGTGTATTACAAAAGAAGGAAGGCTAAATATTAATGATCCATGCATTGCCTAATTTTTGAGTTTCTCAAGAGATTAGAAAAACAATAGGTAAAACCAAAAATAAGGACCAGGAGAGGGAAAAAAGTACATTAATTAACGAAATAGAAAAACTGCAATACACATAATCAATAAGACAAATATAGTAATATTTTAACAAAATTCCTGCTAATAATTGTGAAAATTTAAAAGAATTGAAAAAATTATTTGAAAAACACAACCTACCAAATTATAGCCAAGAAGTAAAACAAAATTTAAATATTTCTGTCTTTTAAAGATAGTCAATCCATAATTCACATACATTTACAGAGAAAACTCCAGGCTAAAATGCCTTCATATGTGAATTCTTCCAAATACTTTAAAGGAAGATATAGCTCCAATCTTTAATTTTCTCTTCCACAGGACAAAAAAAAAAAAGTCAAAATACTCCCCAACTCATTCCATGAGGCCAGCATAACCTTGATACCAAGCCCTATCAAGGACAAACAAGAAAGGAAAATTAAAAGCCACTCTCCCTCATGAATATAAATGCAAAATACTCTAAACAAAATATTAGCATACGAGTGTGAAGGGACTCAGCTTCAGAATGAGAATGTATGTGTGCTCTGAAAACATGGTGGCTGACAACCAAAGAAACAGTGAAAGCAGGGGCTTAGAGCTTTTTCTGGTACTGTGCTTGAGCGTTCAGATTATCTTCTCCAGGAAAGGATTGAACAGAAGTATGATAGCTAGAAGTAGAAAACCATCTTTTTTGTATTCACTCATATTAGAGACTATTATAATTAAAAATGTGTTATAATCTGTCATGAGGGTCCCCAACTGGGTGACCGGGGTATCGATTGTGGTCTGTTAGGAATGGGGCTGCACAGTAGGAGGTAAGCAGCAGTTGAGGAAGCAAAGCTTCACCTGTATTTGCAGCCGATCCCCAGCGCTAGCATCACCGCCTCAGCTCCACCTCAGATCATCAGGCATCAGATTCTCATAGGAGCACCAGTCCCTGGTGACGAAAAGGTTGGGGACTGCTAATCTATCAGACCCTTGTTGAAGGACACTTACATCCTTTCAGCCCTACTTCTTTCTCCAGCCAGTGTGGTAAGGACCAGCTTCCCATGGGTATAACAGGGCTCTTCTTGGGCTGCACCACTTACCTGTGGCTTCCTGCCCCTGATGCTGAGGGATGATCTGCCTCAGGGAATCCTCGGGAATCATGAACTCTGATGGTAGGCTTTGGGGTATGCCTACCTATGAGGCTAACCTCAACCAATAAGGGATGGGGACCGATGGGTAAACTCTTCCCCCTTTTGTTCTCAGGGTGGAAAGTTCTGGGATGCATCTCATAAGGCTGCTCAGAAGTGTTAACCTGCTCTTTTTATTCTTTTTATTCATGCATTGTTCTGATTTTTTTTTTTTCTTTTTGTGTTCTCTTGTACCTCATGAGCTTCTTTAAGGTGATCATTTTGAATTCTTTGTTAGGCAATTCATAGATCTTTATTTCTTTGGGGTTGTTTACTGAAAGTTTATTAGTGTCATGTTTGGTAGTGTCATGTTTGCTTGATTTTTTGTGATCTGTGTAGCCTTGCATTGTCGTCTTTTCATTTGAAGGAGTATCATTGGGCAGGTCCCTGGACAGGCAGGATTGGTCTCAGACTGTGTCTGAGAGAGGCTGGAGCAGACTCACAGGGCTGCTTCAGGGTCCACAGGGTCTGCAGGCCGGTGTCTGGGGCATGGACAGGTGTGCCTCCTGTGAGTTTCCTGTGTAAGCTGGACTCTCCCCACACTGAGGCAGAGCATGGCTAGAGATGGGTCCCAAAAGGCTGCTTCAAGATTCATGGTCAGACCAAGATCAGCAGGTCTGCCTTCAGGTCTCCTGCCAGGTTCCTGCTCAGCAGGGCTACTCTCAGACTGTGGCAGTGGGGAGCTGGAGCCAGGTCACAGGGCTACTTCAGGGTCTGCAATTGGATCAAAGTAGGCACAGGTGGGTGTGTCTCCCTCCATGTCCTTGAATGGGCAGGACTGTTCCTGGACCGGAGCTGGGCTAGGTTACAGGACCACTTCAATATCCACAGTCAGACCAAGGCTAGAGGGCCCACCTCTGCCGGTGGGAACTGGCTTGTCTCCCAGCAAGACCACTCCCTGAAGGCAGCTGTGAGGGGCTGGAGCCTAGTTATGGGGCCACTTTAATTAAGATCTGCAGTTGGACTGTTGTCGGGTGGCCTGCCATGGGGACACAGAGGAATGTGTCTTCTGCCTGGTCCCTGATTAGGAAGAACTGTTCTCAGACCAGAGCTTGGACAGAAATGGGTGGGCCTACCTCCAGAAGCACAGGCAGAGGTGTTTCCTGATGAGTCCTTGGGAGGGTGGGACTGTTCCTGGCCTAAGGCTAGATCCTAAAGCTCCCACAAGGGCACTTTTGTCCATAAATGGCTGCCAGTTTTTATTGCTGATGGGAATATGAACTGGAGACTTCCCATTCTGCCATTTTGCTGACATCTATCTATCTATCTGTCTGTCTATCAATCATCATCTGCCTGTCTATTGTCATCATCTATATATCAGTTCTGTAATTTTAAATCTTTTGCCATGAATTTTCTTATTTGATTTTTAACTGTAACCTTTTTGAAGGCTGCCCTATAGAAGTAATTCCATGAGAAAAAGATGTAGAAAAATTACAAGATTTTATAAGGACTTTTCTGTTTCTTTTCAATAGGACTTCATGTCGGATGTCTCCCTTAGTGGGCATTGTTAGGGCCTTACAGGTCTAATTAAGTAGAAAGATAGCTAAAATCACATCTAAGTGATTTGAGGATTATTTATTATTTTTCTCTTCTCTTTTTAATCTATTTTTTTTAAAAAATTGACATTTAATGAATATTAACAGTAGAAAATAAAAGGGACCCATAAAATTGACTATGTCATTGGCCATATAAAATATAACTGATTTACTAGACTGTATAAAAATATCCGACTGTACAAAAGTGAAAAACAAAGTCAGAGACTCTGTGCCGAAACATGAATGTTTATGTGGGTTTTTCTGAAGCCTCATCCTTGACTTTGACATTGCGCATGCCCTCTCTGACTGAGCCAGACCACCTCCAGGGCCTCAGGAGGGAGCCTGTGCAAACACCTCGTACATATGTGCTGGAGGAGAAACATGTCTAATAATCTCCTTTCTTATATTTTCAACTGCCTGCTGAAATTTTCCAGCTGCCTGCTAGACGTCTTTATAAAAAACTCAACATATCGTAAGTTAAATGTACCACCTCTGAACCAGCTTCTACTTGTAATTTTTTTTTTCCTGGTTCCTGGTGATTATCTTAATCACCATGGCTTAAAATTCACAGAGTCACCTTTTATTTCTCCCTTGGTCCCTCCTCCAGAAGATGATGAATTCTGTGCATTTATGCCTTGCAGTCTCTCTATCTTATACTTCTTTTTTGTTGTTGTTGTTTTTATTACTACTACCCCAATGCAGTTCTTTGATTTCTAAACAATGCTATTTTAATATACCCATACTGGTCATGCAATTTTGAGGCTTTTCTTAATAAAAGTAAATTGTAGACATAAATCTGAAACTAATTTGTATATCAACTGTACTTTAATTTTAAAAAATTAGAGTACATTCATGACCTTATTTTTTGCCTGCTTAGACTTTCAACTCCACCTCCATGACATGTATGGGTGTTTGTGAGTATGCTTCTTAAGTCCAGCTAATATTCTGCAGTGGTCGAGCAGATAACTTGGCAGTTTCAAAGATAAAGGAATTAAAAAATCATAAACTTTTCAGAAATTAAACTGTAAAATAATTTATGATTTGTATATCATTCATTGACAGAGTAGGCTTTCTCTTAACTAACCCATCCTTGCTTAGGTTGTATGCTATTACCGATATTTACTATTTTGCTGTTAGCGCTACATGGTATTCTATGGCTAGTAAAAATATATAAAGGTTGATGCATCATTGATGCATAAAAGCACAAAAGAAAAAAACTTACAAGAAATAGAATTCAGAATACATCGTAAACATAAGGTGCGACCACAATTTTAGCATGAAGAATAAAATATGTGAGCCAGGAAATGTGAATATTTGAATATGGTGATTTCATACAAGCATCTAAATAAGAAAAATGCTGGATAGACAAAGCAAAGGTGTGGACTTACTAGACAAAGATTTTAATCAGCTCTCTTAAATACACTCAAAGAGCTAAAGGAAACCATGGACAAAGCACTAAAGGAAACAAGAATGATATCTCAATAAACAGAGAATATCAATAGTTGCAAATTATAGAAAAGAACTAAACCAGTGATTTCCAATGTGAATGTTATGATTTTATTCTATAAAGGAAAAGAATATAAGTAAATATACATAAAAAGTGCACTCCTAATGGCAAAAACACATCTTGTTACTAATAACATTTGGGGAGCAAAGCAAAACAAGCTGTTTGCTAAATTCCTCTATCAAAAGACACTATTACAAACTACATTTTTTAGTGGCTCTGTATGTGGAGGAGTAACTTATGAGAAAATGTTGGTAGACTCCTGATTTCTCCAGTGTAAGAACTACGTTGATTTCTGAGTTTTAATCCTGCTCTTGCCTGTGTAAGAGCAAACACCAACCTTTCAATCTGGTTAGAGGCGGAGGAGAAAGATCTTTTCCTTGTATTCAGGGTTATCTGGTCTGCCATGTTGTAGCTTAGAAGAGGCTGTGTATCTGGACTGAGGCAACACTGGACGGACAACAAAAGCTCTGTTCACAGAGCACAGTGGCAGTCAGTGACATGTCTCAATATTATAGTGTTACCAAACTGAGGTCACTAGGAAGTGTGCAAAAAAAGGGGCAGTAGATTCTGTTTTTCTGCATTAAAGTACACTGGTTGATGTTGGGAAAGGTTAGCACATAAATTCCTCTAATCAAGATGAAATAGAGACAATTTTAAAGACAATAATACCTTTTTTAGAGGTCATTTCTATGTGTGGTATAGTGTGAGGAGTAAAAATGGACATAATCTCCCAACTTGTCCTTTGTCTCCCTTCCCGGCTTACATAGACTTACGCCACCCAATGCTTAAAGGGAAAGGGATCACAGCGTAGCTGCGATCAAAGTGGGTATCTTTAGGTCTGAAATGTAAATAATTTAAAAGGGGAAATGGTCGGCCTGAAAGAATTTTTTCCTCATGCCCCACTGAGGGCAAGAGGAATGGAGAGTTTAGAAACGGAGGAAGAGAGTTAAACATGAGCAAGTAAGTGTAAATACTCATTTTTCCCTGAAGTCCTGTCCTCAAACTAAGTCTACAGTAGGCAGCTTCATTCACTTTCAATGATCTGACTGTGAAAGGAATGCTTAGGGAGGGCTCTTGGAGAGGAGACTGCCTGCTCCCAAGAGAAGTCACTAAATCATCCCGTTGCTGCGATGCAGAAACGGAAGTATGGCAGAGACCCCACATCAGCCCCAGATGGCATGCGAGGAGAACCAAGAGCTACTGTGGGCACCAAGAAAGCTTGCAGAAGTTAGAGAGTGAAGCGATGGGTGTGGGTAACGTGTCACACCTGGATGGGAGGAAGAAGAGCACAATGCCAGGATCAGGTATGTCCCAACTGACCTGCGACAAATCACCACAGAGCAGAGTGGAAGCTACTTGACTGTTGGGATGATTCATCACCCATGTAGATGACCATGAAGGGGTCCCCCTCTCCACTGTGCCAGGACTAACTCCTAGGTCAGCGAGAAGGGAGGGTGGTCCCTGCAAGCATTTTGAAGCAGAAAGTAATAGAAACATAATCCTGAATTGCCCAAGTAATCCATGAATTAGACCAAGTTCCTCTGAAATGATTAGATTGATTTTTCTACATCAAACAGGATAGGAGCTCAAGAGAGAAAATTAGATTGAGTTAGGGAAAAAAAAATGCAGTTTTCCTACCTGAGGCTGTAACTGAGAAATTCATAACTGCAATATGATTCCAACTGCTTTGCTCAAGTAGCTTATCTGAGATACCGTTAATAACCTGCTGGCTTGTGAGAGCCCACTGTGAGCAGCTCTCCCCAACTCAGCATCATCGGGTTGGGAGCTTGCAATCTGCTACGGAGGGAACATTTACACCACAGGAATTGACAAATGCTATCAAAGCAGGACTTTTCTCCCCAGAGAACAACTTATTAAACACCTACCAGCATACCACTTACCTGAACTTATCTCTTATGAGCCAAAATATAATGATGTTGGGATAAAAGATATTAGAATTTCTTTTAAAAAATTGGACTGTGATGCAAAAGACTTTTGAACCAAAAGAGTTTGACTCATTCCTAGGGCTTGATTGTTTGCTGCTTTTTAAAAAAATGTATAAATATGCTATTTTGTGTATTCGCAGTACACATCATCTCTTTTTCTCAGTGGCATATAAATGTGAGTTAAGATTTTTTATTTAGTAAATATGAAAAGTTAGAACTTAAACCAACTGGCTGTGGAAGCTGCCCACAGCCAAACTATCCATCATCAAGCTTGGTATAGCTTGGTAAAAGATTACAAATACTCTCTTCTTTTAAAACAATGTCAGTAATCACTCATGTTATTAATGATCTTAAAATATTGCTTTTTCTGTACATTTTAAATAGTCGTGGCCTTTTTTTTATTATTATTAATTTACCTAAAATTGGTGATTTACATGTGTGCCAAACACAAAACACACACTAAGTGGTCCTCAGATGCTGAAAGTTTCTTCGCTCTGGCTCCACTCTCTTCTCCTGCCTTAATAACCGCTGCCCTCTCCGTGCCCCCTCACTCCCTTCAGCCCAATTACTGCCATCCTGAAAAATGTGCCTTGCATTCGTCTGCCCTCATGTCACTCCTCTGCTTCGAAGGCTTCAGCCCTTTATTTTGACCTTTCAAAATCCCACTGTAGAACCTACATGAAATATTTCTTTTTCCCTAGTCACTCAGCCAGCAGTGATTTCCACATCCTAAACTTTTTTACTTTGGTTTCAGTTCCTAATATAACACGTGTCATCTGCTGATGTGTCGTCTTACTCTTTCATGAAAGACAAACTCCAGTGATGGTGGAAGCCGCATCATGTGTGAAGAACAGGCTCTGGGTCAAACTGTGTTTAGGGTTTTGCCTGATTTTATTGCAACTCTGTGATCTCTCACAGATGATGTTATCTCCCTTTCTCTTAGTCTATTCACATCTAAAACTGGCAAAAAAAAAAAGTTTCTATCCAATAGGCTTATTTTGAGAATCAAATGAGTTAGGACCGTGAAGCACTTAGTACATTATGGAATACACAGGTGATTTTTATTTATAGCTAGTAGATCCAGAATCATTCTTAACATTTCTTTTAATTATGTAGATGCCATTAGAAGTATTAATCACATTTTGGTTCAGGTGTTTAGAATGTAAATTGTGGGTATTAAGGATGGTGATTAGAATGATGTTGATACTTCCTTGCATATAGTAGTTTTCTCTATCTGAAAAGTTTATATGTAATCTAGCACTGAAAAATATAACCAGTCAATGTGATTAGGGAGATTAATTCTGGACTCTTTGTAAAGAGATAGCATTTAGGAATTTTAAAGAAGGTGATATATCATAACTTTATTTTCTTCTGCTTCAATAATTTTTTAAGAATGAGAAATGTCCTAAAACTTCATAGGAGCCCCTCTTTGATTCAACTTTTAATGTCTCATTTCCGCCTTTTTCTTATTTTGAAAAGATGTGAGAAGTGTTTGTTAACAGTGTTTAGACTGTCCAAAACCAAAATCTACTTTGTAATCTATACACAAATCAACATAATTTAAAATTTAAAACATTTAATTATATAAAATACTTTATCAAGTCAATGTTCAGCCAATATTCACTTGTTTGTTGGAATTCAAGACACATTCAGATACTCCAAAAAAAGATTGATGGGAATTAATCAGAAGTGTTTCTAATAACAGAAATGGCAAAAAGAGAGTTTAAGGTCTTTTGAAATGTCTACTTTGCTCATTAAAAAAGTCTATCATTTTACTTTATTACTACAAAGCTAAATTCTTACAGCCCTTTGACCTTCTGAAGTCATCTAAGAATCTAATTTATTTCAATTGCTAATTTATTTCAATTACTCAATTGGTTGTATTAGAACAATAACAGTTCACCTAATAGCAAGTCTGATCAGCTCACAAAACTTTTTACAGGGTTGGATTCAAATATGACAATGGTATTCTAATGTGGAATTGGATTCTTACTTATTAATTTAACAAACATAAATAAACTCGGTTGTCTTATACTACGAAGTTCTTATATGTAACATACTAAATTGTAGGGGAGGTGGTATTTGAGCTCCAGCTGAGAGATGGAGGAAAGAAAGTCCTGGTCAAATGAGAGACCTAGGAATACATGTAATTCAAATGAAATCACAAAGAATGAGAATAGTTTTCATAACAAATTTTACTGTTTTCTGAAGCTCTAATGCCAAATCGAAGTTGCATTAAATGCTGTGCCAAAAAAAAAGGTGCCTTTGTTACTACGGGAGAAGTTATTAACCTGCTATTACCAAAACAACTCTGGGAACAATGGCAACAATAGATTTGTTATTTAAGAGGCACATGTTGAAGATTTCTAGGAAGGGGAGGCTATTGGGCAGGAACATGATTTTCTGTCTTCTTCCCCAAACCCTATGAACTTATTCAAATCTCCCTGACCTTGCTTCCTTCATTCTCAGCATCCCAGAAGAGCTGCCCCTCCATTCTAAAGCGAATCACTCGACAGCGTCCTAAATCTTTTGTATTTCTGCAGGAGTCCTGTTCCTTCAATTTTACACCTTTCAGATTTTCCTTCCACTAATGATTCTTTACTCTCAGCACCACCATCCAGAAAGTTTTCCAAGTTTTCATCCTCGACTTTGTCCTCTGCCTCCTCCTTGCCTTCTCAACATCTAATATCTGAAGGGTTATCCACAGATCATCACATCCTACCAATTCTACCCCACTAAGATGTCTCAAATGCTTTCACGTCTTTTCAATCTTCCATTTACTTAACTCAAAATGATATCCCCAGCAATTTTCAAATAAATACAGAAAATAATTTTTTTAACCCCATGGTTGAAATAATACAGGCTCAAACTAAAGTGGCGATAATGACAAGGCAAAAGTTGCAATGAAAATCACTTTGGAGGCAATGTAGGCCAGATTTGGCAATTTCTATACATATAGAAATTTCTATTTCTGTTATTGAAAGGGAATAATTAGGAATGACTTGAAGATGTGAAATGATGTGGCCATCTGGTTTTGACAGGAGTATGGCATCCATTTTTGGAATGTTGAGTTCGATATATTTATAGGGCATCCATGAATAGCTATATAGGAAGCATTCAGAAGCTGGGATACAGATTTAGGAAAGTCAGAGCTAAAAATATAGATTCAGTCTTCATCATCCAAAACCAAAAACTTCATAATTGTAGCCATAGTTTAATCATTGAGAAACATAGTTCACTGAGAATGTAGTAAAGTTAAAGGAGAGGAGAGTTGTGTTAGCTTCCAAATGAAAGTAGAGAAAGGGAAGTCTATGAAAGATGCTGAAAAGGCTGGCCAGAGAGGTTGGGAAAAACAAGAAGTTGCAGTGTCACGTGGAACTAAAGAAGGAAGAGCTTACTTTAAGTGGCAGGATTTTGGTCATGACTTCTGGTCTAGAAACTCTTCCTGATGTTTTTTCCTCAGCTCATTTATAGACATAGATGAATATTCTAAAGATACAGGATGTCAGCAAGGCAAAATAAAAAGTTTTTTTTTTTTTAGAGCATCATGTCAAGAATCATGAAAATCATGAATTCATCATTAAAACTCTACTTATAGATCATCTGGGAGTTATATGTAATGTCCATAGTATCATATTATCCCTCCTATTTTTATATAAAGGAGCATAAAATGCTAGGAAGCTTGTATCCAGGCTCGCATATCATTTTGCAAAAATTATAGACTTTAAAAATTTTATGAAGGGTATATAACACAACACAATATTCTTCTACTCAGTTATGCATCTGTCGAAAGAAAAATTGGTGCCTTTAAATAAAAATATAAAGTTCTTGACATTTATGTTTAACTATTGAGCTTGGCTGACTCTGGAAATATTACATTCATATTTCCTAAAATTACAAATTGCCAATTTTTAAAAATCACTTTATTGAGGTATAATTGTGTTGGGCCCCAAGGCGGGCCTTCCCAAAATATCCCACAGTGACATATTGATTATTTTGAATTAAAGTTATTTAAGAAACTGCCAATGCAAGAACAAACGCTCTGACCTCTCTGACTCTCTGTCCTTCTGAAAGCAGGAGATAAATCTCCCCCGTTAAAGGTGCCCTCCCTGCACCTGGGGGCTAATGAAAGTGGCATCCTTATCACCAGCCAGGGAGTTCAGGGCTGAGAAATGTATATAAACAAACGCTATTAGGTTTTACTAACTTGCTACCCCAAACCCACACTTTGCTTAGATCACTAATGAGCACCTAATTCTAAGTTTCTTTGTCTTGTATGTTCTTCAAACATTTATTGTTCTTATTTATTAATTATTATTATTATTATTATTTTTGGTCTAAAAAGTGTAAAAAGCTGCCTGCTTTGATTCTTTCTCTGAGCATCACTTATGATCTCCCTTATGCACATATTAAATGTTTTTTTTCCTCCTGTAAAACAGATCAATTTTATTATTAGTCCAGCCATAAGAACTCAAAAGTGATACAGGAGGAAATTTTCCTCTCCCTAACAATTTATACATAAAAACCTGTACATATTTAATGTGTGCAACTCGAGTTTGGAAATAAGTATACTCCCATGGGACCATCACTCTAATTAAAACCATTTGTGTATTCATTACCTCCAAAATTTTCTTTCCACCTATTTGTTTATTTTTATTTAAAAAATTTTTTTAAAAAGATTTTCTTTTGTGTTAGCTTTCAAAATTAAAATGCAAACTTCTGAACCCTGAAGCTATATTCCAAACAGCAACACCAAATTGACCTTAATTTTTTCCTTTTTATTTCTAGAAAAAGAATCTAATAAAGTAATAATCATTGCAACGTGATAATCTATGCTGGTAATTGACTTTCCATTTTGCTTATCAAAAGTATTTGCTTTATATACATCACAAACATGCATTGAGCCGTTTCTGCTAGGATGCTATTTTTCAGTTGCCACATGCTTCTTTGTGGTAACAGAGTGTGTGGAAAACGCAGGGGTGTGGATGAGATTCGCAGTATTGCCAGAAGCAATTTGAAATTGGCTTGGCAGAAGCAGACCTATTTTTTTTTTTTTATCTCTCTTTTTTGATCCAGAAAATGTTTGCATTAACTCTCATTCCCCGCTGGAAGCACTACTTTATTATGACTCAATGGATCAATATACACTGAGAACCATGAACTATGATAGGTGGCCTGACAATTGTATGAAAGGCCTCATTGGTTTGAGTGGAAATGAGGTTGCTTTGTGAGACTTTCTTTTTATCAAAAAGGACAATTTAGAACTTTCCATTATACATTACAGATAGAAATAGGATGGAGATAAACAGAGCAAAATGGTCTGGTTTTTCCTCTTCTGTCTGCACTTCCTACCTTCCACATCCTGACAGGCTCAGTCATGCTCCCTCAAAATAAGATGATTTTTATCTTGGCGAAGCCAGGGAAATACTTCCCTACTCTTTCTAATACAGAAAAATTAATGGTGTATAATTTTAGAAAGTATTTATTCTTGGTTTAGGAGATACGATGACAAAATTACAAGTTTAAAAACATAGGTTAAAATCAGATAAATAAACAAAAGTGCTGTGATTAGAAAAATCACCCAGCAGTGGTTTGTTACATTTGCATCTATTTGTACTCTTCACTAATTTAGCATAATATAATATCCCCAAATTGAATATATTGAAACTTGATTTGTTTTATATAATGAGGTAAAGAAATCATTTGAAATACATGTAATAATTGAGGATAATTCTTAAAAATCTAAACATATGTCAATCACTGGCAAAATTAATGGTAATGTTTTATAATTTTAACATAAATCTCATTAGAGCATATTTTTTCTCTATATTTTTAATAAAATCATACCCCTTGTGTGCTCCTTTATTTGTACACAAGCCAGGAGCCAGATAGAGCTGGCTAGGGCGCTTGGATGTTAGAGGAAGCAATTCATTTGTGTGACAAAAGGGTCTGCAATCAAAAGTATTTCTAGAATTGAATATGTGCACAAGAGAATATTGTACCTGCTGGCTTCAGACACTAAATTCTGTTTGTATTCACTCCATCATATAATCATAGAACGTGATATCTATTAAAGCCTATATATATATGGATATGGATATATATACACACATACACACACACACATATAAATAAATACACACACACACATACACACAACATTCGTTGGGCATCAAAATGACTTCCAGTACCAAGGAAGCAGAAATTTTCTCCCCAATGAATGTTGAGGAATTCTGCTCTAGAATGCTAACATGACTGTATCAATGCTGTACCTAAGGCAGAATAATTTTGAATCAGATAGATCTATCGATTCTGGTTGACCACCCATATACACATACCTGCAGATAGCATTGTTCTTGACAATCCACATATAGTTTTATAAAATTACAATGTATATAAAATGCATAATTAGCAACTTTTGGAATGTTAAGAATGCAAACAGAATACTCATTAAGATACTACAATGCATTAATTACATAGATCTGAAATATTGGTTGATCTAATTTTCTTAGGCCAGTTGCAAACTTCTGAGTCTACAGCTTATGTTAATAAGTGGAGAAATAACATGGAAATACCACTTTTTTTATTATTGTCAAAACTTTAGCTGCTGTGAGTATTATTTTAAGGTGGGGAGGTCCTATTTGCTCTTCATTCCAGAGACTATTTCCCATATATGCCCACATATCAGATAACCTCAAGTTCCCTAGCCTCGGCGAGGGAAAGTAGTCTCTTTTGGTTCTGTTAGTCTCTTCCAGGTACATGCTTTCACTTTCTGATTTCCTAATCTTTCCTGTTACTCCTTCCCAAAATGGCAGTTGGCATTTGAGGAACTCAGATGACACCATGGCACAGTTGGGCGGGGAGCATCCTGGGCATGCGTTGGTTGTGCTGGTGTCCACCACAACGTCATTGGCCGGATCCATGTGTCCCAGGTCAGTGATGTGTGCTGAGTGTGGCTGGGTTGGTACTAACCCTGGATACTTGTTGACATGCACTGCCAAGTGTAGTGGCCAATCAATTCCTTTGACCGCTCTCTTGGCAAAGGCCAGCTCCTTTTACTGGCTCAGCCCCATGACACTTCTTGTTACTATTCAGATTTCCTGAAGTTGGCTGTGACATTCTTTTGGTTAATAGATGGAACAGAGGTACAGGAGTCTCAGATACTATTACTACCATGAAGAATCTCTCTGGTTAGCTTCTAGTCAAACCCTCATTCATTTCTAGGCATTGTTCTTTATCTTTTTCTCTTAGATTCTGAATGTGGAATGGTTTCTGGGGAACATGATTCAATAGATAGAAAAATAAAAAACACTGTTCTAATAAAAAAAAAATCTGTCAAAGAAAAATTGCACTGCATTGAATTAAACTCAGAGGAAAGACTTAATTCAAGACTATAGCAATGAGGGCCAAGGCTCTTGCAATAGGGGAGAGAGAAGTCAATTGAAACAAAAGGTGGAAGAATTTTTAAGCACTGGGCTGAGCTAATAGGAAAGTACTGGAGAACATTATGGAGGGAGTTGGTCAGTGTGCTTAGGCCATTTGTGTTTACTAATTGGCTCTTTTGGAAATTAGGCTCCTATCCTTTCACAGAGACTGGGAGATAGGGCTTCTATCTTCTTTGATTTACCAGGGACGATTCTCAGGACTTTGGGAAAGACATTATTGGAAAATGAAACTAGAAAAAGGCTTAATGAAGATTTACATCTCAAGGGGGCAGAGAAATAATTTAGAATTGCAAATTTCCTAAATTAAATGCTCTAAGAAAAGGGAGGTCAGGGACTTATAGTCAGGAAGAAACTAGTAGTGTAAGGTTTAGTCAAACTGGGGTACATTAAGGCCATCTTGGTCACAAGCATCACTAATTATTTTTCCCATTTCCTGGAAAATAAAAATTTTTACAATGAAATAACACCTAAAAAGGAATAAATCATGGTATTAGATGAAGTATGTATATTCAAGACTGAATTCAACAAATAGCTAAGCCTAGAAATAAATACATTTCATTAATTGGGAACATGATGCTCTATTAATATGTTTTAACATTTTTACAGATTGAGAAAATAGTGAATGATTTAATCAACCAAATGCTTGGGATTAGTTTTGTACTTTTTACCTTTTGATATATTATGCCATAGTATTCTGTTTTTTGTTTTTTGTTTTCAATCATCATGTGTAAATAGTGTCTGCTGGCTATAAGAGGAGTAACTTTGGTTTCTTGACCCAAAAGAAGTGATATGAGGACATTTGACTCATGACAGCTTATCATCTCTGTCTGGCTGGGAAGATTAAAAAAAAATAAAGGTAGGGAAGCAAAAAACAATTTTTCACCCTCTGGGATATTGTCAGTATGTTCTTTCTGATGCATGATGTCATTTACTGAAATGACCTGCCTCACTGTAACAGATCTAAATCTAAACTTTTAGAAAAGTATTATAATGGGCTTAGAAAGCAAAACATGGGCATGTCCTGATTATCATCTGAATTTCTAGACATCATGTGCTAAAAAGTTGTTTTTCCAAAACTATGCATTTGAATTAAATAAAATTTACCGTGATGAAAAAATTTAAGGCACAGAATTTAGTGTTTTTGTAATTTTATTCTAGCTTTCCAGAGGAAATTTGACTGTCACAAACTTTGCAAATCAAATAACCGCCTGAAAAAAAGAAAAGAATGTAAATATTTACTTTTCAATCCACTGAATTATTAAAGATTTCAGAAGTGTTTGATCTGGCAATGGGAGAAGAAAGACTGAAAGTCAGTCTGCCAGTTTGCCAGGAGGGAAAATTGATCATCAGCAAAGAACTAAAACCTAAGAGAACTGAGTGAGGTATTATTAATTTAGAACCTTTCTGGGGAAATGAAATAAAAAGCATCTTTCTTTTTCATTGTATCAAAAAATCAAAAACAAGGCAGTAAGTACACCCAGGAAATATAGTTTACAAGTTATTAAACCGTGTGACTTTGAGGCAATTGGTAGTCAATATATGTGTGCATGTGTGCATGAGTACGTTTGTGTGCATCAGCCAAGTGCTTAAGCTTTCTGAAGTTTGAAAATCTCATTGAAAATACTGTGCTGCAAAGAAAAATGTCTTTTGCTTTTATTTAGTTAGGCTCCAGTTTCAGTGTTACCAGTCATTTGGTGTACAAATTTATATTCTTCTTATACTCACATGGCTACATATTTATTCATTCCTTTATGCGGTAAATATTTTTTAATCATCTATGTGTCAGGCACTGTGCTGAACACTCAGGATCTATGAGTGAACAAAAGTGGCAAAGAATCCTGACCTCACAGAGCTTCCATTCTAATCTGGCACAATAAAGGGTAAAGCATAAATATAATACATAAGAAAATTATATGCTGTGTATAGAGATGTCAATTTCTACCAAAATGAAAAAGTGGTTTATAGTAAGATGAATGATATTAGGATCACTGGATGGAAGGAATTTTAAATAGGGGAGGACGGGAAATGAAAACCTCTAGGAGAGGGATCAGATCTGAGCAAAGACTTGAAGGTGGCAAAGATGTCAGCTCAGTGTATCTCGGAGAAGAGCATTCCAGGCAGAAAGGATAGCTTCACAAAGCATGGGTTGGGAGATGCGAGAATGGCTGGGGTTTGCTCAGAGAACCTCAAGGAAGCAATTGCTGATGGAGTGGAGGGAGCTGGGATAAAGAGGACAGGAGGTCAGACATGGGGTCGGGGTAATAGGGGAAGATCATGTAGGACTCTGTAGGCCATGTGGTAATGACTTTGTTCTTCACTATGTGTAAAATCGAGAGTGACTGCAGTGTTTTGAGCACAAGAGTGATATTTTAGCCATTTCTGTAAAGAATGTAAACTTAGTGAGCAAAGGTAGAAGCATG
This sequence comes from Rousettus aegyptiacus, assembly GCF_014176215.1. Classification (NCBI taxonomy): domain Eukaryota; kingdom Metazoa; phylum Chordata; class Mammalia; order Chiroptera; family Pteropodidae; genus Rousettus; species Rousettus aegyptiacus. Next base: position 20,591,646 of record NW_023416289.1, read on the forward strand.
AAGACTTGTTAGGTGGCTGTTGCAAGAGTCCAGGCTAGAAAAATGTGGCTTGAACCAAAGGAGTGCTAGTGAAGGTAGAGAAATAGTATGATTCTGAAGAGGTGAGTAGCATCAACAGCATTTTCTGCTGGCTCGGTAGTATGGTAAGAGAGAGAAAGGACTCGAGCACAACTCCATTGTTTTTTTATGTCCTTAGAAACTGGAGGAATGGAATTGTCATAAATTGAGTGAAATTCTAATTGGAGTTGGCCTAAGAGAATGGAATGAAAAAAATTGCAACAAGTGAGTCTGAACATCTTATTTGAAGAATGTTAATACAAAAAGCAGAAAAAAAAGTAGAGTGGGGTCAAGAGAAGCTCTTTATTTTTTCTTTCAAAATGGGAAAAATAATTGCATGCTTGTACTTTGAAGTGAATGACCCATTAAAGGGAAAAAGGTCATGAAGCAGGTGAGAGAGAATTGCTGAAACAGGGGCCCTGAGCAGGTTCCGCATGAGTGGGAGAGCCCTGTGCCACGGAGGGCACCGGGATGCAACGGCAGAGGCACGACGGAACTCAGGGGTGCTGGCCATGCCGTCGGAACGTGGCCTCACTTCATCTCCCAGCTCTGCCTCCCTCTGTGCGGGCTCCACTCCGGCAGGCTTTCCACAATAATAGCTCCTACCGCTTGATGCCTACATCTCATCTTTTCAGCATTCAAAGCAGAAAAGAGGGCTTCTTCTCCAATTGTCCCAACGGAATCTTAGAATTGCCCTACTGGCTTGACGCAGGTGACCTGCCCATCCCTGAAATAATCGCTGTGACCAGGGGAGGCAGTGCCAAGATTCAGGAATGTACCTGAGATAAAAATGGCAATGCACCCAGCATCAATAGAGTCATGTTTTCCTCCGGCAAAAAGAACTATGCTGGTAAGAACACAAGGCAGTTAAAGGGTTTTAAATGGTGGCTCAGGGCCACCGCAGACCATTTAAGGGATACAGACAAATATTGGTACAATGTTTTTTACGTTTTCTTACACTATTGTAATTTAATGTCAAGATCAAAACGATCTGGGCAACCTTGGATTTTGGGGGCAATCTAGATGAAATCACATGTGAAAAAAAAAGTAATTATCTTAGAAGGAAATTTCTTTGACAATTTTAATTAAGCCAATTATTTTCTAAAAATGTAGGTGCCCTAATGGTAGCTAGGACTGTCATTCAACCATGTTCACTTATGTTTTGAGTCCTTGAACATCTGTGTCCTTTTAGACTTTAAATCCTGAGAAAGAAATATGACTTCCCCTTTCTGTGTAGTTCCTACCTGTACAAAGTTGATAAACTCTGTTAACTCATCACCTTCATTGACGACCACCAGGAATGGAAGTCATGCCATTTTAATATTAGGAGGAGTGAGAAGTGATTCTTTTCTGTATTTTAAGGCTTCAGCCAAGAGTATTCTTTTTTCAATTTCTCTTTTCATTTTCCTGAAATTATATGACCAGGATATATGGGTCTTACATACAATTCAGCCAACCACTTATTTACATTTAAATAACACTGAATAAATTATTTGGATATATTCTTGGGATAAAATAGTTGTTTGATTATTTCAGGGGTAAGTAATTTAAAAGGAGATGATTTTTAAAATGAGATCCTTATGCAGATTTAAGTTGTTTTAAAAGTAAGTAATTTCTCATCTATACTAAAATAATTTGCATAATATTGGGAAAATTTGCTTAGCCTCTGCAAATCATTTTTTAAAACTTTTATTTGAAAAGAAGAGATGTTAAAACATATTTCATCTCACTAGATAATTTTAATAATTAAGTTTAATATGGTACATAAAATTTCTAGTTGAGTACTTAGCATAAAACAGGCACTGAATAATTTTTATTGGGCTTTTCTTTCTTGACAATTCACAGCAACATATACTATAGAAGCAAGTTCCTTAGGAATTGGATGTTTAAAAGTGGTAGGCAGCAGATAGAAGAGAGACTGTTTTGTGGCCATTTAGTAACTAAATCTTTTCAAAGTTCACCTTAATTGTCATCATAACTCTGTTTGGAGTTGGTGGCAATACTTGTTTTACAAGTCAAAAGGTGACGTATTCTCATGTTTGCTGTGTATGAGAGAAATCAATAGGTACTTAATATGTTTTTAAAATTTAATGCTCATAGCAGCACTACAATACTTAATTTAAAAGTCTAATTAGTGGGGAAGGTTTTTATTTTTAAATGTGAGTTTTCAGGGTGTTGTATGAAGAGTCAAGACATGTTTCTGTTTGAAAAGATTTATGAAACTTTATTATGTCAAATCTCAGTAATGAAGCTAAGGCAGGAGATAAAGGAGTGTAGAATAGGAAAGAAAGACTGTGGTGTGGGGAAGACAATGAATGGAGGGGCAAGGCTCTTGTTTTCGTTTTGTGGGATAAGTGTCTGTAACCATTGAAAAAGATCACCTTTGGTTTCACAGGTATTGGTTTTCAATGATGTTGAATATATTGGTGTATTAAAAACACCATTAAGGATGAATAATCCTTGACCAGCAGTTGAAAGGTTTGGTTAATAAATAAAATAAAGAATGCATTATTATATTTTATTTTTTAGTAATTCAGAGTTTGTGATTTGCTGTAGTTAGCCATCATTTCTCCATTAAAAAAGCAACTATGGCGGTAGTATGTCTCCAGGAGACATAGTGGTTGGCGGTGCCATATGGCTAGTGCAGCTTGACCTCAGCTGCAGGCACATTTCTGTGTCATGTCACTCTCGTGTCTACCTGTCGTCACAGGCTGGCACTACCAAATGTGCCAAGTTTCATGTCCCTCCCTCCCTCTATGTCTATTCTATATTTGCATTTTCTATATTATTAGGCATTTGTTTTAAAAGAGAGCAAGCATAACACTCCATAACACACTTACACCGTGTGCATCTGCAGAGCCGCGCAGCTCAAAAACCACGTGGGGGTCTGGAGTCCCTGCTGATGACTTATCCTGCTGAACTCACTTGGTAAACCTTGGAGCATCCGAATTTCCATTGCTTTATTGGTGTACCCCCTTAATGATAGAGCTTAATTTGCATATCCGTAGTACCTTTCACCACAGGTGAGAAATTGAAATGTTCAAGGTCAATTAATCGTGAATGTTTAAAGTTGGTTAGTGCAGCTATCACAGTGAGTGATGCTGAGAAGAGGGAGCGGTCAGTGAGAGGTTCCTCTCCTGATGAGAATTGATGATCCTGTTTTAACTCACTAGAATCACCCCTGATTCTTTTTTCCTCACTGTGCTTCTCTCTTGTGTTTACTTTTTAAACACTGGTCTGTAAAGGAGTATCAAAATGCCAGAGAAACATTATGCAAAATTTTTTAAATCATTTCTTCAATTAAAAAAATAAATTTTTTAAAATTGAACAAAAATATATCTTCATTATTAACTTTAGACCATTAAAATTAGCTAGAAGAGCAAGGAACAAAATAATCAACATTTTCTTGGCGGCATAAACTGATATGGATAAAAGTCCAAATGTAGAAATGTCAGGTCAAGATGATGTCTGGCTGGGGGCATGTCCTTTATTCCTTTCCAACTTTCCTATGTAAAAATAGGATAAAAATACAAACAGATAGGCAGCTGCAGCAGTAAGAATACCAAGGAGGATTTGTTAACATCAGACCCCAGAAGACTTTCAACTTCCAAACTTTTGCTAGATCCTGAGGCAGAACAGTTTGATGAGCTGTGACAGTAGAGGGAAGTATTGAGCCATTGACCACTCCCCGCATGTGCCCATCAATTCCAATCTCCCTGGAGTCAGGTATAGACAGCCAGGGACAACCCTATGTCCTGGAACCTCTTCAGATTAGCCAATTTACAGGAGCTCACAAAACCCACCTGACTCCACCCCTTTTGCCATACATTAGCTGTCCCAACATCTCCAACTTGCCACCCTTTCTTTGGGTGCATCTTCCTGTATGGACCTGGCTGGCAGCCTTCTCTTCTTTGGAGCTGTAAGTAACAAAAAGTTCTGCCTTTCATCTATCAGAGTGTCACTTTCTCGTGTCTGCCATCAAAAAGTTTTTAAATCTTACAAAAATAGTTTATTAATATAGATGTTTCCTTTTAGATCTCATAATGCTGTGTGCTACGCCATAATAGCAAACATTCATTGAACATTTCTTTGAGCTAGAGCCTGTATTCAAGATCTTGTGAAACAGGGCATAGATATCAAGGACAATGCTTGAATAAAAACTGTGTATAAGTTAATGGTGATCTCTATCTTAAATGGATGGACCTCAAGATAATCATGCTAAGCAAAACAGGCCAGACAGCAAAAGGTGAAAATCACATGATATCACTTATATGTGGGATAGAAACCTAAAAGCAACAAATGAACAGGACATACGAACAGAGACTCATGGACATGGACTATGACTAGTGATTACTGGAGGGTAGGGAGTAGGGGAAGAGGAGGGAGGTAGATGGGGCAAAGGGGGTCAAATATAGGCAGGTAGGGGGAGTGTGAAGTGAGTAAAGGTATCAAATATATGGTAGCTAAAGGAAACTGGACGTTGGGCGGTAAACACACAATGGAATATATCGATGTCAAATTATAATGTACAACTGAAAAATATGTAATTGTATTAACCAATGTTACCCCAATAACCTTAATAAAAAATAAATAAATAAAATTACAGACCTTAACAGATTCTTAAGGTGGATGGCAAAAAAATGGGAGAAATAAAACATGTATTAGTAGTCTTAATAGGGTGTTATATGATGTTACATTTTAATAGTATTAAATATTAGATAATTGTGAATTTTAAAAAGTGTCAAATGCTATTTCATGATGTTTACAATGATTGCATATTGCTCACACAGTCAACAATGTCATCATTACTGAAGATAAATGAATTCTTCAAATAAATTATTCTTATATTAAACTATAAGGATGAAACATCTTAAGACATATAGTAGTCACATCTATAATTTTCTGGTGTGCGTTGAATTAAATAAATCGGTAAACTTCGTTCTACCCATACTTCCTTGAATGTACAACAAACTATTTTTCACTTCTGAGTGCTTAAGCACAACTTACTTTGTGATCTTTACCATGATTCTTCCCTACCCCACCTCTTACCCACCACCATCCTCTCCCCAGGTGGAACAGAGCCGGTGGTGCCCTGGTAAACTAGCTGGGGTAGGGGCAGGTGCTGACTTGGAGAGACTGCCAGTTTTTGTGGTTTAAATACTCCTACCACAGCCAACTGCAAAGATGTTTATGTTTAACAATTGGCTTGAAAACTTCCTGAAAATTTAATTATCTCTCACACACTGTTGCAAGCCAGCTTCCACTGGATAGAACTCTCCATCATTTATCGTGTTATTGTTCCCTGCACATGCCCCACTGTTAACAATTTTCATGTTGTATTTCAAACATGCTTTTTAATGTCTGTTCCTCCTATGGACTGTAAACTCAGGAGAAGGATGGTTCCTTGACCATTTTTGTATTCTCAGGCTTCATGGTGTACTTCTTACTCTAAGGAAGCTATATGACTAGACATCAAAAGTAATTTTCTTGTTTTGTCTTAAATTCAGGCCTCAGCAAAAAGATTGAAGGCCAGATTATTACCTAATCATGCATGTGGGCAGTGAACATGCTATTTCCAAGTGTTGAATTAAGCACTTTAGGCATTAATGAGACCCTTAGTTCTCCCTAGTGTCAGGGAATTATAATACCTAGAAACAAACACAATGAACATAGCCTCCATCCATTTATAACTAAATTCATGTGTTTTTTTCCCCTACAATTATAGAGATGTTTTATATTTTGGAAATTTGACTTCTTAAGTTCCATATAGGAATACATTCTTATTGTTGTTTCTGTTCCACTAACATAGATTTATTTGTAACTAATTCTTCTTTACCAATTTTCTCTTGTTTCTGTTTTTACAAAAGGAGCTGGCGGCTGGTCTCCACTTGTGTCCAACAAATACCAGTGGTTGCAGATTGACCTTGGAGAGAGAATGGAGATCACTGCTGTGGCTACCCAAGGAGGATATGGGAGCTCCAACTGGGTGACCAGCTACCTCCTGATGTTCAGTGATAGCGGCAGGAACTGGAAACAATATCGACAGGAGGACAGCATCTGGGTATGTTTCTTTAACAGAATGCACGGTTTCTCAGGGAAAGAAGTATATTCATCCCTTCATTTTGTTTACTTCATTCCTGCATGAAATGCGTAACCTGAGTTGAGAAGTGGAATCTCAGAATTACTTAGAAAACATTTTTTTTAAGAGAAAAATATGTGAACATTAATTTTCTAATGCATTTCATGGTATAATTTATGAAACTACTAAAAGTAAATTTATTTCACAGAGTCCTCATAAACTGAAAATAAAATCTTATTTGTCCACTAAAAAGTGTGGAACTCTAAGAAATAAACAAAACATGTATAAAATTTTTAAGTTTTGTTCAATAACATAGTAGTTTTGTATTGTCTTTAAGGTTAGTCAAGAGAATTTATTCTTTTTATTTCCTCTGATGGTTCTGAGATTTCTGAATTAATCCAACCCCTTTCCATTCTTTTTCCCTCTCTCCCTCTCTCTTCTCTAGTATATGGTGCTTTTTATATACAATATTTGGAGTATTTATATCTACATAATATATACATATGTACACATATATACACATATATGATTTATATATAAACCATTCTCTAGTCTTTTAAAAATGTGTAAGTATGTGAAATGCTGTGTTTTGTGAATGGACACAGCTCCTGTAAGAGAGAGACTGACAGGGGACACTTGGTGATAAAGTGGGTATAACTTGTAGTTGACAGATTGTATAGCAACACCTGGTGGAAGAAGAAAGCTAAAGGAAGTTTGCTTGGTGGCGAAGAATGGAATTCTTTGTTAGTGTACAAAAATATTGGTTTGGATCTTACATGGACCAGGAACAACATACTACAATCAAAGAACAATTGTCCTCCCCCGTGCCCCTCCTCCCCATCCCCTCTCTGGCTGAGCTGCCAGAACAAGAGAAAATGAGTAACTTAATGAAGCATCATTCTTAGCACACAGATAATTTGGAAGCCTATTTGGGCACATAATGATAATTTTCTTTGATCAGTCAACTGCCTCTCTTTGAAACTTCCTAGAACTTCTTTTTACATTACAAACTCATTGAAGAAATGGACTGTGATTTACTCACCTTTGTATCTCTGAAGCACTTGGTGGCCATTCATTGCATGTTTATTGATGTAAATTGAATTGAGAGGTATCCCTGTTCTTTCCCTGGAGAGAAAAGTTAGGCTGGAAGAAGTTGCCTACGAGAATCTTTAAGAAAAGCTGCCTTAAAACCCAAAGCAAATTGAAGTTGTGTATAAGAGTGACAAAAACTGGATATGATGGTTAAATTAATTCCATAAAAACCATTCAAACTATGGCTAAAATAAACAATAACCAATAACAGTGAAAACTTAGTGAGGTATTTATTTTAACTAGGTGTTTGAACTTTTACTCATTTTCTAAATTAAACATCGGATTTTTAAACTAGATCAGAAGTAGCCAATTCATATTAATATTTAGCTGTGTTAAGTAAAATGTATGTTTTTGACATTTTTAAAAATGATAGCTCCACCATGAAAATTGTCTTTCCGTTCATCAAGCTCGGAGAAAGCCAAACCTGGACAGCGCCGTTTTCCTTTTTTGCTCTTGCTATCAAAGGCGAGGTGCTCAGGGTGAAATAGTGGCGTGAATAATACCCTTAACTAATCCAAACCAATCAATGTAGAGACAAATGGCATCTATCACAATTACCTGTCAAGGTAATGTTATTTTTTAGATTATCTTATAATTTGTTGATGTACTCACTGTCTTCCCTTCTCAAGTGTGAATACGCTGGAAATAGGGCCTGTACCTTCCACCCTTTCATCTCAGCATCCCCAAATCTTACCAGTACATGACAGGTTGCAGGTGTGGGGGAGGAACAACCTTTCTTTTACTCTCGAGGTTCTTCTGACTGGTCTAATAATCAAATAGACATGAGACGGATTAGCAAGAGATAATAACCAAATTTAATATGTACATATGTGTGAAACCCTGCATACATGAGCAAATCAGAGACCCCACATGCATGAGAGGTTCAGAGATAGAAAGGGAACACGAGTGTGTAAGACATTCTGAGCTAGGAATGAGGTAATGCACACTGGAGGCTTCAAAGGGTCATTGCAGAATTATAAGAAGAACAGATATTTAGTGTACAAAAGTTTGCCCTGCCATATAGGTGGGTCAAAAAGAGATTATCATTGATAACCTCTTTTATGAGCAATTTTTAATTGATATACATAGCAAGGAATTTAGCCTTTGGTCATCATTTTACAAATATGTATTTCCTAGCTTTTTTTTTTTTTGGTATTTTTTTTTTTTTGCCCAGTTTTTCTAGATATTACGGGATGTATACAAATTAAACAAAACATGCCAATTTTCTTTAAGAGCTTCACAGTCTGCTCCAGATGATAAAAATAAATCTATGAAAGAGAGTAAGGAAACACATAAAGTATGTGATGGAAAGAGGAAGAAAAGGCAATTGTTATAAATTTAAAAACAAATAAAATAAAACCCATCAACACAGATTGAAATGCTTCAGTGAGGATGCCTCATTCTTCCCTCATTTGATCCCATTTCAAGAACTAGAGAGAACAAAGACTTCTATATACCTGAAAGAATCAATAGAAAGCCCTGTTGCCTCTCACAAATAATCTTTAAAAAGAAAGAGGAAATATTTTATTTATTATCTTACAGGTCATGCCATATTTAATAGAACTATAAGCTTGACAGATATATATTTTACAAATTAAATATTAAAACATTTCCTTAAAACAAAATTATAGTCCAATGCTTATAAGTGTAATTTATACCAAATACTGTATTAGATGGCATATAAATATTTTACAAAAAATTAGAAAATGCAAGCCACAAAAATTATTGCTCTCAAATTGAAGACAAAACAAAATCCCTGAACAAAAGTCTTTCTAGTCAGTTTATTGCGAATGACTGAAAAGTAAATGTAAGTTATCATTTTCACTCATTTAAGAACAATTGCTGAAATTTTATGAAACTAACATCTTAGAAATTATTTTAAGTAGATCAACATCTGCAGGAACTTAGCCAAATTTCCGAAATCTCTCTTACATGTGCCCAAGATTCTTTTGAGCAGATTGTAAGGGCAAAGAATGAGATGGTACCAATTTTATAAATTATTTAAGTGAATATGATTGTTGTACACAAGAGTAGTTTACTTTTTTTTAATGGATTTCAGTTATACCTGATTTTACAAACAAAAATCTTCCAGCTTATTTCTGAAGTTATTATAACTTTTTTTTTCTTTTTATTTGTTTTAATTAGAAATGTATGATGTTATGGTTCTGGGTTTGGCTGGTAAAAGATACAGAACCCCTGTGACATAGTCAATTAGTTAGGAGTATCACCTGTCATACAGTATTTAAGCCATTATTATCACTGTGAATGATTGAGTTTTCAACTCTATAAACTAGACAGGGCAGAAACACTACCTGCAAGGATTTTAACATGCATTTGTCTCCAGTCAATTAAATAAGCAACTGGGAAATTTTGGTAGAAAACCAGAGGAGGTGGAAATACAAGTAGGAGGTATACTGAGAGCTTGGTGAACTCTCTGGCTTATGAGTTGGATCTTTCTTAGCCCTTGCGCTATGTCGAGTCCTTATTTGAGTGGCCTAAGCCTACAAAAATTATTTGTGGTCACATAAAGTACAACAGTACTAAGGCCATGTGTATCAACATGTCAAATTATCAAGCTTAATACATTGGCATACTTGCCTCAGCACTTGGGCAAATGCCTAGAGAATGCCTTAAGCTGTTTCTGCCTTTCAATTGTGCCTCTACTTGAATGCCAAAAAGACATTTTTATTGAAAGTCTATATTATTAGTCTATATCTTCAGGGAATCTCTTGTTTATATTTGTATTTAATATGAGTTCTCCACCTTTTTGAAAATGATTAGCCTAGTAGTACATGGTTAAAGGTGGTTGACTTTGGCTTTTTAATATGGCATCAGTCATGAATCTGAACGGTTTGTTGGCTAAGCACCTTCTCTGTCAAGTCAGGGGTTTATTTTACCACATTGCATCTGTGTTCATTCTATATAATATGTCAGTCTCTTATTTGGACACACACATATTGGAACTTTATATCAATATGTACTATACAGAAAACATCTATAAATACCTATGAACTATAGGTACACCAACCAGAGAATAACATGTTATAAAAACATTTTACAACTCATATCCCACATTTTACCATATGACATTTCAGTGATAACATCACCTCCTTTTCTCCATTCCTCTTGTTATCTCTGTGACGTGATGCCGTAGGTGTCTAATTCTGGGTTGTCTCATTCCCTAGTCCCAGGAGGCTACGTTTAAAGTTCTTCACTCTTAGAGGCATTTCTGTCCTTTTGAAATATTTCTTTATTCTTTAAGACCTAGGCAACTAGGTCTTCTAGAAAACAAAATATTAGGCTCTTTTTCTTAATTTTACATTTTTAATTTCCCTACTTATTCAACATATTTCAATCAGAGAAGAGGACAGAAAAATATGAAAAGCTAGCAGGAGGAGATAAGACAGCATTGATACAATATTTTTCTTAGAACTCTAAGAGAATCATCTTACTATTTTTTTAAAAAAATAATTCAGTAATGTGCCTAACATAAAATTAATTTTTAAAATCAGTAATTAATTTATCTTCCTACATATAAATAACTAGATAATATAAAAAGAATACATATCCACTTATAATACAACCAAAATTTAAAAAAATTTCAAGAACAAACTTAAAAGAACATGTACAAGATGTATGAGAATAATATTTAGGATATTACTAAAAGACATAGAAGACTTGATTAAATGCAAGGACATATTTGTTTTGAAATAGGAAACAATATTATAAATATACCTAAAATAACCCATAAAAATAAAATTATTCTGACTTTTCCATACAAGAAATATTTATGAGGAAATAGATAAGGTAGCAAAAACAACAGTGGTAAGGAGAATCTATGTGTTTGGAAAACCTTGTAAATCTGTATTAATTAAAACACGTTGATGCTGGCACATTGAAACATAGTGGAAGAACAAAAGAGAAAATCTCTTACTAAGTCCAAATCCACTTAGGGATTTGGCTAAGATAGATGTAGCTTTGAAAATATGTGAGGAAATATAAATTAGTTAATATGGAACTTGGTAAGCTATAGCTTACATTTTTATATCAAAATAAATTCCAAAAGAATTGAATATTTAACAACAATACAGACACAGAAAATAAAGTATTAAAACACAGGAAAATTTATAGATAAACATATAATATTGGAAAAGGCATGTCTTCCTAAGCAAAGGAACCAAATTCAGATGCCATAAAGGACAAATCAGATAATAGAAAGTTGCATGAAAAAATAGCACAAACAACATTAAAAGAAAGAGCATAAGTTGAAAAATATTTTTAGTCTATATGATGGCAATGCCCACTTAATTCTCTAGCATCAGTAGTCTTGGGTTAAGATTGGTTCTCAGAGTGAATATTCACTCACCTGAAAGTTTACTTAGATTAAAAGAAGGATCGAGGACAGGCAACAGCACAAAATACACAGCAAGAGCATAATGCATAAATATGTGTTCAGTTATACTGAACAGCTTCTAAATATCCCATCACTTTGATAAATATGGTCACAACGAACAAACCTGGGTGCCACCATCACAGATCAGGAAAGCCACCTGCTCTAGGTGCCTCAGCTTATATACTTTGCTAATGATGGAACTTTTCTGAGACACCTGACAACCCCCTTCTCCAGTGTACATGCATCTCGCCAATCCGGGGTTGCTCACTGATCACAGGTTATGTCTGTGGTTCTCTGATTTTACTGCACATTTAACTTTTGATGCCCAGGCAACATCCATGCCAATTAAATAATATTTAGAGGTGGAAACCCAAGTATTGAGATTTAAAAAAAATAGTTCGAGGTGGTTCCAATTTGCTGCAAAGTATGGGGACCACTGGATTATTCAGTAAACAAACTTGACAACTAAGTACAGGTGTTTAGGTTTAGTATAAAGCATAACCAGCAGGAAACCAGTTCATCTTAGATACAGCATAGATTCCTTGAGTATATGCTGCAAGAAAGATTTGGCTTAAGATCTAGGCTAGGTTAAAAAAAAAAAAAAAGCTATTATCCAGATGTTAACTCTGTCTCTCCAATTAGAAAGACCCAATTCACTTAAAATTTAAAGATATGCTGTTTAATATGGTAGCTAATAGCTATTCAAAGGCTATTTAAATGTAAAATTTTTTATTATTTAAAATGAACTAAATTAAAAACAAAGTTTTACAGTCAGACTAGCCACATTTTCAGTTCTCATTAGCTATATTAAGCCAGGTTACTGTATTAGACAGTGCAGTTCTAGAACATAATCATTACCACAAAAAAATCTATTAGCACATGTAGAAAACATTTTTTTAAATTTAATAATAAAAGATTAGGCTTCATTTTGGTTTAAAAAAGAGGCAAAATACAGATGGGCAGTTCATAGAAATAAAAACATGATATATAAATATGTAAGTGTCTTGAACCTCATTCAATATTGAAGAAATGCAAATCAAAGTAGGTGTCGGGTAGCACTTCCTAAAATTTTGAAACAAAAGTGAATGTTGGGACCACAGTTTTATTCAAGACATAATTTTCCAAGTTGTTGTATATAACAAAATAATGTTATCTTTAATTTTAATACTGATGCTTTTTAATGTAATGGCTTTTCTTAAAAAGTTTTTACTACTTTATTATCATATTATGGATACTACTGTTTAACACAAGAAGCTAAAAGTGAATTTTAAAGAACATTTAAGAAGAAGAATGACCATTTATTCAATATTTATTATATGCCAGACACTATTCTACATGCATTATAGATATATATACAATTAATCTTCACAACCCAATGAGTTAGGTATTATGACAATGCCTAGTTCCTGTTTAAGAAAACTGAGGGATAATGAGGTTATTCTTCCAAGGCCATGTAGCTAGGCGGGGCAAGATTTTGATATCCAAGAATCTGGCTTAAGTATCCCCTATGCTATATGTTCAAGTATCATGTATTTTGAAATCAACATTTTGAAGGAGAAGTCAGATGATTCAAGACAAGAAAACATTTCCATGGGGCATGGGGATGCGGGAAGGCACTCACACTCTTCTTGTGGGAGAATACATAGGTACAAACTCTTTAAAAGGTAATGAATGTTTTTAGTGCACTGAAGGAAGGGATTACAAAACAACATTGGTTAATGCATTAAATCTACCCAAATATATAATCTACACCAAGAAGCAACTCAAACAGCTTGGGTGATTGATCCTGCAAGTTCACTTGCATTGTGCAAAGGAAACATATGCAAAGATATTCATTGCAACATTGTAATAGCAAAACAACATTGGTTGAATCTGTCAGCAGAATGTAGGTCACTTGCTTAAGTAAATTAGAGTACCTCCACACAATGGAGTGTTTTATGGTCATCAAAAACACGATGTAAGTGTATACTGGCCATTTCTAGAGTGAATTCCAAAACTGGTGTAAAATTTTGAAGTAAGTTGTCATTTGGTACTAAAGAATGAATCTGAAGGAGTGAGGAGGAAGAGATGGGGCAATGAATGGAATATAGTTATTGAAAGCATAGATAAAGATTAGACTTATATGAGGTTTCAAATGGATAAAGCAATCAGAAAGTGAAAGGAACAAAGGATAACAGAGGAATATGGATAGAAAATAGCCCAATTATTGAATTCTTAAGAAAAATAAATAATATATATTTCCTACTTGTTATATGACATTATCCTGTATCATTTATTGATGCTATAAAATCTATGGGAGTTATCAACCTGAAGCATCATATATTATTTTAATATTTATTTTGTTAGTACTTTAAAATATATATTTATATTTATGTAATGGCTGGGTGGCACTTATAATCTTTGATCATATTATGACAGGATGTAAAAACACATTAGTTCAGATTCTTAGCTGGTCTCTGAGTCAGTGCCAGTCGGAAAAGCAGAAATTATTCTGGGCATCTGAAACTGGGAAGTTGTCATAGGAAATTGGTTACAGGTGATGGAAAAGCTGATCAGTCCAACGTGTGGGTGTGAGGCAACTCAGAGCTTAGAAACAGCAAGAGGATAGTATAACTCCAAGAGCTGGAGAGAGAATGAGAAGGTGGTGCTTCCAGAGCTTAGAAGCTGACAGTGTTCATTTAGTGCCAGAACCGTGGCAGGGGCTGCCCAGGAGAGGATTATGGAAGCAAGGGGTGCCCACTGGGAGCAGGAGCTTTGTAAAAGACTCAGTCACTACCAAGAAGCTGCCTGAGGCAGAACAAAATAGGGAGAAATATCCTGGTTCCTCCCTTCCTTTGACCCACTAGTCTCTCTCTAGTGCCCAGCTGGAAGCATGTGAACCCAAGAGCCTTGGATTCTCAGTCTACTTCACTCAGCCCTCCTATGGCTCAGAACAGATCAGGGAAACAGTGATGCATGGTTCTAAGTGAAATAGGAAAATGACTAGTACAGCGCTAAGAAGATACATTACTAAAGACAACTCACCTCTATGAACTTCCTTTTCTTTACTTACAGAATAAGGGTGCAAGTAGAATACAGGTACTTAGTGATATCTCATTCCCTTACAGTTGCAAAATTGCATGCTTCTCCATCAACCTATAAGGACAATAGATCAATAATATTTTGATAGTGAAGTAATTGAGATTTAAGACAGTAAGTCTCCACCTAAATTTATGTTAACTAGTGCTACATTTACAATGTTTCACATTTAGCTTCCTTCCCTTCTGCTAACATTCATGAGTATGCAAAGCTAGCAAAGAACAGTATTTCAATATTCTGAAAGAAGAGAGTCCATGGCGAAGATGAAATCATTGGTTTAGGGTCCTCCTTTTTTTTTTTTTCCTAAACACATTATCTACTCTAAGGCAGTAGAATGATGCCATCTTTCATAAATTAAGGGATTTGATGTTTTGTTGTTTATCAAAATATGTACAGTAGTTCAAAGTACAGACTTGCTGCAAACATTTTGCAGGTGAATGAATGCCAAGGCTCACTGCACAGGACCAAGTAGAAGAGTCTATATGTGGATTAAAACACACCTGTCGTTTCTTCTGGGATGGCGTTATTACACACATTTGGCGTACAAAAAACAGTGCACTGTTATATGTTTTGCTTGGAAATGTTTTGCTTGGCTGGCAGACCTGATGGCTCTGTCCAACTAAACTTGGTACGTTTTGGTGACAACTTTCTTATGTACCCCAGCTCCCACCTCAGATGCTTAATTGTTACTCTTAGGATATTCATCAAGATTTCTTGTATTTTCAGTTTTCTTTTGGATCATACTCTTAATTTATCTGAGGCCTACTTGCCAAATGTTCTTCAATGCATTCTTCCAACTCAGGGCCTTCTAACCCCTTATTCTCTAGCCCCCTGCCCTACCACTTTTCCATTTACTAACTCATCTCTAGGGTCTCAGTTCCAATAACATCTACAACAGTGTTATTTCCAGGGTGTCTTTCTGGGTGACTTTGCATTGTTTGTTATATATAACCTTTATTAACTGAATTTCAAACTCATTCACACATATTTTTATTCTCTTTTACTCTACTTATATGTTTTCCATTATTCCAAATTATACAAATGATATAAATAAATACCCAAATGCTACTGGACAAAATGCATAGTATGCATACTGTCTTCATTAAAAAGTGTAATCATTTCTTAATTAAGGATGTGAATTCCTAGGAGATAGGAACATCATGCTTTTTGGCGAATGTGGTTTAGAATAGATATTAATAATACCATCATAGTAAAAGGAAACATTTTTTATGATTACCTACTTCAAATCCAAAAATGCAATAATCTTGTTCACAATGCAGAGGTCTGTGTATGTACTGAGTTGAAGGCATGCACCTGACCTTTTGTATAAATATGTAAAAGAAAAACTTTTGATCATAGGAACCAGAACTTGAACCATGTGACTTTATGTATCCATATTTCCAATTGCCTTTAGGAGTCACACCTCTAAGTTGGCATTGTCTAAGATTTTCTTTTTATATTGTTATCTGCATCTTACTCTTTTCAGAAATGTTCTATAGCTGTGCCAAAGACATGATTCAAGTGTTAGAGCATTTGTCCAGAAGTAGCCATGACTGTGAAAGGAAGAAAGAAAACACAAAGGAAAAATAGTAGGAAATACTCTACAGAGCTGTGTCTATAAATCAGAGAGATGCGGTTCAAAAGAAATCATTTTTGACTTGTATTCTGCAAATGAAATTTTTATTTGGCTTTGAACTCCTGTCTTCCATTCTCTGTTTCTTATTGTTATTATTAATCTCTCATACTGAAAGGTTGTCTTCCTTTTGGAGCCTTGAAAATTTTAAGTACTTAATAATAGCGTTCTTTTTCAATAAGAGAGGGAGAAGAGAAAAATTGCTGGAGCAGTGAAAAGAAATCCTCAGGGAGCGATGGCTTTATTACAATATTTTCGAGTCATCATGAGTTGGGGTGGGCTGGGGAATATCAGTTTCAGGGAAAAACTCATATTTATCTTAGCAAGTTTGTGGAAAGTTGCAGAAAATTGTCCCAAGAGCTACAAAGCTATTATGGTAATAGCAGTTCCATCTTATACCCTGAAATAACAAAAGGTTAATTTTTTTGTTTTGTTTTGCTCATATGCCACTTTGGAAATAGTCTTTCTGCCCTTGGATCAGAATAAACACGTGATTTAATTAAGCTCATTATGATACTTGTGCTCTCTTTAAAAGTCTGCATGTCACATATGACAAATAAATATAAACTTCTCTAAATGGGAAAGAAATCCGTCTGTCCAGTTTCTCTTTTCCCATAAAATCAAGCCATTTGGTTACATGCACACACAACATTGAATTTCCATGTGGATTACTCTCACTTTCTTAGTTTGTACTTTAAATTCCTAGCCCTTGAATATTTAATCCATCTAAGCTGAATAAAGTATGTACTTGGTTATAGCACAGTTTTTTAAAAGGAATTTTTACCAACAAGGAACTACGTTTGGTGTGATTAGAGTAGGCACATATTTATGAAAATACATCCCTTCTGTCTCATCCTACTTTGAACATTGCATAGAGCTTCACACTGGAGTCTTTTGCTGTGTGGAAAACCCGCGTGACTTTTCATGGTGGACCACACCACAGAACAATGGGCGTCTCTTGCCTCTGCCACAGGGAGAATACCTGTGAGTCATCCTCGCCTCTCTTCTCTTCCACTGAAACTCACCATTCCCAAGCTCCAGCACTGGAAACAGTAAACGTGACTGGATCTGATAATCTTGGGGCAGGTATAGCAAATAGCATTGGCATACTGTCTCAGTTTCTGTGTGTGTGTGCTTACGGTGGCTTTCTGGAAACAATGGCCCTATTTCTCTTGTCTGAGCCAAGAGTGACTCAAATAGCATGTTGAGCCAAGTCCAGTTCAGGGTACCACAGCTATAGCACACAAAAGGAAGAAATGAGAGCCTGTGGGTGGCAGTTAAGGATGTCATCCCTGTGATCAGATTGCATGCCTTCAGATGCAGGCTCCATCTCTTCCAAATTGTGTGATCCTGGGCAAGTTGCTTTCACCTTCTCTGAAAAATGGGCATAGCAATAATACATTCTTGAATCTATGTGAAAAAGCAAAAGAAAATGAGCAGAGTAAGGATGAGGCTGAGAAGAGAAGGGGAGAGGGAGGGTGGGATGGAGTAAGGGAAGGAGGAAGGAAGAAAGAAAGGAAGAAAGGAAAGAAGGAAGAGAAGGGAGCAAGCTTTGCAGGATTAAATGCAAAATGAAAAACCCTTGTACAAAATTAACAGTAGATCTGAGGTTATGAGCAATTCAGCCAACAGGTGAGAATAAACGCCTGACTGAATGCAATGGTTTTTGGAAAAGAAACATGATAAAGAGGAGGGGAGAGAAAATGGCAATATTCTTCTCAGTAATTTGGCTGTGTAGAGAAGGAGCGAATGGCAATAAGGAAACAGGGATGAGTGATGCCTAGACAGATGGAGGAGCTATAAGCGGAAAGATTTGAGCAGAATTATAACTTGACTGGTTAAGCCCATGCTGGTCCAGAGGTTAAATATGAAGGTGATTTCAGAGGGTAGATGATAGAACAAAGGGATCCAGATCACAGTTGGCTTTGAAGAGAGACATATCCTCTTATGAAAGAAGAAAAAAGTAAATATGAGTTTGAACTTCAGTCTGTAGAACAGGCCCTTGATGTGCAAAAAGATCCCATATTTACTGAGAACAGAGAGGGAGAAGTGAGGATGGTGCCAACTAGGAAAGTGACCCCCACAGAGCACTGAGAGGCCATCATAGGTGGCGATTACAAATGGGGCACCTGTATACACTGTCGTTGGTTTTCTTCAGCCATGCGCAGCTGCCCGTGTGTAGAAGCAGAGGGTGCAGATTCTTAGTTCAAACCAGGGTTTGTATCTATAGCGATACTGTGGTGGGAGGACACTAGGACAAGGGTACATATGGGCTGGCACCAGCAGAGAGGAAGGGAAGTACCATAGGTTAGCACCATGTAGGGGAGGAAGTGAAATCAGGGGGGTGCTGATGGAAGATTGTATTAGTCAGAGTTCTCCAGGAGAAATGGAACCAACAGAATGTACATAGATGTATTTTAAGGAATTAACTCATGTGACTGTGGTGGTTTGGTAAATCCAAAATCCACAGGGTAGACTGGCAGGCTGGAGGCCCAGAGAAGAGTTTCAGTTCAAATCCAGTTTGTTGGCAGAGTTGTCTCTTATTTTTGTGAAGTCAGTCTTTATTCTACTAAGACCTTCAACTGATTAGACGAGGCCCGCCTACATTATGAAGCGTACTCTGCTTTATTCAAAACTCTACTTATTTAAATGTCAATCTTATCTAAAAAAATACCTTCACAGAAATATTGAGAATCATGTTTGACCAAATGTCTGGGTGCTGTGATCTAGATAAGTTGACACATAAAATTAACCATCACTGAGATGAAGGAATTCGAAGGAAGAATGGAGTTACTGAGGCTGAAGAACAAACAAGTGGGAAGGATAGGAGTGGAGGAACTGGAAAAATCTACTGGTCTAGAGTCAAAGAGTAGAATATAAGCATTTGCAATTTCAGAGATGGCACACTCACAGGAAATGATTAAGTACCAAGGTGTGGCCAGGGAGATGTTAAGGGAGGTATAAGGGAGCGTGCGAAGGTCGTTTTAGGCCGGTGTGTTTTATGGGTCATTGAAAGCATGCTGAAGCATAGAGTTTCTGAGAAAGCTGCAGTGAATAGGACGGAATGACCTGTAGTTTGGGAGAGGACCCAAGCTAAGAGGGGCAGAATTTGCTATAACCATCTGGTATTCATAAAAAAGGAGAAGAAATGTGTTTTCTCTTTCTTTTTCCTTTTGTTGGCTTATTTTCATGAGGAAGAAAGAAAAATTATACAGAATTGGCAGGGCACTTATAAAAATACTTAATGACTCCATAGAGCATTTGGGATAAAGTGAGCAAACTTCACTTTAGATCTCAAAGTGTTGATTTGGATTTCATGGGACATGATAATCTCTTCTAGAAACGCGCTCACAGACACACCCAAAAATAATGTTTTACCGGCTATCTGGACATCTCTTATCCCAGTCAAATTGATGCATGAAATTAACCATCACAGATGCATGCCTTTCATTCTGCACCATTCCTCCACTATTATAGGAGCTAATTAAATCTGTGCTCTACTCTCTGGTCCTTAACAAATTGCTCCAATTGACAGAAAGATATGGGAAATAGAAGAGAATGCCAGAGGATCATGATTTTTGGAAGTGACCGTGGAAGGCTTTCCAGAGAAATTCATACATGCTGAAAGAGAACGAAAGAAGCAGTAACTCTTAACATCTTACTTCTAACCACAATATAGAAGTTAGTTTTACTCTACTAGTTCTTATTCTATTTATAATTTTCGTTTTCATTGAAAATTTAAGTTGTAAAATTTATTTTCTCGTTTTAACTTTCTTTGGAGTTGGCATTGGTTTCGCTTTCTGTTTTTTTTCCCGTTCTGACTTCAGCTGAGTCAATTCCAAAATAATGCCACTCTTCCTCTTACTGATTTTGTCTTATAATTGCCATTCTACCTTGTAGATTGAAGCCAGAGGTCACGCCCTAATCACTCAGATGCTTTTTTATCATTCATGTGAGATGCAACTATTAATCATGTTTTCCCTCCCAGTGGAATTGGAGATTAATCAAACTGTGACATTTTCTTTTAAGCAATTTTCTATATCCTACTTCTGATTTAGTAGTTATGTGCACACATCAGTTTCAATCATTAGTGACTGATCTTAGTTGGTTCTGACCAGGACAATGGTCTTCATCTTTTCTCTAAATTGATTCATGGATGTGTAATATTCTGGCTTTTGTTCTGTACTTGGGTTAATGATTTGTGAAGGATTTCTCTGTGCTTAAGTTTAGATTTAGAAAGATATGTTTAACATCTATATAATAGTGTACATCATGATGACCTCAGGATATGATGCCCTTGACTGTGAGTATATTTGTCTTCTAGTTTAATGACATTCAAAATTTCTACATTGATGTAGGAAGTCAAAATTGAATGGTGAATATTCTGCATATTTTTTGAGAACAATATTCTATCACCTGAAACTCAGGTTTACTGCATTATCTCAAGACAGTCTATGTCCATTATATTATGCTGGAAAATAAATGTATTTGAAATGACCCTATGTATTTAGGACTAGATGACATACACTATAACTTATATTAATTTGAATAAAATATAATATTTAAAGGGTTTGTGGCATCTAATATGGAAATTAGGTGGGGTTGAAGGTTTGTGCCAGGTACTTATGATTGCTGAGGGGAACATACTGATTCTGGCATGAGTACACAGGACTAGGAGTTGTATATGCTGAGCAATTCCAGGCTACTCTGTATTACATGAGTTGGTTACATGATCTTGGTTTCATTGATGAAAAGAAAATTGGAAACTAAGTTCCATACTTTTCCTCAGATTGCAAGATCACTCTGATATTAGTGTTGCTGTACTTTTAAGGAAATGGTGGGCACGTTTTTTATTCTGTAATTTATCTGCTTTTTATCCATTTTAAAAATGCTCACAGTTATGTGAATAGACTCAAGCACAGTGTAACAAGATGACTAAGAGATGACTTTGAAACCGAATGTGATTACAGGGATTTTTTTTTCTTGAAAACATTCATCAATTGCTTATTTGAGATACTACTTCTATACAGCCTAAGAGCTGTGTTATTAACACTAGACAATGCTTGGAACAAAACAACATGTACTCGAACTATCTATAAATATTTAAAGTTTTATAATGTAGCATTTACCAAGGATAGAGCCAATATGTGCTCAGGAAGTCAGATATACCGGATGCTTCTTTCACACCACAAGCATCAATGCGTGCACCTTAGAATGCTAGGAAAAAGTTATGACCCATCATGAACTCACTTTCTTTTAAGTTAGACGTTTGCTGTGGTAATAATTGTTATATTACTATTAATTACAGACCACCTCTGGGTCTTGCCTTGTTGTTCTTCTTTGTAAATGTGCTCTGTGACTTTCACTAGTTTTTCCCCATTCCTTAGAATTTCTGTTCTCTGTTGTCTATTACCATTTATCCACGGTTACTTTTTCCTAAGACTTTCTCAGCAAATTCTCAATACTTTCACAGTCTTCCCCAAAATGCAATTCATCAGATGGTCCAAATTTTAAAATCTGACAATTTTAATGAAAGGAACCTTTTTTCCTAATTCGACGGTCTTCAAAACCCAGCTGTCCCTAGGCACATTAACATAGAGGCCACTCACATGCCTTTGGAGTGAATGTCCAAAGGTGGCGCTTGAGACAAGATGCAGTAGCCTCCCCGTCCCCTCAACTCAAGTCTTTTCCCAACAGAGACTATGAGAAATGTACAGCTCTCTCATGGGAAGCCATAATAATAGTTCTGACGTCTCACTAGTGGAAGGAGAAAGCAGGTGGCCAGTGGTGCCTGAGGAATTAGGTTAGAAAAGAGGCTCTAGAATATACTGTAGGATGTCCTGGATTCTATTTCCCCTTTCTTCATGGGATCACTTTCATCTGGATAATCTTTAAAGGGTGAAGACCACTCAAAAAGATTAATGTGGCAGCTTACCTCTACCCTTCACATTTGTTTAATTATCTTGACAAAGACAAGGTGAAGAAACTAGGTAGGGTCTACTATCATTTATTTAAATAAAGAGAATGAAAATAGATGCATAGATTTACCATTTGCTTTTTTTTCAATAATGGGAGGATAAGCAAGGCAATCTTTTCTTGCACAATTTTTTTTTAATTTTTATTTTTCAATTATAGCTGACATTCAGTATTATTTTATATTACTTTCAGGTGTATAACATAGTGGTTGAACAGTTACATAATTTATGAAGTGATTCCCCCCGATTAGTCTAATACCTACCTAGCACAAGACAATCTCTTTTTTTCATACCAATTCATAATTTTAATAAACCTAGTAACTTGTTTTTCCAAACCTTTATTAAGATATAGCCACATATCATACAATTCGGTCAGGTAAAATGTACAATTTAATGGCTTTTAGTATAGTCAGAGTTGTGCAACTATTACTACCTCAACAAGAAACACCATAACCTTTAGTAATTCCTCCTCATCCTCTATCCCCTCTCCCAAACCTCAGCAACCACTGATCTATTTCCCGTTTCTACAGATTGCCTATTCTAGACATTTCATACAAATCAGATCATACAATATGTAAATTTTTTGTGTGTGTGACTGGATTATTCCACTTAGCATAATGGTTTCAAGGTTTATGCATGCAGCACTGTAACCTGTATCAATATATTATTTCTTTTCATGGCTGAACTATTGTATGGATATACCACTTTTTATTTATCTGTTTATCAGTTGACGGGCATTTAGGTTATTTTCACTTTTTTGTTTATTATAAATAATGCTGCTATGAACATTCATGTAATGAAAGCATATACTTAAATAAAAACTTTTTTTTATATGCTTTCATTTCTCTTGGATATATAACTAGGAGTGGAATTGCTGGATCTTTTGTTTAATCCTTGAAGAACTGACAGACTGTTTTCCAAAGCTACTATACCAGTTAACATTAAAGAGTTCTCATTTATCTATAAGATTATCATTTTTTAAAAAAACAATGTTACCTCTATGATAATTTATAAGGGGGAGGGATGAAATAGAGATAGAGATAGAAACCCAACTTTGCTGAATATACCTTGTTTTTTAAAGCAATATATACAATTTAATAATTGTTCATCAAAATTAAATAAAATTTAGAAAGCTATTTCTAAAAATCAAAAATAAAATGCAAGAAGTAAACCTTTATGTTGAATTAAAGGCGTAAGCACACAGAAAAGAATTATTTTAAGGGATTTCAAAACATAGCAATTTATGTATCTTTACTATTTTATACAAAAATATTAAATGCCTTTTAATAATCACATTTCGTTAATGACACTAATTATGCTTTATTTAAAATATTATATTGTGACTTTAAAACATATTCTGATAAAACAGTTAAATAAATATTAATATCTATAGAAATCATCATTTCAGTATAAGAGAAAAGAGAAACAAATCTAAATTTGAAGAGGTTGAGTAAATATTCTGCAGTCTTGAATTTGGATTGGATATATCATTATGAACTTCAAATATATTTTCTCTTATGGAAAATAGATTTCCTAGTTCTATCTGTGACCAATCTAAAAGAGTGATTTACTCTAGCACCTAGATTGTGGGCCCTAAATAACACTTTACTCTGAAAGTCCCCAAGATTCCTGTGAGAAATGGCTGAATCCACACCTGGGGCATGAAATATATGAAATAAATCTGGAATATTTTATGCCAGAAAACTAGAATTTTGTTTTGCCAAAAAGACTCAGGAGCCAACTCAGGATTTCACTGGCCAAAATGAAACAATTAAAACATTGATAAGAATAATATCAGAAATGGATTAAAAAACTGAGTAAATTAAACATCCATAAATTTATAATAAATAAAAAGTCCTTTCACCATTATTGAAAAATGCTAGGCAATTAATTCATTATTTTGAACATTAGTTCATAAAAGGAAAAATCAGGTATCTTTCTACTTTTTCTGATTAAAGTGTACCTCAGAGTAACCAAATATTTGATGAGAGGAAGTTTATCTTTGCAGAAGTATCTAGATTTAAAAAAAAAATATTGAGGAAGGAATGATAGAGTCATAATGTCATTATTTAATAACTTTTAAGGAAATAATGTACTTAGAGAATACCAGTAATCACTAGAATCATAGGAAATAGAGAAAGCTAAGTATAATGCATATCCTGATGGAAGTATACAATGTGTTCTTTGAAGAATTCTTGCTAAAAAGTCAAACCTAAGTCAAATCAAGCCTCAAAATCTAACTACAAGTATATAAGCAATATAGGAACAGAATGACATATCATATGAGATCATAGAGAGACAATCAGAAAACTGTGGGAAATTATGACAAATGGCCAGACTTTTTCAATAAACAAATTGAAAAAAAAAAAAAATGAAAGGGAAAGTGATCTGTAGGTAAAAGGAAATTTAAGAGAAACAACCAAATACACTGAATGAAAATTTTTTGTATCTTGATTTGAACAATATAGTTTACACACGCATGCACACAGGCACATACACTTTCAATAGATAAGCAATCATCACAGGATGTTCATGACATTACAGAACTATCATCAACATCTTAGGTGTGGAAATTAAATAGTGAATTTGTTTCAGAGGGAATCCTTATCTCTAAAAGATTATTTTTGGACATTTATGCAAGAAATAATATGATAGCTGAGACTAAATTTATAATAATCTAGTAGGAAAGGTGATGAACTGGGAGGGGGCATGGGTATAGATGAAATAAAATTGACCATGAGTTAGCAGTCTTTTAAGCTGGATATATGTAACCCTTCTGTCTTCCCTACTTGGATATATATTTGAAAATGCCCATAATAAAAATTCTAATGCCATATAATCATCTTTTTCTCTTTAAATTTTTAGTAGCTAGTTTCCATTCTTACACGATATGATTTTACTTGAGATAAGGTGGATAATAATGAATACCATTAAGATCACAATGAATAAAGAATTGAGATTAATGCGAATTAATGAGATTAATGTCAATCAGGGATGAAGGAGGTGGTCCAACCTAAGTGAGGCCAGTTCTGACAAAGGAGCAGTCAGGTTGGGAGTGCTGTGGCAGGAGATGAAGCTTGCTGCTACCAAGAAATAGAGAAAAGGAAGGAAAGACATTTTACAGAGAAGATATGGGGAAAAGAAGGGAATCGAAGGTGGCAGCCATATCTTCTCTTCCTTCTCCACTCGCACAGCTCATTTTGAGTGATGCTTGTGCCCTTGAGCTGCATAGATTTGGCTGTGACTTTCACTTTCCCCCATTTAGAGCATACGGGGCAGAAAGGAGCTAATGAGTAGATTAACGTCCCTGCAGTGGGGTAGATTCCTTCGCTTCTCTCACAGAAACTCCCATGGAAGGTGATTGGAGGTGGTCGTGTTAGCCAAGCTTTAAAATAACCTCAAAATCATCTAATCTACATTCAACTAGCCTTTTAAACATAATTTCAAAAGCATATTTGTATGCATAACACATTTTCCACAAGGTTTTTTCTTATTATAATTAATCAGCATCTGTATTTATAGTTCTCTTGTTTTTAATACCCTAAATACCTAATATAAAGTAAAACTGAAAAATGAGAATGACTGGGAAAACATATATTTCAATACATGAGCTACATCTGAAGTGTGTATTTAAAATTTTTAAAGAAATCAGTGATTTTATTTATAGCCGCTATTCAACAGCTACAATATTTTTAAAGAAAAATAAACATAGCAAACACATACACGTGAATTATTCTGACAGTTGATAGGTACAACTTGTGAAGTATGAAATAGCTTATATGGTAGGAGCATAATTATAAATCTTTAAAGGTCATTTTTTATGCCTTTATAATCCTTTTTGTGTGTGTGTGTGTGCTTGATTTGCCTTGATGCTTACTCCAGATTTTTCCAGTTTATTTAAAGCAGTAAGAGTTCTATGGTAAATACAGTTAATTTTCTTTATTCATGGTAGTTATATTTATAAAGTCTCTGTGGACAGTGAATTAGCGAATTTTGAACCACTGCTCCTGTGGGAAATACAGGGTCAGGTTGCTATGAGCCTCAGTCACATTTTCATCACCTAGTTGATACATAACCTTGTTTTTGTGTGTTTCTATTTAAAGATACCTTACTTAATGTGTATTGTTGATTCATTAATATTGAATTCATGGCTAACAGCAGTATAACTCATGCCTGAATAAAGCTTATCTATCACATATATTTTCTCCATAAGGTACATCACAGCCTTCCTGCACTTATGAACACTAGACAACCTTCAGCATTAATAATTAGGGGCCCTTTTAAATGGCAAAATCACCAACAAAAGTACAAAAAAATTGTGAAGACATGACACTAATAGACCATGAAAAGGACCCTTGCTTTTACAGTATGAGAACTGAAACAAGAAAACAGAATATTGTCTATTTAAGTTCAGTTGGAAACACACACCAAAGGCAACTCAAATTTTTCATCACTCTGGTCTTGCGCAAATGACCACAAAGCACCATGAATACTGATTTTGGGGTTACATAAAAAATTTAGCTAGTAGACTAATTTACAAATACAGAATCTGTGAATAAAGAGGATAGATTGTAGTTTACTATTTGCCTAAAAAGTATGATACAGTCACTAACTCCAATATATTCTTTCTACAACTTTTTAACTTGTTTACAGAACAATTCTGCTTCAGACAGAATCATGGAGTACATTTTTTTTTCCTCATGGAAACTGCCTTTTGCTTTCTCAGTGGTGCACATTTTTTTTTTTTTTTTAAAGTCAGCCTATGTTTGCTCCTAGTTAGGAATTGATAAGACTAAAATCTGGAATGCAAGCTCCCAAAGATAAAGATCACATCCATCTTGTGTATGTTAATACAAAGCCTAACATGGTACATGAAATGTAATAGGTGCTCAGGAAATGCTTAGATAAAATAAACGAATACGTGTCATTAATAATATATGTCCTACTATGATAAGCAGAATGACCCTCAAAGATACTCACGTCTTAAATCTCAGACCCTGTGATTGTTACCTTATGTGACAAAGGAGATTTAACGTTGCAGGTGGAATTAAAGTTGCTACTCAGCTGATTTTAAGACAGAAAGATCACCTAGAATCACATAGGTCAGCCCAACAAGATCATAAGGGACCTTAACAGTAAAAGAACAAGGCAGAAGGGGAAATTCAGAGGGAGATATGGCTATGGAAGGAGGTTAGATTTCTGCAGTGTGAAAAAACCTCAACCTGCTGTTGCTGGTTTTGAAGATGGAGGAGGGGGGTCATGAATCAAAGAATATGGGCAGCCTTTAGACGTGGGAAAATACGTGGATTGTCTTCTCTAGCTTCCAAAAAGGAATGTGCCTTGCTGACATCTCGATTTTAGCACAATGAGACTTGTGTCAGTTTTTTGCCCTACACAACTATAAGACAATACATTTGTGTTGTTTTAAGCCACTGAATTTTTGGTTATTTGGTGTACAGTCATGCCATAGAAAATTAATATACTCATCAAATAGTATTTGTAATCTAATAAGTGATGTCGCAAATTTGAAAAGTCTTTGAGACACGCAACAATGACTAGATGGGTATCAACGTCAAGCATCCTGGCGAGGACTAGAACTCATATTTTTAGAGAAGCTCATTCCCAGTTTCTAAATATGGTAAGATCAACTTCACAGTACTGAAAAACAAAGAAATTACTCTCTGAAACTTCAGAATGCATATTCATGAAATAACCTAGCAAAGAAGTAATGAAAATTAATGTTTTAAAAACTGTTGAACATGGACAAAATCTTGATTGCATATTGTTAGCTGATGTAATTTAATAGAGTTTAGACAAAGAAGATTGTGTTGTCATGAGAATGAAGTAGGATGATATAGAGTACTTACTTCTGCCTAATGTGCTGCCTGTAGGTTGTGCTCAGTAAATATAAAGCTGTTGTTATTGTCGGGGATGTCATCGTGATTATGTAAACAAGATAAGGCTATAGCCCCCTCCTCCCTGTTTTCTAAGTCAGTAAAATTATTTCCTCGAAAAAAACCATTAATTTTCCTGAAACCCCAAACCATGTACATATTAGTCATTTTGCCCCGAAATGAAAGGTTTTATATTTTTACCATAAGTCGCTGATGTTACTTATGCATGAAAACCACCCTCAAGTATAGGTGGGTAGGAATTACTTTATAAGTTCCCATCCTGTGGATTTAGCCAAGTCAGCTTCTTGTGGTGTCAGGAACATTACTGAGACATTTACCCAGAGAGTTCATTATAGCATTGTTGTTTATTTCATCCATCCTTAGAAAGGCAGCAGCATTATGTACTGCCAGGAATTCACTCTCCTAGAAAGTCAGCATTTTTCAAACACTGCTATAATAATTAAAATGAGAGGAAAAAAAAAAAAACAACCACTTTCCTCTACACAGCAAAACACCATTTCTTTCTTATTTGGGGCAGTGATGAAGTGGTCCTGAAACATTTAGAAATGTACGTTTAGTAGACTATTGATTAAGTGAATTTAAAACAATTGAAGGAGATGTTAATCTGGTACTACTGTTTTCATAAATATATCAGTCAATTTCCACATGGTAAAATGAACACAAAATTAAAGGGAAAAGTTAAAATACTCAAAGTTATCTCATTTGAAAATTAAGCACCAGAAGGCCGCCTCTGTCAAATTTTATTTCATCCTTGTTCCTCCTTGGCTCTCTTAGCTAAATTGAACTCTTTGACCATTTCTGGGTTGAAAATTAGGAATTTACCTTCTTGAAGTTTGGAGAATAGAGTCTGATATTTCTTTCAGTTCCTATTAACTGCTTGTGTCTATTGATGTGGACAGTAAGTCACGCTGACTTTTGGCCAAAACGTAAAGATTATTACTGTCCCCTCATCCTTCTATATGAGAAAGCATCAGACATGGCAAGCATTTCCAACATAAATGACCTCAGCTGTTACTTTATTTTACACCTCTTATTACTTTCTGCCGAAACAGCTGACCCACTTCCAATTTTTTTTCTCCACCAGTGGCAGTCTTTCCATTTTGTATCCGACTTGTAGAAATTGCTTTTTAATGGGGGAATGTTCTAGAGCACACTAACGTTTATTTATCTAAAATGTCCTGTTATCCCAAAACTGTGTGCTTGGCCTAGTAAGAGTCAGGTGGGCATTTTATGGCTCAACTAGATTACCTTGTATTAGGATTAGAGAATGTGAGATCCCACCCCAGACCTACTCAATCAGAACCTCTGGGAATGGGGTCCAGGACTCGGGTTTTAACGAGCCTGCCATGCGCTGTCACGCACACCACGCCGGAGCAGCACAGCTCTGTGACTTTGCTGCTCAGCTGTGGTTCTAAGACCAGCAGCGTCAGAATCATCTGAAATGGGAGCTCGTTAGAAATGCAGAATCTCAGGCACCACTCCAGGCCAACTGCGCCAGAAGCTGCGTTTTAGCAGAAGCTCCAGAAAATTCACGTGCACATCAAAGTTTGACTAGCGCTGTTCCTCAGGACTTAGCTTGTGTTTTCCATGTCAGTAACAATAAGATGTGTCATATTATTTAATAAAACTGGCATTATTAGATATGGATCCTAATATACTTTAAATGAAGTGTTATGTTAAGGAAATATCCCTCAATGTAACTCCCCCAAAGGGAGAACTGGTATTGACTCTGAAATCAAAGTTCTCATTGGAGAGCCATGAATCAGTATATTGAGTATCTATCTATAAATGAGTCCTACAAAAAGATAGCTACTAGAGATACAAGGATAGAGAAAGTCACCTTGCAGACCTACTGTCTACTTCATTCCTTTTTTTTTTTTTAAACAGGACACTGTAAGTCTACTGAAAATGACTGGAACTCATCCTTGAGGCAATGGGGAAAAAATGCCTTCCCTCAGTGCTTAGTGCAGAGATTGGTTTTCTAGCAAATACTGCCAGCTCTGCTCTGGCACATATTGCCATTCGGGAAATGTGCCTCAGTCAGACACACAAAAAACTAATTTTTTTGTGAGTGTTGAGTCCTTAGGGAAGAACTCTTGTTTGAAATAACAAATGGACATGAAATTTGAATTTTTAAAGCTTGCACAAGTACGTGGACACCTGGGCACGAATTCATTCCTTTTGCGCTGACATCCCTGAGTCTCGTGGCTCAGAGACAACTGTCAGCTGTCACGGCAGGGCAGGTTGCTGCAGCTGCACTGCTGGGAGGAAGAAGCCAAAGCCCTTAAACCAAGGTCTGCATCGTACCTCGCCGTGTTGCAACCACTTTTGCTTCTTGCTAAGCCTGAGAAATGGGGTCTTAGCATAGTAGCCTTGTCGGTTTCTCCATAAAGATTTTAATCTCTATAAGCCTGCAAAATGGCTTTGACAACTGTGATTATCTCAATCTCATTCTGGTATCAAGCTCTTCTTTATTCTTTTATTTCTGACACTCAAAGATTCTCTACCAGATTCACTTTCTTCACCAACTACCTTACAACCTTTTCCACTAGGAAAGAAAGAGAACCTATACATTGATACCTTACTGTTGCTATGGTTATTCTTAACAATGGAGATCAATTTTAATATCCATTTCAAAGCTCCAGAATATGCCCTAGATAGGAAATGTGATGAATTGATCAATAAAGCTCAGAGGTAGTATTAATCATATCACAAAATGAGGGGGACGTGTCACCAAGTTAACCTTATATTATACCACATCCCTTATGTCACATGCTTATTTATCTCAGCGACAATGATACGGGCTGTCATTCGGGATCGTATATCCGTTCAGTCAGCATGCACTAAGTACTGGGCACCTGTTATGTGCTGCTGGGTGTTAAAGTTAAATGAGACAGAGTTCTGAGCCCCAAAATGATCACAGCCTGATAGGGCTGAGAGGTCTGTGATGCATCACAGAGGGCCCTACCTGCTTGTGGGGGTCAGGTAATGCTTTAGTGAGGACCTCTTGAGGGTTAGGTGAGAGGAGAAGGAGGAGGAGGGCATTCTTGGCAGAGGGGAAGCATATGCAAAATTATGGCAGTGGGTATGGGGTAGAGAATGGTATACTCAAGCAGCAGTGAGAGGCTCCACGGAAGTGGAGAGCATGCTGGGAGAGCCTGATGGGATGCGGCAAACAGTCCATCTTCAAGTCAAGCTGTGTCTCCAATCAGCCTCCCTAAGAAAAGACTTCAGCCCTGTGTGCTGTGAGATCCAGCTGAAATCTAGCAGTGCTTGATGCCTCTTCAGAGAACTTTTGGATCTATCAAGTAGCTATAAAATAACTTAAACATTAGGGGCTTAAATTAGATCAGAGAAAAATATAGTCAATCCAAATGACTTTTCTCATTTTTTCCTATCAGAAACAAACTCTGTTAGACTGTGAGCA
This sequence comes from Rousettus aegyptiacus, assembly GCF_014176215.1. NCBI lineage: Eukaryota > Metazoa > Chordata > Mammalia > Chiroptera > Pteropodidae > Rousettus > Rousettus aegyptiacus. Next base: position 20,623,295 of record NW_023416289.1, read on the forward strand.
CTTCAGTGTGTCTAATACTCTCTTGATTGTTTTTTTTCCTCTGGATATACTTTTTTATGGGGATGAACAGACATGCCAAAGAAAAAAATCAAATAGAGCAGGGAGAAAAGTTATGTCTATTTATTATGGCAAGCAATGGCTTCTGCAACATCTGAAAATTCATGAGAAAATATGTACTTTTAAAATTTGTCTTATCATTTGACACTTTTCACGAGAGGCTCTGATCTTAGTAGTAGTATGGCGTTGGTCAGCGATGTTTACTTATTTTGCAAGTTGACCTTGAACAAGTTATTTAAATAGTGTCTATTTAAATGGAGTTTATTCTGTAAATCACAGATGTCATGTCCTTTATTGCCACTGAAATCGGAAAGGTTGGATTTGCAAGTGCACATATACACCTCAGAGTGTTGAAAAGTGCAAATAGAGCAAATCTGTCTTCTAAATGTTAATTAGTTGAATAAAAATGAACAATATTGTATTTACTGATACTGAATTACAATTATAAACTGATTTAACAGATAGGATATAACTATAAACAAACAAGAAGAGGAAATGACCCAATTTTCTCCTCTAAGTTTTAGAGTGACCAGATTGTGAGTGTGGCCTTTTTTTACTTCTCTTCTCCTTTTTCCCCAAATTCTGTCGCAACATATTTAAATAACTTTTATAATGAAAGATTTCATTAAACATAAATTATACTTTGAAATAAAATTATTTTATTAAAACTAAATTTAAACACTCTCGTTATCTACTTAAATATTTATTTAGTTCAGTTAAGACATTATCATTATCAAAGAAGCCCTCGGTGATGTCAGTGAAGGAATGCGCGAAACCTAGAAGGCATAGACGAAGTCAGCTGCTATGATGAGTGATACATCGTTTACATCGTCATACTGTGGAAAATGCCCACAGTTTAAGTCATCCGTTTATGCCTTCTCCAGTTAATACTGTCAGGTTGTAGGTCCTCTTAGGGCCACCATTACTTTTTCCCTGAGTGATGTCTAGATAACATAATGAATAAATTTCTGCTAATTAAGAGAACAACTAGGCAAATCATCGTGACCAGAAGTCCCAGACATTCCTCTTTTTTAGACAGTTGTGTGTTTGAAATGGTTTATTTCTGATGGCAACACATGACTCTTCTGGAAGAATGACCAGAGTGACAATTAATGGAAGCCACCTGGCAAGCACTAAGATTATGCTGTAGGGAGTTCGTGACCTTTTGAAATTGTTCAAATCAGATTTTTAGAGGGGATCAGGGGACTTGACATTATTAATATTTTTTTCACTTTTACTTTTTCTTTTTTAGGCTAAAGGTTATTAAAATAGAGTGATAAGTTATGCCATTTGAAGAGAAATTAAATATTGAAAGTATCTGCAGTAAAAATAAGTGTACAAGGAGAATCTTTTGGCAGCTCTGTCTTGGTCACATTGTAGTTAGTAATGGGGCACCAGTAGATACCATGGACCCCTGAAAAAAATCTCTGGTTTTTAAATTAACCTGAATGTGGCTAAAATGAAAAAATCACAAATAAGGAAAGATTTCAACATCAAGTAAAAAGACATATTTTTACTTTACGATCTGGACTTTGTTTACCATCTTTGCCTCCTTAAACATTGCTTACTAACTTCTTACCCATTTCTATGTCTGAAAGAGCAAAAGGGATGATGACTTCATGTCTCTTGAAACTCAGGGTAGCTAGCCATTTAATTCGACAAATAATAGCAAACATACCGATTTCAGTAATAGCAGCCATTGTTGTCTACCAGCCAAACACCACCAGATACAGAGCTGTAGTCAAATTGGGCTTATTACCTGTTGCAACGAGGGAAAAGCCATATCATATTTGAGTATTCGAATTTTTATTCAGCAAATGAAGGGAGGGGACAGAGCTAAAGCTGTAATAATTGGTAAAGAAGGAACAGTCACTCATGCTAGCTAAAGAGGTGGGCATTTGGGCACTTTTGTGGTTTAGACATTATTTTAGTTTTGGTCTTCATTCAGACAGATCATAAAGTGGTCTTATTTTTGTCTCACTCTATCACGGTCACAGAGTGACCTTGCGTGACATTGGTGTCCTGTGACATTGTTTATGTTGAATAGTCAGACAGCAGCCTGGCTCACAGCTAACAGCAGTCAGGGCTGCTTTTATCTTTCTCGCTGTCCTTCACTTCACGTACGCTGTGTATCAGCCAGAACTACCAGATCTGCACATAGACCACTCACTCTTCAAAACTACCCCACGAGAATAGGAGGTTTCATTCTTCCTGATTTATCCACAAAACCTCCACATCTCTTATATGTCCGGTTGCTTGCCCATGGACACACAGTGAACAACTGAAGCCATTTATTATAAAAGCATAACTAGGTCAATAAGTAAACATGTAAGAAACAGTGAGAAGTTTCAAAGGAAGTAGAGACACAAGTGGTTGAGGGGAACTGGAAAGACTTGTGGGCCTGCAGCATATGGTATGTCATTTAAGTAGTGACAGAAACTCAGAAAAAAGGTTTCCTGGGCAGGTGGTTTCTGGGAGTCATTCCAGGTCCACTGTGAGCAAAGGCAGAGAGGAGGAAAAATGAGAGCACAAAGATGAGTATAACTGGAGTGACAGCACACAGAGAAAGTATGAGAAAGTCAGGAGCAGAAGACCAGGATGGGGTTCGAACAAAAGCCTTGAGAAGGGCGTGCTTAATTCATCACTGAATGTTTTTGACCTAGGAAGATTATTCCAAGCTGCGAGTGATGTGTGTAATAAAAATGAACCTTTACTGAGCTTTTAGCCATCAACTAATCATTCATTCATTCAGCAAATACTTATTTAGTGTTGTGCCTTAGGCAATGAGATACATGCAGGGGAATCAATCACGGATAAGACATTTTCCCTTTTTTTAGAGGGTATCACAATGACACATGGAAACAGGACTTTATAATCCAGTTTCTATGTTAGTACTCGTGTGAACAGAGACCCAGGGGCCACAGGAGAAGGACCAGTGACTCTAGGTGGGTGTGGGGAAGGCCATATGTATGTAATAGGTGGTATTTGAACCAGGAGTCCAAAGCGTGGCGAGAAGTTTCCAGGCAGAGAATCCATGGATGACACTGGGCAGAGGGAGGGCAGAACATGAATAGACAAATAATGAGAACTGAGAAAAGTTGTTAAATATGACCATGAGAAGAATGCCGGTGATCACTGAGCTCTTACTGTCAGAATTGTAGGGAAGGAGATAAAATCATAAAGAGTTAAATATTAGTGAAAATGAAAGAGGCAGAGGTGGTGGTTGTTTATGTCCCCTTTCCAGGGAGAGTAGGGTAGGGCACGCGATAGAGAGGGAAGCAGCTCTGGAACCTGCAGACAGCACACATCAGATATGGAGCGTGCAGTTTGTTTCTATCATTATGCATTTCTAGGGATAGAATATGTAGCAATTGTTACATACCTAAGAGTAACAGTAGAATAGCCCCAAATTATAAAGCCCGAACTGTAAAATAATAGTGCTATCGTCAGTTCGCAAATTCTGTCATTTCGTGAGTAAAATGTCATGATTGTAATCACAGCATTATAAATAAATTAATAAATAAATAAATATGTGGAGAGAGAGAGAGAAAGATTTTGTGCTAGAGGAAACCTTGGACTTATGTAGTGTAACGGTTCTCAAGTTTGTTTCACATGCATTGGAATCGTCCAAAGGGCTCACGCACTGCCGCGTACTACCGCGTGCTGGGCCTCTGCCCTGCCTAAATACTCTCTCTCCCAGCCGTGGACACTCAGGTTGTTTTCAGCCCTTAGCCCCATGCTGCATATAGCATCATGTCCATGCCTTGTATGCACCTATGTGAGAATTACTTTTGGATATATATCTACAAACAGAATCACTAGGTAATAGAGTATATACATATCAGTGATTAGACTACATAATGCAAGGGTGCTCTCAAGAATAGCTATGCCAGTCTACCCTCCCACCAGCCATACACGAGGCTTCCTGCATCTCTATGTTCTTGCCACATGTGGTATTATCCACTGACTTTTGCCAGCCTTTTAAGCACAAAGTGCTACCTTATTTCCTACTGTCTTTTAAAATAATAAAAATTGAGCATCTGCTCACATTTTTTTTTCCTTTCTTAATTTGCTGTGTGACCTTGGATGTCATTTCAGCTTTCTAAGTTTCAGTTCTCACATCTGTAAAATGAGGAAAAAGTAAACCTCTTTCATAGGAAGGTCATGAAACGAATTAATGCTTGGAATGTAATTTGTGCTAGATCTGCAAAGTAGTAAGCTCCCCAAAGGAGTTATCTATATTTCTTATTCTTGATTTTAAAATACGATTTATCAAAAGGCATATTCAAAAAGCATTTAAGAAATTCGGTTATTAGGAAATGCCAGTAATCGGAATTCAGTTATTCTGATATTCAGTTTGGAGACATTCAGGTCACTGGATTCCACAGTGAGAGGTGATCAAGAAAAACAACACAGCCGAGAATGTCCAGGACAAGAGAATTTTGGTAAAGGAAAGAGGCTTACAGATGAAAACAGAATAATAGATTTTGCTTTTTCCTTTTTCGTTTACATTTTTATGTGTATTATAATTACATCATTACAAATGACCAAATAGAGGAAGTTATAAAAAGAAATTCATAGTTTATCATTTTAAAAAATGATTAAAACATAGATGTACCATCATTATTCTTTTCTTATTATGCTTAACTTTGAATTAACTTATAAGTATGCGGATCACACAGTCACGTGTTATACCTAATAAAGAGAACATGCTAACTTTTCAATGGTCTTCAAAAATCACCATTTCAATTGCTTTATAATATTCCATCAAGTGCATGTGCCAGGGTAATTACATTTTAGTGCTCTGCAGTTGAAAGTAATCCAATATCTTCAAAAATGTGTAGTATAAATTACAAATTATTTTAATCAAATGGATTTAAATGTGTTAGCATATCTTATTGTAAGCCAACGTGTTTAATGATACCTTATATTTGTACAGCTCCATAGAGAGTAAACACTTAGTAGCATTATCTTCAAGCAGTGCTGTGAACTTAGCAATCTGAGTGTTATTACGGTGTTCGAGATGAAAGAACCAACCAAGGCTGTGTGTTTAAAATATGCCTGAGATCTGACCTTTGGAAGAACCTGTACAGGGATTCCATTCTCCAGTGTGCTTCCTTAATACATCATTCATTACTTAAGTGAAGCAGCTCACAGTAAGGTTAACTGAGGGGCTGAATTAGAATCTCTCAGTACAGGTGAGTGTTCGATTAATCATTCTTAAGTTGCTTAATACGTGGGGTCTTTATATAAAGCTCTGTCAAGACTTTTGTGAGCATTAAATAAATATGTGAAATTGCTTAGCACAGTGAATAGACATATTAGAAATTTAAGATTTAATGCAAGAATTGCATAATACTTTATATAAACACTCATATTTTGAGTATTTCATAACTTATGACAATGACATGATGCTAAAGAATTTATGATAAATGTATGATAAAAGCATGTATTTCAAATAAGGAAATAATTTCTTGAATTTTGAATAGAAATGACACAGAACTAGTAGACTGCTTAAACGCAGTTGTTAATGAGCTTTTATCAATGGAATTGTGTTTTTTCAGGGTCACTTACTATGAGCACTTAGCCCTCACTATCAAAGGTAATATTAGGTTATATTATTCTAGACACCACCATAAAACCACACAAGCATTGTGATTGCTTCTTGCCGGTGGTCACTTAGGTCTGATCAGTACAACTGCTGAACAAAATAAAATGGAAAACTGCAACTTTCAATGTCATCAATTTCTAAATGTATAGAAAACATACTGTATAGCATGTGAATGGGTCCCTGGATTATAATTTTTTATGTTGCTAAAGAATATAATTTATAAAAACTGATAATTTTATCAAATATAATCAATTTTCATTACTAAAAAAAACAATTTTTTTTTTGTGGTGCACTGAGAGTTTTTAAGTTGACTAGCTACACTAAAATGAGTTTCTTACCTGTCAACAGGAAATTTTCAAAATATATGCCTATGATGAGTAGAAGAATATTATGAAGACTTCTTACATACTCTAATTCATTTTATCATCCCAATGATCATCACCTGCACTTACTCCCATACACACAAGTAAAGCAGAATGAACACCCTTGTTCACATGCCCCAGCTGTTAAACCATGCCAGTACTGTCCCATCCATCTCCCTGATATAACTTTTCAAATACTTCAATCTAATAAAAAATAAAGATTCCTATGCAGCACTATTAATGCCAGAGCCTGTTCTCTGCGCACGTACTCTGTACACCATTGCCTCGTTCACTCTCTGATCCTCAGGTGAGACTTGAGTCCCTGAGGAATTGCCAAAGGCATACCTATTCAGAGGAGATCCTAATTCCCATTCTTATAGAGTCATGATTTTCCTACCCAAGAGATCAAAGCCAGAAGAGGTCACTGTGTCTGTTGTTCCTTCATTCATAATTGTGACATTTGTGGGCTAAGAATTTGTGACTGTTCTGGAAGAATTCAGAGGAAAATTTGAATGTATAGAACAATGGACTCTATATTACATTTTTAAAAAAGACAAATATTATTTAAGTGTAAAATAATAAGCCCCAATACTGTGTTATTGGAATTCTAGTAAAGGTTGCCCTCGGATTCATCTATTTTAGTTTCTTTATAGAGAGCCACAAAGCATTTTACCTGGTTCCTTAAGGAAGTGCTTATGGTTATTCTACGTATTATAAATATTGTAATTTCTTAAAATTTAAATAAGCAGAATTTGAATACTTATACAATATCATTAAAACCACATTCAATGTTTTATGAACTGACTTCAAGGATGCACACTGAAATCTATCAAGGTTCTCCATGTTTAAATTTATTACATACATTGGAAATATTTTTCAAATGCTCATCAACTAATCTCAGTTGCACTGAAACAGAAATAACATGAGTATTTAGGAACTTCTTGCTGCATGGGGCCATAATTATACCGACTGAAGTGTAATTTCCGAAATTTATATTCAAACTAAACTAGTTTAAAGAGAAATAAAGCTCTGTATTCAAGAAACTGAAACTATTTTTAAGTGACATTTCTGGGGAAGTATTTTCTTGACATCTTGTCTTGAGTTGAAAAATATCGTCAACTACATTCAAACCAGTATTTGCCTTTACTTCCTGTTGGGATCATCACTTTGATCAAGGGATATTTAGAGGAGTTGCTATTTCCCTTTGACCATTTAGCTGAGAGACTTGGATGTTAAGCCTAAACAATGCGATTCAGTCAGACTAATTAGCTGTTGGTGACAGGGGGCCACCTGTGAGAACTTGATAACTACACAACGCAGCAACCACAACTGCACTTTATTGAGGTTTATTATGAGCCTGGGAGATGATAATCTCTTCATTTTACTTAATTTGCACTTCAGACTTTGAAAGTAATTATTTCTATCCCCAATTTATAGATGAAGAAAACTGAGGTTTGGGAATATGTGTCATTCACGATTCTCTAGCTATTGTGATAGATCCCAATCTATCAAGAGCCATGATAAGTCTGATTTTTCCAGGGCAAACTAAAGTCTCCAGGTCAAAGGTTTGGATGAACGTCTTTAATTTCTCTTTATGGAGAGGGGGTGAAGGCCATATTAATGTTTTAGTTGTAATAATGACTATTGGGGCTTGAAAAAAGTTTTGTACAAAGATAAAAGAGATGTTTGAACCTGAAATAGATGAGTTTGTGTTGTCTCTGTTGAGGAGAGGAACTATTTCCCAAATCTCAGGCATGCTTACATTAAAAATGAAGCACATGTATTAAGGCATTTATGTTTTCTGTATCCTTTGTTCCATTCATCTACATCAAGATACCCATGGGTATGTGAGTCACTTACCAGTTTGTTTTGTTACACCTGGCAGTATTTCAAAAGGCAACGCAAGTACGCAGGTGTTATTATTGATTAAAATAAAAACACTTTTGCACCAGTCTCTCTAACCCAGTGTCTGCTGCATGCATTTATTCACTCTCTGCTCCCAGATGACAGATGAATTTGTCTCTTTGGTGAAGAATAGATTAAGAAAATCTGCACGTTCTTGCTCCCTGGTTACATTATTACTAAGTAAAGTAGTGTCTCTTTTGACTTTCTGTGTGAAGAAACTTTAATTGCGTGACCAAATTATACAGAAGTTGAAGGTCAGACAACCCAAAATAATACTGCATTGTATTTTTGGCTATGCATTCTAAAAATATTTGGTAAAATTTAAAGTTGGCACCAACTTTAAAAAGAATACTTTAGAGTCCATTAATCTTTGTATCTGCTAAGACTCAATGTTACATTTAGGCACACCTCAGAGGTTATACATCTTCTCTGAGTGATAAGCTTCTGTGAAAGTTTGGATTATGAGCTAAATGAAGATACAGTGCTCACCAGTCAAATGAGGAATATAGTATTTAATGTACCTCACAATGTGCATTAATATACATGTAATATACATTAATGGTATAATATATTTAATACACATTAAATAATGAATGGCTTCAGGGGCCTAAATAAGAGCTATTGACTCTAAAACCAGAAGGAACAGTTAAGGACTGATTGAACTCTATCCACGTTTTTCAAACATTTCCGTTTTTCAAAATAAGTTTAACAAAGTCGGTATTTTATTCTGCTGGAGATATTGGTCGATTTTATTAGTCTCTTTCTAAAACACATATTTAAGTTTCTACTTGGGAAAACTATTAGCAATTCATTTAATAAATAAATGGCATCTTGAAGCACTCTGACGACTAATCAATAAATTAGAGAAACTATAAAAACATTAATAGAATGTAGAGGTAAGCGAGGAATAATTTACTTTAAATTTTATAATATTTCTAATAGGAAACTCAGTTTTCTTTCATCACTGAACAATAGCTATTTAAATGGTAACGGTTATAAGACTGCCATTATTCTTTGTAAAATTAATGGTAAAAAGGAAAAATGTTAATGGAGCTCTTTATGGTATAATGGATGATAAATTATATGATATCTAAAATCCGAAGTTGAAAGGTACTTCTCATGGTGTTCTTAATGATCTATAGAAAAGCACAAAAGTGAAAAACACAATTTTAATGAGGTATTCTTCAAAACTCTTCTGTTTTTGCTTTTGGATAAATACATGCAAATTTAAATCTTGTCTTCACTGAGCTATCTTTTAAAACGTTAAGGATTTTTTTCCATTGTTAGCTTGATTAATTTTGTTTAACTTTTTTATATTGAAGTACTACACACATCCAGAAAAAGACAAAAACCATATATCTATACAACTCATTGAATTAGCAAAAAGTGAACACACCTATGTAAATATCACCTAGGCCAATGATATTGTTGCATCTTAAAACAACTCCTTTTGATGCTCTTTTTGATCACTACTACCTACCTCTTTTCCCAGAGTAATCACGATCATGACTTCTAATTATATACAAAAGAAATCAATAGAATATATACTTTTTTACACCTGGCTTCTTTGGTTAACATACTTGTAAAAATGCATCCATGTTGTTGTATCTAGGTATAATCGATTTATTTTTATTGCTTTACAACATTTCATTATATGAATATATTAAAATTTGTTCACGCATTCTACAAATGGACATGTGAGTTAAATGTTGGGACTATTCTAAATGATACTTCAAGAACGCTCATGTGCATGCTTTTTGGTACACAGTGCTGCTTTTTTTGTAGGGTGCATTCTTCAGAGTAGAATTGCTGGCCCATAAAATAAATATATGTTTAACTTTAAAAGAATATGTGAAAGCCTTTTTGTGGAGATTGTGCTAATTTACACTCTCAACAGCAGTGTACGGAAATTTCATTTGCTCCACATCCTTGACAACACTAGGTGTTGTCATTTTTCTCTTATTTTAGCTTTTTATCATTTCCTTCACTTTTAGCCATTCCGGTTGGGGTGCAGAATTCTCACTCTATGATATTAATTAATTTGCAGGCCCTATAGCTAATGAGATTGGACATCATTTCATAAATTTGTTAGTTATACAGACATTTCTTTTGTCCCTCTCTTTCTTATTGCTTTGTAGTTCTCTATATATACATATGAATTGAAATTATGCAACTATTAGAATAGCCAAAATCCAGAACACTAGCAATACTAAATACTGACAAGGATGTGGTGCAACAAAAACTCTCATACACTGTTGGTTGAAATAAAAAGAGACAGGAATCACCAAGATACTGTGGAAGAAACACAAAGTTGGAGGATTTTATTTGCTGGATAGAGTTTTAAAATGTTATAAAACAGTAAGAAAATGTCATATTGGCAGAAGGTTACTCAACTAGACCAACAGAACTGAATAGAGAATCCAGAAACAGATGCAACATATATGGAGAGTATGGAGAGTGAATTCTTGACTTCCTGTTTCATTCTTGGTTTTAATTTACTGTACATTTCTCCCAACATTTTAGCTCATTAATTACCTTCCATAGCTCATTAATTACTTTTCTTCTTTTTATGTCCATGGCTCAGTAGCAGTGATTTCTCTATCATTTGTGATATTGATCATTTGGATCTTCTCTCATTTTTCCTTGGACAGCACGACTAGGGATTTACCAATTTAAGTAAACTTTTAGAATAATCAGCTTTTAGTTTTGTTGATTTTTTTCCCTAATATTTTCCTGTTTTCAATTCACTAATTTGTGCTATCATTTTTATTATTTTTCTTTTGTTTATTTTAGACGTACTCTATATTTTTTAGTTTCTTGACATCAAAACGTTATTCATATAGGTCTTTTTTCCCTTAATATAGGAATCGAATGCTATAAATGCTGCTGTATGCCACAAATTTTGATAAATTGTATTTTCATTTTCATTTAGATCAGTTGTGAAAAATTTTACTTGAGACTTCTGCTTTAACTCTTGGATTGTTACTAAATATTTGGGGGGACTTTATAGCTATCTTTATGTTACTGATTTCTAGTTTAATTGTGATTTAAGAGCACACTTTGAATGATTTATATTCTTTTAAATTTATTAGGGTGTATTTTAGGGCCCATAATGCAGTCCATTATGGTGGATGTTTCATCATATAAACTTGGATGGAATGCTTCTTGGTTGGAATAATCTAAAGGGTCAATTAGACATAGTCGATTAATAGGGATATACGGGTCTCCTATATTCTTACTGTTTTTCTGTCTTCTTGATATATCAATTACTCTAACTATAATAATGGAATTTTCTTTTCTTTTTTTCAATTCTATTAGTATTTGCCTCATGTATTTTGATTATCTGTTATTAGAGACATACACATAGAGGATTGTTATACTAACTTGGAAAATTGATGGCTTTGTTATTATGCAATGTATCTGTTTGTCTCTGATAATTTTCCTTGTTCTGTATTCCTCTTTGTCAGGGATTAATATAGTTTTTCCAGCTTTCTTTAGATTAGTGTTAGTGTTAAAGTAAAATACAAAATGAAAACCAAGCTTCAAAATTCCCTGAGCAAACAAAACCATTTAAGCCACATAAGCAAAACTAAGTCTAGCTTATTTTATCAACATAAGTGAAACTTAATGTAGTTTGTTTTTTATAAATATCTCACAATTATCAATGAAACGTAAATCAATTTCCTAAAAAATGATATTAGATAATCATTTTTAACCAATTCGCTGGAAACCTCCTTTGTAATAACCAATCATCATTAAGGTTTAACAGTTTCCTCATCTTCACTTTATAAGCTGCCTTGTAACGTCATGTCTTTGAGCTTTACTTCATGTCAATTTTGGTTTGAAAGTTTCCAGTTCTTGAACCATTCTTACACGCACAATAAACTCTTAACGAATTACTCTCTTATTGATCTAGTGGTTTTAATTTTGCTATTTCTGGATCTTTTGGTAGTAGCATGGGCTATTTTTCTCCATTCCTTTACTGTCTTAGTCTTTATATTTAAAGTGAATTTCCTGTAGATAACATGTAATTGGACTTGGTTATTATACTGCAACAATCTGTCTTTTAAGTAGTGTATCTAGATCACTCTCTTTTAAAGTGATTGTTGATATATTCTGATTAATATCTACTATGTCTATAATTGTTTTACATTTGTTGTCATTTGTTTCTTGGTCAATGTATGAATTTTGGACAGACATCATTCAGTCCATAGCACCATGTAACCTCAATTTTCTGACAGGTCTCAGAAAAGTCTTTGATTTTCAGTTTGTCCAGCTTTCTTGTTGTATAGAGTGATATTTTTCAAGGTCTTTAAATATAGAGCTGATACTTTTTCTATTTACTAATGTTTGTGTGAATGTTTACATATGTGTATGTGTATTTAAGACTATAAAGTTCCCTTTAAGAATAGTTTTTGCTGATGTTTTATTCTTTTCTTCTGGGTATAGGACATTACATATGAAAACTTTTACAGATAATTTGGGATCTAGATGGATATTTTTTTACAGAGTGTAATTACATTTGCTTCTACAGGCAGCAGGAAGCACTAAATATCTCTGATAATCTTAATATAATTTCACAGTTTGAGAAGATGGGGAGCTGAATTTTAATCTCTGTGAGGAGTTGTCATTTTCTGACTTACTCTTTATTCTACATTGTAGACCTTCAAAGTTCTAACACAAAACCTATGGAAGCCTACAGAGTATTCCCATCCTTGAGGGTCCTAGAACTAAAATTTTCTCACTAATCCTGTGAAGTTTCAAAAGACCTCAAGTTCTGTGTCTCAGTTTTTCCATTTTAGAAATCATTTAGTCACCTATAAAGAGAAAAAGCCTTAAAAAGTAGGGCTCACCTCTTCGGATTTTCTTTTCTCAGAACTTGGGAATTTAATATAAATTGTCTTTCAGTACATCATTACCTATTTTTTATTTTGTACCACTTTTCTAGCAGGAGAGTTGTTCAGAATTTAGTAGTCTGGCATGACCATTACATGATGATTTTTTAGTTAAAAGTTATTTTCCATCTCAATAAAATTTTATTCTTCTTCCACAAAATCGTACACATATTATTTTCATATAAATTTAAACTTAAAGACTTCTCCATATATCTTCCATAAAACACAGCCTCCCTGGTCACCTCCTATGGGTTGCATATGCCCTCCTATTGTAGTTGAGCCTTGGTTGCTATTTGCACATCAATGGAAAGGATTGACCCTCAGGCTGATTGGTTGTGAGAACTGGGTAGTGACCACAGTGAAGGAGCTGTTATGCAGGGGCTAACCCTATGGAGCAGGATTTGCTTTAGCAGGGCGCTGGTGCCTGCCCAGTTGGCCTTTGGGTGTGTCTTCCTCAGATACAGCACCAGGTGCTGCTCTGGCTCAGTCCGAAGCTGGTCACAAGGTGTGCCAACCATGGGGCTTCCTGTGAGGATCCTCGCCAAAAGCCAAGTTCAGCTACACCCTGTGCCCTGCCTGGCTGGGGTCACCTGGCATGAGCCACCAAGCAATCTGCAGAAGGCTGCCACCTGTGCTGGGCTGGGAGGTGCCTTGAGAGGCCAAGCCCCCAACTGAGGCTGGCTGCTGCTAATGCCAGGCTTGGGACCGCCTGGAATGATGTACAAGGCACTCCAAGGCCAGATACTATTAGGATTTTGTGAACTTCTGAGAGATTTTAGGAAAGTCTGCAGCATGAGCCAAGACAGGCCATGGGGTGAGGTATCAGGGAATCTCCAGGGGGCACCTAATCACTTTAGCTAGGTTGATGGAGACTCAGATATAGTAGTCACTTGCATCTGTACTTTAGAAAGTGCTTAACAAAGGAACAGTAAATTATGCCAGCACTTCTGTCTAGAAGAAAACTGCACCTCCAGCCCTTGCCTTAAAGCCAGATAATTCAGTTCCTCTAATATCCCTGGCACCTTTTCAAGCTGCTGCCCCAGTGCTGGAGCTCATAGCAAGTGAGTCCCTGAGCAGGCCCTTTAAGAGGAATGCCTGGGACTCCAGCTGCCCTTCATTTCACTCAGCCACAATATCTGCTGGCTTTCACAATGGAAATTGTGGGGACTTCTCTCTCTGGCACTGGAACCCTGGGCTGGGGGCCTGGTGTGGGGCTGGGACCCCTTGCTCCTCTGCAGGAGATATCCCTCCCAATTTTTAACTGCCACAGTCAGGTGTGGACCAGCCTGTTTTGCATCTCTGCCTCCAGTTTCAACATGGCTTCTTCTCTGTACCCTTAACTGTAGAATTTCAGTTCAGCTAGACTTCAGGTGATTCTCATTGATGGCCGTTCTGTAGTTTAGTTGTAATTTGATGTGATCATGAGGGGAGGCAAAAACAGTGTTTACTTACTCTGCCATCTTGATCAGAAATTAAAAGTTATTTTTTATCTGGGTTTATGTTAGCAAAATTAGCACTTTTCAGTAGTTCTTATTTTTCTATGCTTTTCTTTTGCACTTTTTTAGACCAGACAATGTCTTGTGAAGCATATTTGATAAATATGTATAACTGACATCATAAAATAAAAAGCTCATTTCCATTAGACAGCATTTTATGATATATTTAGTGTCTGCACATCAGCTGACTGTGTCAAAAAGCGTTGTACTTGGAAATAGGTCATATGAAAGTCACATATGTAACTCATAATAAGAGAGTCCAGGAGATTTTCGTGTTTGCCTGTTTGTTGTGTAAAATTTCTGCTAGTGTTGCTGTTTATTTTTGTGGGAGCTGGATCAATTTTTATGTAATTACAGAGTCTGCTATATAACCACATGTAACTGGTCCCATGGTTCTGATTTACTGCAGCAATATTTTGGATCCCCTTATGAACTGCCATATGAGCATATCCCTTTATGCATTTTGGCTTTCTTAGAAGAGTTACTCAATTAATACTTGAAAAAAAAATTAATGTTATTATACCTCTTCATAAATTTTAAAATCATTATGCAAATACTTAAAATCCTATGAAAAACTTTAATTCATTAACCCCATGTATTATATCGGTTAGAATGCATTTCCAAACCATCTATGAACACCTCATTGAGTTTGAAAATCATCAATTCTCAAAGAAAGGAAAAATGCAATGAAGGCTTCCTGATTTTTATCACATAAGACACATTGCCTTAATTTTACTTGTAGATATTTCATGATATAATGGCATATTCCTTTACATCCTCTATCTGTTAGAAGGTTATCATTTATATGCAAGAGTTCCATTGATTATGGAACATTTGTCTTTTATTTTCATTCTGCTCTAATAATTTTGAGAAAATGTAAAGTTTAATAGAACAATCTTTTTGTTTATTAAAGTCAACTGCTAGAGCTGTGTCCCAGTTCAGCAGTAATCTAAGTAGTGTTACTCTCAAATGTGTTGAAGATTTTAAATATAAATTAGGAGAAAAAAAAAAAAGCCTCAAATAAAATATCAAGTTTCCTCTAGGGTGAGTTGTTCACTTCTATATTCTGTTAGAATGAGGCCCTTTTGATGGCTTAGCTAAATTATGGGCTTTGGGGTCAAGAAAGCCTGGAATTAAATTCTTACTCTGCCACTTTCTAGCTGTGTGGCTTTAGGCACATAACCTCTACAATTTTCATTATCCTCAGTTTTAAAGTGGGTAGAAAATAACTACTTCATAGGGTTCAAGCAAATATTAAAGCAATGTGATATATTTCTACTGTGTCTGATTCTGAGACACAGACTTTGCATTGAAGACATTTCTACTGATAACACAGAACACAGTTGCTACTTATTTCTCTTTTTGGAAGTTAGCCCTAGCGAACTCTTCTCCTAAAATCTTTTCTCTCTCCGAAAAGCTTTGAGATAACACAGAGAGGGAAAATGATCATTGTTTATCCACAAGCTAGTAATATTTACAAAGAGTGAGCCCATGACCAAAAGCACAAATTAGCTTGGTTCTCACTAGAAATGCAGAGTACAGCCCACCCACAGACTTAGTGTGCAAGGTGCAGGATCTAGAAATCTGCATTTCTAAACAGTACTAGTAATTCTGACATATACTCAAGTTCAGGATCTAGAAGGGAAGACACAAGCAGTCACATAATAATTTTTTTTTTAAGAGAGGTATTTAAATCTGTGATTTCCTTTACGAATTGTGATGGCATGAAAAATCTTTATAGCAAGTTAAAGAATGTCCCCTAGGCAAAGGAAATATAACCGAAACCTGATAGCGTGCACAGGACTTTCATTTATAAGGTAATGTAACTTCAATCCCATGTCTCGTTCACAAACATTCTGAAAAAATTCCCATTAAGTACTGGATTCCACAGCAGAATCTTTGTTATGTATGTATTGAAAACATCTTCAACAAATGGAGCAAAACAATACAAATATTATTGTTCAGTTAAATATATTTAATTATTAGTAATGACGCATATTGATATGAGAAAGTTAAAGTACCCAGAGGACTACTCAATGATGTTTTTATCTATTGTGTCACTGTGCAGTCTCCCTGTGTCCATGTCTTAACTTTATTGTACTAATTACTATACAATTAATACAGGCTCATTAAAAAATTGAGATATGATTGAAATGTGCTAAGTAAAAACCCCATATCTCCCACCTCACAATTTCCCTCAGTCTTTATAAGAAAAAACAGCTTAAAATTTTGAATGTGCCAAGGTATTTTTATTATATAAGCAAACTAAGTATCTTACATTTCTTCTTTATGTTCTCAAAATTCAAATAACTCGCCATAGATTCGGTAAATGTGAAAGGCCCTCATTTTTAGACCTCCTCGTTCTACTGGCCTATCTGTTGCCAGTGTCACGATGCAGCTTTTCTCCTGATCCCTTAAGATGCTGAAATCATGGTAGTGGCATCCATCTAAATCTATGAAGCTACATTACTTTGGAAAAAATGTGATCTTTTGGAGGGTTATCTAATTCATCATCCATCTGTTCACTGAAAGAAATCATAATTAGAGATTGTATTAGCCTGCCAGTGGCACCCAGGAAAATAGAATCAGAGTATATAAACGGGTTAGATTAGGATTGAGTATCTATAGACCAGGTTCTCAACCCTGGCTGGACACTACCCTGATTTGGACACACACACACACACACACACACACACACACACACACACGCCAATACCAAGGGTGTGAAATTTTGGAATAGAATGGAACTTCCTAGGAGGATCTTGTTATCAGTCCAAATATCTGTGGCACTAAACAATGTTCTCTTATTTAGGTTCTGAGAAATAGTATCTAAGAATGTGGGTGTAATATGTTTGAAACAGGCTGGATGACTGTCCTCGTCATGGAAGACCCAGTGCACATTTGCACATTCACATTTGACATGCTCTGAGAGGCCCTGTAATTGAGAGACCTGTCGAACTTTGCCTTGTTTTTAAGTCCAGCCTTTTTCAAACATGCGCAGCTAACAAATATTTAATTGAGAATCCCTTTGAATCAAGCTATGTTCTAGGTATTACGAATGGAAGGCAGTAAAGCTCTCTGCTTCAATGGAGTTTGTTTTCTAGTGGGATAAGATAAACAAACATAATAATCAAACAGAAGTAGAACACCCCAAATAATGAGTAAAATAAAATAAAACAGAAGATGCAAAGGGTGCCAGATATGCTACTATAGAAGCTGGAATCAGAAAGGGCCTGTCTTAAGTGGTAAGATTTTGACCAAAGCCTGAAATGGTAAGAGGAGATTGTTGTATAAAGATCTTGAAGGAAGAACTTTCAGAGAAAGGTCTGATGCCAAGACCCTAAGCGGGGCTGAGCTTGGCTTGTTCACAGTGGTCCAGTGTGGCTAAAGCATAATAGAGGATGTTGCCAAAGACCGTGTATGTTGATAAGGAGATTGGATTATTTTCCAAGTGGTAAAAGAAGCAGTGGGGCGACATGGTTTAATTTACCTTTAAAACTCTTACTGACTGCTCAGAAGGGAAGAGATTAGGCATTACAGATGTGGATGGTGACAGAGAACTGAAGAATAAAAAAGCGAGGAAGAGGCCATTGAGCTAGTTCTGGTAAGATAATGCTTTGTTGAACTGAATGGTCATAGCTGAGAGGAAGAAATATGCCCAGATTTTTGATATAATTTAGAGATGCTATCACAGAACTCTCTGTGGCATAGAAGCCTGAGAATGGATATATGAGAGCATTGGGGGGGGGGGGGTCTGGGAAAAAGGTAAAGAATTGATTGACAAGGGGAATAAATTGGAATTAATTTGACTGTGAAACATCCAACATTTTTTTTTTTAATATATTAGAAAATATGTTGGTAAATGCTGATAAAGGGATATCTGTGAAGTAGAAAGAAGAGTAAGCAAATAAATAAACTTCCTGGGTACTGGTATTCCTAATGGATTTGCTTTTGCCTTTGCCTGTGTAATCATGAGGTTGACCTTATTTGTTGATCCAGTCATGGTAAATGGTGTTATCATGAGCCCACACAGGGGGTAGCATCATATCTTATTTTGTTTCTACATATGATGATTGTTACAATGAGGAGGAGGAGGAGGAGGAGGAGGAGGAGGAGGAGGAGGAGGAAGGGAGGTGGTAGGGAGAGAGGGAAGAGGAGGAGGAGAAAAAATAATTTTGAGAATAACTTCTGCTTCATCTTATCTTTTTCCTTTACAAAGCCTTATAATATGTCATATAGGAGAAAATAAAATCTGCTTAGATGTTAGATGCTGTAGTATGTTAGTTTTATAGGTGAGCTATGTGTTATGTAGGTGCATTCTGATATTGTGGAAGGAACATAGCTCCTGATCTTACTAAATAATAGTTTTACAAATGCTAGAGTTTTTTAATTCCCCACCTTCCTGACTTTTCATTTCCTCATCTGCAATTTGACTGCTGGTTTAGCATCGTTCCCAAGGTCTTTCTGGCTTTCAAATTCTAGAGTCTGTAAGTCTAATTACAGGTCTTTCCATATAATTGCTTCCAACTTCCCTTAACAGTTTTTAACATGGGTATCAAGCATCAACAAGAAGTTTATCAGCCTGATATTAAAGTGTAGTTCCGACTTGAACATTGGGTGATTCTTTTATGTTAATGAGCAAGATAAGAAAGTGAAACAACAGAGAAATGTCAGAACCTTACTCATTCATTAGTGATATAAGCAACTTCTTTGCTGAATCAGATCATGGTTTTTGGAAGAAGATTTTCTCATTTTTGTGCTATTCATAATGTTTAAATTTAATCTGTACTTTATAAAAACAAACTTTATTGAGTGTATCATCCTTGAAAGCTGGCTTAACGGGGATGACAGAATTCAGAATAGTCTTAAAAAGAGGACAAGTTTACACAATAGTAACTTCTGTGGATGGAGAAACATCCTGACATAACCGTTAATATGAAGTTAAAGAAGTTAGCCATCATTTTAGGAAAATAAATCAGATGTTGCTCACTGACAAGGTGAAATGGACATACTTTGGGTGAATTGATTTCCTTCTTCCCCTTTTCTTCTAGGGTTTTTCAGGAAATGCAAACGCAGATAGTGTCGTGTACTATAGACTCCAGCCTTCGATCAAAGCCAGATTTCTGCGCTTCATCCCTTTAGAGTGGAACCCCAAAGGCAGAATTGGAATGCGAATCGAGGTGTTTGGATGTGCCTACAGTAAGTGTTTGTTTATCCAAAACACTGAAATAGGTATCAAAGGAAATGTTTTAAAAGCCAAACTTCATACAGAAATTGACTTTATAGATATGTAAAGAGAGAGAAAAACAGGAATGATTTTTGTGGAAAGCTTTGTGTGTGTGTGTGCCCGTACATGCCAGTATTGACTTTGGTGGTCGGCTTTTATATTTTAAATCAGAAATGGAAGTATTTTATAGATAGAAAAATCAATGTGGAGATAGATAGAGATACACGTTTGTGGACATATGTAAATTCATTTATTCAAATCTAATATTATTGACTAGATCCTAACTTTCAAATATTAGAGCTTTCTCCACATGGAATATATTTTCACTCGGGCATCCTGAATTTAATAAAAGAGGCAGTGTTCTATTTAATATAACTAGTCATTTTTAGGAAATCGAAGAATATTTTTCTAAAAATAATATACCATGCAACTCACTTATGCTATGCTCTCAGCATAAATTCATAGAAAAGGTAAAGACCTCTGTCAAAATATAATTTGAGTTTGAAATACTTTCACATGAAAATAAGATAGAAACCACAGATTTCACTTAGTCTCCTCTTAATGAAGTATTTTTATTATATCTTTTTGTGGGACAAGGACCTAAGAATTATTGATAGCCCACCTCAAGCCTCACCATCCTGTTAGATGCTCTTTTATTGTAGAACAATGACTTTGTTAATATGATCTACAGTCATCGAATTGAGCAGTCTGAGGTTTAGAGAGATTCAGTAATTTGCCCAGCACTCCATAAATAGTACATGGAAGAATCTGGAAAAGAATGTCAGACCGTTAAATTTTACCACATCATTATTTCTCTAGTACACTTTTGGTTTTTAGCCACTAAGACTTTTTTCCCCCCCAAATATTTTATCACTTTGTGAAGTTGAGTTAGGTTCTGGTTCACGTTACTTACATGAAAGGAAGGCTTATCACATGAGGGCAAGCAACTTGCTGAAGTTGTCCAAATTGTGTCTGACGAAGAAGCCATGTTATACATTACGGATCGCGTAAGTCTCACTGCATCCTTAGTGATGTTCTCGGTGTCCACCGCCCCATCAAACATTCTGTCCCTGCCAGGGACTGCAGAATAACAATAATAGTGTTAATATCAAGAGTAATAAAAAGGATCGCAATAACACTGATATTAGTAGTCTTGATTTTTATTATTTTAGAAATAGCAAGCCTTTCTTGAGTGCTTACTAGATATCTGTACTATATCAACCAGTTTGTTTATTATTCCAAAAAACGTCCAGATAAGAATAATTAGATAACTACTCCAGTCCTCCACTTTGAAAACGGGAGCGCTGAAGCTTGGAGAGGATGACTTGCTCAAGCCACACAGATAGGAAGTGACAGAGTTGGGTGTACAGCCAAGCCCGCCAGACTCCAGAACTCAAGCTTATGCTCATTTTCTCTCCAGCTGCTACATCAGCGATGAGCCACGGGCCGCTTACTTCTCACCATCTGCCCAGCCTACCACATGGCGTAGGTGCTCCCGTTATGTGTTAGTTCCTCCCTTCGCCATTATCACACTTAAATAAAATCATCCCTTAAAAAAAATATCCCACCCCCAAATTTAATTCTAGAGCACAGAACCTTGACAAGCTGTCTAATTTTTCTTTGGATCACAGAGTTTAGCAAATCCCATTCCACACGATGGACAATTACCAAAACAAACTTCAAAATGCTTCATATTTGTAGTCACATTCTGCCCTATTCAGAGCATCCACTTTGCAGGATATTTATTGCAGGATAATAATCACTAACAGTTATGTAGCACTTAAACTCAGTGTCAGATACAGTTTTTATAGATCTTCTGATTTAATCCTAAAAATCACCCATCTAATAAAGTCTTAGAAATATTAAGTAATTTTTCCAGTAGTAAACACTTACTATTCATTCAATCTAAGATTCAAATTCAACATTAGTGTGACAAGACTATCGATGCCGTTTTTCTGAAACTAACACACCTCTCATAATGTCTCTATGGAAGTGACTGCTGAGATACAGGCTCCTTTGAGTTCTGTGCTGCCATGTGCTTAAGGATAACTCAAATATCCTCCCACTTTTATTGATTTGCAATCCTAGGGAACATTCTTTTCATTGTGACTTTATTTGGCATCTCCTGGAGCGAGTACCATGTCGACTTATTCAGTCAGCATCCTTTCTTCATTGACCCACAGTCAAAGTAGCAATACTGGGAGCCAACATGATTTTAAATACGAACATAAACACATATGGTAAGATGATTTGATAGGATTCAATGTAAAATGACTGTTGTGTAGTTTAGCATAAAAGGGAAAAAATAATAAACCTAACGGAAAAATACTCTCATAGATTGCCTAAAATGACCTCAAAATGGGTTGAGTGTGAATGCCTTATGGAATTGTGCTTGATCAAATTGACTTTAATTCCTCAATTATGCTATAGTTACACTCATATTCTCCACCTATCATAGCATCAGTCTTACAGAATATTAATTTACTAAAATATGATGCTATAAAACCATCATTCATTAAACAGTTACTATGTGTCAGATACTATTCCTCTTGGCATTTTCTGATTTACTCCTAACAACACAGTGAAGCAGTATGTGAATATTACCATTTTATTCAGATGTAAGAGGAGGTAAACAGAATTGTTGGTTGAATGGGGCCTGTGGCTTGCTTGCTCTGGGTTGCCCAGTGCAGAAGTAGATGGGACCATCGGCCTCCCCTGTCCTCAGTAGGAAGAGCTTCAGATGCCATCGGCACGAGAACACAGCTGCAAGATTTTGTCCGAAAGAGTCCAGATCCAAGATCAGACTGGATTTTCTCCAGATTTACAAGGCCGTTCTCCTGCAATCCCTATAAAAAGAAAAGTGGTGTCGGGGGCTGGGCAGGGTCTCTCTTTTGGGTCACAGTTATGGATACCTGTCCATACTGGCAATTAACTGAGCCTCTTGTGAGGTTGATAAAAGCCTGGAGGATTGCATGCAGCCCGCCTGCCTGTGTGTCGTCACCTGCACCAAGTTAATGTGACTCTTAGGTGTGCTCTGCCAGAACCACTCACTCAAGAGTGGCGTGTATTGGGGTGCTTCAGGTCTCTTGATGTGGGGAAAAGTAAACCTTAGAGAAATCAAGAAACTTGTCCAGGGTTACAGAGCCTGTGTTAGATCCAGGATTAAAAAATCAGATCATCACATTTCAAAGCCAACAGTTTGACAGCTAGATGAATCATTAGACATTCACATTTTAAGTATTTATTGACACTTGCTGAAATAGAACTCTATTAGGTATTGGGTACAGTGAGAAATTCTAAAATACTATATATTTTCTTACTATGGGAATTATTATATATATACATATGTTACATAGATTTATTCAATACAATCCTTTCACTCTACACAACGAAGTAAAAACACAACATTATCTAAATTGCTACAAAATTACAAAGCTCAAAACAAAATTTATAGTACTGACTGTACATTGAAAGCCAAAGTAACTGTACACGTTGCCAAGGTAACCTGCAGGACCACCGTGAATATCAGAAGTAACCGGGCATCCGTGATGGCACTGTAAAACTAGATGTCAGTTTGCTCGCCAATTTCAGAGAGAGAGGGAAATGTGGAGAATGCGTGCATGTGCGCAAGTACATGTGAAACAGAACTATTTATGGTAACTAATGTGGAGTATTTGACCCTAGAGGTCAGAAGAAGCAGTCATAAAAATTATACAAACTCAATGTAAACTTATTATAGCGTATGTTTAGGGTGTGAGCAATAAAGTGATTGGTAAATTGAAATTAGTATAAGACACTAAGATGCAGATACTTCACATAGGAGGCTGGGGGTGGGATAGCCCAAATAGGAGAAGGGGTGTACCCAAGCCGAGCACAGGAATGAGGAGTGCTCGGAGGATCAGTTTGTATTTGAGAATGGTCATTCAAACCGAAATGAGGGGCACAAATGGGAGAGTTAAACGAGGGGTACAGATTAGAAAGTTAAATGAGTGATACAGATTGGAGGCAGCAGCTCAGGAGACTTCCGACGTCACTTGTGCAAGTGACAATGGAGCCTCAAACTAAGGGACCAGCAATCAGGAGAGAGGGTTCTTCTGACCTGAATCAGATTCAAAATATACTGAGCATGTTCAATCAAGAGCTTAGTGATTGTATGTGAGGGACACTGAGTTATGAGATTTGAAGAACTGTCTGGAAGGAGTTATTTACTGGGAGGGGGCCCTGGAGAATTAATGAGTTCTGAAAGGGCACAGGAGATAATTTGTTTTATTCTTGACTCGGTTGAATTCAAATGCCGTGAACTGTGGAAGGTTGGAACTCTAAACCCTTTTAGTGGTAGACAGATCATTAAAACCTGTATAAATATCATTATTATTATTACTAAATCATACCATTTCCACTTATTGCATTACTGTTAATAATACAAATATAAAGTGCTGTGTTTGGACCACGACTCATATCTTTGAAAAGCAGAAATGCATTTCTATCATAGTTAAGTAGGGTCTTTATTCTGTCTTTCGGATAGTCTATATTTTTATGTCAGGCCCTCCTTTGTGCCTAATACATGTGTTTGCCGAAGTCCTAGGTGGAAGCTGGTCTCATGAGCATTGCAGGGAAAGTGGTTACTGTGAGATCTGCACCTAATTTTATTACCTTCTGTCCCAGTGAGTGAGAGCAGGAACTTGTTATGAAGGAGCATCAAATAAATAGAAAACCCAAATCAAAGAGCATGTCCTACTTTTATGTCAGTGAATGTGAAGTTGATTCCTGAGTAATGAGAGAAGTAGAAGCTAAATTTTAGGGGTTCAAAGAGAAAGCATAAATTTTAGATGTCTTGGCCAGAGCAGCTGTGAACATGTTTATGGATCTACACACAAGATGTAGGTAAGGAAATAACTTGTGAAGAAACAAAAAGAAAATGTTTCAGGATAAAGAAGTACTACTCTACTAAATGTCCCAAAGGAAAGTAAGGCATGGTAGACAAAGGCAGGGAAAGGGAAATGACTGGGTGAAAGTGAGCGTGTCTGAGACATCCTTACGAAATGGTAATCAAGCCACAGAAGATGATGCCCTGTAATAATGGGTGAATTGCTGAGACAGTTGCCCTTAGTATAAATTCTAAGTTCCTTTTCTCTAAGTCTTGTACAAACATCCTCATTTACAATCCATGATCTTCCTGTCCTCATCCTCAACAAAATAAGAACATCCAACTGCCCAGCCATACTAAACTAATTTCCATTTCTTTCATATGCCATGATGTCATGATTTTTCTAGACTTAGGATCTCTGTACTATGCTTAAGGCAATCACCACATATCCAGGTTTCATGCCTCTCCCTAGATAATTCTTTTACTCATCGCCATTTCTCCACATAGAAATCACTGTTTCTGCCAACTTTTCTGACACACCATTAGGTCTGAAGACATTTCCACCTGCTTCTGGAGCCATTCTGCTCCTAATCACATTATGCACTCATTATACTGCGTTGTCATTAGACATTCCTTTTTTTTTTTTTTTTTTTTTTTTTTTTGTTATTAGTCTTCTGCATAGATGAACGAATGAAAGGAGGCAGGCTTGGTGAGCCTCACGAAGGCTTTTCCTGTCATCCTAGCAGTATATTCAGCCTGTTAAAGATAAGGCATAGAACACAGGGAGAACTAAGTGAGAAGATCGGAAGAGAAGAAATGTATGCAAGTCTTAAACTGATGTTCCATTTACTAAATAAAACTCATAATTTTCTCTTAAACGGTCTACATTTAAGCAAGTAAACACAATAGTTTAAGAATGTGCATTTTACAATGTAAAAATATTGAAAGTTGGGACTACTTACTTCAGTACATTTCCATTTAAAAAATATATTGATCAGAAATCTAAGATAGTACCGTGAAAAGAACAATGTAGATCTCTGCTCGAATTTCCCTTACAACCCTCATGCTCCACTTAAATTTGTAAATTTATATGCATATTCATGCAATGAGTTGCTTGATGCTTTTCTTTTTCCTTGTTTTGGAGGATCCATGAGGACAGAATGTGTTCACTGTTGTGACACCATCTCCTACTGTAGGACTTGGTTCAGTACCTATTTGTTAATGGATGAATTAAGAAAAACATCTGATGAGCCACAATATAAACTGAAAAAATTAATAAATATGTAAAAATCATAAATGTATTATATTAATACAGTAGCAGTTGAATAAAGGAGAACTGTCTCTGAGGTGAACATATGAGATTTCAAATATTTTTTATTATCAAAGTGACAATAATAGCATATAAATTTAATAAAACGTTGAGGCGTTTTGATACCCTTGACTTTTTTGTGTAGTATGAGAGATTGGAATTATTCTCCACATCTTCCAAACGAGGAAATTAAGAATAAGCATGTAAGTGACTTCTGTGGCATTATAAAATTATAAATAAATATTAGAAACAGTGATACAACTTACATTCTCCAGTGGCACACTCAAGTGACCTTGACGTAGTAGACATTACCAATTTCAAATCTATTTAAAAGGTTAATTCAAATTGATATTTCAGCATCAGCGATCATGTTTGTTCCCATAACCTCCTGGAGTACTGTCACTGACCTTAACTCTATTTAAAACTGTGATAGTAACGTCACCTCTTCCCTGTGGTTATATGCAGCATTTGATCCTGTGTCTTCTTCCTTTTTATTGAATTAATTTTAGTTGTTTTAAACTTAAGAGTCCCTTAAATCATTCTGTGCTCTTTTATGCTACTATGCAAAAATAGTACAACCTATTTCCTGTTGATTTCTCAAGTGCCTGGTCTCTTTTCTCCATCTCTTTAAAACCCAATACAGTAATGCAGATCTCAAGTGCCTATACATCATGCTGTTGCTTTAATGTTTCACTATATAATAGTTTAACGGTGATTCAGTCTGACTTATATTTCTTAGAAATCAAAATTGGACCTCTGTTTGTTTAGCAATTCATCAGTAGTAAATTTTCAAATAAAGAGCAGCATGATCAGTGTTTAAGGCTGATTTCATGTAAGAAGAGTTTGGTCCATAGCTCTTTTTCCAATGGTAGCACTCTTTTTTATTTTTTCCCTATGTATATTTTTGAGGTGACTCCCAAAGAATTAATAGAAGACTCTTGTGTTTTTTCAAGAACTTTTTCATGACCTTCAAATAAAGTCAATTTTCTATTATTCGAGGATTCGTTTTCAAGTTCACTCATTTTCTATTCCAATTTTTCTCTTTTAAGTTTCTTAGTCAACTGATCTCATCAATAATGTGATGATTCATAGTTTAACTCACAGAATCAATTTCTCCCTGAAACATCTTTCAGGGGAAATCACTCCCACCTCCACAATTTCCTGCAAGTACCACCTACAGTATAGATAAAGAAAACATATTTATTTTCCACGGTACAATTCAGTATGCATTGAGGTCATTCATTTTCAGAGACTAGGTTTCTGTCACCTTCTTGTTCTTCTTGTCAGATAACCCTCACGCTGTCATCTGCCTCAGGATCACTCAGGAACATTTATTCCTGGGTATGACTCAGAGCCCAGGATGTTAAATATTTATTCTCCTCAGTTGATTCTGGGGTGGGGGGCGGGGTGGGGGGCGGGAGGCATGGAGCTCAATTTAAGAAAGCATGCTCTTGGAAATGTTACTCTTAGTGATCTACTTGGGGAGGGGATGTAGGGAGGATATTGCTTTTTTCAAATGGCAACCTCTCACAATTGCAAAGCCTCAAACTTCTGGAGCAGCAGTAGGGCGCAGGGGTGAGAGAAAGATACCCGGTCAAGTGGAAGATATTACAATGAGTGTGTTTTCATGTGAAATATGCCGAGGTAGAAAAACAGTTTACTGCTCAGAGAGGTGAAGCGTTCCTGCAATTTAGTTGACATCCTTCTCTGAAGCTGAGTGGATCGACTTCTGCACATGTTAGAAATCACTTGGGACCCAGCCCTGACGCAGAAATAAAACTCCTTGGGGGAAAAAAAGCACTTTGTTTTTATGCAATGCCGTGTTTTCCACTGGGTTCACAGAGAACTCAATATAAATATGTGCTGCAGGAAGGAGCACAGAATACACATTTTTAGCAATACCACGCTGACATAACTCCTTAAAAGTAATTTGAATATTTTTTATTGGAAAACTCTGAATTCCATGGAAGATTGTATTTTTAAATCATGCAGATAAAGCAGACTGTCCCTCTTCCTGTGGTCACACGGAGAATTGATATGAGAGAAGGCCCACAATCTTTGTGAGTCTTTTCTTTCTTGATTCCTGCTATAAATGGGAAGATTTGAAATGGAGGTATTCGCTGAGGAGGATTCAGGTCACCGACAATTGCCATGGTGAATCAGCTCAGGCATTCACTGACAGACAGAGGAAAAGCCACAGAACCCGCAGATGGCTCAGAATCATTCTTGCTGCATAACCTGGCAATGACATTGATAATTGAGCATTTCTTGTACACTTCAGAAATCCATTATTTTTTAAAGAGGTCGCTTTTAAAAAATGAATACACCAAATGTATTTATTAAACTATTTTTTATGAACCTGTTTCCCTGCTCCATATTCTAATAATAAATCATTGTATTAGCATTAATAGTAGCTAACATTTATTGAATTCTAATTATATGTCAACAACCCTTCCAAAAATCATGCAGATATACATTCACACAAAAATCCTGTGAAGAATATACTATTGCTGTTCCCATGTTACTGTTGAGGAAACAGGGACTAAGATGTTAGGTAGCTTGCTGTGATAAAGTAATGCCTTGTCACCTGCAAATACGTTACATTCTATGACATGGACACATTACAGATGTTATTAAATTAAGGATGTTGAGATGGGGAGATTATCTTGGATTTTCCAGGTGAACCCAATGTAATCACAGGGTCCTTAGAGAGGTGAGAGGATCAGAGTCAGAGAAGTGACTACAAAAGCAAAAATGAGAAAGCGTGAGAGATGGGAAGATGCTATGGTACTGGTCTTGTACGTGAAGGAAGGTGCCACAAACTAAGGGATGCAGATTGTGTTTAGAAGCTGGAAAAGGGAAAGAAAGGGATGATCTTCTGTAGACTTCAGAAGGGAAACAGGCCCTGCTAACACCTTGGTTTTGGGACGTCTGAATTCCAAAGCCGTAAGATAGTATATCTGTATTGTTTTATGCGACCAAGTTTGTGACCATTTGTTACAGTAACAATAGGAAACTCATTCACTTGTGCAAGGTAGAGTGAAGATTCAAGCCCACACAGACTAGTTGTTTTAACTACGAGGCTAAACTATAATACTGTACACGTAACCTAAAATGGCTCAAAATGGGGCTAGGCTAAAGGAGGTGACTGTCAGAATAGTTTGCAACTTGTTACTAGAAAATCAGAGTACATGCCTTCCCCACAGTGAGCCAGGGTGTAGCAGGGCCATGTTAATAATACTGATAATAATCCAATCATCAAAATATAACCTCCGTTAATCAGCATGCTAATGAACAAATTTACAATTAGAGAAAATTATTCCTTTCAATTAAGTAACATCTTCTTGTATATCTTTGGACTATATGTCTCTTACTGACACAAATTTCGTTAAGTTCTGATTCCCAATTTTCCCTATAGTCAATTTTCTAACACTTGTATTTTTTCTATTTATGCAATTCAACTGTGTACAGAAGATTCTTTTCCTAGAGTATTTGACAAAAGATAAGAATAAATGTGTCATTGACTTAATTTAAATATTAATGTTGTTTTGGATGCTTAATTTAGTGTTTTCACCTAAATTATTCAGTTGGATTAATTTTATTAATGGTATATATCCAGATCTCTCATAGGTTAGATTCAGTGTAAAGAAATATTGTTATAAATCATCTGAACTCTTTCCTTTATGAGAATGTGTTTGTGTTGTCAGTGCTCTTCAAGAGTTCAAAATCTGAAAATCTTTGTGAAATAGTGAAAATAAATTCACTCCGAACTTTACCAGTGATGGCTAAGACTTGAAATGTTCCTTTCCCAGTCAATGATTAAAAGTCTGAGTATAGTTTTTAAGTTAATAGGGTTAAAAGTAAAAATTTTAAAAACATAAAAACATGACTTATTCAAATACAGAATATATACATATCAAAAATGCATTTGATTCATTAATGAAGGAAGCAGAAGAATGGTAAAGCTAGTCCAAAGAAAATTCAAGAGACTGAGTGCATACAGAAATTCAAGAAATAATGTTGGGTTACTAGTATCAGGTTAAGTACCCAAATGGTTAATGTCCATCAGGACAATAAAAAACCATAACTTAGGGGCATGTATTTTCTACCAGACAGAAGTCATTTGCATTTCTACTGGGGGAGAAAAAAAAAAATCTATGAATTAACATGTAACTTGAGAGAGTCTGGCCCTACTCAGTAATAAATAGTAAAATCAGACTTTTATTAATTCACTTAGAATTAAATAATCTTTAGATGGGCCTGTTAGAAAATATTCCATTATGACATTGAAAGGATGTGAAATTATGCCTTTGATTTATTTTCAGTTTTTCTAATTTTTGTTAACAGTAATAAGATTACTTTTGAGAGAAATTCTATACCAGGAGTCCCCAACCCCCCAGATCGCAGACTAGTACCAGTCTGTGGCCTGTTAGGACCCGGGCTGCACAGCAGGAGGCAGGCCAGCATGTGAAGCTTCATCTGTGTTTGCAGCCACTCGCCGGCACTAGCATCACCACCTCAGCTCCACATTAGGCGTTAGATTCTCATAGGAGCACTGGTCCCTGGTGTCAAAAAGGTTGGGGACCTCTGCTCTGTACCTGTCTCTTCCACCAGCATCCTTAGAATGCGAGGTGCTGATGATGATACATTGAATTCAAATGCTTGCTTGCGCACTCACGCTCTCTCTCAAAAAAAAAAAAATTAGCTTTTTTAGACAGTTTCTGATTTTTATATCATTAAGTTCACGAGTTATAACTCAATGTTTTGTGATTGTTTAAAAGTGAGTGCTTTTTATATATCATATATGTTGTATAAATGGCTTTTAATTACAGCGACTTCTATTAGAGATATTAGTTTTCCCTTCTAAAGTAATCATCTGAATATTTTTATTGAGAATTTATATATATATAAATATGCATATATATGCATATATATGCGTATATATGCATGTGTATAACTTGAAGTTTTCCTTTACTGACATTGTACTCGCATTCTGAATTATGCTTCCCCCACTCTCTACCACCCCCCCACCCCCGCTCCAAAGAGTATTGTTCACAATCATGTGAATCTGTGATGTGTTTGCAGCCTGTTTGTTGATTCCCCCACTTCACCGCTTTCTTCCTTTCAGGCCCTTTTTGTCAAGGCCAGCTTCTCCCTCACTCCTATTTTCTCCTTCTGAGAACTAAATTACGAACTATGCCTGCAGTTTCTCAGGAATCCTCAGAGCTTCCTTTTACAGCAGTGAAGGAGAGAATGTATTGGGAGAATGTCTGTGCCTCTTGGAATGAAATGTTCTAAGAGTAATTCTGGTTCATGGGAACAAATATTAGTCTTAAAGAGCATGGAGAGTAGGAAGCTTATTGATTAGATCTACTTTAGTACCAGGCTTCTAGACCCAAGAATTGAGTTTCGTCAGCCACCTTAACAAAAGTGACCTCAGTCTTCTTTTTACCTTGATCAGAATATCTTTTATAGTCTGGAATGTTTTATGAATTTATTTGTTCACTTTGTAATTGTGATCCATCTTCACCGAGTATAAGTAAGCCCCATAAGGGCAGGGGCCATGTTTATGTTGGTCATTTTTTTTTTTTTTATCTCAGCATCCATCATAGTACTTTGAACTTTGAACACGATAGGCTAAGTAAATATTTGTCGAATGACTGCATCAAATTACTTAATGTATACCTGTGAAGTAAAAAGAAAACAGACAAGAGTGAGAGGAAATGGCAAGTGGCTTTGGTTTAAGAGACAAAACAATATGCCATTGCTTTAGTCATCATGGGATGACTAAACATGGGATGAAAAACATGGAATGTTTTTCACTATCCCATTTTGCTGATGTAAATATTCCAGGCACAAAAGCTTTACGTGCCGTGAAAGGTTAATATGACATTACAAGTGTAATAACAACAGCGAAGATTTAAAAAAGAAATAGTAGGCTAAAGTAACACAGACTAAACCTTTCCTGGAAAAGAAATCCTCTTGGTAGCTAATTCCAAAAATATACTTTATCTAAAATAAAATCATTATTACAATGGTTGCCTTTAAGCAACACATTAACTCAGAAATAACTGTATTGCTCCAAATGTGTCCGCATTTAAAGTCTGTCTTATTGGAATTTTTCTTAATTTATCGTAATCTAATAATCATAGAACACATTATTTGTATTTGACACAAAGTTATGTTTTAACCATGCACATTTATTCAGCTATATAACAAGGAATAATTGTTTGGTTAACATTATTCTTTCTGCAGAATGCAATGTTTATTCATGTGTACTTGGTGAATGAATTTTTTATAAGCACATTAACAAGATGTGGAAAAATCAAATGTTTGAAATTTCAAAAGATAGCTATATAAAATAGTTGAAAAAAATTGGTGATGGTGAATATGAATAGTTCACATTAACTATGATGGATAATCTGAATGAAATGCATATTTGGGCATACAAGTAAATGTAATGGCTTTGTTCAATGAAACAAGATGAGTAAACTGTAATGTCATTTCTTTGAGAAGTCAGCTAGCCAGTTGAAAAATAGCTTCATATTTTATTGGGTTTCCCTATCCTCTTAATTTATTACATAAATGCATTCTTGAGGGTAATTACCTTAAAAAAATCTTTGACTTGTGAAATGTAGAAAACACTGGTAGGCTTTCTGAGTATTATGAGTTCTTTTATTGTGTCTCTTGTTCAGGGTGCAACTGATTTTGACAGATGAACTGTTATGTTACCGGTATAACATGACACCTTTTTTCAGATGGACTGAATAGAAGTGATCTTGACAATGAGTAGATAAGACACTGTCTGAAAGCTGAAAAAACATGTCAATGTCACAGGTGTGACACAAATGCAGAACAGCCCTTATAATATCATTAAGTGAACGTCTTTTTAACGATGCCCTTGAGAAGACAGACAATAATAACATTGCTCTTAAACACTTACTTAGCCATAAAAAATAATGAAATTAAACAAAACACAAAGGTCAGTTTAATATTTATTTGAAGTGGCATTTGATGAGTCTGATGTATAAGTATTTACTTGTATGAGGGTCTTGTTTATATATGGTATGTATGAAAGAATTTTGAGATATCCTAGCCACTTTTTCAGGAGCAAAAAACCATTTAACTTCAAAATTTCAAGAACATCATTAAAAAATATTGATTGTGGAGTACGCGAAGTGGTTTTATGGATATTGCTTATAACCTTTTTTTCTCTTCTTTTTTTTTTAATGGAATGAAAAAGAACAGCCTTTAATAATATAAGAGAAAATTAGGAATACCTTTTAAAATGTACTTTTAGATCATGAATTTTGTAAATAGGTTAGTAAAGACCAAAATGGAATCAATCTCAAGTATCAAGAGGGAATGATACATGTGGTGGTTTTATTTTCACTTATTATGACTGGCGTAGAGCTGAACTATACTGTATTTGTGTAGGTATGATACTTTATATATAGGCATTTAAAATGCTTAATGAAAAGTATATTTATCCTTAGAATGACTTTTAATATCTTTGTCTCTAGAATCAGAGGTGGTTGATCTTGATGGAAAAAGTTCCCTTCTCTATAGATTTGACCAAGAATCCCTGAGCCCAATAAAGGATATTATTTCTTTGAAATTTAAAACCATGCAGAGTGATGGGATTCTACTCCACAGAGGAGGGCAAAGTGGAGATCACATCACGCTGGAATTAAGAAGAGGAAAGCTCTTTTTACTTATTAATTCAGGTAAAACTATTTGCTGAAATACTTGAAAATCTGGTCATTTAGCTTTCACTTCAGTAAGTTTTTTGCTTTTATAGCTTATCTTATAACAATAAAGGTATCTTATTTCCAGATTCAAGGGCATATATACCAATATTGTACTTTCATGTAAGAATGGTTCATATTTTGCAAATAGTATAAGACCCTCATTCAGTGGTTTTTACATAGTGTCAACAGAACTACATAGCTATTTCTTAACATCATGTAAAAAGGGGTGGGTCATTGAAAAATATTAAGGTAGTAAAAATAATGAGGTTGTAGCAAAGATCAAATTTATATTGAAAATGAGCATGCGATGGGTAATGCTAATAAAAAGAATTAATAGTGGAAGAAATTACAGCAAGGTTGAAAGAATATTATATTCAAACTTCAGGCAAATCAACACTAGTGTTTTAGATGGAATGCATGGAAGAAGATTGTAATTATCATGAAAGATGCTGGCCCACAAAAGGAAAACTTTTTTTTTTTAGACTGAGAATAATGGTGCTGTTATTTTTTTTCTCTTTTAAGGTGATGCTAACCTGCCCTCTGCACATGCCCTGATCAGTCTCACCCTGGGCAGCCTGCTGGATGATCAGCATTGGCATTCTGTGCTTGTCCAGCGCTTGGGCAAACAGGTCAACTTTACAGTGGATGAGCACAGGGAGCATTTCCATACCCAAGGGGAATTCAGTTACCTGGATCTTGATTATGAGGTGTGACAGTTATGTTTCAATTAATACAGGTTTTATGATATGTATGTGATTTAGCCTAGCAAAAGAAAATACACGATAAGCGTAAAAATCCTGATAAAGTGTTTCCCCTAGTCGACATAGCTCACAGCAACAGATTTGGGCATATGCTACTGAGTCTTCTTCTTCCTCATTATATGTTAATTTATTATTATGAAGAGAGATCATCTTTTTTACCTGAAATAGGCAGTTGTCAGAATGTTATATGTAGGAAATCTCCAAGAAGAGATCTGATTATAACAAATAATATAAATTATGTGTTATGATATTTGTGGTATGGGACACCCCTGAAATATAGATTTATGGAGAGGCTGTAGCAATGAATAGATTAATTAATTCATTAACAATTGATTCAAATGCACAAATATCATTGTGTGCAAGAAATGTATGTAAAATCAGGTGTCATAATTGGTTATATTATTAAAAAGATCAAGATAACAATGAATAGAAAGATGCCTTTTTATTCATCAATTAGCAAACATCAAATCCAAATGTGATTAGCAACTCGTAAGAATAATCAAACTCTAATGTAGATTAAAACAGAATGCATGTAAATTTGTTTTAAAATATGTATCTTAATTAAAAAACTCCATTTGAAATGAATAATATGGCAGTGTAGGGTGATGAAAAATTGATCTATGCGATGATTATAGCTACAGTTCCTAATCATAACTATTTAAGTAGATTATCAGAAAATCACTAAACAATATTATTGATGCCATTTTTCTTTCTAAGATCAGCTTCGGAGGGATTCCAGCACCTGGAAAATCAGCATCATTCTTCCATAAAAATTTTCATGGGTGTTTAGAAAATCTCTATTATAATGGAGTGGATATCATTAATTTGGCCAAGCGACAAAAACCACAGATCATCACTACGGTAAGAGAGTCTTCATGTGAAAGAAGGAGTAAAAACTATGCAGCTTTTCCACATGATGAAATTACTCCATGTTGGACCATTTGATAATGATGTTTTAAAATTTACTCTTATTCTTTTAAAACTTTTCTCTGCTTGGCAATATGCATATGTGATTAATTCTATCCAAAGGAATTATAATTCACAAGGCATGATTATTTTTTTATATGAAGTAAAGCAGGATGTTTTTTTTTTTGTACAGTTGATAATTTAATTTCGTTGTGATATTATTATTCCCAGGAGATTAATTTCTTGTGCCCTGTAATTTTTTAAATAAGATATTCCCTGACAAACTCTGAACAAGCATACTGAGTTCCTGGAATCGGATTAACATCCACGTATATATTAGAAGGGCTTTTGGTAAACTTTTATTTTGCCATGCTCACTCATAGCAAATAAAAGGAACTAATAGGCTGTTGCAACATTGCAGCTGCCAACCTGTACCAATAGCAGTATTGGTCATGCTGCATTATATTCTAATTTTATGAAAATGCAGCAGAATTTAAAGATAACTGTATTGGTCAGGGTCCAGTCAGGGAAGCAGCACAACTATGAGTTTTATGAATAAGGGATCTATTTTAGGAGTTGGCACTTAACAATTGCCGGAGGAACTGGAAAGTGGAGGCCAGCTGTCAGGAAGAAGAGAGAGGGCAAAGTGAAGGAGAGCCAGAGCAAACGGGACCCAGCTTCTCTGTGGTCATGCTTCACTGTGCAAGACCGCACACACACACTCAAAAAAAACCTTTGGAGGAAAATGGCCAGTGTTTCTCTTCTATCTCAAATATCAGGAAGGCTCCCTTTTGCACTGACTTTTAACCAGAACCCTGGGAAACATGGTTTTCAGTTTAACTTGATGATAGAAAAATGCGCACACACATACATATCCATTTGAATATATTTCCTTAATTGTTCAAAATTAAATATGTAAATTTAAGCTCGTGTTGTATCTACAAATCCTAAAGCACATCATGAGAATATTTATTGTTTATAAAATATTTTATTCCCAATTCTTTTGTGTGAATTGATAGTATTTACATGAATATGCAATCAGTGAAATTTTAAGTCTTTTTTTAGAATTGGGAAAATGATTTAAAATAAAAATAAAAATATTACAGATATATTGATGTGTGTGTTCAATTGGCAAAATGAATTTCCAGAAACTGCTCATGCAGCTAACACCCACTTTTCATTGGCAAGAGGATTTGCTGCTTACAGGGTAGCAGGCAGCTGTCCCAATGAAGCATGTGACCAGCTTGCAGCTGCTACATGTTTTTATTTGTACTAGGTTGGTTAGTCTCATAATTGCCTTTACATTATGGGTTAGTGTAGTTTACTCTTCAACTTTTTGTTACTTCATTCATTAGGACAAGTCATTTGTCCATAATGAAAGCTAATTCACTTCTAACAGAATTACAATAGAACCAAAAACTTCTGCTTAATGAAAGACCCAGTGGTTTGATTTCAATGTGTATTCTTCTAAGTAAAGTTGATTTCATTGACTTTTCAAATCAGTATTTGGAGAAAATATTTTTTAAATTATTGTCAGGAAAAATAAAAACATTTCATTTCTGAAGCATGTTCAGGAACATGCTTAATTCTTTCTAAATAATTCAGATTTTAAGGTTTTTTTAAATCCTTAAATATATATTTTATTCTAATAGAAAAAGTTTTTTCATATATAGTATTTTAATGAAAATTTGTGCAATCTAATGTATCTTGAAGATCTATTTTTAAACCATTAGATGAAAAATAATACATGTATATCTGATGACTGATGACAAGAGCATAACGATAAGAAAAAGACAAAAGTAGTTTAAAAAGGAATATAAAAAAATAGTACATTGTACATTGTAGTGTCCAATGTACAACCTAAAGGAAAAATAGGAAAAATTAAAAATAGGCAAAGGATATGCAGACTATTCTGAGGAAAGTGAGTCTAAAAGAGCAACAAACTCATAAAAAATGCTCAGATTCACTATTAGTCAGCTAAATGAAAGATAAATAAGAATGATATATTACTTTGACATTTTGTCATTGAATTCGTACAATTTTAAAAGATCCCTAATACTTATTTCTGCCAAGGATGTGGGGAAAAGGATATCCTCATATATTACTGGTAGAAATGGGGAATATTTTACCTTTTTCTTTTTTGGAGAATAAGCTGGAGATATTTATTAAAACATATAGGTACAGGTAGTTCTCACTTTAGAACTTCCTTCTGTAGAACTGAAAACACCAATACACGTAAAAGCATGCAGAGTTATTTATGACAGCATTGTTGGGAGAGGCAAAACCTGGAAAGTGCACGCACATGAACAGGAAAACTGTTCCTTTCATTGAGTGAAAATTTGAAAACTCACACAGTAATTATGTGGTCAATAAAAAGAAGGAATTAGGTTTATGGCAGATAACTCTAAATAACTTCTTCAAGGTATATTTTAGTGATAAAATCATAAATGGCATAAAACATGGCTCCTATTTCTATAAACAAATACTGGTGTATAAGTATATGTATTTATAAACATATTTAAGTGTATAAACTGAACATATACCTGAAACATATATATATATACATATATATACACACACATATATATAGGACTCAATGGGAATAGAGAAAAATATGAAAAAATATGGACCAAAAAACAGTAGGCTATGTTATAGAGTGGCTTAGAAGCCAAAGGCAGCAAAGGGGTGAAGTGAGGGGGAAGGGAAAGCCAAGAAAAAGATCAAAATAAAGAGTTGACTCTCAATAAAACTATTTTTTAAAATTAAAAAAAAAAAAAAAAGCCTACAGCCATGCTACCCTGAACAAGCCCGATCCCGTCTGATCTCAGAAGCAAAGCAGGGTCAGACATGGTTAGTACTTGCATGGGAGACCACCTAGGAAGACCAGCTGCTGTAGGCATAAAAAATAAAAAATAAGAGATTGTAAGCTGACAAGGTTCTTGCAATCTGTGAAGTCAACCAAGGGTTGCCTCGCCTAAAAAAAAAAAATGAAATAAATGAAAATAAATAAAGAATAAAAATAAAATTGAAGAGTTGGCTTGAATAAATTTTTATTGACTTCAGTTACATCGAGTTCGACACCTCTGTAAAGGTCAAGAATGGGGAGAAAAGGATTTCACCTAGAAAAACCCAGGGAGAAATTTGCTTGACCACAATATCTCTGGATTTGGAGAACCTTTCAGATGTACGACAAGCATTTGAATTTTCATGTTGAAAACTTTTGTTGTTTTAAATCGAAGGTAGTTTGATAAATAGCCTTTGTGAATATTTCAATTTCTATTGCTGAAGTGATGTGACTCATTCTTAAAGCTTTTTCTTTTACTTTATTCTCAGGGAAATGTGTCATTTTCTTGTTCACAACCACAGTCTGTGCCTGTGACTTTTCTCAGCCCCAGGAGTTACTTAGCACTGCCGGGCTCTTCCGAGGAGGATGAGGTTTCTGCTGCTTTTCAATTTCGAACCTGGAATAAGGCAGGGCTTCTGCTATTCAGTGAACTTCATCTGGTTTCAGGGGGTCTCCTCCTCTTTCTTAAAGATGGAAAACTTAAGCTGAATCTCTTCCAGCCGGGAAAATTACCCAGTGACGTCACAGCAGGTAATAAGTGCATTCCCGCAGGCAAAGCATATGGAAGATTTCATTATCCCTCTGTTCCTTCTCCATAAAATTTTATGCATAACCAAAAAATTAATATTTGTTTAATAAATGAATACTTGAGTTAATAAGATTATCAGTACTCTTTTTTAGAGGAACTTGCTTCTAATTTCCTTTTAAATATGGCTCCAACGCTAGCAGTTCTTATTAAATAAAATGATACTTACAGGGAAATAGAAATTTCCTTCTGTGACCCTCTCGCCCACTCCAGGTAAATCAACATATGCTGAGGAAATGTTTTTTGGGAAAAATGTGAAAGACTTTGGAGTGGACCCAAAACTTTACTGGATGTCTTCAGCGGAAAACTAGGCTTTGTCTAACATAGCTATTGGTGTTACCTGGTCTGTGAGAAAAACAGAGGTTTTTCTTGTATCTGTATCTCTATATTAGTGTTGTAGTGTCTAAGTACTTAAAGTAGCTTTACTGGCTGATGTGTCTGTACAGAGTTGTACATATTTTGGGAGTATGAAAAGATTCGTGCAAAGCTCCTCATTTGGGCTCTAAATGTAATTCTCTCCACTTCTAGGCAATACGATACAATTTTAATGATTCTAAGTAATATAATTAAGGAGACTATATGAGTGTCTGGAAAATTAATGTCTAATTTAGGTCAGTGGTTTGGGTGAAGGATATTTTTATCTTTTCATTAAAATTATATAGTTTTTGACAAGGAATCTCTATCACATTTTCACATGTATATGGGATAACATCCAAGTAAAGCAACTGCAGGTCACGTTGGGGTAAATTGCTACATCAATTTAATAAACGATCTTTAAAAACAATTTAATGATGCCATTGCTCTACTCCTCTATATGAACTCTGACCAAAATTAATAGGCTATAACTAAGAGAGGGAAAAAAGCTAAAATGCAGTCAAAAACTAAATAAAAGAAAAGCAAGTGTACAAGTGGATATGCAAATACATGGTCTTTATATATCTTTTTCGTTGTTCACCTATGACTGCAGTTCAAATGTGGGAGCTGAAAGTTCAATATTAATTATAATTTTTAAGAGGTACTTTGCTGTGACTTTTTAATATGATACCCAAAATGTGGTAGATTTGCAGGCTTGACAAAGGAAATAAATCAATGTCATATTAATAATTAGTAGGTTCTCTAAAATGAGGGCCTAAAAATGCAAGCCTGCTATTAATGTGTAGTTTATTGTGATTTATTTGACATCCTCAGAAGTGGTTATATTCATAGCCTTATTTTAAACATTTTTAAAGAAACTGCTTCAGAACAATGTTATTGTAGTGAGCCCCATGAAGCGAATTCATTTCTTTACAAGTATGTATATTTAATATTACTTTACAATTATGTATATTTAATAAATTACTAGGTGTAAGTCTATACAGAATACTCTGAATGATTTAAAAATCTCTAAATTAATGTTTAAATATATATACAATATGATCTATTATGACATCATATGACTTAATGTGATTGTTTCCATAGCTAATAATAAGGAGCCTAGACTAAATGTGATTATCAATGTAAAAAATTGTTACACTTCAGATAATACAAGTAGGCTTTTATTTACCAACTCCCCTACTCCTAATTTCCCTTTTAAAAATATTAATTTTTGCTAGTTTCAGTGAGGCAAGTACATTCTGCAATTGTAGTAGACTGTTTAAAGAGTAGTTGGATGGATGGTCATCTTGTTCTCTCAAAGGGAAGGACTTCCCACGTGTTTCACATGTCAGTGTTCAATAACTAAATCAGTTGTCAAAATGTATTATAGTGACTCTTTAAAGAGAATCAATTACTTATTGGTAGATTAGTATGATACTATACTAAATCTTTCCATTATAAAAGGATGGCTTAATTTTTCTTAGCTTCTAGTTTTATATGTTTAAAAAACTAAAAAATTTTATCTTTTACGATGGAATAAAAATTAAATTGCGTTGAGGAAGAACTGAATTGTGCAAATATTTGAATTATCAGGCTACAATTTTAATGTGTACAGTTTTGCAAATTGTCACTTGGAATTCTTTGAAAATATGTCAGCCCCGTATCATTTTTAAATATTAAAGATAGTATATTTGTCTAAATAAAAAATATATATTAGCACTACTCAAAATCCCTCATGACACAAAATATAGTCACTCTTCATCACTTCAAAGCAAAGATCATTCCGATGGCATCAAAAACCCAACCCACAATACTTAGATTGTTATATAGTATTATATTGTATAGCAATATTTTCCTATTTAAAACAAATTATTGTCAGATTTGAGATTTCTGCTGTGATTTTAGCATTTCTGCTGCTGCTTTTCCCTAAAGGTGAAGATCAGGCTTATAAACAGACTTCTTGCTCCCAAGGGCAGGGCCTGACAGATGCAGGCTTGCAGAATATAAGGCGTTTCTGCATTTTTCTTTTACTAGGCATTTGTGATTCTTTTGGCGCTGGCAGTGGAGAGCACTCTTGATTTACCTCACCCTGCAGAAGCCTTTTTTTATTCCTTCTTCCTTTCGCTGTTAGAATATTCCTATCCTTTCAGATTGTAACACTGTCACTCGCTTAAACTCTCATTTTTCCTGAAATTGATTAGTACAATGAGCTCCATATTTTCTTTTATCTTGGCAAGAGCTATCTGGTGGTTTGGATCTTTAATCCTGGTTAGTGGATATAATTAGTGGATGAAGGAATTTCTGGCACTGTTTCAGAGCACTGGAAGATATTCAGAAACTGGCAAAACACTTCAGTTGCTTCTTGGGTAATAGCCTGTGTATGATTGCCTTCTGCACCTTTGCAAAGAACCCACCCTATACGGCAGGCTTCTTTTTTCTTTATACATCTTACTCCATGGATGCGTATTATAGTCTTATGAGAGAGTGATGGTGGTCAAGCTGTCACAATATTTCTATAGCAATTTAGGAGTGCTACCAGAAGATCCAAGGAACAGATATACAAGGAATAGATATAAGCCTTTTTCCTTCTGCCATATTTTGTGTGTTCACTTGGTTTGAGACTGAGAGGGTAAGAAAAAGAGAGGGTAAGAGAAAGGGGAGCCAGAGGGGGAGGAGAGGGAGAGACTTTTGGTAAACAATCCTGTTCCCTCTGACCAGCTGCAATTGCAAACACTTTTGTTTATTATTCCATTCTTCCGTTATTCCATTTGGAGTTGTCAGTGCTTTCCACCCAAAGACCATGATGATCACAGCTGTAATCAAACAAGCTGGGTTTACTGCTGATTGCAACGAGGACACATACCCTGGAGAAACATGGGGGTGTCTCAATACAAAGGTGTTAAGGATGATTTATTATAGGATTTGGGGTTATGTTAGCTGATTTGGGAGAGGTTTCAAATAAGTGGAAAATTGCTCTAGATTAAAGCTGCCAGAAAGTGAGGGTAATTGTATGATTAGGTATCTTTGTAAATCTTATCTTGAAAGATGGAAGAATGAAATAAGGCTAAAAGAGTGTGTGTGTGTGTGTGTGTGTGTGTGT
Source organism: Rousettus aegyptiacus (assembly GCF_014176215.1). NCBI lineage: Eukaryota > Metazoa > Chordata > Mammalia > Chiroptera > Pteropodidae > Rousettus > Rousettus aegyptiacus. Next base: position 20,665,546 of record NW_023416289.1, read on the forward strand.
GTGTGTGTGTGTGTGTGTAATCAGTTGCATATTATCAGGTACAGGAATTTGATATTTTTGTGGTTTTCACAGCAGTCTTGTTTTTGTCTGTGCTTAGGCAAGATTACAAAGTAGTGTTGATTTTTTGGGGTCCCATTTTGTTGTAGTGATAGAGTGACTTTTTTCTGATTTTGATATTCTGGGATTATGTTCAACAGAACACCAAGGCCTAGCTCTCAGTGGCAGCCAACTGCTCACACCACCGAAGCCTCACTGAGAGTGTTGGGCCATTTCCTAGCTGTTAGTCTCAAAGTTAATCGTTTAATATGAGCAAGAAAATCAAGGGACTGCCTGTCCTGCAGGCAGAAACCAGTGTGGGTTTCAGAATCAGCTCACCAGCTGGATACTACCTTGGCTGATTTGTTTATCCTCCTCGAGGCTCATATTCTCCATATTTAAAATGAGAATAATAATAGCACTGTTGAAGACTAAATGACATAATGCATATAAGTCAAACAATACTTGTTATAAATAATAGTTCAATAAAACTGTTTTTATTATATTATTATACCAACACTATTCCCCCTCCCTCAGCCTCAAAAATTATGAGCCATGGAAGCAGTGTTTTGGAATTAGCATTTAGTTACCTAACATCATGAACAAGAAGAAAAAAATACAAATTCTACAAATTCCTCCTCTCCTTCTCTTTCGCAGACTTTTGAAAGGGGCTCACTCCTTATCCAGCCTAAAAGTGGGAAGAAGTTGTATACTTAAACAAGTAGAAGCTGATTGAAAAATTATCCTTTTCATTATGTAGAATTAGGTGAAATGAATTAAAAAGTTCCTTCATTATTTGAGTAATAAATCCCGTTGATGGGTAATCAATGTCCTCATCATAAACAACTGATGTGTATTACAAATGAGGCTGGAGAACAACTTTTTGAAAGTTTCCTCACCAATACAGCCCACATTACAACTTCCTAGATCTGAACATTTAACTGTATCCAATTACAAAGTGGGCTGTCCTGGCAGTCTTTTGTTCTTAATTTAAATTGGCTTCTATATTAGCAAAAGAAGACCCTGAGCCCCCAACTTAATCCTGTCATGTGCCTAACCTACCAGTTACCTGGAGCATTGCTACCCAAGAGAGTGGTCTCTGGAGTAGCATTGGTTCAGTGAAATACTTATTACTAAGATGAGTATAAAAGTTGAGATGAAGCTCTTAGAAACTGCTATAGCAATAAGATTTTGCTGCAACGTCTAAGCACATGGTCAGTGGGCTTATATTTTCTATGCCTTCTTTGTGTAATTTTTTTAGGAATTTATTTTTATTGGATTTTATAAAAGGATCAATCTGCAGTAGTTTAGAAAAGAAAATAATAGAAATGTTGAAGACTAAATAACACAATGCATATAAAGCCCACAGTACCTATTATAAATAATAGTTCAATAAAACTGTTATTATTATTATTGTATTATTATGTTCATCACCACAGGTAGTTTGAGAAGCACTGTCCTAGGCCAATGGGAAGCCTAGAATGAAATAATAGGAATAGAGTCATGTATACGGGCATATCCATGCTTTGAGAGATGATAGGAGTCACATGGTGGGGCGGAGGGCGTGGGAAGTGTCTGTGTGTGATATAAAACTCCGTACCAGGATTTTCCCTCTAAATGCATCCTCTTAAAGGAAGCATTGGATGACAAATCTGGGACATTTGATTTATTTTAGTCCAATCTCATACCGTCAGGGATTACATAACTCAGCTGTCTATTTCAGAGTCTACTTTTAGAAAATATGTCTAAAAGTATCTAACCTACATTCTTTATTTTTCAGCTTTCAGGTCTTTCTCATTATCTTTTACAAACCAAACCAGGGTTAGGTTCTTTCAAACTGTTTTGGTTCATGAATGTGATGTAAAAATGAGCTTCAATGCCTACGATGGGACTTGTGTTACACTAAATGAGTCCAGGGCAAAGAGCTTAATGGCCATAAGGGAGCTTCTGTGCATTTTCTGTCTGAAAGCTTGTGGTCAAAAATAGGTGGGGAAATAAAGAAAGTGCACGTAATATCAGGAGAGAGGCCCATGACTTCCGTATCTCATCGAGTCCTCATATTTTTGTTGGATCTGCAAAATCATACAGAGTTGCATACTCAGTGTATGTAAAAACACTGGTAAATCCAGTGTAGAGGTGCTTTAAACCCCACCTGTCTGCTGAATTCTCAATCACAGAGCCCTTGCAGACTTAATTCCCTTCAAGAGGGAATGACTATACCATCTCATAGATTCATGACCCTGGGGCCACCTTAAGAAGGACTAGAGATTGTTTCTTAGATTGGATGAGAAAACCTTGATTTTTGGTTATAGCAATTTTAGATTGTATATATAAACTTGGGAAATATAGAAAAATATAAAAATGATTAAAAACAACCACAATTCGCCTTCATGCAAAAATTACTGTTTTTTTTTGTAGGTATATTTTCTTTCAGTTCTTTCCCATATTTATACAAAAATTAGGAATATAATTAGAACTGTATATGGAGAGTTGATTTTTTTATTACTCACAATAGTTATGTTTAATAAAATTGATGTGAACACTGACTTAGCAAATACTGAACCATTGCTCCTATGGCTCCTATCACAACATTTTTGTCAGCCAATCAATATATAATCTTGTTTTGTGTGTGATTCTGTTTAAAGACACCTTAATATATATTGTTGTCATTAACATTGAACTCATGGCTAACAGAAATATAACTCATTCCTGAATGAAGTTTATCTAGCACACAGATCATGTGAAGGTACATCAAAGGCTTTCTGCACTTAGAAACAGTAGACAGCATTGTCCCACTCTGCTTGGGGTCCTTTCCAATGGCAAAGTCACCAAAAAAACCACAACTATGTGAAAAAAACATGTTTACATATGAGAACTGAACCAGGAAGTATCGCCTCGTTTGACTTCACCTATAAACATGTGTATCGATCAATTCAAATTTTTCTCTGCTCTGCATTTCTGTGAATAATTTCAAAAGTGCTTCAAGTACTGATTTGGGGGTTACAAATAAGTTACGATAAGTAGGTGAATTTGCAGAAACGGAATCTGCAAGTTGTGAGGATTGACTCTGTAAATATAGTTTTACACACTGCTTTATTTTTTAACTTTTCATATCAGTAAACTTGGCAATTTTCGTTATAGTCTCTTCAAATATTTTTGTAATGATTGACTTGGCTAAATATTCTACTGTAATATTATAAAATATGATTGATTATGTGAAAGCATAAAAAAACAGATAAATCATCTTACTGGAAATAACCTAGAATTTTGGAAAGTATCGGTGCTCTTCCCAAACCCTTCCCCTTAAGAGCTAAATTACATGATGAAAACTGAAAATTAGTCCATGCCAAATAATTGAAAGATTTTAACTATTTAGGATTGTTCAAAGTCGGGAATTTTGTTCTTTACTGAGGTCTTGAAAAAGGAAGATAATGAAGCACCATTTTTTTCATAGAAAGTGCTGATTTCTCACTTGCCTCCTTTTCCTCTCTTTTTATTTCCTTTTATTAAATTAATAGACGTGTGTGTTGTACTTGATCGAGTGATGTGTATATTGCTGTTTCTAATCAACCGTTTATACTGTTGACTGTTGCTAGGTATCTCCTTTAACTGATTTTATCTCCCCTAGGGGTCGGCTTAAATGATGGGCAGTGGCATTCCGTCTCCTTATCTGCCAAAAGGAGTCATCTGAGTGTGGTGGTGGATGGCCAGGTGGCCTCTGTTGCTCTCTCTCTGTGGCATGAGAAGATTTATTCAGGAGACACCTATTATTTTGGAGGTAAGAGAAGAAGTCAGGGAATATGGACAAGTAAACCCTATTTGCAGTTACTACCATTGTGTCTTGGGGATGTCATTATGTTTTACCTCATGTTAATACTGTGGAATAATTTCTCACTTTCTCTGAACATGAAAATGTTGAGTGGATCAAGGTGACAAACTATGACCTAAAATGTATTTATTCGAGGTAGACTTAACTTATGTTTATGGTTTCTGCAATGAGATTGATTGCAATTAGGCCACCCTGTAAAGTTCCTACAAACTTTGTTATATTTTACTATTGTTAAATGGTCCTTACGTGTCTTTTTCTAATTTAATGGGCTGATTTTATTACAGTGTTTTCCCGATCATGCCTCTTAGCATCTCTGGAGCATCCTTATGGCTTTCCTACTGCCCAGTACGGAATGGTAATATTATGCCAGTGAACAGATAATCTAACAATTAACTGGAGACACCTCTTTTGATTGCTAAATGATAATGCACTGACTGATTCATTTGATGAAATTTGCGCATCAGCCTTCAAAACCAGGCTTCATTTGTTTTTGTTCTCAGAGAACAAAAACAAATGAAGCATTTACCTGCCCAGTGGATGTTTAATTGAACTAAAAGATTGGAAAGAAAACCTTGAAAATGGAAATGAATCTATAGCATTGAAAAATTAAAATGAAATGTCATTTCCCATTAGGAAGGCAGAGCTGTGAAACTGTTAGTAGTAAGACTTTCTAATAGCGACTTGTGATGTTTCTTACTATTGTTATTTTAAATTTCAATTGTTACTTCTGTCTAGAATCACTTTTGAATTTGGTGGAAAGCCCAACACTTATTATTCATCAATAAAATGCAAATGCCTTTCTAAGAATTGACAGTAAGACATAGATCATGAATCATTCATCTGATATTAAGAGCAAACAAAGAAACAAAAACCCCTGCATAATCCATTACTGCTAAAGGCCGCATAGTACCAACAGCCTTAAATGATATAATTGCTTCCTTTAATGAGATTTGTACATTTCTGAACCAAGTTATTTATAAAACCTGATGGGATATATGATTGGTTTTGTGGCAATCCATAGAAACACGTTCCTTTAATAGTAAGATATATTGTCCAACTTAACCAAGAGCTTTCACTTTAAAGGAAAAGATTTAGAAGCACTAACAGAGATAAGGAAAAAAAAAAACCAAGCATATTGTTAAATCATACTAAAAATATGGTAAAAATTTGGTATTTATTTTCCTCGTGACCTTTATAATTTGATACCTATTAAAATGTTTCTAAGATTTTAAACACTATACTGTGGACACTTCCATAATAAAATTCTAATTTTAGCACTTTAAAAAAAATAACCAGTCTTAAGTTTACTTAGGTATCTCTGTTTATTCAATTATCTTTTCAATTGGTGTCCTTCGGTACCAGAATATGTTGGATCTTGGGATGAGATTTTAACCATTAGACACATGCCCTGCAAAGTATAGCATCCTGATAGTTCCATGGCTGGGAGCAAGGGTCTGAAAGAAAGCAGGAGGCCTTCTGCTGCCCCACTTCTCTCTCCTCTTCCCAGTCTTGTGCCTCCAGGACCTGGAAGAGGAGTTCCATCCTTCTGGAAGCCCACCTGGGGCTTTGGGGCTGGGAATTCTGGGTTCTGGCAGTGGACTGGAGAATGGGGAGAAGGTTCTGAATTGACACATCACCCTACCCTGTGAAGCCTCCTGGGGCTATGGGCAAATACATGGCTGGAAGAGAGCTGGAATAAGGTCCCCTAAAGTATAGGATTGGCACAGGGACCCTAATTGCCTGAGTGATGCTAGCAATGGGGTGACCAACTCTCCCCAGTTTTAGCACTAAGAGCCTAGAGTCTTGGGAACACTCTCCGTACCATGGCAAACTGTGATAATTGGTCACCCTAGAAAACCTTCTGTTCTGTGTGCCTGAGAGTCCCCTTTATTACTAGAGCCTGTTTTATCTAGGTGGAAGGTTTTTCTTAGATAGTTAATTCTTCATCCAGTTTATCTTCAAGTAAATATCTCATGTTCTGAGACACTTCCCGTCAGTTCTTCTTTGCTTCTCTTTAAATTCAACTGCAAATTTCCAATTATCTTATCAGCAGATGGTCAGTCTAACTTGGCTGCAGTGCCCTACTGCCAAAGAACATGTGTTTCGGCAGCTTGGGTCGTATCTCCATTCTCGGTCAGTCTTGGGAGCGACCGTTATATTGGGAGAATGGTCTGCAGCATTCTGCGTATATCACACGAAACTCCACTATCTGTGCATCGTTTTTTACTTTTTCCTGCCCCTCTCAAATGCATGCTTTTCAAAACGTCAGACTGCATCATGGTCAGCTTTAGTTATTTATAAGTTATAAATTTTAAATCTGTTTTCTCCAGATTGAGGATGGATGTATAATTTCTGTGTGTTCCCCTATGTACTCTTTGTGCTATTGATTAACACACCGTATGGCACAAGCTAAGGACACCAAACTGCATGCAGAATTCTCACGCTCCTAATTGTGTAGATCAGACATTATCCATCTAGTGAACTGGCTGTGTCACCATGAAGTCAAACCCAACATCTCACTTCTGGCACAGTGACATACAGTAATAATTTATCTGTCATCCTTAGAGGTGCTTAACATGCTGACTGCCTCTAGTAATGGATCCATCCATTAATTCAGCATTAAGTATTCCCCAGAAATCTTCATGTTTTAGAATTTTCATCTCAAATGATTTCAGTGCTGAGCCTCTCTTTGCTATCGCATTACATTAACTTGCAAATGCCTGTTATCACAGACTCATGAAACAAACCTGGCTTGAACCCTTCTTTGTTCTTAGCATCTCTTGCTATTAACCATTCTGGCTAGGAGTATGAAGTGCCTCATGATATGAGGGTGTACTTTCTGCAAAGTTCTATGACCTTTCCTTGTGACTGCAGGTTTTCTTAGTTTTGTTTCCTACAGGCATATTACACAATTTATTTCACTCTGAAATAGTTTGAAATGTGTCAGGAAACACCACCTGGAGAAAAGGAGATTAGCAGAGCTGTTTGTATTCCTGGCATATTGTAGTTGCCCAAAATATTGAACTATTATACTCTCAATTTTTATTTTAACATTCTTAATTAGTTAATAAGTCATCTAGAAAACATAGAGATATGGTAATCATATCCTATACCACAGAAGTAATTTAAGCATTGAAAATGTGTAGAGTACTATGTACACTAAATTGATACTCAAAAAACTTACATTACCTTTTCCTGATGTATTAAATTAAAACTTCATCATCTCCATTAGTTACAATATTAACATTTCAATGTGTCTGATAATAGTTTTGAATATGACTCTGGCCTTGAATTGGCACGTAAATGTATTTTGTTAGAAAAAACATAGCATTAATGGTAAATGTCCTCAGTCGAAATATTTAATTATACTGGAAATTCCCAGGTAGAAAACTAGCATGGATTGTATAGAATTAGGAATTTGTTGATTCATTTCTTATTCTTTAAACTCATAATAGTGGTTGACAACCATAACAGCAAAGAAAGATTAATGAAAAATGCATAAGTATAATATATGTGTTCATACTCCATAAAATTATTTATTTCACTTGGATAGAGAAACACTTAGAATATCATTAAACTCCAGACAATAATGGTCAATATTATAGTTCTTTATTATTTAAATAAATAGTAATAGGTCTTAGATAAATGTCAGAAAAAAATCAATATAAATAGAACATTCATGAGGCAAAGAATAAGTAAAATCAAACAGTGAAATCTTTTTGATATTAAACCATTATGATTTATTAAAATGCATGTATATATAGCTCTTATATGCATATGAAAATAAAGCACTTAAGTAAATAAAATAGTCATTTTATTCCATTTTATTTCCAAACAGTAAGCTTTAAATCCAAAGGTATTTTATCATTATTGATTTATCTTTTCTTACCTACATACAGTGCACATTTTCATCCTTTATATTCTTCTTTTTGTGTTCCAAAAAGCTGAGTTTTTGTATTTAAGTTATATATAATTTAATCCTGCTGACTAACATGTTTAAAATTCTGGAGCTAAGTATGCATAATTTTAAAATTTAGATCAAGTTAATATCCTTGCACATTGTTATATCATAATTTTCTACAAATCCTATGATAATAAAGAAAAATACTTTGTATGAATTGAAATTTATAATTTAGATCAAACTAATGGTGACTGGAATGGGCTTTTTCTCCCTCTTTTAATTTAAGAAAATAATCAAACACCTATTTTATTGTTTTAATGAAGTATTTTATGATAGTGAATCCTGACTCATTGTGATATATCTTGCTTTTTACTTGGTTCTATTTGTTTTTTTGTTTTTTGTTTGTTTGTTTGTTTGTTTGTTTGTTCTTTGTTTTTTTAATCAGGTTGTCCTGACAACAGCTTTGGATCCAAATGTAAAAATCCCATTGGTGGATTTCAGGGATGTATGAGACTCATTTCTGTCAGCAACAAGGTGGCAGATCTGATTTCAGTTCAGCAGGGGTCCCTTGGGAACTTCAGTGACCTTCAGATAGACTCCTGTGGAATCACAGACAGGTAAGGGCCGTCTCACTTCTTTATTTGGACCTGTCCATTGCCAAACATTTGGCAGCAGATTAAAATTTATATGTAAAACAAATATTATTTTCTCTCCTGTTTTCCACCATCATCTGGAAATGGAATATAGTCACATTAGAAAAGAGAAAAATATGCCTTTAGTTTTATACTTTATATTTACAACCGATAAAATTTAGATAGAATCCATTTGACTGTATTATTTATACATATACATGCTACCATTTCACAAAAGATATTGTTGATGCTGCTATAATTTAGGTGGGTATGAATGTATCAAAAATGTATCATTAAACTCAATAGCTTAGGACATCTTAACAGTAATATTGATCATAATGTACCAATAAATCAGAGACCTGTCTGGTCAGTTATCATACTGAGTTTTGCTTCCCTGACAACGGAGTGATATACTCAGAAGCATAGAAGTGTAACTGGTTGCTATGATCCTAATGTGTAAAATCCTTTACTAACTTCTCTGCAGGGAATATAAAAAAGGAACCTCTCTCTGGAAAAATTTGACTGTAGTATTGATCAAGGCGTAAGGCTGGTCCAGTAGTTTTGATCGGAGCTCCAGTGCAGTACATGGTAGTGCAAAAGTTGGAAGTTAACTGTAGCAGAGAAGCAACTTTTAGAATGATAATTGATAGCTAATAATTTAAAAGTACTTTTAGGCATGGTCAACTATAGCCAAATAATCTTTCCAGTTATGCTTTAATATCAAGGCTGTTAATTTTAATTATCGAGTTCAGTGGACTGTCATGGCCATTACAGATTTTAAAAAATTAAACAGTGTTACAAACTTACCCCTTACCTCGTAGTAGTGTTCTGTCTATATTTTGAATAAATTCATAAAATAACTTTATTTAGCAAAAGATTAGGAGGACGTTTCCTCTCTGTGAATAACCCAATATGTAAATAAAATAGTTCTTTCCATAATGAAAGATGATATGTAAAGGGAGAATTTAGATAATAAACCACCATTGGCTTGACAGTGACCTTTTCCATAGATACAACCACACCAGCCCTGAAACCTTAGTTTTGATTTTGGGGAGGGCCTCACTCACAGAGCTTGGGAGCCCTACCTCTGATGAGTGATAGCCATCAGAGATCAGTGGGGGCGGGTCAGTTCTCCACATCATGAATGATAGTCCTTTGACCATCTCAGATTGCAGAAAGTTCTTTCAGTACAAAGAGATCCACACTTCAGTGTGCTTGCTCCCAAGCTGCCATTTTACATGAGGAATTCACGTAACCTGCTTTCTGGAGGTATATATTTGTAAAATCGAATGTGATACAGCACAATTAGAGAATGTGTGGGTCTGTACCACACCTTTAAAGGACTTCAGAAATAGTGAGCAAATTATGGATCGGGTAGGTCTTGACTATACATTTTTTTAAGGAAAACTTTAGGTGAATGGTAACCCTAGCAATCTTAGTTACATTTGTATTCCTTTTATTCCAAATGTATCTCTAAATTTATTCTCTTGTATTCAGAAGAAAATATGTAGTCATCCTTTGGTATCTGCCAGGGGATTGATTCTAATCCCCAATAAATACCAAAAATCTATAGGTGTTTAAGCCCCTTATATAAAATAGAATAGTACTTGTATATAACCTATTCACATCTTCCATATGCTTTAAATCATCTCTAGATACTTATAATAGTTAATACAATGTAAATACTGTGTAAATAGTTATTATATACTGTATTGTTTATGGAGTAATGATAAGAAAAACGTCTGTACGTTCTGCATAGGGGTGCAGCCATTGTAGGTCTAACTGCATAGTATACATCAACAGTAATGTAACTTTTTTCCCCAAACATTTTCCATCCCTGGTTAAGTGAACCCACAGATGCAGAACCAGGGGATACAGAGGGCTGACTGAGTTCATTTATTTTGGTCTTATATACAGTACCTATTGACATAGCTTCTAAAGCATTGTTAGAGTATTTTTAAAATAAGTCTGTATTCCAGGCTCTATGCTAAGCACTTAACAAGAATTAGTATTATGTGTGTGAGCATCTGCATAAGGAATATGTGTGTGAGCATCTGCATAAGGAAGATAAAAGTATGTAAGGAGTGGGGAAAATGCACGTGTGAATGACCTTACAAATGTGTGTGTGTGCATATGTATGCACGTGTGTATGGGTTAATATGTAAGAAGTTGTGTGATTGTGTGGGTAAGAGTTTGTGCAAGAAAGTTATATTTTAAAATTAATTTTAAATTAATTGCTTAATATGTATTTCAATTAATCCTCATGAAAACTCTTAGAACCAGTTCGTAGTAGTATTTATTTCTTATAAATATGGAAACAGATGCACAGAGAAATTAAGCTGACTAAGATGACATGACTAAGAGGCAGAGTTCAGCAGCAAATCTAAACCCTCTGGTCTACGGCCATGCCACCCTAAACGTGCGTAATCCCATCTGATTTCGGAAACTAAGCAGGGTCAGGCCTGGTTCGTAGTTGGATGGGAGACCACCTAGGAAGACCAGGTGCTGTAGGTGGTAAAACAAACCAACAAATCTAAGCCCTCTGGTTCCAGGAAAGTTCCTCTGAAATATATACCTGCCACGTCATATAGCTCTCTCGGTGCTCATTAACATTTATTGTGATTATTACTTAATCTGTGTATAATAAACTCATAATTTAATGGTTTAATAAATCGAAATTCAAAACAAACAGGAACATTAAAATATATTTAAAAATTTGACAGGAACTAAAACAACATATTTCTTTTTTATTGTAACTAACTTTAAGTCGGATCAAACCTACACACAATGGTGACCATACATTTGCATGCGTGCTCACATTCACAGTCATACAGTCATTCACACATACTCTTTACACACATAAACTAATTAGTCATTGCACATGGTCTCTCACACATGTACACACTCATGTGCTCACAACATATTCAAAAGCTCCTTACCACACATAATCCTTATGCATACACTCCATGTACATACGTTCACACACCTCCTCACACTTTAACTCATGCACTTATACACATACAGTCTCTTACACACCCACACCATCTTTGCACACTCATAAAATTATTCCCACATCTTCCTTACACACAGTCTCTCTCTCTCTCTCACACACACACACACACACACACACACACACTCATCCGGAAGCCCTCCCCTTGTCTTCTGTCGACATATACCTGTAGGGAAGGTCGCCTCAAGCCCAGGGAATCTGGTGGGGAATGACTGAAGGGTGAAGGCAGTTGGTCTCTTCCTGGAGGCGAGGACAGAACTTCGACGGGAGCTGCCATTAGTGTTCCCATGTCTATTTCCCCATGTCCATATCCCTATGTCTTGGCAGAAACTCAAGTGGGGCTTGGGCAGGGGTGACAGTTGTTAGGGCATAAACACTTACTAAGTTACTCGAACCTAATGCATTATTAAACAAAAGAATCCAGTGTTTTGATATCAACGTTTTAGGAATATCCTCTGATTGAGGAAGGTTACCATCTCAGACCTGATTTACCTACTCTTTTCTGAGTGGAGTAGGGCAGAGGGTGTGGTATGTCTCTGGTCTCAAATGACATCTGGGCTACTGAGACTGCTGACAAGAATTGAGGCCGTTGTGTCACATTCACCATGGCAACCTCAGCAGGCCCAGCACCTGCCTCCTGGCTTCCCCAGCCTGCAGCCCTCATACCTCCATCGTACTGTTCTCCCCGTCCACTCCCACCTCCCAGTCCTTGGGCTTGGGTGGAGTCTGCATTGCGCATTCTTCCCTCCAGTGTGGCCCTTGGCTTCCCTCCAGCCACACCCCTTTTCTTTTTCCCAAGGAGCCCATTAAGCCTGCCCTTGCTCCTCTTCCTTATGCTCACGTGTGTTTTTTACCCCTGCTGACAGTTAATACCAAGTTCATGGTGTTATTCTCTCTCCTGTAACACTGAAGACATGGCTTATTTATCTGGGAGAGAAAAGGGTGGAGTGGGGTGGGGACAAGGGGCTGGTTCTTGTTGATTTTATAGTTATGACATTTGAATGCAGGTGGTCGCCATTATCCTAGGACCAGTAGGCACTCAACTGTTCGATTTTCCTAAACGTGGTGATATTATAGAGATTTTTACTTCAATATCATTAATTCCAGCCAAGTTTCACGTTGTGTAAAAGTCTTTTGAAATTTATATTAGAATGGACAGGGAATCAGGATAAACCAAAATAGTACACATCACTTCAGTTTTGGGCATGTTGATATATACATTTGTTCAAATCACAAGCAATGAAAATAATGATGGAAAAGTCTAAGGAAAAGGCTAGAGGAAATGGGTCACTGGGATGTTTTGCTTTGTGTTGAAATGACTAGTGAGGAGAAAGGTGTACAATACAATTGTTAGAACATTTAGTTAGAATCACTACTTCACTGTGCAATGTAATTTGACACAGGTAAAAAAAGAACTATACGATGAATTTAAATAAAATCCACAATTCAGTCTTTCACATTGTGATTTAAAAATGTAAAAAGTCAAGTCCAACTAACAAAAATCAACAAAAATGGATTTGTGTCATTTAGTAGCACATCAATTAGAAATAGCATATATATAAAAATAATTAAAGATTATTCTTCCGAATTTTAGGCATAGCTACTTATGTCTGCTCCCTTTTAATATACAGTTGTGGTCTGTTAATAGACTGCTCTGTCCTTTTCTGATGACCAGCTAGGATTGCTATTTTACTTTTTAAAAAATTTTCTCTTCTGGATTGTTATTGATTCGAACTGCTTAAAATATTAAATATGTCATGAACCATTATTTGAATGGATTCCTCTGAAACTATAAAAATGCTAAAATATATGTAAAATTAATTGGCATGGAAAGATACCCATTATTTATTAAAAGGCAGGTTGTAAAAATAATGCGATTATATATGTATACACATATATAATTTATATATACACACAAACACATATATGTTTATAGTGGTTATTTATATATTGGGATTGCAAGGAATATTTCTTTTCTATTGTTTCCTGGATTGTTTGATTTCTGTACATAGGACTTCTATTTTTTATTTTCAGGAAAAATCAATAACATTATTTTTAGTTAAAGCTGAAAAAATTCTGTAAGCAAAACATGAAGTTCCTGTGCTTAGCTTTAATAAAGGAAGAAACTGTGTCACAAACATATTCTTGGGAGATTTTGTAGTTTATTTATTTTTTAATCTGAGATGAACGAGAACATTTAAAGCCTTATACTTAATGTATCTTTCAGTAATTTTTTCATAGTATCTTAAGCCAAAATATGTACTTAGCAGTTTCAGTTAAAAAGTGGTGTGGGTTCAAACAACTTCATAAATGTTTATGTCTTAACAATGTAGTAACTCCTTTGAAAAAGATCTATCTATCTATCTATCTATCTATCTATCTATCTATCTATCTATCAATCTATCTATCTATCTATTGATAGATATATTTGAAAAACATTTTTGCTTCACTTTTAGTTAAACACAATTACTTAGCAATTGCACATGCTTACCGTTGGGTACTGTACAACTTTTCAAAACTTGAAATCTTTGCAGGAGACACTGCCAACTTCATTTTTTGTTCAACGTTGATTTTACATGGTACTTGTTTTTTATCAGCCACTAAAAGTTCTTCTTCTCAAAGTTAGGATACCATTAAAAGGAATGTATTACGATCAAATGTTGAAACTGAACTAGCTCAAGCCAGTAAGTCTCATAGTGTTTGATAGACGTTGAGTGTGTCTGTATTTCTTTAGAAAATTTAAATATCCTGGGAGCCCCCATGAGTTCAGTTTGGCACCCTAGGGCACCTTGACACACTGCCTGGAATGTGTGTCTGCGTCATACAACTTCAGCATTCCTGGACGTATGCGTCAAGTGAATAAAGATGTCCCTCCCTCCCACTTCCTTCTCTCCTTCCCTCTTCTTTATTTCTTCTTCCTTTAAACATTCAGCGTAGTGAATCAATATGAGCAAATGTTATTTTGTGTAAGCTGTTCATATTTCTGGCAACATATTAACTTAGCGTTATGTCACTTAGGGAAAAGAAAGAGCTCTAATAGAGTAGGACATGATGAAAATTAAGCAGCCACAACTACCTGAGAATTGGTTAAAATCTGATGAATTTATTGATCTATGGTTTAGTTCTGTGATTAAAGTACCATAATGACAGACTGAATAACCATTAGTTATGTTAAATTTACTCTTTATGTTAATGTTGACATTCTTCTTTCACATGACCATATACAAATGATTGATATTTTATGATATCTCAAGTGGAAGAATAGTAATTGTGTCTGCATCTTCTTTTAGGTGTTTGCCCAACTATTGTGAGCACGGTGGGGAATGCTCCCAGTCCTGGAACACCTTTCACTGCAACTGTGCTAACACTGGTTACAGGGGAGCTACTTGCCACAACTGTAAGCTAAACACATCTGCTTGTTCTCGCCTCCCTTCTGATTTCCCTGTTTTATTTCCCTTTTTGTTACTGTGTGTATATATGTCCATGTATGTGAAACCACGTATTGAAATGTATATCCTTGAATTTTAGCATCCCGCTGATTTATAGTTGACCCAACTTATTTAATTCTGATCACCCTTTAATAGGTGGGTACTGTTATTATCCCTAATTTAGTCATGAGGTAACAGAGAGAGATTGATCACCTTGCCTAAAGCGTCTTAAATAATTGAGCCACAGCAAGGAAGTGAACACTTGGAATTATGCTCCAGAGCCTGGGATCACAACCAGTGCTCTTTTCTTGTATTATAAACCATATCTTTTTTGTCGGATGAAATGTTTGCAGTTATTGTAACATTCGTGCCATTTTGTAAGTCCAGATGTTTGGTCCATGTGATGGGGGAGGCCCAAGGGCGTTTGTTATAGTCATCGGCCTCACCCATCACTGTATGCTGCTTTGCACTCCTGCCAGAGTTGAGATTGGAACCCGGGGCTCGCAGCCCTGGGGCCTCCACCAGGGGACTCTGAGGGGGCCTGTTCAGTGCCGTAGTCAGAGTCATTCCTGGAACATCATCTTACATACTGCCTTGTAAGCTCATGAAGAACATTTCCTGTTCACAAAAGCACACCTCAGTGTAAACAGGGGCCACGTTACTGGATGCAGGTCACCCAGCTAGCAGAAGGAGAGGACATTTTAATTTTTTATATCCTCCATCATTTCCACTGTAGTAACTAACTCAAAACAGAAAGCTAATTGAATGTGTTTTAATTGACTATTTGCCTTTAATTATTATCAATGACTGAATCTAAATATAAACCCAAACAGTTCTGAGGAAAGAAATGGTCAATAAATATATATTTTTACCTGTGGCCCACAGTTTGACCCCAATCACTGAGTTAACTCATTAGTGTATTGAGCAGGTAGTCTAAATGAAGCTGAATGGTTTCTTTTTCTTTCTTTTTTTCTTTTTGCTAATAACCATTCTGAGAAATGAGTCCAAGATGGGAAACCTAGTTATAGTGAAACTATCATTATCTTTTGCATAGTAAAGGAGGGGCAGCAATGGGGTCTTTTAAAAAGTTTTATTAGAAAATAATATGTTAAATAGTCATATTATAAAATGTCAAGCACATGAAGCAAAAGTACTACCAATTATCCTTATCCAATCATGTGACCTTTCTAATACCTACCCTCTCTCCAAAGTTATACGTAGATCCTGTCAACATCTTTCAAGGAATTTATGAACATAGGTATATGCACATAGAAGTGTATAAATTATTTTTATGTGCCTGCTTCACTGCACAAAGTACAAATGTGATTAGAAAGCAAACCATACTTATATTACATCTATATAATATATAATATGAAAAGAAACTATCAGATCATGGAGGAGTGGAGAAGTAATTTGGTATGATTATCTGAAATTTTTGTAACACTGAGCAAATTAATTATATATAGTCTAAAAACTCATTAACATAATTTTCAAAATTTTAGAATAATACACCAGGGAAAGACATTCAGGGATGATTTACTTCTCATTTCATAGAATAAAGAGCTTGATGGAAATTATCAGTACATTTGACCAAGTATTCAGTGAGATTGGGCATTATATATAGGTGTTAATATCAAACCTCATACATGGAAATCATAAAATTGTATAATGAAAAGCTTCCAATTATGGATAAAAACACAGTGAGACCACTTGGTGGCAAATTTCATGTAAATATTTCTTCTGATTTGAATTTTAATCGTTTTGAATTCTCATTACAGAGCATTAGAGAAAGCCTCTTTTGTAAATTAGTTTTTAAATTATGAGGAACTTTGTGAGCCATATTTGTTTTATAAAAAGGGATTTTATCTATAGGTAATTTTGTGTGAGAAAGGAGAATAGTTACATTATTTAAAACTTTTCTATTGTATAATTATTGGATAACAGCAGGTTGTTCAAGGAGATTACATTATTGTGCTTCAGATGTCAGATTATTACAAGGTGATACAGAATTAGAAATTCCAAAATGGATGTTGAAAAATTTATTTGAATGGATTCATTATAAAGAT
Source organism: Rousettus aegyptiacus (assembly GCF_014176215.1). NCBI lineage: Eukaryota > Metazoa > Chordata > Mammalia > Chiroptera > Pteropodidae > Rousettus > Rousettus aegyptiacus. The sequence goes on from NW_023416289.1 coordinate 20,682,448, forward strand.
TCATTATAAATGTCTTAACATGTAAACTGTTTACCTTTTTTTTCTTCTACCTAATGTAATAAATTTTAATTTTAACTATTATATTCTTTGAGTGATAAAAAATAATGCCATAAAATGTAAACTCATGCTCCTTTTTTTCTATTTAACCCATTTTCATCCATATCAGTTTTTAAAAACAGAATGAGTTTTGTTTTAAAGTACATTTTACTTTTTCTTCTGGTCAATAATGTATGTATTACATTTCGAGACTTGGAATATTTTGTGTCTATATTAAAATTTAAGAGATTCATTTTAAACTATTCAATTCATAACGGTCCTTTTTTTTTTTTTTTTTAACAGCAATCTATGAGCAGTCATGTGAAGCGTATAAGCATAGAGGAAATACTTCAGGGTTTTACTATGTAGACTCAGATGGAAGTGGTCCCCTAGAACCGTTTCTTCTATATTGCAATATGACTGGTGAGTTAATCAACTTTCACTTAATAGTTAAATTTGCATGAATGCTTTAGACACAAAATTTAAATGAAGCAAGTCGGGAATTGACCTAATTTGCAATTTGATTAAAATGTATATTTTTCAGTAGAATTAACATAAATCTTTAAAAAATAATTAATGATGATGATTGAAAATGTTACCATTATCTTCTATGCATGTGGTATATATATAAAACACCTAATAGTAAATTTATTTTATTAAGTCCCAAAACAAAAATGATAGGCTTTATTCTCTGAGAATGTTAATGCGTATGAAAGCTTTAAAAAATATTTACTTCTTAAATGTAGATAAATGTGAAGTTTATTTTTGAATTCTTTACTTATGTATATTTAAATAGGAATTGATAGTCATGAAAAAATAAGTTTGATTAAATTCATCATTTATTCATGATATAAAAGAAAATGAAAAATCAATAAATTACCAATAGAGGAAAATTTCCTTAAATTTGTTAAAGAGTATCCACACACACAAATAAACCCTATAGCATATAACACAGTTTATGGTGAAATATTAAAAGTATCACCCCTGTCACCAGCATTAACAGAAGGATGTCTGCTGTTGTCACCCTGTTCTCCATTGTTTGGGGGTCCGAGCCAGTGCAATAAAGAAAGAGAAATGAAGGAAAGATATAAGTACTGAAAAGGAAGACCAAGATTCTCTTTATTGTAGATGACCAGGTTATGTATTGAGAATATTCTAAACAATCTAGAAATAAACTATTAAAATTTAGGATGATATCAGTTAATATAAAAATTAACTGATTTCCGAATACCAGCAATAAGGACTTAGACAATGAAATTTCAGAAGATTCTATTTTTACTAGCATTAAATATCTCAAATACATGGTGAAAAATGTAATGACAGATGTGCAAGGCTTCTACATGGATAAATATTAAATGGTCTTGAGATAAACTAAAATCCTAAATAAATAGAGAAATATAAAATTTTCATTGATTAGAAAATTCAATGTGGTACAAATATCAATTTTTCTCAAGTAGGCATTGATTTAGTGCAAACTTAAATTAAAATTTCAGTGAGGTGTTTGTTTGCTTGTTGGTGTGATTGTTTTAATGAAAATAAGCAGTTTCTAAAATTTATCAGCAAATGCTAAGGGATAAGAAGTACCAGATTAATCTTGAAGAATAAAGCTGAAGGCTTCAACTCTATCTGATATAAAGACATTATACCGATGGGTTAAGTAAAACAGTGTGTGATTAGCACAAGGATAAACAGACAGACCAATGATATAAAACAGAAGGGATCAAGATTCCTTTTCAACCAGTGGTGCTAGAGAAAATTGTATATAAATGTAAAAAGGAATCTTGATCTCTTCATCATCAAACACAAAGAAATGGATTCTAGATAAAGTATGCTATCCAATAGAGTAGCCACTAGCAAACAAGTATCTATTTAGATTCAGGTTAGTTTTAAAAACTAAATGAATTGAAATTTTTAAAAATTTAAATGAATTTATTTTTTATTAAATTTATTGGTGTGACATTGGTTACAAATTTAAATTTAAGTTAATTTATTAAAATAAGGTTAAATTAAATGTCAGTCCCCCAGTCACACCACATTTTAACTGCTCAATAAATGCCTATTCCAACACTGCAGAAGGTTTACTTTGGACAGTGCCATTTCAGCAAGTCAAAATTTTATGGAGCAAAACCAACAGAAAAAAGAAATATTCAATTGAAGCAGCAGGTGTTACAGAAGTGTATTCACCTCTTAAAATACTGGGGAAAGAGCCTTCCAGGCAGATGAGATATCTAGTGGTTAAGTCCTGAGCAGGGAGCTCTTCCCAGGTGTGTTCAGCAACCAGCAACCAGCAACCAAACCAGTGTGGCTGGGATATGGTGAGTAATCAAGGAGTAATAGGAGAGCAGGAGAGAGGCAAGCAAGGGCAGGGGAGAGAAAGGAAGAGTCAAGGGGCCACCACAATGTCATAAGGTCTCTGGTATTACTGTGAGTGAGATGAGAAGACACTGGAGAGTTTTAAACAATGGTAGATGCAATCTGACTTCTTTTCATAGGATCTTAATTGTTCTTGTGCTGGGAGATGCCTATTCAGGAGCAGGGGTAGAAAGAAGTTGGGAGACCATATTTATACCATAGATATATACGCACATACATACAGTATATATACATACACATCTCTCTCTCTCTCTCTCTCTCTCTCTCTCTCTCTCTCTCTCTCTCTCCTCTCTCTCTCTTTCTCTCGTAAAAGACTTAGGAAACCAGTGTGGAGACCAATTCAAGAAAGGCAGGAATCCAGCAAAAGCTGATATTGGTGGCTTGCACTGGATAATATAGCAGTGCAGATGGGGGAAAGAGATTTGGTTTCTCATTGAATATATGTGAGGTGTGAGAAAAACAAAAGGAGCCAAAAACAGCACCACATTTTGTCTTGGGTCGTTGGAGTAGTTAACTTGCCATTATTTGAGATGTGGTCAGAAAAGGCTTGAGGGTCCAGATCAGGTCAGTTTTATACATTTTGAGTTTGACATGTCTGTTACACATTCAGATGAGATACTGAGACGACAGCCACATATGGAAACGATGGCTCCTTTGTATTAATGTGTAATTCTGAAAACCAAATGGAGGTCAAACCTGGGAAACAAATATTTGAGAGAATATTATAGAATGCATCTTTAGAGATTTTTTCAAATAACACAACCAGATGGCTTCTACGAGCTGTCACAACCATCAAGGATACTGCCCCTTGGTCCTTTCTGGCTGCTCTAACCAAATATCAAATGGAGTAGCTGATAAACAATAAAAGCTTATTTCTCACCCTTTTGGTGACTGGAAAGTCTGGCGATAGCAGAGTTGGGTGAGGGTTCTCCTCTGGTCACTGATTTCTTATGTCTTCACATGCATTTATTTAAACACCTTTAAGCATTACAAGCTAAAAGATGCAAAGAAAATCTCTTTTGAATGGACATTTTCCTAAACTAGTCTTTCCAAACAGTATTTTAACTATAATTTGAATATAATTAGAAGAATATGAACTCCAGTGTCTACCCCTGTTAAAATGTATAGGACTCTTTTCTCCTACACTAATTCCATTGCTTTTCTATAATGAAATAGTTTTATATTCAAGAAATTTCTCATTTTCAAACACTGCCTAAGAATGTTTCAGTGGGGAAAAAACGATATGAGCTGGAGCAGTGGCTTTCAAACTTTTGTGAAAATGATACTTCGGTGGCTTAAAGTCACCCTTGTTCACTGCACTGCTGTCAAGATTCTTGGATTTAGTTTCACTGACTCAGTAAGTTTAGAGACCAAGGTCTGAGTCTCTATTCCATTAACAAGCTCTCCCCACATTATTCTAAGATAGGGGCTCCTGAGACCATTCAGTGAGAAGTCTGGGGAGTAGAGGACTTATAATAGAATTATTTTTACTTCAGGGATTTCGATAATAAAGGCTTTCTTAATAGCTCGGAGAGTTAATAACTAACTATCTTTTTTTCAAATGCAGCCTTGCTTATATTGTTTTGCTCCAGAATGTTCTTTCCTTTTATCTCCTGGCTTTCCTTAACATAGCACTTCCTACCTGCTCTAGTCTTTATCACATCCATCACCCTCAGCTATTAAGTATGAAGGAACACAAGCTCTGCAACGGTGTTGCTTAAACAGCATGTTTTTTCCCCTCTACACTGCTACACACTAAAAAATAGCAGTCAGCCTAGATAAATCAAGTTCTTAATTATTCAGGTGCTTTACATACAATTTATATTATTGGAAATCTCCTCAGGGAAAGATAACAGTAGACCCAAACTGCCTTTTAATTTTTTTCTTGTATTTATTAAATTTAATAGATTTTCTGCCTATTTCAGCTGTCTCTTCTTACTTGTTTCCCAGTGTATCCTTAACAACTCTCCTTGAATCTGGTAAAGGATAATTTTTTAAAAAAATCATGGCTTTTATACAGATATAAAAATAAATGTTAAAAAACACATTTTAAAGATTTAGTTTAATACATTATTAATGAGGAAACGGTTAAGATGTTGCAACTAGTTCAAAGGAGAATCCAAAGAACAGACATACGTACATGCATATATATACACACACACACACATATATGTGTATATATACATACACACATATGTATGTATGTATATGTGTGTGTATGTATATATACACATATATATGTGTGTGTATATATATATATCTCAGGAATAGTGAAATAAATGTGCAAATGGAAGCAAATCTGGCTTCTTCCAGAGTGGAGGAGAGAAGTCAATCAAATCTTTACCAGGTAGAATTTCATTGTCTATAAACAAGAATTACATGTTATAAGGAAACCTGCTATCCAAGAAAAAAAAAAAAATCCAAAAGCCTGGGTTACAGGATAATTAAATGTTAAATAATGTTAAATAAATAAGTCCAAAATTGTGACGGCTATGAGATGTTATTATTAGATGGAAATTAGAGATAGGGAATTGCTCTGGAGAGATTTATAGGCTCATCTCCCTCAGAAGCATTTCCTACACTCTAAGAGTGGTAAAAAACTGAAGATTCGCACTTCTCCTCTCTCACTCTATGGAGGAGAAGAAAAGATTCCAGCCTTCCTCTATAAGCTGGAAGCCTCATAGTTGCAGTGTGGCTCTTCGGGGTGTAACTCCAGCACGTGCGGGTGCATCTGGCACTCATCGTGTGGCCCCTGGAAAATTGGGATGTGGAGAACAGACGCTGCTAAGGTTCTCTGTGAGCAAATGGTCCCTGATCCAGAGATCTCCTGTATCTGTTGGTCTTTATCTATATATCCTTATCATCTATAGCTATATTAGCATATAGATAGATAAATGTAGATAAATATAATTCGAATATGAGACAGACAGGATAACTTAGCTTGCAAGTAGAATAACATCTCATAGCCTTCACGATTTCAGACTTAACATTATTTTGCAATTCAATCAGTTATCTGTAATTTAGAGTTATAAAACAGCTAAAAGGTAATGAAAGTCTCAGAGCCACCATAAAACCAGAATCAGATAACCTGGAAGGTTGTATTCTAATCTAGACAATGGATCATTTTTATTCATTTGTTTGTTTATTCCCTCATTTAACTAATGTCTTCTGCATGTTGTGCCAAGCCCCTGTGCTATGCGCTGAAGGGACTATGGTTAACAAATTGAAAACTATCACTCTTCTTACAGATGTGTGGAAAAGACCAATAAAATAAGTCACAAAATACTGAATTGCAAATTGTGATGAAGTCTATGTCTTTTACAGTTGTGATTTCTAAATCAGTGTTTGTAGAAATATCGGATGATACATTCATGTCTGAAAGAACAGAAAAGAGGCTGTAATTTAATATTTTTAAGAGATTCCCGTTAGTAAAGTACATAAGAGGTGGAACTTGGCTGCTGAGCGCTCATTTCCATTGCTCAGAAACTGTTGTGATGATTTCATTGTCTCTGCTTTGCCCTGGAAATCTAGATTCCCTAATAACTGTGGCATTTGTTCAACTTCCTGCTTTGTAGCACTTTTTATTAAAAAATAAAATCACTTACAGAAACAATCATAATGTTAAAATTTTAGAATTTCAAAAGGAAGTATTTATATGAGCTGCCCTTTAACTACTGTCATGCCCTATGGCCTTGACTCTCTTGCAACATCTTAAAAGACCTTTAGTATCATGTGTTAATTCTGAACCAGTGGACACTAAACTGTAGGGAAGTCCCTCTCAGTGTGACCCAAAAGGCACAAGGACAAAGGCTTCACGCAGGTTTATTGTTCTGCTCTTTCGGCGGCTGCTCAGCCAGAGTTGAGCTCCTCCATGCACCATTGATTTACCACAAGAAAAGATGAATCATTTTACTGAACAACAAAGGCAGACTCCAACAGAGGCTGGACTAACAGATTTGCCTTGTTAATAATCTTAAACTTCTAACAGCCAAGATTAAGTTGGCTAAAATTATAGAATTTCAGACCTACTATGTTGGTTACTATATCTTTGCCACTTTATTTGGAAATGGAAGCTCAGATTTTCTCTGACTTTCTTATGGGTACAGATCTGTGCCACACCTGCTACTCAGATCTGAGCATCTCAGATCTACATCGTACTCCCGCCTGGCTGTCTATAATTAATTTCATTAGCTTATGTGTCATGTCCTTTTCAAGGAAAGTATTTTACTGATAAAGCTCTACAGTGAGCTGAAATACAAGGCAGAAATAAAAGTAGCAGCTATTGTTTCACAGAAAAATTATACTCCATATAGGCAATAAGGCTGTCGAAGCTGTGTCCTGTCTCATTTATTTGGCAGGCCTCTTCTGTTCAAACTCCTAGCGACTGGGAGAGGGCTGGGAGTGAAATTTCTCAAAGCATACCTCTTTGTCTTGGTTTGATTGTTGAACCATGTGAATGTATTAGCTCAAAAGAGAGGTGGAGTAGATTCTAGCTGCTGTTTTCCTCTGATTTGGAGTATTCCTCTGTAGTACAGAGAGTTATGTGACTTAACAGCTCATATATACCAGAATTTTGACAAATTCCAATCTGTTTCTTACCTGTTAAATCAGAGGATTTTTGATTCATCTGTTTTTGTGTGTGTGTGTGTGTGTGTGTGTGTGTGTGTGTGTGTGTATACATATACATATAATCACAGTAAATATAATATGAAGTCTCGGTGGAAAAGTTGAAGGATGGGTACATTATGCTGATCTTCTGTTACAAATATCTAAATAGTTTTGATAATCAGTACGATGGAAATGTTTGTAGACATTTAGGGGCCAATAGTGATAGCTGTAGTAAATACGCAAAGATATTTTATTTTTTTGTGTTAATTGAGTTGCTTATGCTGAATTAGGGCGTGGTCAGTTCAAAAGTGTAATTTCCTATTGTATTGCATCACTATGCAGATCACATGATACCAAAAGGGACATTTCAAATGTGATTTAAAAAGAAATAGATGTATACTCATGATTAAATGTCTGAAGACAGGGATATACAGATCATAAAAATTTGACTTTGTTTTTGTGGGTAACATGGATGACTTTTAAGACTAGAAAAGTCATTGCTTATATTATATAATTTAAAATATTATATAAATTCTAAGTTATACTTTTTTTTTTATGTTGTGCATCTTTGAATTCAGAGTATATCAATAATCCACAATGTTTTACAATGATAATAGGTAGCATTATTTTTCTTTAAGTAAAAATAAAATGAAATTATGGATATTTAAAAGGTACAATATCAGATTTGATGAAATAAAATGTACCACAAAAATTTAATAATCAATTTTCTTAATATTTTTCAACATGAGTATTATCTGGCTAAATTTCATGAAAAGTAGCATAAAATCACTGCAAAGCATGGCAATTGTATAAATTTCAAGGAATGGAATCATTTTAATTCAAAAATTTTGAGAGTTCATTTGTGTTAATTCTGGCACTCAGAGAGGTTTGATGACTAGAAAAATTTGACTCAGATAAAAGGTGATTTTGATTTTCTTTATTTATTTTAACTTTTGCAGACTAGTGATGGTCTCCTCTCTTTCTTCCCCCATTTCTGCATCCAAGAAACTGCGTGGACCATCATACATCACAATGGCTCTGACTTAACAAGAGTGAGAAACACTAATGCAGAGAACCCGTATACTGGGTTTTTCGAGTACGTGGCCAGCCCGGAGCAACTCCAGGCCACCATGAATCGTGCGGAGCGCTGTGAGCAAGAGCTTGCCTACTACTGCAAGAAGTCACGGCTTGTGAATAAACAAGGTCAGTAAATTGAGGCATTTGTCCCCTTGCGCATATTGCACAGTGCACTTTATTTACCAGCTCCTGAGGACTTTAATTCTGCGAGGTGCTGGCATATAACCACTGCGGGTGTGTGCTCCCTGTGTATTTAGCTAACATTTCACAGTCTGGAAGTCACAGAGACACTATTGCCTGAAGAAAAGAACAAGGTCAGTTTACACTGAGCTTTGTTCAAAGCCTTGATTGCTTTTGGAGGCTCTTTCTGGCCTTAACCTGATAACCGTACAGAAAGGGGCTTCATTCTGATACTCCGTGAATTCACAGTGTTTATCCCTTGTAAAGAGCAAGTAACACATACTGTTTGTTTTATCGTGGAAAAGAGCTAATAAAAATATGACTCAGTTATCTGAAAGTAACTATTCTGTGTGATTCTTTTTCGTGGATTGTTGACAATGAGCCTCCGGGTATAATTGAAAATTAGAACAGGCTGCTAAGCAACCCCGTTTATTCAGTAGTTCAAGTAGAAATCAGAAAAACATCTTAACTCTTACTTTTATTCTACTTTTAATAACCAGACTGCTCCTAAATTCGATGTTTGTTTTCGTATTTTCTCCCTTGAGAATATCTCATTAAGTGAGACTTTCACAGTTCCCGCCAGTACTGCCTTAGTGTAGGTCCTCAATGGCCTAATTCTTAAAGTTACTGCAAGAGCTTTCAACTGGCCTCCCAGCTTGCATCTTCCCAAGTCATCTAACCATCCCATATAGAATTTAAAATCTTAATCTTTATGGAAAAAATAACCTTTAAGAAACACGGCTTCCATCTCGACACTTTGCTGTTTAATAAGCTCCAGGGCCCCCTGTCTCCTGCCCGTCCAACACGGACTCTTCTGTCCGGACACTGAAACTGCATATTCTGGACCCATCTGCTCGTGCAACCTTCACGGTTTCTAGCAGACATATTGTAGCAGGCTTATTTTTCTTGAGAAGTTCAAGAAGATTCTAAGACATTTGCATGATAAAGTCACTTTGTTAATGTTTGTTCCTGTTTGTTGTCATAAGAGAGGTTGGAGTTCCAGACAGAATGACCAGAATTTTAAAAGCAATGTTTCATATGTGAATGTCATTTGTCATATGGATCATACTGAAGAATTCCGAACTTTTGGTATGACATTTGAATCTGTCTCTTCCAATTAAACACCTCTCCTATATATTCTCCACTCACGTAAAACAACCAGATTTTTACCCCCATGCCTAAGTTCCACCCCTTCCCATACCCCTCCTTTTCCTCCTTCTTCCTCTTTTTTAGGATATTTTTATTTGGCCTTTTACCCCACCTTACTGGTCCCCACTCAAATCTTATTTCCCCAAAATCTCAATTTCATCTGTGACTCACTATCAGATAGTCCCAGTGCAAAGAGCACTGGATATAGAGGTGGGGAGAGATTTAAGTTCAAGTTCCAGGTCTCTCATTGATTAGGTATAGAACTTGGATAGAGATGTTTTTCTCAGTGTTCGTTTTCTCTTCTCTGAAATACAGTGTTAATACAGCCTCACAGGGCTGTGGTGATGATCGGGTGCATAATACATACCTATGAAGGTGCATGAAGTGAGTTCCTCATTCGCAGCTCTCTTGTGCATCATAGTCATAGCATACCAGTTTAGTGCACAACCGATTGTTCCTTATTGCTGAATATTGATCTTAGAATCTAAAAAATAGATAAGCAAAGATGGAAGTACATGCTAAGAGAATGAGTAAATTAATGCTTTGGACAAAAGGGACTAAGTGGTTTAGCTAAAAAAGGAAAACAAAAGGAAAGGCAATCATCAAACTTACAAAGAACTCAAGCTCTAAAAGAACCAGAAAATAAAATCCCCAAGGGATTAGTGAGCAAGCACCACACAAAGTAAAGGGGAAGTCATAGAGTTGAAGGAAACCCTGCCTGTATGCTTGTGGTGCTCATGCATTTTTTTTTTTTTTTTTTTTTTTACTCTCCCTAGTGGCTTGAGAACCACTAGTGAAGAAAGCTGCAAACTCTAGAAGTCAGTAGAACAGAAAATGATGACATTCTTAAATGCACAGCTTTTTCTCAGGTCCATGACCCTAGGATTCATGTTGAATAGATTTGAGGTGAAAAAATTAAAAATAGAACAATTTGGATTTTGAGGTCAAATTAATGTATGAGGAAGAGCAGGAAGGTGGTGTCAAACATATTAAATTTATAGTTTCAAATCTTGAATGTAGCAGTTGCAAGGAAGAACGGTATCATTGTCGTGGATGGATAAAGGGGGATATATGTGGAAATACGTTTCCAGCAAACTGTGGGGCTGCTGACTCAGCACATTAGAAGGATGATGATGTGAATACTAGAGTTATTTGGGATTTTAACTGTGGGAAGGAGAAGGGGAATGTTCTATGATCATGAGATTTTTATCATTTTAATTCTTAAATGTTAAAAATTTCTCATGGTTTTCTTAATTCTTTTTTCTACTTCTTTAAATTCTTTAGGACATTTTTAAAAGTCTTGGATGGAACTAAAGGTATCTGGTACCACTAAAACATTCATTCGTTTCTATTTTATAGGGAAGATAGGACATTTAGGGGTAAAAATATTATTCATACTTCAGGAATAATGATTTATTTTCTCTTTAACCTATGAACACAATGTTTTAGGCAGTATATTGAAATATATCTAGTACATGTTTCAAGTAGATTCCACCTTCTGTTGATGAGTTAATATACAATTAAAAAAACTGAAAATATGAAGGCTTAATATTAATGTCTTTATGCATAACACAAGCTTTGATAACTCTTTGTTTCTTTGCATGGCTGAACTGGTGTGTATAGTCATGCTAGGAAAGAGGTTTCCAGCACTAGTAGAGGTCCTATCTAATAGTAAGTTATAATGAGCATTGGCATTTGTAAATAAGGGAGAAATTAGTGAAAATCCCAGATTTTTAGTGGGGCTGATGATAACAACTTAAAAGATTTGAATGCCAACAGAAAATGATCAGGCAACTTTGAGTTAGTGACTGATTTGATGTCACATTCTTCTCATGCTCTGATTCTCCACTGACTACAATTTTCCTCTCTTAATTTTTTTTTTTTTTAATTTTTGTGAGAGATTGCCCGTATGTCTCACCTCCTTTTCTCAAAATCCTACCTAAATGTCTGGTCTGTTCTTTGCTCTATTTGCTCGGCATCGTGGTCAGTCTTAACTCTGAGAAGGAGCTGCTAGCCGAACATTCATCATAGAAAAAAATGCATTTGGTTAAGGGAAACATTGTTTTTGAATGTAGTATTTGCTTCAAGCATTAAGATCTTTCAGTGTTACTGTGTGGTCTGCAAATAAATAGCCAGCCCATTAAATGAAAGAAAACATGCATGCTTCCAAATAAATCTTAAGTCATGACAAAGAAGTGCCATACCATGTCTAATGTTTAATAAACATCTACTATATTTTTAGCCAATAAATGTGCTGAGATAAATCATTGATTTCATATAACATTCTATAATGTTTTAATGGGCATTTGATTATCTCAAGTAAGTTTTATTTCTGATATGTTAATTACTATGATTTATATTTTTATACCAATTTGTTTCAAAAATTATTTTCAAAGAAATGACATATGTGAACTGCTCTCAATACAATTTTACTATTATGCCTGAATTAAATAGGAATGGTTGGTGTCTTTTCTACTCAAAGAAAAATATATCAGTCAGTTAATCTTAAATAATACAATAGTTTTTAAAACTTTCTTAAGGAAATGCCATCAATTACAGTGTGTGAAATATCAGTACATCAAATCAATTTTTCTCTCCTTTTATTCTTTTTAATGATTTGGGAGGGAAGGACATCATACTGGGATGGAAGGCAGTGGGGCATAAAGCAGATGTTACATTTCTTGTGTTTGTCTTTCAGACGGAACCCCCCTGAGCTGGTGGGTTGGACGAACCAATGAAACACAAACGTATTGGGGAGGTTCTTTGCCTGATCCTCCAAAATGTGCTTGTGGACTGGAGGGGAACTGCATTGATTCTCAATATTACTGCAACTGCGACGCTGACCGGAATGAATGGTGATTTCCATTTGATTTCCTTTATGCAAAAGAAATTCTTTTTTAAAGAAATGAATCATTCAAAATATATAAAGTTAGGTAGATACTGAAAATGTTAGTACACTGAAGAAGTTAGATGAAGGTATGTTTTGATGAAAGGTATCATAATCAATCTGAATCCTAAATATTAGATCAATATCTTTTTATTTTTTTTGTAATGAACTGTTAAGTCATGTACATTTTATTTTTGTAGTAAGATGAAAGAGGCATTGCTTTTATGTTTTCTCTCCATTGTAGGTCATTTCTCATTCTCTTTAAAATTAAGTGTAATTAAGCATTCTATTATTCTCAAAATATGTTTACAGCCAATAATTACTAAAAAATTTTCCTCAATAAGCTGCCTAAAAAATCTTTAAATATGTAAACTTAGAATTTCTCATAATTATATGAATGTGTAGCTTTTATTTGTTTAAAGGAGAAACCATGTCACAAAGAACTAATGTTCAGTTTATCATATTTTAAAAGAGGAAATCTGTGACATTTTAGGGATTTGAAAAATGAACTTATTCTCCAAATAGAAAAAAATTCTTATGTGTTTTTCTTTGAAAAATTTTAAAAAAATATTTATTATATTTTTATATTTTGTACTAGAGTTAGAATATACATTGATTTTATTTATTTGTAAAGTAAATAAATAAAATCAAATAAATATTGGATCTGCCAATAAGAATTACTTTTTAAAATATTAATAACCAACCTGGCTATAAATATGATTGATTTGGTTACAGAATATAAATTAATTCCAGTAATCAGTTTGCTGTTAATTGAGCACATATTTTGAATTATATGATATTTCATATTTTGGGGGGAAACATTACAACTATATTATATCAAAAAATAGATTCTTTTAGAATACCCTAGAAGGAGGCATGTGTGTATGAAGTCATGATTATTCTTGTAGTGTTAACATATTTGCTATGAAGACTATTTCTCTTAATCCAATTCTGGTTTTTAAAAATTTCTACGTCCTTTGGAAGGCTTTTTTTTCACTGCCTTCACAAAATACACCTACACAGTAATATTGTATTTTAAAATGTGAATAAAATGTTCATAGGAATGCTTAACAGAAGAAAAAAATAACTAACTGATCAATATCCTTTCTGATAACTCTCCAATACTTCCATAACATATTAATCATCAAAAATAATTTTTTTGAAACTTTTTATATTAAATTCTGCTTGTGGTGATGTAGCTTACATAGAAATAACCTTCCCCAGAGAACATTTATAATCTCAGAAAAACTATAAAAACAACTACTCGAAGTAAGTGGAGAACAACCAAATCTAGATAGAAACTGCCAGGATTAGGAGTCTCTGACTCCCAACCTTGAAAGAAGAAAACTCAAGTGGGTGAGATAGAGGTTTATAAGTGCCTTTTCTACAAGGAAACTAACCAGACTAATGCTATGGGGTGGATAGAACTCAAAAAGGATATTAGCTTTGGGGAAGGGCCTGAGGTGTCAGAGCACAGAATTTGGGATTGCCTACATGGCTGGAAATTGAGGAGATTGTGGAAATCCCAGAGAGGAGAAACCTTCCTGAGGAAAGTCCATCATTTATCAATTCCTCTCAGGTTCTCAGCCGACCCCTGAACTGCACACAGGACCGATTTCTAGCAACCAGGCAGAGAGACACAGCTGGAAAACTGAACAGGCTGCATGAAGATTTCAGTAGTTACTGCCAGAGGCGACACAGGATTTGGAGTTTAAGTCTCACTAATTGAGATGGGCTTTGTAAACCCCTCAGCTTTCCATAGAAATAACAGAGGATTCATGTCTTTACAGCAAAGGCTATGTCCCAGAACTGAGTTACAATTGAAAACTAAGAGTGAAGCTGATACAGGCCCACCTTAATGAATTTATTGTGATAAAGTTGTGATTTAACTGCCTGTGGAAACAAAAATGAAGCCGTCAGAGAACAATAGCAGAATTGAGTCCCTACACTATCACCCATAATGTCCAGAACATGGTAACAGTTATCGCATATTCAAAAAAGGGTAAACTTGGATCCAAAGTTAAGAAAGTAAAAGCGAGGGTTAAAGAAGTACAAATTAGTAGTTGGTCATAGGATGGGGAGCATGGCAGAGAGAATGCCGTTAGAATTAATATGTTGGCTAGGTGGAGGACCAGTGGAGGGAGGAAGCAATTGGGGGGACTTTTTTATGAACAATATAGATGTCTATATTGTATTATATACTTGAAATTAATGAAAATGAATAAATTTTTTAAAAAGAATATGAAGAAACACTTTTTAGCAAACATTAACAATGCCAGTGAAGCTCTAAAATGGGTTGGCAAACTAAAGTCCATGTGCTAAGTCCAGCCCTCTGCCTGTTTTTGTAAATAAAGTTCTATGGGAACACACACACAAATAAAAAGGCTCTTCAATTTTAAAAACATTGAAGAGGCTATAAATAAATTTGGAAGTGGAGAAGTAAAACAATTAGTTTGATTTATAGCTATATATTGATTTCTCTATCCTACAAACTGAGATTAGACTTTCTTTTAAGGACCAAAAAAAATATTTTCAAAACATTGCCTCATATTATTTCAGAAGCATCATTTGAATCAATAAATCAAGAATCAAGAAAAGTACGGTTATAATTCACATTCTCCATGGTCAATGGCATAAAACTACAAATTAATAACACTAGCATAAACACATCAATTTAAATACTTTGAAAATTTGAATAATAGCTAATATTTATTGGATGTATACTACATGCTTTTAGTAGTGCATGCTGAGATTTTCGTCTTAATCAGCTCATTCAATCCTCATAAAATCTTTATTAAGTAGATACTATTATTATTACCATTTTGCATGTGAAAAGGTTTATAACCAGAGAGACTATGTAAGTGTCTATTTACTCAGCTAGTAACTTATATACATGGGATTTAAACCAAAGCAGCAGTCTAATTATGTTGTATGTAACTATTTTCCTATTTTTCCTCTTCTAACCAGTTTTGGAGTAAAAGAAGAAATCAAGAGCACAAGAGTATTTAGAGGAGAAAATGATAATATAAACAAACTAATAAAAGCAAGAATTTATTATGAGTAAAACATGTTAATAATTGTTGAAGGTATATAGTGGATACTTTAGGATTTATTGTACTGTTGTGTATTTATGTGTATGTTTGAAAGTTTCTATGATATACGGTTATAAATAAAAGATAAAAACGGGGGGTGGGGAGGAAAGAAAAGAAAAGCAGTTATTAGAAACATACCCTGGGACACTGATGTTTGATTAGCAGGCTGAAACTTTAAAGCATCTATTATAAACATCTCCAAGACTTAGATAAAAATAATAACGAGTGAACAGAGTTAACTAAGCAGATAAACGAGAACTATATTAAAGAAGCTAATGTAGATTTTAGAACAGGGAAGTACATCTGAAGTGAAAAATTTACTGGATGGACTTCAACTTATATAGGGCACAGCAGAAGAAATCATCGGTGAATCTGAAAACAGATCGTAAGAAGTTATTCAGTCTGAAGAACACAGGAACAACAATAACAACAACAAAAAGATTGAGAAAACAATTAACAAAACCTTTGTGACTTTTGGAAAAAGAGCAACGATTTAACAGGCAAAAAATTGGAGTCCCAGAGGATAGGAAATAAAATGAGACAAAAATATATTTGATGAAACTGACCGAAAAAATTTCAATTTTGTTTAATAAACATCTGTGGTAGCAAGTCCTATGATCGATCATCCATCTTTCCTATTATTCACGCCATTGTATAATTCCTTCCCTTCGAAGGTAGCCTGGACCTTGTGACTTGCTTCTGATGAATAGAATATGGTAAAGGTGATGAGACATCACTTCTGAGATGAGGTTATAAAACACGGTGAATTCTGACTTGCTCGTACCTCTCTCTTGGACTCTTCCAGCTTTCTTGTTCTGATAAAGCAAACTGTCATGTTATGAACTGTCCTGGGGAGAGGCCTATGTGGCAAGGAATCGACAGTGGCCTTTAGCCAACAGCTGGCTGTTGAATAACTGAGGCCCTCCGTTCAGCAACTGGCAAAGAATAGAATACTGCCAACAACCACATGAGTGAGCTGGGAAGCAGATCCCTCCCTAGCCAAGTGCTGAGGTGACTGCAGTCCTCACCAAAACTCTGCCTATGGCCTTGGGAGAGAGCCTGAGCCAGAGGATTTCATTAAGCTGTGCCCAGAGTCCAAATCGGATCTAGTTCATAAATGTTGCTGTTTTAAGTCACTAAGTTTTGGGGGTGATTTGTTATGTCATAACAGATAACTAATACAACTTCAGTGCACAGGTTCCAGAAACTCAGAGGATCTGATGCAGAATAAAACAGAGAAAAGTGCACCTTGGCTTGTGTGCAAATTGCTTAAAACTAATGACAAATGTTTTGAAAGTAGCCAGATTGGGTGGATCTAGTAGAACATATTCCATGCGGGGAACAAGCATACAAATGAGGGCTGACTTCTCACCAGCAGCACAGGTCAGATGTCCATGGAATGATATTTTTAATGTGTTGAAAGAAAAAGCAATGTCAACCTAGGATTCTACAGGAAACAAAATATATTTCAAAATAAAGGTGAAATGAAGTTCTTATGAAATTAAACACATGCTGAGAGAATTTGTCGCCAACAGAGCTGCACCATAGAAATACTAAAAGATATTCTTCAGGCTGAGAGAAATAGCACCAGATGAAAACTCAGATCTTCAGGAAGAAATACAGGAACTTGAAATTGTGGATATGTCAGTAAATATAAATCCTTCTCTTCGCTAAAAAATTAATTAAAATTTGCTGTTGAATTATAAAGTTTATAACATCTGGGTTTAAATATATTACAACAGTAGCACAAAGAACAGGTCATATAAATGTATGTGGAGGCGGGGGAGGTGTGTGAAGGAAATTATCCTGTAGTAAGTTTTCGACGTTTTATATTAAATAATACAACATAAAATCCAAGTAGCCTATAATAAATCAAGGATGCGTTTTTTAATTGATAAAGCAAATATTAAAATATAATAACCAGGCATATAGCTAAAAAGTTAATAAATAAAATAAAATTAAATACTAAAATATGGTATACACTGAGAGGAGACAGGACAGGGGGACAGAAATCCAAGATACCATACGGGGAAAAAAAAGAAACATATCTCAAAATGGTAGATCTAAAAATGCAACATCAATCATTCTAGTAAATGTTAAGGTAGAAAACAGCCCACTGAATTTAAAAATCAGCTATATGCCATGTGCAAGAGATATTATAATGTTGCCATATTTTTATATGCTCGGATGAGCAATTTGATCCTTCTTCTTGTGTGTATGCAAATTTAGCTCCGAACATCTTGGCTTCGAAATGCAATAAGGTCTATTGTTTATTTGAAAATTATATTAATCAGAGTAATTTTAAGAATTTTGTTGCTGTTATTATTTTTTTTTAGGACAAATGACACTGGATTCCTTTCTTATAAAGAACATCTGCCAGTAACTAAGATAGTGATTACAGACACAGGCCGGCCGCATTCAGAAGCAGCTTACAAACTGGGGCCTCTGCTCTGCCTGGGAGACAGTAAGTGGTGGCAATGTGTTGTAAACGCGTCTGAGGAAAGTGATGTCAGTTAAGAATTGTGTCTATCATATAACAATCAATCAGACCTATACTATGAAAGTCATGAGCAATGTCTGAAGTATTCTTTTAGTCAACAAATAAAATAAGAAATGCAAAGCCCTGAAATGAATGCTATGAAGGCAAACCTTCCTGAGATCCTAGAGAAGGAAACCACTAAGCATCTGGGTGATTGGTTCATAAATGCATTCCAGCATTTCCTAAATTTCTGCATGCCATTAGCTATACAAGAAAGACTTAGAATTATGCAAAGTTGTTAACAATGTATGTTAATTTCCTATTGTGCCTGGGGTCAGAGTAGAATGTCAGTAGAATCAAATATCAGTGTAATCAAACATAATTCAACTTTTAATCTTATTTTTTTTTTTCAGTTTGTATATGTGTTTAACACCATGGGGCATGCTGTTGTACCTATTCAATGTATTAACATTCTAAACCAGCATTTTAAAATTCAAATATAGTTTCACAGGAAATACATGTTTTTAGCAGGGAATGAAATGAGCGTGTGTGTCCATTCATAAACTCTCTGAAATCAGTTAGGTTAGAGACTGATGCATTAATTATTTAAGCTTTTAGTTATTTCTAGAATTTAAAATGGAAATTGAAGAAATATTTATTAACCTTAAAAGTATACACTAAAATAAAATTTTATTCTAGCAGCTCGACAGAGGAAGAGATGATCCGACAATCCAGTGGATTTATGGAGATACGTAGCAAACGTTGCTTAGTTAAAAAGCAAAGATGATACTAGGCTATAAAAATTTATATATACATTGTAAAAAACTGTCTGCCATTATACCTATCATCCCTAATCTTTATCATCTCTACTTCCTGTTCTGCCAGTAGGCCTTACACGATCACATGAAGATGACATAGGATATTTCATGGAGAGAAAAATTATGTGCTAAGAGATGAGGTTGTAAATTCAGGGTGCATCTGGAATAGTGCCACAACTTCGTGTGACCATTGGAAATTGTTCTATACATCACATACATTTTTCACTGCTGGCTCTGCTCTTAACCCTTTGGGAATCCAGGCTCCAGCCCCTTCTTTTCATTTGTTACGGTCCCTGGGGTAATGGTCTGCTTTGACTGAGGTCACTAACTACTCTTTCCCTTAGGTTTCTTTCTCAGAAACTTCCTACCAGGAACTCAAGCGCACAGCACCTTTTCACTTAGAGCAATGATTCTCTATCCAAGGTGATTTTGCCTTTTCAGTGGACATTTGGTAATATCTGGGGACATTTTTGCCTGCCACAGCTGGGGAGGGGGAGCGGTTTGAATGCTACTGGCATCTAGAGGGAGAGGCCAGGGATGCTGTTAAATAGTAGACAGCGCACAGGGCAGCACTCTACAACTAAGAATTTTAGCCAGTCCAAGATGTCAATAGTGCCGAGGTTGAAAAACTAGAGCATTAAATGTTTGTGACCGTAGGGATATGGAGCTGGGAGGATAACAACATTAGGAATGAGAATTTACAAATGGTTTGTGTTTAGAGACCTGCTAATTAATCTCTGGCTTATTAAAAAAACAGTAATTGAGAGCTTTCTTTGCTTGGCCTTCTTGTCTCTTACATCTATTTTAGGGTCAAGGCTCATCCTTACATGAGGTCATAGGACCGATTCTGCACAAAGGGCTCATTTTTATTTTCTCAGTAAGAAGAGCAATGGCCGCAGATAAACAAATACCCAGTTTTCTCTCTATGGAAAATCTGTACCCCGAAGGTTAAATGCCCTGGGAACATTTTTTTTTCTTTCCAAGTGAGATACACTGTATAGATATGAGGCTTCTAGATATGGAACTGTGCACAGTGGGCCTTATAAGCAGAAGAAAGGTACATGGACCTTATCCAGAAGGCATTAAGACCAGAACACTGAAAAAATTAAGGCTGAAAAATAGCTTGATCTTCATGATTCAAATGAAAGTGTGCAGAACAGTTATAAACCTAAAGATCAGCAAAGATGTAAGATGAGGAAAAGTGATGAGGGCTTGAGCTGGGCAATGGCTGGAGGCTTCACTGGAGAGGCGCATTCAGCATGGTTTACAGGGGCGTGGAGGCTGAAGGGCAGGAGGAGGACCTCCGGCTTTCTGATTTCAGTACCGCTGGTAACCCCCTTCATTGAGACCAGGAATTTTTAGATTTGAACAGAAAAAGGGAAAGGTGAGAATAAAAAAAAAAAAAACGTTTCGGTTTTATCACACAAACTAGAGATGTTGGGAATTTTACATTAAGCCCCGTTTTTCTAGGAAAGAAGACAGAAGCCTTGAGAAAGCAGGACAGACGAACGAAAATGAGTATGAGACTTACTGGGACCAGACGTGAGCTTCCACCTAGTTAATCAATATTGTCTTTTTCCCAGTCCTTCTTTTCATTTTTTAAAAGACGTCAGTATCCCCGAAATCCATGTCACTGCTGCTGTCGTCGTTTGATGTCAAAAGTCATAGTTCACATCATTAGGTGTTTTACCTAAAGTACAACGTAGATGAATGATAAAGCTGCCTCTAAAGTTGTGCTGCAGACATAAAACTTAGTAAATATTGTCCTTGATGGATTTATTTATTTATGAGTACGGAATAAATTATAATCTATAAATATGTAGGTTAAAAGTAAGAAGGCTCTCTCCTATACTTTCCTTTTTGCTCCCTCTCCCAGGGGCGGTGGGAATATCTTCATTGTCGAGGTACCCAGCAATTCCTTGACTTCAACATGCATACAGATGACCTGGAGAGCATGCCAGGTGTAGCTGGAGTATCTTCAGAACTCTTCCCAAATGCTAAGGAGAAAGAGCAGAAGTCCAGTATTGACACACAGGGTTAAATGTTTTTGAACTTCCTTCAGGAGGATGTCTACAGGGAGCTTTTCCTGCTTTTACAAGTCCCACAGTACAAAGAACTTGTGGATCGCTGATGGCTTCTGGCTTTGTTTCCTTTTCACTTGCTTTCCTTCATCTGCAAAATCTCCCCAATCCTTTTTACCAAAACGTTCACGCTCAGACTCAAACCCTTCCTCCATGAAGCATTCCACTGGACTCTAGAACACTTAGTCTTGCACTTTCAAAGAATGTTGACCATATTACAAAGACATATTTCTCATACAGGCTTTTCATTATTTTTGAGCCTATCAAGAGCAGGTCTATTGTTCATTTATTATTGTGTTCCTAGTACTTAGTACATTACCTGTTACATGAAAGGAAATCAATAAATAGCAGTTTGTGAAAGAAAGAGAATGATCTATCATATACAGCTTAAGAAACCTATAGCTCGTGAATTATTCATGAGACAGGAATAAATTTTTGATAAGCAATTAAATGATATGCAAATATATACTTTTAATGAAAGTTTAGATTATATTGAAAGACTTATTCTGATTTAAAAAAATCACATAGTACAAGAAGCACCTAGGTCCAATTGAACCGTGAGCCATTCCTCATCAGTATACTTGGACTTGTGGCAGTGGAAGTGCTTTCAAATAAGCACACATTTTACTCAATATTACTACTCTTTGCTTTTCACTTTTTAAATAATATGATGCCTTCATAAAATTGAAATGCTTTCTACTTCTTGGAAGAAAATGTTTTGTGGCCTAATTTGCTTTGTTTTTGTTTCTGTTCTTTAGAAAATATTTGTTACTAATAATTGATATTTAAGAAATTTCACAAAAGAGAGGGAACAAAAATTCTTTCTAACACTTTCAAAATACTCTCATTTTTTGAGACTAGGAATCCTAATAATTCTCAGGAGTACAATAATACCCTTTCTTGACAACTTTATACACATATATACCTTTATTCATTGTTTTAAATATTAAACATTAATGTAATGATACAGAGTTGTTATACAATTTTTAAGGTATTTCGAGATGTCAAAGAGTATAATAATCACCAAGAGTCACACAACTCAGAAATACTGAGTAATACCAGTGAGTGTTATTCCAGGCATCGCTAGATATTTCTAGGGCAGGGTTTTCCGACCTTGGCACTCTTGACTTTTGGGCTGGATGATTCCTTGTGTGGTCAGGGATTGTCATGTGCATTGCAGGACACTTAGCAGTATCCCTGGCCTCTACTCACTAGATGCCCGTCCTGACAACCAAATATGTTCCCTGAAGTTTCCAAATATCTCCTGGGGTGCAAAATTGCTCCAAGATGAGAACCCCAGCCCTATAAAGGAAAATAGAAAGAGATTTAGAAATAAATTTACAAAATTTTATTAATTGACATTGAAGAAGAAGGGACTAAAATGAAGCCAAAGGAATTGCTTTATATCATTTATATATCTGATAGATATTCAACTTGAATGATCCCACTGAACTTTTGAAAAGCTACGAAATTTTTTAAATGTTACGGAGTCACTGGGTTTTATATTAAACTACTTTTTAAATTTTAGACAATATTGAGCTATTCTGAAAACTGGGAACATTATCACTCATTTGTTCTATCATCTTTTTTCCCCTGCCACCAAATTTTTGCTAGTTTTGCTATTATTTGTGTAGTTATTTATTTTTCAATGCTAACCACTAGTCCTATCATCAGACCTTCTCTATTCTTGAATGATTTTGATTCTGAATTTCTTCTTGGATCACATTATTAAGTAGTAGATATTTTCATTCCCCCCCACCCCCAGGAAGACTCCTAAGCGTTGCTTGCATTTCCTGAGTTGGCACATGCTTGAGAATACTTGTTGCCTCAGAACTCTATACCAGACTTGGCTGGTTTAACTTTATATTGTTTTTTGGTAACAGCTTTATTGTGATATAATTCACATGCCCTACAATTCACCTGTTTAAAGTGTACAATCCGATCATATTTTAGTAAATTTAATTATTTTAGTATATTATGCAGTATTGTGCAATATACTAAATCAATTTTAGTATTACCACAATCAACTTTAGAATATTTTCATTATTTCCAAAAGAAATTTGTACCTATTTAGCAGACACTTCCTGTTTCCCTCTCACCCACATGTCAGCCTTAGTCAACCACAGATCTACTTTTTATCTCTACAGATTTGCTTGTTCTGGACATTTCCTAGAAATGAAAACAAAATACGTGATCTTTGTTACGGCTTCTTTCACTTAGCATAGCATTATCCATGTTTATCCATGCTGTGGCATGTATCAATACTTCATTATTTTTATGACCAAATAATACTCCATTGTATGGATATGCCACATTTTATTTATCCGTTAATCAATCAATAGACATTTGGATTTGTTCCACTTTATAGCTTTTATCAATAATGCTGATATGAACATTTATGTAGAAGATTTTTTGTGGACGTATGTTTTCATTTCTCTTGTTTATACATCCAGGAGTAGAATTTCTGTTTTGTAAGGTGGCACTACACTTAACCTTTTTAGAAACTGGCGTAACAGTTTTGGGTCATGCTCTGTGACTTTCACCAGTTCGTACATATTATTCCACTCTTCACTGAGAGGTGCAGGCATCTTTTTTTTTTTACATCTTTTCTAGATATTTTCTTATTGACTATATTTTATTATGAAGTAGAGTTTTATATTTATTTTTCCCCTAGAGGGTTTTTATGTACTTTATTCTCAGAGTTATTTCAAACCTGGGCATGCCTGCCTATTGCCTTAACACTTAAAAAAAAAAAAAACAACTTAGGCTGGATACACATTTTCTTTCTGTATTCAGTGGTTCTTTATCTTCTGGTTTTGAACGTTGCTGTGGAAAGTTCTGGGTCAAACTGACTTTCCACCTTGTAAGTGACTCACTTTTTCTGAATGAGTAATTTAAGCAATAATAATCCTTAAAGGTCAGTAACTTAACAAGGATACATATCAGTGTTGTGCATTGGTATTATTTTTTCCTGAAATAGAGCATGATGTGCTATACACATACATTTTATAAGCTGTTAAAGGAGTCATTGAAAGCACAATCTAAATTTCTGCTCTCAGCTCATTAATCTGAACAAGGTAGTATTTTTATTTCTTCAGCATTTGAAGTTTTCAAACAATTTTATTAAATGTATTTCTTTTCAGTTAATTCATTGTGTTGAAATTTTATGTCTAATCAAGGCATTCCCCAAATTTACATAATTAGAAAGATTTTTCTAAGTTTCTTGTTCTAAGGAATTTTTGTCGTTGAAATTATTTTCTGCATTTTGTCTGCATTGACTTGTTCAGCTGTCTGAGAAATCACAGCTGCCCAGAATGCATTAAATAATCAAAGGTGCAAGTAGGCAATAAATAACTTTGCAAAAGTTATATTCTTAGACTGGAGAAAGGTATTGACTAGTGATTTGTTTAATTTCTCTTCCGTTTCGCAGAGTTCTGTTCCATTTGGCAGACTACATATAAACCATTAAAAAGAGTGAAGATCAATTCCATTTTTACAAATAACATATAATGTAATTTTGCAAGCTCTACTGTGTCTGATAATCAACAATTAGAACATTCTTTTTATTTTAATTTTTATATTTTATTTTCTTTCCTTGGATTTTCTTTATTCTTTCTAAGGTTTCTCCACCTTTAACCCTCTCCTTGTCATCGTCTTTTTCTATTCTTTCTTCCTTCTCTGTCTTTTCTGTCTGCCTCTTCCTACTTATTTACTAAAGAACTTGAATGTATTTATTGAGATATATATGACACAATCAAACTGGGATCAGTGACTTTAAGCTTTGTGATTGCTACTTCGAAAAAGGACATCTTATAATTTCATTTGACAAACATTATTAAGCCTATACATTGCACTGTGTCTTAACCACATTCAGAGAAAAGAGGGGGTGGGGAGGGGAGTGAAAGGGAGAGGGAGGGAGAGGGAGAGAGACACACATAATAGGAAAAAATACCTGCATTTCTGCATTCTTGGAGCTTGAGTTCTCTTGGGGGGATAAACAACAAACAAGTAAAATATATGCTATGATAGATGCTAGTGCTGTCAAAAATACAATATAAGTGAGGCAGGATGGGTAAGATTAGAAATTTTAAATAAGATGTTCATTAAATGTACACTAAAATGGTGGCATGTGAATAAAAATCTGAAGGAAGTAAGAGAGCAAGGCATGTGTATATCTATGAAGGAGTACCCTAGACAGAGGGGAAAACCAGAGTAACCACACAGGGATGGGACTAGAGCTGGTGTGCTCGTGGAACAGCAAAACAGACACTGTGTTTTGAGCAGGGTGAACAAAGCAGAGAATGGTAGACAAAGTAAGAGAGGAAACTGTGGTGGTCAGATTATGGAAGATTTTCCTGAAAATTATTTTTCCACCTTAATAAGATTGGAAAACATTATAGAATTTTGAGAAGAAAAGTGATGTGATCTAACTTATGCTTTAATGAGATTGAGCAGGGTAAGGCTGATGCAAGGAAACCATATTACCAACTCAGATGGTAGACATGGTGGTGGCTTGTGCCATAGGCACGATGATGATGATAGTTGCAGTATGAGCACAGTTCAGAAGAAGCAATAAAATTTGCTGATGGATGGATGTAGACTGCAAAAGGTAGAATCAGAATGACACAAGGTATTTGGTCTAACAATCCATTAGAAACATAGAATTGGCATTAATTGAGGTGGAGAAGATTGCTGCTGGGGCCATTGAGTCGCAGAGAAATATAAAGGTCTAATCTTTGAACATATTAAAGTTGAATTACCATCAGACTTTCAGATACAGATATGGAGTTATTAGTTTGATAGTTTCAGGCTTCAGTTATATATTTGTAAGTTATCAACATATTTAAAGCCACAAGATGGCCCAATGGGAGTTGTGTATGGAGAAGTACAATGACAAGACCTTGGAGCACTCAAACATTGATAGGTTGAGGAGGTGAGGAGGAAGAAAGAAAGAAAACGAGGATTATACCACTCATGAGGAAGGCAAAAGTGCTGGTTTTTGAGAATCTAAATGAAGAAAGTATTTCCAGGAGGAGAGAACAATCAACCATGTTAACTGATATTGATAGGACTAATATCTAGAATACATAAAGAACTCTCAAGAGTCAACAGTGAAGACAAGATTAATCCAATTAAAATACAGATGTTATGGATTGAATTGTTTCCCCTCCTCCAAAATTCAATTGTTACAGCCCTACTCCCCAGTGTGATTGTATTAGGCTGTAGGGTCTTTAAGGAGGTAATTTAAGTTAAATGAGGTCATAGAGGTGAGGCCCTATCTAATTAGATTTGTGTCCTTATAATAAAAGGAACAGATACCAGAGAGCTGTTTCTGCACTGTACACAGAGGAAGGGCCATGTGGGGACACAGTGAAAAGGCAGCCATCTGGCATTTCTATATTTCATTTTATTCACTTTTAGGAAAAGTAGTGTTACCAAACTTGAGTATTTACATTAAATATGTAATCATACTTCAATAAAGTGCTTTTAAAAAAGAAAGGTAGAATGGTTAGCACATCACGTGCATTTTGATCTTGAAAGTAATATAGTCTTAACAATATGCATTTTTCAAATACTGTTTTCTTCTCAAATGCCTTTATTGAGGCATAATTTACATACCACGCAATTCAGCCATGTAAAGTGAACTGTTCAGTGACTTTTAGTATATTCATGACATTGTCCAACCATTAGGAGAGTCAATTTTAGAACATTTTTATTACCCAAAAAGAGCTCCGCACCCCTGAGGCCCTGTCATCCTTCAGGTGCCCTATCTCCCCAGTCCCAGGAAGCAGCTCCTTTTGTATCTATAACTCTTATTTTTAAAAGGATAATCTATTAATAATATGAATGTCTTCAAAATTATTCATAATCTTAACATTCTACTATGTTAAATTTCCCAATTGGCTCTTTTTACTTTGTGTTTGTAATTAAATACTCAGTACATCTTCCTCTTCCACATAAAAAACTATTTAGATCCCGTTATCCATTATAAACTTTTTTAATTCTGGAAAGATTAAAGGTGATATTCCTGAAGGAATCATTCTGACTCTCTGGTACCCTAAATTGAATTTAATTAAAATATATTAATTATTAATTACTTTTATTAGTAGCAACTATTAGTTCCTTAAACTAATACATTGTGGGTTTTTTTTGTTGAGATGATTAAAGGGGCTCTTACTTTCTTGATTGGCATTCATACATAAGTGATTGCTTTCAGGTCCACTATTGGGGCAGTTTAAGGATTTTTAAACCATCTCATAGCCAAGGAATCCTCTCTTCAAAAGCCTGCAGCTTCCTGCTGGTGCCTGCCAGCTGGGTTCTGCTCTGCCTCTTCCTGGCCCCTCCTCTCTCAGAGGCAGCCCAGAGTCTCCCGTGTGCTTCTTACAGTTTGCAAAGAGCCGAGATATCATAACGTTATTTGATCATAGAAATAACAGCCTTTGCTTTCTTTATAATTGTTTCGAATTAGCGGCAGTTTCTTCTTCCAATTATTTTTTTACCTATTGTCAATCTGTAAAATAAGGTTTGCTAACTAGATGAAATCAATACTATTATGTGTGTGAGAGTATTTAAGCTCCCAAAGGTAATAAATTGTTTTCATTACTGTAAATTGTATTCATTATAAAGATAGCAGCAATTCAAAGAATTGTTCCTTTGTTTCAACTAGTTTCTTGCAACTTCCTATAGGATGCTTTATTAGATTAGCTGTGATATAATAATGAAACAAATGAAATAGTATGTCTTATAATAATATTATCTAATTTAGTCCTTTAAGTAATTTTGAGTGTTCCTATTTCTAATCAGACTGAATGAATAAGATTCATTAATATTCCATAATTTAAAGTTACATCTTTATTTTAATTTTCATACTATAACTTTTCCACAGAAAGGCATTTAATTTCCTCTAAAAATAGGTCAGTTAAGAACTTTTAAGAACACAAATGTGTTGTTACTCCTGACTTGATATTGTGCATTTTCTTTTATTCTTTCCTAGAGATAAAAATGTCTCAGCTTAGAAATAGCTATAAAATGAAAATAAGGACATACTCAGATAATATACGATTTCATTTGCTGTACGAAAAACAAGCTCTCGAAGTATATTCTCAGCTGAAAAAAATCAGTTCTAAAATTGTCCATCTATGATCTAAGAATTGACTTTTGAATAAGGTCCATAAGAAAAACAAAAAATAAAACACCGTCATGTTCCACATGACGATGTTTCTGTCAACGAAGGACTGCGTATATGACAGTGGTCCCGTAAGATTATAATGGAGCCGAATTTCCTGTAAGAAATGGAAGGATGAGTCGTCCAGGAGGAATTGTTTTTCTCTGATGGGAGTAATATCTGTGGGGCTTGGCATTAGGCTCCCTCTGGCTCACAGTACCTCACTCTGATGCCCAGGTGACATCCCAGTCAGCCAGCCATTGACCTGTTTCAGCACAGAGGAGCCTGTCCCCCAGTGCTATATATTCAGAGGGCGCTATAGCCCTCCCAGAAGTAGCACGATGGTCTTCAGAGTGCATCACTGTCAATTCTTTGTTGAGGACCCAATATCTTATGCAAGGACACAGGTCCACGGGAGCTACCTTAACAAATATTAAGTGTCACTGTCACCTCAGTAAAAGCTTTCCGTGGTAGTGTTGATTCAGCCTGTCCCTGAACTTTGGAAATATTTTCAGGTCGTAATGAAGAAAAGCATACATAACTTTTATTCCTTCTGTCAATTCAATGCTAGAGATAGCCTTTCATACCAGATAGGGTCAATGGAACCAAAATCAAATTCCCAAAGTCTAAATGTTGGGGTCCTCAGTGCTATACACTCTGCATGTTAAACACCCTCTTTTTTTTTTTTTTTAAATGAGCGCCACAAAGTTTTCTAATCTGACCACTGCTACAAACGCGATCACAGCGACGAACCCCTATGTCCCTTTCTCTCTCCATCCTGATTTCTTATTCCCACTTCTCCTCCGGTCTCCTCCCACACCCTGCTGACACTCACTGTTACAGGCAGTTTCTCCTCGTGTGTCCAATCAGGCCAGCACACATCCCTGTTCGTGGAGCGGCACTGACTGCATCCGGTGGAAGCCGGGGGAGGGCTTGTGGGACAGTGTTTATAAAGCCTGCAGTGGTGCACAGTAATGGCTCAGGCCTTCACGTCACTCACCACTCTCTCATTGACTTACCCAGAGCAACTTCTAGTTCTGCAGGCTCCATGCTTGGTAAGTACCCTATGCAGGAGTACTATTTTTTTTAATACTGATTTTTACTGTACCTTTTCTATGTTTAGATATGTTTAGATACACAAATGCCATTATGTTATGGTTGCCTACAGTATTCGGTACAGTAATATGCCATACAGGTTTGTAGCCTTGGAGCAATGGGCTATGAAGCCTAGGTGTGTAGTAGGCTACACCAGCTAGGTTTGTGTAAGTGATGTTCACACAAGGACAAAATCACATATTGATGCATCTCTCAGAACGTATCCCTGTCATTAAGCAATGCATGATTATAGGTATAAGCACTACTTGTTCAGTCCAAATCTATGGAAAATAAATTAAAATCTAAGGTACAAATAGAAACTGAGTCAAGTTTGTGATTCGTGACTCTAGCTAGGTATCTATTCTTTGTAAACATAATGAACCATTTTGGGGTAAGATTTACTTTGTTGTAAAACCTTAAATATACTATGGAGTTTTTTTTCCTATACATACATACCTATGATAAAGTTTAATATATAAATTAGGCACAGTAAGAGATTAACAACAACTCATAGTAACATAGAATAATTATAACAATATACTGTAATAATAATTATTGGAATGCAGTCTTTCCCCACCCACCCCCGATAACGGATGTGATAACTGAGATGGCTACTAAACGACTAACGGGTGGATAGCGTATACACTGTGGAGATGCTGGAAAAAGGAATGATTCACGTCCTGGGTGGGACAGAGCAGGACGGTGTGAGATTTTATCATATTACTCAGAATGGCACACGATTTAAAACTTAGGAATTGTTCGTTTCTGGAATTTTCCATATAATATTTTTGGACCACGATTGACTCTGCAGGTAACTGAAACTGCAGATAAGGGGGGACTGCTGTACGCTTTTCTTCCAGGAAGCTAATTTAGATAGAATTTTATCCAGTGTGTGTGTGTGTGTGTGTGTGTGTGTGTGTGTGTGGAGGCAGTTACTTGAAACTCAAGATGTATATTTATATTTGATGTGACGAGAACTTGCTGGTGTCAGCAAGCAATGCATAATTCATTTCTCTGATAATGAGTCTCATCAACCACACATTTCCAGTTGGATTTCACTCCTGTCACTTCCTGCCACTGCGTTTATATTTTATTTTTCATACTTTCCATATAGACCCACAATGTTTGTTCAAAAGGAAGGTTGTAGATATAACAACAACAACAACAACAAAAATGAGTGGCAAAGTAGAGATAAGACATCCATAGTCAACTTACAAATTTTTCTGATCTCTTAAATTACACTGCAGACTTTTGCACATTTCCTTCTTATTTTGAACATTTTAAAACTTTTTGAGAACACTTTTCCTACTGTTTATCTGTTTCACTATTATAAGCAAAGTAGAAGTTAATTTTGAATGAAAAGAGCATTTTCATGAGAATATCAGCATAGCCCAGAGTAAGTAGCATCTTGATCTTTAATTAAATGAGAATATTTTGAATGCCAATCTCAGTTTAGAAAATCACAAGGCCTGTTAATGAAAACAGTTAGTTGAGAGTGTAGCTGTGAAGAGTTTGTGTTAGAAGTGTTAGAACAAAAACACTTTGAGCTTCTTTAGGGATTTTGTTATTCAAAGTAATATGTGTTTAAAATTTCAAATTATAAAAGAATTAAGTCTTTTAATTAATGTTTGGAAGATCTTTATCATATCACTTTGCCAGAAGATGGTGATTAGGCTAAGGATGTTTGTCTTATATCAAATATAACATTCAGACCATTTCTGAAGGGCTCATTCCTCTCCTATGTTGGAAGGAATCCAGAATTTCAATCCTTATAAAATCTCCAGTTAGTGCTCATGTCCTGCATATTAGTTAATGTCTAAAAAAAATGAAATACATTGGAGTGACATTGGTTAATAAAATTATATAGGTTTATATAAAGTGTACAGTTCTATAATATGTCATCTGTATATTGTGTTGTGCGTTCGCCAACCAAAATCAAGTCTCCTTCAGTCACCCTGTATTCGACCCCTTTATTCTTTTCTCCCTTCCCCTCGCCTTACCTTCCCTCTGGTAAAAACCATACTGTTGTTCATGTCTATGAGTTTGTATTTGTCTTGTTTGTTCTTTTGTTGCTTTCAGTTTTACATCTCACATGAGTAAATCACATGGTTCTTGACTTTTTCTGTTTGACTTACTTCGCTTAGCATGATATTCTCAAGTTAATAGAGAAAAGAAAAGCAGGTTTTATGAATTAACAATATTTTCAATAGTAACAATACTAAAAGCAGAAATGTAATTATGTCATTCATTTTGCCATTAATTTATTTTCTTTTTGATTTTTTTTTTTTTTTTAACCAGAGTCATTTTGGAATTCAGCTTCCTTCAATACTGAGGCTTCATACCTTCATTTTCCTACTTTCCACGGAGAGCTTAGTGCAGATGTGTCTTTCTTTTTTAAGACCACAGCTTCGTCTGGGGTATTTTTAGAGAACCTGGGTATTACTGATTTCATACGGATAGAGCTACGCTGTAAGTCATCTTTTCCAGAGAAGTCTATGGGATTCTATTTAGTAGTAAATCATCTAACTAATTTATGAAGTACTGTTTTTCTACTTTATCAGCTGAATCTTTTCATTGTGTGCCTTTGAAAAAATTCTATCATAGAAACTTAGTCTTTTTGCAAGAAAACAATTTTATATTTAACCTGTGATAATTTGAGGAAATTATTGTATTCTCTAGAACCAATTTAAAAACACGTTAAATTCAAATAATTTTTAAAAATCTTTTTAAGTGAAATTTTCAGTTAATTACAAAATTACTTAAATCTACTAGTTATATTACTTTGATATACTCTTAGACTAATATCAGTATCCTAATATCAAATGTACATTGCATGCTTTTAAATTTATATAAACTTCGGATCACTGTAAAAATTTTTTAAATAAAATTCTGTTTAATTTTCTTGCCCTGGCTAAATAGCTTTACTTTTTATCAATATGAAAATTAGCTCTGAGGATGAATTTCTTAAAATTTGTTTTTTTCCAAAAATACAAATGTATTTCGCTGTCTCCTTCTACATTTATCCTTTACCACTGTCTGTGATTGGTTCCTTCCATAAAATTCGAATCATTGTCTTTACACTTAGCAACGGCTATGCTATGTGCTATTCCTAAGTATCTTGAAGACTCAGCTGTCCACTACTGGGACTAACTTGAACAATCTTCATGTATATTTCCAGCTCCAGCAGTAGTGACTTTTTCATTTGATGTGGGGAATGGGCCTTTCGAAATCTCGGTGCAGTCCCCCACTCACTTCAACGACAACCAGTGGCACCACGTTAGGGTCGAAAGGAACATGAAAGAGGCGTCTATTCAAGTGGATCAGCTCTCACCAAAGACGCAGCCTGCTCCGGCTGATGGGCATGTCCTTTTGCAGCTCAACAGTCAACTCTTTGTGGGTAAGTTCTGTTTCTAGGCAGTTTGTCATTTAATTGTATGATATAAATGCAGAGATGGGCCAAAATCAAATAATAGCAACTATAAAAATAATTTTAAAACAACAACAACAACAACAAACTCCTATGTGTTAAGACTGTATTCCAGGCTGTACCAGGTGTTTCATCTCTTCTACGTAACCAATTTATGAAATGGATATTATCCCTATTTAACAAATGAAGTAACTGAGATTGAGGGATTGAAGTGATTTATCTTCAGAAATCTGCCTAGTAAAGGAGACTCAAATTTGTGTTTGACTAATTCCTAAACCCACTTTTTTAATATTACAATTTCATGAATTTTTCCAGAATTTTTTTTTTGATATTAAATGATTTTTGTATGATATTGGAGATGATTAACTCTATTCCCAGGGGAGTGGAGGAACCCTCCCTAAAATTCCAGACCCTGTCAAAAACAGGTCAATAGCAGACAAAAGAAAAGCAGGAGCAAAATGTGTAGAATCCATGCTTGACCAGTTTCGCCAGTTCTGCTGGTGTCTCTCATTTTGCCCATTTTTTTGATATCTTCTGATCATCTACTTCATAGTTATATCCAAACGTTGTTCCTTTATTTCCTAAATACATTCATTTGGTATTTGTAGAGCTGACAGCAGACTCTTTCTGCCTGTATTTGTTTTACTGAGCATCTTTGCTATTCCTTTACAGAACTTACATAACCATAAAATTCAAGAGATTTTCTATTAATTGTTCACTTTTCATATATTTTAATGTATGTAAGGATGTACAGCAGGATAATGTATATACAACAACACTATAAAGCAGGACAAATTATAAATGATCAGAAATTATATTTAAAACATTTTTAAGAGTTACGCTTTAGAACAGAATTCCTCAGATCCTCATTACATCTTCTGTTGCTTAACAACCTTGTTTTATTAACTCTCGTAATGCAAAGGATGAAGCTTATTTGTGATGTTTTTGATTAAGATATGTTTGAGATTTCTAATGAATTTATATACTTGTTTCTATCATTTATTCTTTCTTTGGTTCAATAAATATTTAATAAACCGCTATGAGTAAGACACTATAATGGGCAATCTAATCATGATCTTATGGCCACTCAACTGAGTTATTTAAGGGTATGGAAATAATAAAGAATACGTGAGGAGGAATACCTAGGTTTTCTTTTAATAACATGCTAGAAGCTCCATCAGGAAGTTGACATAGATATTTCTTGAATTACAAAAAATGAGAGATGGCCACAGCAACAGGTATGGCAATTTAAAATCTGTCAGGATCTAGGAAATAGCCTTACTATTCTTGGAAATTGAAAAGGCTGAAATAGTCCTCGAATCTTTCAGTGAAATCTGCTGCAGTTTGCCTGTACATGAACTTTTATCCTTGGTATGAATTTTAACTTCGCAGAAATGGAGACGCCATATATTGTGTCTGATAGGAATCCTGGCCTTAATTTGACTTCAGGTAGTTGTAATGGATAGAAATACTATTATGATATCAGAAAACCATGTTAGAACAGATTTGATTCTTTTGCTATCAATCATGAGTTATAATTTTAATAAGGATCTAAGAGATTTCATCTTTATGGAGGCAGTTGGTTAGGCTTTTGACATTCCCGTATGTGTTAAATTCAAAGATGACTGTGTTACTTGAAAGTTTTAAAAATTGAAATCTTTATTATGTTTAAATCAAAGTCATTGAAGATTTAAACATAAATGGCAGAAAGACATCGCTGAAAAAAAAGCGTTATGTCTACTATTCATAAAAACCTACTTATATAATTCCCCCCTTCCTCCTTACAGATTATTGAGTAAATTGAAATGATTAATATAATGATATTGAAAAGATTCGTTAAAAAAATAAAATAAAATAAAAAGGCTGGTAGCCTTAGGTAGAGGCAGATCATTGGCTGTCAAGAAGCCACAAAAAGGTCTTGTTTATATCTTTACCTACACCATGAGAGTAGACTACTTTCTTAAAATAATATAAGATAAAACATTAATTTATCAATTTACAACATTTCTATCAAACAAATCAGATTTTTAAAAACATTTCTAGAGGAAAATACTTTTTTCCTGCAAGAATTTTGATAGAAATTAAATTATAATTTAAAAGGTTATACCAAATTCAAGGGGGGTGAAAAACTAGTAAAAAAAATACCTAGTTAAATGTAGCACTTGCTAAGACCAGAAAGTCATTCTCAGCCTTCCTGAGAACTACATATTTCAGTAGAGGAGACAAGAGGCAGCTAATAAAAGAGTAAAAATTAAGACTAAAACAAAAAAAACTATATATGCATATATATGTATATATATGCATGCACATACATATGTGTATATATATGCATATACATATTATTTCAGATAATGACAAATACTGTAAAGTAAAAAGCAGAGTAAGGACTCAGGCAATGATTTGGGTCAGAGGGGTTCCATGTCAAGTGGGGTGGTCAGGGGAGTTCTCTCTGAGACCTTAGATCACAACAGAGGCCAGATAAAGCAGAAGAGGGAACTCTACGAATGTCCAAAGGAAGAGAATTCCAGCAGGCGGCAGGAGAAAGCATGCGTAAAGTGGTGAAATGAGCTTCAGGCAGTCAAGGAGCAACGAGAAAGTCAGTGTGGCTGGAGGAGAGAATCAGCATGACTGAGTTTTTAAGGCCATGGCGAGGAATTTGGAATTTATTCTAATTAATCAGGGCAGTGGCGTGATCTAATTTATATTTCCCACGTTTTGCTGCTGCTGTGAGGCATATGGATGGAGGGTCTAGGATGGAAGCGGACTGTGGCAGTAGTTTGTATGAGAGAGACTGGTGGCATGGGCTAAAGTGGAAATGGTGACAAAAAGAGTTGGGACATTTTAAATGTCAATGTACAAACTTGCTAGTGACACGGTTATTGGTGTTAGTGTTCCACCACGTACCCCCGCTGTCCTCCTTCGGGCAAAACACTGCTTTGTAGGTCTCCAGCTTCCTGACACCATTTCTCAGTTTTTCATTTTACTTGAACTTAGCTTTTCTTTGTTTCTTCCTTTATCCTCATCTGTAGCATGATTAAAGCTGTCCTTGGCCCCACAATCTAGATTATGTACTACAAACCACACTTTGGTCAGGCTGTAAAAGGCCTCCTTGGTAGCCCATAGAAAGTACCTCACCCACTTCCTCTTCTTCAGTGAGATCCCACCTGTCCCATAATCACTCTCACCAGGAAATTGGACTTCTTCGTTCATATGTTCTGTACAAGCACAGGTCAGCTATAACCTGTTTTCTGCATATTAATGCCTTCATATATGTGAGCCTTCAATCTGCTTTCAGAGCCAGTGACTGTGTGAGTAGGAATCTCTGTTTTAATCCAAAAAAATTGATTTTCTGGTTACAATTTTAAAGGGTAATTTCATTCCCCTTGCTTATAAGTTCAAGAGTTTAATTTGTAGTTCACCTGTCCATCTTAAAAATAATTAGGGTTAATCAATATTTTTAAGCATGCATAACAACTATTGTTTGTGTTTGGATATTGGGACAAATGAATGAGTAAATGTGATTGCAAAGAGTAAGTCCGCAGTTTTCAGCATAACTTGTTTCTCCTAGGAAAAATGTTTTAAATCCAGACACTGATGATAAGGATGATGATGATGATGATAATGATGTTAACAACAACAACAACATTTTAAATTACATGAAAATACAATCTTTGTAAATGTAGGATAAAACTGAAGGACTAAGTTAGTGTTAGTCTAAGATAAATTTTTTATCATCCCCCATTTAGTAGCTCTTATAAAAAATGGACCGTTTGTAAACAAATTTACCAGAAAACATCAAAACTATTGTGAGATTTTTTCAAATTCAAATAAAAATAGGAAATATTAAAAATTTCAGTAATGGAGAAATGTATTTGAGATACTACCATTAATACTTTTGATGTACATATTAAACATCGTGGATATTCAAATATATGTTAACTTTGATTTAAGTTATACTTTCCATCTCACTGTCCTACCATAGCCAGTTCTGTGTTGATGATATTTATTGACATTACATTTTTTTAGATTAAAACTTTGAAGTTTCCTCAGTATCTCAGAAGCGACTACTGCAATGAGATAAAATGAAAGATTTCAATGTATTTCTCCACTGCTTGCTTTACTCTCTTCCCTAAAGACCAATCATAAAGAATATTCACATTTCAGACTGAAACTCTGAGGCAAGACTAATGCTTTAACTTCTGAGAAAAAAATAGTAAAAATAAATAGAAAGCATAATTAAAAACGTGATTCAGCTGGAAAACAATTATATGTGGCAATTGAAATAGGGATAAGGAAATGATAGTTTCAGAGATTCAACTAGTGTTACCATACATCAAAGAATTAAAAAAACACATGGATTTTAACAATCCTTGTAGTTCCAAACATTAGAACAATCAGCGTTAGCTAATCTCTACTGTAAGATGCCATGAAAAGTGAAGGAGTCATTAAATAATGAACAAAAATCTTTATATGAAAAAAAAATAAGAAAAGTTAACATAAATGCAATATGATGGTCAGATTAGAAACAATGAAACAAACTTCTCCCCTTCCTCAAAAAATCTCAGCCATCACATTGCTTTTCATAATATAGATGATGATTCAGCTTCTATCTGCAGCCCATTTTTTTCCATCCTTCCTCTTAATTATGGCACTGGGTCTGTAGTGACCTTTTCACATTCTTTTACTTTGTCCTTTTTTGTATAGTGTGATTTATAACATAAATAGTCCTATGCCTAGGTGACATTCAGTATCTTATAAACCAAGTTTACTGACATGATGCTAACTGGTGTGTTGAACATAGGTCCTTGACCTCGTTAACACCAAGGACTCAATGTCCAGAGTCACTCCTTAAGTTATCATACACCCACACTCTCCAGCCACAGAACTGATGGAGAGAAAAGAATCAGTCATTTTTTTTGAGCTGAAATGTGACAGTGGTCATTTTCTATTCTGGTTTGTAAACTCAGCATTTTTCTTAGAAGCTTCTTAAATTAGCCTTGAATTGATTTTCATTCAACCAGCTCTGCAATTTTTGTTTACAGTCTAAATTCTTTTACTGACAGGTTTTTAAATGGGGCAAACCCATTTCAATACTTTGTGACTAGAGCCTGAAGGAGAAAGAAGGACTCCTGACATAGACTCAGAAGTCACTTACATTACATTTGAATCACATCAAACCTACAACCATTTATTGAGTATCTAAATACCATACACAAAGGTTATATTGACCTCTAAATGGATATGGAGGTTGTTCCTCAGCCTCAGTTGCACATTAGTACCACTTGGGGATCTTTTGGGAAACTGATAGTACCAGTTTGAAGATGTGTTTCTGTGCTGTGATGGGCATTTGTGTACATTCACAGTCGGACATTGCCAGCACATCCTTGTACTGGTCTTCTGGTGAACATCTGCTTCTATTTCTGTTGAGTGGACACATAGGAGTGGAATCATGGGGTCGTAGGATACGCGTACATTAAGCATTAAGAGACACTGCTAAATCTTTGACGACTGGCATATCGTCCTTTATGAAGTGGCTGTTTAAATCTGTTGTTCGTTTTCTACAGGGTTGTCTTCTTTGAAAAAAATTTTTTATAGGACTTCTTTATGTATTTTGGATGAGTCCTTTTCACATAAATGTATTACCAGTCTCTCTCTATGGGTTGTATTTTCATGCCGTTAATGGTGTCTTTTGATAAACAAAAGTTCTTAATTACAATAGATTTTTTTTTTTAAGCACAGTTTGTTTTTTATAGGCTAAAATGTAGTTACAGGAAGAGAATGCCAAATAACTTTACATTTGACTGATTTTTATTTCAGATTAATTTTCTTTTGCAGTAAATATGTTCCCCTGTTATCGAAGTGCAATGCACTAAAAGTC
The DNA here is from genome assembly GCF_014176215.1 of Rousettus aegyptiacus. Taxonomy (NCBI): domain Eukaryota; kingdom Metazoa; phylum Chordata; class Mammalia; order Chiroptera; family Pteropodidae; genus Rousettus; species Rousettus aegyptiacus. Next base: position 20,720,793 of record NW_023416289.1, read on the forward strand.
ACATTTCTCTTTAATGTAGTCATATTGTTTATTTCAGTTGTCTTCTCCTTTCCCTGAGATGTCTCTTTCATGTTTAGCCTCAGAAGCCCCAGTGGACTTTTTCATGTCCAGTGAGCAAATCTGAGTGATTATTGACTAAAATCAGGATTTGGATAGGATCTCTTGAGATCAGAGAGTATGCATGACTAATACCACCAACAATTCACGTCTTTAAAATAAGCCTTAGTATGGTCAAACCAGAGAGCTGCCATGGCCCTGACATGTGAGAAGTCGAAATCGCCCCACTTCGTCCTGTGCTGCCGCCCCTAGGACAGGCTCTTCCTGCTGACTGTGGCTCTAGAAAAGGCGACTGAATTTTCTGCCTATGACGCTGTTGCTTAAACCAGCTGCCTCTTTTGACCATAATAGTTTCTTGAACATGAGGAGATCATTTTTCCTTTTCCCAGCCCTCCCAGCGTTTTGCTCAATGACAAAATTATAGCTGAGCTTCTGATCCCCCAGCCCCCCCCCCCCCACATTAACTAATACCATCATTTCTGCAAGGCTGTCTTCCCTCAGGAAGGCTGGGTAGGACAGGACTAAAAATCCAGTGCCAGTGCCTGCTGTATAGAAGAACACTTTTTTTTCCTTCAATCCCCTGACTTGGCCCTGGGCCTGGACTGCCCGTCCTATCCCTTTCCTGCCCCAAAGTTGATCTGTGGACAGGGCCTTAGCTGCCTTTGCCTTTCTCTGCCCAGTGTCATGGTAAGGGAGAAGCCCTTGTACTCTGCTAGACAAACTTCCGTAACTCTGGATTTTAGGGAGAAATGTGGGAATCTTGATTCTCTCCTTTCTCTAAGGCCCCTGGGTGAATTTTGCAGTTGTTCCCAATTAATCCTCAGTAATATCCAATCACAGCATATAAATAATTTGCCATTAAAAATGAAAGGTCTTTCTGCCATAAAAATAATGGGAAATTGGCATAGGTAAGAGTCTGCTCATACTCCGTGACAATAGCCTGTGTCATGTAGACTAACTTCCTGAGAGTGATGAACGTGATGAAAGGATTGGGCCCACTCCGTCTCTGCTCTGCGCCTAGCACACTTACTTAGGTGCGCTATTCCAATACTGTCATGAACGGAGTCATTTATATTCATTTCCACAGAAAGGTAAGGCATTTGTCCCATTGAAGACTCAGGGAAGTTCCAGAATTCATTATATCTGATATAGTATGGCAGGTACATTGATAGAAAATTAATTGGAAGACAGTTCCAAACATAATAGCTCAGCAGAAACATCCAGAATCAATTAATCAAACTGCAACTTGTTTTAATTAGACATACTCTAACCCAGAAAAGGCAATGGAATCTTTAATTAAGCTTTCAAGCCCAATCCTATTTACAATATCTATGTTTTCCAGAACAGTTGCATTTTGAAATAAAAAGTTATTAACTTGAAACCTAATGGTAAGGTAACAATCTTAATACATGTATGACACACATGTTTATATTTAATGAACATTACTTTTTTGATAACTTAAAAATGTAGTTTAAAACGATTTGTTTAGGTAAACATTAATGCTTTAAGAATTAAGAAGTCCTGTTTACAAAGCTGAGTATTGATTTTCTTTTCATGGTTACAAATATGCACTATTTAAGCATGTGTTTCATGCATATATACACATATTCCTTCCTGTCAGCATCCCCATTGTCTGACCTTCTTCTCCACCTAGTATATATTTTTACCATCTGAATCACAGGGTAGTTATGTGTTTCCCTGTCTAAATGTAGTCATAGACCGTGAGTTTTTTGAGTGGGATCAATTGCATATAACTCTGTACCTACTGCGTCAGACACAGTGTCTGGCAAAGAGCTGCTAAAAAAAACTTACAGAACTGAAATGCCATTCAGACCAGACCAAAAACGATCTGAAGAGTAGTAGAAAATGGAAGTTTTCTTCTCTCTCTCTCTCTCTCTCTCTCTCTCTCTCTCACTCTCTCTCTCTCTCTATACACACACACACACACATATAGGTAGATATAGGTATAGATATAGATATAGATAGATATAGATTTAGCAAGGAAAGGGGCTTCCTTATAACAAAAACTCACTGAAGTTTCTGGTCCTACCTTTGCCTCTAACTAAATGTGTTCATTCTAAAATTTCTCAGCTGTGCCCATGGGCTCATCCCTAGACTTCTCTATGCCTTTAGTTTCTCATCATCTGAAACAAAACAAAATAAAACCAACAAGAATAAACAAGTTGAAACAGATGGAAATGGATTGTATGCAGTTGTTGGATCCAAGTTAGTTATTATTATGTCACTAGCAGACTGAGATAAGCACCTAAATCAGAGAGACTGGATGTTTCAGAGTGACACATGCATTACAGATTGTGATTTAACATCGCTATGTGTTATAAACTGTATACCATGATCTTAAAGTACTAGACCATGAAGTAAATGAAATATACCAGGAGTACACCTCTAATCCAGATTTAACAGCATCTGGCCCTCCTCCAAAGAGTTCCTGGACCATAGCTAAAACCAAGGCCACAGGCCACCTTACTGAGGAAGGAAAACACCAGCAAAGATGCCGGAAGAATCTAAGTCAATGACTTAACTCTGAGCCCTAGACACTTACTGGGTTGAATTAGCCGGGTGGGAGAATAGGGTGATGTGAAGCTAAGGTGAGTAGCAACTTTGATTTGGAAGAGAAAAAAAAAGGAGTCCTGAGAATTAGAGAGAAGAGAGACTACAAGAATGGCAGGAGATTGAGTAAATGTAGATGAAATGAAAGATGATTATCAGTTGTTCTGAAACACAGATAAAATCAACTCCTTCTTCTCTGTCATGCCCGCATACACTGGGATTGGAACATGTCTGTCTCTATACCACAGTGAATCTGGATTTAGAAATAGAAAATCTGACCCATGCTCTTAAGACTTTCATTGAAGAGGTGTAAATTATGTCAATCGAAGCAATTTGAATACAGAAATATAAATACAGTCATTTGAAAAGAGAACATTACGTCTATGAATTTAAATTATAAAGCATGCGAGTGCCATGAACCCAGAATTCTCAGGGATTCTTTTTGTTTCCTCTTCATGGTATTTTATTGTCTCACAGTATAGAATTAACTTATTCTATATTCATTGAGTTTTATCCTCATTCTCAGTCTCAGGGACTCAGACATCCCTGTGCAGCAAAAGATGTTCCTCTCTTCAACCTGTCTCCCACTCCTAAGGTATATTCTGGTTTAATGAACGACCGCATTAATTAAGGATTAAAAATAAATTCGGTCTTCATAGTTATTGTTAATGTCAATTACTAATTCATTATTATTATAAATAGTTGTTAATGAACAGCTCTTATATGTCAGGCATCGTTCTGTGTGCTGGGGATAGAGTGATTGAAGCAGCCATCATCGAATGTGCGTGCCAGTGGAGGGGCACCGATAAGATACGAACGTAAAGCCCACTAGGCAGTGGCAAAGACCCATTTATTTACGGTCTTTCTGGCCAAGTTTTATTTATGAAATACAAAAATCTGTGAGGATAGGAGATTTTAAGTAATTAAGGCTAGGTTAGGAGCTAGCTACATGACCTGGGGAAGAGGGAGTGAACATGGTGTAGGGAGAGAGAATATGTACCGAGCAGGTATGAGGCCCTGGTGGCGAGGCGGCATCATCACCTGTTCAAAGAAGAACCTCCCGTTTAGAGGTCCCATGACCATCCAAGTGCCTCTCGGGAGAATCGCCCAGATTGATTAGGTTAGAATACTATTTTGTCGCTTCACATTCTGAGCATTATTTATGGTATTCCTGGACACAGATTTATGTGAAAGTCCAACTACAGCTTACATTCTTATTAGGCTAGAGTTTTTTATGTGGTCAGGTGATTGTTTGAATAGAGTCACCCATGAAGCTGGTTGACTGTTTAGATTCACAGTCCTGTTTCTGGCCCACAAAATCAGTGTTTCTTAGAGTGAGCCCCTGAATTTGTATGTTTAAGAAGTTCTTCCATGTAATACTTATATTCCTTAAAGTATGAGAACTTCTGCCTTAGAAGAACAGGGTCTGATCCTATCCAAACATTTTAACCCTCTTCAGGGGTGACTTGATGAGTACATATTGTTCTATTTTATTCGATAAATGTTAGTTGTACCACTGTGTTTCTTCATCAGTCCCCTGTCCCAATTTCATTCAGAATCATTTCAAGCTTAAAACAATGAACACTGGACCAACATTTGAAAACATTCAACAAAAACAAAACAAAAACAAAAACAGAAAACAACCGAAAGATCACATCAGTGCACAGTCAAATTAGAAGAACTTGAGAATTTCTTCATAATTCTCACTAAATTAAAACTGTACCAGCGTCAGGATCAGATTTCAATATGAAAGACAAACCACACTTACCCACAAATATATGCTTATTTAAAATTGCAAAAATATTAGTCTCTACATTTTGTTCTTCAAAATAGAGACTAATAAAAACCCTCCTCAATTTAAAGTTTGATCAAAATTTTTTAGAAAACAAATGTGTAGCAAATTCACCTTCTGAAAAATAAATTGAATTAATGTTTTAATTTTTTTTGAAGTCTTTTAATGTTTTGCCACAAATCGTGCTTCCAAAACTATATTCTTGTGCATCAAATTTTTGCCGTTCTCTGTGAGGCCTCAGTTTTGCTTGGTCTTTAAATCCTGAATAAAACACCTAGGAACGTGTTTCCATTTGCAGTATTTCCCTTTTAGGTGGAACGGCCACCAGACAGAGAGGCTTTCTGGGGTGCATTCGGTCTCTGCAGTTGAACGGGCTGGCCCTGGACCTGGAGGAGAGAGCCAAGGTGACTCCCGGAGTGGAGCCAGGTTGTAGAGGGCATTGCAGCAGCTACGGAAAATTGTGTCTCAATGGAGGGAGATGCAGAGAAAAGCCCAGTGGGTTCTCTTGTGACTGCACCTTCTCTGCATACACGGGGCCATTCTGCTCAAATGGTAAGTATGACATGGTCCCCTAACAGGTTAATTACCCAATATGCATAAAACGTCTGACTGTTCTTATCTGCATTGCTATTTGAAACAAAAATATTTACATTTCTCTCTTTTTTTTTTTTTGAAAGTTGCCTATTTTATGCAAGTCACACTTCATTTCTTAGGTATTAGCCTCAATTCTTAAAAAGCTAGGGACTATTAATGATAAATCCCCTAATAGTTGCCTCTAGATATCTTAAAGCATTAACTGCTCAATCTGCATTTTTCTGTCTAATGCTCTTAATATGGTCTTCAACAGCCTGCCCCTTGAGGCAGCTCTCTATTTAAAAAATTTTTAAGGGATTATTGTTATTTTTGATGAAGATCAGCAACAATGAAGAAATTTAGGAATCATTGTTATTTTTGTGTGTGTGTTTTTGCCAAACACATGTTTTCCTAGGAATATAAATAACTTTTCCATTAATATTGATGTGTAACAAAATAGAGATACTCAGGCACTTTGCTCCATGATATATCAAATATTTGGTTGTAAAGTAAATTAGTGGAATATTTTTCCGCTTGTCTCGTTTGCTGATCTACATCATAGAAATAAAAAGAATTGAGTGTAGCATTAAGTGTTCTGGACAGACTTCTCTGAATATACTAACATTTGTTATACTTTCGTAGTTTCTCATAGAAAACTGTCATCCAATTTAATTCAATTGCTTTATTTAAGTGTTTCTGTGTTACTGAACCTTTTCTGGAAGGAAGTTAACAAAAATTGGCTGTAAATTGAATCCACCCCCAATTTGCAAAGAAAGCATTTGGGATTATTTCATGAAAAGTTGCCAAAAATGTATTCTTCTAGTCATTTTTTAAATCAGGAGTAAGTTATAACTTAAAGTCAACCAGTAGTCCTAAAGCACACAAGCACACACTGCCGCTACCATCTTAGGAGACTTTTTACATTTAAGGTTAGAATTAAGACCATTTCTTCACAAGAATACATCTTCATTTTCTAAATCTAAATAAGTTCTGGTTCATCTTGCTAAGTACAGTCAGGAATGTTAATCTGCATACACACTTTATATTGAATGTAAAAAGTATATAGATAATAAAAATAAGCAAACAAACAAAAATCTCCTGAAGTGCCAAGGGAGCGGACACATTGCTATGTTACCTATAAGAATCATCTGGCCCTTTATCGGGTTCAGGGATCCAAAACTACCCCTCCCACTGTCCTCTTCATTTTATACATATGTATTTGGGGTGTGTGTGTGTGTGTGTGTGTGTGTGTGTGCGCGCGCGCACACGCGCATGTGTGCACACTCGTGTGAATTTGGGATATTAATCTCATATAAGGAAAATATTATGCTTTTGTAAAATGATTGAAAAGATGCTTTACAGTTCCTTATGTTAACCATTGCTACAAAATTGCCCATTTCCCCTCTCTCATATTAGTGCCTGACTTAGCATTCTTTTTGTAGTACACAACAAATATGAGAAAGTATTACGGTATAAAGGAAAATTTATCCCTGTTGATCCTGGAAGAAAAGAGGATCCCTCAAATTTCCTTTCTCCCTATTACTGGAAGACTAGTATATTCTAGTCACAAAATAATAGATGGGACTTAAAATTTAAATTAAAAAATGGATGGTAAGAGAGATGAAAGTCAAGAAGCCTGGTTAATGTCTGAACCCAGGAGAGCATTAAGCTTTCAATTATAACATTAAATAGTGAATTAATTACATATAATTCTAACATAAAGCCATTTCAAGGACCATCACGAAAGCTCTATTAATTTGCTGTTATTTAATTCTGGTTTGAGACTATTTGTTATAGTTATATAATTCATTATTTTTTATTTTAAAAAATCAGTTAATGTAACTTGAAATGAGATCCTTGTACTGAATTTTTTTTTTTTAACATAAAATGTGTATATCATTTCAGAGATTTCTGCATATTTTGGATCTGGCTCATCTGTGATTTACAATTTTCAAGAAAATTATCCCTTAAGTAAAAATTCCAGCTCCCACGCTGCTTCATTTCATGGTGATATGAGGCTGAGCAGAGAAATGATCAAATTTAGCTTCCGAACAACACGAACACCAAGCTTACTGCTTTATGTGAGCTCCTTTTATAAAGAATACCTTTCAGTTATCATTGCCAAAAATGGTGAGTGCCTTTTAGATGAGAGAGAGAAAACTGAGTTAGAGTATTCGATTAGTAATAATATGGATCATTTTTGTGTTCTATCGTCTCAAACTACAAATGGGGGAAAAAAGCATGCCTCTTTTTTGTATTCAATTTTGTTTTTTTTTAGTAATACGCTATAAATTTAATCTAAAAGAATTACTTAAAGTAATTAAGATTCTTAATCTTTTCATCATTTTGATAATTTTACATGCCCAATGTGAATTGAAATATATTTATATTAAATATTTATTATGAAATATAAGTATTATTATATTAAATGTTATTGCTAAAAGCTCTTTTCTATATAAATATCAGTATCATTCTTTTGATTCATTTTGAAATAAGATGTCTTTCTATATATAACAAATATTTCCTTCAAATCAAAGTAGAGATGTTTTGAAGGAATGTTAACAAACTAATTTTATATGTAAGAAAATGTCCACAAAATTATCTGTCGGATCTAATTGTAGGCAATAAAATGGTGATGGGAAATGCTGGTACATCGATGTAGGATAATGGCACATGGATTAGGACATCTGTATGCTACAAAAACCTTGTCACAGAAACTCATTTACTATTATATTTTTTCCTCCCTATAACCTCATTAAAGATAACATTTTTTAAAAAATTAAAATTTTTAAATTTAATTGGTCGATAAAATTATATAGGTTTCAAGTGTACAGTTCAATAAGACATCACATGTATATTGCAGTGTGTATTTACAACCCAATGTCAAATCTTCTGTCACCTTATATCTGACCCTTTTAACCTTATCTACCTCCTCCACCTCTCCCTCTGGTAACCACTAAACTGTTATCTGTGTCTATGAGTTTTTGTTTGTTTGTCTGTCTTGTTTGTTTGTTGCTTTGATTTTATATCTCACATATGAGGGAAATTGTATGATTCTTCACTTTTTCTGTCTGACTTATTTCACTTAGCATGATTATCTCAAGTTCATCCATGTCACAAATGGCAGTATTTCATCTTTTCTTATGGCCAAGTAATAATCCATTTTTTATCTAATCATCTATTGATGGGTATTTCAGTTGTTTTCATGTCTTGGCCACCATGAATAATGAACATCGGGGTGCATATATCTTTACAGATAAATGTTTTCAAATTTAGGGGGTAGATATCCAGAAGAGGGATTACTGGGTCATATGGTAATTCTATTCTTATTTTTTTGAGGAACCGCCATACTGTTTTCCATAGTGGCTGTACCAATTTACATTTCCACCAGCAGTATATAAAGGTTCCTTTTTGCCCACAATCTCTCCAACACTTGTTATTACTTGTCTTGTTGATAATGGCCCTTCTTCCTGGAGTGAGGTGTATCTCATTGTGGTTTTGATTTGTATTTCCCTAATAGCTAGGGAAGTTGACCATCTTTTCTTAGGTCTGTTGGCTGATACAAATGGCCAATAGACACATGAAAAGATAAAAAATTTTATAAATTCTCTGTGTGAGGAAAATAAACAAATTTACAAACATGCGAATATATCATTTCAACTAAATCAAATGTGGCTGAAGGGCACTGAACAGCAAAATAAAAAATAATATTGTTCAATAAGTATATTTACCCTCACTGTATACATTTTGAGCTTAAAGCTTATCTATATATTAGGACATTTTCTTTATTAAATTGGAAGAGATTCTGTGAAGTAAATTAATTGACGTTTTTGTAGGCAGTTGAATAGTATTAATTCTAATAGTAAGTTTGGCTTAAAATCATTCATTTCATCCTAATTTTATTCCGAACTTTGTGACCATGGCCATTTGACCAAATATTTTTCATCTTTAGTAAAACTACACTTGCTTATGATTTCATTAATCAATTGTGTTTCAGGAGTGGCATATATGTATATTTAAAAGATGAGATTATAGAAACAGAATGTTATTGCAATATTATATACTAGACATTTTATAATATACCAAGTTTTATTTTTTTTAAAACTAAGGGCTAGTACAGAGACTTGCCTTTGCTTAACTGCATATTGACTTCTAGGGCACAAAAATTAAGGATTTGCGAGAAAGAGCCTGCTTATTAGCAATATCCTTGGTCTTGATTATGAAAATAGTGCAATTTCACATCGAAACTGACTTCTAGAAATTATGATGAAAGGATACACTCAATTACTGCTCCAGAAATTAATTAAATAACAAAAAACATTCTGAGTTATTATAAATAATTCTTTAAATATAATTTTAACTAAAAATATAACTTTCTCCCCTTTTTTAGGAAGTTTGCAGATAAGGTACAAACTAAATAAATATCAAGAACCTGATGTTGTTACCTTTGATTTCAAAAACATGGCTGATGGGCAGCTCCACCATATAAAGATTAACAGAGAAGAAGAAGTGGTCTTTGTAGAGGTAATATAGTAAATCCAGTGGTAGCAATGGATAAAATTAGGACTCCTCAGCATGAAGGATCCACAGTAGAAATTTGATAATGAATGGAATCAACACAGACATTCTTTCAGTGCTGCTTGTGCACAGATTATATGCAGATCATCAGATGTGTTCACAGTTTTTTATGGGATTAGATTCTGTCCGAGATTCTTAAAATGCAAACTTTCCTCATTTGTTTTATTTTGCGCAGGAGGGAAATGCTGTCTAGTTTATGTACTACTGGTAGGACTATCGCTACTCTGATGAAACCAGTTCACTTCAGATAGGTATAAATGCAGCCAAGTGCTATCATAGAAATTAATTATTGCAGTATGAGACTATATAAAAAATGATGCGAGTCACAGCAGAGAGAGTGAAATTATTCACTTTACCAACTTTTAAAGAAAACCACTAACGTTTCGGCCTTCTACATAGAGGAAAATTTCTTAGCCAAATGACTCAAGTAAAAATAGCAAGCTAAATTAAAGTATCAGGGTGAAAATAAGTCATATCATTTTGTTAGTTTGACTATTTTGTATTACTTATACAGTAGAGAAAAATAAAGTGATTAAAGGGATAAAAGGGCACAGCACTATCTGAGGGTAGTGTAGAAATAGTTTAGAAAATAATATTCACCTTTATAAGTGGCTAACTCTTTAAAATTTATTTTTCTGTCTTTGGGGCCATATTAACGATTGCCTATTTTATGTCCTCTCCCCCCCCCCAACCTTCCTTTGCTTTGTGACCTCTTCTCAACAAAATGGCATCCATTTGGATATTTTGTAGATTGATGAAAATGCAAGGAGACAAGTCCACCTGTCATCAGGTACAGAATTCAGTGCAGTCAAATCTCTTGTACTGGGCAAGATTTTAGGTAAGTAAAAGAAATGACCTTTGCCCTGGTCATGATGCATAAACATGGATCAGAAGGATCATATTCTATACACACACGCGCACACACACATACACACACACTGCAAATTCATCATGCCAAAAGAAATCCCTTGCCTTATTCTAATTATGAAGGTAGTGATAATCAAGGCAGCAACTGAGCTTTCTCAGAGGTACATGAATCATGTACTTAGCCCACAGGAGGGACTTCCTGTGGGCTAAGTAGGCATTCTCTTTTGTAATGCCACTCTGGTTTCTGCTGAGCCTCAATCCAGCATAAATATGATATTCACGCACTTCAAAAATATCAAATAACAAAGATAGAAATAACAGGTAACCTAGATGATTTTGTCCAAAATAGTAAATGGAATTTTTGGGGGCCCCTTCTGTTATTTGTCCCTGGATTAATCATTCCTTACATTCCCTGTACATAATCTCACAGTCTTGACAATGTTTCATTAAACCCGTGGGTGAATGACCAAAATATTGGCCCTTGCGAAGGTTAATAGTGAAGTTCATAAATATTTATAGGCTTTCTAGTACTATGATGAACACCAAAATAGTGTGCTCTTATTCTCCAAACAAACAAGAAATATCATGAATTGCAATGTTCTTCCAGTGTACTGCAGTGGACATAAAAAAATATATATGCAAAGTACTACTTAGATATTCAGAATTTTAACCGAAATATACCAAGAGTTTCATAGTGTAAATTATATAAATTCTACTATAGAAATAAAAAAATCAAACAAATGTAACAGATCCTTAGCTCAAGAGTTCCTCAGTCTAGCAGCGTCTGAGATGAGGCATTACATAAAAATGTAAAGATATTTTACAAGATAGAATACAAAATAAATACAAGATAGAAAATTATAATAATTATGCATAATGTTGATAAAATAGTGTTTTTGAAGAAGTAACATCTTCAAATGTAATGCCAGAGTTACTGATGAAAATAGTTTTGGGGAATAGAAATATGTTAAATAGATTATAAAACAATTCGGAAACTGATCTGCACTCTATGAAGAGGATTGCATTAATCAAATAGGAGAATAATAATGTTTAATAAGTATTTGTTTCTCTTTTTGTAAATAGGGGAGATTAGTATGGAATTAAAGATTTTAAGGTTTTTATTTAAGAATAGCATATTACTCAAATGCATGTTGCTCATGCTGAAAAATAAGAATAAAGTCCAAATTCTCCTAAAAAGGTAAGAAAGAATTTATTTGGTATGGAATATGACATTGGAATAAAATGTTATATAGTATATTATTATATTTTAGTACAGTATATTAATTTATAGTAAAATAAATGCTAAATTGGAATTATTAATTTTCCGGAGAGTTGCTTAGTCTCGAAGATTCTTATTATATTGGTCCAGGTCCTCCAAGAAGCAGTTACCAGGACAAAGTGAACCATGTGAAGATTTTATTAAGGGAATATTTATAAGAGAGAAAATAAGGAGGGAGCTAGCCAAGACTAGCAGAGCCATCAAATGGTCATGCAACTCTGCCTCCAAATGAAGGAGATGGGGAGGGAAAGTTAGACTTCTGTGAAGTCTAAAAAAGGTTGAGAAGTCTTTGGGGAACCTTTGAGTCAGCCATCAGATGAGTCCCCTGTTTCCTAAGAATGGGCTTATCTTTGGATCCTGGATGTGATCAGCCATGGGCCAGAAGCAGCCAGTGGGAAGCATGGCATTGGCCCAACTATAAAGATGCATTTCAGAGCCCAGTGACTGGGGCCCTTGGTCAGTTACTTTCTTGTAGCTGGAGGTCTGCAAGGCACATTCTCATTGCCCCTGTGCTTATCAAATATGTTTTTCATTTTCATAAGCCCATTTGACTTACCGATTCACTTAATACATACTTTGCGATCACCTGTTGTATAAACAGAGAATGCCACTCAGCCAGGTAGACACTGCACCTGTCCTCACCTCCCTTATTGTTAGTGGGCATTATACAAAATGTTCCTCTGCATCTGAGTAGAGTGCACCTTATGTTGCTTTAGATAAAATAGTTCCAAATCACTCTTCAAATTATAATAAATAAGAATTCTTGTATCATTTTATAATTTCTTATTATTTCTTTTGAGAGAACAGAATATAAACACTGACCAATTATTTTTTTGAGTTGTAATTTGCCTCCGTTTTCAACCAAAGATTTAAGAATGTGACCATCTGCTACCATTTCAGATGGAAACCCAGAAACAAAGGAAATACTTTCCCACTCTCAACTTTCTCCAGAACTCATTTCTTAAACTTAGGAAGAATTGTGAGATAACTTGGATTACTGTCTCTGTTAATAAACATTACTGAAAGATATTAAAACAGGAGGGTAAATTTTAAGAAACAACATCAGACTGCTCAGTGATGACATGAAAACCATCTCTAAGTCCCTGTTACACTTAAAATACTGAAGGGCTCACAGACTTTGGCAATAATAGTGTATTAGTAGTTGGGAACTGTTGTGGAAAGACCAAGACTTCAGCCAAGCAGCTCAGTTCAGATAGAGTACATTAAATTTGTTTTTCATATTCATAATGCACTGTAAAATTAAACTTCGAATTCTGTATCTGAGTTCTTCTCTATGTCAGAGTAGCTTTGAGACTAAGGGAACCAGTTGAATGGGAGAATATATTTGCAAACAATGCCTGTAATAAGGGCCTAATATCCAAAATATATAAAGAACTCAAACAACTCAACGACAACAAAAACTAAACAATCCAGTTTAAAGAAATGAGCAGAAGACCTGAACAGACTTCTCCCAAAAGATATACAAATGGCCAACAGAGTTATGAAAAGATGCTCAACTTCACTAGCTATTAGGGAAATACAAATCAAAATCACAATGAGATACCACCTCACTCCTATAAGAATGACCATTATCAACAAGACAAGTAATAACAAGTGTTGGAGAGGTTGTGGGCAAAAAGGAGCCCTCATACACTGCTGGTGGAAATGTAAATTGGTACAGCCACTATGGAAAACAGTATGGAGGTTCCTCAAAAAAAGAATAGAATTACCATATGACCCAGTAATCCCTCTTCTGGATATCTACCCCTCAAATTTGAAAACATTTATCTGTAAAGATATATGCACCCTGATGTTCATTGCAGGATTATTCACAGTGGCCAAGACATGAAAACAACCAAAGTGTCCTTCAATAGATGATTGGATAAAGAAGAGGTGGTATGTATATGCAATGGAATATTACTCAGCCATAAGAAAAGATGAAATACTCTCATTTGCTACAACATGGATGGCGCTTATCATGCTAAGTGAGATAAATCAGACAGAAAAAGCTGAGAACTATGTGATTTCACTCATATGTGGGATATAAAACTGAAAGCAACCAAAGAACAAGACAAACAAAAACTCATAGACACAGACAACAGCTTAATGGCTACTAGAGGGATGGGAGGAGACAGGGAGGTAGATAAAAGTAAAGAGGGTCAAATATATTGTGACGGAAGGAAATTTAATTTTGGGTGGTGAACACACAATGCAATATACATATGATATATTTTTGAATTGTACATTTGAAACCTATATAATTTTATCAAGCAATATCATCTCACTAAATGTTTGAAAAGTCAAAAAAAAAGTTTAAAAAAGAATAGTTTTATGATTTATTTTAAGTAAAAGCTGGAGATTATTTTCACTCATTCTGAGTAGTAATATTCCTATATTAGAAGTGATGACCAATAATGATCCTTTTTAATATAAATTTATTTATTTAAATTAGTTTCAAGGATACAGTACATTGGTTAGACATCTATGTGGTTCATAAAACGACCGCTTAATTGCTCCCTCCTTCCCCTGACCCTCTATTCCTCCAGCCCCCCAACTCCCCTTCCCTCTGTCACCAAATTGTCCACTATATTTGAATATTACACAGCCATTAAAAAAAATGAAATCCTCATTTGCGATGACATGGATGGACCAGAGATGATTATGCTGAGTGAAATAAGTCAGAGAAAGATAGATACTATATGATTTCACATATACGTGGTATCTAAGGAACAAAAAGAACAAACTAAACAAAAACAGACTCACAATAGTGATCTTTTATCTCTTCTGAGACTACAGAGCCGGGAAGTACACTCAGATTACTGCTCTGGAGATTTAGGCCAGATGTAAATTAAGTCTGCAGTCAGCAAGGAAAGACCATCTACTGTCTCCTCTGCAGAGCTTTCTTTAAAAACAGTCTCCCAACACACCAGGAATCTTTTATGTAAAACTTGCTTCAGTGCCAAGAAGTAAGGAAAAAAAGTGACGTAGATAACCTGAGAGCACTGTGACTTTGTAAATACGTTGTGAAATGACTCTTAAGATAATGGACTGGTTATTTTAAAAGAAAAGTTTTAATAAAGAAGTACAGTTTAGAGCAAGAAAACTACTTAAAATATTTTTTTTTATTCATCAGGTTGATTTTTGAATATTTGAACTATTAAAATATCATAGACTATCTTCAATATATAGTATGACTACATTCTTGTAAGAAACTACTTAAAATCATTTCGTGCTCATCGAGTTGATTTTTGAACATTTTAACAATTAAAATAGACTGTCTTCAGAGCAGGGTGTGACTTCATCCTTGTTTTAGTCATTTCCAGAGGGTCAGGTATACTATTCTGAACTGGCTATACCTAGAAACTTAAAAACGCCACTTCTATTCATGGGACATGAGCATAGATAATGAGGGTCATGCCTGAGATGGAAAGAACACTCATATGCTGCAACGTATTGTCTGGTTTTAACTATAGAACAAATGATGAGGTAGACATTGGGATTTGTGGGCCACGTATGCTCCAGGGGGCATGGGCAGGCCTGCCCCTTTCTTTGACAGTGACTTCACCCTCATCACTTTCATTTGGTCATCAAACATAATAAAACATAGAACTCTACTTACACTTCAAAAAAATACCGAAGGATAAAAGCAAAAGCCACAAATCCCAAATTATATATTGGTCAGCTGCCAAATCTGGAAAACTTCATACAATGATAAAACTAGGATAAGTTTTAAAATAAAAAGGAGAAAGTGATCGTTTATTTCTTTAATTACTAGCATGCTTTAAAATGTATCTGCTCCAGGATTAAGTAAAAAATAAAGCCATGATCAGGGAGTCATACTATTGTGTGACTTTATTGAAGTATAGGCACTGATGGAAGAGGGAGGTGGAAGGAATTGGCAGAGGTGTGGATGAATATAGGACCCCGGGCAGTGGAGAGAGGACACAGCCACAGCGGGGGTACTGGGCAGGCCAGTCTAATGATCTGTAGGACTAGTCAGAATAAGAGCAGCGAAACTGAATTCTGATGGTGTTGCCCGTTAATTGTAATAGAGGGTTAGGGGTGGTTTCCATGTCATCATGGTGCAATTTGATGTTATTACATAAAAATTACCCTCCTTGCTTGATACCTGCTAGTAATGCTTGTTAACAACGATTGGACTGAAAAATTGTTCCTACAGTCTCTCCTCATTTGTAGAAATGAGTACTGGAAGGACAGAGAGAAAACAATTCCTTCCCTTCTGGTTCCCCTTCTGAAAAGGCAGACAGCCTGATGCCGTATCTTTGTCAAATGCACTTTTTAGAATGTATTAAGTACCAATTGCCAAGGTTAATGATTCTTTAGTCAGCTCCTTTAAGAGAACTATTTGCTTGAAAATTATATACAAAGAGATTTCTCTAAGATTTAATTAATAAAAGGAAATTCGAAGGGATAAAATTGTGTTGCTAATTTATTAAGCTTTTGTTGGGTAGCAGTTCCACCACAGGAAAAAAAAAAAATCTCAATTAAGATCATTGCATAATCTTGAAATTTCATAAATCCTCTCATGGAAAATGTGCCCACATTTTGAATAATGATGTAATTTAATCTATTTTAAAATGACTGAAAAATCACTGTTCAAAAGCTGAGTGTACTACTGTGTATTACTTTTTTTTATCAGAGAGATATTGGTGAAGGAACACCGACCACAAAAATTTGTTGGTACGCCCTGGTGGAAGTGGGAAGAACCAGGTGGCATCCAATCAACTGGCTTCGTATTCTTCCATAATTAATAGGCTGCATTATGTTTTCTCTTTATATCCAAAACTCATCGTAAAGTTAAATCATGAGTTCTGTTCATGGATTGTTTTTACATTAGAAGTTCTCTAAAAGCCCAGAGACAGTTTTTACTCATTCTGAGCAGTAGCTTTGGTATATTTAGAGGCAATGACCCATAGGGGTCATTTATCTCTTCTGAGGCAGCAGAGCCAGGAAGTAACTCAGGTTTCTGCAGTGGAGATTTAGGCCAGATGTAAGTAAAGTGTGTGGTCGGAGGGAGAGGATGTCTACTTCATCTCCTTAGAAGAGCTTTAGCAACAGGCTTCAATCGCAGATATATTTTATGTAAAACCTGCTTCAAAGCCAAGGGAAGCCATAAGAAATTTAATTAGATTACTTAAGGACACAGTGATTTTGTAAATGTCTTGTCACATGACATTTAAGATTAGATAGTTTATGCTGAAAGCACAAGATGAGTGCAGGTTACTCAGAGATATCTAACTGTAAATAGCTTTTGTGTTCATCAGGTTTTCAAGGTTGTATCTCAGAACAATAGGTTTCATTGGCAAATAAATACCTTTTATGAAACCTTACTCCTCTATCCTCATGGTATTTGCTGCCTGCTTTGCTATTTTACTTTTTCACTTACCTTCTCCTGCTGTTGTTGAATCCTTGTTGTAATAGCATATAATGGTATGATGCCTTCAGGGTTTAGACCAGCTTTTTCCTTGATTCACTGTACCATATTCGGGCAAGCCTTCTTTATTTTTATCATCTTTATCTTTAACTATCTTTATCTTTATAGATTAAAGATATTGAGGTAGTTTTAAAGGATGGTCCCTTTTCATAGGTATAGCCAAACTGTTTAGATGTGTTTTCTGGCTTTTATTTATTTTTGTTCTGTATTCTTCCCCCCCCCCCCACCAGTATTTGGTGGTTGTTGTGTTTTTTATTTTTTATTTTTTCATTTTTATTGCATTTTGTCTTGCTATTTGGTTACTAGAACCACAAGAAATTTCCAAAGCACTCCTTGTTATTGCTCTTCCATTTACTCTATATCCTTTTCAGAAACAGGAATAGAAAGGCACTTCGTACAAATTTTAATTCCTTAGTACTCTGTTTTTCTCATAGATCTTTTGTTAAAAGGTTTCTTCCTTAACAAAGCAGAAGTCCTTCTCTTTGTTGGAAAATATAATAGAGGCTAATTTTTTAATAGGCAAGACTACCCCAAAATCTGAGTTAGTTAAGGATTTTTATAAGGGGAAACATCCAAAACATGATTATCTTGTCAGAATTTGTGTAAAGCAGGAGACACTTGTTTTCAATTCTTCCACCTTCCCCGTTCTAACCTTTATGTGATTTGGCATCTCAGGAGTCAGATAATAGGAAAGATATATTTTTGCTGCTTGGCTTTATTAGCACAATTGTCAGTGCAGATATCTGGTGCTGTGTATTTCTAAGGCCAACTTTGCTTATGAGCAACTTAATATAGACATTGAACTCAATTCTGGGGAGATGGAGGCAAAGTCTCTGCAGTTCCCCTTCACTCCTAATTCTTAACTCCAGTCCTCTGGCTCCCCTGAAACAAGATGTCATTGATTCAGCCCAGCAGGACGAAGGAAGCCTGGAGGTTGCCAGCCAAAAACTTTTGTGGGCTCCCTGCCTTCTGGTTGGAAGAGAGACTGGGAGCAGTGAGAAGAGTGGCAGTGGGGGGGGTGGCGTGCAGACCTGAATCGTGGTGACCCTCCCTGCCTCCCAGCTTCCAAATGCTTGGCTTGCATAGGTCTCTGCATTGCCTGGGGGACAGTCAGTATTGAAAACATCAGAGAGCCCATTTTTCCTCTTTGCTCAAAAGGGAATGACCTGAATTTTGAGAATTTCCTGAATCCTGCTGAGGATTACCTGAAACTTGGGCCAATTTCCTCTCTGTCCCAAGGTCGAGTGGATGCTTTGTCCTGTAGTTTCACTGACATGATGGCTATGTTGTCTTCTGTCTCTTGGCATCATTCACCTAGAGCAGTTAGTGACTAAGAATCAACTAGAAGATGAGAAAAGCAACCCATACTTAAGAAGATTCAACATCTGTAAAATGGGAGAAAAACTAGAGTAACCAGAATCATTCCCTCTCAAAATAAAGCTATTCAAAGACAGGCTCTGTCTTGAATGAAACTTAGTAAGAGCTTGAAAGAAATTTTAGCAAGGCTGCAAAAATACCTTCAGGAACTAAAAAGTATGATTTTTCCAGACTAACAAAAATTCAGCGGGAAAGAATGATCTTTGTCGATGTTTGAATTCATCTCCTGGAAGATCAAGTGAATGAAACACTTGACCCACACAAAAATAAGTCCTAAAAGATAGAAATCAGGAGGGAAAATAGGTTAGAGAATATGCACACCCAGTGTGAATAATTCGCAGTCCAGAAGGATAAAAGGACGAAGATGAAACACTGGCTGTATGTACAGTGTATGAAATTTTCCATGCTAAAGAGAAACCTCATGTCTGCAGATTAAAAGAGCACACCATGCTCTATGCAGAATAGGTGAGGGAAGATTCACACCTGGGGACAATCTGATAAATCCACAATTACAAAACATCTTACAAATTTTGAGAAAGACGTGAAAGAGCCAGAGCTGCCGGCGTAATATCTACAGACTACCAAGAGAACAGAGCTGTGAAAAGAAGTCATGTTTACAATAGACACGCACACTCAAAATCACATTTATCAAGATCAATTTTGGTTTTAGGTACATTTCATCACATTTTCCAATTCTTAAAAGCATTACCATTCTTAACATTTTTCATTAGTTCCTTTATGTGAGTTTGCCTTCTGTCTCCCCTACTAGAATGCAAGATGCTCGAATTTCAAGGAATCATTTCTTGTGTCTTTAGCTCTTAAAACAGTAAATATTAATTGACTGTCCATTTTCATTTTAGAGTTGAAAGTTTTTATACAATAATTTATAATAGCTAAAATGTTTTCAATTCAGTGGTATGGTTTTAAAAAGTTGCCTCATATTGGATTTGTACCAGAAAAGTGAATCTTATGTATTTACATTTTTATCTTTGGTTCAAAGGGTAAGTTTTTTTTAAAGGTCTATAAAAATTTAATTCAAGATTTTAACATTGTGGAAAAAATGTGGAAAGCACCATCCTGATTATGTTTCCATTAAAGTATATTTTCTTTTCATTTCTTGTTAAAGAAGAAGAAGAAGAAAAACTCCAAGGCAAGAATGCAGTCTTTCTAAAAATGCATATGCTCGAATGTGTCGCTGTTCAAATGTGTGACTGCTCTGTGGGGGGACCAAGTTAGCAAAGTCAGTTCTTTGGTGTGTTCCAGTTGATGAAATGCCTCCTACATAACAATGGGATGCTGGGTGCTGAGGATCACGCATGTGTTCAAGGAGAGTACAGTCCAGCACGTGAGCAGCAGAGGGATAATCTCTCAGTGCTGTCTTTGTGCCCCGAGGCAGGATAGTCTGGTGATAAGAACTTGGCCGCCAGAGTTACAATGCCTGGGCCTGAATGCCACATTCCCCACCATAACAGGAAAGTGATGTCATCTCTCTAATTTTCAGATTTTACAGAGAATGATACTCATGATACTAAACATTTCATCAGCATTTATATTATTAGGTATAAAATGTGAATGAAAATGGAAGGAAAAGAAGTGTTCTTAAAAACTTTCATATCACGCGACAGGCTCAATCAGTGCTGAGTTATCCAGAGTTACCTCAAGAATGGCTGCTCTCATGCTATTTCCAATAGCCAAGACATGGAAGCAACCTAGGTGTCTATCAATAGATGATTGGATAAAGGAGCTGTGGTACATATACACAACAGAATGCTACTGAGCCATAAAAAATGAAATCTTACCATTTGCAACAACGTGGGTAGAGTTAGAAGGTATTATGCTAAGTGAAATATGACAGAGAAAGACAAATAGCATATCATTTCACTTACATGTGGAATCTAAGGAACAAAATAAATGAACAGACAAAATGAAAACAGACTAATAGATACAGAGAACAATTGATTGCCAGATGGGAGGAGGGTTAGGGAACTGGGTGAAGCAGGTGAAGAGATTAAGAAGTACAGATTGATACTTACAAAATAGTCATGGGGATGTGAAGTACAACATAGGAAATATAGTCAATAATACTGTAGAAACTATGTATAGTGCCAGGTGGGTACTAGATTAATTGGGGAGATCACTTTCTATATTATGTAAATGTATAACCACTATACTGTACACTTGAAACTAATATAAAATAATATTGAATGTCAACTCTAATGAAAAATAAAAATAAATATAATAAAACAGTAGTTACTCTCAAGTCCCAATGATAATGATGATGATGATGATGATGATGATGATAATAATAATAATAATAGAAGACACTGCAGAAGATATAAGCAGAGTAAAGGAAAGAATCTGTTAATCAGAAAGTGGTTCATAAATGAAAGTAGCTTGTGATTTGAACTCCAATAGGCCTGGACCCAGTACATAATACCAACAAATTACATAACCTCAGGCAAATTACTAAAATTTTGTCTCTAAAGGTTTTATCTGTGTGACTGGAATAAGATGACTCATGGGTACTATAAGGTTTATACGCAAACATGCAAATCATTTAGAACAGTGCCTGGCACATAATAAGCACTCAATAAATGCTTAATATTATATTTATTTTTTTAAAGGGATACAAAAATGTAAATGTCTGTGTTCACGTATGTGCAGTGCAAGGGACAGTAGGCGTGCTCTTTTATGGTCATATTGGATGAATGGATGCATCGGAGTCTGATAAACTTTGAACTTTAAAACTCTATGATTAATTCCTGTTGTTTAGATTTCATGGTCTCTAAGCATGAAATATAAATATATTCTTCACTGTAAAATTGTGAATTGATATTCTGGCATTCAAGCCAATCTCCATTTCACAATAGTCCCTTATTTACTAAATTCTCATTAAATCGAAAGGAGTATATATCTATCTGTAGGGAACACACAGAAATTTTTGTCTGAGTGATAGGCAGACAGGGAAACATGGAGATAAGGCAGCGAGCTATGAAAGTTTTCACTGCTAATTAGGGAGAGTCCCTAAAAATTTGGGGGTATAACCTTTGCTCTGTGATAACATCATCATGAACCCTCATCTGTTCATAACCTGACCCATTCTTATGGAGGCTTTAATCATTTCAAGAGAGTTTGTCATATCAGATTTAATTAGCTGTATTTAAAAACTTGCCTTTGTTACTCTGGAAAGTCTCACCAATTGTTGGGGCAAGACTTAATGGATCTGACTCTTTTAATGAAGACAAAAAAAAAAAAAATTTCAGTTGCTATATCCATATATCGCTATTGCATGAATGGACCCAGAACATTGCGTGTGTGGCATTCCCATCTGTCCTTGCACTATTAATATTGCAGTGTTCCTTCAAATTTACAGAGCCCAGTGATGCAGACCAGGAGACGGCGCTGGCCGGTGCCCGGGGCTTCCTGGGCTGTCTTTCTGCAGTGCAGTTCAGCCACGTGGCCCCTCTGAAGGCTGCTCTGCACCCCAGCCGCTCAGCCCTCATCACTGTCTCAGGACATGTGACGGAGTCCAGCTGTATGGCCCAAGCTGGCACTGATGCCACATCAAAGGAAAGGACACACTCCTTTGCAGGTGGCCTATGGGTCTTCCTTTATCTTGTCACAAAAACAGTTTGGCTATTGGATTTAAAATCTTCTGACGTTACTGTCATACTACATTCTCAAAATGGTTTCTTAAAATGGGTTTGGTTTGTTTAGATGTCAGTTCTCTTTCCCATTTCTTTTCTAGATTCTCACTTTCTCGTGCATGTGGGCCATTGCAGTTGACATTGCTTAAGTGTAAAATAACAGAGATCCCGCATTGACCTATGTAATTCCGTTCTGGTATAAAACACAAGTTTTTCAGAATTTCTTCTTTTTACTTGCCTATTTCACTCCCCTCTCCCTCCCTGTTTTTACCCCCCTTTAACTGCAGATCATTCTGGAACAAGAGATGACAGAGAACCCCTAGCTAATGCAATCAGAAGTGACTCTGCAGTAATTGGAGGTAATAGAAAGCATGAATGAGCTCTTCTTTGGTACTTACTTTCATTGCTAGTAATGAATATTAAGCATTATAGAAACTAACTATAAAGAATCCACACATATCCCAAGTGTTAAGCAATGATCCTGAGGTCACTGAGGGAGGTTTATTATTTATACTGGATTGTCTTATAGCCTTCCTGGAATCCCAACTTCTTTGGAGCTTTTTCACCATAAATGATTGATAATTTCACTGAAGCACCACACTTAAAGTATATTATAAAGTGTATAATTACAAATTGAAAATGGCCATCTATATTACCTAGGTAATTCTGAATATATTTGAGGAAATATCATCTTTGATGGCTTCTTGGACATATCACTGCTTCTGCAAGGATTTATGTAAAAAGTAGGAAAAACCTGAAATTAACATTGGAAGCATATATTTTATGTTGCCTTAATGTCTAATAAAACAGATATTTTCATGGTTTAGATGCTACCATCAATGAATATTACACTTTTAGTTACATTTTTATCAAGCATTAGGTAAATGGAATAAAAGTGGTTCATAGTATTTTATGTTGCAGAATTAACAAAAAAAATTTAAGTATATTTTCCTGGGAATGAAACAGTATTTTCTCTGAGATATAATTTATTCAAATCCGACCTCCAAAATAAATTTTTTTCTTTCAGATTAATTATCTTAAGAATGTTATTCATCAGATTATTGAAATGTTAAGTGGACATAAATGTTTATGTCCACATCACTGCATATGATATGGACATAAAAAGTAAACAATTATTTTATTACATTGCGAGATAAAGTGGTTACTCATATACTTGGGCAACTTACGTGGGCTTGATAACTGATTGACTTGGTTTTACTTTCTATAGCCTTACTCATCTGGACGGCAAGTTCTTTTAATTACTTAATATTTTATTTAGACAAAGCATAATACTGGTCAAATGTTTGTGAGCATATTAACATCCCCAATGCTTCTTCCATTACTTTCATTTTTATCAGATTCATAGTACATAAATTAAAGATACCTAAAATAAGATCCCCAATTAGTCATGTAACAAGCAAAAAACAAAAACCCTGTTCGAAGTGTAATTAATAACTGCATGTCTAAAAGAAATACATTAATGTTATACATTATGTAGTAAAAATTATTTAAAACTATAGCATTTCAAATGTGCTTAACATTTTAAACCAGGGTTTTTAATCAAACAAATTGTCTCAGTCTCATAAGGGTGCTTTCTATACATTTAACTCGTATAGATACAGGAAAACATAGATAAAAAGATATAAATAGTGATTGTATAGTCAAGCCAGTGTTAGAACAAAATATTTAATCTTTAGAATATTGTTGCTTTAGGCAAAGATCATTGGCAAGATTTATACAGTAAAGGAGATGTGTGTTGATAGGTCATGCTGTGTTATTTTAGAATGGAAATAAGTTACAGGTCACCTGTGAAATTCGTACTTGATTCAACTGTGTTGAGCAGAGAAAGACAATATGGAAGGTTTGCAGCTCAGGGCCTCACCGGGGTCTGTGGATCTCGTGTCTGCTTTTGCTCATTGCAGGACTCAGCTTCAGAGGCAGGACAGCTGGTCATGGCCATCTAAGCTCAGAAGGCCTTGTCTGGGACCATGTGCAATTTATCTGCTAAATCACAGAATATCATCCTCCAGTGCATTTCTCCATCTGGTAGCATTGTGGTAGAATTTTTCACCCGTTGTCTAGTTACTCATAAATCGCACCCACCGTGTGACAATAATTAACCCATTTAAAGATTTTCCAAATTGGATAATCCCCCAGTGTTCTACATTTTAGATGACATTTTCTCGGTTATAAACCCTGAATAATATAAGTTAGGAAACTGATTTAACAAAACCTTTAAAAACTGGCGACCCAGATACTGCAGATTTGTGGCCAGGCTACATAGATGTGGAGGGTCAGATTTAGATGGAGAAAAAGTTGCACAGTTTCCTCATAAAAACACCTTCACACAGAGTTTCAAATGGCAGTAGCAGAGAGTACAGTAGCTGGCCATATTTTATTTAGAATATCTATTGTTAGTTTTGTTTTGTTTACATAACAATTTCAATTAAGGTTTTTCTTAGACATGAAAAATCCTGACATATTTTCTCCAAGTCAAAAGATATAGATCGCTGAACACACGGAGCATGATTGGTTCTAAAGTCCACCCAGGTTTTTGACTAGATGTCCTCTCTGGGCCAATGAGATGTTGATGTTTATTTTATAACTGCAGTAGCCTGCTTTCAATAACATCTCCATCAGCTTTTTCACATTGACATTATTCAGAATATCTTTCGTTGAATAAGAGGCCTATAACCAAACAATACAAATATTTATGGCACTTCGTTTGCTTTTCAAAGATGAGAGGCAAAATGTAACAACGAATGGATATTTTGATTAGAATTATTATTTATTAACATGACTAATAATAACAAAAAATAACCATATTCATTAGTAAATTCTTCAAATTTGAAGTGCAAAATTTGGTTATCACATTTATATTAGATTTATCAGCAAGGAATTGCTATTCTTCTCAGAAAAGGCCAACCTAGCCAAAAATCAGGTTAGCCATTGGCAATATTGTGATTTGCCATGGTGAATCTGCCCCTGAAGTCACGTGCTGAGAAATCAACTGTGACCAATGAGAACCCTCATAGGTTTGGCTTGGTGAAACTTCATTAGGGTTGTATACACCTACTTTAGGCTAGAATGAAGAGTCCTAGTGTTATAATAAGAGAGTTGATCCACATTGCCATTTTCATTGTACCTATTTTTGTCTAAAAAAAACCTAGTGTTAGTTCTTCATCAGGGTCACTCTTAAATGAATCCGGCTTTTCTTTTTCCTGTGATTGCCTGGCAGCGCAAGCCTTTCTTCCATTTTATGAATTCAACAACCACTCTTATGTTTGACTGCCTTGCCTTAATTCATGCTAAGGAACCAGTAATTTCCCCAACCTTGTTTTGCATTATCAGTGGATATGTCAACACAGTGAAAAAGCTATTTAGAATTATTAAGAAAATAGTTTTGACCCGTGGACCCCCCTTAAAGTGTCCCAGAAACCACCAGGGATTCACAGGTCACACTTTGAAGACCACTGACCTAATATAAGGCCAGAGTTGATAACCATTGTGATAGCTAACAATTGTGGGATTTAAATAGTTTATTGACAATCAGATGCTTTAAAAAAGTCCATATTCCTCATATAGAAATAATCTAAATATATCCACATATCAGTATTAATATATTTCATTAATCAGGATTATTCATATACATAACTATTCTTGCTATTCAGTGTAGGACAAATGATTTAAAATCAGCTTCATTAAAATGTTCACATATTTAAGTATAAAAACATTTAATTATTTTTACAATGCTACTACTATATAATTTCAAAACAATTAAAACTTGTCTGCATATTAGTATGAAGTGACCACATGGTCTTAGAGACCATCTTGTGTAAAATATAAATGCACTAAATAAATCCAATATTATATACATTCAGAATAGCTGGAGGTGAACCTACAAGGTTAATAGAACTCAGAAGTAAATTCTATATATTATAATACCACTTGATGCAGAAATACCTGGTTTTGATGCTTCATTTAAGTAAAACATAATTTTACTATGACTTATTACACAATGAAGTCAACATAGTGTCTGTTCAGAGGAAAATTCTAACTTTATATTTCTTTTCTCTTCTCTCACTAGGTTTGATAGCTGTTGTGATCTTTATCTTGCTGTGTATCACTGCCATAGCTGTTCGCATTTATCAGCAGAAAAGGTTATACAAAAGAAATGAAGCAAAAAGGTCAGAGAATGTAGACAGTGCTGAGGCTGTTTTGAAAAGCGAGCTTAATACACAAAACACAGTCAGTGAAAATCAGAAGGAGTACTTCTTCTGATTGGCAGCTGTGATTTAACTTACAATCACGGTAGTGTATTTTAATAGCCAGGGACTCTCAATGGACAAAAAAAAAAAAAAAAAACAACAACAAAAAAAGTTCTTACACTGAATGTACAGGCAATGGATTTGCAGCACTGCCATCTTGCCATATCCAGACTCGAGATGGCTCCAGGAGGTCTCATCCAGTGACACATTTCCCATAGCAGACATTCTGTATGACAAGGAATTAGATATTGCTGTTAATTTCCAACTGTTCTATATGATCTAAAACAGAAGTTCAACTCACTTGATGACTACGGTTTTTAAAACTGTAGCCCTGGTCTCTCAACCACGTGATACGTAAGTTTTGTTAGAAGTAAATATCAAAATTGGACTATGATGACCTTGCTTTATTTGAGAACATATGCTCTGTTTGCTTTAGTGTTCCCATGGTGTTATTCATAGACCTGGAAATGCTTCTAAGATCCTTTTTGGCTGGTGTTTGCATCTTCAGTGGCCAAAAGCGTTAAAACAAACCCCTTTGCCTTTCTCTGTATTACATTCAATACAATTTATCGATAGTCTCAAAAGATGTTTTGTTGTCATTGGTTTGTTTGTATTGCTCTTTTTCGATTTGACTGTTCCTAATGATTTTGAATACATTAGGTTTTGAGTGTCAGAATTCAGCTCTGAACATAGAATTCATGTGTAACAAGACTCAGAGAGTGCATTGATCGTCAGTGTGTGATGTTGGGTCTTTAAATTTTTTTCTGTTTAATTAGCTCCCATTGTCTGGTAGTGGCAGTAGATAAGACCCTCGGCAATGCCAGTTTCCCAAGAATCATGAAATGTTTGCAACTAAACTTGTTGATATAAAAATATAATTCTTAACACTGCAAATATTATTTTTATTTACAACTGTAAGATATCAAATGAAATATACCTCTGAGATTATTTTCCCCAAATGTATGTCTGGTTTCTTTACAGGTTTATACTCCTGTTTTTCTGAAGTTTATCACTAACTTTTCTTTGATCTCCCTTGACTATATTCCATGGAGCATGGTCTTATGTATTGTCGGGGGGGGGGGGGAGTCACTTTAAAATGTAGACCTCTGTTTCCCATTCTAAAATATATACCCCTTCAGGCATACATCTTGCTGTGCACTGACTTCCAGGACATACTTTTTGAAATACAAGCTGCACACATGCCCAATTCCACAAAACTTATAGAGTGAGTAAAGGATGCTCATTCTAAAGGGTGATGACATACTATATGAAAGTATACTAAACATTTCTTATAGTCACTTTTCATTTACAATAATGGGGTACACTTATGATAATGAAGTACATTTATCAGAAATTACCAAAAATCAATATAATTCACTAACTAGTACATTCTGACTAGGGGATATATACATATCAGGAGATTAAAGAATTTCCAATAACCTTATGAAACTTATACAATAATTAATTTTGAGGTCATGTAAACAAGATGTTTGCATGTAGCTATCTTTGAATTCCACAAGCCAATTATATAATAAAGGCACTTTGCGCTTTATACTCACACTTTCCAGCTGCTTGCTAAGGAAAATTGGATTCCTGAATTTGTCCACACCAGAATAATTTCGAAATATGTAAATTAAGTGTCTTATTTTCCTTCTTAACTTTCCTTATAAAACTTGCCTGTCTTTTCTCCTAGCACTGTATCCATTTTGATGTTTCTGTAAATGCCTGACTAACTCTAAGGATATGAATTAACACAGGAGTTTATGAAGGACCTATGTTGACAAATGGTATACTTTTTTTGTTGTTTTAAGTGGAACAGTTTGTGTTGGTGGCTAGTGGAGAACTGAACACAGAAATGGTAATTTTTATTTGATGCAAAGCTGACTACAAACATAACAGCCCTGAATCTTTTAAAAGTGTTTATTTGTGTTCTTTAGTAGCGGCATTAACTTAGTTGGGAGCTGGGATGCAGACAGGTTTATAGTTGGTGAAGCCTCATGTGGTCTGTGCTACTACAAACTGCAACATTATAAGCACCAAAATCCATTGATGCATCCTATGCCATGACTTTCATTTCCTGATTTGTTACCTGTTTCTTCTTTTTTTCTTAATAAAATGCATTTTGGAATTAAAATGCACAATATATTTTAAGAAACATTGTATAAAAGTTTAAAATGAGGAAATTATACTAGATTTTTTTTTCTCAAAACAGTAAAAGATGTGTAAATGTATGCCTTCTGTATTGCTGTGTGTGTTTTTTAAAGCTTTTGGTACATCCTGTGATTATTATAAATTGTTAACAAAAGCTGCATTTATAATGTATTTTTTCTTTTAAAGGGACTCAGATATGAAAAAAAAAATAGAAAAATGTTTACTGATTGTAACAAGTAAGAGAAGTTAAGCCAGATTTTAAGTTTTGTCAGGAAACAATGATTTGACTATCAGCAATTGTTTGGCGGAGGGTTATTATGTATTTAAATTGGACGGTATCTACTTCTGCAGAGAGCTTGGCCAATGAGCACTATATAGAAGCACAGGATTATATGGAAAAATATAGTGTCCCCTTCTGTAATATAAAAATTACAAAGTCTATTTGTAATTTCCAATTAAAAATGAAAACAATATATAATTAACATTCTCTTTTTGGGAGGACTACATTTTTCAAATCTCATTAAATTCAAATGTACAATATGCAAATAGAGTGGAGTTAGTGTGGCATGTGAAATGAAGGTCATTTTTGGGAAACGACATCTTAATTTTGTAGAAATCATGCCACCGAAATGGGAAATAGCTTCATTTTTAGAGATCCATTCCCAAGTGTTGCTCTGTAAAGCACGTTTAATAATTTCTTTGGATGGTAAGTTAAAGACGACAACAGGAAGAAACACTCAGACAACCAACCAAACAGAA
This sequence comes from Rousettus aegyptiacus, assembly GCF_014176215.1. Classification (NCBI taxonomy): domain Eukaryota; kingdom Metazoa; phylum Chordata; class Mammalia; order Chiroptera; family Pteropodidae; genus Rousettus; species Rousettus aegyptiacus. The sequence continues at coordinate 20,750,167 of NW_023416289.1, forward strand.
GTTAGTCATTTAAATTTATCTTTCATTAAATGGAAATTGTCCTTCATCTGTAATCAGAAACTTGCAACGGAAGCCGTTATCCAACTGGAGAGCACCGGTGTATTATTTAGTTCGGGTACCTTGGTTTTACCGTTAAAGTGTCCAAGATGCAGATACATGAGGTGTTGCTCGCGAGGGGACATGTAGCGGCGTGTGTGAGTGGTGAAGTGGGACTAGAATTTCCTTTTCACTCCACATTTTGCTGACCTTCCAGGACCTGAATCTTTGACAGTTACTTAGTGATGAAGAACATGTGAAGGATCTTGATATCTTTATTATCCAGAAAAACCAATAGTTCTAGATCTTTTCCATATCATTTTAAAGTGAGCGCAAACCTTTATTTGATAGGTCATTGCCATTCCTAGGTTTGGTTTTCTTTAACATTTTTAAGCTTCTTGTCCTTGACTCTAGGAGAGAGGATTTTAACCGGAGCACTTTATACAGTCTTTGTGAAATCACAATATGAGTTAGATCTGACTGATTGAGTCAACAAATATTTTCCTTATGATAGGAGAAAGATGACACCTCTCATAACAAATGTGTTGATTGTTTGACTCTCCCATCCATGCATCAAGTAAATGATGACTACCAGATTCATCCTCATGTCCTACTTGTCTTTTGCTTTTCCAAAGTTTGAAAGATAGAGAGTGGTAATGGAAGAGAAAGTTCAGAAGCTGACTGTGTTGCAATTGTGTGTGAGTGAGAACATGCATCTGTACAAGAAGCAATACAAAATGAGGAGAAACGGAATATGAAACAGTTTTCATATAACATGGTAAGAAAGTTTGACTTTGGGTGTATCGGTAGGTTCCCTGGAGCCTGGCTTTGAAGACTCGCAAATGAAAATAAAATGGGATGGAAAACAATCTGATCCACAGTTATACCAGTGCATTCGTATTTTAATCATTGCCCTTATTTATAACATATTTAAATTCGTATTTAAAATACATGCATATATTTTAAATTTCAAATAGCACAAGAAATCTTACAAGGAAAAATAGCTCTCCATTACCATACACCCTCCCCATCGCTTTAACTCATTTAGTTGTGTCTTTTGAGCTCTCTCCACATTTCTTAATTACATGTTGTAACAGGCTGGGTTCCCTGGGAAGCAAACTCTGAGACAGAGATTATCATGAAGGAAATTTATTATGGAGTACTATAGAGATTAACATCTGTGGGAGAAAGAATGATGCAGGATGGGACAGATGGAGAAGTTGGGCTGTGGAGCCATCGCTGCAAAGGTTCAATAAACCCTGTTGATATGAATCCTTTTAAAGATGTCCTGAGTTAACATGAGGGGATTGGGCACTTATACTCTGTATCACCCAGACATTGGATGCTGACTGCCTGGCGAAGTGGGCATGAACTTGGGCAAATAACTCTCTTCTACTTAGGCAGTTCTGAAGAAGGAAGACAAACTTCTTTAGCGACTGGGGGAAATGTCATTTAATCCTGAATCAGGGCTCTGATGGCCCAGTACAGCATCCCTGAGAGTCCAGCTCTGTGCTGCTCAGGTCCTACCTGCTTCATGTAAGTTCTGGGAGAAGCTCCTTTAGGAATCTGGTAGGTCCCCTTTCCTGGGGGAATCTTACACCAAGAAAGAGGATTGAACAAACCCCAGACCCTGCCCAGGCAGGTGGTCTCTTGGCTGCAGCTAGTACTCATCTTTTCCCTCCTCTCCTACCCATACTAGACTCCCCTATCTCCAGCTGAGAGCTCTGCAAAGAGTTTTAACCCTTGTGTATTATGACCTTCTCAGGCTGTAGCTGCTGCAATTTGCATTTACCATTAAAACTGGTCAAAAGAGTATCTGCATGCCAAACATTCTTCTTGTCCCCTTAGTGTAACCACAGCTCTATCTATTATTGCCAATCAGAGACAACTAACATTACAGCAGCCAATGATTCATGATAAAGCCAAGGATGTGTGGGAGTGAGCGCACGCCATGAGATAATGCTGGTCCTTTCATACCGTACCATCAGAGGTTCTAGTAAGTCCTCAAAAGGTAGTGTTGGCTGATGATGCCTTGCAGGCAGTTAAGGCAAGCCATAGATGAAATGAGTAATCTCTGTCCCTTCCAGAGTGGAAAAGATCTGATGTAGCCAACTTGCCACAAACTTGGGGTCCTTGTAGAGGGGAATCATTTTGGAGAAGGGCCACTGATCTCTGCCATTGACCGTTTGAACATCCAGGAGAGGTAACAGCTACGTTGGTGCTGATGAGTGGGAGCTTGTGCTGCTTCAGGATGCATAGTTTCCATTCTTGCCTCCATGGCTACCCTGCGCATACACCCATTGTATTAGCACTTCGGTGACCAATGATTGAGGTAGGTTGTTGATACCAACTGGCTGACTCATTCAGTCTACTTGGTCATTCAGTGATTATTCCATGGTAGCATGTGCTTTCTGGTGGGCAAAGATCTTTACATATCATGCCTACTCCCATTGGTCATCCACATGCTTCTAGCTTAGACCTCCTTGTCTCTAATCTTCCAAATTTCCTTCTAGGTCCTGTTAAATGAGGCAAATTACTGCCTATAGGTCCATATTATAACCTTGGGTAATTTCTTTCACACGAAGTGAATGACCAGGGGCACTATCCCCAAATTCTGCTCTTCGGGAGGGTTTCTTCCCCCGTCCTATCTTTCTATACTTCCCTGATCAGGGGTATAGTGGTGCTGCCTTCTGTTTTCAGCTTGCACCCACATTCTAAATTAACCTATTCGTGCACCAAGTTCATACTTTTCCCTTCTTTGGCAGTTGACAATTTGTGCAAGCCTAAGTGTATGCTGAGGGAAATGTGCTGGGGGAAGAGTGGTGGATAACATGGGCACCTGGGCTAGTGACTTGTGTATCTTGTTTGTTCCTGCTAATGCTTGATACCAGGCACACCATTTCTAATTTATGATGGCTTTATGCTGGGCCCAACTAATTTTGTGACTTGATGGGTCACAGCTCAAGCTCATTGTGGGCAGTCTTACCCACATTCAGTCTCCCAATGGGAGGCTCTTCATCTCTAGCAGGAGGAGATTTCTTAGAGTTGTATGTTTTTCCTCTGCAGACATTGCTCCCAGACCTCAAATTCCTGCAATGTGATGTTCGCATTGATAACAGCCGTTGAAGTCCATGTAACATCTTTTTCCACCAATGATACCAATGGTATAGGGGCTGCAGGGTTATATGATCCAAGGGTCAGGACCACTTGCCTGATGTCTAGAGCCACTGTAGATCCCTTTCTTGCTCTGAACCCCATTTAAAGTGGAAGCTTTACATGTTACACAATATAAGGTCACAGCTCCATTTCCAAGTGTGGAAAAGGCTGCCTCCAAAATCCAAAGATGCCTACCAGGCACTGTGCTATCTTTTTTTGTAGTGAGAAGTGTGATATGCAATACGTTGTTATTTACTTCAGTGGAATGTCTCAGCATGCCCAGAGGAGGGATCAGCAAACTTTCTTCATAAAATGCTAGATAGTAAATATTTCAGGCTTGTGGGCCAGTCTCTGCTACAATGACTCAGCTTTGTCATTATTGCATGAGAGTATCCATAGACATATATATTGAAAAAAAAAATGACTATAGCTGTGTTCCAACAAAATAATGTACAAAATAGGTGGTGGGCCAGATTTGGTCCATAAGGCCATAATTTTCTGATCTGCACCCTAACAGACTTGATTCTTGATAACTCCTGATTGGGCAGCCAGTAGAGTGGTGATGAGTGTGGTGTCCTGCAGGGTGTCCAGATGGCACAAGCCCTTCCAGACTATACTGTGACAGAGAGCAGGAGTGTTAACATGGCCATGGTGCAAGATCGTTGTCCATTAAGGGAACTACAAACCATTTCTAAATTTCCTCTCCGATAGGTTTGGAAAAGGACGTATTTTTCAGATCAGTATCCACATACTATATACCCGAGACCATGTTACTCCACTCTAGCAAAAGTACCAGCATCTGGCACAGCAGCTGCAGTTGGGGCTTCTGCTTACCTCATTCACCTTTACTGTGTAAGGTACCATACTCACAGGTTAGGAACTAGGATGTGGACAAGCTGTGAGGGGACCACTAATCCTCCTACCACACTCCATTTACTGAAATTTTCTTTATCCAAATGGCCCGATATCCTTCACTGCAGATCTTTTTTGTTTGAACCTTTCTAGAGAGACCTATATTCTGGTGTCTCTATATGCTTCTATGTGTGAAGAGCTTGTGAAGTAACTGCCTGTCCCCATATTTCCTCGGGTATACAATGTCTGATTCATTTCTTTACATATATTTGTTTCATTTTCCTTATATGGAGGAAATGCAAATAGTGGATCTAGCTGGAACAGAGCCTGGGTCCCTCCCATGTCTCTGGCTTCCTGCTAACCCTTCCTCCTCCTGAGAAAGAATTGGAAATTCTCATAATTTGACTTGCTCAGTGGCTTCTAATTGCCTTGCTAACAATTAGGAGTTCTAACCATTATTATTTGAAAAGTCATTAAATTATTAATACAGATATTTTCAAGCCACAAACTTGCAAGACAAGCTCTTATAATAATTCTGTGCATCACACCAGACTAATTTGTGTTTGCTCTTAAAATAATTTCCTTATTCCATGTGCTGATACTGGACGTGATTTTATGCCCATTGAACTAACACATCTGTTTTCACACTGTTCATATGAGAAACTTTCTGATAAATTGTTTCTGTGAATGAATTCATGTTTTCATTGAAAGTAACCCTGTTAATAATGATTCATGTTTCCCTATATTAAAAAGGGAACAAAATAATTTTTTAACTGAGCAGTGAAATGACCCGTTTTTCCAAAATACATGTTAAAATAAGATGGTCACAAATGACTATGATGATTAGGAGACTATTTGCAATAAGTTTTTCATTTACTTAAGATATTTGACAAGCTTTTCTTAGCAGAAATCTATAGCACCAAATAAATTATTGTAGAATGACATCTTCAGGGATAGGATTGTCATATGAAGTGAAATAAGCCAAATATAACAAAAGTACCACATTTGATCGTGTCAAAAAATATTCAGAAACTAAAACAAATACTGACCAAACTAATTTCAACTTAGACAGAATCCTTATATTAAAAACTACAGAAATGATAACGCTCATGATAGTTTCTGAATGGTGTCACAGTTTCTGGGCACACATCCTTTTTCTATCTGTAATTTGTATAAGACAGTGAAAATCTCTCATCTTTCCTGATGACTTTCTTAGTGGAAATTTAGTACATACACTTTGGCTTTGCCATAGTGAAAATTTCATGATGTATGAAATTGATATGGTGGTGAATGTGTCTTAAAATCTCTTTGAGCAAATTCTACTTTTCTGTTGGTTTCTATCACGAAATTGAAGATTAGCTACAGAATTTAAGCTATAAAACATAATATAAACATAATCTATCTTTGAAATAATTAACTCAAAGGGAAGTATTTTCTGAGATATTAATAATCCTGTACAAACAAAATCACTTATAAATTGCTAGAAAATATCATAGTTATGCATATGCACCTTTTTGTTTTGTTTTGCCATGTGAGTACTTTTCCACTGAAGGAGTGGGTATGGGAAAGGGCCAGAATCTCCTATTGGCTCCCAGACAGCCCAGGGAAACCAACACAGACTTCAATCTGTGCCTTCAGCCTTCAGATACCATTATTCCCTTTAATACCCAAGTAAAAATAGTTTAAGCTTCTATCTCAGAGTTGTAGGAAGTTGAATCTTTTATGTGTATACCTCCTCCAGGATCTTCTGGAGGTCTTGAAAAAATGATGTCATGTTCTACTAGCCCATCTTGGTCCTTAGAAGTTACTTCAGCCAGCTGCCCACATTAGGACACTACTCTAGTGACCAAACTAGAGTCTAGTTTAAGCTAAATAGGTTACCTCTGTGGCCAGCTACTTCTAGCTACAGCTCAAGTTTTTCTCTTAATTCACTAAATACAGGGAAGACTAGACTGTAACATTTAAGAAAAAAATTATGGACACCTTGGAGATAATATAAAAGGTTGCAAAGCAGAAAACCTGAATTCAGTTTGATATTAATTATTACAGTTCCTAGAGTCCACCAATCATGCTGGTGTGGTGAGTTATTCTACTTAGTCCTCTGGACTATCCTCTCACCCAAACAGGTGCAATGGCCTCCCCACCCCCACAGCAAAGAGGAAGTGCAGTTCCTTGCCAACACCTGATTTATTTCTGCCCCAGGATGAATGACATTTGCATTATTTAGTGGAAAACTTTAGCCCAGAGACAGGACAGGGTCTAGCTCCCAAGTCATTGCTAAGACGATTTGAGGGCTTAAAAGTGAATTTCCTGGAGTATAGAATATCCCTATTTGCAGAGTTCTGGGTGGCAGATTTTGACATATTCTCTCTGGTCCATTCTATGGACTCAGCACTGGGTTAACATGAAGAGTAACCCCATCTTTCATGCTCTAAGCTTCATTCCAACAGTGTGCCTATCTGCGACTCCCTACTGCCGGCTTCTTCCAGCATTTCCTATTTTGTGGAACAGCAGCACCATCTACCTGGTTGCCAAAGGTTGAAATCATACCAGGCATTCCTTTTCATCACACTCCCTATTTGATTCATCACTAACATACGTCTCTTCATCCCTTAAATATATCATAAATCTATCTCCTCTCTTTCCCTAAAACCCCTTGTTCGAGTTTTTGTCATCACTCGGATAGTCCATTAAGTGGCCTCCTAATCAGTCTATCGCTTCAGGACTACAACCTCCCAACCTCCTAGCCACTTTCTACTCTAAAAACCTCTCTATATGTCATTTTGCACTCATTATCAGTCTTTAGAAGCTTCTCTTTGGTCTTAGAATGAAGGTCATGGTGACCACATATTCCATATGGTTATACTTATTGTATCAGATTGATTAAAAATGCATCTTATTTCACTGTCAAAAATATTTTACTTTACATGATATATGATAAACATAATCATGATCTGTCCCCAGCCTCATATCAGGCAGATAACCCTTTTTTTTCCACACTGATATTCTTTTAGTTCCATTTATTTTCCTTTCACCCCTGCCCCCACTGCATAGCTTTTGACTTTGCCAATCCTTTGTAGTAAATTCTTTTCTCCTTAAATTAATTAGTTATCTCACTCCCATCATTCTGAGCAGTGTTTTCTCAGCAAAGCTTTCCCTGGTCTCTGCAGGGCCATACTCTCCTGCCGAAAGCACTCTCTCAGCACTTACAGGCCTTCTCCAGATCAAGAGATGTCTCGTTTCACATTCAGTCCCATTACCAAGTTCAAGACCTAGTGTTTAACAGCCACCCAACAGAGTTAATTGAATGACAACAGATTGAATAAACAATGACGAATAACTGGCTGCTTGCCGTATACATGTAAGTGAAGGGTCAATTTCTGATGACCCACCCCATAAGGAAGGAAGACTTCTGCAAAGATAAGTAATTATCTCTCTCTCCAGACATGGAATACCAGCCTAAATACAACTTTTGTTATTAGCAAAACAGAATAACCTTCTTCCATGCCACTGTATTTATCAATAAATCCTCTTTAATCAGCATCTTGTGTAATGCTACACCATTAGTGAAATCAATCTTCTTTTGCTGTTTCATAAACAAACAAATTAAAAAGCAAACATGTGCTGAAAACTTTATTCTCTAGTTACAATTCTTACACTGTCTAGTCCTTCAATCTCTTATTTGCTCTTAATAAAACACATTAGCTTCCACCCTATTTTTCCATATTTTATAAACAGAGTGCTGCCACAATCAATCATTTTCTTCTGTCTGTTCAGTATTATTCAGGACATTATATAGAATTGAAAGCTAGTTTCTTAACAGTTATCTGATGTAAAACTTTATTTTGTTGAGTTTATGTAAGATGTATATTATATGTACTCACAATTATATATGTACTCATTGTTATGAGCATGTGGATTAGTTCCACAGAAAAGGGTACTGTTTGAGCATTATAGATTAGGTCATGTGTTTAAATTGGGGAAAACAGGGATTTTCAATATGGCAATGATTTTACATAATTTGTTGGGTGAATGTATTTTCTGATATAGTCCTGTTGGGTTTGCAAATTGTTTCACTTGAAAGCCATGTGGAGTGGAGAGAGAGGGAAAGAGCCAGGACAAGAGGTGGGGGGGGGGGGAGGAAGGTTGGGAGGGAGAGAGGGAGGCGGGGGAGATGGGGAGAGAGACAGTCTAATTGGACTGGATGCTTCAGTTGCTTCCTTGCCTGGGCTCTGAGGAGCCAGAATGCAGCAGCCCTGCTGTGGTTTACACAGGAGTCAGCATGACTCCATTTGAAAGTGACTTTGGCATGTAGGATGATTGAGGGTGATTGCTTTCACTTACTCTATTAAAACTTGTAGAAACATAGACCATCCTCCAGTTATTTTTTATGCATCTTGCTGACTATTGTTTTTCTTTTTAAATGGACGTTTACTACCTATTTAGAACAATAAAATACCTCAAAGCAAACATTAAGCAAAATGTAGCTTATCTATCACATGCCCAACTTCTCTTGTTAGTAATAACCATGAATACAGTGTCCATTACATCGTAAATACTACATTTGTATAAGTTGTTTTATAGATTCACTTTGTGATCACTAATAAACCTATTTAGAAAGTATCCAATTAAGAAAACCTTAACGAAAGCCAATTACTCAATGCCCTAAATTTGCTAAATTTTATTTTTGAGATACTGAAATGTGTTTTAAATGAGTCATATTATGTACATTAGTGCTAAAACCGTCGCCCTTGTTCAATACCAATTTACCCACAATAACACTTATGGGTAATTAACATTTCATTTTGCATGCTATATACATCAGTAATTTTCTGTTACTTATTGTAAAGAGTATAAGTACATTTATACTGAATGCATTTTATTAGTAGTCGAGTTGGACTTTTGCTGATCAGCAGACCTGGCAGTCTACATGGGACGGTGTGTCCACTCCAGAAAAGAAATGAAATGTCTCGTTAGCGTTTTAGGTTTAATTTGCAAATAGCACAAGAAAGGAGGGAGCCATGTGAAAATACCGTGTGTCTTTTTAAAAACTTTTTTATTTGAAATAATTTTAGGCTTACAGAAGAGTTGTGAAACTGGTACAACCTTCAGTTGGTTTTCCTCATATTAACTTATATAATCATATTTCAATTATGAAAACCAAAAAATTAATCTTTAATACTAACCTACAGACCTTATGCACATTTCTGGTCGTTGCAGGATCCAGCCCAGGATCCCTGATTATTCTTAGTTGCTGTGTCTCTTTAGCGCACTTCTTTCTGTGACAATTTCTTAGTCTTTCCTTGTTTTTCATGACCTTGACACTTTTGCTTTTTAAAAAAACAACATTATTTTGTAGAATGACATTCAATTTTGGTTTGCCTGATGTTTTCTCATTATTAAATTAGGTTTATGCAATTTTTTGACAGGAATATCACAGAAGTCATGTTGTGTTCTCAGTTTATAATATCATGGGGTACACGATGTCAGTATGTCCTATTACTTGTGATATGGACCTTGAATTTTTGGTTAATGTCACCACTGGGTTTCTCCTTTGCAAAATTACTTGTAGCCCAGGCTGATATCCTGTTTCTCCTCATTAGAGGACCTTGTCTCCTATAGTTATTACTGTGGTTTATGCCAAAAGGTGCTTTTGTATTTCCCTCATTTCTTCCACATTAATTGACTTGAATTTTGCTATCGGGAAGAGCTGCCCTGTTCCACCATTTAAATTATTTATTAAGTTACTTAGTTATGTACATACAAACACAGGCATATTTATTTTATTTCATAATCTATGAAATACTATGATTATTTGCTTTGTTGCTAAGGTTATTCCATATTTGACTTCCATGGGGATGGTCCTCAGGTGAGGTTAATGTGTGGGTACAGAGTGTATGATCAAGCCAGCTGGGTTTTTGTTAAATAAATTAAAGTATTGACATCTATATTTAACTAATCACAAATACTTCTGCATATTTCCAGGAGAAAAATACCTAATGGAGCAAGAATAGCCACATTTTTCCATGCAAAACATCTTTCTAGACCTCAGTAATTTAAGCCCAGTTCAGTTCAATTTAAGTCTGATTTCCCTTGCCCTCTTCTATTTTAAGCTGTGACTTCTCCTCTGACCTGGCTGTTTCGCATAGCCCATACTGCTATTGTCAAAGAGAAACAAAGCCAGCCACTAGTTAAAACGGAAAGGACAGATTTTAATCAGTGATAACTATTACAGAAGGGACACACGTCCAGAATGAACTGAACTCAACTCAGATTCGTGCAGAGGTGACTGGGAATTTTAAAAGGAGAATGAGTGAACAGGGAGGGAGGTGAGCGAGGGCTCAGAGTCAGGGAGGTGAAAAATTACAGATGGTTGGTCAGTGTAAAGGCCATTAGTCCAGCTGTGTGTGTTTGTTGGCAATTATGGAAGTTAGGCTTCTCTCCTGTCCTCAGGTGTTGGCTGGAACAAACAACAAACTGTTTTGGCAGCCAGGTTTTTTTTTTTTTTCTTTTTTTTCCAGGAAACCACATTAAGGGGGCTAGGGCCGTTTTAGGGAAGTTAGAAATAATGTTAAGGGTTAGTTCAAGTGTTTACCGGACAAGATTGAGTCCTAGCGGAGATGAGGGCTCAGAGGAGCCTCGCTAGAGTTTGGTTAAGGAGAGAATCTGTCACTATATCCTCTGACTTTTAATCTTTTCATCAGGTTAATTGTTTTGCTCTAATTGACACAAAAATATAATTATGGTTTAATTCTGCAGACACTAGAGCTCTCAAGTTTCTGAATCTCCTTTTAAGAACATCTTTCTTTGACGCAGAGGTTTCTATCACATCCTCATACAGTCTGGCTGTGACCTGTGAGTATGCGTCTGACAGAGAGCTCTCCAGTCACCCCTGCCTGCGTCTGTGGCTGTGACAGTCACCCACAGACAACCTTTGTTTCAGAGTGTTTCAGTGGGTACAATGTTTTTTGTGAACCCCAAGTTTTAAGGAACCAAAAGTTTTCCTCCAGAGTTTTCATTGATGTTAAACAAGGAATATATGTATATGTGCATATACGTCTATAAATATACATATATATGCGCCTGTGTATTTTATGTATTGTACGTGTGTGTGCTTATGTCTGTTTTAGGTACTCTGTGTGTATATATTTTCTTTTACAGTAACTTGTCTGAATTATAAAAGACGATTTTGAAATCTGCTTTGCTAGAAATTCATAAAGGCAGTGAGATGATTTTCCATTTGAGATGGTTAAAGGAAACATAGTAAATAGCTTTGTAGACTCATTTGGCTTGCTAAGTTTTCAAAGTGTTTCTTTCCTCCAAATTAACTTTATCTATTTAACAGCACAAACTCCAAGCCTTCTCATAACAGCCTCCTGGAAGATACATTTTATAAATCCTAACAAGTAACTTTCTATGTTACTGTATAAATGCACTTAAGATATGTAAGCTTGGAGTATTCAAAGGGCTGGATAAGTGTTATGGTCTATTGTTATGCATTTCGCTTCAATCCAAACAACTGACTCATCAGTAATAATAATTCCCATGGAATATTTAACGTAAATGAGGGAACATGTGTTATTTTACTACAATTAAAGTATAAATTTGAAGCATCTCCAAATTGCTCCCCAGGACAGGATAGGAACACAGGCTAATGCTAGAGGTTTCTACGATGTTGATCGACATTCTCCATGGATTAAAATGCACAGCTTTTCCAAATTTAGTGAAATAAGTCATCTCAGCTGTGTATTCCCAGATCCCCAAGTCAAGTGGTTCTTATTAAGTGTGAGCCACAGGAGTTTCCATTTTTAATCAACGTGTCCATGCTGGTAGAAGGCTGAGCTAGAATTGGCGGTTTAAGACCTCTTCTCAGGATTCGCTAGTCTAGAGAAGGTGAGTAGGCGGGGCTGGGGGAGGTGGGACTGGGCATGTTTATAAGCAGCAGCGGCCCGTGAAAGGAGCCCAGCTGGGTGAGCGGGCGACTTCCAGGAGATAGTGAAGCAGAATCACTCTGGGGAAGCTTGGTAAGTTCTTTCTCAGTAAGCCAGAAACTACCCAACCTTTGCGTTCGACCTCATCTGGTTCGGTGTTAAATTTATTGACAAGTGAGTCATCTCAGTATTGATTTTAGTAAGAGGAATAAACTTTAAATGTGTGTTTTCAAAATGAATAACCACCTTGCAACAGTAACATATCACCCAAGAAAAAGCTAAAACATGAATGTCTGATTTTTTTGTGAAATCAATGGCAATTTTCAACTTAATTTTTCTAAAAAATAACTGTCTGGATATATTCCTTCCTGCCTTGTGTTAGAGACAGAAACCAATGGTTCATATGATTTAAATGATATTTTGGTGCAGAATTTTTTCATCCTTTTGTTTCTATTTATTTTAAAACTGGAATAAAAGAGATAATGTAGCATTCAGCTTTCACTTCCAGTATAATGTAACTCCTTTGAAGTTTATGAGCCAATGCCCAGTGTGCTGAGTAGTCTAATGTTCAATTCAGCTGAGCATCTTCCAAGCTATAAATGTATCAGGATTAAATACAAGTTGTAATAACGTGAATGTAAAGACAGATTTTTGCTCTCAAGTGATGTAATAGCAAAATATTTTGTTGTAATTGTTAGTCTGATTTCTAATTATATTTTCCAGAGTTATTTGGGCAATTGAAATTCTCAATATAAATTAGAATTTAAAGGGTTTCCCTGTTTTAAATCAGTGGTATATACTTGTTCATCTGTCACTATAAGGTACACTACCCAAAAAACTCTCCCAAATTTAGAATTTAATTGCCGTTGCAAATATATGTTGAGACGTAAGATAAATACATATGGAAGCTAATGATAACCTATTTCAAAAAGTCGGATGCCTATGTCAGAAGGAGGGGAGCAATACTAAGTAGTCTTAGGATGTATCCAAATAGTCTGATCATTAGAATTGCACGGGAATCTCTTTTGTTGTAATTATTATTTCTATCACTTGTAATACTAAAACCAAAGCTTCTTGAAGGCAGAAAATAATTAGATTTTAGACTAATTGGTTTTTAATTGCTATAGGTCTATCATGACGGGTGTTTCTAGTAAGCTTGTTTTAAAACTGGATATTGAGAAAGGTAAAGGTGGGGATGTAAGAAGGGAGATAATTTGCATAAGAATTATAGTTAAAGCTGGAGGGGAGTATGAGATAACCAGCAGATTAAGCGAACTAGAACAGCTGGAAATCATTTGTTGGCTTGGCCTATAGTGATTTTTCCCTAAAAAAAAAAAAAAAAAAATATATATATCACTGTTTGTGAAGATAAAAAAAACAAAAACTTTAAATATATGAAATGCAAATGCGAAGTATCCAGAGACATTTGAAGGGCAAGTTATCTAGAACCGTGACTGTCAATTTTAACCTACATACAAATCACCGGGGATCTTGTTAAAGCTGTTTCTGACTCAGATGGTCTGGGGTTTGCCCTGAGTGTCTGCATTTCTAACAAGCTCCCAGGGATGACAATGTTGTTGGCCCGTGGACCACAGTTTGAATTGTGAGGTTTTCAACTGAGTGTGTACACTCCCATGAGTGGCTGTATTTTGAACAACCAGTGGGAAGGAAACACAAAGAAATATCAGAATTATGTCAACGCTACACTGATATAGAGAGTTTTTTGGAATAAGTCTTTTCCGAGACTCATGTTTTCTTCCATGAGGAGGAGGGTCGTGGTGGTTAGTATCCAGGTCCTAAAATTTAGCCGATGATGCTCAGCAGAGAAGCAGGTAGAGTTGATTCCGTACAACCTCGGGGAAAAGATGATTCAAACTAAATGTGTCAAAGTACTTGAACTAAAAACCCTTGGAATTTTGAGACCTTGGCAATTCCTGGCTGGGATGAATCTGCGACTGGGCACGTACCATTTCACGTAACGGGAACTCTCTTCCGTGTTCTTATTTGTTGGCTTTTGCCACACATTCTTTGTTTTGCAGACAACTCAGTTTCCTCAGTGAACTGAATGTTATGGTTAAACGGTAGAAAAGTTTCGATCGTTTATGACATTTAACAACTCCTTTTTTTTTTTTTTTTTTTTGGAAAACTATGTTTAAATTTTTTTCTGCCAGAACTAAACTGTAGTCTCAATTACAGAGCTCCAGCCTCCCTCAGTTGTAGTTATAAGTTCATGTTGAGTATTACTGGGCATCTTTACAAATGTTCACCCTCTTTTGTGAAAATTATGAAACATGAAAAATTCATAGGTAAAAATGCAGATTAAAAAAATTCCCTAGCGTGAAACAGATAAAGCAGTGCCTTAATGCGAAGTGATTTTTGTCCCCGTGGTTTAAAACTGTGGCAAAATTTCCTGTTTGTAAAATATCTTTAAGTCGATATATTTTTTTCTGTGACCTTCCAAGTGTTGTCAATATATAAGATTCAGGTATATTTGGCTTAACATATCTAAAAGAATTATTTAACTTAGGACTTTACAAGCTCACAGGTAATTACGTAGGAATTGCTCAGTGACATTAGTGATAGTTGCTATATGGGCATATTTGCTGATAAAACTATGCGATACATTTATACTCAGTCTGATAGAGTAGTGACCCTTCGTTATACCCACGGGGCACTGCTTTTCTGCCAGAGCCCTTCACAATCATCTTTCCCATATCTTTGTACATTCTTGTGTGAATCTCATCCTGGTCCTTAACTCTGGGCTACAGGTCTTGGATGCTTTTTGTATTTTCTCCATGTTTGACTATCACTCTTTATGGTATTTCATTTCCCTCTTTTAAAAGTCCTCTATGACTTCCATAGCAAAACTTCTTTGCCAGTTGTATATTCTTCAATTTTTCATACAAATTTGATATCCTGGGGTTCCTGATTTGTGTTGTATCCTATATCTGTTTTCAGGATCTTTTGGGCCAACTTCCCCCAATGCAGTAATTTGAATACTATTCTATCATGCTGGTTCTCAAACTTTTGGGGATCTTTTCAAAATTCCAAAGCTTAGGCTGTACTCTAGACCAATCAAATTAGAATCCCTGGGTAGATTCATGCATTGGTATTTTTTTTTTTAAACTCCAAGTATTTCAACATGCAACTAACTATGAGAGCCCATGATCTAAGGCAGCAGCCCTCACCCTTTTTTGGCACCAGGGGCGGGTGCTCCTATGAGAATCTAATGCCTAATGATCTGAGGTGGAGCTGAGGAGGTGATGCTAGTTCTGGGGAGTGGGTGCAAATACAGATGAAGCTTCACTAGCTTGCCCGCTGCTCACCTCCTGCTGTGCGGCCCGGTTCCTAATAGGCCATGGACTGGTGCCCTTATTCCAAAGAAATCTTATACTTGCATACACTCCCATGGCATCACTGTTCTCACTAGCCACATTTACTGTCCTCTGCGGAAGCCCTTGGATGACAGGCAGGGCTGACAACGTTGGCTTTGTTGCATGCAGCACCTAGAGCACCCAGCCCACAAGCCAGTTTGATTCTACAGTGGCCATGACAATTTCTGACAACCCTCCGTGTCTGTTGGTTGAGCTGCCTTCTTTCATATATTTCTTCAAAGTTATTAACCTAAATTCAGAGATTCTGCAAGTTTTCAGTTAAAAATAATTATGCTTGAGGGACATTCGGAAAGCTGTTCTTCTGAGATAATAAAACAAATCTGATGTCTCTGGCCTTTCATTTTCCTTTAAAACTTCTTCCTCTTGCCAAAAACGTTCTGCCAAACTTACAGCCCCGCTTTGCAACAAAAGAAACAGTGACATCCCAGAGAAAAGCAAATAAGCTAACTCACCGTCCAGTAGAGTAAATTAAAATAGGCCCCCTTTTGTGAGGCTTTTATCGAAGTTTCTATTTGTAAGGGAGAGAGAGCAGGCAATTCGGTTTTTACCTGTATGCATTTTAGTTCAACTCATTTCTTTGGGAGTTTTGCCGCACCTTCCCCTGTTTCTCATTGGAAGTACACCTACTGCACTGAGGTGGGGTTGCCTGACTCAGACGCAGGACTTCAGTCTCCCAGCTCTGGCTTGTGTTCGTGTGTCCAGTATTTGGCCCCACAGGAAAATCTCAATAAATGCTTCTCAAGAGCATTCCTACGAACCCTATAGTTGGTTAGAAATTCGCCTCTTCATTCCAGTTTCTTGCAATAATTACTTAATATCATGAGCTAGGTGCTTGCTAGAAAATTAGTGAATCGGAGATTTTTGCATTCCGGGTGTGTTGCTGTGCATAATCTGGCAATAACAAGATAATATGTTATAGGTGCTTAATTAACGTGTTAGGCTAAAGGCCAAGAAGAACACACAAGGTAGAAGTTATATCGTGATTCCACCTGTGGCTGTAATTTCAGCTAGTCCCCGAGGGTGGGTGGGATTTTGAGAGAAAGTGATGGAAAGGAAAAGACTCATGAGTGAATGTGGAGGTGCCGGGGGAGGGGGGCATTGAGTCAGTTCCCCTTTTCATTATCGGCAGATGTAAAGAAATTGGATAAATGAAAAGGGGGGATTAAAACTGTACAATTTCAGTCATTTCCTCAGCAGCTATCTCTCTAAAGGTTGGTTCTGTAGCTGCTGGCAGGTGGCCAACTTGCTAAGTCCTCTTAAATTGACAGAGAAGCCAGATAAATAGCCACTCTTGGCAGCACTTCCCTGACAGATGGTCTGGCATTCATGGTGTAATCCAAGACAACAATGGTAGAGTTAAAAACTCTAGCCTAGCATCTCTTAGTTACTGCGTGCAATATGGAACTAGGATTTCAGTGTGCTGTGGGGGAAACGAGAGGGAAAACCACTTATAATAACCAAGAAATTGCATCCACATCTAAGAGGGTGAATGTTTTTGATGGAAGTACATAAAAAGCTGCCTTTCAGGCTTAATGTGAAAGAATATAAGAAAGCAAGCATAGTTGTTTTTTATTATTATTTCTCAAAGAATACCAGTAATTCACTTATGACCCCAAATGAAATGGAAAATAAATGAGCTCCTAGGAAATTTCATTCGTAGCTTTTCAAGTCTTTTGGGCAGCAAGTTGAGTTTTAGTGTTGAAAAAATTCAAACAACTTATAAGTGTCCTCGATGACTGTAATTATTTGTACCATTATTTTCTGACACTATACCATGAACGAAAATAAAAGACAATGGTGTAGTAATGGCCCTGTGATTCAGAGGAAGTAGTGGAAAGAGGATAGAGCACTGTTACTTATACTGGGTCCTTCAGTGTGTCATTACCTCACACTTGTTCTTTTTCTTAACCAAATCTCTCCTTTGCTGATCTAACTTTTACTTTGGAGACATTACTGTGACTTACCAAAAGCCACTCATTTCTCTTTCCTACAGAATGACTTAGTATCTTAAAGAGATAAGTTTAAGAGAACAGCTAGAATTCTCGAGATATTGATGGGAAGTAAATAAATGCCTCGTGATAATGAAGAAATTAATGAAGGTCTCTGAAGATAGTGGAGTTGATGCCTAAATTAGGGACTCGAAGAGGAAAGTATGGGACTTCAGAAATAGAGTAGACTAAGGAAAAGGAGTTGTCGATGCTCCCAAGTCTTTTAAAATCATGAAGCCATCTATTACCACAGCTGCCAATATCGGCAGCAAGAACTGTTTGAAACTTACAGCCCCAGAATAATTACCACCTTGGAGTTCTTCTTTGAAAGGAGGCCATGATTGATGAGGGACTCTCACAACTTTGTTTCAAGGTAGCTAGGAAGTTAATTGTACCTACTTTTCCTGTAGGTCCAATTATTTGTTTCTAAAAAAAAAAAAATGCTTTCAATTTATATTTTTGTTTATAATGTCTATTAATGATAAATTTTTATACTATAGTTGAAATATCATAGTTTCAGGTGTACAACATTGTGATTCTACATTGATATACCTTACAATGTGATCACCATGATAAAGCTAGTAACCATCTGTCACTTCGCAAAGTTACTAGGATATTATCGACTATATTCCCTGTGCTACACATTACATACCTGTGACTTATTTATTTTCTAACTGGAAGTTTGTACCTCTTATTCTCCTTCACATTTTTCTCCCGTCCCCTTACTCCTCCCCTCTGGCAACCATCAGGTCTCTATGTCTGAGTCTGTTTCTGTGTGTGTTGTTTTTAGATTCCACATACACGTGAAATCATAAGGTCTTTGTCTTTCTCCATATGACTTATTCCACTTTATTTCTGAGTGTCCCCCCCAATAGACGTATACCTAAGAAGATAATCGGTTCTCAATTTCTGAGTTAAATAATGTGAAGTCACTTAGGAGGGGACCTGATCCAGAAGAGGTGATGGGTCCTCCAGTGAGGACCTCCAAATTCTGTTTGTTCCTGATTATTACACAATCCGTGTTGTTAGGAAGGAGAGAAAGATCTGTCGGGGGAAGAATACTTCTTTCGATGACTCAACAGAAAGGTATTGATCACCAAACTCATGTCAGGGTGAGTTTTAGTCAGTAGAGATGTGATAGTGAACACATATGGCAAAAAAGTTTCCTCTTTCTCAGGTCTTACAACTAACCATAATAAATAAGTAGCTATCTTAAGTAGTGTCAGTGCCTGCCAATTAAAGGCCACCATCTTTAGTGAAATAAAGCTGGGCTTATTATTCATTGTGACAAAGGACGACACTGTGGGGAAAGAGTGTCTTCAATGACAATATGATAGGACTCAGAGTTTGAGTTTGTTAGACCATTTCGAAGAAGTTTTGAGAAAGTGGGGCTCTGCTCTGGATTGGATGCCATTAGGAAGTGGGGACTGATGGCCACAGACTGCCGACTGTGGAGGAGATGCAATGTAGCTTTTTTTTCTTCTCTCTCTCCCCTTTTTGGCATAAATAATAACAAAAATTTATTTTCTCACACTTCTGGATACTTAAAATCCCAGATTACGGGTGTTTTCTGAAGCCTCTGCTTGGCTTGTGAATGGCCATCTTCTCCCTGTGTCTTTGCATGGTCTTCTGTGTCTGTCTGTCTCCTCCTCTTATGAGGACACCAGTCACGTTGGACTTGGGCCCACCTTGGTGACCTCCTTTAACCTTAAATACCTCTTCACAGACCCTCTCTCCAAATAGTCACATTTTGTGGTTCTGGGGGTTAGGTCTTCAACATACGAATTTTGAGGGGACATAGTTCAGCCCATAACACTTACTAAATCAGGACATATATTTTGACATGATTCCCAGGGGACCCATGTGTACATGAAAGTTGGAAAAGTATTGTCCAGAGGACATGGCTTTTCTTGTTAAGCTTTATCAAAGTCAGTAAGAGGAAGAGTCTTCTAGCAAAGCCTAAGTTACCATCTTTTGTAACCTAAACATAGAAGTGTCTTCTTAAAGTCAGTGTATTCTTTTTGTTAGCATTTAAGCTAGTCAAGTGGCGGAGATTACGAAAGGTTTTGAATACCAGGAGATGGAATCATCTGGGACCATCTTAGAGGCTATACACCATAACATGTGTGCGTATGTATCCGTGTGCACTTGTGTCCGAGTGCATGCATAAAGCATTTCTAGAAGGATTGAAAATACGTTGTTACTGGAGTGACTCTAGAATAATAGAGGCAGACGACCGTTCATCATCTTTTGTTGTCATTCCTTTTGTTTTGTTACTTTTCGACATGTAAAATCTGAGTTTGAGATACTGGTTGGATCTTCAACTGGAGATACCTGAGAGTGAGTCTGAGAATATGTGAATCGGGAGTTCAGAGAAAGCCTGGAACTGGATATAATATTTGGAGTCACAAATCTCTTAGACGATATTTGAAGCCATGATCCTGGATCAGATCGCTCAGGAAAAAGGGCCAATAGAAAAGAGTTCTGAGGGTTGAGTCTAGGAGTGCTTCGTTTTGTACCTTTTAAGAATGTATGTTGCTAAGCCATAAAATTGCCTACTGAAAATATGTTGCTGGCAAAATAAAAATGTTTAGAAACATAAAATACTCAAAAAATGGAACATGGTAAAATGATTTCTAAAATTGTGTTTAGGGCGATGGTACTGTGATTAATTGAGGTTTGGTTTACCACTCAGCAACCACAAGGCCAATTATTAACCAGATTGACAATTTAGAGTAAAAAGTTGAGTTTCAGGAGTCCAAAAAAAAATACAGCAGTCAGTAGAGAAAAGCAAGGAATTAAAGTCAGAGGGAGTTGATATGCTTGATTTCAAACTCTACCTTGAAAAAGCCACAGGGCCCTAATAACCTATAGCCCGTGGCTGTCTCCTGTGCTGTATGACCCCCTTAGATCTGAAGTTTGCTCAGTTCCTCTGCCTTTCACTTATTCCTGTGGCAGTTTATCTGCCAGAAATTTTTCTCTGAGATAGTTACTTTTATTCCCACAAATGCATAGTTATCAGGGGTGCCTCACAGAGGCCACACAGTTACTATATCAGTTATTAACGATATCTGAAGGGAAAACGTGATTTTGAGCAATAAACTAAAACTTCTCTGAATTTCATCTATTCTACTACCAAATAGAGGTTTGGGAGTAGATTACCTTAAGAATCACTTGGACCTTTAAGAATTCATGGTTTTAAACAGGAAAAGTTGGTAGTCCTAGAGCTAAATTAAAGTATTTAAGTTAAAATTGAGTAAGTACCAGGCTCAGATGAAATTTGGAAGCAGATAAAACTGTCTTTGGTACCCTCCCTGCATCCCAGTCTCCTTCCACCGATCCCTTTGGCATTTATCCATGGGATTTCTCTCCACTAGAATGAAATAATCACTGCTGATGCTAAGGCAAGGGCTGTGTGCACAACACTCACCCATACAAACGCAGTGCTCATACACACCCAAATCTCCACTAACTTCCCCATACAGCCACTTCAGGAATCTCCAAATCTCCATACAAATCCTTTCAAAGTTCCCCTTGTGAATACCTCATCCTTGTGCCTCCCTTGCATTCATGTTTCCCCTGCATGGGTTCCTGTAAGTGCCTCCCCAACACATGTCCTGTACCCTCAGACAACATAGATCCTCACCCAAGGATGCCTATGCACCTCCACTCACACATACATTCACTAATGATCACACACATTTGAATTCCCATATATTCCCAAAATGCACATCCAGATTCAACATGGGCACTCAAATGCACACCTGTGAATACACATCCATACTCATGCATACACATTTAAGCACACATACATGTACTTAAAGATTTAGTTCTTATTTTCATAAATTGGATTCATTTAATACCAAACTATGTGTTTCAGGAAATTAAAAGGGTTATGAGTAATGTGGCTTACATAACAACTAGAGACTTTTTTATTTTAGATGTTAGGCTAATATGGTGTGTACTATATATTCCATATATTCAATAAAACTAAGCTTTTCCAGTATCCATTTAAATTAGCTTTTCAGATTCACATAAAAATAAGTGCTTCGAATCTATCTTGTCAGCAATGGTTTTATAGAATTTTCTGTCCAGGTGAAAGTTAATGCTCTTTGAGTTGACATATGGAGCTAATTTGATGGATGGATGTTCAAATGAAAGATGTCTCAATGATTTAAAGGCTGAGTAACACTGATACGCTAGCTGGTTGGATGGTAATTTTCTATATATATAAATTAAATCATTTTTACAACATAAGTACTTAGGGGCCAGCACTGGGAAAACTAGGAAGTGGAGACTGTAAAGATAATATTTATTTTAAAAGACAAATAGCACTGTCAGTTTTACTTGCATTTTCTAAAATTTACACAATGATATTAGATAACACCTATAATTTTGTAGTTTTACCTATGTTAATGTGGAAGTCTGTGTTTTGTCATAGGAGCATTGCATTTGTGTGTTTTATAAACAGTGTTTATCCATTTTTTTCAATGCTGTTTCCAATACTTTGCACAAAGCAGAAGTTATTTTATCACACAGGTTTTTCCTAAAGACTTTGCTACTTAAAAATTGGAGTGTTTTGAAAGATGGTAACTTCTCCACAGAACATGGGCACATGGAAATAGATGAAATTGAATATCTTTTATTCTTTAGAAATTCTTGTGTAATACTAGACATCTTCAAATCTTCACTGAAAGACAATATCAGGAGACATTTTACTAAACTCTCACTGTATATTTATGGATGTGATGAAGACAATTAAACTGGACTGTAGCTGAGTTAATTAAAATCATGTAGCGTTTCCCTTAGTTCTGATTGTCAGCAACGAACCACAGTAGTATTAATAGTACCTGTGATTTGTACCACTAGTAATCAGATACTTTCATGTCACATTATAGTTGCTACAGATATCTCAAAATGCAATTTATATTCATAGTTACTAGGCTGTCACAAACACTCAATATTTAATGTAGTAAACATACATTTGACATAATATTTTGATTCCTATATATCAGTATTATTCTGAGATAGGGTTCACAGACTCCACCACACTGTAAAGTGGTGTGTTGATCCAACATGGTCAGGAACCCAGTGGATAAAGTTGCTGGAAGCCTTTGTCATTGATTCGGTGTTTTTCAACAACAAAAAGCTTAATTAAAATGTAGAAATTAAACTTAGCAAAACAATGTGGGAAGGGTACTTATCAAGATGCAAAAGTTTTACTGGAGAGAACAGAAAACGGATGGAGATATAAATATTCTGCACACATAAACCACCAATAAAGATTTCTACTAATTAAATATAAGTAAGGCTTAAAAGCATCCATCTTAGAGAACACCTAGGTAGTTTCATTAACTAAATTGTTCCAAATTAGTCCTTAAATCATTATTTCACAGGGTGGCAAAAGTCAGATCAAGAATTGTTTGAAAATCAGTTGGAAGAAAAAAGCTTAAATCTCAGAGTAGAATCTTAAACAATACCATGTATCATGTTTATTACATTCTAGCTATTGGCAGGTAGTTATGTAGAAAACACAAAGAAATGTAATCTTTGGGGGCATATCATTTAACTTACATGGTGTTAAGTCGATACATCACTTTTTTCTATTGATATTAATCAGCTTTAAAAAAAGAAATTAACTGACCTAAAATGCATGTCTCATGATCAGGTTATTAGTAAACACAGCCAAGATTCCTAATTTATAATATATTTATAAGGAGGTGATGTGTGCAAGTGTGTGCATGTGTGTGAGAGTAGATATATAAATTGAAGCACAAACATTTGCTATTCAAAATGATTTAAAATTGTTATATTTATATTTATAATAAGTATCTTCCATTAGTGTGCGATCTTCATCTGAATATGGCTTGTAGGTTTCAAATATTGTACATTCAAAGCATTAATAAAGCCCATTTTATTGAGAAAATTTAAAAGAAGCAATGTAATAAAGCATCTTTGTGTCATACATTATGCATCTGCTTTAGGAGCATAATCATCTTTATGCACTTGATATTTGGGAAGCAATTTGTCTATCAATAACATTATATTTTAATATAAATTCAATTTATATAAATTGTGTTCAGTGTCAGCTGCTACTGGATTAAAAGTGTGATTTGAATAGGAATTAAATATTTCAGTTACATAAATTTTGAAGATAACATTTTCCCTAGCATGATTATTTCTGCCTATTACATTACCTTTTTAAAGTTTGTATTATTAAAAATCTTTCTATAAACAACTTCTTTCATTGATACTTTTGACCATCCTTAAGACTGTTAGAACAGTGATAGCAATGTTACTTAAATGATAAAAAAATGAGTTAGATTTATCCAGTATGTCGACTGTCAACTTGAAGATGTGTAGTCATGTTGGGGAGTCTGGACTTTGCTGGATTAACTAGCTGGACTGTGATTGCTCACATCAATACCATGAGAGATAATTGAGCCATATTCATAGTGTGATGGAAAGACATCAAGACATATAACAAGCCATGTTTGTAAGTTTTGCTATAAAAAAAAATAGACCAAAACACGTTAAATCTTTCAGAAAGGTTTTCCTAATTAATTCCTCACTAACCCTTTTTACTATACATTTATACTCTGTTTTATGTATCACTTAAAACTGCAAGCCTTTTACATATTTTTATCCCCTTATGCTTTCTCTTCCACTAATTTCTAAATCCCATGGGCATGAATTGTCTCTATTATGTATATTTTCCCCATAGACAAAGTCGAGGTCCTACATTGCACAGTGGGATCTGTTTATGATAAGAGGGCATGAATGGATTGGTGAGTGAGTGGAAACTGGTCTACCTTCTCAGATTCCCACAAATGTCTTTCTCTTTCTTGGTTGTCATCTCACCTATGCCAGACTTTTGAAGTTAGGTGAATCATTATACTTCAGAGTATGAGATTCGAGTTTCTTTGTGGCTGTCCAAGGGGTCTGGATGCCGTTAGCTCTCCAACGGGGGAACCAGGAAATGGAAGACAAAAGGAAGCCAAGCAGATAAATTCCCCTCTCTTCCCTAAGATGAGATTCCTCTTTGCGACACTTCTGGAGAATTTGCCAGTGGCCAATGAACATGCAGTGTCCTGTGGATCAGGGTGAAGCAGTAGCCATGTCACAGCAGAGCATCTTCCTTTGCCTCACTTCCTTTCTCACTCCCTTCCTCTTCTCTGGGCGCGTACCACCCAAATGTGTTAGCACCTGAATTCTTTCCTTGGGCTCTATTTTTGAAAATTCCTGGGCACAGATAATTTGTACTAGAAGTATTTTTAAAAAGCAGCTCTTCAAGATGGGTTTTAGGATTTAGATAGCTCATCTGAAAATAACAGTGACCATATTGCTAGCCATTAAGTAGGGCGGTAGTAAGCCTTAGCATCCAGTGCCTGGGTTTCCTTGCAAGGAGGTACTAGCTCACGACAATACCTTGGGAGAATAAGGAAATCTTGCTGTACATCATGATGATAGAGCAGAATGGCTTCTGACAGTTTCCAGAGAGATGCGATAATCTCAGGGCAGTCAACTGCTAATTTAAGATATGTTCTGAAAGCCAGAGGACCTCTGATGCAGGTCTGAGGGGTACCCTTCTGTAGCCTCAAAGAACAATGTGCTGAAAATCAGGCTTAGGCTCTGATCATAAGATAGCAAAGCTACAAACAAAACTAAGTGTGCAACCCCAGTAGATTTCCTTTGTCAAAATCAGGGCCCTCACAGGAAAAAAAAATTATTCTCTCAGACTTGCCTGGGAATATATGGGTGAATATATATGTGTGGGTAAATGTAAGATATTTTTAATCTTCAGAGGTCCCTGAGACCTTCCTTGTCAAAGAGATTAGCTTTCTGTTGCCTGGAGACCAGGCAAAGGCCTTCCTGAAAGCAGGTGCCTTCCAGGATAAAACTTTTTCTGCCTCCACTGCCCCTCATTGCCTTTAAGTCATTGCCAGTGTCAGTTTTCAACATGTCCTGAATGGTGAAATAGAAGCCCTGTCCCTGGGGAAAAAAGCCAGCACAGTAAGGCAAATTCAGGACATTGCTAATACATGTCGACCAGAACCAAGTGTACATGGATAGAAGTAATTTTGAAGGATCTCAGACTGATTGTGCACACGTGTGTGTATGTGCAATACAAGACTGAATATGACAGAATTCATCGACATGAATACATTCTCCCATAACTCAAGAGTTAACATTTTAGTAAAAACTCTTGGAGCTGATCCTAATAATTTTCTTTGATGGCACCATGGAGCCTAGATCAAAGTCTCCAGATAAGTGAAGTGAAAATACCTTTACATAGTGAGGAAGAAATTGGAAGGCTCAGGAAGGCAGGTGTGTTAAAATGATTTATGATGTACGGTCTGTCTCCACAATCTGATGTAATTGACCTGCCTTACTCTGAGAAACTTTGATATAGATAAAATTCTTTCTTTGAATGCTTCAAGAAAAAGGAATTAATAAAAAGAGGGTCAACTGATTTATTTTTCAAAATGTAAATATTAATGGTATAGTAGATATATTAAATTCTAAATGATTTCTTTATCTTTTAAAAAATATATTTTGCACTTGCAAGATAATTCTGAATAAAACAGGGACACCATCTGGAGGTGGGCTATGAAAAACAAGATTGAGATTACCAGGATTGACTTATAAATTGGCCATTATTGGCATATGTACTGAAGATGGAAAACAAGTTATAAAATTAGAATATGTAGTTTTCTTGAAATGAGTTCATGAATAAGAATCACTGTAGCTGAATTCCAATAGTGATTCAGTCATTAGAAAGTTAGGTTCTTTCACTCAATTTCTTTTTAAAATGAATTAAGATTCAACTATTTCAGAACTTTTTTCATAGAAGTTATATAATATTACACTTATGAACTATGACTCACGTTGAAGTTATTTGTGTGGGTTGAAAATGTCACTGACAGTCACTGGTAAATCGGGTTTTAAGGAGCACATCACAGAACCTAATGGCTTCTAAGATCCCCAAGGAAGGCTAAGATCATGTGGTTCTCTAAGCACATTTACAAAATTAACTTTTAAAATGTATTTTGACATATTAGATCTGTGGATTGAGTCACTGAATGCTTTTATCAACAAATGTGAGTTATTTCTCAAGGATAACTTAGTTTTTATGCTATCATTAATCTACTAAAGACAGATGCTATCGAAATCTGCTACTTCCACTAAAATGGAAAAGACCACACACGTTTCTAAACAATCTTTCAATAAAATAATTGGCATCGAATTTTAAAAATTACACCATAAATTATGCAATATACTGGGGTACCTGTACTTTAATAGCTTCAGATAGCCCAATGTGTATGTGCCTACTTTATAGATCACCACAGATCAGAATAGATAAGACTATTGCTGTCATCAGCTAAAATGAAAAATGAATAGGAATTCCTAATAGGAATAATTATTATGCATCTCTGCAAGAAATGGTCATTCGGTTCTTGAATCTTGCATCTATATTTATAAGTACATATTAATTAAATTTACACCAGTGTTGACACTTAGTCAAGAAAAATATTTTCTAGAGGTACTTTCATTAGTGTGATTTATTTCATTGATATTCAATGTGATTGAATTGTATGAAATTATTTTTTTTTTTTGCTTTTTAATTTTACTGGAGGTATTTTTCTTAAAACGTTTTCCATGTAGACAAGAAATTGGATTCATAATGGAGAATTTTTATCAACATTAGTTTTAGTGATTACCATTACTCACATTGTAAGTTTCTTTATAGGGGCTATGTAACCCAATTCACATTATCCAGAGCCAGGTTTTGCAGTTATATCATTTTTACTCATTTCTAACTTTATATGGGGCACTATACTCTTTACCTCTATGTACCAGCTAGCCAGCTATATCCACTTCACCTTTCTTTCATCATCAAATCTGATTATCAAAGACGAGTACAAGTTACCAGTGAGACCTCGTTACATTAGCAGGATTTTTAACATACCAGCAATTACTTTCTATTTTTCTTGATTTATATAATCAAAAAGAGATCAATACCATTGATGACTTTTATACCCTACTAATTGTGCTGTCTTTCTGTGGAAGTAACGCTGAAGCGTTTATATGAGTCAACAATGCTGGTTGATTTGTCTCTAGTTGGAGGCCAGGCAACTCTAATGAGGTCAGCTTTTGGGGATTAGAAAGAAGAGGATGGAATTAGGGAAAGTTCTTTTTCTAAAACCACTGACTCTTTTTCAACATTTAATCTATTTGTAATCTGGCTGTAATTGTATTGAAGATCTATCAATAATTTATACCATTATTTCTTGAAAAATATGTTATGGTTATAAATGGCCAGGATAAAATTAACTTATTTTTGAAACAATTTGTAAACTCGCCTCAAACATAATTTTGTGATTAGTAGGTAGTATTGAAATTAGAAGTGTTAAAGAGGTCTTGGTGACTAAAAAACTGGGTTTTGCCACAGAATGATAACAGTACCTTTGTGGCTGTCAGGATCCTTGCTCATCTATTTATTCAAAAATGGCTTATTGAGACACTGTACTAGGTATTTATTATGGATACAGTAATCTATAAGACAGATATGTCCATTGACTTTCTAGTCTTACAATTTAAGGAAGACAAGCAACAGTTTGGTAAGTCCTAGGACTTAGGAAGTCCAGACACCCTTGAATATCTAGCCCGGGCTTGGGAAGTTGCCCCATGGGGAAATGTGATCCCAATTTAGGACAGAAAGGGAATGTAGACTGGTCTAGATCTTAGCTTAGAGCTTTCCTATCTCAGACAATTCTAACAGTTCTGTGGGTTCATAATTTTCTTGGATATGACCAAGAGTTGCTGATACATGAACTGCAAACACTAATATGTGACATAAAATCCCAAATTAATGATTTATCAAGAGGATCTAAATTTCTAATAAGATCATTGGCTATTCATTTTCAGGGTATCTTTTCTCTGTGGCTGAGCTCCATGCCAAAACCAATTTGTAGATCAACATTTGAATAATTTTTGCTGGAAAGCCCCACCAAGTCATGATGAACTCTGAAATAGCATCCAGGTCTCAGATTAGAGAGTGAAAGTGCCTGAATCTCTTTCCCTTTTTTCCTTCCAGTTAGTTCAGAACCTATTTTCTCATTCTTTAATTTAAAAGCAGTCTACCACTGTTTCTCTGTTTACATAACCTTCTTATGTGTTAAAATGCGCTGAGATGTCCTCCAACCATCCTCAGTTTGTTAGCACACCTCCTTAGTCATATCAGAGTTAATCTGGAACACTAGAGAAAGGATTTTTAAAACTGAGTTCAAATCTTTGTTCTGCCACACATTCACTATGTGACATCAGAAGTCATAACCCAATTTAAATAGGGAATAATTACAGTCATCCAAGGTTATGGCAACAGGGTTAATTTTAGAAAGTAAATGAAAAATTTTAAGATCAATGTCTAGCATAGGGTAGCTAATGTGGCATATGGTACCTATTATTACTGTTGTTTCTATCTCCCAGTTCTCTCCTATTCCTTTAATCAGCACTACTAACTTTCTTATTCACAAGGTGCTACATTTCTGCACGTTAGGACCTTAATGGGAAAGCTAGTTTCTAACTTCTGTAGGAATCTTACATCTAAGGTACATATTGATTATGGATAATTAATAAGCAACTAAATAAAAGTAAAAAAAATTGGAAGCTTTTGGAAGAGAATGATAGAAGTATAAAATATGATAGACAACAGGAAATTTTAGAAGTGGGATTACGGGAAAATATAATTTTCAGGAAGCATAGGTGGTAAGGTAAGAAAAATAAAGGATTGAGAAGCATAAAGGATTGTTGCATTTAGTCAATTTTTTTTTTTTAATTCCAAAATACCTTTCTGGGAGTAATTCTGTTTTAAGTACATTTAAATTTTATCCACATTTGCCAGTTTGGTAAGCAAATTCTCAAAGAGACAGGGAAAGAGGGAGGGAGGAAAGTAAGAAAAATTCAGTGTTGATTTGTAGCTTTTGCCAGTTTCCACAGTGTAAATAGTCCCATCATGGTCCATTTCAAGTGACTAACTCGATGTCTCTGAATGAAGAATTAAAAGGAAATCCACGGAATTCACTTTCTTGTGAGATGGTACAAACTGGCTGCAGCAGACCTTTTGCTTTTAAACCTTGTTTCAAAGTGAATGCCTATAGTATTGTATTTTTAATGGTGACCACAAAATGAGCCTTAATCCACATGCTAGAACTCTGAGTGAACTCGATATATATTGTGTTACTGTCTCTTTATGGGCTTCAAGGCTGCCTTTTAGGAACTGCTCATGTCTTCCTGAGTTCCATGGTTTCAATTACAGTTAACTGTGACCATAGAAACTATTAATCATTTGGCAAAGGCTGCTTTTGTGTGTGGGGAAATCAAGGGAATGGATTGACACGTTAGACAAGTAATAATGGCTTTTCCATTATAAAAATTTTATTAGAAATAGCAAAACATAGCCTGTAACTATTAACTCATTATTTATATTAGCATTAAGCAAATCTTAAAAGCCCGTAAGCATTGGGGTCCAATTCAGCTCCTACTAAGCATCCATCTGATCAGCCTATAAATGTTACAGTTAATTCTCCTGAATCTAACATTTTCCCCTCTATTCTCTTTAAAGAGATTTCTTTTTCCTCCTCTGATGGTGCTTTAGGTGTTAGAAAGCCAAGACCTTGACATTTATATGTATTTCTCTGAGGTAGCCAATACAGGTCTCTTTTTCATTGTTGTAAATTCCCTCAGTGCCTATTCTAAACATGTCTTTGGAAGAACCTGAGGATCTGGGAGAACCTGTGGATCTGTGGGAACGTGGGAGCCAGCTAGAGAAGGAAGAGGTGGATACTGAAATGTCTATGCTCATAGCTCTGATCAGGCAAATAAAAATTGTCCCTTTCATCAAGGCAATGGTGAAAAGCAATGGCGAAAGGGGTGGGGGTGGGCGTGGGGCTGCCTAGCTTGATCAATGAGCCTGTACCTCACCATAAGGCACAGAAAGACAGGGATGAGAACAACAAGGTGTTTTACTCCACCAATATATCAAGTTGACGTCCTAAAGGGGCTCTAATCGACCAGGTTCACCAGGAAGCATTTTTTGAAGAAATTCTAGCACATTAGTGTGCCTTCACTCACAGAGATGCTAGTTAACTGCCCTTGGGAGGTGGTATCGACAGGCCAATAGGGAGTTATCAATTCTAAAAGCCAAACAGTTTGGAGATAAACATGGGGCACTGGGTCCCCCAAAGAATTTGTGGCATGAGAGGCACTGAGAGGGAATAGTTTGAAGTAATTAAACGGAGTTGATGTTGAGCATGGCCACCCCCATGAGCTGCGTCTGGTGGCACACACAGTCCTCAGCAGGGAGCTTGTTGTTGGGCATCTTGAGGGACAATCTTAACATCGCTGTTCACCTGTAAACGGCACTAGCTTTCATTCAATCTTGAACAAGGAAAATATCGACTTTTTTTTTTTCTTTCATCATGCTCTTTCTTAAGCTTAGGCAAAAAACTACTTTAACTTAGAAACCCTGGGAGTTTGGGTGCCTAAAAACTTATTGCAGAGTCAGAGAGTTAATCAGAGGGGAGGGCTAAGGTGCTGGGACCCTGGGTTGCAGGACTTAGTGCTTAAAGATGCTAATGAGTTTTCAGCCTTCTCTAGGGGTCAAGTTTAGACATTAAAATTCCCTTTAACAAAGAATGCTTATATATAACACATTTGGAAAGAGTAATTATCACTTTTATCACATGTTTATTTCCAAGTGTTTGGTTTAGAAATCAACAGACATCTTTAACTATTCAGGCCTCATAATCATAGTGAGACCAATCTTTTTTATTATGCCCAAATAAAGATGGGAAAACTCAGTTTTAGGCACAATGTGTTGCATCCAAAGATTTACAATTAGGATATGATTTGGACTCACTTATTTCAGAAACCTAAGAGGTGAATTTTTTATCATTTCTGATACTGAATATATATACACACATATAGCATTTAAAATATATTTGGATTCTTTGTGTTTTTGTTTGTTTGTTTGTTTTCACCTATCAACTGGTATCAGGCAATTCTGGATTGGGATTTACACGTTTATGATAAAGTAAAAGGAAGCAATTATTATCCGGGTAAATCAGACCAACAGTATAGTTTTCCTGTAAATCGCTGAATATTTGAAATTTATTTTCAGCTCTGCTTATATCATGTTTGGATGATTATTTGTTAAATGAGGAGGGAAAACCCAGGTTTTGTATTCTGGGATATATGGG
This sequence comes from Rousettus aegyptiacus, assembly GCF_014176215.1. NCBI lineage: Eukaryota > Metazoa > Chordata > Mammalia > Chiroptera > Pteropodidae > Rousettus > Rousettus aegyptiacus. Next base: position 20,781,786 of record NW_023416289.1, read on the forward strand.
GTGAGCAGATGTGTCCTAACCTTCAGGGGAAGAAGTGGGGGAAGGGCAGAGCAGCATAGTAAAGGGGCTCATGGAAGCTCATCTGCAAGCAAGTAGATATTTACGGTTTAATATTTCGGCAAGCCAGTTTTGAGGAGCTAATTTAGCATTCCACCATCATAGAGAAAATCGATCCTCTTGTCCTTGCCTAAAGTCAGATGTAGTTAGATGAGATGAAGCTGAGATTTTTTTGTCTGCAAACTCACAGGAGCCAAATGTTAACCAGCTATTAAAAACTAAAATAATGTTATCTTTTCCCTGTTTCTGAAATGACAGCCAGAGCAGAGCCACTCAACATCATTCAAACAGGCTCTGCCTTTGGAGTGTTTAACTAATTTCCTTTATTCTTTAAAATATATTTTTACTGTAAGCACCTATAAAAAGGATTACCATAATTGTTTCTGCCTATGGCAAAGTATGAAGACCCAAGCTTATGCAGTACAGTTATTTTTAAGCACAAACATAGCAGCTTCTTTTACATTCGACTACCCAACAATTTCCATAATATCTTCACAATTATATATTACATAAATGCTTTCACTACATAATGAATATTTTTATTTCTTGATTCCGTTTTATGTTAGGGAGATCATAATGGCATTAAAGTGTGGAAAATTCTTTTTTTAATGCTATCTGGGTTTCTATAATATATGCCAAATGGATATTTGAATTCTAAAAATTGGGTACAGTTGCTAACTTCAACTTTATGACTTAAAGAAGGAATTTGATATATAATTAGCAGATCCAAACTATTTCACCTTATTGTTTTTAGATACCTATTTTCAAACAAATTGTGGGAAAACCTTAAATTTAAATGTTTCCATTTAAAGATATTGTCTATCATTGTTTTTAATAATAAATGATTGCAATTCAAGCAACAAAGAAAAGTATAGTAGTCCTTATCTGTGGTTTCCCTTTCTGTGATTTTAGTTAACCACGGTCAACTATGCTCTGAAAACATTAAACAAAAAATTCCCATCAAAAAAATTGATAAGTTTGAAACTGCACATTGTCCTGAGTAGCGTGATGAAATCTTGCATTGCCCTCTTCGTCCTGCCCAGGACACGGATCATGTCTTTGTCAAGTGTCTCCACCTTTGTCACCTAGTAGCTGCCTTGGTTATCAAATCAAGTCTGTGGTGTTGTATCGCTTGTGTTCAAGTCACCCTCATTTTACTCAATAATGGCCCCAAAGTGCAAGAGTAGTGATTCCGACTATTCAGATATGCCAAAGAAGCTATAAAGTGCTGCTTTTAAATGAACAGGTATGTGTATATACAGTATATGTAGCGTTTAGTACTATTCATACTTTTAGGCATCCACTGGAGGCTTGAAGCATATCTCCCATGGATAAGGGCGAGGGGCGTGGGGACTGTCGCATGCAAAAAAATAAAGCATTTCCCTAAATCACACCATCCAAAAATAATCATTGATTACATTTGGTGAAACTCATTCTGGTCACTTTTAAAATCATGTATACAAGTAGGGGGAAGAGAGATGATAAAAGTATATAAAAAAAAGTACATCTAAAACAGAAATTACATCCTATATTTTTAAATGCAATTATTTTATTAAACACTAATATATACGAGCGATAGAAAATGTTACCAAAAATGTTTTTTCTCCCAACACAAAACTTTATTCTCACACTCTAGGAATAAAGAAGAAAACAATGTTACTTAGTGAATTTTTAAATGAAATATTTACATGTATAACATATTTAATACAAAGCTCTATATTTTTACTATAAGTGGAAAATAAGCAGGTGAAACAAAAAATCAGTTTTGCACAAATGTTTAAACACAAAAAGTACAGTATTGCTTTGAAAATAAACTGTCTGAAGTTAAGAAAGAACAATGTTGGTCCTTTAGAAACCACATTACATCATAACTGAGACCTAAATAAATGTTAAGCGCTCTGAGAGTTATGATAAAAAGAGCAGAATTCAGGTATCATAACCTGTACATGTGTTGCTTTTTCTCTCTGGAGATTTATTGAACTGATTTTTTTCATTCTTGAATATCAAGAACATTTTCATTTTTCTATGTAAATAAGTCCCATTATTTAAAAATATTTAGTGATCATTATTAATGCTTACTAAATGTTAAATATTATTCAAATAATGCAGAATTTTATCCTGTTATTGAAAATAAGAATGAGGTTGGAATAAAATGACTTCACCTCCATTTTTAATTTTTAACAAAAATGTAAGTGCCTAGGAACTTAGCTGTTGTAATTTTATGTTTTGATTTATATTTCTATGTGTATATACTACCCCATAATTTAAAAATAATAACTGACATTAATTGAATATTTACTAAGTGCCAAATATTCTAAGCATTTTAATTAATTCCTCAGAATAATTCTTTGAGTCAGAACCTGATACATTGCATTTAACAAATTGTTCCACATTACATTGTAGGAGAGATGGTATAATTTAAGTAGTTCAGCTACCAGTTCCACATGCTGGGGTAGAGAGATGATAAATGTATATAAAAAAGTACTTAACTGCTTATGTACTATGCTTAACATAGCTTAACTGCTATGGTTTACTCTAAGTTTTGATCTACGTTAGCACAGGGATACAAAACAAAAGAGAGACGCTGCCCTTACAGACCTCAGAAACAGAGGAGGCCAGGCTGTAAACCAGTCAATTCCACCCAGTGTGATATACAGAAAGCACATGATGGGGTCTGTGCAGAAGCAGTAAGAAGGGGAATGGGAAACACTTCAAAGAGGAAAAAGTGTTTGAGGTGGGAATCAAAGAACAGGAGCAGTTTTGGAGATAATCAAAAAGTGTGTGTGTGTGTGTGTGTGTGTGTGTGTGTGTGGTGTGTGGAGCATGGAGGGCTAAGTGAGGGAGTGAGTGGTAGTATTTCTATGTAGCCAGAACATCAGGTATGATAGGAGGAAGCCACAAGCAGCATGAAATAATTGGATAAATTCCAGGTACTGGTCTAGACGAGGTGTAAGATGCAAGCAATTTAACTAAAACGTGAATTTGGTGGGAAAATAAATGATAAGGTAATAAAGGGCTTGGGATGCCTTGAAAAGACATCTCATTCTGCAGGTGGTAATGTGCAGTAGAAGATTTTAATCAATGAAGGAAGCATTTATGTTGTAGATTGATGATTGATCATTGGTTTCAGATTATAAGAGATAAATGGTGGAAACACAAATGTAGTTATAAGGCTATCATAATTCTCTTAGTGAGAGATAATGTGGTGCTTCATTTTCTCAATATCTTAGTATTTCTTAGAAAACACATAATATAAACATTTCAGGGAAAAATAGTTAACTGTAACATGAAAAAAATTACTGCCTAAAATGGAGAGAAATGTGGTTCTGTTGAAGGAAGTCTGTACTGAAATGATGTCTTATTTTCAATATGAAAAGAAAATAGAGGAACATAATGAGAGCTAAGAAGCAATTGCAACTAAAGAAAATAAAGGTCTCGGCTCAAAATTTCTAGGTAATTGGTTATAGTGTTTCTATATCAGGGAAAATTTCAGATCTTGATAAAATGTGAAACCTCTCAAAGCCTTTTTTTTTTTTTCCTGCTGAAATAGGTGAAATACATCACCAAGAGGGTTTCGTTGTCAGAACTACAGAAACAGAATTGATCCACGATAGAAGCCGTTTGAGGAGTACAGGCACTGGGATAACTTTGCAGCCATGTAGAAACAATGGTATTCAGTAATATACAAAGGAGGCCTGAGTAGCTCGTTCAGTGTAACCTTGTATTTAACATAGTGTGAGAATCAATGTCTTCTTTTGCATCATCTCATCAAGGTTATCACCATTAATTAAATTCTAAGCCCATATGTTCACTTAACCCTACAACAACTTTGAAGAAGTTAGCACTTTTAACAATACCTATCTCTGTCTCTCTCTCTTTTTTTTAAAGCATGGAGTTAATAGGATTTAGGTTTCTAACTCTAGTAAATTCACGTTTTTATCCAATCTGTCTGAATCTGGAGCTCATGCCGAATCCAAATATTTGAAGATAATTTAAGAAAAGTTGGGATTAAGCCTTTTGCTGCCTGATTCCAAGGAAATAGGATTAGAAAAGTGAGAAGAAACTCCAAAGAGATGCATTTAGGCTCAACAGAAGAAAGTTATCAACAATCTATGCTGGCCCAAAATAATAGACCTGCCCCTTGAGGTTACCAGTTAAGCTAGATACTATGGAAAATGAGCGGGGTGGGTGGGTACTAGCATGGTTCTCAGGCTGCATATGTAATAACTCATCTAATCCTGATCAGGATGCCATAGAAGGGTTCTATTCCTATTATCCTAATTTCATGCATGAAGAAAATAAGGTACTAACCAGTTAACTGGCCCCTTGTCAACAGCTAGTAATGAGGGAAGCTAGGACTAAAACCTATGCAGCCAAGCTGCAGAGTCAGCCTCCCTCTGGAGATGCTTCAAGCATCAGAACATATGGTTGCACTACGTGAGTTTTACATACCCTTCCAACCTTGAAACTTGATGATCATGTGCACTCAGCTGAGTGACACATTCATATAGAAAGCACATACATGGCACCTCCTTGATGTTACACTGCCTGTCATATTTAGAAATTCTTGAGGAAAAAACTGTCATGCATGGACAAGTGCTATAATGTGAAAGGAATTGAAATCCTAATTTGAAGAGATGCTCCATTTGCATCTACATATAGCTTTATGATTTATAACAGGGAGGCTTTTCAGCTAAGATGGAAAGTTTTACAGTGTGAGTGATTTTTCATTTTCCAATCTCAACAGGAACTTGGAAATCAAAATTTAAAAACATCAAAACATTTCAATTTTTATTAGAAAAATTTAAAACATTTCCAAAGTTTTTTTATTTGGCGTACTAGTTTAGTTATCTTTTATTGCAATCACATAGGTAAATGAAATACTTGTTTGTAATAGGCAAATTAAACCTCTAAAAACAACAATATAGAAAAAAATAAGCCACAAAATTATATATTTGTATGTGAAGTAGTTAGCCATTGTGAGAATTCCAAAAATGGTAGTTAAGTACTTAGCAATTTAGAGAAACTCATCAATATTAAATGCAGGTATTATGAAACTTCACGAATCTCCATGGCATTTGATCCTCATTACATAACTTCCAAAATCCTCTTTTTCTTTCTCCTCAATTATGTATGCAAATACCACTAATAAAAAAGAACATTGTCAACAAAGTGTTGTGTTACCCCACCTCTACATATTGCAACCACATACAAAATCATTCAGGAATGGAATCATTATACATATTTTTAAATTACTCTTCTTCAAGCAGATTTTTATCTGAATATAATAAATATGAGATATTTTGCCATTCTCATGGAATAACATATTTTTATCTCCTTCTCCCCTCAGTAAGCAGAGAAAAGCAGCAGTAGTTATTGAAATGAAGGCAGTGAGATATCAGTGTGAAAGATAATGCACAGCCTGGTTCATCTAAATAGGTTAGGAAATTTCATTTCCACTATATAATAACTCCTGGAGAGTCAACTTTCTATTTTAGATGAAAACTCTCACTGTCATAAATCATTGAGCTGCATGTACATGCAAATGGAGCATTTCTTCAAATTATGGTTTCACTTCTTTTCATATCAAATGGAAGTTTTGTGATTTTATTTCCATGGGTCAGCATAACTTGTCAGATTTTATTATAATCAGTGTTAATAACATATCCACTTATATTATGTTCATCCAAACTATGCAGTTTTACATGGATAAAATAGAAGTTTAATAAACCACTGATATATCTGATTTCAACCAGGTCCCTACAATGTGAAAATGATAAAGTAATAACCAACTGATTGTTTTTTATCTTGAAAAACTAAAGATTCTCCTAAATTGCTCTCAACTTTTTCCAGAATTAACCAACAGTGTTATGCAGTGGGATTTTTGGAGTTAGATCTCTTTGCAGCTCAAATAATTAAGAGTTAATTAGATATTCTAAAGAAGTCAGTCAAGTATGTTAAGACACAAGGTTTGCATGTAAAGGAATGTTGCACCAAAGGATGTTGTTGCATTGTAGGCTAGTATAGTTTCTAGTGCATTTGAAAATTATTAACGCTCCCTCACAAGATTTTACTCATTCTGAAGTATATGCTGGTGTGGAATTTGCTATGTGTGTGCTCCTTTCCAGAAATTCCAAATTGGCACATCTTCCAGAGAAAAATCAGTGCTTAATACTTGAAATGATTGTTGAGTAATTGGTGATAGCCAGAAAAATTATTAAACAGTTTAAATTTTTTGTATGTGGCTATGGCTAAAATGTAGCATGTTGCCTGCATCAGTCCAGTCTCAAGTTTCATTTTCAAAATCAATTCTCACGTGTTTCTAAATATCTTTGACACTAACAATGTAATAAAAATGACCACAAATTATTGATTAAAATTGCATAAAGAAGACTGTTCATTGTAGGATTTCAAGTTATTTTACAACATATATTTTCAATGTCTAGAACACTATATACATACATACACATATATATCACTAAAATATATATATGTATACATATAATGTTACTATACATATATATATATATAAGATTTTCCCATTTAAAGAATAACATTGGCAAATAAAAGCAAATTATGTACACTGAGAATGGTATACTAACCCTACTCAAACAATTACATCAAGGAAAGATGATTACCAGTCATATATCAATAACCATATTAACCCCAAACCCCCGTTGCCAGCACTTTCACATTTGTCTCTCTCAAAGTTTCCAGGTGGATGCTGGGTGAGACAAATTTGTGTTTTACTGTGGCAACTGGTTTTTTCTTAGGAAGATTTTTCAGCAGTCAAAAGTATGTATGCTTAGCCAGAAATTAATTTTATTTTCCCATGTGCCTAAAGAATGGCGGTTCTTTGGTAGTTGGCCATTCAGCCCAAAGCACCAGCTGGCAAATAAATCAAGAATATTTTTTCTTGGTGCATTGCCTACATGTTGAATGCAAAAGAGATGCTTTTAAAATTACATTACTGAATAGAATCTGGTGTCCTAGCCTGAAAATTTATTAATGTTATTGAGATATCAGATCAAAATATGGTATACATTTGAAGAAGTTCCAAATACTAGGTCTCTGTTTCCTCTTTCTTATGGTGGTGATTGTTGGTTTTAAATTTGTCTACAGGTTACATCTTAGATCGGGAAAAAGCAGGCCTAAAGGTAAGAGTATTTGTATAATTTTATAATGATACTATACAGATACTATACATCGCAGATCGGGAAAAAGCTGGCCTAAAGGTAAGAGTATTTGTATAACTTTATAATGATACTATACAGATACTATGCATCTTAGATCGGGAAAAAGCTGGCCTAAAGGTAAGAGTATTTGTATAATTTTATAATGATACTATACAGATATGGGCAAAAATTATCAGTAGAAATTTTAATGTCTATTTAAAAATGTCTTCTAATGCTTGAAGAAAATGAAAATTGTAAGAATTAGGGTAATTTAAGAGACTGGGCTATTGAAACAAACACGCTTGCAGTCCTTGAATTACTTTTTGTGTGGCTAAAATTACCTTTCTATATGTGTGGCATATAGATAAGAGCCGTACCAGTCACTGTCAGTAGACGTTGAGCAGGCCATTTTACCCCTCTAAAGTTTGTGCCCCTGCCTACAACCAAGGTATCAGTTGTAGCATAGCAGCCTTCCACGGTAAATGCGAGTTTGATGCTGATGTTCATCTCCTGGTATGTGATATGGGATATGTAACTCACGTGCATGCACAGAAAACTTTTTTGATGCTTGAAAAACACTATCTTAACTGGTATGCATTAGGCATTGTGGTAATATTTATAAATGTTCATTTATCTAATCCACAAACAATTATATGTATGATATAATTAATAATATATTATCTATATATGTTCATACAGTTATATATCATTGTATTATAATTGTTATACATAAAATAATAAGGACCAAGAGGGAAGCTAATATAGAAATATATAAAAATTATATGTTGTATATTACATAAATTGATATATATATTATATATAATATATAAATGTATAGATAACATATTATCTAATCCATATAATAATTATACATAAAAGGTATATTTTTTAAGTATAAAAATGTTTAATGACATGTCTAAGGTCATATTAGGCAGGAAATCCGGGATTCAAATGTTAGCTGGTTTCCAAACTCCGTCTCTCAATCAGTTAAGTTCTTCTAGGTAATCATTTTAAATATCACTGTTTCTCAGACTTTGGCCTCACTTTCTTGGAGACCATGCTGGTATACTGGAAAGGTCACTGAACTGGGAGTTGGAGGACAGAGGCCTGTTTCAGATTGTAGGTTTGCTTTTGCACATATGAAATGAGGGACAGCGTTAAGGACCATTCAAGCTCTAAGATGGCCTGATCCTATGAAGGCACGAAAGATTTTCTCATACGGTGCTATGGTGAGGGAAAAAAAGGAAACCATGTCAGCAGACATCTCAAGGAACATTACCATCTGCCATGACTTTCACAACAATTCAAAAAGAACAATAACAAACCACAAAATTCCTGATCAAAGCTGTGGCTGAATTTATGAATTTGATTTTCATGTAAATTCAGCTCTGAACATGAAATGAGTCGTGAAATGAAATTTGAAGGGGTCGTGCTCTGCGCTCATGACTGACTTCAACATCCATCTGCCCAACTCCCTATGCAGCCCCCATCCTCACACAAAAGATATCATTCAGGCTGATATTTATCAGATGCTGTAAAATGGAGTTAATCATTCGAACAAAAAAATGAAGTTGTTTTTAGACTGGTAATGAAACTCCCATTTGTTTTAGAGACTTTTTTTTTTCTCCCACTGGAAACATTAAAATACTACAAAATCTTATCTATTAAAAATTGTATATAAATATATTTGAATCCCTGTGGAGAAGTCCGTAGAGAGAATCAGTAAAAATTCAGATTTTCTGTTAAAATTGTCATAAAAGTTTATGAAAAATAATAAGGGACAAGATAGAAGCTATATTAATAAAAAATTTAACGTCTTTTATTCCAATAATAAGATAAAGCAGAAAACATCTGTAGTATATATAGTTGTAATATTATCCATAAATGTAATGTATGAAACTTTTAATATTTAGGAAAACTGACTTTTCAAGGGTAGTGAATGATTTATAAATTTTAAATTGCTTAATCATATTAATAATTTTCATCTTATTTATTCAAATAACTAGTTAGTCTACAACGTTTAATTCTTATCTAGATAGACATAACTTTCAAATTGAAAGAACAACATGCTAAATTCACATTACTTGTTAAATCATTTCTGCTTTATATTTCACCTTATATTGTGATTGAGAAGTTTCAAGTTATACCATTTGTTCTGAAAGTTGATATTACCATTTTGTCTTGTAAATTCAAAATCAACTTATTATGTGTTATTACAAACAAACTAAGTCCTATTTACTGGCTTTGATTATTTTTACTCTGGAATACATGTTGTCGTAGTTTGCAAAAAAAACCCCAACAAAACTATAAAGAAATACATGTATGTATAAGTAACTGCAAAGTTCTAAAGCCGACATCAGTGTGATAGGTATTTGATATCTGGACACCTGAGGTAAAAATGCTCACCCTGAGTACTTGCAAAGTCATCTCAGTTGCAAGGGGAGAGCATTTGTATTTTAAATCTAATTCGTAAAGCGTGGATTCTTACAGCTTTCATGTTGCTTTCCCATTCAAACAGAAGAGTGTTTCTGTTTCCGTCAACCTCACAACCAGAATAGAACTTGTAATGTTGTATTTCTAGGCTTTGTTTATATCTTTGAATTTCTTTTTCTTTACCACAGTTGTAGTAACATTATTTAATCATAGGCCTGATATTTACTCTTCTAACAACAGGATAGTGTTTATTCAGAACACATACTTTTTGTATTAGCCAAGGCTTTCTGAAATCAATCTAGTGTGTTAGATGAATATATAATTAGGCATTTTTCTAATTATCCAGCAGAAAATTTCTTAGATCTAACGTACCCAGAGTGGTTAGTAACTCAAAAGCAATAAAAATACTCAAACATTCTCACGCTTTATATTAAGGCATACATGAAGAAAAATGCAGGAGTCATTACTATATAATAGTGAATTTTCACAGTGAAGACATGACATAGAACATTACCAGTCTAATTCTTTACAGTGATTACTTATCCACATGTAACCTCTATTCTGACTTCTGCCACCATTGATCAGTTTTACTTATTTCATTAACATCCTGTGAATAGAATCATAAAGTGAGGGCTCTTTTGTTTTTGGTTTGTTTTATCCAACATTATGTGTCTGAGATATATCCATGTTATTACATATGGGATGAATTGAATTTTTCTCATGGCGCTATAGTATGAAATCATATGAACATACATGAAAGATATAGCCATTCTATCACTGAATGACTAGGATGTTCATGTGGGGTTTTTAAGCACATGAATGGTATACCTGATTCACACTAAATTTCAATCTATGTGGTGTCTGGGAAATGGACTGGAATGAGGCACAGTATAGCTGGCCAGAGCATTGTAAGAAATGAAGACAGCTTGGATCAAGAATGTGGCATTAAGGAGGAGAGAATTCAGTGATTTAAAAATACCATTGATGTCAATGGCAAGGTTTTTCTGATTAGCTTGGTGCAGGAGTTAGAATAAGGAAACTGTGAAGAGTGGCTCTTGTTAAATGATTTTATTAAGGTATGACTGACAAAAAGCTGTGTATATTTAATGTATACAACTTGGTGAGTTTGGAGATAGTTATATATTTATGAAACTGTCAGTACAGTTGCTCAGAAAAAAAAAAAAAGAAACTCTATACTTAAAAAAAAAAATGAACAACTGGGTGAGTGGAAATTCTTTTTATTGAAACCAGTTTCAGAATATCAAGGTGTTAGGCCTGGGCAAGTTACATCAAGCTGTCTGTAAGATAACCATATCTGATTGTTAAATAGGCATTTGGCCAAACACATTTGGAGTTCACCAGAACTAGATATGTCAGTTAAGAATTACTGATATCTGGGTAGTTTTTAAAACCATGGGAATGGTCACAGTCATCTAGGAATGGAATAGTGAAAAGAGAAGATCTAAGACTGAGTCTTAAAAGAAATTCAATATTTAAGTGATCACATGAAAAGGGAAACTTGAGAAAGAAGTATTTTAGAGTTACAAGAGGGACAGTGGTTACCGTGGTGATGTAAAAGCCAAGAGAAGAGAAAAGCTGAAAGACTGGAGCAATGGAATCAAATAGTGGTGAGACATCTGGTAGGCTAAAGACTAAAAGATGCCCAATGGATTTCGTAAAAAAAAAAAAAAAGTGTCTGAATTTGGCAGCTAGATTGGAGTGGGAATGAGCATTGAGGAAATGGAGGTCACCTTGAGTAGACTGTTCTTTTGAGGAATTACCAATAAAGGGAAGTAGAGGATAAAATGGCAACTGGTGGTATATGGGGTTAAAAGATTTCTTTTTAAGTTAGAACTGATTAAATGCATTGGAATGCTGCTAGGAATCATTAAGTTGAAAGAGATACAAGATACTGACAGACAAGTGACCCAAAACCCAAAAAGATGATGGAGCGCTAGAACCAACTTTCAAGAGGTTGGATAAAGTTATAGGGTTGAATTAATCCAAGATGTGATTGAAAGTCTCCCTGAGTAATCACATGATCACCTATACTCCGTAATGTCACCTGAGGTAGCAGGTGACACAGAGACCAGTGTTAGGAGGGTAATGACCCCTTTCTCACTCTCTCTCTCTTCACTTCTCCCATTACCTCAGGGAAGAGTAAATATTCAGAGTTTCCCAATCATCCATCATTGAGCAGACTAGCAATGAACTGCTTCAATATGCATACTTAAGTTCTCATATGAGAGACTATTCTTGCAACTTTTCTCTGCCTACACTGGGTATTGTGTTCCTTCTCCAGCTTTTCATAACACCTCATCACCCTCAGTGTAGTCTGTGTTAAATACTGGCTCTTTTCTGTATTCTCCTCTGTACTGACAGGACCAGGAGAGGAAGGTACTATGTTTTGTTCTTCCATTTATCTGATATCGATTTGACAAATATTTACTAAACATTTTTAAGTTCTTAAGGCATTTGTAATGTCTGGCCCACAGAGGATGCTATGAGAAATTCTGTTAAATGAATAAAGGAATGAATGAATGAATGACATCTAGTAGGAGAAATAATCGGAGTTGTATTGGGTGGTAATTAGATGTCTGGAGTACATTCTTTATAACCTTGAACTTTGATGTTGATCTGTGAACAACGTTTAATCATATGTTTACTGACTTTAAAAAAAATTACACCGTTTACAAAACTTTGAATCTGTAATGAGATTTAATGAATATTTAAAACCATTTTTATTTATTAAGAAATCTTTCAAACATTTAAATACATTGTGTTATGCAACAAACTAATTTCTCCCAAGCCTATGTGGTATGCCAACATGAACAGCATGTGAGAATAATTCTAAGAAATGTTTAATTTTGTAATATCCATTTAAAAAAATTCATTGATCAACTACAATTCTGTCAAAGGTGCTAGAATTTAGAAACGCTTATGGCTTTAACCAAAGATCCAACCAGAATTGATCAAAAACTTACTTGCTGTTGTGTGTATAGACATCATTCAAGATGGTCACAAAATAATCAAATTAAGCACCTAGAAAGTATATTTTCTACTTTCTGGCATTAGGGTGTAATGTATGACAAATCTAAAGGTAGATGTCTGGAGTTTTACATTTACTGGTAAACAACACATGTAAATATGTTGGAGTTGCACTATATTTGTTACCATCAGCTTTTTTCCTTCTTAAGTAAAACTGCAACAGAACCTTCTCTCCCAGTTGCACAACCTCAGGAGAGGGTCCCAGTGGATGGCAATATTGGTTACATTGTGAAAACATTTTCCCTGAACTTTACCTCAAATTGTGTGTGGTTTGAAAACAAATCGTTTTCTACCCAGAATTTAGAATAGCATTTGGCCTTTAGGAGAAACAAATACTTCTATTAAACAAATGAATAAATGACGAAATGTATGGATTTCTCCCAGCTTCAATACACAAGCAACAGCTCAAATGGTCAAGTAATGACTCAGGCACAGGACTATCAACGAGGTCTAGTGCCACATGTGCTTTGGGATTTGAGTTCAACTGAAAGAGATTGTGTGAGATTTAAAAGTATTTCCTTGTCCAAGGGGACTTTCTGTTTCTGGTTCTGCATGTAAGGAGCTTGGAAGTTGCCACTCCAACCTAACAACAGACTGGAAATTGATAACTCTTCTTGGATCCATAGGACTGGGGTGGGCACAGGGCAAACTTCGCCCTATTGAAGAGACCTGCAGGTGAATACAGGGAGTCACAGCTTTGCAGACAGCGGGGACTCGAGCAGAAACTGGTGGTGGGAACCAGTGCTGGGGCAACCCCACATCTTTGACCAAAGTAAATGAAAAAATAGCATTACTATTAAGATGGGACATACTACAAGAAATCAGGTTTTGTGTTAGAGGGCAGATTTTTTTTTTTTTTTTTTTTTACCATTATCTAAGCCTTATTACCTAAACACACTAGGTAGTCTAAAATGTGGAAGTCATATTCATTTGTGTTTTTCAAAATATTACAAAATCTATTTAACCTTATGGGGCTATCTCTTCCAAAAATATTTGTGCACGTGTGTCAGTAAAACACACGTGCACACACATGTGCAACAACAAAAAGCAGTTAGAACGAGAAAGTTCCAGTTTTCACTTCGAATAATAGATGACTGCTTCCCTGATTTGATTTCTGTCATCCACACTACGGTGCTTGGTATGTCCCGTCGTTCAGATTTTTCTAACTTACGACATTAAAGCCCCAAATAGATGAGCGAGTGCCAAAAATAAATATTCTGTTTCCTTAATATTTTTCTCTTGGCTTGAGTTTTCTGAGGGAAAACCACCGAGCTGCAAACAGCAGCTGCATTCTGGAAGCAGAGCTGTCAACAGATATAAGACAAACTCTACCACATGTGACGATGGGCTGAAGGCCCCAGCTGCACATGCGCTCAGATGCCCCTTAGCACAGGCCTGTGGGAAGGGTGTGGTCTCTCCGTTCCCACACAATGACTCAAATAATAAGTGCTCCGGCATCTTGACAATTTACCCCCAATTTTCCCCTTGCATTGAAAGAGAAGAGTAAGGCCGAGTCAGACTAGAAAAATAATCACCAAAAAACCCAATTCAGTCCATTTTAATTTTCTGTTGTGATTCATCTAATTACTTCTACTTTGTCTCCAACAATTACCGTTGTTTGTGACGATGAGGAATCAATAGGCTGTGAAGTACATAGTGGGAATGTTGTCATGCAGTGCCTTGGGTCTAGATAATAGATTTTTAAAGTTGCAGAATGAATAATTTATTTAAAATTGTGTGGATAACCTCCAGAATAATTGAAACCAAAAGGTGGTTAAAATAGATGAGACTGAAGGCAAGAAATTACATGTTAGAAGAATTTTGTTTTTCATGATAAGCCCTTTGGCACTATTTATTTTTTTTTTAGATGTGCATAGATTCCTTTGTTGGGTGTATATTTTTAAGTAAAGAAAAATTTTTTTAATTTGGTAACTTCAGTTAAATGAGAACCCTAAGCTATGAATAGCTAATTAAAGGCACAACTTTACCTAAAATCAGGAATATAATGAGTTACTTTTAGAGTGTCAACAGACCATTCACAACTGCAAAAAGACCTGCATGGTCCCCTTTAATGGAAATGTCTATATGCAATTATCTGCTGTTCCTTAATCTTTCATTCTTAGAGGCTGAACTAAGACTAATAGGTCAATAAATGTCTGCAGATTGAATAAATTGAAAGGGTCTGAAACTAAGATTGAATCCTCATTAGAGGCACATGGAGAGGGCTAGTTTAGTTTTGGAAAACACAAGAACTTTTTGTTAATTTGAATCACAAAGCTTATTTTCATAAGCCAATGTATTTAAACCCATACTATTATACTAGCATTTTCTTCACTACAAATATTAATTTTCAAATTTTTGTGTTAACTCATGCTAATAAACTTCCCATCCGCTGTTATATACTGTAGAAGTGATATTTCTGGAGGGATTTGTAGGGATATATATTATTAAAAAGTATTACCCAGAATCTGAACCCCTTTCTCAAAGTGTGACAGGCCCCATTGTGAGTCCTGGTGGTGGGCAGGCACCTGCCTGCTGATATGGAAGAGGTCTGCTTAGGTATCTTGTGGTGCGAAGGGCAGGAGGATGGATTACTGCACTCCAGTCAAATGCTCCCATTTGGGACTTGAGGCGGAGACATACGTACAGACAGTGGAAACATCACCATCATTAATTATACAGTGGAAGGGGTATCAGAATCCAAGGGGTGGCCTTGATGTGTTTCCCACTGCCTGCCCCTTCTCTCTGTTTCTGCTAGTTGACTAAGCCTTATTCTCCAAACTTCTAGTTATGGCTTTCAGGTGTGTCTCCCAAGCATTCTTCTTCCACTTGAGTTACTCAGAGTTGTTTTTGTTGCTTGCAACCAAGAAGCTTTACAGGTAAAATAATGATGACATACTTTAGTGAAAGGGACTTATGCACATGCAAATTAATTATCAAGAAATGGACCTTAACAATTATTAACTACAACATTTGTTTTGTTAGAGGTGTTAGAGCAGAAGAGCTAAAAATTATACTTAAAGGAAACTAGGAAACACTTAAATGTTCACCATCCATTCCATAGCCATGGGCTTGGTAAATGAGGGTTTATGAAGTACAGAGGAAATAGATTCTCCGCCCATGAGAAATGTGAGAATGTTGAGATAGGCACTGTTCACTTCCCCCTTTTTACTATTGATGAATGTTACTACATAGAGCAGCCTTGACCAATAAAAATATGTGAACCACATATATAATTTAAAAATTTCTGGTAATCACATTTAACATAAAAAAAAATAGGTGAGATCTACTTTAATATATTTAATCCGATATATCAAAATGTTATTTCAATATGTAATAAGCAAATACATCTTATTAATGAGATATTTTACATTCTTTTAAAATTACATCGTATTCAAAATTCAATATATTCCATTCATAGCACATCTTAACTTGGATTAGGCACATTTTGTACCCTGAGAAGCCACATGCAGTTAGGCTACCATACTAGATAGCAGACATTGAGCCACCAAGGGGAATAACAACCCTCCTTTCTTTCTGATACTCTTCATTTCTGTGCTTTGAGACTGATAATTGGCTAAAGAAGGGAATTACGCAGTGGCTTTTCAAGGCTCCTCAAACTGCAAGTGCAGAAAAAGTTGCTGTAGAGCCTGTTACTTTAAGTGAACATCTGCTTCAGTTCTAGCCATGGCCTACAAAAGAGCCTCATTTTTACATTTCTTGGAGATTCTTATTACCCTCATGTAAACCAGTAACTTTTAAAATTTTCATTTTATTTATTTGTATGTCATCAAAAGTGGTGGAAAGATCGGGGAAGGTCTGAACAAATGTGTGGATACAATTCCATGGTAGAATTGAATCATTCAGTGTATGGAAATGGCCAAAGTGCATGTTCGTACTTGCATGCAGCATCTGTAAATGTATTATCTGTGGCCAAAGATCCGAAGAGAGTGGGGACTATGAGGATTAGAAGGTTCATGTTTGGCGAGAAACCCAATGGTAGTTTCACTAATCCATATATTGCTGTTGTGTTGGCTGCAGGCTTTCTGTTTTAAGTGCTGGCTACATAGAAAACTCTTGGAGATTTGCATTTACTTGGTTAGATATATATAAAACATGTGCCTCTTTAATTGTTGATGACCACTGGGAAGCTAAATCTTAGTTCCAAACTGCATAGTACATAGTACTGCAGAGTAGAGTCACTTACCATCGTTCTTTGACTCTGGTAGTTATTCTCCTCCTGCTATCTGTACTTTGCTTCCTCTCACGTCTTCTCCTTCCCATTGGTGCATGTAAGGAGAAGTACGTGCATGCATGTAAATACCTGGTTATGAGCATGTGTGAACACTGATGCCTAGTAGATGTTACAAAAAAGGTTTAATAATTTCAGGAAATAAACACACTAATTTCAGGAAATGCACCAGATGTATGAGAAGCATATTTTATTTAAAAATTTAAAATTCTCATTGAGGTATATTTAATATATAAAAATTGTACATATTTAACATGCATTTTGATGAGTTTGGATATACGCATATATATCATAATTAAGGTAGTAACATATAACCTCCAATAGATTTTTTGCATTGCTCTGTGTACGTATGTATAAGAACACAACATGAGATCTAACCTCTTACACAAAAATATTTCTTTATGTACTCCTCCAACAAATATTAGCTACCAAATTTGTTTCAGGTTTTAATCAAACACACAGAATGCTGAGAGTAAATGATAAGAAACACACAATCCCTAATCTCGGGAAAGGAAAATATACGTTATCAGCAAGGCATTCGAAATAATATCTGGGGCATGAGTTATACTGAAGAGTTGAGCCTTTATTCAAAGGCTTTGGAAAGGATTTAAAGAATCTAGCTAACATAATTACATGTTTGTATAGGAAATATTACTCCGGCTACAGCTGAAAATGAAGGGAGGGGAGCAACAGTGAGAGTGAGATGGCGGCGAGACCGGAAGGAAGTTGATAAGGAGGCAGGAGGCGAATCAGGGCTTGGGAATATGCATGAAAAGGACCAGAAGAGTTAGAAATACTTGGGCTGTGAACTTGCCTGGTTTGGTGATTAGATACAGCTGATGAAAGAAAGAAAGAAAAGAGATGAGAACACTTTATAGCAAATTAAATAACGTGGGCACTTAAGTTGAATACAAAACTAACTTTTCAAATAGTCTTGAAATCTCATACAGAGGCAAGCTTCCACTTGTCAGCTGGGAGTTCATGTATGTAGTAACATAATTAGTCAACAGATGTCATCAGGTTCTGAGTATTTAATGAAGATACATGAGATTACAGTTTATATTAGGAAACTTTCTCAGCCTTCAAAGTTAAAAAGTTGGTTTTGAAAACTCAT
This sequence comes from Rousettus aegyptiacus, assembly GCF_014176215.1. Lineage (NCBI taxonomy): Eukaryota > Metazoa > Chordata > Mammalia > Chiroptera > Pteropodidae > Rousettus > Rousettus aegyptiacus. The sequence continues at coordinate 20,799,865 of NW_023416289.1, forward strand.
ATTAGCTATTGCTTAAAACGGCATGCATATATTATCTCACATTTTCTGTATGAGTCCAGAAATGGCTTAGTTAGGTCTTCCATTTAAGTGGCTAACAAAGCTGCAGCCAATCTGTCAGCCAGGATATCAGTCTCCCTTGAGGTTCAAATGGGGAAGGAGCCCATTTCAAGCTCATGTGGTTGTTGGCAGAAGTCAGTCCCCTTGCAGGATATCAGACTGAGGGTTGCAATTTTTTGCCAGCTGGTGGACAGAGGCCACCCTCGGGTGCATTTTATGTGGTCCTCTCCAAAGCCAGCAAAAGAGAGAGAACATGTCTCCTAGGAAGACATGTTAAAATCTTATAATCACATCCAGCCTGTCACTTTTGCTGTATTCTATAGGTTAGAAGGAAGTCACAAGACTAGCCCACCCTCAAGGGGAGAAGATTATGCGAGAGCAAAAGCACGCTTACCAGAAGGTGCGGATCATGGGAGATGAATGCAATTCCTTTGAGCCCCTAGATTGTTTTCCCTATCTACTCTCAAGCATTTAAATTGATACCTAAAGTGAAATGTTATCTTAGAAACATCTTTCTTCTCTTTGCCTCTTACATGTTTCTTTTCAATGTATCAAAAGTTTTGTTTGTAAACTTGAACTAAGTAATTATCCAAACCTAGTCGACTCATAGAAAATACATCATTTTCCAAAGCAGTGAAAATTGTGCTGCTAAAGCTCTAGGGATGTCATTGTGAGCAAAGAAATTAGAAGCTTAAGGGAAAAAATGTGTCTGAGTAACAGAGTTTCTAGTAATTCAACTTCTTGAAGCCTCTTTCTATTCTAATAGTCTTTGTATAATCCCTGATGAGTATTCTGTGTATGCAAGAACACAAACAGGCATCAATTTAGAACAATTTGAATACTGACTGGTAAGAAATTTATAGAGGAGATCACAGAACTGTTCTTACTGTTGGCTGTTCATCTTTTCTACTAAGCATTATTGAGCAGGATGAACAGGAAATAATAATTCCTAATATTTCTCATACCATAGTCACATCAGCAGTGAATGTAGGTATATGTTTTGGTTCCATACATGTTTTGCTATTCATAAAATTCACCTATAACAACAGCCATGTCAAAATACAGCTAGCAAATGTTGCGGGACCATTGAGTCTGGGCTATTTTCTCCATTTCTCTGTCATTGTGTTTGCGTCCTTGCTTATCTATGACCCAGTTACAACAGGTATATTTACTTTCATTTTTATTCCTCCTTTCTCCTAAGTTTTACTTTAGTTAAGTAGAGGTAGAAACTATCAAGTGTTCTGATACTTATTTAGCTCAGAATCTAGAGTCTGAAAAAGTCACCTTGCACTTTCATTCTTTTTTTTTTAATTTATAATAACAGACATAAAAGAATTTAAGCACCTACCAACGGTATGGCATCTTGTTAGTTTTGAGTATTCCAAGATAAAGTAGGGTAACCATTGTCACCAAGGAACACACAGTCTGTTTTTAACAATATATCCATAAAAAATTCAAGTATTGTAAGTGCTGTGATGATAATGATAACAAAAATAGCCATGATACACTAGAAACAATTTTGCTTTTTAAAATGGATTATTTAATTTTAAATTTATCACAATTCTATAATGATGAGTCCATTAGTTTTCTATTGATACCACAACAAACTAACACAAATTTAATGGCTTAAAACAATATGAACTTATTATTTTACAGTTCTATAGATTATAGGTACAGTACAGGTTTTACTGGGCAAAAACCAAGTTTTGGCAGAGCTGTGTTCCTCTCTGCAGGTTCTAGGAGAGAATATGTTTCTTTGTGCATTGAGATTGTGGGCAGAATTTAGTACTATTTGGTTGTGGGGCTGAGGTCCCCATTTCCCTGTTGGCTATTGGCAGGGAATCAATCTTAGTTTCTAGAGGTGGCCCACATTCTTGGCTCATGGCCCCTTCCTCCATCTTTAAAGCCAGATAGAATTGGTTGAGTTCTTCTCATGCTGTGTCTCTTTGACACACTCATCTTGTTCTGCTACTTTTAAAAACCCGTGTAATTAGATTGGGCCCATTTTTAGTAGTTCAGGATAATCTTCCCATCTCTGATAATCTTCTCATCTGCAAAGTCCCTTTGGCAAGGTAAGGTAACATATTCACAGGAGATTAGGGTGTGGACATCCTGCCATTATTCTGTTTAACTGTCATTGTAGCCATTTTGAGACAAGACAAGCCATTTCCCAAGCTCAAAATCAAAAAGAATAGGATTTGAACCTGGGATACATAACCTGCTTCAAGTCAATAGTTAGAAATCCATACTGAGTAAGGTAGAAGACACAGCAGTGAGACTCTAGTGAGAGCTGATGCTTATAGTCATCAAAGTTTATTGATCACTGTCTCTTTGCAGTAAAAGTACTAGTAACTGGTCTGAAGAATACCACAGATTCATGCATGGGTGTATAAATACTACTCAAATTTCTTCATTTATCTTTCCAAAAGTCTATTCTGTTGCCCTCACTATTCTATGTGTGTGCAATAACTTTCCCATTTTTGGGGGGGAGTATCAGATTTAAGGATAGTAGAAATTATTATAGCTAACTTCTTAATTACAGATGTCTTGGAACACACGGGATTCTCCATTATTTTTGGCCACCAGTTGACTTGTACTCATGGCATTCTTCCTTCTGTCTGTCCTCATCCTTCCATTTACACCAGCTGAATTACACACTTGTCAGGAATCATTTATGTTTCTTTCAACACTGCTTTGCCATTTGCACTTGTTACTCTAACCACATGTTTCAATTAAATACCAAAAAAATCTGCTGAAATATAAGTTGAAAGTAGACAAAGTTAGTGGTTCAATTTAAATTAAAGGCTTTAGAAAGACTCAATAAAGAAGAGTAGCTTTAAAATAGCTGTCAAATTAGATGTTGATGAAGTAACTGTAAAAGACAGGGAAAATATTTAGACAGATTCTGCCCTCGGAATGATCCAAAAAAATGTCTTTAATTTCTCACTCAATTTGAAATAACCTAAATCTAGGACTCTAAAAGGATGCATTGTGGATATGGATTATAAGAAAATTACACAGAAGAACAGTCATTGGACTACATGCACAGAAAGGACCGATTTTTCTTTCTAAACATTAGGAATAAATACATTTATTTATGAGTTAAGTTACAAATATTAAATTGGTTTTATTATGACTCAGATTTTAGTTGCTTTTAGTTTTTTATTGATATATATAAATATATAATTCACACCCCATAAAAGGCACCCTTTAAAACATGCAATTCAGTGGTTTTAAAGTATATTTATGACTCTGTCAACCGTCACTACTAATTCTAGAACATTTTCATCACCCCCAAAAGAAACCTCATACCTATTAGTAGTCACTCCCATTCTCCTCCCCGCAAATACTAGCAACCATTAATCTACTTTCTGTCTCAATGATTTTGTATATGCCGGACATTTCACATACATGGAATCATATACTATATGGCCTGTGTGGCTGGCTTCTTTCACTCAGCACAGTGTTTTCAAGGTTCATCCATGCTGTCTCATGAATCGATACTTCACTCCTTTATATGGCTGAGCAATATCTTATTTTATGGATATATCAATTTTTGTTTACTCATTGGTAAATACACTTTTAAGATTTTCCACTTTTTTAGCTATTATAAACAATACTGCTCTGAACTTTCATTTTCATATAGTTTCAATTCTCTTGGGTATATACCTACAAATAGAATTGCTAAGTCACATGGCAACTCTATGTTTAACTTTCTAAATAAATACCAAACTGTTTTCCAAAGCAAAAATATACCGTTTTACATTTTCCCAGGAATGAAAACAGATTTTAATTTCTCTATATTCTTGCCAAAATTTATTTATTATAGCCAACTTAAAGTGGCATCATTGTGGTTTTCATTTGTATTTCACTAATGATAATGATTTTGAGACTCTTCCCACATGTCATAGGCCATATGTATTCTCTTCTTTGGAGAAATTTCTATTGAAATTCTTTAACTACTTTTTACTGCTCCATTTTGTGGGGTTTCTTTTCATTTTCTTGATAGTATCCTTTAAAACAAAATGTTTTCAATGTCAAGTCTAATTTGTCTACTTTTTCCTTTGGTTGCTTGTGCTTTTCCTGTCATGTCTAGAACATCATTGGTCACCAACACTAATCTAAGGTCACCAACACTTATAACTACATTTTCTTCTAAGAGCCCTAAAGTTTTTGTGCTTAAATTTAGGTTGTTTAATCATTTTGAGTTAACTTTTGTATATGGTGTGAGGTAGAGACTAAAAATCATTTTACTACATGTGCTCTCCAGTAGTCTCACTATCATTTATTGAAAAAATTATTCTTTCCCAACTGAAATTCCTTGGAATCTTCATTGAAACCAATTGACCATAATCTATGTCCGTATTTCAGAACTTTCAATTCTGTTCCATTGATCTGTATGTCTATTCTTATGCCAGTACCACCAGAATCTTGATTACTGCAGCTTTATAGTAAACTTCGAATTGGGAAGTGTGAATCTTCCAACTTTATTCTTTATTTTCAAGATCATTTTGGTGATTCTGGGTCCCTTGCATATTCATTTACATTTTAGGATTACTGTATTTCACACAAAAAGCAACTGAAATTTTGATAGTGATTGCATTGAAAATTTGGATTATTAGGGGGAATATTGCCATCTTAACAATATTCAGTCTTCCAATCCATAAACATGGGATGTCTTTACATTTATTTACATATTCTTTCTTTCAACAATGTTTCATAGTTTTTCAGTGTATATATCTCGTACTTTTTAAATTCCTAAGTATGTTATTCTTTTTGTGCTATTGAAAATTGAATTTTTAAAATTCATGTTCATATTGTTTATTGCTAGTCTATAGAAATACAACTGATTTTTATATGTCAATTTTATATGCTTTTAGCATACAGAACTCATTAGCTCTATTTATTATAGATTTCTTAGGAATTTCTATAACAAAATTGTGTCATCTATAAAATACAGTTTTATTCTTTCTTTCAAATTTGATTTCCTTATATTTTTCTTGTCTAAACACCCTAGCTAATCTTGTAGTACAGTGTCGAATAGAAGTAGTGAGAGCAGACATCCTTGTCTTGCTCCTGATCTTAAGGGGAATGCTTTCAGCATTTATTATTAAGAATTTAGCTTTGAGTTTTTTGTAGATCCCTTTTATTAGGTTCCTTTCTATCGCAAGTTTGTTGGTATTTTTTTTTTCTCCTTATTTATGGAAAGGGTTGGGTTTTCACCTTAAGAAACCATTTCTTGGGCTCTTTATTTCTTCATTTGAATTTGAATGACTCTCTAGCTTCCTTTCATTTTGGCCTGAAGGACTCCCTTTCTTATTTCTGGTAGAGAAGATCAGCTCATGACTTGTTTATTCCTGCTCATTTAAAATTCATCTGTTGAAGAACCCAGAACATTTGTCCTATAAGATTCTCCACAGAATGGACTTTATTTTTTATGTACTCATGGTGTGGTTCAATGTATTCTTCTGTCCTGTATTTCTTGGAAAATTTGTGGCAGGATCTAGGGCTTCATCAGACCCATGTTTCATTCCTTTGGAAAGACTCTTTAAGTGCTGTATTCTTTAATCACAAGGCACAGGATGTTTAGTTGTCTCACTCTTGCTTATGTGAGGAGCCATTGATGCTTAATGAATAGATTCATTATTAATTTAGTTAAATTTTGCAAAAAGGTGGTATTTTAATAATCAGCATTGTTTTTCAACTAATTTGCTGTGATATTTTTATAGAAGCACTTTCCATGAGCTACTCCTTGACTACTGAGTGGCACCATCCATATAGATAAGGCAGGATAAATGTTTGCTTCTTTCTTTTTCTTTGCCATTTTTCAAGAAAATAACTTACTTCCTTATTACCCTCCAAAGATGACAGATTGGTTTTTGTTTGTTCTTTTATTTGTTTGATGGTTTGTTGCTGTTACTGTTTCTGCCCCCCCCCAGCACTCTTAGAAAGAAGAGATATAAAGTTGAACAAAATTAGAGTCACTACCTTTAAAATTCTCCCAGTTTTTTTTCTAGATTAAGCCATATTATAAAGCAATTTAGAAAAGGCATATACCAAAAACGATATATTCTCTTTATATAAAAACTTCGACTCTACTCATCTCTGGGATCCAAAAATGCTGAACATTTGCAATAATCCACACCATTTCTATGTACTAGAAAGGAATGGAGTCATAGAACTTAGCATAGAGAGAGCAGATAGTAAGCAAAAAATCATATTTATAAATACATATGATCCAAATGTTTTGAAGAAGTAGAATGTGGTACAATGAGTAAGTTTAATGAAGGACATCTCATTGAAACAGGATGGCTATTCTGAAGAAGCAATTTTTAAATAGGGTCTGGAAGGATCAAGAGAAGCCAGCCAAGCAGAGATGAGGGAACAAAATTTCAGGCCCGGAAAGCAACATGAGTGGAAAGAACTGAGGCGTGAAATAACTTGGCATAATTAGGGAAAAGACAGGAGGCTTCACTTCAGAATGCCAATTAACTGGACCTGGGAAACGCCAGGTACAAATTGAAATGCAATAATAACAATATTTCTCCCAAGTTTACAAAGCATGTTTCCTATGTACAAACATACTATTAATAAATGAGAGAAAAGAAAAAAAATCTATGACGTGGACAAAATTTTAATGTAGGTTTTGGTGAAGCTATTCCATCTGATATGAGGTTTATAGCAAGTTTCTGAATCCCTAAGCACAGAGATACACTTGCTTGACTATCAAGAGTCAAGGCTTTCCCTCAGATTCTTCTTCTCAAATATTATCAATAACTAATAGGTATGAACCAGTTTATGTGTTAAAGGTAGGGTCTCTTTTCCAGGATGGAAGGAGTTATACACTCTATCCAATTCCTTGAGCTAGCACCTACTACCTTGTCCATATTTTTAAACTAAGTTGGCCGATGTATAATCTACATAAAATGAAATGCCCTAATTTTAAATATACTGTTAGATGAGTTTTGACAAGTGTGTATACTCATATAGTCTTTGTCACAATAAAAATATAGAACATTTCTATCACCTCAAAGTGTTCTTTTATGCCCTTTAAAAGCCATCCCCCTCAACTACCAGACCCAGGCAACACTGATCTTCTTGCTGTTACTATAGTTAGTTTAACTTATTCTACATTTGTACACACATAGAATCATAAAATATGGAATTTTTTTGCGTGCCTACTTTTTTATGTACGATGCTTCTGTGATTGAACTGTGTTATTGATATTCTGTTGCATAGATATACCACAATGTGTTTATCCATTCACCAGTTGAAGGATATTTAGAATATTTCCAGTTTCGATCTATTAGGAAAACAGCTGCTGTGAACAATTATGCAGAAGTCTCTGTGTGGACATAATCTTTCATTTTTATTGGGTAAATTCATAGAGGTAACACTGCTGAGGCACATAGTAAACATATGTATAGGGAACTGTTTTCCAAAATAGTTATCAATTTTATATCCTCAGTGGAAATATGAGATTTCCAGTTACTCCACATGTTCGCTATTGTCAGCCTTCTAAATTTCACCTGTCCTAGAGAGATTTTATTAATATATATTCTCTTGATTAGTGATACTGATACTCTTTCATATTTATTAGCTATCAGTGTCATCTTTGCTGAATGATTTGTTCAAATATTTTATACATTTTAACATTTTAAAGTTAGATTGCTTGCCTTATCGAGTTGTTAGGATTATTTATCTTAATACAAAGCCAATTATATACTTTTTTTTTTTTATTATCAAAGTCTTAAAATTCTGATGAAATCTAATTTATGATTCACTTGTTTATTCATGTTTTTCAAATATGTCTTAATGATGTGTGCTTGTTCAGTTTAAACATTCACTCTGTTCATGAATGTATTCAATATTTTAGAAGTTCTATAACTTTACCTTTTAAATATTCAAGGATATCCATTTTGATTTAACTTTGTGCATTTCCAGTAAGAAACCAAGTTCTTTTTTTTTAAGTATGTATATCTAGTTATTCTAACATTGCTGGTTAAAAATAAAATCTTTCTTCCATTGATTTATCTTGGCAACTTTGTGGAAAATATGTAAGGGAAGGGTGGTAGACACTATACCAAGGGACTGGATAGAGAAAGCAACTTCTTCATCCTGTAAACAACAAAAGGAAAAGAAACCTTACCTTTAGAGCATAAACTGGTTCAGATCCACCAGCTGTACATATAAGTCTATTTCTTGAGACACTATTTTCTTCCACTGATTTACTTTTCTATCTTTATAACAATACCACACCAGATTAATTAGTGTAGCTTTATAATAAGTCTTGAAATGAGGTAATGAAAGTCCTACCTAAAAAAAGTATTTTTGGCTTTTGAGATTTTTAAAATATCCATATAAGTTTTAGAATTAGCTCCTCAATTTCTGTTAAAAAGCCTGCTGGGTCTTTGCAGGGAATGACAGTTTATGTAAAGATCAGTTCACAGAGAACCGAAGTATTAATATAAGCTTTTGATTTACAAGAATATTATGTCACTCCATTTATTTTCATCTTCTCTAATTTCTCTATGCATAGTTCTTTTCTAGTTTTCAAAATAGATCTTTAACCAATTTAAAAGCCTTTTCTAATCATTTTCTGTTTTTGCATGCTAAAATTTTATTCTTTTAATTCCAATGTCTAATTTTGGTTGCCTATATATAAAAATATTCACCTTGCATTCTTCTATCTCATTAACTTCACATATTAACCTTTATAAATGGCTTCCTTATGGTTGTTTTCTATACACAATCATGTTTTCATTTCTTTCTTTCTGATGAAAAATCATAACTTCATTTGCCATGAAATTTTTATTAGAAATTTAAAGCACCTTGAGAAGAAGCAATCTGAAGATGGGCAATAATCTAGAGAGTTACCTATTTTTTTCATTTGCTGTGTTGTGTTTCTTTTTCTTACTTTATTGCATTGGCCAAGACCTGTAGTATTGAATAGAAGTTGCAAAAGAATTCTTATTACTGGTCTTAAGGAAAATTCATTTACTATTCCACTGTTGAATATAATGTTATCTGGAGATTTTTCATTGATGTCCGTTAGCAGCTTGCGGAAATTCTCTTTTATTTCTAGTTGGCTGAGATTTTTATCATAAGTGTTAACAGAGCTTACATTCCTGAGATAAAACCCTGTTATCATGATGTATTCTCATTGTTATGTAGTTTTTGATTCTCTTTTCTAAAATTCTATTAAGGAATTTCACTTTTATGTACGAGAGGGATATTTTCTGTAGTCTGTTAGGATTGTAAAATTTTTTAATGTTTTGGTATGCTAGCATTATACAATGTGCTTATAAGTGGAAGAGAAAAATACACAACAAAAATGGTTCTAAGTAGACCAATAAATGTTAGGATAAATTCAATATGGAAAGCCACTGGGTGTGGGGAAGAAAAAGCACAAAACTTATTTTCATATTATAAGCAAACAGCTTTACTTTGAGAAACAAAGTATTTAATGGTAGAAATAATACAGATAGATATTGATTGTAAATATTTAGAAATACGTATATTTAATTAAATAAGGAATTGCAAATAATGCTGAAACTCTGAAAGTAATTATTATAAGTGAGTTAATCTGAAAGCTTTCTAGACAGAATTCTGAAGATGAGCCCTGGAATATATAAGCTTTGCAATAATTCTTTTAATTATAATATTCCTAATGCCCTTCCTTCAACTTGAAAGATGAAAATGACTTACCTGTGCTCAAATTTGTTTCCAGTCAGGAATTTATTATATGGGTAGTCACATTATTGTGTGCCTTTCTTTCTGATGAGATCCTAGACTCTTTTGCCATGAAGATCTTACTATGAATTAAAAATCCCTTGAGAATAGGCCACTTTAAAAACGCAGTTGCTTATCCGTTCAGTATTTCCTTGAGTTTTGTTTGCTCTAAAATTCCCTAATATTTGATCATGAATCTTTCTCTCACATCTAAATTTTTTGTAAGCATTTGTTAAAACCTTCTCAATATTTTGAGATTCCCTTTTTACAAAGTTAAGAGACTTCTGTTCAGTGGCTCTCTGGGTTCTGGCTTCTTAATGGAGGAGGTGTTGGTTCACTCTGATAATTGAGACAGCCTCCCTTTCTCTGTTAGATTTCAGTTGTGTTGTGTCTACATGATTTTTTTTTTTTAATTCAGAAATTACGGGACATGTCTCACTTTTATGACATATTTTATGAGCATATGGACCCAATTGTATATTTCCCCCCTTTTTATATGTCTATTCTGGTTTTTAAGATCTAAAGTTTCTCCTAAGCTATATAACCCTTCGTTTAGTTTATTTTGCCTGTCTTTTTTAAAAATATATTTTTTGTATTTCTTTTCAAATGTCTCCTTTTTCTATTATGAAAGTGAGATTAAGATCTATATTTTTCTAAGCAGACCGGGTTCTTCCTTCCCTGTGGAAACCTACCTAGAAATTCTTTAGTTTTTACAACAATTTCGGTAACTTTCTATCCCACTTTTTTAAAAGTCCTATTATTTTAATAATTTTAATGACCATATTTAAAATTTTTTTTTAATACAAGAATTGTCTTTTTCTTTTCTTTTTTATGGGAAATAGCTCCCTTATATGGAGAATTAGGTTTCTAAATCCAAGAGTTGTGATCAGAGGTCATGTAGGCAATTTTAGGTCATGTACTGGCTGGTGACTACAGGCAAACCACATGAATTCAAGGATGGTCCTTTCACAGACCTATTTCATGAGGTCATAGTTCAAATACTGTAAAGAGGAACAGATGTCAAGTGGCCTAATAAGGCTCTCTTCTAAGACCTAGCATTAGCAATACCTTGCAGATCTTGTTGAAAAAACATGGTATAGAAAACAGATATTGTTTCAAACCTTGTGCAGACACAAAGCCCAAATCGTCAGTTGGATTCACTGGACACATGTCTGCCCTAATGTGAAGATTTACTCATAATTAACAAAAGACACAAGGCAGTCACGATGCGTATTCCATGTCACTATCTATCTGTCTTGGACCTGACAGATAATACATCTCCAAGTTCCTTTTTCCAAATTAGGAAAAAAAAAATTAAGTTATAAGAACTAGGCATATGTAGAACAAGTAAGCATAGAGAAGCAGTCAGATCATCCTTTGTCCCTGTTCTAGCTACATGTGTGCCTACAATTAATTACTCAGCCCAGCTGAAGTCTATAAATTAACGAAGTTATTTACAATGAACAATCCAGAAGAGGATAGTTGAGAAATAAAATGCATACTACATATATAATTTAAAAATTTCTGCAGGTACACTAAAAAAGTAAAAGAAATCGTTATAATGGATTTTAATAATATATGTGTATTTATCTAAATACATCCCAAATAATATGGATTTAGCATATAATTAAGACAAAATTATTAATGAAGTATTTTACATTTTTTTGTGCTGTCTTTGAAAGTTAAGTATTTTACACATACCACCTATCTTATTAGGACTAGCCACATTTCAAGTGCTCAATAGACAAATATAGCTTATAGCCACCTTACTGGACTATAGTCTTAGTGACATTTTGCCATGAGCACCATAGTCTCTTAAATACATCTGATTTCATAATTATTAAAATGTCCCCTGAGTAAGGGCAGATGCTCTTTCCCAGAGCTGCTGCCAAGATTGATATTTGATGAGTTTAATAATGCAGGCTATTCTCACATTGCTTTACCATGTCTCTAAATTGATTGCCAGCCATCGTTAGTCTCCTGAAAGATAGCTCCCTCTAGTGTCTCCACGTGGATTAGCAGATCTTCCTCAGCATAACGTACAACTTCTCAAGATGCCATCTCAGCATTTTTCCTCCTCCCACCCATGATTTACCATGTGTAGAACATGTGAGAACCAATTTCCTAACAGCTTCATGACTTTCAGTTTAGGAAATCCAATCAGTAAACTTAACAGCCATTTTGCATGGCTAGGGGTAGAATTTTAGGGTTCAGACCATCCAGCAATCATGGCAGAGAAGACTTTGGGGCAGGAGGGAGTGAGGGTTTACCATTGGCTTCAAATGCAGTGAAGAAATATGTGTACAAAGGCAGTGAACTTCTTCTGAACCCTCAGCTAAAGTGCACTCTTGAGTATGCCATTTTCATTTATTAGCAAGCTCTACAGCACTGCTTCCTCCATTTGAATGTTTCTCTGGCATCAATCACCCAAGTCACAATAGATATTTCTGGTTTTGGGATTGTCTGAAGTTTTCCTATGGTAGGAGCAATTTCTACAAATACCCAGCAACAAGCTTACAGTTATATTTCTAAAGGGCTGTATTGAGCAGCTGCATCAGACCACTTTCAAGCCCAAAATCCCTACCGTCTCCACTGAGTAGCTATATTGATTTCTGCCAAAGGCTCTACTCTGTGTGTGTTCTAGTTGCTGACACTTCTACAGTCATTTGTGCATTGGGGTCATAAGCTCAAAAGGTACTGCCTGATTGGCAGAACTTTATAAATCTTTTATCTGCTTGTTTCTGTCAGGGCACAATTTGGTCTCAGATTGCTTACTGGAGACTTTGTGAATAGGACTAACAATATCCCCAAATTAGAGATGTGATTTTACCATAACTCAGTCTCTCCAGGCTTTGGGCTGTTTAGTGGTAAGGTCAAGATCAGTCCATAAATTATTTCTCCTACTATGAGGATAGCCTCTTGTGGTTCTAGATCATGTAATTTCCCCAAATTTCAGAGACTGGCATAGGACTTGAATTTCAATGGGTTCTATCTGCCATGCTTTATTGGCAGAAGATTACAGCCTCTGAATCCCCCTGTGCTTCCTCCTCTGAGGAGGCAGTTAAGTGTCATTGATGTTACCAACTTACCCTTAACGGTTATTAAGACCAAGTACATTCATACTAGATTGTGACAATATATTGGTGAGTTTTAATGTCCTTGTGTAAGCGCTGTTAATATATGGAAGAACTTCCATATGAACACAAGCTCTTCTTGACTGGCTTCTGAAATAGGAATAGAAAAGAAATCAAGAGCTAAATCTGCATACTAGCCTCCTTTGGCCCATTACCCTTCAGTGCAATTTTTTAAAAATCATCTCTACAGTGGCTGTGAGGCTGCTGGTAGATCTACCTAGATGGATTCCCAGTAGTCCATTACCAGTATCTGTAAATCATGTGCTTTGCCTTTTAGCTTGAAAGGGCTGTTCTGAAGAGAATTAATAGAGATCAATATCCCTACTTCAACCATTAATGCTAACTAAAGCATTATCTCCTCCTGTACTCCTAGAATTTTATATTGTTTAATATTTGCTACAGAGAAGGGCTTGGGAATTGTAAAAATTCTCATTTAGCACTTCAGTTGAAACCAAGTGGAGGGTGGATGTGGAATGCATACAATTTAAGAATGTAGGGGCATTGACCTCCATCCACACGTGGCATCTATCCCGATTATGCATTTCAGTAAAGGAGATGCAACCAGAGAATACTTTCTCTTGTTATGTTTTCCAAATTAGAGTTTAACCTTTATACAGGTATTCTCTATCACAGCATCTTGATACCTTCCAGATTTTACCTTTAAGCCTCGTAAGGGGCCTCCTTTATTCTTATGGTACATTGGGCACCAAGAGCTAATTATTTTAAATATTTTAGTTATTGTCCAGAGGCCATGCCACACACCATTTTTTAGCTCCTTGGATTCCCCTTCTGAAGTTTGGGTGAGCAGATCCCAAATCTTTATTTTTAAAATGTTATGGTTTTAATTGAGGGAATGAATTCAGCCACTCTACAAATCTCCCATTCCAGATCATGATTGTCATAGTAACTGGATATGTGCTCATTCATATGCAGGGAATTTGAAGGGGCTTCTTAAGGTTTGTGGATGTCATGGCCAGAGATGGTTTTCCATCTCTCAAGCCACAAGATTATGCCACCAGCACCCTATGAATGATCCTATCCACTTCTTCCTTCTTCCTTATTGACTCTGGACAATAACCAAAATATTTAAAATAATTAGCTCTTGGTGCCCAATGTACCTTTTTCATTCTGTTTTTCAATAGCAATAAAACAATTCTAGCACACTAAGTCAACTATTCTTTCTTCTTTTTTCCCCTGTAGTCTCACCTTTCTCTTAGTCTGAATATTTCTGCTGCCATTAATCCCCTGCATAATAACTGAGCTTACTGTCTCTAGAGTATTTTCTTGACCACTAGGTAGCAATATAATGTAATAATTCCAAATTTCGGGAGCTCTCTAAATCGCAGTATCTATCATGGTTTGGGTCAGCGGTGTCAAATTAGATATATCCATTATCTTGATTGTGGTGATGTTTTCTGGAGCGTATACATCTGTCAAAACTTTAAATATGCTCAGGTTATTGTATGCCGATTATACATTAATAAAACTGTTTAAAATCAAAGCAGACACATTGCGCCAAAGGTTATTTGGCTAGTCCCTAGAGTTGCCTTCACCATGGTCATTCCAACTGCTTCAAAAAGATGATTCTGATGCACCCAGCACCAGGCTTCATGTGTAATTAATTATCAGTGGATACGTGACAGAAGCAACAATGCACGTAGCCCCTGGGAGTTTCCAATCCGCACATACAGCTTCCTGAGTGTTATTCCCCACACTTGGAAGTGTTTTGGTTTTGGAGTTGGTCAGGAATTGAGTACACATGTGACAAGTTACCCAGGGAAGCTGCTGAGTTCTGCAGCTGTGGACACATGGCCTTGTGTATTTCTTCCATGTGTCAGTACAACTTTAGCCCGTAATTTGCAGGATAATTTAATATAAACAATCTAGATGGACCAAGATATAAGGCTAACATCATTTCTAAATCAGTAATCAGTGCATAGCAAACCCTTTAAAGACCCTCATTTATCTTTTAGCGAGTATATTTGATCAGTCGATATTTGTGAAGAATTCTGGTCAGGGTCAAACTTCTTCAGGGATCTGAGGAGGGAGGAATAAATTACAGGTCCGTGGTTACCCTTTCACATAATAGCCAAAAGGCTATTATTGGAAAGATTCTCCCTGAAATCTAATTTTTCCCTCAGCTAGGTCAATTTAGGAAGACTGGGCTGCCAACAGCCAGCTCTCCAATGCTGTCTAAACAGATAAAAGCTTGTAGTGTTGAGTAAGGTCCAAACTGTGCTTGCTGCCTCTATAGAAACAGATGTTATTCTTTGTGAAAACAGCCACTTGCCCATGGACAAAGCTTCCATAAGCTGCTGATAGACACAGAAGTCTTTAATGGTTTTTTTTTTTTTTTTCTATGTTGATGCTGCAATGGATGTAGCTTCCAGGGTGACCCTCACTGTCTCCTGCTCTTTGGGCATGAGCCTTCGTGCAGTCCTCTCCTCAGGAATGTGAGCTGGCCTAGAAATTTGTTTCTAACCAACAGAATATGACAAAGGTGATGGTTACCACTTCCATTCTTAGGTTATATAATAATGTAACGTCCATCTTAGTAGCATATGCTTTCTCTTGCTGGCTTTGGTGAAGCGAGTTGCCATGTTGGGGAAGGCTGCATGGCAAGGACAACTTCCAGCTACTAGCCAAATAAAAACTGAGGCTCTCAGCCCGTTAGTCCAAAGGAAACTGAATCCTGTCAGCGACCACACAAGTGAGCTCAGAAGCTGATGTTTTCCTAATCAGGACTTCAGATGAGACCACAACCCTGACTGACAACTGGATTGCAAGGTTCATGAGAAACCCTAAAGCAGAGGATCTAGTTGAGTTTTGCCCAGATGCCCATCCCACAAAAATTGTAACATAATAAACTGTGTGTTAGTTTAGCCATTACATTTGTGGCAAGTGGTTATGCAGCAATAAATAACTAATACGAAGTCTCAAGTAAAAGTATAAGGACAAAGTAGATACATTCTGACTTTCCCCTTCTGCTTATTTTGATGAACTCAATTACTGGGCTGCTCATAATGTGTAAATAGTATGAAAAGAAAAACTGCTTTCTAGGTCAAGTAGGAAATAGTTAAAAAGATTGGGCATGGTGATATAAGAACACAAAGAATCAAAGTTATTATTGAATCTGACCTGGATATACCCATTAGATTAAACCTTCTGAATTTGTAGTGACTAGTGTATTAGGCTCTTCCATGGGATGGCTTTAGGCTGGGAGTCTGTGAAGAGAAGATATACTGAGACAAAAATGGGGAAGAATATTTCACAACGGTGTAAATTTGTATGTAGGAAAATTAGGGGGAAGGAATAGCCTTAGTATTAGTAATATTTAAGCTGACTCTTAATAGGAATTTATGTTAATTGGAAAAATTTAAAGTTTATAATTAAAAGCATAGTTTCCATAGGCTTGGCAATTGAAAAATACCAGATGTTGCATTGTGAGCAGGTAGTGATCAATTTAGGTCAAAAAAATGTCCATTTGTTCCAGAAAGTGAGCAAAGAAATATCCCTAAAATGAATTAAAAAGATATATATATCCAAGAGACAAAGATATCTGGGAAAAACACAACTATGTTTTGGCATACTACTTATACATGTTATCATTTATCAATTCTATAAAGAATAACATGACAACACAGTCTCCTTAAAATAAATAAATCCCACAAAACATCAATATTTCGATTTATCATCCTCTTTATTAAGTATGTATAGGAAGAGAAATATAAAGTTTACCTCCCAACTTTGGATTATATCTATATTTAAGCTTTTAAGTTCCCTTAACTTTAATTTTTTAAATATATTTTAAGTTTACTTGGTATATAATATTATATTAGTTTCAGGTATATAATATAGTGATTTGACATTGTTATACCTTACAATATGATCACCCCACTAATTCTAGTAATCACCTGTCACATGTAAACTTATCACAATAGTATCGACTATATTCTTGTCACCTTTTTCATACATCCCCTTACCCCTACCTTTATGGCAGCCATCCCTTTGGTCTGTTTCTATGAATCTGTTTTTGTTTTGTTAATTTGAGTTTTTAGATTCTACATACAAGTGAAACTATGTTTCTCTGCCTGACTTATTTTACTTAGCATAATACCCTCTAGATCCGTCTACGTTATTGCACGTGGCAAGATTTCATTCTTTTTATTGCTGTGTAACATTCCAGTGTGTGTGTGTGTGTGTGTGTGTGTTTATCTCACATCCTTATCCATCTATCTGTTGATGGATACCTAGGCGTTTCCATATCTTGGCTATTATAAATAATGTTACAGTGAATATAGGGGTGCCTATATCTTTTGGAATTAGTGTTTTCATTTTCTTCAGATAAATAACCAAAAGTGGAATTGCTGGATCATATGGTGGTTCTATTTTCAGTTTTTTGAGGACTCTGCATACTGTTTTCCATAGTGACTGCACCAATTTGCAGGCCTACTGACAGTGCACAAGGGTTCCTTTTTCTCCATGTCCTTGCCAACACGTTGATTTGTTGACCTGTTGATAACAGCCATCCCGACTGGTGTGAGGTGATACCTCATCGTAGTTTTGATTTGCATTTCCCTGATGACAAGAGATGCTGAGCATCTTTTCATAAGGCTCTTGATCATCTGTATGTCTTCTTTTGAGAAATGTCTTTTCATATCTCTGCCCATTTTTCGATCAATTAAAAATTTTTTTTTGTTATTTAGTTGTATGAGTTTCTTAGATATTTTGGATAACAACCCCTTATTGCATTTACCATTTGCAAATATATTCTATTAAGTAGGTTGTCCTTTTGTTTTGCTGATGGTTTCCTTTGCTGCACAGAAGCTTCTTAGTTTGATTAAGTCCCATTTGTTTTTGACATTGTTTCCCTTGCATGAAGGGACATATCCAAACAGATATTCAGACTGATGTGAAATAGTTTCCTACCTATGTTTTCTTCTAGGAGTTTCATGGTTTCAGGCCTTACATTTAAGTCTTTAACTCATTTTGAGTTTATTTTTGTATCTGGTGTAGGAAGGTGGTCTAGTTTTATTTTGTATGTTGTGTCTGTGTGTGTGTGTGTGTGTGTTTGTATTTGTCTTTGTCCAGTTTCCTCAACACTACTTGTTGATGAAACTGTTGTTACTTCATTGTACATTCTTACCTCCTTTGTCACAAATTAGTTGACCATATAAGTGAGGGTTTATTTCTGGGCTTCCCTTTTCTGTTCCATTGATCTATGAGTCTGTTTTTGTGTCTGTTTAGATTATTAGAGTAAGATTTTTGTATTGTAGTTTAAAATCAGGTAGCATGATACCTCCAACTTTGTTCTTCAGTCTCAAGATTGCTTTGGCTATTCGTGGTCTTTTGTGGTTCCATAAGACTTAGGATTATTGGTTCTATTTATTTCCACTCTAATTTTTATTATTTACTTCTACTTTGGGTTTTTTTGCTCCTTTTTTTCTAGTTTCTTCAGGTTTACTTTAGATCGTTTATTTGGGATTTTTCCTGCTTCTTGAGGTAGGCTTGTATAAACTTTCTTCTTATAACTACTTTTGCTGCATCCTATAAATTTTGTAAGATTATGTTTTCATTTTCATTTGTCTCAAGGTAGTTTTTGATTTCCTGTTTGACTTCCCCTTTGATACACTGGTTGTTTAGAAGTATGTCGTTTAATCCCCGCCTATTTTTGTTTTTTCCAGTTTTCTTCCTGTAGTTGATTTCTAGTTTAATGCCATTGGCAGAAAATATGCTTGATATAATTTTAATCTTGAATTTATTGAGGCTTGTTTTGTGGCCTGGTATGTGATCTATCCTGGAAAATCTTCTGTGTGCACTTGAGAAAAATGTATAACTTGCAATTTTTGGATGGAATGCCCTATAAATATCAAGTTGAACTGTTCTAACGTGGTATTTAAGGATATTATTTCCTTATTAATTTTTTGTCTGGATGATTTATCCATCGAGGTTAGTGGCGTGTTAGATTCCCCAACTATTATAGTATTGCTGTTAATTTCTACCCTTACGTCCATTAACATTTACTTTATATACTTTGGTGCCCCTATGTTGAGTGCGTGCATATTTAGAACTGCCATATTCTCTTCTTAGACTGACGCTTTCAAAATGATGTAATGTCCTTCTTCGTCTCTTTTTTACATTCTTCGTTTTGAAGTCCATTTTGTCTCAGACCTAGCTTTCTTTTCATTTATATTTTCATGGAATATCTTTTTTCATCCCTTCACTTTCATTATCAGTCCATGTGTATCTTTTGATGTAAAGTGATTCTCTCGTAAGCAGCATATAGTTGGGCGATTCTTTTCTTTTTTATCCATTCTGCCACCCTATGTCTTTTGATTGGAGCCTTTAGTCCATTTACATTTAGAGCAATTATTAATAGATATGTGCTTATTGCCATTTTATTAATTGTTTTTGGTTATTTTTGTTCCTCACTGTTCCTTTCATCTTCTCTTGACCTCCTTCCTTTTGATTTGTTGGTTTTTTTAGTGTTTTCTCTTCATTTTTTTTTTTTTGGTGTATTTTTGTATGTTTTCAGTTTATGGTTACCATGAGGTTCATATATATATTCATCTATAACAGTTATTTTAAGCTGATAGACATTTAAGTTCAATTGCATTCTAAAAGCACTACATTTTTACTATCCCTCTACACTGTTTTTGACATCATATTTTACATATTTTTGTTTGGCGTATCCCTTACTTATTGTAGTTACAGTTAATTTTGCTACTATTGTCTTTTAACTTTCAATATTAGCTTTTTAAGTGATTGAGTCACTGTGATTATTGTATATTGACCTTTACCATTGTGATTTTTTTCTTGCCTACATTTTCTCATTTCTGGTAATGGCCTTTTCTGCATAAAGAAGACCCTTTAACATTTCTTGTGAGGCTGGTTTAGTGGTTGTGAACTCCTTTAGTTTTTCGCTGGTCTGAGAAACTATTTCTCCTTCAATTCTAAATGATAACTTTACTGCCTAAAAGAATTGTAGATTGTAGATTCCTTTTTTTTCAGCATTTTATATATCTTCTGCCACTCTCTTCTGGCCTATAAAGTTGCTTCAGAGAATTCAGCTGATAGCCTTATGGAGTTTCCCTTGTAGGTAACTTGTTTTTTCATTCTTGCTGCCTTTAAGATTCTCTTTATCCTTAACTTTTGCTGTTTTCACTACAGTATGTTCCAGTGTGGATCTCTTTGAGTTCACCTTGTTCGGAAGTCTCTGTGCTTCCTAGACCTGGATGTCTGTTTCTTCCTGTAAATTATAAAAGTTTTCAGAGATTATTTCTTCAGATATTCTTTTTGCCCCCTTTCTCTTTTCTCCTTCTGGGATCCCTATAATGTGAATGTTAAGGTGCTCAATGTCATCCTAGAGATCTCTTATACCCTCCTCATTTTTAAAAAATTCTTTTTCATTTTGTTGTTCTGATTAGGTAATTTCCACTATTCTGTCTTCTAGGTTACTGATCCATTCTTTGTATTAAGTAACCTCCTAATGTATTCTTCATTTCAGTTATTATTTTCTTCATCTCTGATTGGTCCTTCATTACATTTATTTCTCTTTGTTGAAGCGTTCTCTGAAATCCTCTGTTGTACTCTCAAGTTTGTTGAGCATCTTTTTGACCATTTCTTTGAATTGACCATTTCTTTGAATTCTGTATTAGGAAAATTATTGCCTTTTCATCAGTGTTTTTCTCTGGAATTTTTTATTGTCCCTTCATTTGGGGCATATTCTTCTGTCGCCCCATTTGACTTTCTGTATTTGTTCTTATGAGTTGGATTGAATATGCATCTCTCTCAGCCTTGAAAGAGTGATCTCTGAGTAGAGTGTATATTGGATAGTTTGGGCAGGCTGGTTGTAGTTGGGGTGGGCGCGCTTCCTTGCCCTTCTGACCTGTGTGTGAGGATGCCTGATACGGACAGGGCTGCTCAGTGTGCTCTTGGTGTGCCCTGTTGCTTTAACTGTCTGTTATCAGGGTCGACTCTGGGCAGGGCCACTTTGTGTGCTTGCGTCTCAGTGTTCCACCAGCTCTACCTCCTCTCTAGTGGGGTAGACCTGTGCCCATGCACTGCTGCTCCCTCTTCGGGTGGTACGGGGCCCTGTGTGCCTGCATCTCAGTGCCCTCCTAGCTCCGCCCTTTCTCTGGTCGGGGCAGTCTTGCATGCGGTGCACAGCTGTACTTTGCTAGCTTTGTCCTATCTCTGAGCGGTGAAGTGAAGCTCCTCGTGTGAGTGCTCAGCCATGCCCCTCTCACTCCACCCAGGAAGCCCTCTGTGTGAGAACTGCAAAGTTTTGCTAGCTCCATGCTTTCTTTAGGAGGGGGAGCCCCATGTGAGTACACAGGAGTGCTCTACTATCTCTGCCATTTTTCTGAACCAGGGTAGCTTTGCAGGTGGTACTGCAGAGGTTTGCTAACTCTGTACTCTCTCCAGGTAGTGGAGCCCCACTTGTAAGCAGCCCAGTGGGTGTACAAAATAGTACCCTACTGCACCTGCTGGATCACTCTCCTAGTAGAGGGGCCATCTGTATGTATGCTATGGTGCCCTCTTTTTCCTGTTGGATGTAGCTCCAGGAGGGGTGTTTTGGGACACAGTACAGTGTCCTGTACATCAGCCAGAGAACCTGGATGGAGCTCCTTCCCACAGTCCATGTTCAGGAGAAATGTAAACAATGGCGCTCACTGGCTCCTCCTTTCTGAGTTGTTCCTTCAGCTCCTTGAGACCTCTCATGTCCTCGCACTTCTCTGTGTAGTCCCTTGCTCTTGTGTGTGAGAGAAGATGTTAAATTGGCTCCGAGTTGTCTCTCAGAAGGATTTGCTCTAAATATAGGTGTACATTCCATGTGTTTTTGTGATGGGGCAAGCTCAGCGCCCACTTATACCACCATCTTGGACTCGTATCTTAAAATTTTAAGATATTAAAATCTGGCATTAACTCTAATTCTGAATATTTTTAATTATATTTTTGTGGAATTTTTTGGAGAATGACAAGCTAACAAGAGACTCTAACCTCTCCTTTATAATACTTCCCATATCCTGATGGACAGACTTAAACTAATTTCAGAATATGGTAAGAATATAGATAAGCTTACATTAAGGCTAGTAGGAAGCGAAATAACATAATTTGAGGCTTTTCTGCTAGATATAATAGAGAGAAGATCATTTTGAACTAAGAATCGAAGGGTTACCTAGCAACTCTCTTTTTTTGATGAAGTCGTGTCATTTCTGTTGGATATAACTGGAGTGTTCTCTAAGTCATTTAATGAGGAAAAAAAGAAGATTCATAGCCTGGAGGTTAGGGAGGACTGAACCAAATAATAAATATGGCGTTTGCTAACCTGTTCGTCATTAAATATAAAAACCATTTGGACCACCTAGGAACATCCCAGGAGCATAATAGGTCTTCAAGAAATATGCTGATCATCGAATGCATATCTGATCAGGATCAAACAGCTGAGGCAGAAACAGAGCAGGGCTCCTCGCTGCTGCCATGCTGCTCCGTGGGGCTGCAGGAGGTGGCCACGCTGATGGGGAGTTATTGTTATGAATTCTCATCACACCTGGAACTCTTCATTCACAGAACTTTATTAAAGTGAAGTTTCGGTGTCATCTGTGGGATTATCTGTTTAATGTCTACCCCTCTTAATAGAAATAAGGTTTGCTGTTTATTTTTGTGACTAACATGTTTGTCACATGTTAGTGTTTCATTGCTAGAGCATGGAATGGCTGAGCCCCATCCAGCAAATTCACTCATTTAGTTACCTAAGACGAGCTTCCTGAATGTTGGTCCAAACACTCATGTTACTCTATGGCAAATGTTATATTTATCTTAGAACAAAGTGAAAAATTACACAAAGCAAACTTCTTTTTTTAAGATCGACATTCTCTGGTAGTAAATCTATTTGGCTTTTTGGATTTGTTAAAATTACCTTCATAGTTTGAAATGAGAGTGGGGGCCAGTGCAAGATGTGTGTGTGTGTGTGTGTGTGTGTGTGTGTGTGTGTGTGTGTATGTATGTGTGTACACACATGTATGTTTGTGTTTAATCACCTTCTCTGGCTTTAATTTGCAATAAAAGGTAGTGAGAGTCTGTGGTTATCATGTTAATATGCATGTGGGCATGCATGTAATTGTGGACGTGTGTACTTTTTAATAATTTTTGAAATCCAGAAGTCTAAGAGCTACAGGCCTAGGATATATTTTTTATATTGTTAATCTTGGCTGTACTAGGATATTTATTTTCAAATTTTGTTACTTTTTGGATCCTTATTCAGAGATTTATGGCATTTGTACATTTGCTGTAACCTCTAAGGCTATGCTTTATGACACAGAGTTCTGAGGCTTCGATCTTTTGGGGGGTGTGTGCACATACGTTAAACACTAGTAGGTTCTGCCTATGGGAAGGTAGAAAGCTAATTTGTACATATCCTGTGGCCTTTTCGACGTCTTCTCTGAACAAAGAATGAAATTCCACTTGTGGCTGGCTAGTAGAATGTACTTACAAAGGGCAAAATAGAATAGCTACACTCCAAAAAATCATCAGTGAATGTAACTTGATTTGTTGAAACTCACCGAAGATTATAGTTGAGTGAAATGCTACAGTTAAGCCTTAAGTGTTTCAATCTGTCCATTTCCCTGGGTTTTCTAAATTCTCTCCATACATCGCTCCAGAGGACTGAACCAGGAACCCAGCCTTCTGACGCCAGCATGGAATGCTTTTCCTAAAACAGAGTTTTCCATCATTGTCATTGCAATTTTGAGGGATGTTTTAACATACAAGGTGAACTTATGTGATTTAGTATAAAATGTTGTTGAAAAGGTTAAGTGCTTTACACAGGGTGTTTGTGATGCTCGTGGGGGAAGTTTTTCTCAGCAGAAGAGAGGATAATTGCGTTTCCTCTGAGCATTGTCTTCGATAGCATCTTTAGTATACTGCCAAGCAGGAGGGTGAATGTGCTTGATGGACAAAATGAAGTCAATTTAACTGCCCTTCTAGCAACTTTATACAAACTGGATTTCATCTTGTATTACGTATATTTGTTTTAACTTTATCTGATATCTCCTATTTAGGTTTATTATTTTAATTTCATTACAGTCTATGTATTTTGAAGGTTGCCATAAATCTATTTTTAGAAAAAACTAAGATAAATTAACTTTTAAAATAGGAAAAAATATAAGTATATATAAATTGTGTTCAATGCTTTTAAAATATGTACATTGAAAACAGATTTATAAATATATAACAGATATATATATAAATGTAAACATTTTAAATAAAATATATACATATATGTAAGGTATATATTTTTTAAGCATTGGACACAACTGTTAAGATATTTATGAAGCGGTCATGGAGACAAAATTATAGAGGAATATGAAGAGGATTATATTTCAAATAAAGTAGAACAAAGAAAAACCATCATTTTGTTAGAAGAATAGGTAAAATTTCAGACAGAGGAAAATAAATGAGGTGTTTACGCATCTCTCCGCTCCTACTCCTGTGCTTTTCTGTTAACTCTGAATACACCAAGGATAAATATTATTGAAGATAATTACTTGCCTTGGGAAATATCATGAGTGTTTTTACCCCTCAAACACAAACAATAGCCTGTTCTGTTCCATCACATAATTTCTAAAATCAATCGATTGTGAGGAGGCCTCACAGTCTCCAGTAACAAGTTTAGGATAGAGGATGCGGACTTAAATTAAGCCTCAAGATGCCTGAAAGAAATGACTCCTGGGAGCGGGAAACCTAGAAGAAGGTCAATAACCCTCTGCATACTCATGAGATAGAAAACTCGCTCTTTTCCACAACAACAAGGAAACAGTAGTTCGAATTTTAAGATAAATATTTTCCTCCCTGATAAATGTATCTCTTATAATTATGGTTGTTTCTATGACGACTGCCATCACCCTTTAGAACAAGAAATTCCCTAAATGCAGATTTTTAAAAGGAAAGCTGCTTCACTTTCTAATGAAAGAAAAAAAACCAAAAACCAAACTCTTGTAAGTATTGTAATGCAAAGGGAATTAGTTTTTCATCATGATGTTGCAGAATTATCTTTTCACTCTTCAAGATAGTGCATATATAAATTAATCTATGATTTGTCTTTTCTGAAATGGAGGGCATGGGTAGGTCAAGTGATCTGAGTTATTTGGTATGATGTGTAGATAGCAGACTTTGTATAGTATTATAAATAACAAAATATAATAGCAACATATGTAAATATACATATGCGCAGTATAAAATATACATTCATTTAAAGTGGCATAAAGATTTAAAGATATTTACAAAATCAACACTGTATATAAAGTTATTGATACTTTATTGATTTTTAATATATTTTATTAAAAGATAAATTTCTTCTAATACATAAAAAGTGCAGGTCATAAAGATCAGTAAATTCAGCCATATTGAAGTTGAGAATTTATCACATATAATATTAGAACAGTTTTTTAAAAAAATTGGGCAAAATAAAGTGATTGTAAGGATTGGAAGCAAGAGAAACTCTTGTCTACTGTGGATGGAAGTGTTTTATTTATAAAACTATTTTGGAAGAGTTTGATGCTGAGATTAGAGAAAAAGTGTTCAGAGTAGAGTACATTTAAAGAAATGCAGCTAAAACTTTAAGAAATAAGATTTTTTTTTTTAGTTCATTAGTATGTTTTATGAAATAACTTTGATTATATAAATACACGAAGAGACTGATGTGATCATCTGAATTGTCCTTTATGCCAGGATTATAGCAAAGTATCCTATGGCACTATGCAGAACTTTAGATAAAAGAGGGAAGGATTAGAGGATACAGCTAGATATCAACCTTTCTCAGTAAAGAATGGTCTTTAATAATGTAGAAAAGAGATCCTTGATTGACAGCAAAAAGAAATTAAGCCCTCAAAAGTATTTTGAGCTTAAAATTCTCAATATCAGAAGTCAGAGCTGGCACATGGAGATGTATAAAAGCTAAATTGTATAGCTAAACTTTTAGTATAATATCTAAATTTCATTAGAAAAAGCTTCTGAGAGCAAAAAGATTTTAACGAAATGATTTTTTAAAAATAAAAATGACTGCTTTCCTGAAGTATCTTCAGTAAATGGTGTTGGGAAGGCTGGATTTCCAAATGCAAAAGAATGAAATTGGAGCCTCATACTGTAGAGGAAAATCAACCCAAAAGGGATTAATGAATTAGACATAAGACATGAAACTGTAAAATCCTAGATGAACATGGAGGAGAAAAGCTTCGCGAGATTGGTCTAGATGATGGCTTCTTGGATATGACACCAAAAGTAAATGCAACAACGGCAAAGATAAACAAATGGGGCGACATCAAACTAAAAAGCTGAGCAAATGAAACAATCAACCATGAGAAAGGAACCTACGGAATGGGAGAAAATATTTGCAAACCATATAGCTGATAAGGTGTTAATGTCCAAAACATATAAAGAACTTCTACAACTCAACAGCAAAATAAATATAATCCTAAATAACCCAAATAAAAAGTGGACGCACGTTTCTCCAAAGTAGTCATCTAAATGGCCAACAGGAATATGAAAAGATGATCACCACTAATCATCAAAAAATGCAAATTAAAACTACAATATGCTATCATCTCCTGTCAGGATGGCTATTATAAAAAAAAAAAAAAAGATAAATATCGACAAAGATGTGCACTGTTGGTGGAAATATGAAATGGTGCTTATATGAGGTATCTAAAATAGTCAAACTCATAGAAACAGAGTAGAATGGTGGTTGCAAGGGACTGGGGAGAAGGGAGAAGAGGGAAGTTACTCTTTAATTGGTATAAAGTTTCAGTCATACAAGATGAATAAAAGATCTGTACAACAAAAGATCTATTTACGAAAGATCTAGTATAGTTAAGAATATGGTATTGTGCAATTATCATTTTTTAATAGGGTAGATCTCATTTTCTTCAATCAAAATCAAAATATATCTAGTGACTAATAGATTATAAAGTACTATTTATCCAAAGAAAAATTCTGAGATAGATTTTGAGGAAGAATTTGTGGTTTCTGAGTAATTTAAATGAGAAATTACATAACACAATAGGTCCAAAAGTCAGTTAAAAGTAATTATAGATAATGAGCTAATACTTTATACTATTAACTGGACATGAGAGTTATCTATTCACTTGGAAGGCAATGTGAAAAAGAAAAATATAATTTTGGTATCAGAAGAAAACACATATACACTGACCTATTAATTGCTTTTCAGTGAAATAAACATTTTATCTGACTTTAATGAAAGCTAAAACGACACGAGTAGAATACCAAGAATGAAATTGCTTCAGCCATGTATGATTTTTAGAAGATTATTTATACAGTTTGATTCCACAGAATGGATTTGATTCTTTAGACTTGATATTTTTCCTTTTTATTTTCGATTTTAAAAAATCTCAATTATAGATGACATAAAATAGATTAATTTCAGGTGTACAGCATAGCGATTACATATTTATATAATGTATGCAGTGATCACCCCAGTAAGTCTAGTGCCCATCTGACACCACACAGTTTTTACAATATTATTGACTATATTCCTTATGCTGGACTTTACAGCCCTAAAACTATTCTGTAACTGCCGATTTGTATTTATTAATCCCTCTCCCCTTTCACTCATCCCCATCCCCCCTCTCATCTGGTAACCATTTATGAGTTTGTTTCTGTTTTGTTTGATCATTTATTTCGTTTTAGCTTTAGTTTCCACATACAAGTAAAATCATATGGTATTTATCTTAGACTTATTTCACTTAGCATGATATCCTCTAGGTCCATCCATGTTTTTGCAAATAACAAGATTTCATTCTTTTTTTATGGCTGAGTACTATTCCATTGTACATATGTACCACTTACAAATCAACTTTTGCTTGCTTCCATATCGCGGCTATTGGAAATAATGCTGCAATGAACATAAGGGTGCATATATATATTTTTCAAATTTGTGTTTTGTATTTCTTAAAATAAATACCTATAAGTACAATTGCTGGGTCCTGTAATAGATTTTTTTTTTTTTTGAGGAACCTCCATATGGTTTTCCATAGTGACTACAGCAATTTACAATCCCACCAGCAATGCATCATAGTTCCTTTTTTTCCCTCACATTCTCACCAACACTTGCTATTTGTTGATTTATTGACAATAGCCAGTCTGACAGGTGTGAGGTGATATTTCATTATGGTTTTAATTTGCATTTCCTTGATTAGTGATGTTGAACATCTTTTCATATGTCTAATGGCCAGCTGTATGTTCTCTTTGGAGAAATATTTTATTCAGGCCTTCTGCCCATTTTTTAAATCAGATCATTTATTTTTCTGATATTAAGTTTTATGAGTTCCCTATGTATTTTGAAATATAAACCCCTTATTAGATATATCATAGCAAATGTCTTCTCCCATTCAGCAAGTTGTCTTTTCATTTTGTTAATGGTTTCCTCACTGTACAAAACTTTTTAGTTTGATGTAGTCCCATTTTGTTTGTTTAGTTATTTTCCCTTGCCCAAGGAGACATATCCAAAAGAATATTACTAACAGCAATGTCAAAGAGTGTACTGCCTATGTTTTCTTCTAGGAGTTTTATGGTTTCAGGTCTTACATTTAAGTCTTTAATCTATTTCCAGTTTGCCCTGGTACATGAATTAAAAAGTATTCCAGTTTCATTCTTTTGCATGTATCTATCTAGTTTTCCCAACACCATTTATTGAAGAGACTGACTTTACCCCATTGTATGTTCTTGCCTCCTTCATCATAGAGTAATTGACCATATAGTCATGGGTTTATTTCTGGGCTCTTGGTTCTGTTTCATTGATATGTGTGTCTATTTTTGATGCCAATACCATGTTGTTTTGACTATTATAATTATGGCTTTGTAGTGTAGTTAGATATCAGGTAGTGTGATACCTCCAACTTTGTTTTTCTTTTCTCATGATTGCTTTGCCTATTTGGGATCTTTTGTGGTTCCAGATAAATTTTAGGATTCTTTGTTCTAGTTCTATAAAAAATACCATTGGTATTTTGAGAGGGATTGCATTAAATCTGTAGATTGCCTTGGGTAATAAGAATATTTTAACAGTGTTAATTCTTCCTATCCACAAGCACAGTATGTCTGTCCACTTATTTGTATCTTCTTCAGTTTCTTTCTTCAAAGACTTAGTTTTCTGAGTACAGGTCTTCTACCTCCTTGGTTAAATTTATTCCTAGGTATTTAATTTTTTTTTTTAATACAATTGTAAATGCTTTCTTAATTTCTCTTTCAGATAGTTTGTTATTGGTATATAAAAATGCAACCAATTTCTGAATAGTAATTTTGTATCCTGCTACTTTATTGAGTTAATTTTATTATTATGGTTTTTTGGAGGATTCTTTAGGGTTTTCTCTATATGGTATCATTTCATCTGCATCCTTTTTCCTTTCCAATGCATTTTATTTCTTGTCTGATTGCTGTGGTGAGGACTTCCAATGCTATGCTGAATAAAAGTGGTAAAAGTGGGCTTCCTTGTAATGTTCCTGATCCTAAAGAAAATGCTTTCAGCTTTCTGCCATTGATTATGATGTTAGCTGTTGGCTTGTCATATATGGCCCTTATTATGTTGAGATATGTTCCCGCTATCCCCACTTTGCTGAGAGATTTTATCATAAATGGATGCTGAATTTTGTCAAATGCTTTTTCCGCATCTATATATATGATCATGATTTGGATCCTTCATTTTGTTTTGCTTATATAGTGTATTACATTAATTGATTTGTATATGTTGAATTAACCTCACACGACAGGAATAAATCTCACTTCATCATGTGCACAATCTATTCAATGTTTTGCTGAGTTTGGTTTGCTAATGTTTTGTTGAGGATTTTTGCATCTATGTTCAACAGGGACATTGGCTTATAATTTTTTTTTTTTTTTTTTTTTGCAGTGTGTTTGTCTGGTTTGGAAATTGGGGTAATGCTGGCCTTGTAAAATTAGTCCAAAAGCCTTACCTCCTCTTCAATTTTTTAGGATAGTCTGAGAATAGGTATTAATTCTACTTTGAATATTTGGTAAAATCCACTTGTGAAGCCATTTGGTCTAGGGCTTTTGTTAGTTGGGAGTTTTTTGATTACTGATTCAATTTCATTAGTAGTTATTAGTCTGTTCAGATTTTCTATTTCTTCCTGATTGAGTTTTGGAAAATTGTGTGCTTCTGGGAATTTATCTGTCTCTTCGATTTGTATAATTTGCCGGCATATAATTGTATTTCCTTATAATCCTTTGTATTTCTGTGGTATTGATTGTCACTTCTTTTGTTTCTGACTTTATTTGAGCCCTCTCTTGTTTTTTTCTAAACGAGTCTGGCTAACAGTTAATCGATTTTGCTTACCTTTTCAAAGAAACAACTCTTGATTTCTTTGGTGTTTCGAATAGTTTTTTGAGATTCTATTTTGTTTATTTTCACTCTGATCTTTATTGTTTCCTTCCTTCTACTCAGTTTGGGCTTCGTCCTTTTTGTCCTTTGTCCTTTTTGTGATTTGTTTGTTTCTTTCTTGAGGCTGGCCTGAATTTCTATAAATTACCCTGCTGTGGCTGTATCTCACTGATTCTGTTTTGTTTTGTTTCTTTTTTTCATTTGTCTCAAGGTATCTTTTAATTTCTTCCTTGATCTCTTTGTTAACCATTCATTGTTTAGTATGTTAATTCATATCTACATGTTTGTGTGCTTCTCAGTTTTCTGCTTATGATGGTTTTCTAGTCTTATACCATTATGATCACAGAAGATGCCTGATATAATTTAAATCTTCTTAATTTTACTGAGACTTGTTTTGTGGCCTAGTATGTGGTCTATCTTGGAAAATGGTCCATGTGCATTTAAAAGAACATGCATTCTGCTGCTTTGGGGTGAAATGTCCTAAACTATCAATTAAGTCCATCTGCTCTAATATGCCATTTAAGGCCTCTGTTTCCTTGTTAATTATCTGACTGAATGATAATCCACAAATGTCAATGAGGTGTTAAAATCTCCTGCTATGACTGTATTGATGTTAATCTTCCCTTTATGTCCATCAATATTTGCTTTATATATTTAGGTGCTATGTTGGGTATGTAGATGTTTATGGGAGTTATATCCTTTTGTCAGATTGATCCCTTTATCATTATGAAATTGCTTCTTTGTCTCTTGTTACAGCACCCTTTTAAAGTCTATATTTTATCTAAGAATTGCTACCCCAGTTTTTTAAAAATATCCACTTGCATGAGATCTTTTTCCATCCCTTTACTTTCATTTCGTGTGTCTTTTGATCTGAACTGGGTCTTTTGATAGGAAAATTTAGTCCATTGATATTTAAAGCAGTTATTGATAGGTATGTGGTTATTGCCACTATAGCCATTTTAGTGTTTTCTGATTGTTTTTGTAGTTCTCTGTTCCTTATCCTCTGTCTTATCTTCCATGTATGGATTCACTTCTGTTTCTTATATATCTCTTGTGGATTTTTTGTTTGTGGTTACCATGTACTTCATATATAGCAAGTTAGATTTACAGAAGTCTAATATGAGTTTATATGGTTGCTTAAGTTTGAACATATTCTAAAAGCATTACCATCTTTACTCATCCCCTCCACATGTCTTTGTCATTAATTTTTATTTTGTGTATGTTTATGTATATCCCTTAATTTATTGTTGTAATTACACATGAACTTTCTACTTTTGCCTTCTAAACTTTGTGCTAGCTTTATATTTGTTTGATCCACTGCTTTTACTAAGTGTTTTCTTTGTCGGTGAGAATTTTTTTATTTCCTATATTTTCTTATTCATATTTTTAATCTTTTCTACTTAATGAAAAATCCCTTTATCATTTCTTGTAATACTGGTTTAGTGGTGATGAACTCCTTTGACTTTTTGCTGTCTAGAAAATTCTTTCTCTCTCTTTCAATTCTAAATGATAGCTTTGCTGGGTACAGAAATCTTGGTTATAGGCCCATGCTTTTCATCGGTTTGAATATTTTGTGCCAGTCCCTTCTGGCCTGCAAAGTTTCTTTTGATAGTCTTAGGAGTGCTCCTTTATATATAACTAACTGCTTTTCTCTTGCTGCTTTTAAGATTCTCTTTAACTTTTGGCATTTTAATTATAATGTGTCTTGGTGTGGGCATCTTTGGGTTCATCTTGTTTGAGACTCTCTGCACTTCCTGGACTTGGATGTCTATTAGCTTCACTAGGTTAGAGAAGATTTCAGTGTTTGTTTCTCAAATAGGTTCCAATCTCTTGCTCTTTCTCTTCTGGTACTCTATGATGTGAATGTTGTTATCTTGATGTTGTCCCAGAGGCCCCTAAACTATCCTCATTTTTCCTTTTTGCTATTCCGATTGGATGTTTTGTACTACTTTATCTTCCCAATCACTAATTCAATCCTCTGTTCCATCTATATGAAACAAGAGAATATATTAAATATATATTCTTCATTTCTGACTGGTTCTTTTTTATGTTTTCTATTTCTTTAAGTCACTGCTGAGTTCATCTATTCTTCCCCGAATTCATTGAGCTTCCTTACAACCAACGTTTTAACTCTGTATCTGGTAGATTACTTGTTTCCATTTTATTTACTCCTTTCTCTGGAGTTTTGTCCTGTTCTTCATTTGGGGTATGTTTCTTTTTCTCATTTGGCGGCCTTCTTGTTTTCATTTCTGTGTGC
Source organism: Rousettus aegyptiacus (assembly GCF_014176215.1). Classification (NCBI taxonomy): domain Eukaryota; kingdom Metazoa; phylum Chordata; class Mammalia; order Chiroptera; family Pteropodidae; genus Rousettus; species Rousettus aegyptiacus. Next base: position 20,832,455 of record NW_023416289.1, read on the forward strand.
TAGGTAGATCCGCTATGTTTCCCAGTCTTGGCAGAGTAGCCTTATGTGGTAGGTGTGTTGTGAAGCCCAGCGGCACATTCTCCCTGAGTCATGTGCTCTAGGAGTGTCATTTGTAGTTTGTTCCCTCCTGTGGTAGTTGAGCCTTGATTGCTATAGGCGTGCCAGTGGGTGGGACTAAACCCCATGACTACAACAGAGCAGCTGTTGTGCAGGGACTCACCCTTGAAGCGGGAATCACTTTATCTTGGGGATCTGATGACAGCTGAATAGGCCTCTTGGGTGTGTCTTTCGTGGAGTTGGTTGGGTCATATTCTGGTGTGGTCTGAAGTTGGCTACCAGTTATATTGGTTCTCAAGCCTGTTGGGAGGGTCTCTGGTGCATACCAAATTCACCCACTGTTTGTACCCAGCTTTGTCTGCCTGATGTATGCTACAAAGTGATCTTCAGTTGGCTATGCTCTGAACCAAGGCCAGATTTGGCACCCTTTCTTTGATGGGCACCACAATGCAAGCTGAGGCCAGCTGATACTCGTGCCAGGTCTGTGGCTGCTTAGTTGAAGCTGTGTTCCAAGTCAACATTGGCTGCTGCTTACGTCAGGCTTGGGGCCACCTAATGGGAGTTATAATGTAAGCTGAAACCAGTTGCCACTTGTGCCAGGCTTGGGGTCTCTTAGCAAGTGGTACAGGGTGCACTGAGGCCAGCTGTTGCTTGTTTGGGGTTTTCGGACCTTTGAGAGATTTTAGGAAAGTCCTCAGCATGAACCAAGGCTGACTACTTGTGTGCAAAAACCACTGAAAGTGGTTCTGTCTCACTTGGATGCAATCCCCACTGGTTTTCACAGCCAGAAGTTATGGGGATTTCTCTTCCAGGCCTGATGCCGGGGGTTTGGTATGGGGTTGGGACCCCTTGCTCCTCATGGAGCACCTCTGCAGCCGAGATAGCTTTCTCGATTCTTAAGTGCCACACTGTGAGTGTGGGACTTTCTTGTTCAATGTTTCCACCCCTCTTACAAGTTTCGTCATGGCTTCTTATTTATATCCTAAGTTATAAGACTTCTTGTTCAGCTAGTCTTTAGGTGGTTCTCAATGATGGTTTTTCTATAATTTAGTTGTAATTTTGATTCAATCATAGTGTTTACCTACACTACCATCTGGACAGGAAGTTCCTTAAACTTGATTTGCTTGCCATTCAGTGATGCAACCAATCCCTTTAAAAAGCCAGGTGACTAGACCTGCCACAAAAGGAGTTATTTTAGGAACACAGAATAACATGACCCTTTTATCATGGTGGCATTCATGACTCAGAGTTTTGTTAGTGCTAGACTGTACCCAAGCATGCCTTGGATTAAAAGCTTGAACTGGTTCATTCACATATAGTGCTAACAAATGAAGGAGATGACCCTTCGGGATCAATTACAGTACATTCTGGGGAGTTAAGGAATGTTGGATATTTTGTGTGGTAGACGGTCTCTAAAGAGACTGCCATTCTTTTACTCTCTGAGCTCACATGGTGCTTCATCACATCAAGACATCATTGTTCAGTCCACCCCTATCCCTAGAACTCTCAAACTTTGGCTGCCCTTAGTGATCTGTTCACCAATAAAATCAAATGGAATTGATGTTCTGGAATTTTGAAGGCTAGACACAAATTCCCTTTAGGTCTTGTTCTGGGGAAAACCAGGCCATGTAAGGATTCCTGGTCATCCCTCAGACATTCCTGCCATCCTCACTGAGGTACCTGATATGACAACTTCCAGTGCAGCCACCATCTGATGGAAATGATATATGAGACCTCAAAGTGTGAACTGCCTAGACGAGCCCAAACAACTCACAGAACTATAACAATAATAATTATTTTGTTAAGCCCTTACGTTTTTGAGGTGATAGGTTATACAACAATATATAACCAAACATCTTGACTTTGAATGAGAATATTTAGCATTTTATCCTATCCATTCAGCATTTAAAAAATCTCCAGAAGCAGCATCTTGGCACGTTTCTTGTTGGTGTTCATCTAATTAGCACTCTGTTAAATTATATGCCAAGGGTGTCTTTACTTCAGGTTACGTTTCTTGTGTAGGTGTCTGTTTTCTGCAGGGCTGTCAGCTCAATGATGCTACAAACCTCTAAATTCCTTTTAGACTGCTGCACACATTATTTTCTGGCATGCTTTGATTATAACCCCTTTGCTGTCTGTCCCTGAACTATTTATAGTAAAAATTGATGTAGTGAAGGAAGCCAAAAAAAAAAAGAGCCCGCAAATAATATCAAAGAATATGTATTTCTCTCTCCTTGTCATAGTAGCCATTAATAACACAATCTGTTGATTCTTAAGATCAATTTCCTCAAAATATACTATAGTTTCTTCTGTGTAAGACTGAAATATTGGCTTCAATTTGCATTTTTCCTGATTACCAGTGAGGTTGAACATTTTCTTTCCACGTGTTTATTGCTTTTCAGGTGAATTGCTCATACATATTTTGTGCATTATTGATTTTTAGGATTTCTTTATACTGGCTGCTCGAATAAGCTATAAAGATACTCCTTGTCTGTGTCTTGTGTTTTGAATTTGTTTATGATTTATTTTATCGCACAGATGTAACAGGATTTCCTTTATGATTGCGCTTTAAGAAAATCTTTATTCTGATATCCTAAGGATAATTATATATTCTAGACATTTTAGATTAGCTTTTCTCATTGAGGTGTTTAGAATATTTGGGCTTGACTGTGGCACATAATGTGAGCAAGGGGTACATAATTTTACGATGGATTTCAATTTTCCCATGAGCATTTAATAAAAGGCCATCATTTCCCAGTGATTATCATGCCACCTCTTTCATAATCCAGGTTTCCACGATCACCTGACTATGCGTCCAAGCTCAGGATCCTTTTATTTTCTCTCTCGGACTACCATGCTCCTTTAAAAGACAGTATTTTAAAACTGTTTCTAGTTACCTCATGTTTTCTTTTGCTATTGTGAATGGAAACGTCTCCCAAAATGATTTTTTATTACATTTTGATTTTTATTAAAGAATAATTAATCACTGCTTTTGACTTTAGCTTATCAAAGGAGATAGGCTATACAAACAAAAGCATCGGTGCCGATTACTGGGCCACCTGATTTTTAACTCCTGCACTACCATTTGGTAGTTGAGTGGCTATAATCCTGCTGATTTTTGTTTTATACAGTCTGAGGCTCAATTAATAAAAGCAATAATGTTTAGGGTTATGCTGTTAAATTACTTTAAAATCCCTTTAAACTATATTTGCTAATTCTCTGTGTGGCAGACATTGCAAACTTGAGATAGCAAGTATTTCAGTTAAATGAAAGGAAAATGTCATGATTAATCTTGATAAGTGAAAGAGCTTTGCTAAATGATATAAGGGTATTATTATATTGTGATTGCTCCAACAGAGGGACTAGGGAAAATAGTATATTTAAATTGAAATTGAAATATATTTAAGTGAATTCACTTAAATTTCACTCTAGTTTCAGCACATTTAGTACATTTTTTCTCATGCTGTGTACATCTGCACACATTTTTACCTGATACTTTGATTTTAAAAAAGTGGTTTTCCAATTTAACCACTATTTCTGAAATCCTGATGACTTTTTATGGGGATCAATTTCCCATCAATTAATAAATCCCCCATTAATATTGGCTCTTTGCTTTCAGAGGACATTCCCTAAAACCTTTATGGTTGAGCACATGTGACTTGTGGTGATCTATAAGCAAAAGTGACTTAGGACTCCAGATCAGAGAATTTGTTGATTTGAGGTCCTCCAGAGTTTTTTTTTTTTTTCACCCCTTTGGTAATATTTTAAAAGATGGGCACCCCCTTGTCCTGTATCAATGACTGAGATGTGCAGAACCACCCGTGATGGAGAAAATATAACTAAGTCACTGAGATTTGAAGTTATTTATTATCACACTTGGCCCACTCTGTTATAAATACTATCTAGAAGAGACTGCTTTAATGAAAACTAATATATGCAGCATTAGCATAACAGTTAATAGGCAGATTAGAAGTAAACTGATATTGAAGGCTTTAATAATGGCTATTCATTTTATTCTATGATGAAAAGTTTGGTAAAACTGTGGTCTAAAATAATTTGGGAGGCAAAAGAGCAAAGAGATCATTCAGGACATGTAAAGTTAGAAGAGGCAACTGCATTTCATCATCAAGTTATGGAAGATAAAATTCTGAGTCTTTGTTCAATAAAAGACAATTGAGCTTATGCAGCAAGGATCAATCATATCAAGGGTATAGCTTTTCATCCACTGTTAAAACTTAATGGATTAACAAGCTACCTTGTGAATTTTTTAGGTTGAGTGTGTGTGTGTGTGTGTGTGTGTGTGTGTGTGTGTGTGTGTGTTTATCAGTATCATCAAATGTATCTTTTGACAAGTTCTTTTGATGAGGTAGCGCTTTTTAGATACATTATTTCTTGAATATCCCAAACTGATTTGGCCATATCTATAGCCTATTTCTCAAACTTTCTCTGATTAAATAGAAACCTCAAATAATTTTCTACATGCTTAATTAATTGGGTTTTCTTACTCCAAAACAAGACGTCTTGCTTTGTTGTTGTAAATATTTATGTTCATTTCCTTCTAAACTTGGACAATTCCTTCTGGCAACAAATTGATTACATTCAGGAGTTACCCAGAATTTCTCACATAGAAGACACTGATTTTCAGAGATATCTGCATCATCTTAATAACAAAATCCATATTTAAACAAGTATTTTGCTACATCGTAAGCCCAGGGGCTACTCAGATTGGATATTGCAATTTCCTATAGTACCCTGGGTGAATGCATTTATATTTTTATTTTTAATAATTTTATTTTTTGGATTGTTCATTGCTAGTGTATAGAAATACAATCGATTTTTAAAATATTATTTTAGTACACTGCTACCATATTGATCTAGTTTAACAGTGTTTTTGGTTTTTGCTTAGGTTTTTATATATAAAAGATTATGCTGTCTTTGAATAGACATCTTTTTTTCTTTCAATCTGTACAAATTTTATTTTTTCTCTTGCCAGATTGCCCTGACTAGATCTTCTAGTTTATTAGTGTCAAATACATGTCTTTTTAGAGCAGTTTTAGGTCACACCAAAATGGAGAAGTTACAGAAATTTCCCATAAACCCCATGCCCCAACACACAGCCTTCCCCAATTGTTAACAATTGATGAGCCTACAATGACATGTTATAATCACCCAAAGTCCATATTTACATTAGGGTTCACTTTTGTCGTACATTCTATGAATTTGGGCATATGTATAATGACACGCATCCAACATTATAATATCATACAGATAAATATCCCCTGTTATCTGCCTATTCGTCTCCCCCTCCCCAAATCCCTGGAAACCATTAATCTTTTTACTGTCTCCATAGTTTTGCCTTTTATAGAATATCATTTACTTGGAATCATACAGTATATAGCCTTTTCAGATTGACTTCTTTCACTTAGTAATAATGTGCATCTAAGATTCTTCTATGTCTTGTCATGGCTTTATATCTCATTTTGTAGCACTGAATAATAATCCATTATCTGAATGTACAGTTCATCCATTAGCTAGGGAAGGACATCTTGGTTGTTTCCAAATTTTGGCAATTATGGATTAAGCTGCTTATAAACATCCTTGTGCAGGTTTTTGTGTGGAGCTGTTTTCAATTCAGTAAATATACCAAAGTGTGATTCCTGGATCATAGTGTAAGAATGTGTTTAGTTTTGTAAGAAGCTGCCAAACTGTCTGCCAAATCGTCTGCGCCATGTCCCATTCTCATAAGCAATGAATGAGAGCTCCTGTTGGTCCACATCCTCACCAGCATTTGGTGTTGCCGTTGTTCTGGATTTGGGGCATGGTAACAAGTTTGTTTGCATTTCCCAGATGACATGTGGTCTGGAACATCTTTTCATATGCTTAATTGCCATCTGTATATTTTCTTTGGTGAGGTGTCTGTTAATGTTTTTGGCCTGTTTTTTAAAATCAAGTTGTTACTGTTAAGTTTTAAGAGTTCTTTGTATATTTTGGATAATAGGCCTTTATCAGATGTGTTTTTTGCAAATATTTTCTTCCTGTTTGGAGCTTGTCTGCTCATTCCCTTGGCTTTGTCTTTCTTCTAGAGAGTTTTTCAGTTGCTATACTTTTCAACTTCAGAATGCTCTATTTTATTTTTTATTTAACGAGACATAATCAAATCTCCCTTTATTCTTGAAATGATTTAACATTTAAAACATCTAATATATATTATTTATAATGTCTAATGTCTATGCTCAGAGTTTTTAAAAAATATATTTTTACTGAAAGGCGTTAGATTTTGTCAAATGATGTCTAGGCATTACCCCTGGGTTGGCATAAGCCATGTTTTGCTCACAAATTGTGCCTAAGCCCTCTTTGCCAGCTAGATTTTAGCCTTTTCCATTTCATGTATTCATGGCTTGGAGGCTGCTACTATAGTTCAAGTTTGTTTTTGCACCAGGTTCCGCTCCAGTCCCTTCTGCAAGGGCACAGTCTTGGGCATGTACAATATTCCAAACTGTCAGAGGTGGTGTAATTTTATTTTTAATCCCAGCTTCCTAAGGGTTGCCCCGGGTCAGAGTTGCTTACTGTTCAGCCAGTGTTTGGTAAGAGCTTTTACTTAATCCCCTCATGACAGTGAGACTTTTCTCCTTTGTCGATGGAGCTATGTGTGACTTGGGGACTGTCTTTATATCTGTGTACACCATTCTCGACCCCAGAAGCTGACTGTGAAACCAGAATGGCTGTGTGTTCCCTTTGTTCCGTTAACCTTCTAAGTGCTCTGCCATTTTGCTTTTTGCTCCCATTATCATGGAGCTATGTGTTCCTTCTTAAACACTCTGTGGTTCTCGTCAATCTCTGAGTATGGACCCGTCCACATTCTTTTCCAAATTAAATCAACCTGCTAAAGAAGATCGGCAGGGCGATTCATCTCTAGAGCCTGCCTTTCCTCCCTGGCAGAACTTCTACGACACTGAATAGGGGCTGGGGTTGAGGACAGTGGCCCCTTCTCCCATGTGACACCTTGCTCTCGAAGCAGATGCTAGGTGGCTAGTATAACCTAATCAGCTTGGTTTCTCCCTCCACTATGAAAACTTCACCTTAAGAGCAAACTGGGGCAAAGACAGTGCCAAGCTTTCTGTGCTTGCTGTGCTTGGAGCACGGCTTCCATGGCATGGGGGGAGGAGGCCTGGTCCTTTCAGCCATGCCTTCCAGGAAAAAAGCTTCTGCAACCAGGAGCTAAAGGAAGTTAGCTAGAAATGCTGGTTACTCACCCCTTTGCAGTGAACTGGGAGAAGAGGGAACCCTATATTTTCAACTGTCCCACTCAGAGTAGTACTTCTGTTTAATGGGGGAATATGGGAGGAAGTGAGTTGCGGCTCAAGCGCCACAAATTTTCAGTGTTCTTACCAAGTACCCAGCCATGTTCTTACAAAGCTAATGAAATGACGAACTTAGCATCACCAATAATGGACAAACTGGTATCTTGTGTGTTCTATAATAATGCTATGGGAAGAACACAGCGTTAACTCTGTGGTGCTCCTGCTCAAAATGCTTAGTCTGGCTCTAGTAATGAGGAAACATCTGTTAAATATAAGTTGAAGGATAGTCTATGAAATAATTGGCCTGTGTTCTTCAATAACAATGAAGGACAACATATTGAGAATAAAGGTGCAAAAAAATTAAATGTGATTCTGCACTGGACTCAGACCAAGAAAAAATTATGATGAAGGATGTTATTAGGACAACTGGTAAAATCTGACTATGAACTGTAGAATACATACTAGTATTGTGTCAGTATTAAGTATCCTGATTTTGATACACTGTGATTCACTGTGATTGCATACAAGAAAACCCATATTTTTGGAGTCACTGATTTGTGAAAAAAGATGTCATGTCTATAAATTATACTTAAATCATTCAGAAATGTGTACATTTGTGCGTGTGTATATATATAAAGAATATATATATAATGCCATTAGCAAAGTATATATCGTTTAACCCAGAAATACCACCATATGAAATCCATTCAATGAAGGAGAAAAACCTATTTGCCTCACCATAAAACTATAGGTTAATTTTAATGAGTTGTTTTAAGTAGCAACAGCTTAAATTTCCACTACCCAAAATGAAAGAATGGCTAAGGACATTCTGCCTAATTGACATGACGTAATACGATTCCACTCAATATCATTACAAAATATATAGCAATGGCAACCATATAAAAGCACTGATAATAGCTGCATAAAATTAGTATGTGAACTGGAATAGAAAGAAATTTGGAAATTTTTGTGATAGAGTTCCTAGCATCTTCTTAATTTTATTCCTGTGTTCATGTTTTTTAACAAAATGCAAATAATAAAAAAAGGACAGATCAGTCTTACAGTCCAGCACAAATACACTGTAAGTATTCTGAGCCTACAGCCATTGAATTAAAGTGAATTTCATTTTAATGGGCATTAAATTAAATGAAAACAATGATGGTTATAGTGTTCAAAGAATTCATATTGAGGATAGATTAACAGTTTCAGAACATATAAATCAAATCCTTGCTTACCACAGCCCCTACTGAGCTCACAGGAAATCCATGAAAAGACTTCTTCAATTTATTTCTCTTCTTAGGGAGGCAGGTAGATGGAAAAGCACTTCCCAGGTACTGTTTGCTTTGTTTGATGTAATTGAGCTCAGTTGGATACATTCATGAATTGTATTCTAAAGTGGCAGAGGATAAAACAAAAGTTTTGGCAAGAAATATTTTACAAAACTCAAATTAGAACAAACAAACACACACCTCATTTGAAAATCACTGGTGTTATAAGCACAAAAAATGAAAAAGAAAAGAAAAAATTCAGTCTCTAAATTTGTATTGACATAAAAATACCAGAGACAGAACAATAGTCTTAAGAAATTATGAAAAAAAATTGATAAAATTTCATAAAGGTAATATCGAATAAACTACCAACTGAAGGGAACCTCAGCTTTGCACACTAACCGATTGCACTACTGTAGCTCCCATAAATATATTTTCAGACCTAAATAAGTCGTAGATTAAATCCTGAATGTAGGTTTCAAAAATATTACAAAATCAATTGGAGCCCGTATAAGACAACTCTTAAAGCTGGTTTTATATATTTGCCAGCTTCAAGTATACCAGTGGAGAATTTCACTGAGTAGTTAGATGAGGGGAAAGTTATGAGTATTAAAGATTAAGGATTGGAGGCTGCTCCTCTGGGTAAGCGGATGATGCATCCACAGATCTATTCACTGTTTGTTAAAACAAATCATGATGCACTTTGGTCAGTCAGGTTCAATGCCAGTCTAGCCAGCATGTGTAGAGTCAAAGTTTACGATTCTTTAACAATGCTTGCTGGTTAAAAATTACTCTAATAATTTTAGTGAAACAGTTTCAAATTTCCTATCTTCTACGCTAGTGCTGCCATCAGGGAAAATTTTTCTTTTTACACAATTATAATTTAAAGAAAGGTTTCTAAGTAGAGTGATTGTGGAGAATATTATATAACATTGTCAAAGGTGTTTATTCCCAACTAAATTACGTTGGGGAAAGTAATTCAATCCATGAGTTATATAAACAATGACTAACATGACTAAAGAAAGTAATCGAAGGGGAGAGTTAATAGCTCATGCTTGATCTAAATGAGAAATCCGCCATTAAAAATACATTTTGTGTATAGATATATATACACACACACACACACACACGGGGGAGATATATCATATATACATGTATACATTTATGAAACATGTATAAGTAGTGAAACAAACTAGGTACTTCCTCTCTAGTTCAAGAAATCACATAGCACTGGCACCTTTGAAGCCCATTCTTTCTCCATTGACCTTTTTAAATCATTAACTTTCTTTACTTAGTTTTACCATAAATGTAGATATATATAAATTATATAACTTTAAGACCCTAAAATCAAGTTTAATCCTACAAGCTTATTTTTTTCCTGAAATGTTATTAAATTACAATCTCATTGATAAGGTTTTAAAACCTAGAAAATATGGTAAACGGGGCATTTTATGAACTCAGTGAACCAAATATTTAGAATTTTAAGTGGGTCGGGGGGAAGAATGTAATATTTATGTAAGCAAGCTTTATATGAAAGCAAATATTTGTAAGAGGAGGAAAAAACATTTTCCCCTCTACCCTCCTAGGGTCTCTGGCTGGGGGCCTGCAAAAGACAGAGCAACAAGAAAAAAAAAAGTTTATTAACATGTGCATCTCATACACATGGAGAACCCAGTGACAAGTAACTCAAAGGGGTGGTTAGAACTTGGGACAGTAACTTTTTAGAAAAGTGAGTAGACAAAGAAAAAGGACTGAGTTTCTAGGGCAGCAAATTGTGGGAAGTAAATACATGGGGAACTAACGGACGATAAGGACTGATTAGTACCATTTATTATGTAGATTCCTCTGGTGCTATCTCTTGGCGGATGGGGCTAGAATTCGGAGTTGTCTCAGGTGATTAACTTCTGTTCTTCCTGGTGGAGAAAGGAGAGGGGGACAACTTTACAAATTTATGTCCTGCTTTTAGGCAAATAGGCAGAAGGCAGAGAGCTTTTCTGGTATGGGCTTCTCTCAATTGCCTTTAGCTCAAAATAATCCTTATGCCAAAATAACGGTTTTAGGTGGCATATTCTGCTACCCTCCAGTGTTAATAATAATAAAAAAAAAAAAAAAAAAAGAGAAAGGTGAAGTAGGAAAAAGGAACTTAGGGTATAGATCTGAAAATTGAATTAGAGTAATGATTCAATGTTATGTAGAAAAAATGTTTCCATAACTGTCTCTTAGATTGGTTTAATTTCCTTAGTGTTAGAGGTTGCCTTTCATTAGTAGCTTCTTTAGAGCTGTACAATATGGGATAATAAAGACCCCCAAGAGAAGGAGGAACCTGAGGGTAAGATTAAAATGATTTTACCTTTATAAAGGACTTTGGAAGTTGAAAAACAGGGCCCTGGGTAGAGAGCCAAAATTATCTTCAGTCCTTTGAATAGAGAAAAATTGCCAATATCTAGAAAGGCGCAATTTGCATTTTAAGGTGTATGCAGTGATCTGAGAGATAGCAACACATCAGGTGAATAATAACTTCATCTGCTGCAAGCTTTTCTTAACATCTCTATTTAGTGCTTGAATGCATCTTTCTATTTTATTCTCCTATCTCCTACTCTCCCAAAGTACTGAGCACTATACAATATCAAAAGTTATCATTTCTAAGGCTAACCACATCTAATTCTTATCATGGGTTGTAGGTGTGTAGACTAACTCTAAGAAAAGCTATATTTCCACATCTTTTTTTTTTTTTTTTTGCCATAACACAGTGAAAATGTAAATTGCAAATCTCTCTCCTCCTTAGATTGTGTGTGAGGTCCCCTGCAGTTACAGAAATCATACACTCATATCACCAGAAGGTCAGACTCTTCTTACCTAGTAGGCCCTGTAAAGCACCGTTCCTGCTTCTCAGATTGGATCCTTTGCTTAAAAAGTGGCCTCTTTGCCTCAGGGTACTTTGCTCATATTCATATATTTCAAAGCAAGCTTCATTATCTAGAAAAGAATAATTATGATTATTTCTGCTTCTCTGAAATTATAAAAATTCACAAAAACCTAGTCTATGTCAAATTATCTGAATTTTCTGCTATTAAGTAACTGATTTGTTCAATAACAGTATAGGAATGTTTCTCAGATGTACTTTTCAGAAATGCATTATCAGGATTCTATAGAGCCTTTTAGAGGGCTTTTCTGTACACCAGGCCCACCGCCTGTGAGGATTAATTTTGTGTCGACTTGGCTAGGTCGTGGTACTCATATTTGGTTGAACATCAGTCTAGATGCTGCTAGATGAAGGTATATTTTTAGATAACATTTAAATCAGTAGAATTTGAGGAAAATAAATTGTCCTCTATTACCCGCTCTATAATGCGGGTAGGCCTCATCCAATCGGTTGAAAGCCTGAAGAGAAAGACTGAGGTCCCTGAGGAAGAGATGATTCTGCCATCAGACTCAAGCTGCAATATCGCCTCTCCCCTGTGTCTCCAGTGAGCCATGCAAATTTCAGGCTTGCCAGCCTTTACAATCACATGAGCAATTCCTTTAAATCAATCCCTCGCTCCGTACACATATACACAAATCCTATGAATTCTATTTTTCTCTACAACTCTGACATACTGCCCCTCTGTATGACTGCTTCAGTATTTTAAGAAACTTAAGTATTACCCTTACCTTGACAAACTTTATGCAGGATTCTTCCTGACTCCAGGCATCTGACCTCTCTTATCTAGAACATTTGTTAAAAAACTTGTAAATTTCTTTTCCACCCCTTTGAGATATAAATCTTGAAAAAGCTGCCTGCCAGTTTTACATCCTATCTCTTTGAATGTAAACATCAAGGAAGACAGCATGCCCACACTCCCTGGTTTCTGTGAAAAGGTAAGAGCCTAATTTTGATGTGCACTTTGCTCCCAGTTATAAAACTACTAGGAAAGTATCTTCACAAAGATAAGAGACAGTTTACTTTTCCTTTGGGTAAATCCGGTTAGCAAAGGCAGATGACCTGTTCTCTCCCTCTTACTTCAGCGTTTAAAAATGCTCTTGCTCTTTGTTTAAGTGACCTGAAGCTCAAACTGAGTTCTGGTCTCTTTCTGCTCTTGCAATAACCTAGAATCAGGTCTCTCTTGCCTGTTCAACTTTGGTGAAATTTTTGCTTTGGCAATATGAAGAGGCTTCTCTTTCCTAAATCTGATATTGAAGTTACTAATATTGGCCAGAATGCTCAATAAGGTTTCCATGATATGGTCAGAACTTTTTAGTCATTCAGAAATTATATACCTGCCTGAAGATGAAGTTTCTTACTAAAAAGAAAAAATTAAAAGCATACTCTGTATGGAAGAAGTAAATAGTAATCCTAAAAGTCAAACAACCAAAGTTGTCAGTAAAATGTTGTCAGTAAAATGATGAACCTAGTCTGACAGCCAAACACAGTGAATGTCAGTCAACTGTCTTGATCTGTTCTAAGCTTCCTCGATTTGTTCCTCTACCGGGTCACTGTAGATCCACGTCTGTGTGGCAGCACGTTCTCCTCCTCACTCCTTCGATCAAAACTTCTCAACTCCCCACTGCAAACAGAGATTAGAACCGAAATGTCTTAGCCAGATACCCAAAGGCCAACATAGTCTTAATTCTTCCCCCACAAACAAAATGATATATTTCTGGAAAATGTGTTTTTTTGTGAATGCTTACTGGTGAATGCCTAATCCCAGATTTTTTATTTTGTCTTCTCCTTAGGCTAATCTAATTACCTAAAGATAAATATTTTCTGTTGAATGTAAGCCTCTAAACACTTATGAATTATAGACCAGAACCCTCCTTACACTATGAGACAATGAAACCCAAATCACATTTTCAGTTGCTGCTCCACTCACTCTCCTCTTAATCCTATTAGAGAGGCCAGTGCCCACTGACCACAAGTTAGATGGTCAGTATCTTGAAATGCACGCACGCCCATTATAAAGAGTACAGAGTTTCTGTGTGGTTTTCCAATTCATTGTTTTTGAACTATTTTATAACTCTGTGGGTGGTAGGAAACACTGTAAATTTGTTATTTTCACATAGAAATGCTAATGAATTTAATCGCCTGGACTGCTTATCATCCTATAAATGTTGACCAGTTTGGCATTTCCTTGTAGATTCATTTGAGCATTCCTGATGCCCTATTTTCTTGGCCTGCTAATTAGTTAAGTCACATAAAATCTACGGCTTGTGTTTTTTATATTTGTATGAAAGTTTATGATTTTTCCCTATAAAAAGAATGTATCATTTACCACCACCAAAAACAAATGCTAGTCAGTTTATGGAAGCACTACATTCCATGTGGGTACGAAAGTGTTAACTGTGGGCCGGCAACTGTTTCATCCTCCTTGGGGACAATTCAGGCAGTTTTGTCCTCCTTTAAGCATACTGATGGAATTTACTAGCTGTAAGATAAATGAGGGTCTTCTGGGGCTGCTGTATACTGATTTCTTACCTAAGAAATTCTTTTAGTATGCTGTGCCTGGTATGTCTGGGTTGTATATTGTAAATAAGCCTCCGGTGAGGATGCGCCGTGGATGGGAGTTATCACTTCGTCCCTCTGAACCCAAAAGGCATCTTGGTGTAGAAAACAAGGTGACCTATGGAGTTGCATCTAGAGAGAGACAAAGCAATGATTGCTGTTAATATGATGTCAGGGGATTTTATAAAAACTTTTGGAGGTGTAACTTTGTGGTCACAGTATATTTGACTAACAATCCACAAGTGATAAATGAGTAAGTCGTTTAGAGCTCAATAAAGTCAGAGGTTAACCAGAAAATATTGATAAGTTAATTTATTGGCCTTTAGACAGCCAGTCTTATACATTATTTAGCAATCTTATTTAGCCATATTTAGACTTTTTTTTTCTTGACTGACCAAATAATCTCCTAGTTTCTTAATTGTTCTTTAAGGAGGCTCTCCTTTATTCTTGATGGTTCCCTCAATGATGAGTTTAATACAATTTTAAGAATTGAGCTGTATATTCTGTTATTAAGGGCTAAGAAAATAAAAGGCATTTTAATATGCTCTCACGGAAATAAAGGCCATATTTCATTGCATATCCTTAAAGTTAATTAAATTCTAAATATTTCACTTTTTTAATCACAAGAAGGAATTGTTTTTCAATTGAAAAGTTTAACAAGTCAAGAATTATTCTTGTAGGTATAAACAAATTCAATATTTATCCCCAAAACTCAGATTCAATAGTTACATTTTTAAGATGTTTATGGTTAGGGCCATCGTGAACTTTTTATCCTTACTATGGTTAGAGTAGAAAGGAACATTTGCTTTTTAAAAGGCGACGTGTTCATTACCTCACATCAATAGAAATAGTCACCTTAACAGAACTCTGTGTTCTTGTAGGAGTCAACATCTTAATGGACCTGTTGTTTATGAAAGAAAAACTCCTGTGGTTTGTCTTGGATAGGAGAGTCAAAGGAAATATAGAACTAAATTGCTCTCCATAATATAAAATAGTATTTCGCAGGAAAAAAGTTTTTGTTTTCCTTTTTAATCTCAAAGATTAAAAGTATTTCCTTGTTGGTTATAGTATGGCTTCTCTACTTATGGGTTCTGTATGAATTATTTTTTAATGTCTGAAATAAAGAGTTCCAATTTCTAGTCCTACATGTAAGGAACTTGGAAATCATTACTATATCCTAACAATAAGTAAAAAATAAAAATGAACAAATCAAAGAATCAACAACTCATCTTAGATCTGTCAGAGATGTGAAGTCACAGGGTGAACTGCCGCACCAAAACTGGAGACAAAGACAGCTGAATATAGAGAATCACAACTTACCAGAGCAGAAACCTATGCTGGACTCACGGCTGGGTTCCTTGTGCCCAGATATGAAGAAGACATTTCAAGGAATAGGAAAAGGTAAAAAGAAAACAATTAGAGAAAAGAGAGGAAGCACCAGACATGTCAGAGATGTTGCACTTCTCAGACTGAGAATTCAAAAGAACTATAATTAATATGCTAAGAGTATTAATAAATAGAAAGCATGCAAGAACAGAGGGACAACGCAAGCAGAGAAGTTGTGCTTCTACTCCTAAGACTGACGCACAAAGAAATGTGAGAGATCAATGCTACTCTAAGAGAAATGAAGAATGTCTTTGATGGGATCATTAGCAGACTGGACACAACTGAGGAAACACGCTCTTAACTTGAAGATGTCTCAGGAGAATCTTCTAAAACTGAAAAGCAAAGAGAAAAAAGACTAAACTAACAAATAGTATATACAAGAACTCTGGGGCAACTACAAAAGTGTAACATACACACGATGTAAATACCAGAAGAAGAGAGAGAACAACAGAAGAAATATCTAAACCAATAATGCCTGAGAATTTACACAGATTGTCAGATAACAAACCACAGATCCAGGAAGTACAGAGAATACCAAAAAGAATAAGTGTTAAACAACAACAACGAAATCACAAAACTACACCAATGTGTATTATAACCAAACTTCAGAAAATCAAAGATTAAGAAAAATCTTGATAAAAGCCAGAGGATAAAAACACCTTATCTAGAGAAGATCAAAGGTAAGAATTATATCCAACTCCTCATAAGCCATGCAAGTAAGAGGAGAAGGGAGTGAAATATTTAAAGTGTTGAGAGAAAAAAATGACCCTAGAATTCTGTACCCTATAAAATAATCCTTTAGATATGAAGGAGGAATACTTGCTCAGACAAGGAAAAACTGGGCAGATTTTTTTGCCAGTAGACTGGCCTTGCGTGAAATGTTAAAAAGTTCTTGAAAGACAGAAATGAGAAGGAATAAATGAGGGCAAAATAAATTTTTTAATTTTCTTATTCTAAATTGATCTAACATAATACTTTACACAAAATAATATTAACGGTGTATTTCATTATATATGCTTATATACTTATGTATAAACAAAATGAATGATAGTAATAATACACAGGAAGGAGAATTAGTATTATTTTGTCATTATAAGGTACACTACTCGTGAAATGGTATAGCGTTATTTAAAAGTGGAATCGTATCATAAATGTATATGAGAAACTCTAGAGCGACATCTAAAGTAAAATGAAAAGTAGAACTGAGAAAATGGAATCATATAAAATGCTCAGGCGAACCATAAAAAGAAGAAAAGTGGAAGTCAAAAATAGGAAGAGAACAGGACAAGAAATAAAAAACAGTGACAAAATGGTAGATGTTATCCAAATATATCAATAATCACTTTAAATGTCAATGGTCTAAATACATTAATTAAAAGACAGGTTGTCAAAGTGAATCAAAAGATAAGATCCAATTATGTTGTCTATAAATATGTTAGACTACGTATACATTTAAAGTAAATGGATGGAGAAAGATATCATGCTAACACTAATCAAGAGAAAGCAGGAGTAGCTATGTTAATTTCAGACAGAGAAGACTTCAAAGCAAAGAAAGTTATCAGGGAGGAAGAATGGCACTTTGTGATGAAGAGGTTAATTCCCCAAGAACACAGAACAATCCTTAGTGTGTATGTGCCTACAACTTCATCACAAGACATGATGCAAAAACAACATGCAAGGAAAAATAGATTAACCTACTATTAGAGGTGGAGACTTCAACACCCCTATATCAGAAAAGACCCAGCAGACTGAAAATTAGTAAGGATGTAGTTGAACTTAATAATGTAGTCTATAGGCTATTCCATCCAACAACAGCAGATTACACATTCTTCTCAAGCTCGCAGGGAACATTCACCAAGATAGCCCACGTGATGGACCATAACACACCTTAAGAAATTTGAAAGAAACCGTACAATGTGTACTCTCTAACCATGATGGAATTAAACTAGAAATCAATAATAGCTGAGAAAATCCCCAAAGATTTGGAGATTTAGAAAGACACTTCTCAACAACACGTGGGTCAAAGAAGAAGTCAGAAGAGAAAATCAAAAATATGTTGAACTAAATGAAAATGCGACTTACCAAAATTTGTAGGATACAGCAAAAACAGTGCTTCAAAGGAATTTGAGGCATTCACTTATTCCCGGACTGCAGCCAGACCTGCAACTTCCTCCTTCCACTGGGTCTTCTTTCAGTTCCTTTGACTCTGGGGCCATATGCCTGTTTAGCTCTGTAATGGAGTGCACCAGCTTCTCCTGCAAGACACCCACATCATCAAGGTTGAGGACGATACAAACTTACATTCCACAGTCACAGGTTCCAGCTCATGTCTGTGGGCTTCGTCTTGTCTGTAATCATCCCATTTTACATCTATCTAACCTCTTTAACTGCCTGTCTTGTTGATTCAAATTCCAACATTAGATACAAAGATAACAGCCTCAAAGAGGCTGTTTAACCAGCTCCCACAATTATGTAAGGTCTAATCCCTGTGATATACAGATAACCTACACAACTTCATGCTTCATGATAAAAATTAGAGTGAATATTTTCACTCATATATGTTTCTATATATATGTAGAAATAAAAGGTATACTGTTAGAAATGAAGATATAAAACTCTAATTTCAAATGGCATGGTTATGCAGAAATTCCTAAAGTATCTATATAAAAAGCTATTAAAAATGAGTTTAGCAAATGTTCAGGATGTAAATCAAAGATGAAAGCGTACATTAAATATATAAGACTCTTTTTAACTCTAGAAAGTAGAAATTTATTCTGACAGATCCGTGGTGGCCTTCGGCTGAGTCTCGGTACGGGTTAGACGGGAAAGGTCAAAGGGAACCTCCTGAGGTAATGAAATGTTCTATATCTCGAGATGTTGGCGCTTACATTAGTGTATACCTTTTTCAAAATTCATGGAAATCTACACTTTAAATGGATGTGTTTACTTATGTAAAATATTTCAGTGCATTTCAGAAAAAATTTTAAAATATCACCAACACCTATGTAAATTCAATTTCAGGACTGCTGACAATCCTCATCCATCTTACAACCACATTCAAGAATATATACACTCAGTTATACACAAAGCTAGACTTTTAAAATTTTGTAATTTAACTGATATGAGCTTGAACAAGTCATGTAAATTCTTTTGACGAAGCTACATTTAAAAAAAAGAGACTTAACTATTTGATTTCCATATGCCTTGGGAACTCACCTAGGAACAGCAGGATTTATAGGGCTGTCAAACAGAACTTTCTGTGACGAAGTAACTGTTCTTTGTGTACGTTACACCCACAAGCTACATGTGGCTATTGTACATTGAAAGGTGGCTAATACAACTGGGGAACTGAATATTTAATATTATCTAATTGAAATTAATTTAAATAGCCATATGTAGCTAGTGGCTACTCTATTTGGTGGCCTAAAATAGTGTTTTTTTACCTGAATCTACTATTCTGAGTCTACTACCGATATACCAGTAATAAAAAAAAAAATCATCTCTTAACATAAAAAACCTGAAGTTTTATTATATGCAGCTTGAGTTAACAGTCTGATACAGTGTGAATTACAGCAGACACAATGCAGCTGCAGAGATAGACTGCAAATATATTTACTATAAATAAGCTGTCTAATTGGTATGTGTTTGATTTCTGACTCTTGTGTCATCACACATATAACCTGCCGGTTGGATCAATTTCACCAAAAATGTAGCCTATGAAGGAAAAAAACTACTTTGATGCATTTTAAATGGTGGTCATTGTAAGCAAACAAGAACAATGGTGTTAAATTATTTTCAAAGAAACATAATGTGAAATGGCTTGCAATTCGGAGAACACCACTCAGGGAGCTTCGTGGCGAATTTTTGACAGTTCTCCGGAATTTGTTCATTCCTGAAAGTTGGCTCAGTGAGATATTTTCCCCACAGTTTTGCTCCTTTGAACACAATGCTTTAAGATGTGTTCAATGTTCTTAAAAGTAATTGTTAATTTTCAAATAGACATTCCCATAAGAAACAATGCTGGAAAATAATATTCTGCTTTTCCTTGAAGTGTGAAATCAAGACCTCAAAGTAATCAATTGACTTGCCTATAAATCTTCACTTTGTAGAGAAAACAGTGATAATAAAGAGTCCTTTTTATAACCTACAGTGTTTTGCTATCATTCATGATCTGATTCATCCTTAAAAAATGTCTATCACAAATACATGGCAAACTGAAATTTTCTTGTTAAGTATAAACTCAAAGGATTTGTTACAATGGAGAAAAGGTTCTGTCTAGAAACTGTTCTTAACTACATATATATGGGTATATATTCCTTTATACATGTATTTCTATAGTTTCTGCAAATTTAAGTGAAATGATATATAACAATACCAGTTTTACCATAGGCTAATTGATACAAACAAGAATTAAATTCCTATGGCATCTCATCAATGGTATAACGAAAAGGTGTTGAATAAAATGAAATCATCTGAGGACCTGCTGTATATTTTTATATATGTGTGTGTGTTTATGTGTATAGACACACACATATATATCACACGTAATTAATGATAGATATGGGGACTATAATGTAAAACATTTAGAACAGATCTTCCAAGGAACACAGTTCTTGTGATATCTTCTGTTACAGAAAACCCCCAAGATTTGTTGGAATGGGGTTTAAGGCTGTCTATCTTCCCTTGGAGACATGTGAGCACTTCACGCTAAAGCACCTGAACTCATACAGAACAGTGGGAGCTAGATAATATTGTCTAATCAAATAGTTTATAAATTTTTTTGACCTAAGTACCCTTTTCCATTGAAGCACTTACTGATCTACTCTAAAACTAATGGTCCAAGGAACACAATTTGGGGAAAACCATCAGAGAAAGCACCATTCATTTTTCAATGTAGATTACAATATTCATCTTAGTACTAGTGCTCAAATGGAATTTCTATAACTTATAGTAATTATTTAACTAAGTTTGTAGCAGCCTTATGTAAGATGTATTTTTTCACTGAAAATTATTTCATTCTTTGTATGCATATGGGCTGATGCATACAACATAATACATCCTGTATTAAAATATATCATGTATTATTTGTGATTTTATTGTATAGATTAAAAGACTCTAAGCATAGTTAATTGGCTGAAGTTGCCTAGTGACTGAAACATACAAACCAAGAGAAAACAAACTGTACAAAGACCCCCCTCCCCCCGCCAGGGCTCGGGGGGCTTCTCCTAGTTTCTGATTGTTGAGTGAGTTGATCTAAGTCTCATTTTAATGTGTATCTCTTAAAGATAAAAGCTGGGAAGACTGGATCAATTAATCCTTAAAAATGTTTTCGGTTCCAATAGTCTGGGATTCTATATTTGAAAATGAGTACATTCATTTATTTTACATGCATTTTACTGGCTCCTTGTTTTCATACTTTTCCAGTATAATGTCTAGCGACTAAATAAATGTGCTGTAAAAATACATCTTTAAAGGAAATTATATTCTGAATTTATTTAAATCAGAATATATTTTACAAGAATTGTTTTTAGGACTTCAGGAAAATTAAATAAAACTGCAATACTTAGGAATTTACTTTGTGTCTTTGAATATTAAATAAGTTCATTTACACTGGTTATAAATTTATACATTCAAATTCTGTAGTTGAGTAATATGTATTTTACTGAGTTTTCATTATTTCATAATTATTGTTTTGGCAAAAATTATTCTTTTAAATCAGATTAAAAAAATAAGCTCAATATCCCATTTATTGACTATTCATTTCAGAAATATTTGTTATGTTTGGTACATGAACATATTTTAGTTTACTACTTATTGCTCTATTAGATGGAGGAAATAAATTCATTGACATTCTTTATGTATGTTTGAGTACCTCTTCATAACATATCAGAATGGGGGGGTGATAAATAAAACTTATCCCTTATGCATTTCTTGTTGATATGATGGGGGCTGCCTGGAGTGTGTGCTGAGAATTATAAATCAGCACATCTAAAAAAAGGGAATACTATCAATTTAGCAATGTCAGCTCTGGGTGCTGGAGAGGTGAAGTTTTAGCTCTTATATTACTCTGTATTTACTTCTTTTACTGTTCAAAAAGTAATGTACTATCTGTTCCATGGTATTCTTTGGATTATACATATTCCCTGAGTAAACAAAGAGAACCATGCACTTCTCTGAATTTTTTTAAAAAGTTCACTAAAATTTACAAGAAGTAGAACTATCTAAATAGTTTCAAGTCATTCTCTTTCAAAAATGACAAAATGTATAACCTATGTGTGTATGTGCATTTTTTCATTTAAATTAGCCCCAGATGGCAAGGATTGACTTTCCTGGGCTGACAGAGAAAGCATACAACTCAGCCAATTGCAGTTTACTATATGCTAGGCACTGAACCAAGTGATTAACATATAAACGATATCATGTAACTCTCAAAAGCATTTCAGAGATTAATTAACTTACCCAAACCATAGCTGCAGCCAGGCAAGAAACACATGAACACAGACACACACAGCCAAAAGATTCAGCTACATGTATTCTTGGTAATTATCCTAGCTATGATATTCCCCTACCATCTCTAGTCTAGCACAACTAAAAGTAATTATAAAATAAATATAGAAATTTACCTGTGGGAGTTTTGAGCCAGAAGTTGTCCATGACTGAGAGAAATTAATCTTGTTTGGGTAAGTAGAGTGGATTGGAAGAAAAGTTAATAGAAAAAAAGAATAGAGTTTGTAAAAGAGATACAAATTTTTACAATGATGAAAATGTGCTCATCATAAAATGATTTCCAACATATTTGCTTTTTGACGATATGAATAATCACATTAAAAGCAGTGAGTCTACTGAAATCCAGAGACTCATATAGATATTTTCTATATATAGATATTTTCGTAACAAAAGTAAATAGTAAATTAGGACTTGGCTTAGATTTCAGGCAAGCTCCACAGATATTACATATCTAGTCCACAAAACAGGAGATTCTATAGTCTCAGAGATACTGATGTAGACATTTAGTCTAGTGGTTTCAGTATTTTAAGGATCAAACTCTCTATTGTGTAAAAGACAAAATATGACTTTTGTTTGTAAAATATGAGCACGCTAAAGTAGGCGAGCTTCCTTTTATCTATTTTCTCTGCCCCGAACTCCATTCTAGGGTGGCTGCGCAGAACCTCAGGGCTCATAATGTGGTTGAAAAACCAGCAACCCCTTCTGCTGGTTCTCTTTATAGACAAGAAAACAGTGGCCCAAAGAGCTTCATGGTTTACCCAAGGTTGCAAAACTAAGTAGTGGCTTCTGCGCCAGGACTTAGAATTTATGCAGAGTCGCTGTGGGGCATGGCCCTGTGGTACATGGGTGGAAATGTAAAAAATAAAACAGTAACTGACCTCCCTGTTTAGCTGCTCTGGAACAGAAGTGACAGGCAGAACTTCACTCACAGCACCGCTGAAGATACAGAGAAGGTGGCAGATAAGGAGGCCAGAAGCTGGAGATGACCGGTGTCCTTGAAGCAGAGAGAACAAGCGGACAATGTAGTCAAGGACATTACAGAAGAACACTTCCAAAAAAGAAGGAACAGGGTAACTGCTTGTAGTTCAATGGTTCCCCTTTTTTGAGAAGAGGCCATTAACAAGAATAAAAGGAGGAAGAAGAAAAATACCATACATGAAAAATAAATCTTTAAAAAGGCCTGGTTCTTGTATATAAAGCTTGAAAACTCTCTAAGATAACTAAAGTATAAAAATAAAAGAAATTCTGAAATAGCGGAAGGACATCTCTTGTTCCTGGAAAGGTGCATTAAGTATCATAAATATGTAAATGTTTCCTAAACTATGTCATGTCAAACCAGGTATAGGGCATATATACTCATTATGCTGCAGAACAATATATATTTTCATCCTAACTGTTTAATGTGTACATATGCATGCATAAAAAAATGTCTGGAAAGATACACACCAAATGTTAATCACAATGATATTTAGGAATTGCGACTGAAATAGAGAATTATGGAGGATTTGTAAATTAATTTTATATACTCTATGTCCTTAATTTTTTAAAACTATAGTTTTATAGTTTTTACCTTACAATTTCATAATAAAGTGAAGGATTGGTTGGATAAGCTCAAACATAACCAAATACTACCATTTCCCCACCTACTTCCTTCTTTCTTTCTCTTTTTTCCCCTGTTTAGATTGACTTTACTGATGACCTGGAAGCTGAATTTTTTTTCTTGTGAGAATGGGCAGCAAAAAGGATGTGAAACTTAAAGATTAATGCTAATAAAACCTGAACAAAATCTATGCAGAGCAACAAAGATGAAATCTCTCCTGAATTTTTTGTTTATTTTGCTAACATTCAAATGACTAGATACTTTTATTACACCCTATGACTCTCAGAAAGAAACAAGAGGGCATTTTGGTAATACTAATTTAGTTGAGAAAATTTAAGTAATTGATCTTGGATGGCTTTGCACTGTATAATTGTATGTTTTCCCTTTCTATCACTGTGTATTAAAAAACATTTCAAATCCTCAGTGTTGTCTTTCTTCCTTCCCAAGTGTATTCCTTAGGTTAACATTCAGCCTGCAGTGGTAAGCAGGATGAAGACCTCCCACAGGTGACCATGTCCTAATTCCCAGATCCTGTGATTACATTACCTTTCATGTAAAAAGAGAATTTAAGTTGTATGTGGCATTATGGTTGCTAACCGGCTAATCTTATAATGCAGAGATTATTCTGGATTGTCCAGGTGAGCCCAATGTAGTAACAATGGTCCTTCAATTGGAAGATAGAGGCTGACAGTAGGTAAGACTAACGCAGTGTGATGTGAACAGGACACTACCTGCAGTTGGCGGCTTTGAAGATAGAGGACGGGGCCATAAGCCAAGTAATGTGGGCAAAAAAAAAAAATAGATTTTCCCCTAGAGCCACCAGAAGGAACACAACCCTGCCAACATGCAGATTTGTCCACAAATCTAAGACAATACATTTAAATTGTTTAAGGCTGCGAACTTTGTTGTGATTTGTTAGGACAGTGATAGTTAACTAATATACCAACCTAGAAAACGTAGCCTATCAGCTGCCTCCTCACTTAATCTTCTCCCAGATGTCCCAGCCTACCAGGCTAGTTGGGGTGCCTCCTCTGAGCGCTCAGACCCCTATTCCCATCCTGTACTGATATTCTTAGTATAGTGGTTAGAGAGAAGTTTGAGGACAAATCTTAACTTGTCTGAGGCCCTAGCTTTTCAACTCTTGTATCTCCGTGTTGATTGCATCTCTAGTTCAGGGATGCTATAAAAATACATTGAGTATGATTATAGGTTACTGTAAGCAAATAGAGTATAATTTTACTACAATTTAAAATATTCTAGTAGCAAGTGTGTGTTTACCACAGTCCAGACTTTACATAATATTTGAAACAACCCTATAAGGTAGGTGTAATTGTTTTTACTATCATCATCATTCCTGATTTACTTATTAGGAAACTAAACTAAAGCACAGAGAAGCTGCTGACAGATTCCAAGGTGGTATACTTTCCCGTCTTATTTTTAACCATGGCAGTTTGCCTCTTGAGCCTGAGTACTTAATCAACACAATCTGACAGGTCTTCAATATGTCCATATGAAAAAGTCTACCTTCATAAATCACCTGTGATGCTGAAAGAGGAGGCTTTAGCTAAAAATGTTAAGGTTATCATACCCAGAATGACAGGTCCAGCCAGGGGAGTGGATGAAAGCTGAAATCACGTTCACGGCTAGGTAGATATATTGCCGGATGGCCTCCAGCCCAGGATTTTATGGATAGTTTCTTCCTGCAAGAGATGCATAGGATTGAAGACAAACAATCCGACCATGTACTACTGTTTTCATTTACTGGGAATCCAAAGTTCATAGTGTATGGTCTTAGGAAGATATCTAAATACCTCTGAGGAATGTTGACTTGTTCTGGGTCGTAATGGCTCCAGAGTGACAGAAAAAGAAGGGCTCCCCTAGAGGTTGTGGTGGATATTGCAGCGTTCCACCAGAGGCTCACATCAGGGTTGATTCACGCTTGGGAATACTGGCTGCTGGCAGCTCCCGGCACATCCCTCAGTGGAGACCACTAACCACCCTGGGATTAAGCCCAGATCCCATTTTATTTGTTCTTCTGAACTAAAAATATTTTGCACCGATAAAAGCTTGTAAATTGGCTATCAGCTCCTTTTTTTCTGACTCAGCAGTTATATACATTACTATCAAGTGACAAGAAAGAGATAGGAAACTATTTCTCCAAGCATGGCGTTCCTACCCTTCCTGACCCTAGACTTAACAATACTTTCTACCATTTGGATATTCTCTGATTTACAGTTTACAAATTCAAAGGTTTAACAAAATAATTTCTACTCAGTGATTTGAAAGAGAATCCTGTAACATTTTCTAGATAAATTATTTGAACCAATCAGAAAGGAAATGGTTATATGACCTAAGTGGCAATGATATTCTGAATGGGTTGTAAATTAAGGAAGATGATTATTATGTATGTCATATGCCAAAATAAAATTTTCTTGGTGAGAAAAAGAGCACTATCTACTCCGATTGTGAAATCTAACCTTTCTTTGAAAAGTGAACAGACGAAAAATTTTGCCTGATATATACTGAAAAATAAAAACAAAACCCAGAGCACTCATAAAGGTTATGAACTTTCCATATTGCTTTTCTTCAGAGACATTCGACCATTGAATATGCATTCTCCTAAGACAAATTCATGGAAGGAGACTCCGTATACTAGAGCGAAGGTTGTCTCAGTTCACTGAATGTGAACAGAAAGGACTGTTATAATATTCATAAGGCAAAGTTACACTGAAAAGATTTTTTTTTCCATAAAAGCAAAGCACAGAATTTTATAATGCATCAAACCATAGAATGTATTCATTTTCAATAAGCCTATTTGTGTTTTATGATTAAAAATAATATAAGGCTCTGTATGAATGATTTCTTGATATACTTGAAGAAAATAAATGTTTAGTGGCATGAAAGCATGCAATTTAAGGGCACTTTTTAAAAAGCAGCTATTCCTAGAGAATTTAAATTTAATGTTATAAAAAACAATATTATTTAGGCAGGTAAGAAGTTCTAAATTTTACCTTAAATTTTTCAATTTAATGTCAGTTGTCTGTTTACTTTTATCTCCCCACTTCTTTCAAGAGGGAAAAGGAAATGGTATATCTATAATTTCGTTGCAGTCATTAAAACAAACTGAAGGGAATGGAGGAACATGTTCTGAGTCTTCCTAGAGTTGGCATTTTCGGTGCCTGCAGAGAGGAATTAGAAGAACAATGATCACAAAGAAAGTAACTTTCAAAGTTTACCTAACAGCTATAGAAACCTAAACAGTTTCAGCTAAAGAAAAATGACTCAAACAACTGAACTGTGTACATATTATCCTAAAGGCATACATGAATGCCTATCCATATCTGTAGCTATGGCCAT
The DNA here is from genome assembly GCF_014176215.1 of Rousettus aegyptiacus. NCBI lineage: Eukaryota > Metazoa > Chordata > Mammalia > Chiroptera > Pteropodidae > Rousettus > Rousettus aegyptiacus. The sequence continues at coordinate 20,859,410 of NW_023416289.1, forward strand.
GTCTATGTCTCTATCTATCTATGAAATTAGTTTTTTTGCCATATAAAAGAAAACTAATTCTTGCATTATTGTTCATATTTAATTTGAAACCTAGGCCTCTTAATGGAAATAAAGTATTTATTAAAATAGTGAAAGTATTAAGCAAGAGGTATAGAAAGCTTCTGGAAATTTATTTACATTGATAGTGTCTCTGAATATGTAAAGTTTATTAATAATTCATATAAAATGAAAATACTCAGAAGTCTAAACAGTAGTGACCTGAGTAAATATGTACGATATAGTCAGATTCCATGTTAACTCAAATTTGAAAGGTTTTCCACTATTTCACAATATCATAAAATATGGTTTCTTGCTATTTGTGCTAATTCAAAATATAGCTAGACTAATGAGTGAGTAAGTCCTGAAACTCATGTGGCCAGTGGTTTACCTACCATCTCAAAGTTTCACAGAGGTGAAGCCAAGGCACCAAATGGTCTTTGTCAATGTCTACCCTCCTTTTTCCTCTTCATTCTTTGATTTGAAAGCCAAAGTTCCTTGGGATGGTTTGTAGGAAACTGGTAGATAAGCAAATATCCTGCATAATAACCATACAGAAAGGTCAGTCTCTGGATAACCGAAAGCTAGCTTGATGTTTTCTACAGTTATGATAGAATATGTTGTCAGGAAGAGACTGCCAACTGAAAGTTTTTCTTAGTTATAAATTGGTTAATAACATTTAGAACTTGAAACAACATATAGGCAGTGATTTGTAAGCTGCCACCTGTGGACAGAGACATTCTAAATCATCTTCGGGGGTGCTGTTCATGTGACCCATGAAGCTGCACTGGAGAAACGTCACCAGGCCAACACCTTTCATTACATCCAAAGGAGACAGTGAGTCCTGACTACCATCTTTGGATGGCAGGTAGCAGTTTCTACCATCTTTGGATGTCAGTGAAGGTACCTGCAGGACACTCGGTTTCCGAGAGCAAATGTTTAAACATCACCCATGTCCCAAGCGTAAGACTTCAAACAGGGCACATCATGTGTTTTCTGTGCATACACTGCTCTCTACGCGCTCTTACTGACGCAGGCCATGGCTCTAAGTAATGAATACAAAGGTAACTATGTTTAAAAAAATTACAAATAGTTCCTTTCTCAGAGATAGTACAATTCTGTGTTTGTCAAATACCTTCAGGAAAGTAATAATACTGATTCAATTCTTTTGGCTCGTTGTGCAACACTAGCTAGCAAAGGTTTATTTTTTTTCCTTGGGTGATATTTCTAGATGAAGAGAAGTGCCTGATAATTTCTTTTAGCATATTTGCAAAGCTGAATTCAGCCCCATGATTCATTGTAACTGCTTCAGAACACCATGTAAGAATAAAAAAAAAAAAAATGAATAAAAAGGCAGTAGAAAGGAAAATTCAAAGCATGCCATTTGTTAGAATCTATTTTTTTTGCAAGCATAGCACTTCAATCTCAATAGTGTTTCAAAGCCTCCAAAACTTATAATGGTGGTGATACACATATTTTGCTCTCTAAAAAACAGGCCACGAGATAATGAAACCATAATTTCGAAATACTGCAATGGATATAAAATGGCCACATGCGTGGTTCTGAAATACTCCATATAAGTACTTTCTGTAAAACAGTCATATATTATACTCGAGGAATAAGAAAACAATTTTATAAAAGCGAAGGAGAAATACTAAATACTGCGGAATAACACTGTTCAAATCAGCATTTCATTAATCCAACTTGAATAAACTTAATTCTCTCCTAAATCTTAATCAAGACAGCCTTGAAATGATAGAAACTTAGAGAGAAAGTTTAGAAGTCACTGAATTCGGCAAAGCCAATCTGTTCCTTTATATAAATAATTACATCAGTATCAAAGGCTTGTTCTATCACACAGGTGTGCAATTTAAAACATTTTTAATATAGTCATTAGATGTTTATGGAAAAACTGTACACATGAAATTTACACGACACACACAAGCACATTTCACTGTATACCTACTTGTTGGCTTATAGTGGGTAGAAAGAGATCTAACACTTTGAAGTCAGTTTTTACTTTTTTCACCAAAGAGTTAATCTGAAGTTCTAGTGATAGATACAATTGAATACAAAGTTTATTTTTTGCTTCACAGACCTTTCTGGTGTTTTTCTAGGTCTAGAGTCTTCCCATACCTTGCTTGGAAACCAGTAAGATAGTCCTCTCTTGTTTTATTAGTGGGAAAACTAAGGACCAGAGAGGTTAATACTTACTCAATACTACATAATAAGTAGATAAGCTTTTGAGGTCCAGCATCACAATCCTTCCACTTTGCCACTGAAAATATATTTTGACCTTTATTCTTGTAGCATTTCACTATTTTTAGTTCCTTTTTAAAAAAAGGATATTTATCTACATTTTTAAGATTTGGATTTAATTCTTTATGCGACAGACTTGTTGGAAGACAAAATAATGAAAATTTGTAATTTACAAAATTAATATCTTCATGGAGCTGAGGATTTTGTTTCATTTCCTCTTTCATATCTATCTAGAATCATTTTAGAGTGGGATATTTCAAAGCGTAAAACACACTTTACTATTACATAATTAGTTTGCAGATGTAGTTGTTCGAAATTAAAAAAAAACATTAGGGCATGTATTAAAAGCCACACAGAAGAAAATCAATAAACTTATACAAAATATTTTAAAAATTCCATTCCATGTGTAATTTTTGTTTCCCATGTAAACATATTCAAATGTCAAATGACAAACTAGAAAAATTTAGGTGATAAATAACTAGGAAAAATTTGCAACATACATGACAAAATATTTATTTCCTTGATTTGCAAACAGCTTAAACAAAGCGAAATTTGTGTGTATAGAAAATACTAATGGCAATACTATAATGAAAAGATGTGATAACACAGATTCTCTAATTTGAATAGCTCTACACGACAGATAAAACAACATTTTGAAACCACTTGGTATCGAAGTGTCCATAACCTCTACTATATAATGAAGAATGTAAAAGGACATTCTGCATTCCATAAAAGGTCAATCTGCTGGTAAGTCAGGGTTGGGGATGATCCAGCAGGTTCAGTTGAGAGGCAACTACCAGTACGCTGGGAAACTGTGGATTTATGATATGCAAAGATATAGGAATAATCTTCACAGAGACATGTGAAGGTATGCAATGGCTTTTCCTAGGAATTCTAAAAGGTTTAAGCCATTTAAAAAGAAAATTTGGAATTGAGATGTCTAAAGATCACATGCACGTAGAGAAACAATTTGAGTGACTCTAAAAATAGTGTGCTTAAAGGTCTCGTATTTTATATCGATAAAGTTAAAATTATGAATATAGATTAATAAATATTTGACATTTATTTAAATATGTCATCTTACTAATATTAGTGATAAATATAATCCCTAAATAAAATAAATTTAGATGAAAGTGAAATCATTATTCTACTTATATTCCTAAATATTAGTTAAACTTAGGGGAAAAACAGATGTCATTTTGAATTGGTTTTGGGAATATTGGCATTTACCCAGGATAGATGAAAACATGTAGGCATTAGATATTCATTGTGTAAGAGAGAAAAGCTAGTCAAAGTATTTACTACTTATATAGCATGACAATAGCTTTTGTGATAAAATCTCTTTCTTTAGAATATTAGAAAAGTAAAACACTACATTGCTTTCCACATACAAAGTAGGAATGGTTCCATTCAATGGAAGTGATCAGTTCTATTATGAACAAAATTCCTAGAAATCAAACTCTGTATTAAAACTTTCGATATTAAAAACTGGCCTGTTTCTACAGACATTATCAAACATGGAGAGAGCATAACTCAAAGTGAACAAATTGCCTAACGGAAATCTGACCACAGTCCTAGGTAGCATCCTAGCTATGTACATACCATGGTTCACTTCACTTAGTGTCCTGTTTTGCTTTTGAGGGAATTTAAAATGCATTAAAAATTAGCCATCAATAGAAGCCAGAAGGACATGGGGACAGCACTGGTATTGGTAATTAATAAATATTCTGACTTTTTTTTTTTCCTCCAAGAGTAAGATCAGCATATTTGGAAAGGGGAGGAAAAAGTAAAACTAACCAATACTCCAAACATTGTCCTTAAAATTAAAATTGTAAGAGATAAAAAAATTTCAATTGAGTACATGGTCTTGAGCCTTTTTAAGTACGTTCTTGTAGCAGTGCTGTTAAAAAGTAACATCTTAAGTTTGTTTTCTATCGACAAGGTTTGGCATGGATTTCTGAACTTCGTTAAATAATAATACTATACCAAAATAAGCTCGTTTCAGCTTTGAGACACAGTATTTGTACAAAGTCTTTACTCTCCTAAAACTTACTTTAAAAAACAAATATTGCTATGCTTTATTCTCTGCTCACAAACCTCTTATCCTATGGAGTTCCTATGTTTATGACTAAAACTCACATGAAAATTTAGTGTAAGGACTCATTTTCATGCGATTACTGAGGAGGAGTTTTGAAGGTACAGGATTCTCTAAACAAGTTCATCTCAAGGAAAGGACATGAGGAATAGGAAGAAGGCAGGTAAATCACTGCAAATCGATTCCATTACTTTTGCCATCTGTTCATCGCAGGGCATGCTGCAGTATTCTGTCCTTTCCCTTAGATGTAAAGATTAATTTTAATGGAATAGAATATTAATCTATTTGTTACGTATTTATAACTTATTAATGTGTGTGTCTTTTTTGTCTCCCCGTGGTTGATTTACCCATGTTAATATACGGTGGGCCATCAAGCATGTACTTAAAAGTTGGACAGTGTTTACTGCAAAAGTTGGACTGAGAAAATTGGACAGTAGATAAATTCAGCCAGTGGAAATTGATGACAAGGCAGTATAAAAAGCAGCTGCAGCTTTAATAAACTATATACCTATCAACCACAATGATGACTTTTACTCATGCTAGAGGTAATAACCTTGCAGATATATACATGAAACGGACTTTCAACGTATAAATTTAAAAAGTGAAAGCATTCCAGGTTATTACAGAGACCTGCTATCAAGCCCAGTGGTCACCCCAAAATGTTCAGTTAAGATCAAGCTGTTATAAATAACTCACTTCAACATCTAAAACAAGTTTCCTCTAGGAAATTGTTTAAGAAAAAAGTCAGAGGCAGGAGGAAAACATTAACATATTAATGATTACTATCACAGATTCACTTGATGTAAAGACACCTTTCATTGCTCAATTTTCTTAAGCATCTCTTAGGGTATTAAAATCTAGAATCAGCTGCTTTTGCCCAAACATTGGTTAAATGTGTCCTTAACAAGAAAAAGAGTGACACACTCAAAAGGACTGACTGAAGAATGACTAACAAAGAAATACTTACCAAGACATGGGCAGGCTTAAGGGAAATCTGCAAAGAATATTAGTATACTTTAGGGTGTAAACAACTTTAATTCAGTGGTGTGATGGTAAATGTTTAACAACTGGCTTTGGTGGCAGGGAGGGGGGCCTCTGTTTGTAACACTGGCCCATTTCTGTGGTGTAAATATCCCCACTATGGCCACTATGGCGAATTTTAACTGTGCTTAACACCACCTCACAAAATTCCTGACAAATTAACAATTGACTCTTGCAAGCCATGAGAACCAGCTCTGGCTCACCACTGGCCAGAAAGGGCAGAGAAAGGGAGTCCTTCCGGTGACAGAAGACAGACACACTGCAGTGAGAAAGTTAAGTTTCCAGTTCTGCATTTGCCACTTTTTTGTCTCCTAAGTAAGTGTACTGGACAAGTTACATACTCACTGAGCTTCGGTTTTGTCACCTGTGACATGGTGCTGATGACATTACTAAGACCATAAGGTTAGTGTAATGATTAAACGAGGTGGTCCATGTAAAACATTTAGAGGAATGTGTGACAGAGAGTAATTTCCTGCCCATACATGTAAGGCTCTATTCATGATCATGAGAATTATAGCTATTACATTTTTCATGTTTTCACTTGAGGTTAATCATAGATTGCTTTTTAAAAAAAAAATTCTGACTTAAAGGTGAAATACACATCAATTCCAGTTTGCCAAAGCTTATGCAGCATAATGTCTGAATTTTGAACTGTCATCATGAATATGAAAGCAAACTATGACACTATTTTTTAAAACATGACTATCTGTGACAGCCCTATGGTAAACCTCATTGTTTTTCACTTTACCCTATTGTCAATTTTTAAAATTTCAATGTAATAGTTCTCCTAAAAATCATAACTCTGTATTTCTGTCCTTTCCAGTTTGCATTTATTATATAGCCACAATATCTATATCTATATATATAGATATATAGATATAGCCACCCTAATTATATGTAATATTATGTGTCAACAAAGAATCTTCACTCACAATATCTATTTCAATCTTTACTACCATCCTTTTTCTTAAACAATATATTTTGATATGAATATTGAGGTCACACAGAAGTGATATGTTCCAAATCATACAAACGATAATGACAGATCTGGAATCTAAACTAAGGTTAGTTGAATACCAAGTTAGTGATGAATTCAGAAGTGATGAGCCCCAGTGGGAGATTAGAGGACCTTTGTAGGGAACTATTAGCTCAAGAAGGATGGCTGGGGTATAGATTTTGACATTTAGTCCAGTGAAGGATCAGCTGAACTCATTTATATCAAGAAAAACTACAACCGTAAGAGTATATCCTTGGACCTGCGAAGGTGAATGGGCACAAGGGGTTGCGGGATGGCTTCATTTTTTTGTCAAGGGAATCTTTTTGAGCAGATGAGAACATATGACAAAGTCATGGCTCTATTACAATGGTCTCTGGAGATTAAAAAAGGTCTTTGAAGAAAAGTTTCCTTTTAAAACATTTCTCTCTTGGGATAAATGCAAAAACCAGTTGTATTGGGGAACCCTGCTAAGAGTCTCCTAGTGAGGGCCTGCTATGTAAAAGACACGCTCGGTTGGATTAGGGAAGGGTGCAGGTATACTGCATAAAATCTGATGGTTAGGTCCTGGTGGGCGTATACTCCCTAGCATGAGAGTTTTACCTCTCTATTTTAGTTCATTTTCCTTTAAAATAGTGTCTATCATAACATTTATCTGATGAGGAAAAGATTAAATGAGTGTATGTCCACACACACACATATATAAATGATTATATATACATATATATAAATGATGATAATCATCATAATTATTAAATTCTTAATAAGCGCTTGCCTTTAAGGGCATTTTCTAAGACATATCCTAGCTTATTTGTGGAAATGCAGTACAAATATTGATTTGAAGATGTTAAAGTGTACACAGTATTTTCCTTTCCTTCGCATTTGTTTGTGAAGCATTTATTAATTTTACTCACAGGACATGGCTGATTTTTTTGAAACTTACAGGATCTCTTATTAGTTATACCACTGAATAGGTACAGAGGTGTCCATAATGAGATGGGAAAAATTGATCTATAATACTAATCGTTATATATGTTATAGTAGCCTCTCTCGTACCAAGGTCATAATCTATCCCACAGTATATCTGAACATTTTTAAAAAATAAGTGTTGACCTTCCATCTCATTATAACCTACTATGTAGATGCTTATAATGAACCTACCAAATCCCTTTGACTATGTGATTAGAAAGAACCAGAGAGCCTAGAGACGCTGTGGCAGCAATGGTTAAAAGAAATTTTCTTGATTCAGAATATAAATCTTGTCTTATTTCCGATGTAATTGGAACTTAAGTGGATTATTGTATCTTACTAATGAGAAAATGTATATTTACACATATATATATTTTAAAAGACACTGTCCTATGTTATTTCCTCTAACCAGAGAGAAATATCAACTTTCAGTCTTCACAAATATTTCTGCTCACAGCTGACATAAAACCCGATTATGACGATGGTGCTCAGAGAAAGTAGTAACTAGTAAGATGCGGAGCCTTGCGGGTCTTCCCTCTTTCTGGAGCCCCATTTACCTGCAAAGCCACAGGGAGCACTTACCAGCCTCCTCTGAGCAACTTTATCCCCAGCAGTAAATAAATATAAGCAAGTGAGCCCGGAAAATGTTCCCTGTTTACGACAAAACGCTGCCGACTAAGCGAAGATGATGAACTAGACCCATTAGCAATTAAGAGACCCAAGACTGCCCAGTGACCTGAGTTCAGCAGGCCACTCGTGAGGATGCTATAAATTATCTGATCTGAGTGCTATACACCTCGACCTTTTTTTTTTTAATAAAGTAATAATCCCCACCCAACTCCCTCAGCTCCCATATCACTGAAGTTGCATAGGAGTTATATTTTTTTGTCCCATTTTCCTTCTGAAACTTCTATCTGTTAACTCTGAACTGGCCCAGTTATCCACCTTTTCTGCTCTGTACCCAGCCGCCTGCAGACTGTTAGATTAAATCTCACATTTGAGCAGATTGGTGTCATCACGCTTTCTAGGCACCCAGTGGCAGCTGGCCTTCGGTGCCGCTCAGCAATATTGCTATGCCCGTTGGTCAACTCCCCGTGCTCTTCATCACGGCGACGGTTTTAATTCTTTATTATTACCCTCACAGAACGTACCCTGTCACCGGCCACTCTGCTCTGCTCATAATTTCCCCTCTTTCTTCATAGAGAAAATTGAGGCTTTTAACCTATAGTCACTATGGTTGCTTGGGTATCCTCTAGGATCTCCTTTTAAAATATAGATACAGCCCTTTTGTAAACCAGAAGTCCCTCTTCAGCTACTGTTTCATCCCCCTCCATCCTTTCATAGCCAAGCTGTTTGGAAATAGGCTTTAAATCCACTAGCATATTTATCTTCCCATTTTAAATTTTAATCCACAGCAAAATGACTTCCACTCCCATCAACTTCACTGAAAATGTTCTGGCTAAGGTCTTCCATTACCTTCGAAATGCCAAACAAAGAAATCTCTCCAAACTCATTCCACTCAAATTCTCTACGGTATTTGCATTCATTCTTAGAAATATAAAGTATAAGTGTACTTCTATTATAAATATTATACTTTTCCATTGTAGAAATTTTCAACTCTATTTTAAGGGGGGGGGGAATAAAAATATATGGACATCCTCACCACTCATCGTAAAGCAGTGTTTAAACATTCGTACATACTTCTCTTCAGGATTTGTTCTAAGCATAAACAGGCATTTTGTACAAGTGAACATTATGCTTTTCTGCTTAACATCATATCATAAACATTTCCCCATGTTACTAAGTAATCTTCAGAAACAATATTTTAAGACTCTATAATTTTCTATTACATGGAAAAGCACGGTTTAATTAATTTTGTCACAGAACGTAAACAATGAGATATGTTCCTATATTATTAAGTACCCTTGAAAAACTTGATTTGAATGGTTGCAGATTTTGTACTATGATTGTGGAGTAATTTAGTTAATTAATCTCCTTCTGCTAAGCCTTTAGGTTGCTATCAAATTTTTGCTATTATAAATAGTGTTACAATGAATATCGCGGTACCCAAGATCATCTTGAATCTTATATTTAGAATCTTATATTTAGACAGATGCCACCTCTTCCAAAATTAGAATGTAGACTTTCCCACTTAAAAAATGTATATATATATACATATATTTATATTTATATTTTTGGAATTACCACACAGAATTTCTCTCTACATCTAAAAAAGAACATATTATTAGAACTTTTACCTAGCTCACAAGAAAGCGGGGAAAAGCATTAGCGACAACGGGCACAGTTAAATATTGGGATCTGTTATTAAATAATGTCGGGAGGAATGAGAAGAGTTAGAGGGACAGAAAATGAGAGAGATTTCTGGAAGAGTCTTCTCTAGGAGCTATTGTCTTTTTATTTGCCTAGATTTTTTGAGGTTACAGAAATATTTTATTATATCAAACAGAGCTTACATTACACCTGGAATCACTGTGTTTACCACATACATCAATGAGGACCACTGATGACAGTACTTTAAGGTAAATTAGCTTAGATCGCGGAGAAAATAGGAAAATGCTGAATAAATAAAAAAGACTTTCTTGGCTTAAGTTGTTGCATACGAAACTGGCTTTTTGACATAATCTTTTAAAGATTCACAGAAGGCTGAAAAGGACTATTTTGTTCAGTGTTATTTGTAACTTTTACTAATTAAGTCTGCCTTTTCTACTAAACTTGAAGGTGCCATGGAAGAAGCTGTTTGTCAAGGGTAAACAGAGATTGCAAATCATTTAGTTTCAGTCCTGCTCTGAATCTTACCCAAATAATGAGCAGTCTCTATAGTTGGCATAGAGAGCCAGAAGAAGGAAGAGTGTACGTTGGTATATGTGGAAAAATAAGATTGGGGGCAGCGGGGTGAGAGGGGTAGCAAGGAGCCTCTATCTGAACATAAGTAAAATATGTACCTGATTTAACCCTATGAAATTATACTGATGAAAATCGTGAAAAGGCTATGGAGAAGAACAAGTTTTAATTTTCTGCATATGTTTATAAGGAGCTAATCTAGGAAGTCTTTAATTGATTGATTCAATGACCTTTACATCATAACTGTTTTCAAACTCAATAACTGAAAAAGTCCTATTCTGAATTGCTAGAGTCTATATTGTCTGAGACCTCTTGAAACCTAAATAAGTAGATTTTCTGAATCTTAAGGTTTCCCTAAAGTTAATGAATTTATAGTGAAGGCTATGATTGAAGCACCTAGATATAAAAGACACTGCATAATAAAGTGTGTTGTGAGTCAGATTAAGGAATAGATATCAAAAGGAAATGCTGAGAATTAATACTCAGTTTGAGGGTAGAATCTGGTTAGGAGTTTTAGTTACATAGAAAGGAGATACATAAAAATGATTTCTTCAGAGAAATCTGTGCCATTTGTCCCATTCACCAACACAAAAGAGGAAGGAAAATGTGAGCTGATATAAGTTTATGTGTATAGGAGCAGGGAGGGACATCTGTCTCTTTCATCACGAGGGTAGGGGTAAGGTTTCATGGAAAGGATGCCTCATACTTTCTGGAAGGGGAAAAAATGGTGAAATGAGATCTGACTCCTGCCATTGAAATTTAGGAGGGAGGGAGGGGAGGAACGAACGAAGGAATGAAGAAGGAACGAAGAAGGAACAAAGGAACGAGGCAGTTTTCAAAAAAAGTTGGCTGCCTAGGAATTATCCTGCACTTTTGTTGAGCAGGGACAAAGGACAGGTGACTATTTTTCATGAACCAGAGATTGTCCTTGAGGTAATGGAGGCAGCCTGGATCTATTTGAACACTTGAATCAGTAAACCACTTGGGAAGAAGACAATTCCAATAGAGTCTTTGTGACTTGCAGGTTCTAAAAACTAGGGTGAAAGAGAGGAGTGGCGACTGGTGTCACAGCAAACATTGCCCAGTCTGTAGCTCAATGCAACCAGAAGACTGACGGGTTGGGGGAAGCTTTGAAGAAGTTATGAAAATACCCATACGACAGAGAGAGAGAATCTGCTTTAAATATCTTCCAGATCTCGAGAGAACGAAGCCAATACACGACAGTGCCAGTTAACTAAGAACGTTCCTACCATCTGCTGCTCTCTCTCCCTCGCTTTCGTCAGACATGGTGGCATTAGAAGTTTGCGTGTGTGTCTGGGGGCGGCAGAGGGCAAGTGACACAGAGAGAAGCTGCTATTGTCCCTTTCCCATGTCACGGAGTTCCATTTCTACCATCCCACCTGGAGGAAGGAGTCAATAACAGCAGAAGCGTTGATTAATATTTTTGACTGGTCACTTTTTAATTACTTAAAGGAGGCTATTCTTTATGCCTTAAGGAAGCCACAGAGATTTCTATTATCTACAAGTGAGAAGAAAAGTCTAGGGGTCAAGATTTGAGTATATCTGAGCTTCTGAATGCCTCCATTACACAGGCAGCTTTGAAGGCCTTGGAAATGATCTGAGATAATCATGTTTCTGTAAAATTTTTAAAAGTAAGAAAGACATTTTAATTTCAATTACTTAAGACTGGTTTCTTTTTCCAGGTTTTCCTCTCATTCTTGTCTTCCTGTCAGGGGACTTTGAAGAGGCTACAGCCATTTTAAGGTAGTCTTAACTGTCAGATAAATATTGATCTTTTTCAACATTATATCAATCATACCAAAATTTAAAAAGGACCATTAGGGTAAATCATAGAGAAAGATGAGATTCACTCAATGCTATTATATGAAAAAGAATTTTTTTTTTTTCAAAATCATGTCCCCAGTAATATTTATAGATTATCAAAGAGAATATGCAATGAATAAAGAGATATTTCTCAGATATTTTGTGAAAAATATTTTTGAAAGGTCACACCATTGAGATTCTGAACGGCCTACTTCATGATTAAGAGTTTCAAATAGTATTTTCTTTGTAAACTGTTTTCAAAAAACAGAAATCATTTCCATCAATTGGGTTCTAAGCCTGGATGGATGCATATGGTGAGAACATTCAAAAGTCATGAAGACTCCACAGACTAAATCAGGCTAGATTTACTTGGCCGGCACATGAACATGCACAGATTGAACTAACATTTTGAAGTAAAGATAAGAGGCAATATTCAGCACTGTTGTGAGATATTAAAAGCTTAACTGCGGCCATCTAATTCTCAAAGTGGTTTCCTCTTTAGAGGTCATGGTGACCAGAGGCATTTCTGAAATAACAGAAATATAAAAATCATGGAACTAAGTGAAGAATTTGATTCGGTTTTTTTTTTTTTTTTTTTGCATTACCACTTTAAAGTGAGAAAAGATCAGATGTATTTATTAAGCATTTTATAATTATTATAAAAAAGAATATTGCGCAAATTTATATGACATGTCCAGTGAAAAATACAAATGATGAACCCTACTTCATTGTTATACATTCTTCGTGGTATGTGACAAATGTTGAACAGCTGGTAATTATTACATGCTACTACTCAAATTTTATTTTAGCTTTTTTCACAAACAAAACAATCCGTCACTTTTTTTAATGAAGTGGAACAGCATAGACAGTTGTGAGTTCTTGTTGAAAAACAAATAAGTGTTAGAAAAGTGAAGGGACTGCAATCATGCTTTAATAACATCATTAGATGACCCGAGATGACATCGGCATGGAGTGGAATATATCCATACAAAAATCCTCTTTTCCATAAAAGAATGAGAACATTGGTAGTAGATGACAAAATGAAGTTTTTCAAAACTCTGGAAATTAACCAGAGGGGTTCTTATAGGGGACATTTATTCAAGAAAAACAGCTGAATCTCAGTAAGTTCAGTCAGCTTTGTCCCATTTTGATTTTCCCTATTTCCATTCCTCAGATGGGTGTGGCAAGGCCATTACCACTGGGTATAGGGTGGCCACTTCCACTGGCACAGAAAACTCATTAGAATTTAGAGTCTTAATGTCCCCAGCTTCATTAGGGTCTACTCATGTGTCCCCATCCCAGCGTACAAGATCTTCTTCTTTCCTAGTCAATGCCCTCACCCCACCAGCGAACCCCTGCAAGACTGGTGTTTCAACTTGCATTGTAATTCAGCCAATTTACAGGTGAGGTTCTTAGTTTGTTTTTTAGCAAGTTCAGCCTCATGGAATACAGGGTCTCCTTCAGGACACATTTAGAAGTTTTTAGGTCATTTACGTGGTGCTTAACCTGGGAATTCAAATCCCTGAGCTTATCCTTTTCTTTCATCAGTGACGTTTGGAGCAGCCCACCAAGGCCACTATATTCCACAGTTTTCCAATAATGTTTAAAAATATCATAAATAGAGTCACTTAACTCCTTGATGAGGAGTAGCCAATACAGATATTTCACATCTTGCTATTAACAGTTCATGCCACAGTTGATCAGAGCTCTCTTTACTACTGCAAATAGTCATTAGCATCTTTAAATCTAATCAGATCAGAGAGCCAATTATAGAAATCTCAGAACCAGTCAGAAAACTCATCTGTAAAATGCTGTTTCTAGAACCACTTCTAATAACAAAATCTGAATCATTCAGGGTTTTCCAGAAAAATGGACCAATTGGATATGAATAGATACATAGAACAATATTTCTCATGAGGGACCTGCTCACACAATTATAAAGGCTGAGAAGTCTGTGAGCTGGAGGCCCAGAAGAGCGGGTGTGTAGTTCCCGCCAAAACCTGAAGGCCTGAGGATGAGGCCCATAACCGTAGAAGCACACGAGAAGAGACATGTCCCAGGCTCAAGTAGAGAGCAAGTCTGCCCTTCCTCCACCCTTTTGTTCTATTTGGGCCTCAGTGGAACGGATGCTGCCCACACACGGTGAGGAAATCATCTTCACTCAGACTACTGATTCAAATACTAACCTTCTCCAGAAACATCCACCCAGACATAATGATTATCCAGCTATCTGGGCTCCCTGAGCTCAGTCAAGTTGACTCATAAAATTAACTATCGTGATACCTGTATCTTGTTGTGACATTGTTCATATTAATAATAATCATAGATGAAAGATTTTTCTTTCTGAGAGAAGGGTGGATTCATCCCGAGGAGGTGATTAGAAGAAGCCCATGCAGCAGGACCCCAGATTCCTCCATCCAAGTCCCCAGGTACGATTGGGAAGGTGGTACATGAGGTCACCACATAGACAGTGCCTTCTGGAAGTCTGTAGTGGTCAGTGAACTGCAGAAGGAGAAGAGCCAGGAGGATGCCTCAACTGCTGAGTGACAGGCACTTACAGGAGCATTGGAGGATGACAGAAGGACCTTCTCAAGCCACATGGATTGAGAAACTGGCCTGGGCTACTAGACCTTGCTCTTCATGAACCCAAATGAACCTTTGCTGGCATTAGGGGTGCCAAACATCAGGCCTGGAAGGCACTTCGGCAATGTCTGAGAAGGTCTGGCTGGTGGCTCTGGCAAGAAGGAAGCCACCCACTGTCTGCTGAAGCTGGAGCTTCTTCATGGTCTATGAGGTGATGCTTCTTAATGGTGTATGAGGGTGTCCTGTGGGCAGTCCATCACAGAAGATCCACCCTCCCATGGTGACGATGCACAACATCCCCATGATACGGTCAGGGCACAGCATCACTGTTCCCATCCCGTCATCTCTGCCCCCTGTCACCACAGTGAACTGGCACTGAAAGTGCCTCTGGGCCTGCTTCACTATGAGGTGCCAGGCCTGCCGCACAGAGAAGACATAAGGGTGTGAGTGAGCAGCACCCTCTGGCACCCTCCTCCTTCATGGGTCACAGGTCTTCACAGGGTGCGGGCTCCGCCTCCCCTAAGACGGTGGGACTATATTCAGTGGTGAGGAGGCGCTGAGCACCGAGATGGCCTCCTGCCGTATTTAATGATGAGAATCCAGCTTTATCTGCAGACGTCTCGGTTCTGGTGTGTTAGATCCTGGTGTCTGCAGGCGCAGCACACACGACTCTCTGGGGTCAGGTTTTTCTGAAAGTCTTGCACAAGGAGAACCACTGCAAAATTTGCCCTCTAGAACTGCAAAGACCTCTGGCCTCACCACACTGCAAGATGTAAAACCAGGGACCACCAGGTCTCCAGCATAGGACAGGTCACAGCAGATAGCTGAGCCCATAAACTTGGTGTAGCCTGCAAACATGTGGCATGTGGTCTTCTCTTAACATGACTGTGATACTATATAGAGCACATAAGAGAAAATGATACTCTCCAAGAAAGATAATGATATTTTAAGGGCAACTAGAACGATTTGAAAAAGGTGTGTTTCTAGATTGCATACATATGTCATATATTATTTATTTCTCCATTTATTATTAATTTGTATTTTACAGAAATCTGAGTAGGTACTTGCTTAAGAATACAAAATATGCTTCCTAAAGAATCTTACTGCTCCTGCTGCTCATCTCCTATCTGAAAACACAACCATCTGTACAGGACCATCATTTTCACAGCAATGAATACTGGGAATATTACCCTCCCACAAATGAGGACATGAAGGATAATAATAGAACACAGCAGTGGTCACTTCCTGGATCAGGCTCAACACTTTGCTATTTGGGTTCACAAGGAGAGCTGTCATTCCTCACACTGTTTCTGGCATCGTTACGCTTAAAGGGCATCACCATCGCGTACCTGTGGGTCTCCTATGTAAACCTCTGCTGGGTTTACAAAGCAACATTCCATCATCGCCCACATCTAACAGATTGAAAAGTATGGCTTAGTGGAATTTACTCAAGGTAACACAATATATAAACGGCATGTTTGGGGATAAAATCTCCCTGCCTTGTTCTTCCCAGTGTTGTGGGCACAGATCACTGCTAACAACAGAAAGTGAATGAGGGAAGTGGAATTATTACTCATCGACAAAAAGGAATGAACCACTGATATCCACCACAACGTGGAAGACTCTCAAAAACATCATGCTGAACAAAAGAAGCCTGGCTCACACAGAGGACAATTCAGTTTCTTCAAAATTCTAGGTAAGGTAAAACTAAAGAGAGTGACTGAAAGCCTATTGGTTTTTACCTACTCCCGAGGGTCAAAGGATATTAGGGAACTTCTTGGGACTGTAAAAATTTTTCATCTTGAAAGTGGTGATGGTAAATGAGTGTATACCTTTGTCAGAACTCACCGAACAGTATGCAATATTACAATGAGTGTATTTTATTGGTATGTAAGAACAGGACACCACAATAAAATTGTTTTTTAAAAACTGTACCTTTGAGGTAGGCTCAAAGCACAGCATTGACTCTCATCCACACAATTTGGCTGTTGCATCAGCATTAAATCTCAAACTTAAAAACCAAAACCAAAAAAAAAAAAAAAAAAACAGAAAATCGAGTGAGCAAGACACTTGAATGGCTACTCTCCCTCCCTCGTTCATATTCTAAGAGGAAATTAGAATCGATTTAACTTCTAATACTAATGGAACATATATCATGGCAAATAAATTGAAATTGTTAAAATCTTGCTCCAACTTCATAATGTTTTATCATCCCAGAATTTTCAACCTGATAGTAAAATGTGAAATTGTTTATTTTTGTTTTTAAAGCTATGAATCAAGATTTTTTTACCTGACAGTTTATGCATCTGCATAAACATCATATTACCACACGAATAAAACATTAGAAGAAAAATAAAGATGCACTTAGAGAATTGTTACTTCACAGACCACCCCAAAATATTTCAACTTTTTTCAAGAAGCAAGCTTCAGACCAAATCCATCCATAAACTGTCATTACAACGCATTTGCTAAAAGGAAAATGTTCTTGACACATCTTTTAGACGTCAATTAGTAAAGGTTTGGTCATAGTCCTGTTCAGTCCACTTTGCGGTTTTAACTCCGCCGTTTCTACTGCGTGAACAGTCAGGCAGGCCTCATTTTTTCCAGGTACTCTTAGATAATAAAATTCCTTCATAAGTCGTTACACTCAGTCTAATTTTAGTAATTAAAATGTCTAGTTATAGGTGAGAGTGAACCTTGAAACTTTGTTCAAGGTTACAGCTCCTTCAGTTCCAACCTGCTGCAGGCTGAACACCTATTATGGAGAATGGAGAACATGGTCCGTCTCTCCTTTATTTCCCCACCAGATGTTTGTCTTCTTCTCTTCCATCATTGCCCACTAGGCTATCAATGAGTCGTCTTGTGTTGAGGAAAGGAAGAGGACTGAGGAAAGGGGCAGCAGAGGTCTCAGTTGACTGATATTCTCAAAAGAGTTCATGGGTGATTGATTGGTACTAGCTCTCTCTTATGGGACGGAGGGTCTCACTGACATTACTATCTAATATTAATACTTCTTCTCTTGCTGCCAATATAAAAGATGCCTCCAATGGTACACTAGTAACTTACAAGAGGGTAAGTCATCTCTAGATAAAAGATTCTACATTTTTTCTGGAAAAATTAAAAGTGGATATAAAAATTTGGTGGAAGAAACAGAGCAGGGGACGTCACATCCACAGGGATGATAAAGGTAGAGTACAGAACCAACATGCCCACTGGGTAGAGTCCCAGAAGCATCCGGAAGTGAGGCAGCAGGTATGGTGGAAGAAGAAGAGACAGAACTAAAAAGAGAATAATTAATAATAATTAATTTTTATATTAAAAATAGAATCCCTGAATCCCTGCCATTACTTTTCCAACCTCATGTAAAAGCGGGATGACCAGGCCAATCACTAAAGAGTCTTCATGCAGGCTCTGAAATCCACTGTTGAAAGAAAGCTGGGGCACTAGGGTGGGTAGGACCCTCCAGAGCAAAACACTCCCACTCTGGCCGTGAGGCACCTCAGACTCTTTCTCTATTGGTGCAGCCTAAAGTGAAGTTCTAGCAAACACAGGCATGCATAATGGAAAATCTTTCCAGTATATTTTTGACTTCATTAAACATGAAAGGCCAATAAGAAGCCATGAAAATTTTGAAGAAAACCAACAGTACAACTCAATAAGGAAGAATGAAGTAAATTATGTTAATATTTTAGCACTTAGTGAGTTATAACTGACTGAAAAACCATGTCGAATTTTCTTATGCAACAAATAAATAAGCATACAAACAAACAAACATGTGTATTAGTTTGCTAGGGCTACCACAGCAAAGTATCTCAGACTGGGGGGCTTAAACAGCAGAAATTAATTTTATCACAGTTCCGGAGGCCAGAAACCAAGATTTAGGTGTTGGCAGGGCTGGTTTCTTCCGAAGCCGTTCTCCCTGCCTTGAAGATGGCTAGATGGCTGTCTTCCCTCTATGTTTCACTTGGCCTTCTCTCTGTGCCTGTCTATGTCCTAATCTGCTCTTATAGGGACACAAGTTATATTGCATTAAGGTCCACCCTAATGACCTCATTGTAACCTAATTAGCTCTTTAAAAGCCCTATCTCCAAAAACAGTCATGTTCTGAGGTGCTGGTGGTTAGAACTCCAACATACAAATTTTGCAGGAACACAATTCAGCCCATGACATACATGTGTTTGATTAACTGCAAAAGCTAAGCCAGCCTCGCATGGGCACAGCTGGATTCATGACTCCAATGACGGCCTCAGGAGCAGATTCTCCCACCTCCTGTTCAGTGTATCATATCTTAAACTTAGAAAAGGCACACAGGTTATTCTAAAAGTAATCCGCCTCTTTCAAAAAAATCAACCGATATGTATATCAAACTCTTCTAAAGTTAAAATTTGTTTTTAGAAGTCCATCTCATTTGGCCGTCATTTCTTATGGTACGGCTTTACCCAGGTAATTTTAGAATTCCTTTCCTCTGCACTCACTCTTTGTATTGCAGACACAATGGTTCTTTTTCATAAATCTGGCTGCCATTACAGTAAAACTGACGCAACAGTGACCATATGATCACCTTGTGGAGCTTGACATGGTTCTGTTGTCATGAGAGACAGGGGAGTAGAAAGTGTGGAGGGAAGGACAAGGATGAAGGTTCCTAGCAATAGACCTTCTCAGAACTGACCACGGTAAAGGACTATGTTTACATATTACCTTTGGCTGGAAATTACATCTAGTTTTCTCAATTTGTTTCATACTACCCTATAAAAAAAAGAAATAAAAAGAAAGAAAGAAAGAAAGAACCCTATGCTTGTGAATTTAGATTATATTTTTAAGCCAAGCGCACACATATGATGATTGGTACTGACCCAGGAGGTACATACGTTTAAGAAATCACGGTATCCCTTGTAAGTAGCACCTGAGGACACATTTTAATATGTTTCTACAGTAGCTTGCTCTCTAAATTTGGTGTCTCTCTTTAATGGCTTTTATAACGATGGCTTAGGCTTTCTATACTCAAGGGAATTCCGAAGTGTTTCAGGGAACTAGGCAATCAAAATTGACCAATTTAGAAGATGTGAAGGGGGCACTATTGATTTTTTAAATGCTACTTTCAAGGGTTTCTGACAGTTTTAGTGGTAGTTGGAAGAATGTCAAATTTACCCTTTAGTAGAAGAATGAATTATATGCAAAGTAATGTTGTTTTCTTAATTTCCAAACTCATCCAAAACAGTGTTTTCTTTTCCGTTCTTTTAACTTAAAGGAGTTTCACTATTTCAGAAGGAAAAATGAATATGCATCACAACATTTTTCTTTATATTTTCCTTTAAGTGGCGTACAAAGATAAATAAAATAAAATTCACACTGTTCACAATTAGGTAGTTTCTGAAATAATTGTATTGTATTAAGTAATTAAGTGCAAGGCTTTGAATTCTGCTATGGTGTTTTCTTAACAATGCTCCAGCTGCTCTACTTTCATTTCTTGGCTTCTGTTAACAAGATGCAATTTATGTCAAATACTAGAATATTGATATGAGAAGGAAAAAAAATCATAAATTCTTATTTTTAAGTAGAGTATAATTATTTTTTATCTTAAATTCCAAAATTTAAGAAATTCATGTGATCATATATCACAAATTCTACTGAACAGCATTCATAAGATCGAAATTACATATTCTGTCATCTACTTGTCATAACTATATATTACATATTAAAAAGCACAAAGAAATTAATTGCCATTTTCCTTGTAATAGCACACTTCCACATAGTTCTGTATACTGCCTTGTGATTTCTATGCATCTACACTGATATAATACGTATTTCTAAATGTTATTTGGTTGGTATTAATATGTTGTATTATGTCTCCAAGTATAAAGTGTGAGATTGGGCATTATGTGATTCTCATGTTCCCTGTGAAATTATAAGACATCAACAAAAGGAACTAAAGATAACACAAATAGAAAGATATACTGTACTCATGGATTGGAAAACGTAATGTTAAAATGTCCATACTACCCAAAGCAATCCACAGATTCAATGCAATCCCCACCAAAACAACAATGGCGTTTTTCACAGAACTAGAACAAAAATCCTAGAATTTGTATGGAACTACAAAAATAGTCAAAGAAATCTTGAGAAAGAAAAATGAAACTGAAGGTATCACACTGGCTAATTTCAAACTAAACTACAAAGTTATAGTAATCAAAATAGTATGGAACTGGCAAAAAAAAAAAAAACACCCCAGATATATAGATCAATGAAATAAAATAGAGAACCTCAAAGTAATCCCATGCCTAACTAATCTATGACAAAGAAAGCAAGAATATACAATGGGGGAAAGACAGTCTCTTCCATAAATGGTGCTGGGAAAACTGCACAGGTACATACAACAGAATGAAATTGTACCACTTAAAGAAAATACAAAAATAAATTAAAAATGGATTAAAGACTTGAATCTAAGACCAAAAACCATAAAATCTCTAGAAGAAAACATAGACAGTAAGCTCTTTGATATGAGTCTTAGCAATATTCTTTTTGTATCTAGTCTCCTCACACATGGGCAACAAAAGCAAAAGTAAACAAATGAGATCACATAAAACTAAAAAGCTTTTGAACAGAAAAGGAAACTATAAACAAAACAAAAAGGCAACCTTCTCAATGGGAGAAGATATTTGCAAATTATACATCTGATAAGGGGCTAATATCTAAAATATATAAAGAACTTCTACAACTTAATATTTAAAAAACCTAATTACTAAATGGGCAAAGGACCTGAACAGACATTTTCCCAAAGAAGACATACAGATGGCCAACAGGCACAAGAAAAGATGCTCATTTACACTAATCATCAGGGAAAAGCAAATCAATACCACAATGAGATATCCCCTCACACCTGTCAGAATGGCTATAATCAAAAACACCAAAACCAAAAAGTGTTGGTGAGAATGTGGAGAAAAGGGAATCCTTATTGGTGGGATTGTAAAATGTCGCAGCTATTATGGAAAACAATATAGAGGTTCCTCAAAAATATTAAAAATAGAACTATGATTCAATCCAGCAATTCCACTTCTGGGTGCTTACTCAAAGAAAATAAAAACATTAATTAAAAAAGATATATGAACCCCTATACTTATTGCAATAGACAAGAAAGGGAAGCAACCTAACTGTCCATTGATAGATGAATGGATAATATGGTGTGTGTGATGCATTATTAGTCAGTCATAAAAGGAATGAAATCTTGCCATTTGCAACAATACATATGGATCAGACAGAGAGATAGTTGCCATATGATATCACTTATATGTGGAATCTAAAAGTCAAAACAAACAAATAAAATAGAAACAAACTCGCAGATACAGAAAACAAACATTGTTGCCAGAGAAGAGACGAGTGGAGGGGGGGGGGGCAGGCAAAACAGATCAAAGAGATTAAAAAGTATAAATTTCCAGTCATAAAATAAGTCATGAGGATCTAATGTACAGTATAGGGAATATAGTCAATCATATTGTAATTGCTTTGTGATGACAGATGGTAACTAGACTTATCACTTCATAATATATACATTTCATTATATAAATATTGAATCACTATGATGTACACCTGAAACAGGACAGTGTATGTTAAATATACTTCAATTAAAAAAAGAAAAAAATTCAGATTGGTACAATACTAATAACTAAAAATAAGATATCCTATGGCTTTCTTGGGCTATATTTATTTCCAGTTATAATGTCTTCAGAGTGAGCCATATACCATGGTAGAAATATCTCATATTCTATGCGGTGCAAATGGGGAAGCATCAATATTTCATGGCTTAGTACATTTTAAGCCTTTTTTTTTTTTCAGAAATTAAATTCAAAAACAGCCTTGCTTGCAAAATTAAGAATTTCAGGGAGGAAATATGGAATACCACCTGCTCTAAATAAAAGAGATTCTGCCTGATAACCTGGCTCATATAAAGATAATGGAACCCTGAACCTTTTATGGTTTCCTTAGATTTGAAGGTCAGACTATTTCTGGTACCTATGACTCACACTGTTCATTGATAAAAATATAAGAAGTCATTCTAGTTAGTCCTTATTTGATCATCATATGCTGAATGCAGTCAGTTCTCTGTATCTGCAGGTTTTAAGACTCCCAACTATGGACTGAAAGCACTGTTTTCGATTTGCAGTTGTTTGAATGTGTGGATGCAGAGGGCGACTGTATGCACTGTTCCATGCCATGTTATACAAGGGACTTGAGCACCTAAGGACTTTGAGCATCCTGGAATCAATCTCCATGGATACTAAGGGGCAAGTGTAAATGTCCTCTTTGAGATGGTTTCTTTTACTTAATCTTAGAAACATTAGTTTCTTTTATAAAAAATAAGCTTCTTATCTTCTAATACTACTAGATAAATACATCTAATTGCAATGACAGTGCAAACGGTTTACAGAGAGTACACACAGTTCTTGTACATCACCCAGCTTACCCATTATTAACTTCTTACATTACGATGACACATTTGTCAAAGCTAAGAAACTGACACTGAAACATTACAATTAACTTAAGTTCTGACTTCGTTCGAATTCCACCAGTTTTTTCTGTCAATGCCCATTTTCTGTTCCAGAATCCAACCAGGATATCACTTCAGATTTAACGGTCATGTCTCCCCAGTTTCCTCTGATATACAATGGTTTCTCTTTCTGTTATGAACTTCATGGTCTTCAGGAGTACTTTCAGGTTTTCTGTAGGAAAGGAATCCTGAACCCCTGGACCTCGGACCAGTAGCGGTCCAAAGCCTGATAGGAATTGGGCCGCACAGCAGGAGGTGGGCGGTGGGCAAGTGAGGGAAGCTTCGCCTGCATTTGCAGCCGCTCCCCAGCACTAGCATTACTGCCTGGAGCACGAAAATACATTAAGGAAAAACTAAGGGAAATCTGAATAACAGACTTTAGTTAATAAAAATGTATCAGTATTGGTTTATTAATTTTAATGAATGTACCATAGTAACATAAGATGTTAAAAGGGGGAAACAGAATAGTTTATACGAAAACTGCTATCTTCACAATTTTCCTGTATATCTAAATCTTTTAAAAATAGGTATACAATTAATATAATTAGCCTGAGAGAAAAAAAAAAAGTGAAGAACTCTGACATTTTATCCTTTGAAATGATCAACTCTGCATTCATTAAACCACAGATAAATGAATCTGAGTGTCGTGGGATGACTTACACATGAATACACTATGGAAGGTTCCCCTCCAAGTCTGAATTTATCTAATGGCTTATCCAGACAACATTTACAATTCTCTTATTAAGAGTAGAATCCATTCTATCCATTTGTTCATTTATTTTTCACATTTTAGAGAAAGCGATAATTTGAATACATAATGCAGGTGCAAGCATTGCTGGGAAAGAAGGAAACGAAACAGTGCTTGCTCCTTCACCCCCAAAGAAAAGCATAAAGAGGGGACACAACTCTCCAGGAGTCATGAAGGCAGGTAGCAGACACAAGGGAGTGTTCCATAGCCTAGAGGTACCTAGGGGCAGAAATAAGATCTTGCAATTAAGAAAATGCTGCAAAGCCAAACAGTATTTCTAGGTGGAAACCACAATTCCCAGTAGGAAAAATTATAATACTATTATTCTTATTAAGTGCTTCAACTAACTGTGGTTAGAGGATTTTATACTGGACATTAAATAAGAAAAAGATGGCTATTTCCATGAAACCAGGTTGGCTAAAGCCCAGCCATTCTGAAAAGGCAGGATTATATTTATGTTTATATGTTTACTCTGAAAATTGCGAGAAACATAGCGTCTTTCAAAGGATCTGTTATTTTAACCGTCTGCACATTTGCAAACGGGCTCACTGTCATTGTGTCACTGCAGTTTGGAAACGAGATACCGGGCCCACTGCCCAGGATGGAGGCATGGGTGTAGAAAGGCATGGAGCGGCACAGGAAGGCACCATCCTTAGCCAGCTCCTCCAGCACACTTTACTGATGCTGCCTGGGGCTCAAAGCACCCCTGAGATGTGCTCCCAAAGCACCGAAGATCCTAATTCCTTGGGCCAGATGACAGGTGATAGCCCAGCCTTTCAGTACCTGGAGCAGAGAAAAAAATTCTAAAACTGGCATCTTAGTGTGAGCAGGTCCAACAGCCAGAGCACGATGTTAGAAAGAGAAGAGGGCCACAGGCTCCACCAGTCCTCAGGTCCAGGAGCCACATAGAATGTTCTCTAACTCCTGCCTACCTGAGACCTCCTAATGGAAGGGAGGCAGAGCAGCAGCCGCGATGCTGCCAAGAAAGGGCATGGGCTGTGCTGATGCAAGGAAGGGGCACTGGCGACCCCGAGCTAAGAGGCTTGTCACGATCCACAGTCCCTTCAGAGACAGCAGAGACACGGCTGCGGAGGCTGCTGAAAGGGCCTGGAGGGGAGCGCAAGTGAGTGGGGTGACCTGCAAAGCACTATGAATGACAAGAGGCTGTCAAAGGAGTGACTACGCACCTAGCAAAGTATGCAGCCCTCCTCTCCCCCACCCCACATCTTCTCCCAACCCCCAGCCATCTCCTGCCTCTGTCCCACAACGGACTCAGCGGACCAGATGACTTAGGTAGTCACTGCTTCTTGGCGGCCGTTCCCCTCTCTCAGGCTTCTAGTCAACCCCCTTCTGTTCTATAATCTGGGCTGCCAGTAACTCTCATCTTCATCCTCATGGCCCTGTTTTATCGTGGAAACCACTCTTCTGTTAACCACTTCCTTTGTAACCTAGATGCCAGCTGGTACATTCCTGCCAAAAAACCCTCAATCTTTATGCATATCCAGAATGCTTCCCCAAATGTGTGCTGCTTCCTGAGTGGCAATGGCTGTCTTGGTCACCTCTGGCCAGTCGTGCTAACTTGGTTAGAACATCTCACTGTCCTGGGGGTGCTAATTTCCATTCCACATGGCATCAACTTGGATAAGTCCTTTATTTCTGCACAATTGCTGAAACATAACCAAACCTTGCATAGGGCAATCATGTATTAAGTAGTCTGCTTGAAGAACTAGGATTTGGGAAACAGGGAATGAGATACATATAGAAACAACAAACAAAACTCAAATTGAATACTGGGCACCCACATTCTTAACATATTCATTAGTGATTATTACTAGGAATTTCTCCTGACTTACCCCCATCTAGTTCTTCAGACTTTAGCCATTTGGGTCGCTTTTCTCAATTCATTTCTCTCCCTTAACGTCTCATCTCCTAATTGCTCCCCAATAATTTAAAATGTCTTGGAGTTTAAGGGCTGCCTTTTTCTGTTCCCCAAGCTTGGTAGCAACTGTGCTACAAACTAGTGTAGACACACCCTCTGTGAAAGAAAACACGGTCCTTTGCTTTTAAAAAGAATGGTCACTGTAAACAGGCATTCTCTATCCCTTATGCTCCCAGTACTGCACTTAAAAGACACATCTTCCAGGGACTAAGATACAAAGAAACATTTGAAAGGTTCGGCAACAATATCGGCCTTCCCCCAGATGCTCCTGGAAATGCTCTTCCCTTCTTGCCTTTTCCAGAGAGCTGCTGTCCTCAGCCTCAGCATCCACTTAAATATGTCTCTGATTAAGAGATACAAAGAGAATATCAAGATTTTGCCAAACACCTTGTGCCTTTCTAAAATATAAATAGTTGATGCCCCCCCCCCTTATTGTAGTTGTACATAGTGATGAGAATTTCTTAAAAAAAAAAAAAGGAAAGGTTATATAGCTAAATTTTAATACTATTTTCACTCGTATTTAAAAAGTATTAGGAAAAATGGGTAGATAATAAACACATAGATCACATATTCACTCATAGTTGTTACAATAAAATAAAAATCAAACCGACTGCATTTAAATTAAGATGTAAAGATACAAAATCTATTCTCTCTGATAACTATTTAAGGTTATTTTGTGACTTTTAAGGTATGTTAACATAAACTACTTTAGTATTTTTCTACTCAGCTTTTTCAGTGAAGTAGACCATGTAGAAATATTAGAAAATATTTCAACAAGGTATACAAATTTGGAGGAAAAACTACCATCCCTTAAAAAAATGCAGTTGGTATATATTTCTAATGCAAAGAAATAAATGTCTGCTAAAATATCAATTTATTAAAGATAGATGATTTATTTTACCTAATATTAGTGTTCTGCATAAAGGATTTTCGAACACATGTTGCATCTTCTGAAAACCAAAGAGCTGGCTCCTGATTTTTTTCTTCATGTTAGAAACACCTAGAATTGTAACATCAATTACATTGACTGTTTTAGGCCAAAATTTGTTGAAATGACTCTAATTTGAAACTAAATGCTTTTTCTTTTTTTTATTGGTGTGGTACAAAAAGGTTCTTTTTCTGATTCTAGTTCACTGTACACATTCTATGTAATAGACCTATCGTCTTTATTGAAAGGAACTCAGAAAAATTCCTAATAAAAGTGTTTACCACATGGTTGTGGAGCGCAGGAAGTTGACTTGTAAGGGACAATCTTTAATATGTTGGGAAGATGCTTTCTCTTTTATTACTGTAACTTTAGCATTGTGAAAAAAATTTATTACTGTGCCAATTTTATTACTGTGAATAAGTCTTTCCATAACTCAGGCAATTTTGAGGGTTGTTTTGTATGGATTTTCAAGCTATGTATATATATTTTCATTCTCATAAGTATTTTTCTATACTTCTGTATTTTGATTAATGCCTCATTTCTATATTTTTACTTATACCTGAGTTTTCTATCAATACCTATTAAGAATCAAGTTTAAAATGAAGCTGAAGAGAAGGAAGACCTAATTTTGGATATATTAGTAAAAATGGCAAGGTTAATGAGTTAATGTTATTTAAAATGTCATGTAACACAGAGAACTGCTCCTTTTTATATCTTTATATCTAAAAATATATGATCCATGTAGTAGCTGCTGATTATTTTTGAAAAACAAGTGGAGAGGACAAGAGGTGGGACTGGTTGATAAGTCACCAGATTTATCAAGAGACTATAATTCTTTGCCAAAGGATAGCAACTTTTAGAAATGCTATGATGTCCTGAGGTCTTAATTAATTTTGGATTGACCAAATTGGTATTTACTTGAACTAGCAAATCCCATATTAATTTGGTCATATTTCATGGAACCAATTATTGTCTAAAATAATCTCTGTAAGGTCAAGAGAGAAAGTAGACAATTCAAATACTTTCGTACTTCTGAAAAGTATGGATGTATTTTTAGTAACTTTTTATTTTGAATTATGTAATACAGTAAGTTGCAGAAATAGTTGCATGGAGTTCCTGAGTACCCTTCCTCCAGCTTCCCCCAATGATAATATATAAACATAATATATTGTCAAAGCCAGGGATCTGATGGTGGTACAATACTATTGCTCAGGTATAGACTTTATTTGAAATTCAATAGCTTTTACATGCACTCCTTTTGTTGTGTGTGTGGTAGTGGTGGGGTTGATATCTTTTAAGGAAGAATTTTATCTAGGGAGTTTTCAAAAAAAAAATAGCTGCTGTAAGCAAGCTAATTAGACACCCAGTGCTAACAATCTTGACCTCAATTAGGTGAAGGATTCCTAATTAAATCATTACAGGCTTTTGTGTTAAATGGTAATTGAACGCCTAAAAAGTTCTTCACAGTTATATCATATTAACAAGAATGTATTTGCATTTTTAATGCTTTACTGATTTCCAATTCATGACAGGACTATTCGTTTTATCTTACCATGTCATTAAAAGCTTTACAAATTGTTCTTTAGGGTTCGCAAGCTTAGGGAACAGGTGAAAAAAACGACAGTCGTGATCCACTCAGAGTTTTGCAGACTGCCACATTTTAGCTACTCCTTCCCACAACTACCACCATCTATTTAAACATAAGTCTGTGGAGAAGACGACGGAGGACATAGTGAAACTGAAGACAAGTGGCCTAGGCCATTCCTAATTCCTTAAAAGTTTTATATCAGAGTGCATAGTTTCTTTTGATTCAGGACTGTTTTTCAGGGTTCACTCTCTGTTGGTATAATTTAATTGCAAACACAAAAACTAGGTCTCAACGTTTCATATTTATTTTAACATGAACTTGTCAATACTAATCACCTGTGTTCATAGGGACATATAGCATGTGACTTTAATATCATTTTATCCATAAATTTCCTTAAAATATCTACTGTATCTATTAATGACGCTTGTTTTCATTTATCAATTCATCTCGTACTGACTTTTCTAAATCTCGTGAACAAAACTTGTACAATGTGTTAAAACTTAGGTTTTTTAAAAAATCAACATCTACTAACTTTACACAGGCTTTAATCTAAGTTGTGAACTTTAGGATTATTTGACAGCAAATTAAAATGATGAAATTAATTTCAGAAGACCTAGATAGCTTTAAATAAACTGGCAAAAAGACACAGTCTATCAAATTCAGACTATTATTTCTAGCAGCAATTGATAGTGTAGTCTCATTTTTTTATGTCAAAAACAATTTTAGAAAAAAAAAATTTGCCAAAATATACCTCTTCCCCAAAATAAACCACCATGTTCTACCTTCTACTACCTTCTTTCATGCTGTGTTCCATGCTACTTCCAGATTCAGGGTTTTTAAACTTGATTTGAGAAAGGGCATTTTCATAGTTCATGCATTCTGGAGGTGTCTCATATATTAGTGTGCATTACCCATTTATATATTAGATCCATCATTTATTATAAGCCTATAAGCACAGTAGTGAAAACCAGACTCCTAAATGCTAGACTATATTAAAAAGTGGAAAGAAAATATTTGCCAGCAATGTGTTCTCTATTTTAGTTTGCCTGAAAGAGTCTTTATTTCTTTCTTACTCTTGAAGGATAATTTCACTGAAAATAGAATTCTAGGTTGATGTGCTTTGTTCTTTTTTTCTTTCATCGCTTAAAATATTTCACTGTAATCTCTTCTTGTTTGCATGCTTTCTGACAAAAAAGCCCCTGTAATTATTATGCTGTTCCTCCAGAGATAAGGTGATATCATCCTGTCCCGAGCTTCTTTTTAGAGTTCATCTTTGTCTTAGGTTTTCTGCAGTTTGAAAGGGATATAACTAGGTGTAGATTTTAGTTCTGATCTTCCTTTTGAGTACTCTCTGGGTTTTGGTGCCTAATTCTGGAAATAGCTTGGCTATTATTACATTAAATATTTGTTTCATTTTCTCTTCACTTTCTGGTATTCCAACTTATCATATACATATTTTTTTTTATCCCTTTTTAATTTATCCCACAGTTCTTGGATAGCCTGTTGTGAGGGTTTTTTTTCTTTTTCACTTTTTTTCCTTTTGCTTTTCAGTTTAGGAAGTTTCTATTGGCATATCTTCAAGCTAATTGAGTCCTTGGCCAGATCCAGTTAACTGACGAACCCATCGAAGGCATTCTTCATTTCTCTTGCATTTTCATTTCTCACTTTTCTCTGGTTCTTTCATCTCTGTTTCCACTAATCATCTGTTCTTGCATGCTGCCTCTTTTTTTTTTTTTTTTTTTTCCTTTAGAGTCTACTTTATAGCTCCAGAGGCTTCTGCTCACGGTAACTTGATCTCATTGAGATTCTCTGTACTTGCCTACGTCTCAAGACTTTGGGGTGGCTCTTTACTCTGCCACCTCAAGTCTCTGTATCCAAGCCATTTTTTTTTTCAGATTTTTTTCTTGTTGTAAAGACAGAGGTGACACCTTCTAAGCCCTTTACATGTTAAAGCTATCATCATAAAACCAAATCTACTCTTCTTTATCTTTTTAATAACATTTTGTTCCTTTCTTATGCTTTGATACGCTTTAAACATTTATAAATATTTGTTTCTAATAATTCCATAATCTCTAGTTTCTGGGTTATTACATATTCTGCACCCCCCAAAACTCTTGCTAATATGCCTTTTCCCCTCACATCTCGTAATTATGAACTCATCTTCTATAGGTCTACCTGGGAAAAATCAACTCCTTGGGTTGATGGAGTCTCTTCTTTTGCAAATATATTATTAGCTCCTGCATGGTAGAGGTACAATATCAACTGTGGACAACTTCAAATTTATTCTCAGCCTGAGTTTTTCCCAAATAAAACAGTATTATGAGTTCAAACCCCAAATACATGAGAGCATGTCTATGCTTATAAATATTTAGGCAATTTAAAGAAGTTTATAGCTCAAGCCGAAGCAGGCAAAGTCCCTTAAGTTGCTTCTATATTAAGAGGGTAATAACTGGAAATATCTGTTAAAATGTCTTTTAATTTGAAAAGTATTTCAAATTCTACCTGTCTAAATGTGAACTCTTTATCTTTGCTCTCATAGATTATCAGTGATAGGAAAGAATTATTGTAATAATTAGCAAGGAATTGCATCATGTTGTGGTGCCCTTAACAAGCATCATCTCATTACAATAAATCAACATAGTCAAGAGTTAGTGAATTAAACACTGTTTGCTATAGTCGTTTAAAACCATACGCTTTAAACCATCTAGAGAAATTTGTATCAGGCCTTGCACTGGCCTTATGAACCAATTCTAAAAAAATTAAAATAAAATAAGACTTAAAAATTAATTACCACTATATAAATATTTTATCATTTCTCACAGCACAATATCAATATTTCAATGTAGAATGCCCTGAGCATGATTTCTGGTTCATGAGTTTCTAATGCTGTAAGTTATTTGCTATGTTGAGCTACTTTCAGTCATGAAAGAGTTGAGTTCTCTTAACATCGTTACTAATTTTTGATTCTTTCATCCAAACCCACATACCCACCCCCAAACGGTGCCCCTCATTAGTGCTCCTCTTTCAGTAAACGGCAGCTCTCATAGACTAAGATCTCGGGGTCATCTCGATACCCCTCTTTCACTGATCCCATCTCCTCTTCCAGCAAATCCTGAAAACTCTCTTCTAAACGTATCCAGAATCCAAACCTCTTTCTCCTGCACATTTGCAGTAACCTGGTAACGAATTTACATGCGTCTCCCTTTTCCATAATAAAGTCTGTACTTCGTGAAGCAACCAGAGTGAACCTTTATTATTTATTCATAACACCTCACTTTGTTCACCAAATCAGACCACATCGTACTCTCCGATGACTTCTCATCTCTCTCAGAATAAAATTCAAAGTTCTAAAGCAACATGCCTGCAAGACCCAATGGGATGTGTCCAGAAAGCGGAATGTCTTGCACCTAAAATCACTTAGCTCCCTTCTCCGATGTCAGTTCCTCAGAGACGGTCTCTGACCAGGGGACATAACACTATAGCACGTCTCCCTGTCATTCTATCCCCTACTCAGTTTTAATATGCTTTATTCTTATCCACAGAACTAATAACATAGCATTTATACACATTTCCTGACATTTGATGTTCGTTTTTTATCTACACATAATTTGTCTTTAAGGAGCTTCCTGCTAGTTCTACGGGAGCCAGATTACTGCTAGGAACAGAGTAGGTGTTTTACCAACATTTGGTCACTTGTCAAAAAATATCTGCTACACTATATTTTGTGTTTAGAATAAAATGTTGAGCCAAATGTCTATGTGTTTGACACATTATTAAATATACAGCAATAAAAAATATTATATTTTATGATATATATACTTTATGATATTGTAAAGTAAGGGTGTGTAAACGGGGCCTCTTCTTAGCTCTAGGGAACTATGAGTCGCTTCTCTGAAGAACTGACATCTGTACAGATGTGGGTATGGGACAAGAGTTTTGACTGACAAGGGCATTTCAGGCCAAGGACCAGCTTGCGCAGAGGCCCTGTGGCAGGAGGGAGCAAGGCCCAGTCATGTAACTGAGAGTCCAATGTGTCTGTTAAATACAGCAAAGGGAGGAGACTGAAAGACAGGAGTTATGGGCAAAGCACAAAAGTCTGGACAGACCTTGATAAAAAGTGTTCTTTCTCCTTGGGCAACTGAGCAGTTAGTGCAGTTTCAAGCAGGCAAATCAAGTGATTAGGTTTCCATTGTAAGAAGACAATTATGCCGCCAATACAGGAAATTCAGAGACTTTTGCAGGAGACTAGGGACATGAAGATGACAATATGAACTAGGAGACTGATTACAGTCTAACTATCTGTGGATAGTTTCCTAGAAATATTCGGAGGTTAAAATTGGCATGGCTTAGTGACTAATTAGACGAGAAAATAAGAAAAGTATCAAAAATATATTCTGGATTAATGGCTCGCTCAAATGCAAGGAAAGCAGTGTTATTCCCTGATTTGGGAGAGAAAGCAAGGTGTGAATTAACGAATTTGGACTCCCTTATTTTTCTCTTGCTTTGTCACTGACATTTAGAGACTGTATTATTGCTCCTGAGGAAACTCAAATTATGCAAACTACACTGGCAAGGAAGCTGCTCATTTTAAGACTATCCTCATATGTGTGAATGCACCTGACCTGTGGCACAGTCCAGAACTGTCTTAGCAATAACCTTAATATGTCCCTTATGACCTTTATTTTCTCTTTGCTATGCTGCCGAGCAGTGATTTACTTGTGCTGTTTGTAAGACAAGGTAGAGAACTGGAACTTAAAAAAAAAATATTTTTAAAAGTAATTCTTGTCTCCAATTGAAAGTCTGAAATATGTAATAAATAATATATAAATAATAAAGCAATACATCTTCCAGAAACCGTTCTCTATAAGAAGCAGGCCTCATGGATTATCTTCATTGCCAATAAAGAGAATCTTAAATCAGAGGCAAAATATTAGCCATTGAGATATTAATGTCAGTAGAAAAACATAGAAGTGCCTCATCATTTAATTTCAGTATAGGGTAGCTGAGTGTTTTAAAATGAGAGAAATAAACTCTATATAACATGTTATTAAAAGTTGGTAGTAGGAGGGTTTGAAATAGTAATTCTATTTTACCCAAACATTATGTAATATATGTCTTTAAGGAAAAAATTTGGGTTTGAATTATTAAATATTTACTCATTACTTAGATGCTCTGATATAACAAAACCAAAATATCTAAATAATTATATATATACATATTTTACCTTTTATATAAATGGCTGCTACTCTATAAAAACCACAACTGCAAATATTATATCATTTTGAAGAAATTACATTAATTTTGGGTCAAAATAAGAGTATAATATTGAAGAAAAAAAAACAACATTTGGTCTAATTCAGGAGGGCACAAATAAAATATACACAATCATGCATCTAACCATTTTTATCAGTACAAGTACAAAGTATTTTCTGACTTAGAAAAATCAACCAAATGTCCCACGGTGGGGAAAAGTATTCACAAGCAGCTTCCTTTGAAGTAGATTTGACTTGAACTACCTAGAGCTGAAAAGCACACTGAAAAGGAATCCTACTTTTTGTGATTTGTAGGGAGTCATCTCACTGTTATTGAACATGACTAGATAATTAAAATTGGAGTAGAAATCTATAAGGAGAAGTTATATAACCAAACAGATTGGTTATCCTTGAACAGATATGAATAAATGATAAGCCTAACATAAAACATGGGATTATCATCTTTGTGTTTATACAACATTTATCTTGATATTCTGGAGATAATACATATAGCAAAATTACTAGAAAATATATAATAATAATTTTATTATTGAGCACAATTTGTTTATAAGAAACTCTACTAATTTACAGGGCTGAGCTCTTATAAATAGAGCTGCTTTGAATACTTGTACGCAAGTCTTTGTGTAAATATGTTTTTGTTTCCTTGAATAAATAAACATCTAGAGGTTGAACTGCTGGGTTATAGAAAAAGTGTGTCTCAGGAATCCTCAAACCGTTTCCCTAAATGGTTTGATAATTTTATATCTTGTCTGGCAATGTAGGGGAGCTCCAGTTGCAACAAATACTCACTATCTGTTGGTATTGTCAGGTGCAGTGGCATTTCATTGTGGTATTAATTTGCATATCCCTAATGACTAGTGAGGTTGAGCATCTTTTCATGTGCTCAACAGCAATCTGAATATTTTATTTTGCGACTTGTGTGTTCAAATATTTTGCCTATCTACTTATTTTAAATCAACTTTTTATTTTAGAAAAAGTTTTGGATTTACAGAAACATCATGAACACAGTACTGAGTGTTCCCATGAACCCTGCGCCCAGTTGCCCCCATCACTAATATTTTACACTAGGATGGTACATTATTACCTCTATCAAACCAAGATTGTTACATTACTAACAGACTATACTTTATCTTATAAAGCCCACACTTTATTCAGATTTTCTTTCTTTTGCCCTTACGGGTTTTTTTTCTCTTCCTGATCTCATGATAATGCAGTACAGTTAGCATCATGTTTCCTTAGGTTAGTCTTATCTGTGATAGTTTCTCAGACTTTCCTTGTTTTTCATGACCTTGACAGTTTTGAGCAGTGGTCAGGGTTTTTGTAAAATGCCCCACTATTGAAATTTTTCTAATATGTTTCTTATCATTAGCTTAGAGTACGGGTTTGGGAGAGAAGAATGCAGGGCTAAGGCGTCATTTTTATCACCTCATGTTAAGGGAACATAAAACCATGTGACTTATCACTGTGATGTTAACCTAGATCACCAGGGTGACCTAGTGCTTGTGAAGTTTCTTCCCTGTAAAGTTATTCTATTTTTTCCCTTTCTCTACTGTCCTCTGGAAGGAAGTCACTATGTGTAGCCCACATGTAAGAAGATGGATTTAGGCTTCATTTCCTTGGGGGCAGAGCATCTGCATAAAATATTTGGAATTCTTTTGCAGAGAAGATTTGTCTCTCCATTCATTCATGAGTATCAGTAAGGACCCATAGATATTTTACACTTTGTGTTATAACCCAGGACCACTTTATCTTGTTCAAATCATCCAATCTATAGCCATTGGAAAGTTTCAGTTGGATCCTGTGTCCCTTTGACATATCCCCTTGCTTTAGTTTCTTCTAGGTGTGTTTGTTTTTGGCACTTCCTTACTTTTTGTCACTACAAGATACAGCAAGATCACCTTATGTATTTTTTACGTCAGTCCTATAATTAGCATTTCTCAAAAAATCCCTGAATCCTTTGGAAACGTGGATGCCTAGGAGAAATACTTCTCCTTAGAAAGTGTTAAGTAAATAGAGAAATATTTTTCATAATAATTTGGTAACTTAGGATAATCCAAATGATCTCTCTTTATGAAAGTACTATTTTACATTTGAGTGTAGATTTTGGAATCTATGTAATGGCTCATGTTAAACTTACAAAAAAAACCCCTGATCACTAGCTATTTTAAATATTTGAAAAACCTGTCATAAAAGGATTTCATGACGAGTGTAAAATTTACTGAAGTGGTCTTTTCCAGTTGTTGTTTCCAAATCTAACATACTCTGGGGCATAAGAAAATCAGACTAAAGTACTCATTATGTACCTACTTTATGCTCAGTTTTCTGGCATTGCACCTTCCTGTGTAACGTACACAGGGGCCTTGCAATCTGGTTCAGGAGACATCAATATATTTAGAGTCTTGCTTCAGTTCTGTTCTACATTAGGTATATAATATAGATATGGTAAAAAATCACTTTCAATTTTTGGGTCACTTTCTGTTAGATGAAGAGGTTAGACGAGCGGATTTATCTCAAAAGATTCTTTCAAGTGCTCACATTCTGTTCTGCAAAGGCAAGACAGCAGCACGAAATTAAGAGCTGAAGTGCTCAAGGTAATTACCACAGGAGTTCAGAGAACAGGAAGAATGATGTTAACTAAAACGACGGGGGAGGAAATGATGAAAGATGTGTGACCGAAGATTTCAGGTGACTGCAAAATATTTAGTGCTTGGATTTATAACCGAAGTCAAATGTTTATGACCCGATAATCACCCTTATGTTTTATTTCATGTGAGGACGGTGACGCTAATCTGGGCTGCCTTCAATCAACTTGATCAGGTGTTTTATTAAATGGCTTAGTGCTTATTACTGGACTGGGGCTTAAGACAAATGTAGGACACGTGTTTCATTTAAGAACAAAACAGAGGTTATTAAGTCCAACTTATTTTCAAGAGTAAGTTCCTAAATTTAGTTGTCCCTTATTAATGAACTGCTCTGAGTGCCGACGGTATCACCGCTAGCTAGAAAATAAGATAGCTTTTTAAATGGTTCCCAGATGTTGGAGGGTTCTGGTTAGGTATTCTAGTTGAGTTATTGTTTCTGGCCCCGAGAACCGTATGAATCCCCACTTGCAATCACAGAGCAGCATGAAGAAGTCTCTACCAAGTGTGGCAAATAATGTTTGCTACCAACTGCTGCTCATCATTTTCATTGACAGATTCAGCTCACGATTAGAGATTAAAGTCACACTCCCCATGGTGTCGAGATATGAATTCATGAAACTAGCTGCCATTGGTAAACATTTCAAGTGTTGAAACAGCCACTTCCTTCCAATTCCAGGGAAAAATACACAAAGCATAATGATATTAATAAAAGGAATGGATGTGTTTTCTAAATTTAGATCCCATATTACTATAGCATAGGGGGTTTGTGAGGTTGAAGCGAGAAGACGAGAGAAATTTTCATGTTTTGTCTTTTTGATTCCTTACAAGTCAAATGCCCCCAAATTAAAGATTTGGGAATGTGGGCTATCTAAAGAACATTTCAAAATCACTTAGATGTTAAAGCTCAGATGCTAAAAACTTTTTTAGCAATGAGAATCTGCTCTTCGTGATTGTTGCATTATTTTTTTGAAGTAAATTTTTACTAATTATAACTATATTACAGTCCTCACAGGGGTTTTTTATGCTTTCTGCTAGGTTGGTATTTGTTAATTGAAGGGTACTATAACTGTTCATATTGTAAAAAATAAAAGCAAATGATAGGAAGAAGAAAGCAAGATGTGAATTAAATCCAAAATAACAAACTTGCCTCTGTTGAGCTGGTACGATGGAGCAGTAGAAAGAGCTCTTTATGGAGAATCAGAAAACCACGAATCTTGGCTTTACCACCAATTCGACATTGAAACTTTAACAATTCGTTACGTGTCAGAGTTTCT
Source organism: Rousettus aegyptiacus (assembly GCF_014176215.1). Taxonomy (NCBI): domain Eukaryota; kingdom Metazoa; phylum Chordata; class Mammalia; order Chiroptera; family Pteropodidae; genus Rousettus; species Rousettus aegyptiacus. Next base: position 20,897,007 of record NW_023416289.1, read on the forward strand.
GTTCTTATGTAAAATGAGTAAATGAGAAAGGATCATCTGTAAGACTTCTTTTAGACATAAATAACTGATATGTATGTTAGCAAGAACACTACTGCCAAGACAGAACCTTCAGATAAAAGAAAGACTCCACACTAGTAAAGGAAATAAATAGAAACAGGAAATAAAACACTAAGAACATTGCCAGACTTAAAAATAAAATCCTGAGAAGAACTACATTTGTAAGAAGGTGTATTATACCCAAAGTAGTAGAATATTTGCATGCCAAAGTTTGATCTTCATAATACAAGTGAGGAAACAGGCTCAGATGAGTAATGTAACTGGTTCAAAGTCAGCGAGTGTAAAGAATGCATGACTGGACTCCAGGATCCCTGACCACCGGGAAGATGTTCCCAACGTATTAGCTGCCTAGACTCCCAAGCACTGTTCTTTTATTGTCATCATATTTTTAATGTTATCATATGTTTTTCGTTTTTCATCTGCTGTGGAAGATTAGATGTTCCCCTCTAATCATTCATTTGGCAAATATTTACTGAGGACATACTATGTGTCGAGTGTTATTCTAAGCAAGGGTTACTATTGTAGATGATGCAGCATTTCTTTATGTCATTAGAAACACTAGAACGCTGTGCACAAATATTTATCTATAGATAAAATTTCAGGCTTCTCTAGCATTTCTGTAGTATGAGTAAAATATTTTATCAGCTCAGATTATCTGCTGGCAACAAACAAAAACTGAAAGTGGAAACGTTCATATTGGCATTATTTAAATGTATCCTTCAAAAAGATCTAAGCTTGAAATGGAAATCATCATCAAGGCAAATCTCTTTTCTTAAACATATTCAGAAAGTTATTGATCTTAAATATATGTTATGATTTTGTACAGAATGAAATTCATCCACTTTAACATGAATCCATCACTACCCAAATACTGACTTAGTGTCAGGAAAACAGAAAAAAAAATTGTATTTTTAATAAGAGTTTAAAGTATATTTATTTATTTAAATATTTTATTATGATTATATATGCAGTTGACCCTTGAACAATGCAGGGAATATGGGCACCAAACCCCTATGCAGGCAAAAATCCTCCTATAACTTTTGATGCCCCAATAATACAACTACAAAGTTGTCCCTCCATATCTGAGGCAGACTGGTTCCAGAACCCCCTGCGGATACCAAAATCCAAAGATGCTTAAGTCCTCTATAGAAACTGGCACAGATCAACACATGCAGTCGGCCCTCGGCATCTTTGGACTCCCAACGGCAGATGGAAAAGGATACAGGTATGTATTGCAAAAAATCCGTATGTAAGTGGACCTATGAAGTTCAAACCCATCTTGTTTAATGGTCAACTATATTTAATTTTTAAAAATTTTGCAATGCTATTAATGATAGAGATATAATTATAGAGATAGTGATGTCTCCAAAGAAATCAATTCTCTAACATGCTGCTGTATAACATATGGGTAACAGATAAATAAAGGTAGCAAAAATACTAAAAAGAATGGTTTTGAATATTTACATTACTTTTCTCCACTCTTAGCCTAAGTTGATATTTTCACCCATCTCTGAGAGATGCAACTTGACTTCTGTAATGCGGCTTAATGTAAAGTGCTGACTATAAATGAAATAAAATTTGAGTCTGCATTTTCTTTAAAATTTCTCCAGCACAAGCATGATGGGTAATTTTGGTGTTATTTGGGATAATTTTCCACAAGTGCAAAGGAAGCATTGATAGAGAAGATGCATTTAGATGCCCAAACAATTTAAATCTCTTAGTAAATAGGCAAGAAAACAAGAAAAACACTATGTAATAAATTTGTTAAGTAAGCAAACCAAATCTCATCCTAAATAACTTGATATAATTGTTAAAATAAGTTTCAAGGCTATATAAAGCATAAAGAATGACAAATGCATATGAAATTTGAATAAGCGTGTCAAATAAACTTGGTTATTTTTATGGATAATTATCAAAGGATGAGAGTGTAAAATGGAATGATTTCTTAAATCTCACAGTTAACGACTGTGATTGAGATGCTGAAATAAAACCAATGCAGTCAATCTCACCATTTAGATCTCCCTCACAAAGCATGTCAGCTGTGGCCGGCCAGTACTGGAATCTTTAACTACGAACTTCGTTCAGATGTGCTTAATGTGTCTCCAGCTCCTCTCACTCTGACCATATTTCATCATATTCAGCAGAAAGAAAGCAAATGACATTTTCATTTCCTACCTGGAAAAATCTCTTGCCAAGGCCTAAAATTCATTAGGTACATTGTTTCCATTTTCTACTCACCACAAGTGACAGCTCTATTGATAAACTCCAAGTCATCATTTCTTCCAGCCATGCAATAAACTTTTTCTCACGATTTCCCCAGCCTTTGCCAACCAAATCTCTTGTCATTTTTTTTCAGCTCTGGCTAGTATTTTCCTTCTTCCCAATGCCATATATTTTAGATTTTTGCCAGAGGAGCATCCCACTTTTTATATCATGTTTCTGCTCCCACATAGAAAATCATCTCAAAACTTAGTGATTTAAAATAGTAATAATGCTTTGTTATTGCTTACTTTGTCTGTGTGCCACATAGGCAGTTCTCTGGTATCAGCTGGACTCTCTCATCTGTTCACAGTGGCTGCAGGTCAGCTAGGCATCTCTCCTCTGGGGGGTTTTCTAGCTATAGTGTCTGGCTATAGCTCTCCGTGTAGCCTCTCATCCTCCAGCAGGTTAGCTCAGGCTCTTTCTCAAAGGGTCAGAGGGTTCTGAAAGAGAATACGAGAAAGCAACCTTCTTTAGTCCTAGGCTTAGAACTGGCGCACTAATATTTCCTTTGATTTCTATTGGCCAACACAATCATAAGACAAGCCCATATTTAAGCGATGGGGAATGAATGCTCTCTCAAAGGAAAGAGGCTGGACCATAGGGGACAACAATAGGAGAAAATGAAGTCAGGTCAAATCAACACTCCCCCACCCAAGATTTCCTATGTTCTGAGTTAATGAATTAATTAAATGATTAATTAAGCATAGGAGCATATATGCCACAAAGAGCCAGTACTGATCCTGTATTGTAAAAGAGAAAGGTTCCTCCTTCTGATTGACCAAGAGCACTATATGTTTCTTAGTTTATAAGGGTAAATTACGCTAAATGTATGTAGTTTAATCTATATAGTGAGGCTATAGAAAAATACATGCAATGATTCCTTTTTCCCCTTTTATACTTTCCTCCAACTAGTGGGAGTGAAATAAATGATACTGTGACTGGAATTTTAATGCCGTCTGCAGAAGTATAATGATCAGTGTTTGTTCTTATTCTTATTTTAGGCATTTCATAAAATATACTAGGTATGCATCTTAAATTCTCTCCTATCCTAAAATCATAAAATAAAATTAGTTTTCCATGGCAATCTTTGTATCCATTGTTTATTACAATGAAATGAATGACCAAAAAATAGTAAACTTCCTGATGATAAAAAAATAGAGTAAGTAAACCAGCATCTACATTTCTTCGGTCATGCGAGTCCCATATGACTGCCCTTAAGAGATCTGTCTGTGGCCCCTGTCACATAATGCTCTATTTTTGCTTCCTCAAGTTCCTTCCTTAAGCTCTCTCTGCTTTCTGGGCAGATATCACACCAATAATAGGAAAATATTGCCTTCCTCACCCCCCCAGAATAAGAATGGAAGATTTCCCATGAAGAAACATATTATCAGATCTTATGAGCTAGAGGCTTATTGTATTTTAAATACAAATGTGTGATGTTTCTTACCTTGTGTTTGTGTTAAAAAATTATTAAAATGTAAAGGTATAAAGGGTTATCATAAACATATTTTATTCTGGGGGAAACCTTAAGAGTTCATTTCTTTCAATAGTTCACCAAATTTTTAAATCCAAGTTGATGCCTCCTACTTGAACAGACTAGACAAACAATCATATCAACAAACAGCGTCTAGATTACCTCCCTTATCACCTAACGTAACGCCATCGGTGTAAGTATCTTTCATCAGAAACTAGGCCATATAACAGATATTTGGTACTCCTTACTGTATCTTTGAAAGCACCATTCCTACTAACTTAGCTTCTCAACCCTGGCTACATATTAGAATCATCTGTGCAGCTTCAGGAAGATATCACTCTGCCAAGAAGGTCCCTCAGGTATCCTCATTTTATTAGTATAAGACAAGGCCATTGTTATGTTTTAAAATGACCCCTGGGTGATTTTATTTTCAGCCCAACTTGAGAACTATCACTAGCTGTTCAATAAATATCACTTTAAGTTTTACTTAATTTTTTAAAAACAGTAAATTTGTTTTGAAATTTACTGACACATTTTGAATAAACCTTTCATTCATTGTTCTCGTGTATGTGCAGATCATCTTTCCTGATAATGAGTTATTGTTATGTTATCTGAGCTGAGTAACCACATGACAAAGATGTAAAAGCACTGTATGATAGGATGTGCTTCGCATACAAATTACTTCAACTAATCATATTTTGAGAATATAATTAGTAGCCTAGGGAAAAATAAACAAAGATAGCTACAGGTTCTATGCAGCATTTTCAGACTTTAATCTCTCTGGTTAGGGAAATATAAATAAATGTGTTCTCCTTTGGGATGGGCCAAATTGGATAGTGGCATATATTATTATTCAGCACCTTTGATGAGTTACAATATTAATTGTTAGGATTGAAGGACATTCTCTGCAAATGAGGATAACCTTATATTGTGATGTTTAATCTGACTAGGTCATAAACAAGAAATGACTTTTGTTGGTTTCCGTGTTGGTCAATAAAACCACATTTTCCGTGGAGTGGAACAAGTGTCCACATGCATATACACCAACAAAATTTTATTATTGGACACTGTGAGCTCATATATTGTGTGCACTGGAAAGCTCGCAATATTAAAGTATCTCCAATCTATGAGGTCACTGATTGTAAGAAGAACACTTCCTGCATGTGCCAGTAAGAGGAAAAGTTGCTGATTAAAGCAGTTGCCATTGCTAAAAAGTGTCTTAGCACTAGTAAAAACAGTAAAATTTACTGAAACTTACTATACACTAGGCATTGTGCCAAACCCTAAATGTCACAAGAACCATATGAGGTTTCATTATAATGCCTAAACTATGGATGGGGTAAATTAGATTCAGAGGAGTTAAATCACTTCCCCAAGGTCACATAATGAGTTACTAAGATTCACAATCCCATCTTTTAACAGCATAGCACTCTACTACTTAGAGCCTATTAGAGAAAGAACAAACTTTATTTTGAAAATAATATATGGTGCAAAGTTTTGCACAGGTCGTCTTGGTACCTTGAAAGAAAGACATTTAGGTCAAACTCTGAGTTCTTAGAAAGCATCCTGCAGACAGATCTGATTTTGTAAATACGTTAAACAATAGGTTTTGCCTGAACATAGTGCTAAATGTGTAAAGACATTGTTTGCTAATTTGCATGATTAACTCAACTGAAAGAATCTGAAAATTTTCGAGTGAGAATTTCATAAATCATTTAGTCTAGCTTCCTAATGAGGAAGTTGGAATTTAGGGAGGTCAAAACACTTGCAGAAACTAGGAGCAGCACATCAAGGCAGAAGCAGTACAGTGCTAATATCCCAGAGTCCGCTTTCAAATATGCCATTATTTACAGTGCAAATTATAATTTCTGTAGACATGGTAACCCAGAAAAAGGTATTTAGGCAAGGCAGAGACACAAATTGGAATTTGTCTTATTATTACTGCTAATAAGATTTTATTATTTTGTTAGTAATAAAATCTTATTGTTAGCCATGGGACCAATTTAGGGCAGAGGAAGAAAAGTATCAGATAATTAAGTAAGTCTATTTGTTCTCAAGGCAGCAACTTTGATACCCAAGACCACATTTGGTAACATCTGCAGACAGTTGTGGTTGTTCAGGACTGGGGGAAGGTGCTTCTGGCATCTAGTGGATAGAAGCCAGGGATGCTACTAAACATCCTAAAATGAATAGAACAGCAGCCTCTCCCTAACACACACAAACACACACATACACGCACACCCACATGCACACACAATAATTATCTGGCCCAAATGTTAATAGTGCTAAAGTTGGGAAATCTTTCAATCGTCCAATATAACATCAGTAAGATCTGAACTAGGGCAGTTGCAGTGGACTTGAGTTTAAGTTTCATTCACTCATTAAATATTCATTGTGGATCTACTTTTGTGCCAGTGACTGTGATACTCTGGATAAAGGATGAAGATATAGACAGGACAGAGCAGCAGGCCCTCACACAGATCATAGCACAGTGGGGAATATCGACGAGAACTGAGCTACTTAAAAATAACATTAAGAGGATTATGGAAGTGGAATCACATTTGGTGATGGGAGTACAGGGGAGTTCTCCCATGGTCTTGTAGAATTCTGAATTGCAATTTTAGTAACCCCCTCCCCCAGCACACGCACACACAAATTCAAGTATATTGTTTATTTAAGTCTCAATATAGTTTTAGAGAAGCTATTGCAGTGGCCATAAATTTGCTTATTAAAAGTCATCAGAATTCAAGAAATAAAGCATCTCTATACATGCAAGAAAATGAAACTGGACCATTTTCTTACATTATATACAAGAATTAACTCAAAATGGATTAAGGACTTAGATGTAAGACCTGAAACCATAAAATTCCGAGAAGGAAACATAGGCAGTAAACTCTGATATTGCTCTTAGTAATATTTTTTTCTGATATGTTGCATTGAGCGAGGGAAACCAAAGAAAAAATAACCAAATGGTAGTACAGCTAACCAAAAAGTTTTTGCACAGCAAAGGAAACCATTAGCAAAACAGAAAGACAACCTACTGAATAGGAGAAGATATTTGCCAATGATAGGTCTGATAAGGGGTTAATATCCAAAATTATAAAGAATTCACACAACTTAACATAAAAAAAATTTTATAATTCAATTAAAAAAATGAGCAGAGGATCTGAATAGACATTTCTCCAAAAAGGACATACAGATGGCCAATAGACATATGAAAAGCTGCTCATCATCACTAATCGTCAGGGAAATGAAATTAAAACTACAATGAAATACAATCTCACACCTGTCAGAATGGCTTTCATTAATAAATCAACAAACAACCAGCGTTGGTGAGAATGTGCAGAAAAGGGAACCCTTGTGCACTGTTGGTGGGATCGTAAATTGGTGTGGCTGATATAAAAAACAGTATGGAGGTTCCTCAAAAAATTAAAAATAGAACTACGACATGACCCAGTAATTCCACTTTTGGATATTTATCTGAAAAAAAAAAATCCAAAACACTAATTTGAAAAGATACATGTATGCACCGTTGTGTTCAGTGCAGTATTATTTATGATAGCCAAGATAATAGAAATGACCTAAATGCCCATCAATAAATAAAGAAGTGTTACATATATACAATGGAATATTATTCGGCCATAAAAAGAACAAAATCTTACCATTTTCAACAACGTGGATGAGCCTAGAGGATAGTATACTGAAATCAATCAGACAGAGAAAGACAAATACCATATAATCTCACTTATATGTGGGATCTAAAGAACAGAATAAGTGAACAAACAGAACAGAAACAGACTCACAGATGCAGGGAACAAGCTGATGGTTGTCAGATGGGAGGGGTGTGTGTGTGGGGTGAGATGAAAAAGGTGAAAGGATGAAGAAATACAAATTGGTAGTTATACAACAGTCATGTGGATCTGAAGTATAGAGAATACAGTCAATAATATGACGACAACTATGTATACTGCCAGGTGGGTACTAGACTAATCAGGGGGATCACTTCGTAAATTATATAAATGTCTAACCACTATCCTGTACACCTGAAACTAATATAAAATAGGAGTGAATGTCAAGAGTAATTGAAAAATTTTAAAAAGAGGGGAGGAAAAAAGGTGAAGGAGAATAAGAGGTTCAAATAAATTAAGATGATAGGGAATTAGTGGGCACAACGAATATAACTAGTTCTCTTTCTTTAAAATATATTTGTGAGGTTTAGTACAGCTGCTATGAGATAAAATAGTGAATTTGTGTGGTTTTCAAAATATTTAATGCACAATTTACCTGCGACATGATTAAGCTAAACAGTGAATTAACAATTTGGACATATGAGCAAAATGGAAAGATGAACCAGCAGCACAAACATCAGAATCTAACTGACCTAATTTTGAATTGTGGATCTGGCCTTCTGCCCGATGGCCAGGTAGGTTTGCTAGAAAGTTGAGTTTAATTGCTGCAGTGTCTTGTATTGATTGTTACTCAAAAACTGAATATTATTGGAAAAACAAAATAGAAAAAAACAGAAAGTAGAAGGTCACTGCTTTCTCTCAGAGTGATGTCCTTTATTTGGGTAACTCTGACATCGAATTATTGGTAAAGTCTAGATATACTACCTATTTTAATACCTCAACTTTCCTTGAGAATATTCACTTTAATTTAATCAAGTGAAAATGCAGACTTGTATGTTAGGATGCAGAAAATTTGGACATGACCTCAAACTGATTAATTATTCCTTGCCTGCAACATTCTGATAATTTGAAGTTATCTGAACACGAGTTGACACATATAGTGTTTAAAATAACATTAACATGGTTAAGAGCACACATTTTCTCTTTTCTAAAAAAATGGCACTTAACTCACAAATTTCTATCATTAATGATACCTTGATATGATGAAAATAATTTCTAAACTATTTGCATTTTTAGTTTTAAGAGAGCTGTCCTTTGTGATAGGAGTTTTAGCAAATATTTCCAAATTTCCCCAGGGGCCTAAACAGCTTGTTATAACATCACTTGCAATTATAATGATTAAAAAAAAAAAAGACAGATAATGGCTTTGTTTCCAGGGAATTAAGGGAATTACACAGGAATATAAAAAAATAAATATGGAGAACTAGAATATTTCTAAGTTATAAATTTGCTTCAAGCTTGTTTGTATACGTAGGGATATAAAGTTTGATAAATTTCCCCTACCAAACTGAATGACTGTAATTCCTTGTTTACATTGGGAGGTGACCATCTATTTGAAATGTAAAAGTATCGAAGCTGCCGAAAACATCTCTAACGGACTGGACAAGGGAGAGAGTAACTGAACTCAGGCAGAGAGCAATTAATTCCATGGTTCATCAAATCAATAAATCTCCTCCCCCTCTTCTTTTTTTTTTTTTTTTGAGATTTTAAAACAAACCCCCTGATAACCAAAAGGATTCCTTCTTGTAAATTAAGCATGTAAAACTACATCTGCTTCTTCAGGATAATTAACGCATTGACATTTAAATCAATCGATAAGAGCGCAAGCGAGTACCATTAGTTAATTAATAATTTAAGAAAACATTCGTGGTATCTTTACTATGTCCCAAGAAGTATACCAAGTGCTGGGGAGACGTTAATGAACCAGACACAGTCACGGCCCTCGCGGAGCATGTGGTCTGCCAGGGTGCATGAGCTGACACCCCGCACCCTAACTTCAGGTTTATCAGGAAGTGACTGTGGGCCAAGGCTGGACATAGGAAAGCTGTCAAGGGCCAGTCAGTTCTAGTAAGTAATGGTGGAAAGGAAGGGTTTCGGCTATGAACAGAACACACATGGTTAGAACACAACAACCAAATACAGCGTGGCCTTATAAGAAGGTAACTATGAACACTAACTTCTACTTGGTACCCTCTGCTTTGGAGGCCTAGGGGGCCTCCGGGTATGGAGAGAAGTGGACAATCAAGCTCTATGAGGTCACAGCCCACTGCTCAGTGCTCACCGCTAGACTCCACCAGGTCTAAGATGAAGCTGGATGGTCTGCAATCTGGTCCAGTCCTGGTGATTTGATTTCGACTTATGCTTTAGGAGATAACTTGAAAATGAAAAGGCCACCTGCAAGTAGCAGGGTTTCACACTATTCTGAGAAGAATTAGAGTTCAGTAGAGCTGCCTCTGGAGGAAGGACTGGATAGGCCCTTTGTGACCTGACCACCGATGTCCCCTCACTGTCCGTACTTTAACCCAAGCAGCACTTCTTTTGGTTTATCATCCAAGATATTAATGAAAGTGGTGTAGCTGCTTTAAAAATATGAAAACCAATGGGAGAGAATAATTAGCTAAAATAAAGTACTAATTTCTTTAGTATTTAGTAAATTACATATGTATAAAAAGGAAGTATATAATAAATAAGATATATATAAATATATATACATACTCATTTATATAAATAATTAAAATGAAGTCATTTGGCTCTTTGGTGGCTCTTTCCCAAGATACGAGCTCCACCACTAGAGCCATGTGAGTGACAGAACACTGTACCAGACCCTCCAGTGGGGGAACCACCTCCGTATCATCACTCAGATGGCATGAGAGCCTTGCAAAGCACAGGTGCAAGGTAGTCCCTGGATAAAAGTCTTGAAATAGTGACCTGAGTCCAAGCCACCACAGATGGCACTGCCACACACAATACCCGGGGGTTCCCATGTGCTCAGATCAGGAGGACATCGCCAAGTACAATTCACTTGGTGACCTACAGAGGCCTTGGAATAGGACAAAGAGACTGCGGAGAGTGGTGGGGACCTTTTAAATGGAGGTAAAAGCAGTGGGACCCAAGCATCATTAATGGCCCCCAAATAGCAGCAGAAAAGATAAGCCACACTCAGCCTGACCTCATAGCAGGGCACCCAGGAGTTTCCCCAGACCATTCGCTTTAGAGGGGAGAACAGAGACTTCACGCTCATCATTAGGGTTTGCAAGTCTACTTCGCCCAATACTTTCCTTGGCAATAAGCGGGGGGAGGGGGGTGGGGAGGGGAAGGAAACATAGGCTGTGGAGGAACAGCCATAAAAAGGGATTTAAATTCTGCCAGTGCTTTCTCCTAATGAACCAGAATTAAACAGAAAGAGATGGTTTTAAGCTGGAAGAAACTGTTTCCTTGAATCTGTTTATCTTTAACCATTTTGTGGGTTCCCATCTCCTTGCCATGGATTGTTACTTTTAGGAGTTGGGCTCCTGAACAAGTTACAGCACATTAAAAAACAAGCAAACAAACAAACAAAAAAATGACTTCTGTTGGCTATTTTAATTTGAACAGGATGAAATCCGACCCCTCTACAGAACATAAATGACCCTCAGGTTTTGCACTATTTAGATTTAAGGTTTGTTCAGAAAAGAGAAAGTGATTTGATTTATGGATTCACACACAAAAAAACTTCATTGCAAAAGGAAAGTGCTTCCAGTGGAGAATTCCTTGGTTTTATTGGAGTTTGGTAAGAGTAGAAGCTACTGATGTAGGAGGTTAATGTCTGTCACAGTCTGGGCATTTTGCAATGAATTCCTTCTCAGCATGTTCATTTTAAGAATAAAGAGGTCTTTATGGTTAGTGGAAGTTTAATGAGAATTACAATGGCCCCCCAGATGCTTACAACTCATTTAAATAACCCATAACCTCTATGTTTATCATGAGAGAGAACATGCCAATTTAAGGTATTACAAACATTCTTCTGAAAAACTTTATAGTTTCCATAGGCATTTTCAATAATTTTCTTCTACATTCTGCAATTTATAAATTGCAGAATGAGTTACTATGGAAACGACCTTTCGTCTATCTGTTACTCAAATACATGAAAAATAAGCCCTGGGGATATGCCTCCACCTGTAATAACTTTCGGTACTGTTTATCCCTAAATATTTTCTTCTTCTGTTATACATTTTAGTTGTGAGACATTAGATACTATAAAGGAAGCAAATGTGGAATTGAATAAAAACACAAACAAAATGAAATGAAATGAATCAAAACTAAAGAATATAGAAAAGGAGCTAAGTGATGCTGTTAAAGCTAATATTTATTAACTATTCATAATTGTTTACTCCTGTAAAATCAAAATTTAGCTTGCACATACACCAGAATCACCTGGAGGGCTTATTGAAAGCATTGGTGGGCTCCCCTCTTAGAGTCTATGATTTGGTAGATGTGGGGTGGGGCCCCAGAATTTGCTTTCCTAACAAGTTCCAGGGGATGCTGAGACTGCTGGTCCAGACAACCAATTGAGAATTACTGCTCTAAGCATTACATAGAGAATTTTTAAATAGTGGTAAAATATACATAACATAAAATTTTCCACTTTAACCATTCCAAGTGTATACAGCCCGGTGGCATCAATTACACTCACCGTGTGGTGCAAACATCATGACTATCCAACTCCAGAACTTTTTCATCAGCCCAAACTGCAACTCTTTACCCACTAATAGGTAACTTCCCTTTCCTCCCTCCTCTCAGTCCCCCAAAACCACCGTCTTACTTTATCTTTATGAATGTGACCTCAAAAAATGCAATCATACAACATCTGTCTTTTTGTAACTATCTTATTTCACTTAGCATAATATGGTCAAAGTTCATCCATATTACAGCATGCATTCGAATGTCCTTCCTCTTTTTCTTTTTGCTTTTTTCCCCCAGTTTTACTGAGAAATAACGGACATATCACTGTATAGTGTGATGGTTTGATTTACACAGATTGTGAGATGCTTATAATAGGTTCAGCTAACATCCAACTTCTCATATAGATATAATAGAAAGAAAAGAAGAAAAAGAGGAAAAAATTTTCTTGTGAAGAGAACTCTTAGGATTTACTCTCTTAAAACTTTCCTATGTATCATAGATCACTGTTAGTTATGGTCGTCATGTTGCACATCACATCTAGTACTTGGTTTTCTTATAAATGGAAGTTTGTACCTTTTGAACACCTTCAATTTCCCTCTCCTCACACCCTCTAGCTCTGGTAACCAAAAGTCTAATCTTTCTCTATGAGTTTTTTTGTTTTTTTAAAGATTCCACATATAAGAGAGATCATACAGTACTTGTCTTTCTCTGTTTGACTTATTTCATTTAATATAATGCCTTCAAGGTCCATTTATGTTATTTCAAATGGAAGGATTTTCTCACAAAAGACTTGAATAGACATTTCTCCAAAGAAGGTACATAAAAGGCCAACAAGTACATGAAAAGATACTCACCACTAAAACCACAAATTAAAACCACAATAAGATAGCACCTCACACCTGTTCAGGATGGCGTGACAAAGACAAAAAAGAGATTAAAAAATACTGATGAGGATGTGGTCAAACCCTCAGGCACTGCAGGTGAGACTGACTGTAAACTGGTACAGCCACTATGAAAAAAGTATGGCGGATCCTTAAAAAAACTAAAAATAGTAATACCATACGATCCAGCCATTTCACTTCTGGGAATATATCCAAAGGAAATAAAAACGCTAACTTAAAATGGTATCTGGACCCCATATTCATTGTAGCAATATTTACAGTAGCCAAGAGATTGAAACAACCTAAGTGTCCATCGATGGATAAATGGATAAAGAAGCTCTGTTTTGTATATGCAATGGAATACTATTCAGCCACAAAAATGAAGAAATCCTTCCTCTTTGAGACTGAATAATTTTCCATTCTATGTATATATCACATTTTGTCTGTCCCTTCATCCTTCAATGGACATCAGGTTGTTTCTACCTTTGGTGATTGTGAATAATGCTGCTATAAACATGGTTGTAAAAATATCTATTTAAGCATCTGCTTTCAATCCTTTTGGGAATATACCAAGTAGTGGAATTGCTTAATCTAAGCATTTTACATGCATAATTATACTTAAACTTTAGAAAAAGATACACTATTATCCCCATTTTGAAGATGAGGAAACAGAGATACCCGGAATTCATCTCATTTTTTTCAGGTCCCACGGCTGATAAGCAGAGCCTGGTTTCCAGCACAAGTGGGCTGGCTCCAGGGCACAGGTACCCAGGACACTAAACTGTCTTCTGTAACTGAAGAAAGCATTTTATTTTTCATGTACAAGTCCCCTCATTAATACAGACATTAATTTTCTACACTAAGGGTGGAAGTAATTACCTTTCAAAAATAATGACTACAATGGGATTAAATGCACAACTATATGTAAGAATTTTGATAGAAGATAAGATGAATTAGCCTTTTTAGTTTGTTAATTTATGCATTTCTCCTTAAAATTATTTCTGAAACAAAGTAGGCTAAAATTTTTCTAAGATCTGCCATTTTAGGGGTCAAAACTATTTTCAATTGTCCAAATAGTTGAACTCTGAGCAGTAAAAATGACAATCTGACAGTAAAGTGGGACTGTCCTTTGATCAGAATAGTAGGACTGGCTCTCTGTCATGTATTTGGTTCTCCAGATAATTAAGCAAAAACATCCACTGAGAAATTCCTGTAGTGGGGTTAACATGAAGTTAAGTTAAAATAATATGCTGCATGAATTAGAAGCCATGATCTGAATATTATAAGGAAAATCCAGCACAGTATATATGATGCAAGATAACAGAATCATGTGACTGAGAAAATCATAAGAGGCCCAGTTTAAGTCACTGGATTCTATATATTCCTAGAATGCACCTTCTTCTTATGTGGGCTTCCACGCCTAAGCCTGAAAAGATGTGTAACAGTACCTGTCACGTATGAGGAATGATGAAGATGGATTAAAATGGTTCAAAGAGATGAAGGTATCATTAATTGTGGATTTTTAAATGCTTTAAAGAAGAGCCTTTATTCTCAATTTGTAATCAGGACATGGTGCGTTTTAAGGCTCTGTGTAGGCAAATAAGCATTTTCATTCTTTAAGCACTGTCTCAGATCACACAACTACATTCTTTTTCTTGACCTCGATACTATGAGAATATTGAAAAATAATTAGAGTAGGGCATTGCGCTTATATTGAAAGCCAACTTTTAGGTAAAAGAGAAATAGGTGAGGTGAGGATGACTGTGGATGAGAAAGGCCTCTTCCCACTCCCTGGTTTGGTTCCTCAGTCAGTCAGATACTGAAATACTCTAAGAAATCTAGTGAAGAGAAGCATTTCTGTTACATAAACAATTAAAAGATGAGCACTTTGTCCTGCAGCAAATATCTAGTCTTCTATGCTATAACCTAACTGCTGCCAGCAGTTGCAGTTGCTCTTTAAATTACATCATTTTCCACCTTATTTGTGCGGCTCTAAATGAAATGCCATTTATGGGGATTCTGCCTCACCGTCTTCCAGAAAATAGTCTTTTCTCCCCTAAATTACCATAGACGTGGCTTCGCTAGTTCTTTTAGTATCGCACCCAAGATTGCCATTTCATGAGTTTGGAAATTTAAATTATCACCTGCATTAACACAGGGCTCTTAGCACATCCTCTGAGCTTTCCCTTTCACCTAAATGTTTCGCTCTTTCCATTTCAAAGGTTAGTGATAATCGATGAAACAGGAGAAAAGCAAATTAAGGATAATTTTATGTCTTCTTCTTTTTAAAACATATTACCCCCACCCCAAGTCAAGCATTTTTCATACTGATTTTCCTGTGGAAAAGGACTTTAAAATAGATATATTTGTATTTAAACATAACATTTAAGCTTAAATATATTTTGGATGAGAGTCTCTTTGAGACTTTTCTTGGGGAAACCAAAGATAAAATAGCCTGATTTACTATTTATCTTATTTCATTTACCTCTCTATTAGCTTATAAGTTAGTGTATTTTTTTTTTTTTTAGAAATTACTCCAGAGATTGCAGTGTGTATTCTTGATTAATTAAAGTCTAATTTAAGTTAGTACTTTGCCATATCCTGGTCAATACATGGACCCCAGAGTACTTTTCCCTTTCTCTGGCTAATGTTGAATATTTTATGTGAATTTCAAATTCCACAAGACATTTGGATGTGCTGTTCTGCACAATCAATAATGACTTACTTTTTAAATTTTGGGAAGAGACTATTAAGAAAGGGAAAGATTGCTATAAATCTGCCTTATATGCATGTTCCTCATGTGTTAATACAGTGTCAGAAAATAAGCCAGGGAGTCATGAGATCCGTGACTCATCACTGATGTACCACTTACCAGAAACACTACTCATCAAGCCACTGATAGGTGCTGAGCATTTGTTATGCTGTTCCTTATATCTTTGTGTGCAAGTGTATGCGTGTGTGTGTTCTTTTCAATTTTTCTTTTTTTGTGTGGTAAAATACACGACACAAAATTTACCATAGTAATCATTTTTAGGTATGCAGTTCAGTGGCATTAAATGCACTCATCATGTCACGTGACTGTCATTGCCGTCCATCTCCAATTTAACTCTTCATCTTGTAAAACGGAAACTCTATAACCAATAACAACTTACTTTTACTCACCTTCATCTACTTAGTTTTACTTTCTGCTCCTCAGCCTTTAATCACATTTTTCTACTGCCTGAGGGCACTTTTTAGTATTATAGTTGACCTTTGAACAATGAGTTGGTCAGGGGCATTGTATAACTTAAGTTGGCCCTCTGCATACTCTGATTCCCAACTGGGATCAAAAATACTACTTTTAGTGAAGGTGTGGGGCTACAAATGCTCTCAAATTTTGTTTAAAAATGCTTTGCCTTCATTTTCCCAAGGATATTTTTATTTAGTAAATAATTCTGTATTCACTTCTTTTAGTACTTTTCAGAAATAATGAGAAATAATTATATTTTGGCTTCCGCTGTTTCCTGTTGAGAAGCCGGCTATCGTTCTTTTTGTTCCTGCTATAAAGACACATTTTTTTTTTTTCTGGCTGATGCTTAAGATTTTCTGTTTGTATTTAGCTTTTAGTAGTGCTTAGGTATGGTTTTTAAATAATTATCCTGATTGATGTTTGAAACACTTAAGTTTGTGGCTTAATGTCTTTCGCTAACTTTGGAAAATCACCTGCCATTGTATTTTCAAATATTGCTTCTGTCCCATTATCTTTCTCTCCTTTTCTGGGACCACAATTACATGTATGTCAGAGTTTAACTCATGTCCATTATCTCTTTTAAATCCTTTTTATTATTTGTCATACTCCTTCGACTTTGCTCATTCTTGGTATTGTATTCTCATCTATCCACTCAAACTCTTTCAAGCTATGTCTAAACTGCCATTATATTTATCCACTCACCAATTATGTTTTGTCTGGTTTTATTTCTAGAACTTTCATTTTGTACTTTATTAGAGTTTCTAGTTCTCTGCTAATTCAATCTTATCTTTTAATACTTTGAACATGTTCATTATCGTTATTTCAAGGTACATATCTGATATTTTCATTACTTTTCTTTTGCATCTGTTTTTATTATATGGTTTTTCTTTGGTTCTTAGTCAAGTCTTTTCTTCTTTTATGTCAAATATATTTTAATAAATTCTGTATATTTACATAAAATCTGAAATAAGGATTTTCTTGTTTTAAGACAGACAGCTCAACTGGAGAAGATCATTGAGTAGGTTTTAAATTAGATATTTTAGTCTTAGTGAGTGGTTTCATCTACAACCTTGCGTGGAGATTTCAGGGAGTGGACAGAAACTCTTACTGATTTATAAGGGTCCTCTTCCCTCTTGGGTGAATATAAACTTCATTTCAGCTTCCTTCTCCCAATCTCCCAGGACTATGGAAATTTTTACTCTTCTGTCTCTCTAGCAACTGCTTTTAGGATTGCCATTTTGCCTTGAGTGGAGAACGAGGCCAAATGCCAGACACATCTCTTGGCTGTTTTCTTTTCCTCAAATCTCAGTCTTCTAAATACCCACTGCCTTAAAGGTAGTTCTCTGATATCTTCAAACAGTTTTGTTTGTTTCTATCCAGTTTCTTCTAGTAGCTCCCAGGGCAAAAGTTGATCTGTCACAAAGTCGGCTGCTATTATCATACTGAACTGCCCTCCTTGGATTGTAAAAGCTAAGAGAGATTTGATAGTGTTTAGACGCATGCTGCTTTATTAAAGGAAGAGCTCGCTGAAGGTTTCACCAGTTTCCCTAAATCTCACTCCCTTTCTCCATGCAGACATCAGCCTGCAGAGTTAATCTGATCTGAGTGTTCTGGCTAAAATGCCTCCTGGATATTGATTCACAGATCAACAAGGTGATAATAGCTTCCATTTTTGTAAGCTTTGCTTGCTGACAATTAAAACATTACTTGTTTAGAGGAAAACCATTTTTTTCCCCAAATAGTAGAAGAAATGTGAATAGGAAAGATAGTAAAAATTTACAACAAGAATCAGTAAATCTGCAAAGCAAGAGAATAAACATTATGAGATTGGTGGAAGATCTAAAAGAAATGAGCTACTATAATAACAGTAATATTTCCATAGAGTATATTAACTTCTCTTTGGAGAGAAAGTTATTGCATAGAACCAAGGGCATGCTAACCCTAACAAATAAACAAACAGATAAATATAAAAGCAAAAGCAAAAGCAACACCAATGTTACGTTCTGCTTTTGGTTAACCTTGCTGATAAATGGTGGTGAATCTTAATGCTCTAGAGTAATAATTAAAAATTCAAAAAATTAATGTTGTTATAATTCTGCTCATGGGGTGGATGTGGTAGGCCCGCATTCACACACTCCTCCATCTGGACATTTCATTTCCAGGTGTCTGGAGTCAGGTGAATAAAGCAGGGAGAACACTTCAGAGTAGGATGGTGTAGCTCAGGCAGTCAGAAGTAACATCATAATCCATCTTGTATGACATCCAGAAGCTCTAATCATGTACTAATTATTTCATATAACAGTAAATAGATAATTCTAATATGTGAGAAATGGTGAAATAGCGACATCCAATATGCTTTGTTCAGAAAGTTAAGGTTATAAGTAGTCTTCACTTTGGGGAAACAGAGTAAGAGACAAATTTCAGGTAGAGACAAGGCAAATGATATTCACATGTAAAGACAAACTATACAAATTTGTGGTTTTGTTGGATTATGAATTAATAATAATTATATTAAGGCAAGTTTGAGGGATTCTCAGGGACTGAGTTCACTGTTTTTAGATATTGAGAAAATGTGCATATCATGAGGATACAAGCTGGTGTATTTTGAACGAACATACCCATGTAACTATTGTCTTTGTTAAGAAACAGAAAAATACTAGTTCTGCAGAGATCCTTGCTAAACTACTCCTGGACATCATCTCCAGCCCAAAATAGCCACTATCTAAACTTCTAATCTGACTGATTTTGACTGTTTATGGAATTTATATAAATATACCAACACAGCATATTCACATTTATGTCTCACTTTTGTTGCTCAACATTATGTTGATAAGATTTATCTATGGTAGTTCTTGCAGCATACATCAAATTATTTCTGTTTTTATACAGTATGTTTCCATTGTATAAAAACCATAAAGCAGGAGGTCCCCGACCCCTGGACCTCAGAGCAATACCAGTCTGTGGCCTGTTAGGATCCAGGTCTCACAGCAGGAGGCAAGTGGCAGGTGAGCAAGAGAAGCTTCATCTGTATTTGCAGGCGCTCCCCAGTGCAGCCGCTCCCCAGCGCTACCATCTCTGCCTCAGCTGCACCCCAGATCATCAGGCATTAGGTTCTCATAGGATCATCAGTACCTGATGCCATGAAGGTTGGTGTCATAAGGTATTTATTCTACAACTGGCAAATATTTGAGGTTTATTACAAATAACATTGCTATGAACATGACTGTATTTCTGTCTATGCAACCTGGTAGATTGCAGAACCACAGAATATCTACACACTTGTATTTAGTATACAGGGCCAAAGAACTGTCCAAGTGCTAGCAACCACTTTCCCTTTTACCAGCAGAATCTAAGACGTATTCTTCCACATCCTCTCCAACATATCACCATCCCTTCAATTTATCCACTCTGGCTGTCACATAATTTGCATTTTTGGAAGACAGATGATGTAGAGTATCTTCTTATGTGCTGATTGGCTTGTTGGTTGTTTTTATTTGTGAAGTGTGATTTGTTAAAGTTGTTGATGTATTCTGAATATGAGCCCTTTGTTATATACAGCAGATAATTTCCCCCACATTCTGGCTTGCCTTTCTAAGCTCTTGTAGGTGTCTTTTAATGACTGAAAGTTCTTAACGTTCATGAGATTCTATTTACCCAGCTTTTTCTGTATGACTAGTGCCTTTAATCTCAAAATTATATTTTATTCGTTTTTAACTGTATCTCTTTAAGGTCTGCTACATGATGCTTTGATATACAAATACACAGTTAAATGATTATGATATTCAAGCTATATGTCTCCTCACACAGTTACCACTTTTTTGTGTGATTAGAACACCTGAAATCTACTCTTAGAAAATTTCCAGTATTCAATACAACCTTAACTATTATCATTATGCTGTATATTAGATCTCTAGATTTATTCATACTACATAACTGTAGCTTTGTACTCTTTAACCAACACTCACCCCTTTTCCCATTTTTCTCACCTCCTCCGCTCTGGTAACAACCACTCTACTCTCTGCTTCCATGTGTTTAATAATCACAATAGCCAAGGTTTGAAAACAACCTGCATGTCTGTTGACAGATGAGTAAAGGAATTGCAATACATAGATAGCCAGCTAGATGACAGACACGCACATACGCAGGAATATTATTCAACCTTAAAAAAAGATTGTGCCATTTTCAGAAACATGAATGAACCTAGAAGACGATAGGATTACTGCTTTTTGCATTTAGTTTAAGAAAATTCTGCCTACTCCAAAATCATAAAGGAACTTTTTATAGATTTCTGTCTTTGTGGATAACCTCCAACTTATCTCCTATCATATAAACCAGTTTTAAATTTTCTCTTTACTTCAAATAATGGATGATCACTGACTCTGTTTCTAATGTTGCTATTATTTTCTTAAACTTATTTTCTTTGTTCACTTCTTAAGTTTTTAAAATTAAAAACTGTCCATTTTGTATGAAAAATTTTAAAGGCTCTAGATGATAATACATCCCTCCAGAGAAACAGGTTTTAAATGACTGCCTGCAGTTGATATGGGCATTCCCGTGGGCGAGCAGGAGTTGCACAGATACAAGTGCAGGTTTAGTTTTTTTTTTCTACGACCTGGTTTATTTTTTGGTTTCTCTTCTTACAAGTTATCAGGATTCCTTCCTTCTTAGGGAATCTAGATTCCAGTCTTTCACTTTCCTATGCTATGAATCTGTAAAAACTGAATGTCTTCTAGACATTTAGGAGCCAATCTCTGCTTAGCCTTTCACTCCATGACCTTTTTATTGACAAACGACTTTGAGATGAAAATTGGAGCAGAGTTAGGTTCGTTTTCCTA
This sequence comes from Rousettus aegyptiacus, assembly GCF_014176215.1. Lineage (NCBI taxonomy): Eukaryota > Metazoa > Chordata > Mammalia > Chiroptera > Pteropodidae > Rousettus > Rousettus aegyptiacus. The sequence continues at coordinate 20,918,096 of NW_023416289.1, forward strand.
CTTCCCTTCACTGCAAGATCTGGTCCCTCGAGTCCTGGCTACTTGAAAAGATCTGATCCTCCGTCTTCGGCTTTCTCACCTGTAAGACTATCAGAAACACTGCCTGGCTGCTACTTTCTGCTCAGCTTTATTACATCCTGCCCCATGCTGTTTAGCAATATGCAAATGCCTTGACTAAAAATGTTGTGTGCAATGTTGGGTTGGGCTCACCTCCAATATGTTTTCCTTCTCTCCAGGTTCTTGGCTCCATAGGTTCTAACTGCCTTGGTAGCTCTCTGGCACCTTCAAAAATGTGTGTGTGTTTTTTAAATTGCATTTACCTTTTCTAGTAGTGTTCTTGGCATTCAGTTTGGTCAGCTACAAAGTAATCCATCATAGCCAGGAGCAGAAATCTTCAATATCATACGCGAGTCCAAAAATAAAGCCCCAAAAGTAAAAGAAAAATGATTGATAGGACAAAATTACCATCAATCTAAAATATTTAAGTAAATGTGTGACCATATTTCAAATAAGATTTGCTGATTTGATCATGCAAATGTCATGGAGTTAACTTCATTTGACTCAGGATTCCAATATGTTAGATGTAATTTGAAAGTATTACTATATATTTAATCCAATCAAATGTCTAATACATTTATTTCACTTTAAGTCTATTCTCGCCACAGAAAACACTTTCATGATTAGCTCTAGTAGTTGTTGGTATTTATTGTACACAACCACTGCAATCCACATTTTCATTAAATATGCAAAAGGACTACCGCTATGCATATTTTTGAAATGTAGAAACACGCAGGAGAAAAGAAAATTGTTCAAAAGTATACTCTACTAATCAGAGAAGCCAAAATTCCAACTCAAGTGTATCTGATTACAAAGCCCAAAGATATAACCATTGTATACACTGTTCAATAAATTTAACCTGGGTTATATTTGGAGGAGAAAACATCAAGTATGAATATAAATATAAAAGGTTCATATGAAGCCACCTATCAAAAGAAATGCTAGCATTCCTAATGTATATATCAACAAAAGGGACAAATAAAGCACATTTTTTTTCATTTCTACTCATCACAGTCACCTAATCTGTTACAATTCTTTATTAGTTTGAGGTCCCTGCTGGGTAAGTCAGCTCTGATTATATAAGCTTCACCAGGAGCTGCAGCTGTCCCTGTATCTGTGCTTGTTAGCTCAATAACATGGAAGTGAATATGAAGGCTGTGGGGGCCCCAGTGATGATAATATTGTTGGACTTTAGGATGTTATTAACAATTTGCAATACAAATGAGTTGTCTGCAGGAGAGGGAATCACACTGTGATCATACCTAATCAATGTAAGAATTAAAAACAGGCTAACATGTGGGGAGGCACAGTTGTGGATATTAGTAGATAAGCTTTAGCCTGCCATTAGCCTGACAATCATTGGATTCAAGGTCAGCATGAATGTGCTCAGGTTTATTTTATTATGATTTTCCACCATTTTCACTGAACACAGGCAAAGGTAGAAAGTCTTGCATTAATGGGGAGAAAGAGTTCTCTGTTGCTTCCATACCAAACAAACTCATGGAACCACTTCATAGAGACCACATAGACTGAACTTAGATATAAATAAAATCAGCCCTCACACAGCACATTAACAACCAGAAGACATTTTAGGTTATTTCCATAACATTGTAATCTATTTAATCTCTTCACTACAGGTCTTTCAATGTGTTAACTCTCAAAACATTTAATGCATCCCCCCATCCCAGTGCCTAGAAGCCAATAGAAATTCTGTATAAAACACAAGTTAAGCACTTTTCAACAGATAGGAAGACTGAAGGTATATCCGAACTTGAAAATATATAAAATTCCATCTCCAAAATTATATAGTCTCTAGTGCAAAATGCATGCTGCATTTAGTTGGATTTGTTTTTCTTTTTGTCTCAGAGTGATTGTTTTCTGTTTCACTGTTCCACTGAAACACTTTAGATGGGTCTTAAAATTGTATTTTCATTTCACTTTGTAAGTATATTAAGATTTAATTTACTTTAACAAATTTTAAAGGTGATTGAGAAATGATTCACTGAAAGCAATTATCTTTAAAAATCTCAACGGGCCACAGACTAGTTATGGTGTAGTCTATCCTTCTGAGTTTAACCAACTCTTTCCCTGAGTTTCAATTTAAATATATTTTTTGCCAGAATGTTACATAAGTGATAGCGTGTTTTCCTTAGTGGATTGTATATCAGGAGGCACTTGCTGTCACTTAATCCTATTAATGGCAATGCTAACTGGTCACCTGGCTAAGGAGTCATTCACTAGATTTCTCTGGTTATTTTGTTCCTTTGGTTATTAATAAATGGTCTGTGATAAGAAATTTTGAAACTGTATAATGTCCTGTTCTGACTGTAACCACCATTGATGAATCAGCTGTTTCTATACTAGTTTCAAAATGGTGGTTTTCTATAGTCCTTCTACCTTTATAGAACTGCCTTCTACTGAAAGAAAGCTTTCCCTCTACTCACGTGTCTGTCTGTCAATGTTGTTTAATACATGAAAGAACCATTTTGTAGAAAGGGGCTAATATTCTGACAAATCACCCACAGACAACTCTTGAATTTGATGCCAGTTCTTTGGGAAATTTGGCATGAGAACCTGTGCCAAGCACAGAGTACTTGAATATTATTGGCACAAAATCCTTTCCATCTCTTGGTACATGTTTGGTTGGCACATAGGAGTTTTCAGTGACTGCCAGCTCGTGAAACATTTGCATGGCTTAAAAAGAACATGCCAGAAATGTGGAGAGGCAGAGGACTACAACACTAAATTTCCATCAGAATTGTGTTTTTCTGCGTCTGGGTCTGTAAGTGGCTACAGATAAGAGGAGATGATGCCTTGCTTTCCTCAGCCAGTTAACCAGCAAATTTCTCAGTTTATCAGTAAATATGCATCTATAAATATAAATGTGTTAATCAAATCTATTTAAAAGCTCTTTGTTTTTTAAACGGTTTGTCTTACAGTGTTTTGCAAAACTCTCTAGCTTTATAAAAGTCCTTTGATTCTGATAACTAAATTATATAAACTGTAACTGTTTATTAATTTTATATTTTCATGAATTTAATTGCCCTCAAACTCTAGATGTATATAGAATTACTGGCATCAAATCTTAGCTTACTGAGTGATATGCTATGTCCTCAATTTTGCTTATAGAAAATATTTTTATACATAATGAAAGCAGGATGAGTATTAGGAACAGAGCATCCTGCCACAAGGTAAACTCGCTTATGAATACAAAACTTTATTTTAAAAATTTTTAAATAGATACACCCAAGCTGAATTCTGTTTGGTTTTATCAACTAAGGTAGATGAGATATCTCCTGAAATCGACAGGAAAAAATTTTAGATAGTTATTTTGTTGGATTGGATTTTTTCCCCTTAAAGATGTAACTGTGGTCTAGAAATATGCTAACAGTTATCCTTATTTAGCCTTGAAATTTCAAGAGACATATTATATGCATGTAGATAAAAGACAGCAATTCAACATGGGAGCAAACTGAATGAGAGAGCAAGAAATGAACCAAATCCAGTTTACAGAGAACTAGGGAATTGGTGATGACTTGTGTTATGAACACTGACTCCCTACTAGCCCTTGACTGACCACTCTACATTGATGAAATGCTTGAAGTGAATCATTACCCGAGCCAAAGATGACCATGAGAAAATAAAAAGGAATGACAAGATATGCAACTTGTTTTGACAATATTTTTCTTTTCAAAATTCCTTACAGAATAAAGGACGATGTAAAGGAGAAAAAAAAGTAAATTTTAGAGGTGTATAACCAACATGTTTTGTCCATTACGGGAACAAAATGAAATACAGGATGATTATCTGGCATGGTCAAATTTCTTAAGTGATAAAAGTAGCATTTCATCAAGGCAAGTTCATTACAGTGATGAGTCAAAAGGTAGACAGATCATTTGCCACAACTACATTAGTCACTCCGCAGAAACTCAAACTCAGCCTTGTACTCTTTTGTATGTTGACACAGTCTTGCTCAAGGTGTGTGTGTTCATCATCCACTTGAAGTGACACTATCTAGGCAATCTCAACATACAAATTATTTTGTAACTTAAAACTGCTCATTATCATATGAAAATAAAGCAAATTAGTTTTGAGTTTTCCAAATATAATATTCTTCCAATATACTGATTGCTAGAGAGCGTTTGATTCCATGCTAATATCCTGATGTTACAGAATTACAATAATAAAAACAGCAAACATTATTGGCCATTTTACTATATACCAGGCTCTGTGCTAAGCTTTCTAAAGACTGAAATTTATGAATTTCTTCCAATAGTTAGGATCTATTTTATAAGTGAGGAATCTGAGGAATGCTCGGTAATACACCCAAGGTCACTCAGGGAAACTAAGTTTTCATATCTGTAACCTCTGAGGTATCTGATAAAATATATGAAGTTAATAAGCATTTATTTTTTTACTTAAAAATATGAACCTATATATTTAAGAGATCGACATCTAGTTATTTTTGAATTGCATACAGTCTGGAAATTAAAACTAATGTTTGTTACAGCTTTAGAGTTTGATAATATGTGAAGATGCACAAATATATCACTCCTCTTGACAAAGAAATATCCTATTGTTTGTATAAAGATCTATTAAATTATAAGTTGCTGTGGACCTCATTTTTAGCTTTCATGATTTTTCAGACAAATCATGCTCCAGACTACACTGTGGCATTCACTTCAAGGGTTTTCTGTCTTTATTTTTTTCAGTATATTATTTTAAAGTTGACTTATGTTAAGAACTATGCAGCACACATTATGTTAGCTTTCCTTTAATTTTTAAAAGTGTTCCTGGTGATTTTGCTAAGATGTATATAGGACTAAATGCATGCAAATAAAAACATGTATAGTAAAGCATACAAATGGAAACTAAATGGCTACTTCTCAAGAAAAGACACAAACTGTTTATTCTTTTTTTTGCTCTTCTGTTGCACGAATCAAAATGAAGTTTTGTAGATAACATGTTTGATTTACTTTTTTCCCAAAAGGATAATGTTTGGGGTATGAACATATTTGAGAATTCATCTCTATATGTATATGTGTGTTTGTTCGTCTAAGAATTCTTTACAAGTTCTTGTTTCATTTCAGTGAAGATGATACGCTTGTCTTTTCTTAATCTAAAATTCCTTTGGGATATTCTGCTTCTTTTCCTGAGATTTTTCACCAATTAAGAAATTAGAATTATTTAAATTATGAAGGAAAAGAAAAAAAAATGGGCGAACAGAGAGAAAAGTGTCTTCCAAAGACAGATATACTAGGAGAAATAGTAGGAAAGATTTACTGGTGAAATTTTATTTTAAGGTCAATAATATTGTTTTTAAATTTGTAATTAATTTCATTTCACTAGTTAGGAAACTGAGACCCTAGAATGAAGGTTAATTTCCTAAGATATCAAAACTCAGTAATGTGATAACATTGATGGCACTCAAGACTTCTCTAGATTTGAATTTTTTCCTCTGCAAAATGAAGAAAGCAAAATTTGTATCATATACAGAGATCTATTCCAGATACATCAGACAGATGAGATTCAGGGACTTACAGTTGTATTACACCAGTGACTTTACAAATAACAAAATACTCTTGGATGTTTTCTTGTCAGACCTACCCTCAGTCATTTGTAGAAAATATTACTTGCCCCCAGGCCCTAGAAGAGGCATTCTTAATTTCCCTGTGATTCCACCTTTCTTTCTCCCATCCTAGTCACAGATGATCATATAGGAATGGAGACTAGATCAATGATGGCCGACCCTGTTCCCCTTGTTATATGAAATTTGCTTTGGGGGTAACCACAGTAGAGAAGCAGAAGGTGGAACGCCTGGCACAGGAAGGTGAAGGTGAGAGATGGACTTACCTTGATGGACTGGGCAGGGCATAGAGCTGCCCCGGACCTCGATGTGGTCCCTGTTTCTTGTAACAGACCATGGAAGGCCAGGAGATACTTTTTATTTCATCATTATATTCCACAGGTGCTCCTTACTATAAATATTTTCTTCAGTATATAGAGGTTGGATGAAATCAGGGTCCCCCTTTTACTAGAACCTTAATGAAACCCTCAAAAATATTTCATTGGTGAGTTCTGTATTCAGTGTAAAGCAATTGCTAACAGAACTAAAGGGAGAAACAGACCAAAACACTATCGTAGTAGGGGACCTAAATACCCCACTGTTGGATATGGACAGATCATCCAAACAGAAAATCAATAAGGAAATAACATCCTTAAATGACACATTAGACCAACTGGACATCATTGACATATACAGAGCCTTCCATCCCCAAACAGACAGAAATAGCCTCAACAAATATAAGAGTTGAAATCATACCAACCATATTCTCGATCATGATGCTTCAAAACTAGAGATCAACTGCAAAAGGAAATCAAGAAGAACCACAAAGACATGGAGATTAAACAACATGCTACTGAAGAATAACTGGGTCAGGGAAGAAATAAAAAGAGAGATACATAGAAACAAATGATAATACAACATAGCAAAACTTTTGGGACACGGCCAAAGCAGTCATAAGAGGGAAGTTCATATTATTACAGGCCTATCTCCAAAAACAAGAATGAGCCCAAATAAACAACCTAATGCTTCATCCTAAAAGACTAGAAAAGGAAGAACAAATGAGGCCTAAAGTCAGCAGAATGAAAGAAATAATGAAAATTAGAGCAAAAATAAATGAAATTGAAAACCGCCACCACCAAAAAAAAAAAAAAAAAAAAAAAAAAACCAGAAAAAATAAATGCAACAAAGAGCTGGTTCTTTGAGGTTAATAAAATTTACGAAGCCCTGGCTAGACTCACTAAAGAAAAAAAGAGAAAGGACACTAACAAAATCAGGGATGAAAGATGGGAAATTACAACATCGCAGCAATACAAAAGATCATGCGAGAATACTATGAAAAAGTATATAACACCAAATTTAATAACCTAGAAGAAATGGACCAGAACTTAGAAAAATACAATCTTCCTAGACTGAATCAAGATCTGGAAAATCTAAATAGACCAATCAGCAGTATGGAAATTGAAACAATCATCAAAAACCTACTAGAGAGTAAAAGTCCAGGACCAGATGGCTTCACCAGTGAATTTCACCAAACATTCAAAGAATATTTAATACCTATTCTCCTCAAACTCTTCCAAAAAATCGAAGAGGAGGCAATACTTCCCAACTCATTTTATGAGGCCAAAATTACTGATACCAAAACCTGGTAAAGATAACACACAAAAAAGAAAACTACAGACCAATATTTCTCATGAACACAGATGCAAAAATCCTAAATAAGATACTAACAAATCGAATACAGCAACATATTTAAAAGATTATAAACCACAATCAAGTGGACTTCATCCCAGGGGCACAGGGATGGTTCAACACATGCAAATAGATCAGTGTGATACACCACATAAACAAATTAAAAAATAAGAATCATATGATCATATCAAAAGATGCATAAAAAGCCTTCGACAAGATACAGCATCCATTTATGACCAAAACACTTAGTAAAATTGGTATAGAAGGAAAGTACCTTAACATAATAAAGGCCGTTTATGACAAACCCTCAGCCAACATTATACTTAATGGTGGAAAACTAAAAACCTTCCCTCCAAGATCAAGAACAAGGCAAGGCTGTCCACTATCGCCACTGCTATTCAATATAACATTGGAGGTCCCAGCAAGTGCAATCGGGCAAGAGAAAGATATAAAAGGCATACGAATAGGGAACAAAGAAGTCCAATTGTCACTATTTGCATATGACATGATTCTCTATATAGAAAACCCTAAAGACTCCACAAGAACACTACTAGAAACAATAAGCAAACACAGTAAAGTCTCTGGATACAAAATCAATGTTTGATAATCCATAGCATTCCTATACTCTAATTATGAAGTGTCATAAAGAGAAGTGGAAAAAATAATTCCTTTTGCAATTACAACAAAAAGAATAAAACACCTAGGAATAAATTAAATGAAACATGTGAAGGACCTATATAATGAAAACAACAAGACCCTATTAAAAGAAATTGAAGAAAATATAAAGAAATGGGAAGATATTCTGTGTTCTTGGATCGGAAGAATCAACATAGTTAAAATGACTATATTACCTAAAACATTATACAGATTTAATGCAATCCCCATCAAAATCTCATCGGCATTTTATAAAGAAATAGAACAAAAAATCATCAGATTCGTATGGAAGCACAAAAGACCCCGAATTGCCAAAGTCATCCTGAGAAAAAAGACTGAGGGTGGAGACATCACTCTGCCCGAATTCAAATTATACTACAAAGTGACAGTAATCAAAAGGGCATGGTATTGGCAGAAAAAAACAGACACACGGACCAGTGGAACAGAACTGAGAGTCCAGAATTATACCCATATATATAGGGGCACATAATTTTCTACATAAAAGCCAAAAACATACAGTGGAGAAATGAAAGCCTCTTTAATAAATGATGCTGGGAAAACTGGAAAGCCATTTGCAAAAGAATGAAACTAGACTGTTGTCTATCACCACACACCAAAATTAACTCAAAATGAATTAAGGACCTGAATACAAGACCTGAAACAATAAAATGCATAGAAGAAAACATAAGATCTAAACTGAACGACCTTGGACTTAAAGAGGATTTTATGAATTTGACCTCAAAGGCAAGGGAAGTAAAAGATAAAATAAATGAGTAGGACTACATCAAACTCAAAAGCTTCTGCTCAGCAAAAGAAACTGTCAACAAGGTAAAAAGACAACCATCTCAATGGAAAAATAGATTTGGAAGCAACGCCTCCGATAAGGGCCTAATATCCAAAATATACAAAGAACTCATACGACTCAGTAACAACAACAAAAAAACCCCAAATGATCCAATCGAAAGATGGGCAGAGGACCTGAACAGACACTTCTCCCTAGAGGACATACAAATGGCTTATAAACATGTGAAGAGGTGCTCTATATCACTAGCTATTAGGGAAATGCAAATCAAAACCACAATGAGATACCATCTCACACCTGTTAGAATAGCTATAACCAATAGAACAAGTAATAACAAATGTTGGAGAGGATGCGGAGAAAAAGGAACCCTCATACACTGCTGGTGGGACTGCAAACTGGTACAGCCACTATGGAAAACAGTATGGAGGTTCCTCAAAAAACTAAGAATTGATCTACCATACAATTCAGCTATCCTACTACTGGGTATTTACCCCAAAGACTTGAAAACCCATATCCAAAAAGATATCTGCACACCAATGTTCATAGCAGCATAATTCATGGTGGCCAAGACATGGAAGCAACCGAAGAGTCCTGTGATAGATGACTGGCTAAAGAAGTTGTGGCACATATATACAATGGAATATTAGCCATAGCCATAAGAAGAGATGAAATGCTGCCATTTGCAACAACATGGATGGACCTCGAGATAATCATGCTAAGCAAAATAAGCTAGAGTGAAAAAGTTGAAAATCACATGATATCACTTATATGTGGGATATACACCTAGAAGCAACAAATGAACAGGACAAACAATCAGACTCAGGGACATAGACAATGGACTAGTGGTTACCAGAGGGTAAGGAGTGGAGGAGGAGGGGAGAGGTAGATGAGGTAAAGAGGGTCAAATATAGGGGAATAGAGGAAAGGTGAATTGGGTAAAGGGGATCAAATATATAGTAGCTGAAGGAAACTGGACTTTGGGTGGTAATCACACAATAGAATATACAGATGTCAAATTATGATGTACACCTGAAAATCATATAATTGTATTAACCAATGTTACCTCAATAAACTTAATTAAAAAAAACATGAAAGGCAAAAAAAAAAAACAAAAGGAAGACAAATATAGTAACAAAGAGCAAGTACAACAAATAGAAAATAGTAATGAATATGGTCGATAGTAATCTTACTATGTCAATAACTGCCATATCAAGATCAATAACCACCATATTAATAACCACTATATCAATAACCATTTCAAATGTCAATAGTCTACATACACCAAACAAAAGACAGGGATTGTCTGAATGGATGAAAAAACATGACCAAACTGTATGCTGTCTACAATAAACCCACTTAAATATAAACACATATATAGGTTTAAAGTAAATATATGGAGAAAAATATATCATGCTAACAGGTGATAGGGAAGTGAGTTGGAGGAGGCTGGTTCCAGAAGAAATAGGTAGCCAGATTATGTAGAACTGTTGTTTCCAATTATCTTAAATAATAATATAAAAAACTATATTGGTAACAAGGCACACGAGATTCTGTACAGACAGGTATCACTGCCTGCTGCCGAATCAGAAGAGGCTCAGATACGACATATGTGCTGTTTTTTCCTTGCATGCACTGGAGGAAGCACAGAAAAAAAAAAAAAAAGCCATCAGTTTCATTCATGGTTATGCTATTTATGTAACGAGATAATTACTTAAGTCTACAGGCTGCAGCTTCTTTATTAAAATTAATGATAGGAGATTGCATGAATTATCTTAACTTTCAATATAAAAGTTCATGACTCTATGGCTTATCTCAAGGTTTGTTAATAGCGATGTATGAACTATTAGTCAGGGCTCGTTTGGTTGTAAAACAAAACAAAAACATTTTAAAACTAGTTCATGATAAAATACAACAACACTGAAGAGAAGGCACAGGACTAATATTCACTTCTGTCAAATGCAGGAGAGCAAAGATAGGGTCCAGAAGCTCAGGGCCCTGTGACTCTAGTCTCCATACTTTGCAGGCTGCCTTACTTCTCTCTTCCTGGCTTTTTCCATGAGATGGGAGGCTTTGTCTCCAGTAGCTCCTAAAACATATCTCCCATTCTTGGAAAGAGATTCCTCCCCTCGGTTCTAATTAAAAACTCTCTGGGACTGCATCATCTATTCCCTTCTCTGGCCAACCTCTATGAAAAGCACATCATTAAAGGTGGGCAAAGAGAAGAAGGCCTTTCCAAAAATGGAGGTTGGGGAGATTGTTCCCATCAAAGGGGAGAATTCATGAGAACGTGGTACATAGGTATTCGAGCAGACAGGCTCCCAAGGAACAGTTGTGAACCATTCATTGCTATGCTATTTGTATATGTCCAATTTTATGGAGAGATTATCCTTTTAAAATGGAATTAAGATCGAAGATCTCTAGGTTATTATTATTAGTAGTATTACTGCATAGGATGGAGAAAAACAAAAGACATGGGAAAAAGTCTCCTCTGATTCACAAAAATGGAATCTGGAGTTTACTCCTAACTATGCACTTTATCACTCAATGCCAAAGGCAAGTAACTGACTTCATCTGGAAAAGGAACAACAACCTGTGACCTCAGATCTCCCCAGGTAACAGAAACTCCATATAATTTACTGTTTAGGAAACATTTTGGCATTATATTGCTTAATTCTCATGACACTCCTATAAGGTTTCCACTGGATAATCTGCAGAAGAAGAAATTGAAATATAAAATGTTTTTCTTTTTCAATATGAAAAGAAAAATATTTAGGGTATTAAATACATAGGAATTACATGTTTTGTTTGTTGTGGTATGTGGTATATTTACATAGAATAAGATTCATGTCTCATGCATACATCACTATGAAGTTTAACAAATTCATATAGTCTTGTAATAACTACCACAATCAAGAAATATTATATCTGATAGACTTCAGCAGAGTATGTATATACTATGCTCACCTACTCCATGATCACATCAAAATTACAACTAAATTACAGAATAACCATTAGTGAAAATCATCTGAAGACTAGCTGAACAGAAGTTATAAAGAAGAAACCACGTCAAGACTGGTAGGAGGGGCGGAGATATGTAATGGGCAGGTCCCACATCCATGGTGTGGTGATTAAGAATTAAAAGTGATCCCAGACAAAAAGAACCTAAAGGAATTTATCACCACCAAACCAGTATTACTATAAATGTTAAAAGGGATTCTTTAAGAAGAAAAAAAAAATAAGAAATTTGAATAATAAAATGGCAATAACTGCATGTGTATTAATAATTACTTCAAATGTAAATAAATTAAATGCTCCCATGAAAAGGCATAGGATGGCTGAATGAATAAGAAAACAAGAGCCATACATATGCTGCCTATGAGAGGCCCACTTCAGATCAAAGGACACACAGACTGAAAGCAAAGAGATGGAAAGACATTTCATGCAAATGGAAACAAAAACAAAAGCTGAGGCAGCAACACATATATCAGATAAAATAGACTTTAAAACAAAGTCTTTAAAAAGAGACAAAGAAAGACATTTCATAATGATAAAGAGATCAATCCAATGAGAGGATATAACACTTGTGAACATTATGAACACAGAAGCACCTAAACACATAAAGTGAATATTGACAAACATAAAGGGAGAAGTTGAGAGTAATACAGAAATAGCAGTGGACTTTAATACCTCACTGACATCAATGGATAGATCATCCAGACAGAAAATCAGCAAGGCAACAGTGGCCTCAAATGACATATTAAACCAGATGAATTTAATTGATAATTTTACAATATTTCACTCCAAAGCAGAAGGATTTATATTCTCAAGTGCACATGGAACATTTTCCAGGACAGACCACATGTTAAGCCATAAAAATGTCTCAGAAAATTTAAGACTAAAATCATGTCAAGCATCTTCTCCGACTACAATGTTATAAAACTAGAAATCAATTACAAGGGAAAAAAACTGAAAAACACATTAACATATAGAAGCTAAATGATATGCTACTAAACAATGAATGGGTTAACAAGGAGATCAAGAAAAAAATCAAAATATACCTTGAAACAAATGACAATGAAAATACAACCCAAAATCTATGAGACATGCCAGTTCTAAGAGGAAAATTAATAGCAATACAAGTTTCCTTCAAGAAACAAGAAAAATGTCAATCTTCCCTTACACCTAAAGAAACTAGAAAAAGTACAGAAAACATACAACAAAATGAGTAGAATGAAGGAAATAACAAAGATCGGAGTGGAAATAAATACAATAGAGTCTAAATTAACAATAGAAAAGATCAACAAAACCAAGCACTGGTTCTTTGAAAAGATAAACACAATTGATAAACATTTAACCAGACTCATAAAGATATAAAAGGAGAAGACCCAAATAAATAAAATCAGAAATGAGAAAGAAACAACTGACAACACGAATAGAAATGACGGTAAGAAAATACTACGATGAACAATCAGATGCCAATAAATGGGACAATCTGGAAGAAATGGATAAATTCTTATAAACATACAATCTTCCAAGACTGAATCAGAAGAAAGAAAATCTAAACAGACCAATAACTGAGAAACAAATAGAATCAGTAATCAAAAAACTCCCCAACTAACAAAAGTCCTGGAACAGATGGCTTCACAAGTGAATTTACCAAACATTCTAAGAATACCTGTTCTTCTCAAATTATTCCAAAAAACTGAAGAGGAATGAAGGCTCTCAAATTCATATAATGAAGCCATCATTACCCTGATACCGAAACAAGAAAAAGACATTACAAAAAAAAAAAAAAAAAAAGAGGAACACAGATGCAAAAACACTCAACAGAATATCAGCTAACTGAATTCACCAATACATTAAAAAGATCACACACAATGATCAAGTGAACTTTATCCCCAAGATGCAAGATTGGTACAATACCCCAAAATTACTTAATGTGATACACCACATAAACAAAAGGAAAGATTAAAATGGTATAATCATATAGACAGATGCAGAAAACACATTTGACGAAATCCAGCAGCCATTTATGATGAAAACTCTCAGAAAGCGGAAGGAGTGGAAACATACCTCTACATAATAAAGACTATATGTGACAAATCCACAGCTAACATTATACTCAACAAAGAAAAGCCAAAAGCACTTTATTTAAGATCAGGAATAAGACAAAGATGTCCACTTTCACCGTATTTATTCAATACAGATGTGGAAGTCCTGGCTGCAGAAGTCAGACAAGAAAAAGAAATAAAAGGCATACAAACTAAAAAGGAAGAAGGAAAACTGTCATTATTCGCAGATGACATCATCTATATAGAGAGAACCCTAATGATTGCACACACACAAAAAAAATTAGAATAAATGAATTCAGTAAACTAGCAGGCTACAAGATTAATATTCAGAATTCAGTTGCATTTTTATACCAATATAAAACTATCTGAAAGAGAAAATAAGGAAACTCTGACATCAGTTTTAACAATCTCTTCTTTAGGTATAGCTCCTTTGGCAAGGGAAATAAAAGGAAAAACAAATAGGACTAGATCGAACTAAAATTTTTTTGCACAGCAAATATAAATTCACCAACACAATGAAAATACAACCTACTGAATGGTAGAGGATATTCAACGATGATACATCTTATAAGGAGTTAACATCTAAAATACATAAGGAACTCATATAACTTAATACCTCCCAAAAAGTAATCCAATTAAAAAATGGGCAGAGGACCTGAATTGACCTTTCTCCCTAGGCAGGGGTCCCCAACTCTGAAGCTACAGATCTGTACCTGTCTGTGGCCTGTTAGGAACCAGGCCTCACAGCAGGATGTGAACAGTGAGCAAGTGAAGCTTTGTCTGGGTTTGTAGCCGCTCTCCAGCGCTAGCATCATTGCCTCAGCTACACTTCAGATCATCAGGCATTAGATTCTCATAGGAGTCCTGGTCCCTGGTACCAAAAAATGTTGGGAACCATAGCCCTAGAGGACATCCAGATGACCAATAGACATATGAAAAGATGCTCAATATCACTGACCATTAGGGAAATGCAAATTAAAACCACAATATCATATCACATCTATCAGAATGGCTATCATCAAAAAGTCAACAAATAAGTATTGGTGAGGATGTGGAGAAAAGGGAACCCTTGTGCATTGCTGGGATTGTAAACTGGTGCAGCCACTAAGGGAACAGTATAGAGGTTCCTCAAAAAATTAGAAATATCATATGACTCAGCAATTCCACTACTATTTATCTGAAGAAATCCAAAACACCAATTTGTGAAGATATATGTACTCTTATGTCCATTGCAGCATTGGTTACAATAGTCGAGATACGGAATCAACCTAGGTGTCCATTGATAGATGAATGAATAAAGATGTGGTACATATATACAACAAAATATTAATGAGCCATAAGAAAGAATGAAATCTTGCCATTTGTGACAACATAGATGGACCTAGAGGATATTACACTGAGTGAAATAAGTGTAAGACAAATACTATATGATTTCACTTATAAGGAGATCTAAAAACCAAAATAAGAGAACACACAAAACAAAAACTCATAGATACAGAAAAAATGTTGATGGTTGCCAGATGGGGGGAGGGTTAGGGGGCTACAGAAAAAATTACCACGGGATTTTAAGAAGTACAAATCACCAGCTATAAAAAACAGTCATGAGGATGTAAAGGATGGCATAGGTGATATATTCAATAATATTGTAATATTTATGGTGTCAGGTACTAGAGTTACCAGGGTGATCGCTTTGTGAGTTATGTAAATGTCTTATCACAATGTTGTACACCTGAAAGTAATATTGTATGTCGACTGTAATTGAAAAATTAAAAAATAAATATCTCATATTGATATCTCCCTTAAAGATTTATTCATAGTGAATCTCCTCTCCCCACTCCCCAGTCCCTGGCTGACACCAATCTGATTTCTGTCCCTACACTTCTCCCTTTTGCAGAATGTCATATAAATTGCAACACAAAGTATGTAACCTGTTATATCTGGCTCTTTTCACTCAACATAATGCTTTTGAGATTCATCTAAGGCAGGTATTGTACCAAGAGGTCATTCCTATATATTGCTTGGTATACAGTACAAATGTTCTATAACTTTTTTCATTCATCCCTTGAACAACTCTGTTATTTCCAGCTTTTTGAAAATTACAAATAAAGCTGCAATAAACATTTGTATAAAGTTTTTGTGTGGACATATTTTTTGAGGGAAGTAAATATCTAAGCATGGCATTGCTGGGTCAAATGCCAAACCATCTTACAAAGGGGCTGTTATCATTTTGCTTCCAACTGACAATATATGAGAGTTTCAGTTGTTCCACATCTTTCCCAGTATTTGGCATGGTCAGTTATTATTTTTATTTAAGTTTATTGGGAGTAACATTGGTTAACAATTATATAATTTTCAGGTGTCCTCTTTACCCCTTTCCTGTATTCCCCTAAATTTGACCCTCTTTACCTCATCTACCTCTCCCCTCCTCCTCCACTCCCTACCGTCTGGTAACCACTGGTCCATTGTCCACATCCCTGAGTCTGATTGTTTGTCCTGTTCATTTGTTGCTTCTAGGTGTATATCCCACATATAAGTGATATCATGTGATTTTCAACTTTTTCAGTCTGGCTTATTTTGCTTAGCATGATTATCTCGAGGTCCATCCATGTTGTTGCAAATGGCAGCATTTCATCTCTTCTTATGGCTATGGCTAATATTCCATTGTATATATGTGCCACAACTTCTTTAGCCAATCATCTATCAGAGGACACTTCGGTTGCTTCCATGTCCTGGCCACCATGAATTATGCTGCTATGAACATCGATGTGCAGATATCTTTTTGGATATGAGTTTTCAAGTCTTTGGGGTAAATATCCAGTAGTAGGATAGCTGGATCATATGGTAGATCAATTCTTAGTTTTTTGAGGAACCTCCATACTATTTTCCATAGCGGCTGTACCAGTTTGCAGTCCCACCAGCAGTGTACAAGGGTTCCTTTTTCTCCGCATCCTCTCCAACATTTGTTATTACTTGTTCTATTGGTTATAGCTATTCTAACAGGTGTGAGATGGTATCTCATTGTGGTTTTGATTTGCATTTCCCTAATAGCTAGCGATATTAAGCACCTCTTCACATGTTTATAAGCCATTTGTATGTCCTCTAGGGAGAAGTGTCTGTTCAGGTCCTCTGCCCATCTTTTGATTGGATCATTTGGGGTTTTTTTGTTGTTGTTACTGAGTCGTATGAGTTCTTTGTATATTTTGGATATTAGGCCCTTATCAGAGGCGTTGCTTTCAAATCTATTTTTCCATTGAGATGGTTGTCTCTTTACCTTGTTGACAGTTTCTTTTGTTGAGCAGAAACTTTTGAGTTTGATGTTGTCTCATTCATTTATTTTATCTTTTACTTCCCTTGCCTTTGAGGTCAAATTCATAAAATCCTCTTTAAGTCCAAGGTCCTTGAGTTTAAATCCTGTTTTCTTCTATGCATTTTATTGATTCCAGTCTTATACTCAGGTTTTTAACCTGTTTTGAGTTAATTTTGGTGTGTGATGATAGGCAGCAGTCTAGTTTCTTTCTTTTGCAGTTGGCTTTGCAATTTTCCCAGCACCATTGGCACTGTCAATTTTTAAAGTGGAGTTTTATGAGTGATGATAAAAGAGAAAACTTGAATTTGAACATAAGACTGTAGAAGAAATAAAATAAATTTGAAAGTGGTTCTATATGGAAAATATAAAGTTTTTTATGTGTAGTGTGTATTTTGTATATGGGATCTCAAAGTAATGAATCATAAGTATTACCTATTAAGATACAGAAAGTCAGATTAGAAAAGTCACCATATAGATCATGTGTCCTGATTTCATTTAATTTACTGACTTAATGGCAGAACAAAACTTGTCATTATTCAGTATCAATATCAGCAGAATTTGTGAAAGTGAAGTTTTAAGAATTTGGAAATTATAAATTTTACTTTAGGCATACTTTACCTATATTGTCCTTGGATTAAGGAATAAGTATGAAGTTTGATGGAGATTCCTCTTACTTTGGTTATTTTGTAGTTAGAAAAGAATAAACTAAACTGGAGGTTTTTTACTCTTTTCCATGACCATTAATTGAAGGCGCTCTCTTAATAAAGCACTAGGAACATCTCGGTGGCAGGCCAGATCAACTCTCTTCCCCCAGGGAAATGCCCTGTCTCACCCGCAGTGTGTAATTACTTCTGTCCTTAACTAAATTTTCAGGAAAGAATAATTGATGGCCTTCGCCACTGTAGATCGTCATGTAAACAGGAACTATTTTGAGGTTCCTAGCTAATAGAAATTCTTCCTTGAGGAGCGGAGGGGGTATGGTGGAGAATAGCAAACAGATTCTTAAGGAATGAGTTACTGTCATGTCTTGTTTCATCCTGCTGCCAACGATGTTTGTATTTAGTCTCTTAGGAGTGTCATGTTATTAAATCTTTTTTCTCGTTTTCTTCCAGATTTTTCTTATTCCATTTAAGTGTATTGTATTATATCACAATGAGAATAGGTTATAATCATTTCTTAAAACATGTCTGTGTTTCATATGAGAAAATTATTTCAACTAATGATCTACGACCAATGAAATAAAAGACGATCCTGAAAAATGTTTCCATTTTTTCACGTACTTTTCTCTTCATTTAAAATGCCTCAAACTTGATTTTTAAAAATTTTGTCACACATTTTAGTAATTTCAGAGTGTATTACAGGTGTTTTATAGCACTGAGGGAATAGCTATTTACAATCGCAATGTAAGCTGTGAGGAAATTCAGCATCTTCTCAGTTACCTTCTTCACCAATAAGCCTAATACTCTTTCAAAGAAGCAACTGTTCATACGGTAGATTTTACTAAAGTTTGAGTCTATGTCATGTGCCAAAGAGAAAAAAAATACCCAATTTTATATTAGTCATTGATTTCTATTTCACTTTTCACACTTCAATTCATTCAACAACATCAGGTGTTTCTTAGTGACTTTTTGTCTGACTCAGGACTTCAATACTTTTTCCTTTAGAGATTCCACTTCCATCCCTACTCCTACCTTTCTCTTTTATAATTTTCTTTTGGCAGAAAAATCTCCCTTAGGAGGAAAAAGTCAAAGAACAGTAATTAAAATAACAGTCTGTAAAGCTGAGAACATTAAGTTCTCATTCCTAATTCTACCAGTTCTAGCGAGGTATGACTGGGAGAGTTATTTAACCTCTCTATGGCTAGGTGTCCAATTTGGAAGAGTTAGTTAGAAGTACACCTAACGCATAGTGTATCTGAGGGTTAGATGAGTTAATACTTAGTGCACACGGCTGCTGTCCCGGCCCACGGTCAGTGCCATGCTAGTGTCAGCCACCGGTTTATGTCATGTTTCCACGTAGCGATTCAGCCCTTCTTCCTCTTGGCAGTCTTAGGCTTCTGTTGATACCCAAGCCCCTAGGTTATCTTCTCCTGTCCCAGCGGGCATACTCAGTGTTTTATATACAAAAAAAATATTTCCTTACAAAGAGAAATTCTGATGTTACCATCCGAGAATCCAGTTATCACATTGTTAAGGATCCATGTTTTCCATGGTATTAGCCGAAGTAAATGTGGGAAATGGCATGGGAACGCCATTTTCTTCTCACATATTTTTTCATTTTTATTAACAGTGATAACAGTAAAGAGGCTAACTTAATTGAAACTAACAATTAGGAACCAGGTATTATTATACATTATTTATATATATCATTTTAGAGAAAAAGAGATTAATTTTCCTGCTCTAATTTTGTTATGAGACTTATGTAAGTTAATGAATTAGCAACTTTAGTAAATTGGAATCGTTTCAACACCATTGTGGAGTCAGACACACTAGAGTAGTGGGCAAAGAATGAGCTTTAGCACCAGGAAATCTTGGGTCTGCAGCTTAGTCCACCAATTCCCAAATGAGTGACATGAAGCAAGTAACATAACCTCTTCGGGTTGAGAGTCTTCTGAGGGCGGAAATACCCATGTGAACATTTGTTATAAGAAATAAATGATGTTGGGCATTAGAACCCAGAGCAAAATGTCCTACACGTACACAGTAGGTACTCACTAAATGTTATCCATTTCCCAGTTCTCACACAGATCATAGGGAGAAAAATTAATCTTTAGCATATTAATTACATAATCAGTTCAATTCTTCACTTTGCAGCTGATTTCGTGGAGGCTTACTGATGTAACTTATGCCAGATTCAGGCCCAAGGCTTACGCAGTCAGAAAAAATGGTAGATGTCAGTCACACGGCCTGAGGTGGCTGTATGTCCAGCGGTGGTGCTGCAACCTAAGCGGAGGCAGGTTGAAAGAGGACAGGACAAAGGGAGTTTGGATCCATAGCGAGAGGCCAGGGTGAGAATGGATACGGTCAAAATCAATTGACTTGGTTAGTGTTTGCTACATGAAAAATGACCCCCCAGCTCTCGAGGCAGAGAGAAATAAGCATTCATTTTCACGGTTCTTCAGGTCAGCTGGGGTTTGTCTGATCTGGGCTGAGCTTGGCTGGAGCAGCTCTGCTTCTGGCTGCAACAGCTGGGGTGGCTCTGCACCACCTCTCGCATCCTTCATGGATAATGATAGTGAGGGCTTGTTCCCCTCATGGCAAAAGCTGACATACAAAAGGACAGGTGGAACGCACAAGGCCTCTTAAGGCTTAGGCTTGAATTTGCACAATCTCCCTTCTGCCAACATGTCACAGAACAAAGTACTTACTGTGGTCCAGCTGCTACACAAAGCTTTGCCATATCCTTTGCAATTACTGAGAGTCCCAACTGCTTCAAAGAAGCTCACACATACTATCTTGTGAGGCTCACAAAAATAGCCAGCAAATCACTGTAAAAATCATCTGCAGCCCTACGATTACTCAGCACCTAAATCCTTATCCTGTGGCCAAAGTCTGTACATTTGAAGTTATTTTATTATTTCATTCTTTTCATCCACGTTATGAATACTTAGAACGTGCAGGAACCTGGGTTTTTCTGCTCAATCACATGGATTTCAGTGATCCTTGTGGTGCTGTATGCATCAAATTACGATGACAGTTCTCTGAGTTGTATTTGACAAAAACTTGACATTTTTTTTTTTGATCACAGTATTAGCTGCTTTCAAATGTTTAACAGTATGAGTTTATCTTTGCAGAGGATTTTCAAAATATAAAATATTTTCAATCAGAAAACTGAACTACTTTTAAAGCTAATTATATTTTATCTCCGATTTTTCATTCCAGTTACTGGCTTTAAAATGATGTCATATGCAATCCACATTCTACAAGTATAAATATAAATGAAACTTATAAAATTTATCATGGCTCATTGAACCACAAGTAAAAGGCTTCTCTCTTTTTGGTATTATAACAAATTGTTAGTCATTTGTAAAAAATATCTTCTGAGTTTAATTCATGGGCGATGCATTTTTTTCTCATGTGTAGGCTTTTTGTTTTTTTAGCTTATTCTTGTTCCTGATACTCATTATAAGTATAACTGGTGCTCTTTCAGGTCCTCAGCACAGCCATTCTCTAACCACTCAAAGTCCAGGCCGCTCAAGCCTCACGTACCCACCCCATCTCTGGGAACTGCTTTTCTCACAGAGTTAATTCTCATTCTCTCCATCACAATATGTCGTAAGGTGTCTTGTCACACTGGATATTGTGTAGGACATCACTTTGGTCCATTATATTTATGACATCATATTAATTCAGTGCTGAGCAAAGAGAAGCAAATACTCTAGATGTTCTGAATGTGGGAGATAAACTCTACAAAGATTCAGGAGACTGTCAGCACCTCCCCTGAAAATAAAATTGTTGGATACTGCTTCTTTTACAACAAAGAAAAGATCGCATATGGTAGACTTCAGGTTTTGCATACTCCACATTTGAGATAATGCTCTGACCCATTTTTAGGTTATGAAGAATAATTCTGAGTGTGATCCTGACAAAATAAAGTTTGCTGCAGTTGATCCAGGTTGAGCCTCTTCAGTCATATGATTCAATAGACCTCATGGTACTTATAAGTATGTGCAATAGAAAAAGATACTGTATACCATATCCAGAAAGACACAGAAATGAGGTATTATATTTGCAGAGGTAATTGACCCTAATCACCTAATCATAGGAAGACGCTCTTGACATCAACACGACTTTTCAATGGTGATGTTAGTCTTGATAAAAGCCAGGTAACTTCGCTATAAAGCTTCTATTTTTCTCTTTCCATATTTTAATATTTGAAAGCCAGTGATTAAATCCAGTCCACACTCAGCAGGAGAGAAATTATTATAACACCTGAAGGAATTTATCTTTCCCAAGAGGAGATGGATTCTTTGGAATTCTTCTCTAAGGAAGCTTAATTCCTTCTCCTACAGTTATTTATTTATTCAATTATTTATATCAATATTGACTCATATATTTATTATTCAAGTTATAATAAAATAGTACCATAATTTGTTTTGTTGCTCATAGTTTTCCAGCTTTGGCCATTAGAAGCTATGTAGGTTGGCTCCTATATCTTTTTTGCATACCTCATTTTCTTCTTTTTAGCAATTCCTTATTGATTCTACTAGATCATCCAAATTCATTTTGTATTTCCTACCCCAGATCAAGAATTAAACATTTCTGCAAGTCATAAGGCCTGTTGTAAATATATTCTAGAAATTTAAATATACCAAATGAGAATTTATATGTTGTAGAGTAAGTTTATTGTGGAGTGGGTTTCTGAGAAAATAGTTATATGCAGGAAAATATATTCTGGCATATAATTTGCTTTCTCTGTTGTCAGTGGTGACTACCTTCTGACTCTTCAATATATTCATTTTAAGTGCTTATAATGCTCAATGACAACTTAGAACAAGTAGAGTTTGTAGATTTGTATCATAATTAATTAACAGAGTATATAAGTTAATAGCCATTTCTTGTTCAGTTATTGCTACCAGCTCAAATGGTTGAAATTGAGATGACTGGAAAACCTTCGTAATGTAATACCTTCATTCATTCAACTGGAAACCGAATGAGGAACTGAACATATAGGTAAGGGATGAACAGGACCTCAGATAGCTACTCCTTGGTCTGTGGTGACCCTTACTTAATTCTTAGCATGCTTGAGAGAGGCCCAGGCACAACGAACAAGGACTGGAACAAAGGAAAAGACCATACCTCTTTTTTTCTGAGAACATTTGTTTACTGGCTTTTTGACCCATGATTAAAGTTTGGTTACCCGTTTAGACTGTTGTTAATTGAAAACACATGCAAGAGAAAGATAAAAATTCCAGTGGTTTCCATTTTTAGACCAAGTTTAATGTAAAAAAACTTAAGTTAATGAACATCCAAACTAAAATGTGTTTCAATAAGACTTTACAATTCATTTACGACTCTCACCTCCACAGGATTGCTTGTCATCCTTGCACATTTTCTTGAATATATTATGTAAATGAGGGAATGGATAATTTGTTGAAAAGGTTTAGATTGGTGAGAATTTTTTAATGTAGCTTCTTAGAATTTTTAAATACTTGCAGTAGTAACTGTTGGGTATGATAATTTATTTCTAATAATAATTTAATTTCCTGAAGGTGAAACTTTATGGCATCATCATTATGGATGCAGAAAAAATGCTTGTGTTAAATTAAAAGTCAAATGCAAAGCCTAATTAGTAGAATATATTTACCAGTAAGACATAATTAAATACACATCAATCAATTAAAATAAATGTAGCAATTTATGCTCTTTTTATAGTTATATTCATTTTGCTCTATTCCATTAAAATGTCTTCTCTTTATTCTATTCACCATGCTCCTGGTTTCGCCTCACTATCCTTTTATCACTCTCATTCACTGACTTATTCCCTTCTTATGACCTCTATATGCTGATTTGTCCTAAGGATCTGGGTTCAGTTTTCCTCTCCATCTATACATACTCCGTATGACTTAATCAAGTCATAGCTTTAAATATCATCTATATATTTCTAACTCTGACCACTCCTCAAAGCTTGAGACTCTTATATTCAACTGTATATGTGACATCTCAAACTCCTAGCCCCCTGGTGTACCCCAACACCTCTACCCCTCACAGTCTCCTCCATGTCCCTAAATGGACTCATCTACCTTTTTCATTTGGCCAAATGTTAGAAGTTATTTATGATATTCATTTCTGTTATCTCTATTGGTCTAGCTCCAAAATATTTCCAGAATTATTCATTTATGGAAATACGTGGTCTTTTGCATCTGATTCCTTTAACTTAACATGATATTTTTGAGGTTCTTATTTGTAGCATGTATTAGTTATTGGTACCTTTTTAGCGCTGAATTGTTTTCCATTGTATAAATATACCTCATTTGTTTTTCTATTCAGTTGACAGACATCTGAACTGTTTCCACTTTTTGTCTATTAAAAATAATGTTTCCATAAACATTTGCTTAAAAGTCTTTGTATGGAAATACTTTTTCCTGTTACTCGGTTAAATTCCAAGGTACAGAGTTCCTGAGTTGTATAGTTAATACATATTTAAATTGATAAGAAACTAGCAAAATGTTCTGCAAAATGGTTGTACTGTTTTCAATCCCCACTGCCCTATACTAGGTTTCCCATTTCCCTACATCATTGCCAACCCTTGTTATCTCTGTCTGATCACATTAATTTTTGCTCCACAGATTTCAAGTCAGTTCACATACCAAGTAAATATGAATGCCCTATGTTTCTGAGTTTTTTAAAAAAGCTGTGACAATGAGTAAATAAAAGGGAATTGTGAATGGTTAGGCTGTAAGCAAGGACAACCATTTCCCAGTATAGCAGACCAACTAAATCTTTCTGATCTGGAGAGGTTCGTTCATCAAATTAAGTTAAAATGAACCTGCTTCACTGTTGCGACCACATGCACAGCTAGGTTCTCCAGCATCCGAATATGCCTTCATTCTGGCATACATCATAGACAAGTGTGAGATTAACCATTACTCAGAAAAAGTATATAAGTAAATACAAGAAGCCAATAATATAAAGTAATCTTAAAAGCTAACACCAATGACCATTAAAAAATACAGTTCCTAAAGAGCTTTCATTTGTTTCTGGGGAATAAAATACTTGTTCCAAACAAAAATAAATGTTAGAATAAAATATTATATAGCAAACCTTCAATTGTAGAAAGGTAAGAGTTTAAAATTGATGGGTGTTATATTTTAATTATTAACTTGAATTTGAACTGAAGTCAATATATACCCTGTCAGAATTAGTAGATCCTAATTAATTTCCCTATAGTATTTAAATCTAAAATACCTAGAATCTAAAATATCTGACTAGGGAGTAAACCTACGGGATGCTAAACTCTGATAAGACATTTGGGAGTCGTCAAAGAAAAAGATATTTTCCAGAGTCTTCCAATAGGCATAATATCCACAAACTTTATATTCACTGCAGGCAAACAGTATAAGTTGAAAGGTCATTGCTTTACATTTTGGAATATTACATTTACACAAAGTTCAAGAGTATGATATGTGAATTGAGGGTAATAAATCATTTTGGCAGAGAGTAATTAAAGAGATTAATAATATCTCCTTTTGCCTTGATATTGAAAATGAAATGAGTTCCACATCTTTATGTCGTATTTCTTGTGTTATTTCCCCATTACATTTATCATCCTTCTTATGTTCAATAAGTATATATTTTAGGATATAAATGCAACACTTACTTTCAGGATTACTATATTCTGGAAAGCAAATACTTATGTTGATATTATATTCACAGATTTTTAAATTAAATTTTTAAATTTAAATTAAAACCATTCACAAAACTCATTTATCATGTCTCTAAAGCTCTACAGAAATTACTATAATTAACATTATTCAACAAAATGTTATAATATGCAGATATTTCTTAATTCAACTAAAAACCAGTGAGACATTTCCAGCAGCCCAAATAGTCTCTTAAATAACTATGTACTCCTTAATGAGCGTGTACTATGTTCCTAGGCACTACACTAAATGCTTTACATTGCCTAATTTAATCCTTCCTACCCATTGATGAATAAATACATTTACAGTTTACAGGTAAGACAACAAAGAGTTATTAACTTCAACTAGTTGTCCAAGATCACTTGGCCTCAAAGTGTTGGATGTCAGATTTGAATCTTCGCATGTCTGATTATACAGCTCAGTGGGATAACTATTTTACTCTTCCATCTTCTTCCTAACTCCCTGTTGAAAAAGACTGCACATATAGACACTGGGGTCACTGCAGTGTCCCCAGGCAAGCCAAGGTCACGTGGATCTGAGCTCCTCTGGAGGATACAATATTGGGATCCATTCTTTTAACAGCACCCAGAAGGAGGAGGAGGAGGATTCAAGGTAGAGAATAGAATAGAGGCTTGGGAAACATAGTTACCAATGAAAAAGCATAATTGGAGATTTAGACCGTATATGCTCTAAAAAGCACTTGCATTTTTTGCGTGCTTCTGGCTTGTTTCCACCCTCTTACTAACTTAAGGGCCCCTGTACATATCAGACACAGGGCAACTAAGAGCTACGACCTTGCTACCACTCAAATCCAGGTCTTGCCTGTACAGACTCTGATGTTCTTGCATTTCTACCAGAAAAAAAGTGCTAAGTACTATGAAATATGATTAACCACCATGGTGACCCTCCAGTAATCTATACCTAGAGATAAAGAATTCATCTACTTCAATCCCCTGATTGAACCTATAATATCTGGGGGACTAGAATTCATTTATGTTTCATCTGACTTGCCTTCAGAAAGTCTATACCTTGTCTGAGAGTCACGCCTGAACACTGTGAATGTTGTCCAATGCACATATAATACAAAATGAACACAGGCTGGGTGACAAACACATCAGAGAGGCATGCCAGTTCCCATGCTCATTTCTGGAAGATAACAAAGGTCATTGCCAAAGTTTCCATAGCATGCTTGCTTTTCTAGAAATCACATCATACGTGTATGCGATGATGGTGGCTGTTTCAGCCTCCGCCCATGGAAACATGCATTTAAGGTATAGTAGTAGGGGGCTCGTGGAGAGGCTCAGCTCTCCATGCATCTTTCCAGTTCACCGGCATTCTTATGAGGGTTATGTTGAATGAATACTGTGGCGGTAAAACCGGGCTCTACAAATACTACATATTCCTTATAAAAATATATATCTTAACAATGTATTAGCTCAAAATACATCTAGAATTTCATTTCTAGAGAACCCTGTCAGGTACAGTCACAGACCCAGTTTGTGGGTCCCAGGCCTGGATGGTCCCAGGTCTGGCTGTGATCCAGGCTCGCAGCCAGGAATAGAACCCTCGATTTAGAATGTTACATTAGTGTAGTAGGGCGCCTGTGCCTAAAATATGTAAACATGCTTCAGTTTATTGTATCACGCATGTGTGGCTGAATGCCACTGTTATACTCTGCTATGTGTGGAGCCATGCGGTCCCCTGGAAAGCACAAGAAGGGGAGCAGAAGAAATGCATGCAATACCACGCTCCCCACAACAGAACTGCGCTCTGCACAATAAAGTTGGTGCCTGCCGTTTCATCCTCATGTCGGCCTTTTGTACATTCTTCCAACTGAGTGTCTCACCACTGAAACCTTCCCTTCTCGATCAGCTCTGTACTGACACAGTTTTACAATGATCAGGGATATATTACATAATTTTCTCTTCAGTATGTGGAACAAATATCTGTAAATTATCTTGGGAAAACTTTTCTAATAAAGACAATTTGTTAAGTGCCAGGGAAAACACTGAAATGGGTAGCTTTCAAAG
This sequence comes from Rousettus aegyptiacus, assembly GCF_014176215.1. NCBI lineage: Eukaryota > Metazoa > Chordata > Mammalia > Chiroptera > Pteropodidae > Rousettus > Rousettus aegyptiacus. Next base: position 20,945,635 of record NW_023416289.1, read on the forward strand.
AATAGCAATGACACTCATCAATAGAAGAAGTTATTCAGAGTTCTTTAGTTATTGTTATTGTATGCACAAAATCAATTAGTTCAAAAAACATTTGAGCAGCTTACAGAGCATGACACAATTAAAGTCTCTAATTTGCATTTGAGTATTATTCACAGAACTCTAATATGTTTTTGGGAAAGTATTCCTTGAAGGGAGGATAAATAATGGATGAATTCATGGATAGACAGATAGATATTAGCATATAATTGTATAAGTATATAGACATACAGGTATAATTTCCATCAGTTGTGAAACACAATGAAATCTTTTCTGATTTTAGGTTTGATATGTGACATGAGGAAGAGTTCACTGTAGGATTTATATTTAATGAAAACCCTTTACTAAGTGAGACCAATAAATACAAATGAAGCCTCCTTAGGTTTGTACAGTTAAAAATGATGGTCAAAGGGCAGCTTTTGGGACCCTCTCGATTTTATTGGCAGATACTTTATATGGTACCCCTACTCCGAATGTGTGATTAGATTTTTTTGGTATGTATTTTCCTCATTTGAATAGTACTATAATCCTCTTATTCATACAGCTGAACAGGCAAAGCTTAAATGAGAATATTAATACATTACCACATGTGAAAATAAATATGATAGTTTCACGAATGCATCCACACTTCTTTAGGAAATGTCCCTAGTCCCTTGCACCTCTGGACATTTACAGGCCTTCAGATAGCTAATAAAAAAGTGCTCTTCTACACATCAGGTGCATGCATGAACTTATGTACACATCTTTAATGATCAGATGGAGAAAGAGGGAGAAAAAAGGGATGCTTACTAAGTAGTCACATTGTATTTAAAGTTAGTAAGGCAAATAATAGTACTAGTGGCCTGTCTGTCAGGAAGTACAAATATTAAAATAAGGTTTGCTTTCTCCGATGTCACTAAATAAATTTTCAGATATTGTTTTGGGTCAAACAGGCAATTGGAATTGGTGTGTGGAGAAGTGGTAACTCATGAGAACAACACGGAAAGGTCACATCAAAACGGAGATGCCATATTCTTGCCCTTGACTTACTTCCTGGCAAACTATATTCCATTAAAATGTAAATCCCTTTTCCTAACCCCTTTTCCATTATACAACTTAAAAGAAAACTTTTATGTAAGAGTCCAAGCCTTTCTCACCTCCAAAATCTATGTCTTATTTTGTAAATTGAGTCTTGTAGGTATTTGTATGAAAATCAGGTATGAAGCTTCTGAGAGATCAGAACATATTGATTCGATTAATTCGACATTATTTTGTTCCCAAATAATTTATAGTATTGAGGTTCACAAAGGAGACAGAACAGCCCCTAACATACAATGGACTCTTTCAAGTGAGATGAGATGGGGGAAATAATTATTTTAATCGATGGTTTTTACTCATTCAATCCCCAAGCCCCAATATCAAAATATATATCCTTATTTTCATCCATCTCTGATCTTTCTCCTCTTTATCATTCTTTCCCTCCTCTTCCCAATGGGTCTGTATGGGCTGATGGCAAAGCTGGGAGGGAGATGAGAGCTATTCAGTAACTCCCAGCATTAGCTCCACAGACCTGACTCCAATATAAAGGATTTCTTTTCAGATCAGCTAAATACACACACACACACACACACACACACACACACACACACACACACACACACACGTGTTGATATATTTTAATAATCTCCTTTCAGAGTGATGTTTAGAATATAGATAGACGGCATATCCATTTATTTTAAAAGCCTAATATATATTTATTGTCTCCTTTACCCACCACATTATGAGTCATAAAAACTGAGGTGATTGCTTCTGCGAAAAGAATATGACAAACATTTATTGTTGGAAAATAATATGATTTCCTCAACTAAAACCTGAATAAATACAAGATAATGAGTATCTGAGAAAATATAGGAAGAATAAAAATTTTATATTTTTATAAACTATGCAGAAAGAAAAGATGAAAATAAAAGAGTAAACCCTCTTCTTAACTAACAGACCCCAAACTCATAGGAAAAATTTAAAAATAATCACTATTATTTTAAGAACAAAATAAGCCACGTCATCTCTTTTTGTTTTTTGTTTTTTTTTAATTTCGAAATGCCAATGGTTTCATTAGTTTTGTTTTTGGTGTTCTAATTTTGAAGATGTGATGAGAGCTATTTCACAACTTTAAGAAGTGGTAGTGCAGAAATAACGAGATCTCTACACCCCAGATAATTTAAAATGGAAATCCGAGTGGCAGTTCTGGGAGTGATAAAGAGAAGCCATATGAACAGATACACTCCCTTGGGCCCTAGCAAACTTTTCAGGGTCTTGCAAAGCACTGAAAGTAAAATTTTCTCTGGTAAAGCTATGATATGGTTTGACTCAATCTAATTCCATTCTAGAACAATCTAAAGGAAACCATGGGGGGAAAAAAAAAAGAAAGAAAGAAAACACAGATCTACTGGATTCTGAAAGTTCCTTGTAATCCTGATGTGATGGGCACAGATGAACTACTTTATCTCCAAACTCATGTTTAATTTATTTCAGGCACAGTCCCATAGTAAAAGAACACAAGGGTAGATATTTCAATAATGGCTTCTGAGGCTTCATTACCCTGATGATTGTTCCGGAATCCTTGTCAGTGGCAATTAGCAGTCACAGTTGGCTCACCGCGGAGGGCAGAGGGAATGACCTGAGAACCTACATAATGCTGCTGCTCTGAGGAGGGAGGAGCTCAAGTCATAGTTTGGCATCTCCTTGGATTTTCTAGCTAATGTATCTAGAGATTTCAGGTAAAAATGAGGCACAGACAGGAACTAGCAACATATTAATGTAATACTTATCATTTTCATCTCTTGCAATAACCTCGTATCACAATAGTAGGATCCTCCTTGGGTACCCGGAGCCCTGAGCTACCCCTCCCATTGCCCCAGCACTCTCCTGTCTCTACTTCTCTGCTCAGGTGTCCAAATCCCCATTCTGTCCCATTAACTCTTACCAGTACTCCAGGCCCAACTCCCCACATTTATGTCCAATTTCCACACCATAAATTCTATTATTAAAATTTGAAAAATCCATATTTCTTTCTCTAAGTTCATTCCAAGCTGTCACCCTGATAACATTCCTTGAAGGTGAGGTTCCCATCTCATCTACTAGTTTTATCCTCAGCATGTAGTATGGTATGTGACAATCGCCACTCAATAAATATGACACTGAATAAATGAATTAAGTAAGTACTTTTCCAGTATTCACAGTTAATGAAAATCTCGGAAGGCCTTACACAATTGAGAGGCCAGCACTGTCCTCCAACCAACCAATGATAAAACCCTGAATCGATCTGGTGAGATCTGGAATAAAAGTAAAAATTTGGGCTTTATTACTTCATGACTTGGTATATGTGGAGGGAAAGAAAGGGCTGCTAACAGAGTTGACATCACCCTGAGCTTTGAATATTGAGGAAAGAGTTTTCCTTGGGGGCAGGGGGTGGTGTTCTGGTCAAGATGACAGAGTAAATAAACACTGTGCTTGCCTCCTCCCATTATAACTAAATTATAAATTTAATAAAGTAGCAGGATATAAAATTAATATTCAGAAATTAGTTGTATTTTTATATACCAATAATGAACTATCACAAAGAGAAATTAAGAAAATAATCCCATTGACAATTGCATCACACACACAAAAATACCTTAGGAATAAAGTTAACCACGGAGGTAAAAGACCTATACTTGGAAAACTATAAGTCATTGAAGAAAGAAATCAAAGAAGATACAAACATATCTGAGGATATACTGTGCTTATGGATAGAAAAAAATACATTGTTAAAATGTTCATACTACCCAAAGCAATCTATAGATTCAATGCAATCTTTATCAAAATATCAACAGATTTTTCATAGCACTAGAATAAAGAATCCTAAAATTTGTATGGGCCCACAAAAGACCTCGAACAGCCACAGCAATCTTGTGCCAGAAAAATAAAGTTGGAGGTATCATGCTACTTGATATCAAACTATAGTACAAGGCTATAGTAATCAAATCAGCATGGTACTTGCATTAAAACAGACGCGTAGATCAATAGACTAGAATACGAAGCCCAGAAATTAACTCATGCCTATATGATCAATCTATGACAAAGAACAACAAGATGGCCAATAGATATATATCAAAAGATGCTCAATGTCTCTAATCATCAGAGAAATGCAAGTTAAAACAATGAACTATCACCTCACATCTGTCAGAATGGCTATCATCAATAAATCAACAAAGAACAAGTATTGGTAAGGATGTGAAGAAAACGGAACCCTTCTGCACTGTTGGAATTACGAATTGGTACAGCCACTATGGAAAATAGTATGGAGGTTCCTCGAAAAATTAAAAATAGAACTACCATATGACCCAGCAATTTCACCTCTGGGTATTTAGCTGAAGAAACCCAAAACACTAATTTGTGAAGATATATACACCTTTATGTTCATTGCAGTTAGAATAGCCTAGATATGGAAGCAACCTAAGTACCCATCAATAGTCAACTGGATAAATAAGGAGTAGTACATAGGTACATTGGAATATTACACTCAAGTGTAAAAAAGAATTTGCAACAATGTGGATGGACTTAGAGGGTATTAAGGTAATTGAAATAACTCAGAGAAAGACAAATCTCTCACTTACATGTGGAATGTAAAATACAAAATAAATGAACAAACAAAATGCCAATGAACTCATAGATATAGAGAACATTTTGATGGTTGCCAGATAGGAGGAATTTAGAGGTTTGGTGAAAAATGTAAAGGTTTTAAGTAGTACAAATTGGTAGTTACAAAATAGTCATGAGATTGAAGAACAGCGCAGGAAATATAATAAATAATATTTTAATAACTATATATGGTGCCAGGTGGGTACTAGACCAGGCGGGGGATCACTTCACAAATTATAAATATCTAACCAATATGTTGTATACCTGAAACTAATATAAAATGAGATTGAATGTCAATTGTAATTGGAAAAAAATACAGAAAATGGAAAACAAAAAATAAAAAATATTGAGGGAACAAAAATAGGATAACTAGAATGTAATAACTGAATGAAATCTGACACTATTCAAAACCGCTTCACATAGTCATGCCATTTGTGACCTAATTACACACCGGCTCACTAGAAATGTATTGTGTTGCATAAAATTTCTCATTGGATTTTGCCTTTGCTATTCAGGAGTTCTGTGGGGCTCAGTTTTTGAAAATTCCCAGCTCTCTGCCAGGGGCTATTAGGTGGATAGCAAAGCTCCGTGCAACAAGATGGAGAGGCGAAATCATAAAGAGAAGATTTGGTGAAGTCTGGCCTAGGAGACCATGCTCCCATAAACATGGCCGACTTGAAGGAGGACTAAGGCAAATGTGATCGTCCTAATATTTTTCTCTTCTTCTCTGACCTAAACAATGGTCACTAGTGACACACAAATGACATGATTCTTCCACAAGCACAGCTTCGATTTCAGTTTCTCTCTGCCCCACAACTGTCAGTGACACCAGTGATCCAGAATCCATCAACAGCACAAGCCACCTTTGGCCACGTAATACTGTATGTGTTCATGAATATGGGTCAAATCTATCCTTAAAAGATAAAAGCATAGAGAAAAGAAAAACTGCAGATAGTTAACAGGCTCTCACTTCAGATCTTTTATGTGGAAGCCATGGGTTAAAAGTTTTTATCTTGTTCCTCAGTTTTGCTAGTTACATTCCTCAAAGGACATGGTAACACACATCTCGAGCTTATGTATCAACCTACTCTGAGCAGAAAGGAAAAGCTGAGTTAATGCTAAATCGTCTCCAGTGTAGGTCCCAATCAAATACCATAGTTGCTCTTCTTGAAAATGTAATTTCCAAAGCAGCAGGTTGCTGGGCAAGACTGCTATTACTCCAAAGACAATTCTCTCACGTGGTTCTTGTGTTTAACCTTCAGTTATTTGCTTATGAAACCTTGAATTGTGGAGAATCTTAATTGATGTCCTATATTTCACAGAACCTCAAGTTGAACGTAAAGGTTTTATAACTAAAGGTCTATTTTTTTTCCCTATAAAGATATGTATGAAACATATTCCTACCCGCACTGTAAAAGTTTAAAAATAGATCAAAATGCCATAGGTCTAGATGAGATTAAATATAGAAAATCCTAATTATTCTGATAATTAAATTGTTTTCAAGTGGACTAATATTTATTATCTGATTAAGAAAAGCATGCCTGCTCTTCGAAAGAGACAAATGCCTTCTGCTGCTAAATGTTAGGCGAGACCAGCGAAGGAAGCCCTACAGCTACCACATTTACTATATATGCCACTAGGGAATGTGGGAGAACAGTCCAGCAAGGGCCTGGGAATGAGACACACCTTAGTTTTCAAAAGTGGGGTTGATGGAAGATTTATCATATAATTACAAAAATGCTCCTTCATATTTTCATTTTTCACTCACGAATATGCCATGTGGAAAGTATAACAGTATGTCAACAAGAAAATTTTTAATTCTGAGTTACTAAAAACAATTATAAAAGAATATTTATTAAAAGCCAGAGGGTTTTGTGATTGTACTTTCACTTCTCAGCAAGGAACCTTGCTTTAGAATGCCCTTTTTTCCCTTAAGGGATCATGAATTAATAAAAATTTGGTAATACAAAAAAAAAAATCAATTATGGAACAGGAGAAATGTTAGCTAATCAATATTTTGCTATCCTTTACATAAAATGCAAGTTCCTTACTTCACTCATCAGCTTCACATCCAAGGACATTTCTTTGGGTCACAAGTTGTGTCCGAAGTGTATATAAGCATAGGTTCTTTCAGGCTACCTGTTAACTTCCAATAAACAAAATGAGGCTTCAGAGGAAAGCTGTCTAATGAAAAGAAAGTGCATCCTAACAGGACATATTGATGATGTTTTAATCTGGAATCATTAAACCTGCTAATCAGTTTGCGTGTTCTTTCAATTCAATTTCTAAAGAGAACCTAGTTCATTACAATATATATTATATTTAACTTCTCAAAAGTTATAATATAAATGTTATAAACAGGGCACATATATAAATGTTATAAACAGGGCACATCTAATCATAAACAGGGCACATATATAAATGTTATAAACAGGGCACATCTAATCATAATATTGAGAAAAAATGAAAGGAGAAAAACCTAGTGTGGTGTTAATATGCATCTTGAATTGGGGTCTGTGCTGTGTAAAAATGAAGTTGAAAGCAGCAAAGAAATCTGAGATGTATCATATTACAGAGTGTATGCTTTTCAATAGCACTTGCTTCTAACTGACCTCCTCCTACATATTGTGAAAGTGAAGTTTATGGACAGATAAGCAAATCTTTAAGCAAACTCCAGAGTTCGGTATTCTAGCATTACATTTAATTTTACTTTAAGGGTAGGTTTTGTTTTGTTTTCCCTCCTGGGATAAAATTAGCTAGAAACTTGGCAATGTATTTGTGGTTTAAAGTCTTATCTTTGTTTATTCTTTGTATTTATTGCTGTAGTGGTGCTTCCATTCCAGATTTGTTCCATGAAGAGGAAAAAGAAACAAGCAAACAAAGCAAGCTAGTAAACCAGTATACATCAGAGATTCAAGTAAGAATAAGTGAGCATACTGAGTGAACTCTTTATTATGAAAGTTTCCAGCAAAGTGTTAAGCCAAAGGAGACTTCAGATCAAAACCACTGACATCTTCCTTAGTACATTCCTGGAAGCAAATATAAAATCAACAGAATTGACATGTACAAAATCTTCTGATATAAAATGAAATGCATAGTGTTTTTTTCTAATAATTCACACATGAGTATGAAAATGTTAGCCAGCATTTATGGAGCAAGAAATGTGCTTTCAGCAGCACTCTAAAAGCTTTGCAGGGGCCATATTTTGGTTCAGTCAGATGAAATGAAGAACAAAGAAAGTCTCCAGCATCAAGGAACACAGCAGGCAGAGCTGTGATCTTACTGTTCAAAACTTTCCTTGTCCCATTAGGGTAATCAGTCTAAAGTGACACACTATTTATTTGACACTATGCCTCCATTTGTTGGGACTCTGAAGTCACTGAGACTTGTTTTTTATGGAGTCTCAGTACTATTTTGAGTATAGCATTGTTATAATTGGGAAGAGATGAGAAAGTTTTAACCCACTCTATCTTTGAGTGCGAAGCATCAAAATATATTCATAAATCGAACAGAAAAGTCCTACTCGGTTCTCTCCCACAGGAAGGGCAGAAAATTGTGTTGCATCAGACCTCTTCAAGTGATCACGAATAGAGGACAAGCATTCATGGTCACAACATAAACTGAAGCGGGTCCAAGTGTGTCAGCTATTACCTTCTGCTTGAAAGAGCATTTGATACACATTTATTCCAGATATATTTATCCGAAAAAAAGGCACAAAGGTGGTTTTCAATGTATCATATCCCAAGTTCTATAATTAAAACATCGTTATATCAATTCTCTCCACTTCCATATAAGTTTTGCAGCGGTTGTTTCCTGGCCACAAACCACGAATAAAGTTCATGATACTATGGATCCCTGACCCTGTCTTCTAAGGTTTGCCATGTCAAAGAGCCAGCTGATGTAGACGTCCTTTTTCCTCAAATGTAATGAGTTTTCTTCATAAATAAGACTTGAAGAACCATATCTTGCCACCCTTTGCCCCTACCAAAATCTCGGTTTAGAGTTTCCCCTCATATCGTAAAACTTAGGCACATGGATAATGGAATGTTTGGGAGCTCTACTAGTGGCTGTTGGTGGCCTACATGTACGCTCGGGCCTTGCCATTTCCATGCCTGTCTAGGCTGCCTGCACCCTGATCCCTGGAACCTACGCATATTTTGTTACATGGAAAAAAGGAATTTGCAGATGTAATTAAGGTTATGAACCTTGAAACAGGGAGATTATTCTGGATTACTGGGTGGACCCAATCTCATCACATGAGCCCTTAGAAAAGAGAACTTTCTCCAGCTGAAGTCTGAGTGATAGAGCAGAAAGGAATATCAGAGTGAGTCGAAGCATAAGAGGGCCCTAAGCTACCATGACTGGTGGGAAGCTGCATGGAAAGCATAAGGAGGAATGTGGGCGGCCTCCCGGTGCAAAGACCTCAGTCCTTCAATTGCAAGGAACTGAATTTGGCCGACAACTCGAAAGAACGTGGAAACAGGCTTATCCCTGGAGCTTCCAGAAAAAAATGCAACTTAGCAAACACTTCGATTGCAGTCTTATTAAGGCTCAAAGCAGAGGATTCAGTTGAGTCAAACTGTACCCAGACTTCTTACTTACAGAACTGTGAGATAATAAGTGCGTATTGTAAATTTGTAGTGATTTGTTATAGGAAACTAATACACGGAGGTGCGCCCCAGGCCTGGCAGGACCCCGGATTTAGAATGTTACATTACTGTAGTAGGGCACCTGTGCCTAAAATATGTAAACATAATTCAGCTTACTGTACCACGCATGTGTGGCTAAATGCCACTATTGTACTCCGCTATGTGTGGAGCCATGCGGTCCCCTGGAGAGCAGAAGGGGAGCACAAGAAGTACGTGCAGTCCTGCGTCCCCCGCAACAGAACTGCGCTCCCCACAATAAAGCTGGCGCCTGCCATTTCATCCTCATGTCGGCCCCTCGTGCATCCTTTCAACAAGGCGTCTCACCACCGAAGCCTTTCATTCTTGATCGGCTCGGCACTGACAAAAGACCAACCTTCCATTGCCGAGGACTCGACTCTTTCCCTGCAGGCTTTCTCTGGACTCTGGAGCCCGCTCTGTCCAATGTACTTGCAGCAGGGTAACTTTTTGGTGTGCTCTCCTCACTGAGGCCCAGAGGTTCCTGGCAGGGCTCAGCTACTGCGGCCCACAGTAGTGCCATGCTTGACGATGCCTTTTCCTTTTATCGGCTTCCTTCCCATCTGCACATTATTTCCCTGATCTCTTCTGATGTTTCTTAGAGTTAATTTCCGAATAAACTACTAAACTCCATGTCTACTTCTGGGGGGACTCAAACTAAGGCAGCACAATTCTTCCTATCTCATCTCTTCCATGAACTTAACTCAGATGATAATTATGAGAATATTAATAATGGCTAATTTTTTCCCCAAGAATTGATTATATATTTTTGCTATACCAAGCACTTTATATCATCTTCTTTAATCTCAACGAAAACATGAGGTTAGAACGGGATGACCCACCACTGGGTGGACAGAAAAACAGGTGTAGGGATGCTATATAACTGCTCAAGATTTCACACCACATCTGTGTGGTTCGAAAACCCCTGCTCCTATACGATGCTATTTAGCCCTCCTCAGCCCTTCTTTATTTCGTTGTATAAGCTATTCGGTTCAAGGGAATCATTTTATGAAATTCATTCCAACAAATAATATGAAGTATATACGGAGAAAGCAGCATCTCTTGGAGTCTCATGGAACCCTACTTGAGAAATGCTGCATTTAATCACAAGCTTTCAGGGCTATGCCTTTTTCACTGCTCTATCAGCAGCCAGCACATTACCAATGCATGTTTCCTGAATATATGGATGAATCTCTAATCTCCTCAATGGATTAAAGTTCCTTTACTTAGTGACCCTGTTCAGATCTCTTCTATCTCCTCTTTTTTCATTTTAATCAGTCTTGTATCTCCAAAGGCTCTCGTTAGGAACTTGTTGAAAAACTGCTTTGCCAGGGCAGTGACTTACATTTTGCAGGATGTATAGGGTTGAGCTAACGTATCTCTGGTAAGCCTGAGTGCAGGCAGAAGAGAGATATGAAGAGCAGCCAAGCATAGGACCCTGTGCTCTTTTGTATGGAAAAGCCTTCCTTTACTAGTGTATTCCCCCAAGACTGTTCTATAACACCACTGATGCTAGCTAAACATTTATATGCATTATATTACTATTTTATGTTATCTCCCATAGGCAGCGGCCATGAGTGGATGTCAGAACTGGAGAAGATCAAGAAATGAAATGCTTTACTCAAGATTGTACACTGAAACAACAATAAGCTATAATAACTTCCCTAATTTCTTTTGTTCAGGACTCATCGTAAGCACAAAAATGTGCTAAAATCTTTAAAATATTTTTGAAGAAATAATACTGCACAAATTTATAATGTCTACACAGGCTGTTTTTGTAAGGAAATAATAAAGTTACTTATCTGCAGTCTTTGAATAAACAAAGTCTCCTTCCCCATGGACCCCATTATAATTTCTCCCCTACATCAGACATGAGAATTTATTGAAAAAAGGTGGGAGTAAAGTGTTACCTTCAGGAGATGGAGAACAGATACAGCTAAGAAAAACAGACAACTAGCTTATGTGAGACAACTTTTATAAAATGTTAAGCACAGGGCCTGACACAATACATGTTCCATAAATGTAAGCCTCAATTATCTGTTACTTCTTTTTTACAACGGCATGCTAATAGTTTAAGTAGTGATGGACAGCCAATGTAATTGTTAAACAGCCTCATAGAGCTTGACTTTCAAGCCCTAAGGGGCAGACTGGCACAGTGCACAGAGATTCGTCTGCTTTGGGAGCTCAGCTGAGCACCTAGTATCTTTGCAACTTTGACAGATGTATTAGCTTGGGCTGCCATAACAGAATACTATCGATTGGGTGGCTTAAACAACAAAAATTTATGTTCTCAGGGTTCTAGTGGCTGGAAGTCCAAGTTAGGGCAGCAGCAAGGTTGTGATCTAGTACGAGCCCTCTTCCTGGCTTGAAGATGGCCCCCTTCTCACTATGTCTGCACATGGCCTGCCCTCGCTGCATGCACATGGAAAGAATGAGCTCTCTCCTTATAAGGCCTTAATCCCATCATGATGGTCTCAAGCACAGTGAATCACTCTAAACCTAAGTATCTCCCAAAGGCCCCATCTCTGAATACCATTACTTAGGGGCTTAGGGCTTCACATACGAATTTTGCATAGTCATACATATTCAGTCCAACACTCAGTTGTCGGTGACATATTTTCAGTTTGGTCTTCTCATTAAAAGTGGGGACTTCAGAACAGGAACACAGAGTCTTTTTCTCAGGGTTTTTCGGAGAACTGTGTTAAGTGGCACACGAGTATGAACTCCAGAGTTCACATGTAATGAGAGATAGATCAATGTCAGGCTCCCTGCCCTATCTCGAGAATGTCACATCATTAGGCCCACTCACTCCTCTCGCACAGTAAATAGATCAGTAACACTGAGCCAAAAGGACAAGCCGAGGATGGCCGTTCGTTTCCATACTCTGTCTCAGCTTCTCTTATCTGTATAATGACTGCAGATCGAAGGTTTCCTAAAATCCCTACAATTCTGATGTTCTCTTCCAATGCTTGCTTCGTGTTATTACTGACAATGACTTCTTAAAATAATTGTTGTTTTACCCAGTATGCAGAATTTTAGTAACAAGAAAATTAGAAAACCTAATTAAAGCTCTGGAAAATATACTCCTAACTAGATTTGATTATGCCATTATTCATAACAAATTATAAAAGATATATTCTAATATTTCTCACAACTCTTCTGATAATTTCCATTAGAAACTATCTAGCACTTATTAGAATGGTTCAGTGCTAATTTAAAAAAATGTAACAACCAGCTAGAAATGATATTGAGAGCATTCTTGAAAGTAGGATAGTTTAAATAAATTATCATTTCAACCTAAAGAATTATCCTAGCTTTGCTTTACTCAGAAAATAAAATTAAAAATTATTTTTAGTTATCAATTACATAAGAATAAAAGAAAAAAACAGATACATTCAGAGCATTAAAATTGAACAAGGGTCTCTTATAAGCTCTGTTACTACTAGACAAACATGGTAAAACTGACTTCTTGGTATATCGACCCACTGTCATTAATATTAGTCATAGGTCAATAAATCACAATCTTGACAGTGTGCGTTGAAGACTAAAATTACAAGGGTTCCAACCTCTCTAATTCCTGACCAATACTTGTCTTTTGTTTTCTGGATAACAGCCATCCTAACAGGTGTGAGGTAACATCTCATTGTAGTTTTAATTTGCATTTCCCTGATGATTAGTGATACTGAGCATCTTTTCATATATCTGTTGGCCATCTGTATGTCATCTTTGGAGAGTGTCTATTCATGTCTTTAGCTCAGTTTCTAATCAGCTTATTAGGGTTTTTTTTTTTCCTATTCAGTTGGAGTTTTTAATATATTTTAAAAATAATCCCTTATCTGATGCATGGTTGGCAAATATTTTCTCTCATAACATAGATACCTTTTCATTCTTTTGTTTCCTTTGCTGTACAGAAGCTTTTTAGTTTGATCGAATCCCACTTATCAATTTTTGCTTTTGTTGCCTGTGCTTTTGTGTCATTCATGAAATCATTGTCAAGACCAATTCACTATGGAAAACAGTGCGAATATTTCTTTTAAAATTATAACTAGAACTACTCTATGATCCAGAAATGACACTTTTAGGTATTTATCCAAAAGAACTGAAATTAGTATCTCAAAGAGATAGCACTCCAATGTTCAATGAAGCACTAGTCACAATAGCCAAAGTGGAAACAACCTAAATATCTATTGACGAATGAATGAATAAAGTAAATGTGGTATATACATACAATGGAATATTATTCAGCCTTACAGAAGAATGAAATCCTGCCATTTGCCACACTGAGGATGAACCTGGAGGGCTTTAAGCTAAGTGAAATAAGCTAGTCACAGAAGGACAAGTATGGCATGACTCCACTTACATGATGTATCTAAAATAGTCATAGAAACAGCAGAACGGTGGTTATCAGGGGCTGGGGAAAGGGGGACATGGGGAGTTGATGGGCATAAAGTCTCAAGTGTGCAAAATGAACAAATCAAAGGGATCTGTTGCACAGCATTGCCTCTACAATAAACAATCTGGCACTGTGCACAGAAACATTTGTTAAGAGGGTAGATCTCATGTTAGGTATTCTTGCCACGGTTAAGTAAAAGACCAAAATTAGCAGCTAGTAGGCTAAGACTTTCAACATGACCTTGAATAAAAAAACTAGGAAAGAAGCGAGAGAATTAGTTGTCTAATTAATAGCTTCAGAAGCTTTGATTTTAACAATACTCTTCAGATACTCCAGCATTAAGTTGGCATAATTATGGAGGAGGATGGAAAATGCAACTTTCCAGTTTTGCTCTGTATACTTTTCAACTGCTAAAATCTTATAAAAGTATCTATCCAAGCATGGCTTGTGGAAAAAAGATAAAAAGCTAAAAAAAGAAAAAAAACACATTATGCAGCAGAACTCATTTGAATGATTTATTTAAAAATGTTACTGAAGAAAAGAAAGGAAAAGTCTTTAGTACACAGAATCTATGTCTGAAATCCTTTGGGGAGATAACAAATTTATTTTGCTCACATAATCTGGGCAATAAAATTATGGCATAATCATACAAACATTTTATAAAATAATATCTGGTAACTGAGTAATGCAAATCACTAGGCAATTTTCAGATCTCCATATTATTTGCATATTTAGAACAGGCTACTCTAGAAATCTATTTTGCAGAAGGACTAGGATGTGTGCACAAAGAAAATAATACTAAAAGTTACTGAGGGATCACTATGCCTCTCTCACTACCTCATTTAATATTGACAAATATCCTTTTTTACGAATTACTCATTTCCCCACCAGTGACCCCACATGACGATTCTCAGGAGGAAGCCGTTTATCAGGAGAGAGAGACAGGCAAGAAATTTGGTGTTTGTCCTGACCAGGATGCCTAAGAAGTAGTGGTACCATTTATAGAAAGAGGAAAATTTGGAGAAGTCTTAATTTAGAAATAACATAATAAATTAAGACTTGGAATGCCGTGTTTAAAGTAATGTTATATCATCCAAAATTAGATTTCTGGAGAATAAAAGAAAATTCTCTCAGATGAAAATTTCACAAGGAGAAAATAAGAAGAGGAGAAGGTAGGCAGTTCAGTGTCATAATCATCAGATGAGGGATTTCTAAAGTTTAGGGCAATGTATTAGTTTCTTATTGCTGCTGTAACAAAATACTGTACACAGTTACTTAACACAAATTACTTATCCTACAAATCAAGAGAGCAGAAGTGAGTCTTACTGCGGAGTTGTGTTTTCTTCTGTAGGCAGGGAAATGACTGTTTCTTGGCTTTTTCCTGCTTCTAGAGGCTGCCTGCATTACCTGACTCATGGTCCCCTTCATCTTCAAACTAGCAATTGCATCACTCTGGCTTCTGATTCTATGTTCACATCCTCTCTCACTGTCTCCCTTTTCCCTTTTAAAGACCTTTGTAATTACACTGGGCTCACACAGATAATACAGGATAATCTCCCTATCTCAAGATCCTTAATTTAATCATATTTGCAAAGTTCCTTTGCCATGTAAGGTGACATATTCACAAAGGCTCTGGGAATTAAAATGCAGACGTATGTGAGGGGCCGTTATGCTGCCAAAGATGCATATGGATATTAGTGATATTGCAAAATAGGGAGGGGAGGTCATGAAGAAGAAATAGAGACAAAGATGAAGATTCCCAACTCAAATAATTCATCAGCATAAAGAAAAAGAAAGATGACTGAATAGCTATCTCAGTTCCTCTTTTCTGACCATGAAAATTTCTTTGAGACTTCAGTATAAATATACATTAGATATATTTTACCAATATTTTTTCGAAGATAAAATTTCCATTATGCATGGGTTTACATAATGTATAATTTCATGAGTCTTGGTAAATGAATACCCATGATTAACCACCACACTAATCAAGATAAAGAATTATCAATCACTCTAAAATGCAATTCCCACAGATTTTATATTTCTAACTCTGTGTGTGTGTGTGTGTGTGTGTGTGTGTGTGTGTGTGTATACACACATATACATACAGACACACATATATAGTGGATATTTAAAATCTCTGAAATAGAATCATTGGCAGCATAGTATTCCACTGTCCTCTTCATAGGATTCTGCATATTTACATTTATTTACCAAGAGTGCTGGTAGTACTAATAACAAGTTCTTGCTTTTAGTAAAATGTTTGTAGGCAGTTTTTGGTGTCTAAACAATGAGGACAAATTGGCTCTAAAATCATGTAAGATGAGGATGGCCTCAGATGGAAATTAATGGTTTAGTTTAAGCAGCTCAGTTTTGAAAAAAGGGACTAAGTGCTGTGTTAAGCACTTATTAGCAGTGATTACAGCCCATGCTTAGAGAAAGTAGAGACTTAAATTTAACTATTCGAGTTTTGGTAATGTTCATGCAACACACTTTGAGACAAAGTGTTGGAGACTATTTTCCCAAAATTTTAGTATGCATAAAAATCATCTGAGGTGTTGCTATAAGAATGCAGTTTAAAAATGGGTTTTGGTGCCGGATGGTCCAGAGTTTGAGTTTTTTCTGGCCCCCTGTGTCAGCTATCTAAACAGGATATGCTACTTATCGTTCAGAGCTTTAGTTTTCATCATGTTTGAAATGGAGACAATGCTCATCTCACAGGGTTTTTAATAAGGATTAAATGTGATCACAGATTTACAATGTGCTGCATTGCACAGTACTGGCCTCTCATGAAGCATTCAAAATAACGTGGTGCACTTTTCTTTCTCCCTACTGTCATTCTTAGTTTCTCCTTTGGTTAGAGATAACAGATGTTAGATGAATAGAGTCGACTCCAGAAATAAAAAAAGCAATGAGGCCCAGAAGTGTTCGAGGGTCCAGGGATATTCTGTTAACACAATTATGGACAGCAGATTTCAAACTTATTTCATCAAGGGGAGAATCATGCCCTACTCAGGAACAAAATGTATTCTCTTGGCCAACATGCAAGAAAAGAGATCCGTCATGCTAACCCAGAGAGATGGGTAGGTGAGCACCATGCAGGAGACATGTCCTTCTCTTGTACAACTGGCACACCTGGCTGCCTCCATAGCCTCAATCCTGGCAGCAGAAGCTTTAGGGCAATAAATTCTCCATTCTTTAGGGAGGATTAAAGCTGTCACCAAGGAGATTTGAAGAGGATATATTCCTCTCTAGATATAAATGGTACATATCCTCATGTGAGAATCTGTCTTCTGATTGCTCGAATTTATCCTGATGTTCAGGTTAACTACTTTATACAGAAATGGTCAAGTGACCATTTTATTGTTTGCTTAAATTTTTTTTTTATCAACACACACACATTTTTATTACATGATTAGAAGCCCAATTTAAAAACCATAAAATTGTGGTACCTAACAGTACCTTAGTAAGCCTGAAGTTGTTATAAAATTTAGCACTTCAGTTGATTTTTTAATATTGCTGCTTGTAAGCCAATACTTTTTAAAGAATAAAAACTTCTGCATACACATTTTAATTATTGATTCTTATTTTTAATGGAATAAAGTAAGTTCCATCGTCATAATCTGGTGGTTATAATTACCACAGACATTTTATCATGTTGTCATTATGATTTAATAGAATTTTAATGTTTAAATCTAAAATGTGCTCAAATACACTGCTCAGACTCCTTTGGGCAATCACAATATATGCTGCAGATGCATGAGGGGAAAAGAGAAAAGCTATTAGTGTTAAGAGTGGATGGCCATTTAAATCCTTCACACATCAGTGGAAGAATAGATTTCTTAGTACTGGAAAGCACATGCCTACTTGCATATTATAGATTTCTGATTAAATTAAAACTTCAAATTTCACTGAAAACTTGTACAATTAAAGGCTTCTGCAAAAGTGTAATCTTCATGCATTAAGCAAAACTTTGTATTTTTTTCTGTTGATCTTTTTAATGACCTTATTCTAGAACATTACAAGGTACTGAGTTTTGAAATGGCAGCAAAGGAACAAGTCCCTCAAAAATCAATTCAATTGATTTCCATTCATGCAGATGCATTAAGTTTACACTGGTTGATGTTCTTTTTTCCAAGTTGATAAGAGTCAGACTGAAGACCAACTTTCTATATTCAGCCCAACCCCACTTCCCACCCACATTTCTGAGATCGTCTCAGAATAGTCATGAACAAACAATATGACATCTGTCAAGAGATGTTTTCTAAAAATTTGAGCATTGCTATAATAAAATAAACTACATTAATGATACACTATGACTATAAGTAATTATAAGAATGTATTATAATAATGAAACATCTATGAAATAAGATAAAATGTGACACATTTATCGAATGTAAAATAGAGATACTTAGATTTAAGTATAAAGAGATATGCCAACTTCAAATATATCCGGAATATGAAGGGGAAATACAGCTTAATGCATAGGTTTGTATTTCCATAGTGTTCCTGTAAAAGTAACCATCTGTCTTATACGGAGCTGTAATCACGTCAGGAGATGCCAGCCTCAGTCTCATAAAGGTCTGAGACCCTGACAAGTCAATTAACATCTTTGGACTATTTACCGCTTTATCCTGATGACTTCAAAATATATATCTCTATCCCAGACATTTCTGCTGAGCAGAAAAGTTGTTTATTGAATTAATTTCTTTATTATCTCTGCTTGAGGGAGGTGTTCCATAGTTACCTCTAAATCAACTTGCCACTTTCCCCTAAGTCCTTAGGCTGATCCTGACTTTTACTGTTTAATGAATGACATTATTTGCCTCTTCAGCTCATCTCGGCCTCTCGGAAGTTCTTTAGACATCTCCTTGTGTTCCACCCCATCCTTCTTCTCAACCTTATACGTTTGATTTATGTCCAAGCTCTATAAATTCTAATTCCATATAAACTTTCCAATCCATTTCTTCTTTTCCACTCGGACTGGAACTGCTTCAGTTTGTCTCCATCACTCTTATCTGGATCGCTGTGAGTTTATAATAGATCTCCTTGCCTCCAGTCCTGTTTCCCTCCATTTTTTCTTCATATTATTGTCATGATAGGCTTGGAAAGTGAAAATCTGGTCTTGTTTCCCATCTCCACCTGTCTTCACCTCCTACTTAGAATCTTTGAAATCTCTGACTACTTCCCTTAAACTCAGAAAAATATTTCAAGATAAAACAGGGAATGCACTATTAAATTTTGTACGGTACACAGCAAATAAAAATTCAAAACTCAAGATATTAACTTGCATTTAAGGAAAGGAAAAAGAAGATTTGAAAAACTAGACCAAAAAAATGTTGACGTGAGCCTGGGGCCATTAGCATTTGATAGTTAAAATTATTATGAACATAATTCAGTTGTTTTGAGTTCAGTATAGAACGCGTTTTAAAAATGTAGCCTTCAAAAATGGATACATCTAAAGAACTTACGTGGAGTAAACATAAATTATGTAGACCCTACATGTAAATCAGAGTCTCTCAACCTGGGTACTATTGACGTTTTAGGATAGGTATTTCTTATTTGTGGGGAACTGTCCTGTGTATTGTAGGAGGTCTAGCAGCACTCCTGGCTTCTACCCACAAATGCCAGTAACACCTTCCCTACAGTTACGCCACCCCAAAAATGTCTCCAGACATTGTCAAATGCTCTTTTTGGATGAACAGAAGTACAAAAAATTGCCCCTGGTTAAAAATCACTGATGCAGATGGAATACATAATTGGTTTTTAGATAAGTGACATATTATTGAGCTATTTTTCAATAGAAAAGAAACAGACATATTTTTCTTGGAACATGGGAGTACTTATATTTCTAATGGAAAGTGAAAATCATGAAAAAATAATATATAAATAGTGGTATTCTTAACTCAGTGAATAAACATTTTCTATATGGTATCCTTGAGTAGAAATATTTCAATAGAAAGATTTTTTTCTATTGTTTAGCCCTTCGTGGTAATCGAAGGGAAGTATAATATAAAGATATTAGCTGAACAAGGACTAATGATAAAAAGTATAGACAGAAATACAAAATGAATCCTCTATGAGGCAAAAAGATATGGAAAACAGAGTACAAAGCAGGACAGGAAAAATCAAATTCTTTCTACTCTATTTTATTCATTCATTTCATTAAGCATTACACGCTTCTTACAACAGGCCAAGAAATTTCTAAATTATTTTTTAAATATTAAATCACATAATCCTCCTCAAACCCAATGAGCCTGGTGCTATTAATATTTCTATTTTGCAGATGTGGAAATGAAGGCTCATGGAGATTAAGCTGCTTGAAACAAATTCACACAGCTAGTAATTGGCAGGGCCAGATTATGATCCCAGGTAGCCTGGCTACAGAGTCTGCGTTCTTGACAACTACACTTTAAAAACGTACACTAATTCAGACTGCCTGGTCCAGGAAAACTATTTCTCTACTCATAACACTCATGACACCAAATGTGTGGGCTTTCCACACCGAATAATTCTCCAATTCTCCGTGGACACCTACTAGGTGTCCTACAATTCAATTCTGACACTACCTGGATTTGGCACAGATGTCACAGATTAAGGGCAAAGTCCCACAAGACTGCCCCCATTTTAGATGTCCCCAAGTTACCCTCATTTCTGTCTTATTTGGCTACAAATTGGAGATTCTCATAACCCCCTCCTCAGATTTGATAATTTGCTATGGTGGCTCCCAGAACTCAGGTAAATGCATCACTTAGTGTTACCAGTTTACTACAAAGAATGTTATAAAGACTACAAAGGAATAGCCAGATAAAAAGGCACATAGGGTGACATTGGGCAGGGCCCCGAGCACAGGAGCTTCTGTTCCCTTGGAGCTGCGTGTGCTACCCTCCTGGCATATAATTGCATTCCCCAACTCAGAAGCCCTTCAGATGTCTTCATTCGGGGCTTTTATGAAGGTTCCTTTATCTAGGCATGATGGATTAAATCACTGACCATTGGTGTTAACTCAATCTTCAGCCCTTCTCTCCTCCCTGGAGATTGGGAAGTGATGATGAAAGTTCTAACCCTTTGATCACAAGTTGGTTCCTATAGGAACCAACCTCCATCCTGTAGCATCCATCAGGAATACCCAGCCAGCAGTCATCTCATTAACATAAATTCAGGTCTACTTGAGAGAGGCTTATTATGAATGACAAAAGATGCTCCTTTCACCCCTACCACTCAAAAAATTACAAGGATTTTAAAAGCTCTATCAGGAGTAACTGGGGACAAAGACTAAAACTCTATTTCTTGTTATATAATAATATTATACTTGGTCACTACCTTCAGCTCCTATATTCGAACCTCTTACTTCAAATACTGCCAAGTCCATCTGTGTTTCCTGCCTGTCCCGTATCACGTTACCCCTGAGGGGAAAGAGGGAAACCTCCACAGACGTGGGTCTGGGGGTCCTGGTGGGCATCAGGGTTCAGATCAGAAATCTTCCACACGTATATGGAGTATCAAGGCTTGAATCAGGCCTGCTGGTGAGGTGTGGAGAAGTGGCCAAAAACCTGATGACATTTTGTTTGTTTTTTTGTTTGTAAATCATTTATGTATTTAAAAGTTTACACCTGTTTTTCTTCCTATTCTGCTTACATCTCAGTGGGTATGTCAAAGACAAGAAAAGGTACCCATCTGGGGAGAGTGAATGGCCGCGTATCAGATTCTAAACAGGCAGAGTTGCAACAGGGATGCATGCTGCTACCAGGGCTCTTAAGAATCTAGAGACCTGCAGGAGAGCTCTCCTCAGCTTAGCAGCTGCTGCTTCACATCAAAACCTACAGATGCAAGACATACCGTGCTCATCACAGCAGGAAGAGAGAAGAGGGAAGAAGGCAGCTGACACTGGAGATACCTACAAAGACAGCTATTGCTTGAAGCTACTGGACTCCCATATTACTCAGATAATAGAGACCTGGCTCTGTTTGGATACAACTAGCAAATTCTACCAACCTTGCGCCAGAGCCAGGAGCATCAGCATCAACCCTCAACCAAGTGCTTCTGCTCGTACACATGGGGAACCAAAGATGGCTCATAAGTCTTTCATAATTCATAGTAAAGAAAACCACAAAGGGAAGCGATAATTCAGTTTAAATGTAGTTCAATGGAGTTTTTGGAAATCCTTGCCTCACAAGTAATTTTTTATGGCAATGTCTGCCCAGTTCACATACTCACTTAGACAAGCACATTTTTATCTCAGTTCAATAATTCTTTTCTGTTGAGTTAACTGACATTCTCCAAATGAAAAAGAAAATTCATTTAATTCATTTAATTAGCTCAATTCCCACTGTATTGTTGAAGCAAAGAATGTTACATATTTTAAAAGTTAGGTTTTAAATTTGAATTGGTCAGGCTCAAGAAAAAATAGAATGTACATAAAAAATGGTATTTACAGTCATTTTAGGCAAAATTACAACATAATAATTCTTAAAGAAACAGTTCCTGTATCACTTTTGTGAATGACAGTATATGAAATTATCTACTGATACTTGAGCTTGATTGTCTACACTGGCAAATGTGTACTTATCAAATGATAGAGGACGGTAAAACAGAATGGGCCCTAATAGTTAGTTCAGACTAAGAATTGTTAAAGCAACTGAGGTCTGTTATGTTTTCCTCATTCATTCATTCACTCACTCACTCACTCAACAAATGGTTGTCCTAGTATATGCAAGACACTTTGTTACATGAGGTAGGAGATACAGGCATAAAAATAAAAGGTCAAATTCACTTTTTAGAAAATCTATACATGAACTTTAGTCCTAAACTAACTATGATTTCATGCTAAGAATACTGTTAACCTATACATTTCCTAAGTGTTCAATTACAATTATTAACTGCAGATAATTCATTCCCGAAAACCTAATACTTGAATTTGAGAAGTAAAAGTCAACCCCAATTAAACAGAAAATTTGAATATAAAAAAGGTCTACAACATTTGGTACTTCTGACAACCCTGAAAGAGTTAATACCGTGATAAATCACAAGTACATAACATTTTTCAATTTGTTTTTTTTCATGCACATATTATTTAACAGGTGATAGAAACTTTCAGGGGTGTCAATAAAAATAATGCTCATTACTAATGAATACATGTTTCAGATAAAATTAAGTAAACATTTAGAGTTCTCAATTATTTCCTACCATTTTTATTCCAAAGAAAATAAAGCAGAATAAAAACTGTTTATGATTTTTTTCAATATTAGCATTCTAGTCACTTGGGATTGTAGTCTTAGGATGAGGTGATAATTTGTTAATTAAAAAAAAAAGGTAAGGCAAACTCATGCAGGTCTCAGTGGAAAAGTTAATTTTAATGCAGTAGAACAAATGAGCACGCTTAAGCAAGGTGGCTTAAACAAAAGAATTCTAAGCATTTCCAAGAAAAAGACAAATTGTTGAAAAGGACAGGAAAAGCGGAAGATGAAAACTAGACTGGCTGCACATTTTGCTTGAGTTTGGGTGTTTTTGTAAAATGTGCAGAAGCCCAGCTTGGTTTGCCCAAGTTATTTCTGGTAGCATTTAATCTTACCAAGTTTCCTTTTAAAAGTTTAACATTTGACATCTACAGCAGTAAGAGTGACAGAAATTCAGTCAGCATTATTTTCTTTTTACTCCTGATGATATTCTTTTCATTGTATTTCATTAGTTTGCTAGAGAGAATTCTATTTTATGTAAAGAGAACCATGCTGAGCTTTTTAGGGAAAGTATGTAAGAACATTGTTTGTTCTCCGTTGGAGAATGTTTTTTGTAGGATAATATAAATGAGTCCTTTCTGTCCATGAAGTGGAACAAGAGAAATAGCTTTAGTGCATAATTTATTTCTTTGGCACATGCTCTCCGCAGTGACTGTATCACTGCTGCCCAGCAGACACATGAGTAGTTTCTTTAGATTTTTGTTATACTTTGGATCATTAAGCAATTCAGTCAGCATTTTCCCTGGGCAACAGAATAGCATATGAATGTCTGACTTCGGTTTATGTGAACATGTGAACATATAAATGACTCATTAAAAGGGCAATTCAAAAGCGAGATTTAAACACTGCTGAATGTTCTACTGAATAAAGACAGGCATTTATGTAATTGGAGAAGGAGACATATGTGTTTGTAGCAGTGTGGCATGGTACAAGATTCGTCACCACTACATTAACTGCTTGGTCTTTTGGAAAACACATATTTAATTGCAAATCACTGAAACTTTGAAGTCTGTGCATTTCATTCAACCTCTTTATACTTGGTCCACAATGATAGATGAGAGAGTAGTAAATACTGATACTAGAAAATGACCCGCGTATTAAAGTTTTCATAAGGAACACAAGTGTTAAGACTTCGAACATGCACTGAAAGATGTCTCAAATTCTGAGAACTTTGGAAAGATGCTTAGAGCTGAAAAGGGTAGCTAGGATTAATACATGTATTCGAATTGGCACTGTGTTAAATGTTTTGTATATGCTAACACTGCAATTCCTATAATGTTTCTGGAAAAGTAAGCACTTTTATTTCATGTTACAGATGGAAAAACTGAGTCCAGACGATCAGTAACAAAATCCAGATTGAAAAATGAGGATGTTGAAAATTAGAATTCAAACTTGACTCTGTCTCGCTCAAATCTTTTCACATTTCCATGCTGTCTCTTTCATTTAGTTAGAGTAATTTAGGGTAGTGTATGTGTTTTTTAAAATACCTTTACAACCCATAAGGTTTCTAGAGACTAGATTAAAAGGATTCCTCTTTTCTTACTAAGTATTACAGAGCCCTAGGACATAAGCTAACTTAACATCCAGTTATGATTATTATAAACCTTTAAGTTTATGACTCAGATGTACCAGAGGAAGCCATTAGGGTTCAGATGTAGTGTATTCACTCATTTGTTCGATAATTATTAAGAACCCACTAAGTGCTGCACACATGTCAGGCCTTGGGAGACAGGGCCCCCAGTCTAAGATTAACCATTAAAACAAACAAACTTGAATTTGTATCTCTCACCTTGCATTACAATAGAACAGAGAATCTTAGTATAACTATAAGAATGTTTTTTCTAGAAAGGAAAAACTGGCCTAGACAGAAGTCAAGTGACTATTTTTAGAATCTTGGGGTAGACTTCCTAAACATGACACCAAAGCTTGAAACCACGGAAGAGAAAGACTGAATGCTCCAACTTATACAAGCTAAAAATATCTGTATGAGAAAAAAACTACCATAAAATTACATGACATGTGCAAAACCAGGAAAGATATTTATAACTTATTTAGACAAATGATTCTTAAAAATGATAGAAAACAGGGTAAAGGACATAAAGAGATAGTTTTAAAAAGTAAATTTAAAATGCTGACAAACCCATGAAACTGTGTCTGATTTCAACAGCAAGCAAAAACATAGGAATGAAGTGACGGGACCTTACGCTCTTTAGACTGACGCGTGTAGAAACAGGTAACGCCCAGCACAAATGCACTGTGATCATGCTCTGGACCAGTGTCACTGCCTTTCATTTGGTGTTACTGTTGCCATTAAAAACAAACAAAAAAAATCCATATTTGGAGAGTCTACTTCATTGGCAAGACTTTTTTTTACAGCCTCAAAAATCTTGACCCTCTTTTGCCCTGCAAAATAAATTCTAAAAGGAGGAAAAATTGAGTGGTGGGTCCATATTTCTCTTTGCTAATAATCTCACAACACTCACTTTCACATGCTCCTTTCTAGAGTCTACATGTTGACAGAGATATGGAAAAGGGGAGGTATATAATGATACACTTACCTAAATATTTTCATAATTCAGAAGACCCTTCTCTCCTTTTCTCACCCATACCTGAATATTCTGGTCACCAGGAATTAATTGCAAACATCATGCAAATCAACATTGTTTAGGTTATCGATTATAAGCTACCTTGAACACAGACATCTAAATAACTTTTTAAAGTTACTTTTGCATGTTTTCTGTGCAACAAAAATCCTTGTTATTAGTTATCTTTATTGGCATCATGCAACTGCTACAGTCTCAAAGACTCTCAAGGTGTCTTAAAGTACTTCTACTTTTCAGCTATGAAAAGCATAGTTCTACTTATCACAGTCTGGGGTCAGGCAATTTGAAGAACTACTCATTATATTATGATCATTTCAACCAGAGGGGGCAAAGCCTTCTGTCAATTTATTGGCTACCCAAATGTTCAAAGTTGTAATTAATTAGGAAGAACGAATGTAGAGAAAATAACATTTCAAAGATAAATCTAGTCATCGAGTAGTTCAGCATGTCATAATTTTTTCAATTTCTATAGCAACTGCCAAACTCATGTCTGCCTATGAATTTGGGAAATCAAAGAAAGGGACTAAAAAAACCTGGCAGTAACCCAAAAAAAAATCTGACATTTCCATATTTGTTCTAATGTGTCAAAAAAGCTTCTACAGTACTATTGGACTCAGAGTGTTGAGAAATGCTGGACTCCTAAATATTTTTTTGTGCACGTCACTGTTTCCTAAGTGACCTGGGGGAAGACACGAGTCTCTTTCCTAGAGCTCATCTTAAATTCAAAGTCAGTCATATAATCATGGCACTTGATATTTAAAAGGCTAAACTCTATTTATTCCCCAGTCTTCCTTATGTTGTTTAACTTAACCATCACATACTTGGGTGCTTGGGAGCAAAGCCCTGGAAATCAGTCTCTTTCCTTGCTCTTCGTAGTCAGCCTATCTGTAGGTCCTGTCATGATGTCTCCTAAACAAAATCTACGTGCAACCACTTATCACTACCTTCATTCCGAAGAGCTTCTTTCAAGCCACCAATACATCTTACCTCGATTATTATTACAACATTAACTGGAGTTATCACTTCCATTTCCCATCCCCTCCCCCAGATAAGCCATCTCAAAAGATGTTTTATAAGAAAAAATTGGATCATGTCATGCCATCCCCACGTCTAAACTGATGCAATGGTCTCTTGTCAATTTCCTGAACTTCATTCTACCGCTCTTTCCTATCTTCGCTATGGATCAGACACATGTATCTTCTTACTAGTCTTTAAACAAGCCAGCTTACTCCTAACTTGGCACTTTTGCACTTTCTTTTCCTCTGCTTGGGATATGTTTTTCCTAAATATTCATGTGACTAACTTATTTTCATCACTGAGGTCTCAGCTCATATTTATTTTCTCTTAAAAGATCTTTTCTCATTATCCCAGTTAAATAGTCCTCACCACTCCCTCACCCATCATTTGCTCTCTCATTACTGTTTCATTTTCTTCAGAGCACTTAGCACTACTTAAATTGCCTTATTTATTTGCTTATTTATTTAACTATTCATTGCTGGTCTACTTCGCACTAGAATGAAATCTCCCTTAAAACAGGAGCCTCTTCTGTTTTTGTTTTATTTTTCATGGTTGTATTCCACCTCTACAACATGCCTGGGATATACTAAGTACTCAAGAAAGAAATATTGATGCAATAAATTATGCCCAGATTCATGGAACTTATAAAAATTGATTAAAAAGTTTTGCTACTAAATAGACATAGGATGCAAATCCAGATCCTCTGACTCATATCCCAGTGCCCTTGCAGCCAACCCAACTGCCTTATTTATTGCTTGACTCATTAGCATTCATATTTGTTGAAAAATCTATAGAAGCTGTCAAGAAAGACAAGAAGGAAATAGAAAAACGTAGCCTTAGGCCAAACAGTCCTAAACTTCTGATTATAAAGTTCCAATTTTTTTTTTTTAACTAACTCTTATGAATGGTCATTTAAAATCCTTGATAGAAGGGTGAGTGGAAAAGATGAAGGGTAAAAATCTATTTCCCATATTCATGTACACTAAAAACTGGGATTCTAAAGAAATGAAAGGTAGAGATTTTATAGCTGAGCAGCAATGTTGTACAGAAGAGAGAGCCCTGATGTTCTGGGCATTTTATACAACTACAAGCAACAGCCCTACTCCAGTTGTTCTGTAGTCTACCACAGTTACAAGGAAGAGTCTCTCTCAAGCTTCCCTCAAGTTACTTAAGACAAGAGGTGACTCCTTCTAAAGGCACATTGCTTAGAATGAGAATGTCAACAGCAGACAAGGTGGTAAACATTATACGACTTTCTATAAAGGTTACGATGGGATGTGATCAACATCTATTATGACTTTCTGTCTAGTATCCCTCTTTCAGTTGGACAATTGCTCATTTCTTATCCAATGTGACCCAAGTGGGATTGTGAATCACAAAGCCTTTTCCTCCCCCTGGCAAAAAATCCATGATGCTTTCTCATTTCTCAATCTACAGTTATTAGTGTCATGGGTAGGCATTTGACCCAACATAGCCACATCAATGAGTTGTAAAATTTTGACAAATTCAAGAGGAGGCTGCTTCTCTATACTTACCTGAAATCAGTGACTATATGAGCATGAAGCCTCCTTAAGCCATCATGGAGAAAGCCTCAACAATGAAGACGAAAACATAAGAGCAGAGCTCAGTGATGCACAAGAGATGAAGACATCAGGATTTGAACTCTTGGACCTTGAAGTCCCTAAATTCAAATCCATCTTGGACTTACCAAGTGTATAAATGGGAAAATAAATTTTTCCCTAATCTATGCTTTGGTTTCTATTGCTTGTAAAGAATTTTGACCATACATATGGTTTTATAAATAGGATGATGTTGTACATTAAGAGAATATTTTGAAACATTAAAATGTTTACTATCTTAATGAAATTCTGGCTAGTTTGATTTATAGTGATGCAACAAGTCTTTAGTCCTTGGCACTTGTTTATAGGTCGTTTTAGTTCATTCAATTTATTGACTGTTTGACTTAAGGCACTTATTCATCCATTGAAAATTCCCAGGCTGAAATCAACTCAGATAAATTAGTCATATCTTCACAATCATTGTACTTACAAGGATCATATATTAAATTTTACTGACCATTGGAAATATATATATACACACATATGTACATATATATGTGTGTGTGTGTATATATATATGTATATGGTTCCTGTTCTAAATCTTCTCTTCAAGAACATATTTTCATGGTTGCAGGACTCAAGAAAGGTGATCTTCAATTTAATTCTAACAGACAAAACTCAGTTTTATCAGGAAAAATAACGGTAAATCCTGATGATAAATCTCCCAGAGGAGTTTGCTTATTCAACACATCGAGGTAACCAGTGTTCTACCCTCAATTTTATTTTTATTGTTTTTGAATGATTAATATACAGACATTGACTAATAATTTCTTTTTTCAGAATTGGATTGCAATGTTATTGATGGATTTAGAAATGGAAGTTGAAGATATATTACCATAACTATAGAGCTTAAAACATTAAGCCAATGGGGCAAAGAAAAAAAAACATGTAAGTAAATCTAAAGCTCAACTTCAAAATAAGAATTATGTATGACTATTTTGACAACAGATGACAAATTCTTACTGGTAGTGCCACTCGGGCATTTATAAAAGTCTCATCCAACTGGAAAAGTAGAGGAGAAAGGAACTACAACCAGATCCTCTTTTATGAACTCTCAATTTTCCAAACAAATTGGGTGTAAGGCAAATGATGTGAGCAATGTTCCTTCTAATAAAAGATTGATTTAAAATGAATTTTCTGGTATGATTCCAAACATAAAGTGTGTACCATTGAGACCTACAGAGACACCAGTGCTTGGGGCTCTAAAAGGAATCTTGAGTTCTCTGGCCGTAAGCCAAATGGTATTTCAAAAAATAATCAAGATTACAGTGAGATTTTCATAAGTGAAGGTAACATTAGAAGTTTAGATGACCTATGTCTCTGAAGTTCATTACGATTTTATAGGATGGGTGCAGGGGATACAGTTTTTCATTAAAAAGAATCAACAGTCAAGAGTACATTTTCTCTCAGCATCAGACAATACACTATAGAAAGTGAAAACAATGTAATTAATAATGATGTTAAGAATCCACCACAATTGTCTCACCTGTGCCCCTTTATCCCAGTAGAGAGGCTATTACAGCAGAATGGCAAGGACACACACTATTTAAAATAGGCACCTGAAAGAACACTCTACCACCATAATTCAACGAGAGAGAGAGAGGGGGGGGGGGGAGAGTGTGTGTGTGTGTGTGTGTGTGTGTGTGTGTGTGTGTGTGTGTAATCAATCAGTACTCAATCAGCATGCCTTCAAGAAACAAGGGCATCTCATGGTTATAACACCAGATATGGTCAACAATCAAAACGAGTTCCTAATACTATATAACTAACATTCAGATTACTTTTTTTGTCTCAATTTTTTCCATCTACAAAATAACAAAGTTGATGAAATGACTTAATACGCTTTATGTTCTAAAAGCGGCCTGATTCTATAATATGCCATTTAATAAGCAGAACACAGAGAGGTATTTTGCTCTATAACATACAAACAAGCAAGCAAATAATCTTACAGAAGATACAAGGGTTTAAAACTAAAGGAACTTACATGTTCTTTTCCTCATATTTTTTTTAGCTTTGGACTCTGACAGTGGGGAGAGAGAGATTTCTTGTTCCTCTCTCCACTCTTCTTTCTCTTACTTTCTTATTTTTTAACCTATCTGAGTTCTAACAGTGTAATAATATTCTAAAACCCTGACCTGCATTCCTAAATGAACTGGAAGATGGCTTTTGTTTGCATGTAACAGCTTACATGCTGGTATAAATGTATTGTGCATGTTTATTTGTACATAGTGTGTTAGCTTTGGATAAATTTGCTTTCTTCATCAATTCTTTACCACATATATTTCAGATAACTGACCCAATTTGCCTATATACTATACTCACACTATTTATAAATAAACTAAAAAATTCTGCCACTCTACAGGATGAAGTCTGATCTGGAATAAAAATATTTTTGTTATTAATTACAGAAAGAAGGAACCAAGTATCTTCACAGTGGAAATACCTGATGGAGACGACCTTAACCAGATAGTTAAAAGTTAACGTCACCAATAATCAAACAAATTGAGCTTATCTCCTTCTCATAGAAAAACACATCATTTATGTGGTGTTCCTTCCCATAATATGAATCTCACCATGAGGAAACATCAGACACATTCCAATGACTGGCCTGTATGCTTCCGAAATTTCAAAGTCATGAAAAACAAAGAAGAACAGAGGAACTGTTGTAGATTAAAGGATAATAAACAGACATAACAACCAAATGGAATGTATGATCCTAAATTACATCCTGGATGGAGAATAAGAACAGCCATAAAGGACGTTTTAGGGGCAACTGGTGAAATTTGATTATAAACAGAGGACTAATATTGCATCAATATTCAATTTCCTGATACGCATACACAAACATTATTTGAGAGAGTATGTTTTTACTTAGGAAATACAAAGATAAAAGGGTATCATGTTTGCAACTTACTCTTCTGTAAATGGTCAAATGATGAACAAATAATTGTGTACTATGTTGTGTGTATCTGTGTGTGTGCAGAGACAGAGGAGCATACATAGGGAGGGAGGGAAGGAGGGAATATAAGGCAAATAAAACAAAATGTTAACATTTAGTAATTCTGGCTATAGTAGTTTCTTGCATCATTTTTATAACTTTTTAAAAAAAGTTCCAGATTATATCAAACTTAAATATTTATTAAAACATCTACCACTGAAGCTCTTTTCTAGAGAAAGGTAGCAAAGCAATGTTGGTCACTGAGATAACCCCCTTCCCTAAGAAACTAAATGATCCCTCCTCATCAAACAGGCAAACAAATATTAAAAGGAAAGGTAACAAGTGCACGATTCAATAATAGGTCATATGTATATTGCATTGTGTGTTCACCTGAAACCTATATAATTTTATTAACCAATGTCACTCCAAAAAATAAATAAATAAAAGAGAAGAAAGGAAAGGGCACAAACTTACCCAATATTATTCACAATCTGGAAAAAGATGCTACAATATTAAATTCAAAATGAGCTCAATGCTATCTCAGAAAGGCAACTTAAGTGGGGAGAAATATTTTTTAGCATAAAATAAACACTCAGGCTACGTTATCAGAAAATAACAGTAAGTCTCCACAGTGAATCAAGAAAAAGAGTTGAATCTTGGGAGTGCCGTGCCCCTGTATCCTCTACATACCCATCATGCTCATCTTCTGCCTGCACCATTCTAATTCTAGCACAACTCAGTCCTGGCTATAGAAATAAGTGTTCAATAAACTGGAATTCCTTTACCACATTCACTGAACTCTCAAGTGAGAAAGCAAGCGACTGAACGTGAGCTGGTTGTAGCTCGAAGTAGTCAGAGAAGTAATTAGCCTTCAAGCATGAAAGGACCACACCTGCCGGTCCCTAACAGGTCTGATCAAATGCAACCCTGTAAAGATCTGGTGTCATTGGTACAGCATCTCTGTCAGAAGGAAAAGATGTAGAAATTTGGAATTAGATGACATTTAGTTAGAATGTTTGTTCTCTCACCATGAGTCTTTGGGGATATACTTAACTTTATGGACATCAGATTGTTCTTCTGTTAAATCTGAGTAATGATATTTAACTTGGAGAACCACAATCATAGATGATAATACAAGCTTGCATTTCCTGGGCAGATGAACCACGTGCCAGCACTGTGCTATTAATCTGCGCAAATTACCTCGTTTAATGTTGTCAACGTCCCTATCAGTTATTACCTTCCATTTCATAAGTGATCTAAGTAACTTTTCCAAGGTTACACTGCTAAGAAGCAGAGCAAGGTATCAAACCCCAAAATGCTTGGCTCCAAATCCCAAAATACCTGGTTCCAAATAGGTAATGTGGACTAGTTGTTAGGATGCACCATTAACAAAGCATTGTTCCTTGGGTACAAGTCTTTGCTCTACCACTTTGTAATGCCACAGTGCTGGGCAAGTCACTTAAGTTCCCCATGCCTCAGTTCTCCAATATGATGATAGTAGCAGTTACATTTTTTATGAAGAGTAAATGAATATTTATATTAATTGATGATTCATTCACTTACTCCCCCCAATAAACACTCACAGAATAAACTCTTAGATCATGCTAGGCTCTATTCCAAACATGACTACACATATATTTTAGTATTTTAATATTTTAATAAAATATATTTAATATTTAAATATATTTAATAAATATATACTAAATATTTATGTTTTAATATTGTAAATATAAAATTTTTATACTTTTTAAAATATATTATAAATATATAAACATTTATGTATTATGTACTTATATATAGTCTGTAATATATATTAGTTTGGTACTATACATATGTTTAAAACAGAACTCACATGATCTAAGAGCTTCATAAGAGTTATCTATTGTTAAAATAAAAAGACAATCTACCAAATAGAAGATATTTGCTTATAATACATCTGATAAGGGGTTAATATCCAAAATATATAAAGAATTCATATAATTCGATGACAATGAAAAACCAATCCAATTAAAAAGTGGGCAGAAGACTTGAATAGATATTTCTCCAAAGAGGAAATAGAGATGGACGATAGACATATGAAAAGATGCTCAAGGTCACTAATCATCAGAGAAATGCAAAATAAAACCACAAGAAGATATCACCTCACACCTGTCAGAATGGCTATCATCAATAAATCAAAAAACAAGTGTTGGTGAGGATGTGGAGAAAAGGGAGCCCTCCTGCACTGTTGGTGGGATTGCAAATTGGTGCAGCCATTATGGAAAACAGTCTAGAGGTTCTTCGAAAAATTAAAAATGGATCTACCTTTTGACTTAGCAGCCAAATTTCTGGGTATTTATCCAAAGAAAACCCATAAAAACAATTTGTAAAGAACTACGCATCCTTATTTTGATGGCGGTTTTATTCACAATAGCCAAGATATGGAAGCAGTCTAAATGCCCATCAACAGATGACTGGATAAAGAAGTTATGGTTCATATATACGATGGCATGTTACTTAGCCGCTAAGATAAAAAAGATATCCTACTATTTTCAATGACATGGATGGACCAAGAGGTTGTATTGTTAAGCGAAATAAGTCAGAGAGAGAAAGATAAATACCATATGATTTCACTTACATGCAGAATCTAAGGAACGAAAAGAACAAACTAATTGAAAACAGACTTACAAATACAGAGGACAATTTGGTGATGGCCAGTGGGTGAAGTGGGGGAGTAGGAGGGCTGAGTGAAAAGGGCAAAGGGTTAACGAAGTACTAATAAGTGGTGGATAGGGCACAGGGATGGGGAGCACTGCATAGGGAATGCAGTTAACAGTAATGTAATGGCTCTATGTAGAGCCAGAGGGGTGATAGAGTAATCAGGGGATTGTTTCATAAACTATATGTCTTACCAATGTACTGTATACTTGAAACTAATTTTTAAAAAGAGTTATCTATTGTTATATGTAAATACCTAGCATCTGGTAAATTATCAATAATGCTATTATTATTTGTCATATTATAATAAATTCAATTGCGAGTAGCTGCCTAATTTTTATTTTTAAGTTATGAAAGCCAGAAAATAAAAGACCCTGAAGCTATGAAGATAATACCACATAGACTGACATTATTCCAGTGCATCAATTTAACATTTATTGAACCAAATGCAGAAGCTCTAGCATACAAGATTGTGTTTATAATTAAATAAAAAGTACAATATAGTAATTGTTTTAAATGCCTTGTTATGCTTTTTAAGCTCTTTAAATGTACCCAACCATAGCACACTAACTTTAAATGATCAACTCTTATAGAATAATTGGAATACAGTCTTAACTCACTTAATATTACTTACATAGCTAAGGGCTTCCACATCAGCTAAGCACACAGATTTTTATGAAGCTATTTTGTAGATACTTTGAAGTTTTCTTTTTAATACCTCTATATAATTATAATTAGTTCAGAAGGACCAGTAACACTTTGAGATAATTGTGCATAAATTAATTGCTAAAGGGCACAATTAACGTTTTATTAAAGTTTGCAATAATAAACATTCAGCTTGGGTTCTAATATTTCAAAAATTATATTCCATATTTTAATTGCTCCTATATTAAGTTTTATTAGTTAGTGTCCTTGAGTATTTGCCTTGGGGGCCTAAGCAAGCACTCTAACATGCTTAATCCAAAAGAAAACCTGTGTTCAATTAAACAATGTTAGTCAAACAAGCCAATGACCCAAATCTCTAACTGCTATCATAGACAAGGAAGAGTTCCTTCACAGGAAACTTCTCCATGGGAGAATAAACCTATGACAAAAGTCATGTTTTCATAAATATAATTTACGTCTTTTTAGGAAACTTGGATTTTTTAAATGCATTTAGTTTTTATTAAATTTATTGGGGTGACATTGGTTAATAAATTTATATAGGTTTTAAGTGTGCAATTCAATAATATGTCATATGTGTATTGCACTGCGTGTTCATCATCCAACGTTAAATTTCCCTCTGTCACCATACACCAAAAATTAATACAAGATGGATCAAAGACCTAAATAAAAGACCTGAAACAATAAATCATACAGAAGAAAACATAGATACTAAACTCATGGACCTTGGATTTGGAGAAGATTTTATGAATTTGACTTCAAAGGCAAGGGA
Organism: Rousettus aegyptiacus; assembly: GCF_014176215.1. Classification (NCBI taxonomy): domain Eukaryota; kingdom Metazoa; phylum Chordata; class Mammalia; order Chiroptera; family Pteropodidae; genus Rousettus; species Rousettus aegyptiacus. The sequence goes on from NW_023416289.1 coordinate 20,980,932, forward strand.
AGTAGAAGCAAATATAAATGAATGGGATTATATCAAACTAAAAAGCTTCTGCACAGCAAAGGAAACCATCAACAAAACAAAGAGGTAATCAACTGAATGGGAGAAGACATTTGCAAACAATGTCTCTGATAAGAGGCTAATATCCAAAATACATAAAGAATTCATACAACTCAACAACAAAAAGACAATTCTATTAAAGAATCAGCAAAGGACTTCTTCCAAGAAGACATACGAATGGCCAACAGACATGTGGAAAGATGCTCAACTTTGCTATTAGGGAAATGCAAATCAAAACTATAAGATACCACCTCACACCTGTTAGAATTTTTTTTTTTTAACTATACAAATTAAGCATCACTCTGGAATCACCTTATAATTCAATGTGTCCAATCTTGAACTAGGATTCACGAAGGCATTTTCATTTTCGGGGCTCACAGTGGAAATCATTCATGACTTTGGGTAACCAATCCTCCAATTTAAAAAATGTATACTTAATTCCTCAAAGAGGAATCCTCCAACCTCTTTGTTTTGAGGTTACAAACTGGGATCCAAAACACTGGGAGGCAAGCGTGAGGAGAGAGATGGTGTTTTGTTAGCAGAATTTCATGTAATCCTGCTATTTTCAGTAAAATCCCTTCACCTCGTCTTCACTTCTACCTAATGTTCCTGAACCCAAAGCCTCTTAAATATTCAGATACAAATCCCCTTACTCAGGAAGCATTTATATAACTGGTTGATTTAATGTTGACTATATTTTTACATTTGGAACCACTCCCCCAATGGTTTCTATTTTAAGATCTCTTAAGGGTAGTTACTCCAGGGGTGTCGAGTGGAAGAACCTTTAAGTAAAAAAGCCGCTGGCTGTTCTTGGAGCCAGTATTCACAGGGAACCTTCTCCATGCACAACCTGGGCTCACAGCAGGCCTCGGAGACAAGACTGCTCTGCAAAGGGAAGAGGGGAAGCTGGATCCTTTGGGACAACAGAGGAAGATGAACATGGGACCAAGCCAGGCCTCTGAAAAGTCCTAGATGTCCAGCAGTAAACACGTGGAGTAGGATTCGCCACCTACATCCATCCAGGGGGTGCCATGAAGGCACTAAATGGTACTTTATGGCAAGTCTGCTGGTTTAGTTTTACATTTAAGTAAAAAGATTCTAGTTAAAAAAGTACATATTTGTAAAAAGATTTCCACTGTACATTCTTAAATGGAAAAGGCAAAGCGGGCTCTATGTATATTCTGATTTCATTTTGTATTAGAAAATAGTTCATGATTATAGGTATGCATGTATGCAGAAGAAATAACTTTAAGGAGAGGAATTGGGTTTGGGGAGAGATGAGGAAATGGAACTTTTAATTTTATATTTAATAATTTTATTTCTATTGTATATTATTTATTTTATTCTTCAAAACCATTTCTGTCCAAGAGAAATATAATGCGAGCCACATATGGGAGTCACGTATAATTTTAAATTTGTAACAGTCACATTAAAAAGAGAAACAGGTGAAATTCATCTTAATAATGTATATTATTTAACATAATATGTCAAAGTATAAGCTCGACATTCAATCAATATAAAAGTATTACTGATATTTTGTACCTGATTTTTCATACAAAAAATGTTAAATCCATTGTGCATTTTACACTTACAGCATATGTCCGTTTAAACTAGCCACATTTCAAGTGCTCAATATTGTCCTGTGGCTACTATCTACCAGATGTGAAAGTGCAGATTTCTGCTATTTAAATTATTACCGTGATTAAGTATTTTTATAAAAATATTAATAAAAATCTACTGAAAATGTCTGTGTCCAAGAAAATAGCTAAATTTCCTAACTACCCTATTTTGTTACATTGGTAAGAATATATCTGAAGCAGATTACTTTCTCGTTATCTCATTAAGTTAAAGCAGATCACTTTCTCTTCAAGGTCTAAACCACCTTGATGACACACAACGCTATCATTGTTAAATCTCTTCCAACTTAAGTGCCTGATCCAAAAAACATGCACGATACTCATTAATATTGATAAATACTGAGAAAGGAAATGAATTACAATGCCTATGCTTCATAAATAGCATGGAATAGTAAAAAATGCTATTTCTGGGAGGCAGGAGGCAAATTGCAGTGTTTTGAGCAAGAGCAATGCTAGGTCACTGGGGAAGAAACATCTGCTGGTCCCAGACCGAAATAGAAAAGTTAACATGGGCAGAACCTGGACCAGAACAGGCAGAAAAGTTGACATGACTGCATGATGCGTCACTGGCTTCTCACTTCCTGAAGATACAGTTAATCTCACAGTCAATAAGAAAGAAACTCCTTGATGGTCTGCACTGAATATTAAACAAGAGCAAATGTTACTTTCATTTGTTTTTCACTTTCTGTGAATTGAGCCGGCAGTGGAAAAATTCACTAAAACTTGGAAACGTTCCCATTGAGACTCTTTTCCCAGATCCCCAGAGTAGTCTGGTCCTGCTGTGTTGTAACAAACAGCCACTTTCTTCTTCCTAAGAAATAACACTTCCCTAATAGCAGTGTGAAACTAAGGGAAAAAGCAAGGCTGAGATAGGTTCTCAAGTTATCTCCAAGAAGCCACTTGACTTTTCTGTCTCAAACTCAAAGCCCTATAATTACCAGCCGAAACCTTATGAGAAGAGAGCATTTCAATTCTCCCAGGGTTCCCTCATTATGAGAGGATCATGGCTGTGGCATCGTCTTCCCACTGAAGCCCATTTGACTCATAGTGGGATGGTAGGTGACCCCTTACAATCACTATATACACACACACCACATAAAAGGTTCAGTGCACACTTAGACACATGCAAACCCGCAACCCTCACAGATACACACCACAAATACACTCATATAAACTCACACTTACACACATACACAAATATTCATGGGTTTTAAATTTTAAATTTAAACTACATTTCTATTTTACTAAGTCACTTTAATTTGTAAACGTTAAGATTAGAGCTTGTTCAATATGTAAAACAAATTTTAAAAACCCTGCTTCTAAGTATTTGTTGTTTATTTGTAGTTATTTTACTTTTTTGGTTAATATTTTTCATAGGTTTTCAGTTTTGCTGTCCTGCTAGCCTATTTTTTAAGTACATATTTTTAAGTATAATACTTAAGAAACAAAAATTTCATCCTTCAAAAGAATCTTAGCATAAGATTGAGTGTGTAAAGTAACTGACTTCTCATCACATGTATGATCTATATGACATCATGTACATATAAAATATCACATGTAACTATATAATGTATATATCAAGAGGAATAAAATAATTCTAGTCAACTTTGGGTGCTGACAAGCTAGAGTCCTTTTTCTTCTTTGTTCTTAACTTGCATATCAAAACTTTCTTTCAAGTCACTTAAGCAACATTAGTGTTGTTGCTATGCATGAAATCTTTGAGCTTCCTGAAAAGTACCTCATTTGAGACCAAGACAAGGCTCACCAAAAAAAAGCACGACACAAACACTGTAACAGCGCCATGTGAATGACATGACATTTTTACACATTGGTCTTTAAATGTGATCTGCATCAACTTTGGAGGAGTCTGTACATTGTGGTTTGGTGTTTTTATCAATATTTCCCTTTGAATCCTCAAAAGACTCAGCTGAAGCATGCACTCTCCTCTGACAGAAGGATTTGAAAATGCCTGCCAAAAGGATGATTTCATCTTGTATACTGATATTCCACTTCCTCTGAACAAACCCCATCGATGAATATTTTTCTACTTATTTCTGTCACTTCTAGATCTTGGCCAAAGTTTTATCTGAAGTGAGACAGGAATGCATACATATATATAATGTGATGGATACAAGAAAGTGAATGTTCTGTTTGGATGACAGTTTGTCTGACTTTGTTGGATGAAGTTTGTCTAAAAATTTCCCTCTTTCTACCAAAAATCTATGCCAGATGAATATTTTATATCCTTGTATACCTGTTGATGCTTAGCTGGTACACTAGTCATATAAAAGTACCACTCCATATATCTGGGATATATTAATAAGCAGCTTTCAAAGACTTCAAAGAAATCAGTGTTAGCCTACCTATATGCAAACAAAATAATTTTCCTTCTATATATGAAAAATGAAAAGCAAAATTTAATAGGTTGTCTCATTGGAAGTTAAAGACTGGTAAACCCATTCTGGAGGTAGAAGATAAAGGAATAAAGCAAAGAAAGCTCAGTGGGCTCATCCTCATAAACCATCTTCACGATTCGAGTTTTGTAAGCTCTGTCAAGAACTATAAGAGCTCCTGTACTAGAGGATTGCAAAAATGGCAGGGAAATCCAAATGAATTCAATCAGATTTAGTCTTACTGATTATTAATCAAGTACGTTAATATATTCAGAACAGTGGTAATTAAACAGACACTGCCACCTCACAAATGTTTTTCTACATTTGTACACTGAGTTAAAAAAATATATGCATATATATGTGTGTATGTATATCTATATCTATATCTGTATATATCTTTATTGATCTGGTTCTTTTGGATGATATGAGAGGACTGAAACCAAGAATGATAATGTGGGTTCTAAAAACAAAAAACTATAATGCTGCTCTCCAAAGCTATGATTCTACAGAGGTAGAGATGTAGATGAAATATACACATAAGTAAATGATATATCTGGCAAGGTGATATATGGATGCTCGATATACATATAAACTAATTCTGCAACATATTTTCCATTCATTGGACAATGACCATACCTTTAAAAGTACTGTAGCTAATTCTCTGGTAGAGAGAAAGAAAACAACATTTTTCTGAGCATTGACTATGGGCAAAGTATTGCTAAGATTTCCCCATGTGTGATTTCATTAAATTCTCAAAAGCTCATGTGAACAAAATGGCAGAGTAAGAAAGTGGGCAAACTCTCTCCCCAGCAAAACAATTTACTTGATGAAAATTAATTTTTAAAATTATTTTAATTCTCTGAAAATTGCCCTAAGAGCAAAGAGTAAAGGGAGAAACATTCTTTCAACAAGGGCAAAGCCTTACTAGCACAATGGGCTAAAATGCAAATCCTGAGCAAATACTGATTGAAGGGTAAGCAACTCTGATGCCCAGGGGACTTCTAGGAAGCAGGTTTCAGAGTTAAATTGCACTTACTGACAGAAGTCCGGAAGACTGTGTGACCAAGCTTGTGCCCTATCAGGAGCAATCAGAGAAGGAACTTCCAAGCTAAAAGACCCCTCCCAAGCCACAGCCACACCCAATGGTAAAGGGTAAAACATCTAAGTGGCAAAGAATACTCACACACAACACTGGACAATAATTGGCTTATTCTACCCAGAACTACCCTCGATAGCCAAGCTCAAGGATAATAAGAAGGAAGTAAACCCATATGGGCCAGTAAACGAGGGACGAGAGACACTGCAGACTGTGGGGGAAACAGACTTCCCAGAATTTGTTCAGGCAAGTCACTGAGCTGGTGAGCAAGCAATCCAGCAGGAAGTAAGCCTTTGAAGGGACCTGTACTGTAGAAAGCCTCTCTCAGTGAACTGACATGAAGGAGGACTCTCAGATGTACCAAAGCCAAGTCAAGTGGCAAGTTCTCGATCCCCGTCATATTTGAAAGGGGAAACCTTACTGCAAAGGAAGCTGCAGTTCTAACAGAGACTTGCCCAGAGATAAGAGGTGATGGAGGGGAGGTTTCCTTTCCAGGCTCTGCTACAGTCCAGCTTCACCTGACAGTCGCATTCCCACTTGTCCTTCTACTAGGAATTTTTTTGTGTTCAACCTAAGTTTTTTTCAGACATCATACTTTCAGTAACTATAAAAGGATTTGGATTAAAAAATGCATTTTAATTAGGAAAAATAAAATGTTTTCATTATATATTGTTATATGTTACACATAATATATATATACATACATGCATATATACTATATACATATATATACACACATGTACACATACATCCATAATCATCAAGAAAAAAATTTCTAACCGGTCTTTTAATTATGTGCGTATAAATTACCCTGACAAATAGAAGAAAACCACTTAAACCCTTCATCTGAAATTTCTAGGTCTCTCTGGAACACTGAACCGAAATCCTAACATTTTCTTTTTGCACAATGCTTAAGGCCAGTTTCTCTGGTCTATTAACTGACTTGTAGAAAGGAAGAGTAAATTGTCCTTGACTGCACGAACACCCCTGATTTTTTTTCCATGAATACAAATGGAAGATTTTCAAAGTTTGGCAGTTTGCAAAGACATGACTCCCAAGACAAATTAAAGATCATGAAAGCTTTTTTTTCCCCTAACGTTTGATTTTCTTTGGATGTAACCTTAGTTGTAATTATGATTCTGACACTGTTTGGCAATCTTAGGCAAGCCAAATAATCTCTCTAGATTCATTTTTTTTCATTAACTTAAAAAAAAAAGTGTGAATTTGATGTAGGAAGGATGAACCAGATGACCTCAAATACCCAGTTTAAACAATTGCTGGTTTCATAATATGCATAAAATTAATACTCTCCTCCTCCTGGACTTCTAACAGACGCTTCCACCATATGCTCCCCCATGCATCATGCGGTGATCCACGGCAACGACGATTTGATTGTATTAGAATATTGTTTCATATATTTGTCATCCCAATAACTTGTTAATTTCTTAAGGCCAAGCTCAGCACATGGTCATTCCAAATATGGAATTATTAAATGAACTGAAGGAATTAATCGGTTAATTGAGAGTATTAACTTATTAAAATTTACTTGTGGTTCTTGTTTTTAATTTTAGGGAAAAAAAATTGCACGAGGTGTGGCCTTATCATAAGTAGCCACTAGAGAAACATATTCTGTGTGGACTGGTAAATACTTCTGACTTTAGGATGCAATCTCTCAAGCCCTAGAATTCTCCAACATATTAGTCTAGATGCGACTTAAAGGGTTTTGGTCCTCAAGAATTACTTGTGAAAATGCAAATATTTTGGTAAGGCAGAACAGAAGGCACTTAATAAGTGCTAAAAATGAGGCTAAAAATGAGAACAGTGTGGGGCAAGCGGTGTCTTGGATAAACAAGGCAAAAAATAGAAGCAATTTCTTCCTTTATTCCTTGTTTGTTTGTCTACCATGTGTCAGATGCGTATTAGATCCTTGCCCACAAGCATCTTAAAGGCTAGTGGGGAATAGAGATTGTTAAGGAATAAGTTCCGACACAAAATGATCGGTGCTGGTTAGGTAAAGGATAGGGAGCCAACTTAGAGGAATCAGGGAAGCTTCCCAGAGGCAGTGACATCGCAGTGAGACCTGAAGAACTAAAGAAGTTAAGGAGATAAGAGATGTGGAGAACGTAGGCCACTCAGAGCCAAAAATCTATACAGAAGACGGAGAATGTTGAGGAGCTAAGATCCAGGTTGTCAGGTTTAGGATGTTCAGGGAAGGAAAGAATGGAGAGAAATGAAGCTGGAGACTTAAGCAGAGGCCCCTAGAAACCACTGTAAACCATGTAAAACACATTCAGGAGCTCTGCCTCAGGATTAAAGAGTGTTCTGAATTTTAGCAGCCATCAGTCAATCTTGCCTGTGACACAAAGATCGTTGCTTACAATTATTATAACCATGGTATTTATAACTTCTCTCTGAAGTTAAAACAAAACAAAACAAAACAAAACATGGCTTATGGGGAAATAGAAGTTTCCCATATCTATACAACCTTGTTGCCAGAACACTAACAAGAATGTACTTGTTTCTGTGGAAGTATGTTTTAATGTCCAGTCAGGTGGGTGGGCGGGCGGGCGGAGGCAGCCATGGTGGATAGCAACAATAGTTTTAAAATGCTGGGTATCCTGTGCTTAGGGCAGAGATGGCAGATGCTTAGACAATGCAGGTGAAAATCCTGTGTCTCTAAAGGTGTCCCAGAAACCGGTGCGAGCTGCCAGGGGCGAGAGCTACATAGGGCTGGCTTTGGCAAAAGTCATTTAAACCTAAATTTAAAAGATTCAAGGGTGGATATTCCTTTCCTACATGATACATGGAATCTCTGTAGCCACCACACAACATATGAGACCGTGCTGAAAAGCAGAAGACAGGGTAGAGAGAGAGAGAAAGCATTAAGGTCTTTGAAGATGTCGACGAGAGGCGGCACCACTCAGCCTAAAGCCAACTACCCCTTGAAAAACTGTTGTCAGAAAATAACCTTCTCACTGCATGGTGTGTTACTGTAGGGATATTGTCTTACCTGTGGTCAAAATCATCCTGACAAAGGAAACCTATGATAACCTTAATGAACGAAGTTTTCAGGAAAGGAACACTGACAGCTAGATGTAACACCTGTCAGTACATGGTCCAGGCAACTTAAAAATTATCTGATTAAGTGTGCCTTATGCAGCTTTAACTTTTATAAGACAGAGCTAGAGAGACACAGGCAGAGTACCATGATATTTTGAGTGAGAATAAATATGTGATCAACATAGGTAAACCTTAGCTAATAAAACAGAATTCTTTCTGTTTTAAGTTACAAGTATAAAATACTTAGAAATAATTAGATATGTATGAGAAGTGCATTAAATTCTACTTAATATAACTTCCCTGTGTCCTTAGTGACTCAACATGAGGTTTTACGCACTGGCAGTAGAAGGGATCACAAGCCACTCTTACCTTGTTAAAGTGTGGGTAAAAGGCCATCCCTTTATCTGAACCCCATGCTGTGTTCCTGTTCTTGTTCTTTGGAAGAATATTATCATCTCTATGCTGTTACAACCACATCCCTTGTCTGTAGGGCACAGAGAGGAAGGTGAAGCTAGACGGAGTCTAGCTGTATGAATTAGCAAGTATAATAGGTTCTCTGGTTTCAGGTAAAGCAGAGAGGTGTCCTATTTCTTCCACAAGTCTTTCTTCCTTTTAGATCTCACATTTTTTTCCCTACATATATTATAATTTAGGTAAATGGGATAGTTTTATGTATTATACTGAAAAAGCTTAATAAGCTTTAAAGTACAGGTTTTCGTTTAAATAGTTGTTATTTTCGTTTTGAATGACAGGAGCAATAAAAACATGAGAATGTAGAAAAATGAAGAATCTGATGAAAATGAGAAAAGAGTACAGCTCTCATTTTGGCCATCCATTCCTGGAAAGAATAAACAGTGAACTGTCCAATTATTTCAGAGGCAAAAATGTCGATTGACATAAATTTAAGAAAGGATACAGCATAGTTTTGTTCTAAAAAACTCATTGTCATGAGATCACTACAGCTAACAACTTCCACATACCCACCATGATGTGGAAGATAATTTGTTGCAAAGAACTTTTTTTTATAAAGATTTTAGAGACCGTGCAGCACAACTATCTTTGATTTTCCAATGTACTCTACAGTATATCTAAGTGGTCACTTAGCCTAAACCAACCAAAAGGAGTTAACGGCAGTGAGAAGAAAGCCAGCAGTTTCTAAGCCTGGCTTCTACAAAGAATCTCATCCATGAAGACTCCTGCTTGCACTTTCAGACACACCTGCTCTCTGATGAAAGTGTTATATTCTACATCTACAACAATGGCATTATTGATAATTTTAACATTGATATGACATGATATTTAAATCTCGAATGACGCTGGATCACACTCAGGTTGAGCTTACAAGGTAGTTCCTCAAAGAATTTGAAATTAGAAAAAAATGAAATATGAAATTAGGAAAAAAATGTAAAATAATTGTCATTAACCTTTGCGTAGCATTTCAAATGTACAAACAATTTTCTCAAGCATTTCACTCACCAAAGAAACATAATTAAAGGAAGACAGTGCCATCCAACGAGGCAGATTTCTTAGTGGCCAAGTTGGAACTTGACTGCTATGTTCAGAACCCCAGTACTGGCCACGTCCCGGGGCAAAATTCTGGTTCTCACGACGTGAACACTACCACGTTTAATATCAACTAAAATAGATTTTTCCCTTGTGTAATTTCCCAAAAGCAAAACATAAGATTAAATTACATTACACTTCAGAAACAAGTTAAGCACTTTACTGTTTGTTTTCTCTGAATTATCCTTTTGAGTCTAATTTCCAATTGCTTGTGTGGGAGATTATGGGATTCGAAGAACCCAGAGGAAAATGGGATTCTTAGTAATTTAAGTGTAACAAACCTTAATATCTCCCCATAGACTCCAAGGACGAAGGGTTGAGTTAGTAAAACAACTGTTCTTGTCCTGCCTTGGTTTGGTCCCTTTGCTTATGCATTTATCTGCTGCTACTATTATTTGCTGAACACGTGGCCACTAATAAAAGGATTATATTTATATTGTTACACATGGAAGTTCTTTATATACAAAACCTGTCTGGAAAAAAAAAAATGATGTTTCAACATGGCCAGGTAGAATTAGTGCCTTGAAAATGTCAATTAAACTAATGGCATGGGGTGTCCCAAAGAATTATTTATCTCAGATGGATATAGTTTTTATGAGAGTACTCATGCCTATTTTTAGCAAGAAGAGGCCAAATATGATGCATATTTTATTGCGCCTTTAAGGATAGCATAGTATTAAACATACGTTTGGTAAAATTTGTAATCCAGAAGAATTTAGGATATTGAGTAGATCATGCTGTCACTTAATATTATCAATAAACAAATAGTTGTCAGTAATGAAGAAAACAGACTCCCCGTACCTTCTTCCTCTCCCTCTCACACACACTCTTAGTGTATAAATCAAAAGTTTTGAAAATTTACTAATCATAATGCAGTTAGGAAATAGTAATTTCGTTATTTACATTTCTTTGAAGAACCCTACATTATATTTTTAAGAAATATTATATCTAGGTAAAGGATGCTTGTGTTACAGGAAACCAAAGGTAATACGTTTCTCATTTGCACATACAGCTCTGATACACAAAGGGAACTGAGAGATGATTTTCATCCATTTAGTCTCTGTGGGGTATTTTAAAATTCATGGGAATAATCAACACTCAGAAGAATTACCTCTTTGGCAATGAAAAATACATTGAGAGGTTTTAGAGCCTTTGCAAACTGCCACTCAAGCTTATTATTTATGAACTCTTTGCTCTTTAAAATTGAGAACAGAGCAATTAACTACAATTTCATACCTTCAAGAATACTAAGAACACAGCCTGCCATCTATTGTAAATTCCAAAGTCTATTCTTTCACTTAATTTTATAGTTCCATTGTGTGGAAATTTTCCTCTTATTCAAAAGAAAGTTTGAAAGTGAATCTTTATTTTGCTCACTGAAAATGGGCAATGCATACCAATTTTGTTCTTAAGAAAATAAGCTTAATAGCCCCCATCATAAAAATAAGAGAGGCCAGTATTTGAGAACATGATATACACAGGCAGACTGCATCAAGTGGACAATATGCTCCTTGGCTTGTTCATTGACAGAGGTGCTCAGGATTTTTGAAATGTGTTTCTTGTGAGCAGTCTGCATATTAGAGAGCACAAGCCCTTGCTCTGGGTCAGGCACTGTGCTCAGTGCTGCCTGGAAACCCCTCGATCCCCACAGTGGCCATATGAAACTCATAGTACTCTAACTTTACATGCACTTACTTGTGTCAGTGACATTAGGGAGGATAATCGATTAACTGCCAATCACACAAGTGGGAAGATGTGGATTTGAACCCAGTACTCTGATCACAACTTGAGTATTTCCCTCTGTGTATGCTACATGCTACCCAAATGTGAGTCGACAGCAGGTACTGTGAAGGTCTAGACAAGACCAAAAGCATTACATCGAAAGACTACAATTCAACACATCCTCCACTAAAAGAAAGCAACATGATGTTCCCTTTTGATGTCGACAATTAAAAATGAAACTCACACTTTAGAGCTGCTCAAAGAAGGAATTAGAATTGAACTTCTATTCTCTTGTTCTTTAGACCACATTATCATCTTTCTTCCTATTCTTATTGCCTTGATTAGGCCCCTTTTGCCTCCTTCTAAACTATTATATTAGATTCCAATATCACCTTTCCTCCTTCGATCTCCTGCTCAATTAAATTTTTCAAAGAGTGGTTCTGCTCATGACCACTCTATTGCTCACAAAACCTTTCAACGGCTGCTCACGACTAGATGGTAAGATACATACAACCTGGACTTCTGTTCTGGTTCCCAACTGTGTTATCAACACTTCCTTCTCCCATCAACAGGTAACTGCTAGTTCAACCATTTCTGTGTAATTCTCTCCCTACAACCTCAATCCCAGAACTCTTCAACGAATACTTATTAAGATCTTGCTGTGTTTAATGGTCTGTGATGGGTACTTTGATAAATGCAAATAAAAACTCTGCATGGATCCTGCCCTCAAGTCAGATATTTAGTATTCAGATGAATCATGCACATGCCCAGATGAAGTAAAATAACCCATTCACTGCCTTCATTTCATTAATTGGATAGATTAATATAGTAATATACTACACACGGTGCCCATCTCAGTCCGCACTTCCATCATTTTGGGGTATTTGGGGAAGCAATGTGTTTCCTTCATAATTAGATCATATTGATTATATCTGCAATCTTATCGGAGCCTAGATTGGGGCCCTAAAATTGTGTTGTCCATTAAATGTTTTCCCTTCAAAATTCCTTTTTCTCTGTATTTTTTACATAAACTATCATTTGGTTTCTCTTTTTGTCCTTTAAAATTTTTTTCCAATTGCTTTTCCAATGCCGAGTGTTTCAAATACTTAATCTATTAAGCCTCAGTTTCCTCACTTACAGATTATATATAATAATGTTGCTAAAATATAAGGTTACTAGGAGAACTGAATGAAACAATGCATTAAAAAAATTAGCACCCAACAGTAGCAACTGAATCACCAGTGGAAAAACAAACTGAGAAGCCAGACTCTAGGCTGAGAATACAAAAGGAAGTTATGTTCCTGCCCTGCAGGGTATTGCTGTGGCATGAAAACAGAAAATATGGAAAATAGTATTAGATGTGGTACAGATGAGAAAAGTCTTTCCATTAAAATAAATTTAATGGATGTCTAAGAATATGGATTTTAGCATCTGATGTTTGTTTACTTTTGTCATGACAATCAGTGGGTGAAATGGTATACGCTGAAAAAACTGTGAGATTCACAGAAATTTATTGTAAATCATACTGAATTAATTGGATCATCCTTCGTGATTCTGTTAAATGCAGCCATTTTTCATATGGCCATATATTGAGACTGAAGCTAAGGCAGAGGAAAACTGATAAACTGATAGGAGTCAATCATTTCTGCAGAAAGGAAGCCAGTTGGCTATACAATGTTGAAAATGATCCACAGGGTGACTTATCACCATGAAGTTACCACATCTTTGCTATAAAATGCATGGGTGATCACCAATAGCAATAGTCCTGCCTTCCATCTCCTTTTCCTTTTCCTGCATATAAAAATAACTGAACAAGTGCCAGGTTTCAGAGCACCAATTGTCATTCAGTGTCAAGGGAGAAAAAATTCACACACACATACCTTCACCAAATTGTTATTAAAAATTTCCAGGGGAAAATGTATTCTTAAAGAAAAAGACTTGTTCTAAATTTACCATTGTTATTTATTGAAGTAGTTTTAACTTATTTTGAAATAGCAAAATATAAATATGTTGTTAGGGAAATGCAAATTAAAACAATGACATAATGACATACACCTATTAGAGCAGCAAAACCCTGGGACACTGATGACAGTTAATGCTGGTGAGGATGTAGAAAAATAGAAACTTTCATTTATTGCTAATGACAATGAAAAAATGATGCAGCTAATTTGGGAGACAGTTTGGCGGCTTTTCACAAAACTAAACATATTCCTCCATTATAATCTAGTGATCACACTCCTTGTTGTTTACTCAAAAGAGTTGTGAAAACTTTTGTCCACACAAAAACCTGCACATAGATGTCTATAGCAGCTTTATCCAGAGTTGCCCAAACTTGGAAAAACCAAGATATCATTTAGTAGGTGTGGATAATAATTGGTACCTCCAGACAATGAAATACTACTCAATGCTAAAAATAAATGAGCTATCAAGCAATGAAAAGACATGGGGGAAACTTAAATGTATATTTCTAAGTGAAAAAAGTCAATCTGAAAAGGTTCTATAACATACTGTATGATTCTAACCATATGGCTTTCTGGGAAAGGCAACCATAGAGACAGTAAAAATTCAGTGGCTGCCAGGGGTTGGGACTGGGGAGAGATGAATAGGTGGAGCACAGAGAATTTTCAGGGTTGTAAAAATACTCTGTATGACACCGTAATGATGGATACATGTCATTATGCATTCGTCCAAACCCATAGACTGTACAACATCAAGAGTGAACCCAACACAAACGATGTGCTTTGGGTGATTGTGATGTGTCAGTGTAGGCTCATCAGTAACAACAAATGTACCTTTCTAGTGGGGGATGTTACTGATGAGGAGGCCATGCATGTGTAAGGGTAAGGGGTTGTAAGGGAAATCTCTGTACCTTCCCCTCGATTTCGCTATGAACCTTAAACTGCCCCAATAATTCTTTTATTAAAAAATAAAAGGACTGATCAAGACTTATTCAGAATACCTCGAGTCTCCATTTCACTGTGATTCTGTGCAAATGTTATTTCAGTTCTTGAATCAGATATCCTCAGGACAAAGAGCTTTTAAATACAATGAAAAATAGAATAAAAAATTAACTTATCCGATGTTTACATGTATATCTAGAAATTTTGATTATAAAAATCAACATATTCATGAACCATTTTTAATTTGCTTCTGAACAGTAAAATAAAAATCATATGTGATAAACAGTATCAAAACCATAGCCATTTATTTGGGATGGAGCCCAGCTACTGAAAATTAAATCTTAACTTGCAGCCAACATTGATATTTGAATGTCAGGGACTAACTAGGAAAATGAATAAGTAAATAGGGTATTGAATGATTGCAAATTAATATTTAAAAAACTTCTTTAAACATAATTTGAGTTCTATATAGAGGCTAATTATTTAGACCTAAAATTAAAGAAAAAATTAGTCCCCACTAAAAATGTTAGTGAACACTCCATTTAGTTATTATTTTAACCTTTATTGAGAATCATTTCTCTCTATATATATACATACACATATACAAATACATATATGCATACACACACATATATATTATCTGTGTTATATATATTAGGCATTATTCTAGGTGGTAATTGTATGAGTTATCTACTGTTGCTTAACAAAATTATGCCCAAATTCAACAGCTTAAAAGAAAAAACTTTCACTAACACGATTTCTGAAGATCAGCAATCCAGAAGCAATTTAGCTGGGTTGCTCTGGTTCAGGATCCCCCCACAGGGTTGCCATCAAGATGGTGGCCAGGACTTTAGTTATCTGAAGGCTTCCGTGGGGCTTTAGGATCGCCTATTAAGGCCATTCATGTGGCTACTGGCTGGAGGCCTCAGTTCCTCACTATGTATGCCCCTTCATAGGGCTATTTGTGACATGATAGCTAGATTTTTCTTGAGCAAGGAATCCGAGAAAGGGCAAGCAAACAAGACAGAAACTGTGGTATTTTATCTCAGAAGTGACATACCATCCTCTCTTCTGTATTATATTGGTTCCAGAGACCAACTTTGGTGCAATGGAGGAGTGAACTATACAAAAATCTGAATTAATGGAAACCACAGTAAAATAAACATAAATGAATCATGTGAAGATAAGCATTTTTATTTTACTAGGTGAGTTTTATTTCTGATAATAACCAATAGTCATTTGGTACCAAGTAGGATGAATAAAGGTGAGGAACAAGCTGGGTAATACTGGCTAGTGTCAAAATAAACTATCGATTTGCGGTAATCATTCTATTCTCAAGATTAGTGCATACATGTCTCTCCATTGCTCACCACATTCTTTCATCTGGACCTCCCTTCCTGACCTGCAAAATAATGCCCATTCTTTAAATATCAGTTCAAATTCTATTCCCTCCACAAATGTGTTCATCATCCCAACCAAAAGTTATCACTCTCCTGAATTCCCTCCTCATGTTCTTAATTTCTCTTGCACAAACTATAACTTTTTCCTTGCACTGTAGTTATTAATCTAAATGTTTCTTCTTCCTGATCAAGTTTCAATATTTTGAGAGGGAGGACAGTGTCTTCTTTACTAGATGTCTTGCGTAGGTGTTCTAGCAATTACAGAAAAACAATGAATTACTGTGTAAAGGAGATCTAGACAGCACACTATTAAAAGAACTCAAAAACATGGAAGAACCTAAGAGGCAGAAGACATGAAAGGGTAACGGGTAAAGAGAAAAATATATTTTGAAGTTGAAATTAAAGTAAACAAATAATTATAGAAATATACTTTCAATGACAACTCTATCCACAAGATTAACCTATTCTGCATGCCTTTCACCTCAACTGCTGTAGCAAAAAAGTTCCACATCATTAGGAACATTCTTGGAATATATATTTTAACATTCTTGACATATATATGGGTTACAGAGTACGCATTGCATAATATTTTAAGGTTCTACTTATTTCCATCTTCTTTTAAAAATATAGAGATCTAAAATAGAGAGATCGATCTCCATTACATTATAAATTCCTGAATCCTGCTTGTTGTGCCATCATATAGTATATATGGTATCACGTTATGTCATAATACATCAATAAACCCAAGATTTATTTATAAAATCAAGTTAAAGATTCAACATGAATTCAAATCTAAATTTGTTTCCACCATTTAACCTTAGCCTATGTCATTTCAAAATCATTATCATTTCTTCCGGCATTCCAGCCCTATCGCAAACCCGTTCTTTTCCATTGGATGGTCTGAAATTGTTTGTAATTATCATTAAAGTAGATATCTAGTTATATATAGAATAAAACATTTTACTCAATGAATTGTATTTATTCAATAATTTATGCTGAATAACAGAATAGCAATTAGAAGGAAAATGAAATTAAAATATTGACCTATTTTTTATATATATATTCCAAAGGGTTTATTATGATTTATAAGGCTCTACATAATGCGAACTACATCTTTTCTGACTTCATTTCTGCCCCTCTCTCAGGACACTAGTTTCCTTTCCATTTCTCAAATATGCTAAGCTTTGGCCATCTCCAGACTTCTGCTCACATTACTTCCTTTCCATAGAATGATACTGCCAATTTTCCACATGGTGAACTGGTCATACCATGAAGTTTTGGTCTAAAATGCCTGTGGGAATTTCCATAACTATATTCTCTGACTAGAAGTCTGCTAACTTATTCTCTACCATAGTATTCATCAAATATAATTGTGTTATATTATAAAATTTAAATTTTTATTTCTTCACTTGTTTATTGACTCCCTTCCAGATTAAATTTTGAGTTCCCGAGGCAGTGATTTTTTTTTTTAATTTACCAATTTATAACCAAGCATAATACGGTGTCTGGAACATGAAAGACATTTGGAAATATTTTTAGATCAATAAATAAATATCTCATCATTCAAACCCAATCTTTTACTACTAATTCTTTATAAAATTTCACCTTGCACTCTTGTTTTTCCCAAACATATTTTGTTTTACCGAGTTTTTGTGTTATCATTCATTCAAATGATCAGCCTGTCTAAAACACATTTTAGGAAATGAAGTCCAAGCTAGCCCCAGGATGGGACTTGTCACTGTTTCCTTCAGTGAACGTGCAGAGGAATAACATGCCATCATCACATTGAGAATGGCAGATAGCCACCACACTGAAATAAAGCAATTTCCTGAAATTGAAATGCAAAGAGTGCTAATATATCTCTTTTAAAGAAATGAGAGAAACAGCTAGCTAAACATTTATTCCAATAGATAATTGTGTTGTGTAATGCTGGTGATATTTCTTGTCTTTATCACACATGGAAAAGGCTGCGAAGAACTGCAGGTTGTCTAAGAGTCACATAGCTGTAGAGCGAGAGTGATAGGACGAGGCTAGGCGGCTCGTTTTCACTGTTTCCCTTTCCACTCTCCTTTATCAGGAGCCCAGCACAGAAACTCTCCTTGCCGCTGTCCTCAGAGGCCTACGCCTGTGATGATCCTTTGCCTGGACACACGCACAGTCATTACTGTGCACTTACGGGGAACCAATGAATGATAGTTACTCCTTCTGGTAAACTTCCAGGGGAAGCTAATTAGATACTGCCAAATGCCTTAACAACTAAGTCTGACAAATTTCTGGTTATATAAATATTGCCTAAAAATTGTATTTTGAGTCTATTTTTATATAACTTTCTTACAAACATAAGAAATAAATCCAGGCATTCTGATATTATTAATATTCTTTAAAACAAGTTCTCATATATACATACACACATAAATTCCTGGTCTGACAAACTTTGTTTTAACTTAAGAATTCAACTTTATTTCTTAAATCAGAGAAAAGAAGGTATTTGAGTAGTTATAACAACTGATTACATTTATGACCTGACTCTTAGGTTCAGAGATTAAGTATCTGCTATTCAGAGCTCATGAACAAGAATGACAAAAAAATGATGATGTGTAAATACCCAGAAGGCATTTCATTTTAATCTTGTATAAATATATAACACTAAGAGTAAAGCTGGACATAAATGCAATTATACTAAGAAAAATAGATCTAAGAATTGTGGGAATTCAAAATTTATTTTGAATTATAATATACTGGTTCCTATTTATGTAATATTTGTGTTAAAAAGTAACACTGGCACATTTATTTATATTATTAATAGACTCTTTTTTTGTTCCCATGATGATCCCAAAACATAAAACCTGATCTGCCCAAATGAATACTAACGGATCAACTGTGCGATCCTGATGTTACAAATGTAAGAAGTAAATATGCATCTTACAATATTTACATAACCGGGCCTAGGCAGAGGTACCTATCACGCTGACAGTCTCACATATTCTTTAATTCAGGCACCTGGAATAAGATGAGGAAACACAATTTCAAACAATCCTACGAGTCACAGTCTGATTTATAGGATGTGAACTGCTCTCCTGGAGTGACTAATGTGAAAGGCCAAGGGAATCCTGACTCCGCTCCAGGGACTCAGGTGAAACGCTGGCTCACAGCTTCATCTTTAACAGTTTACTTGATGCCTGTGTGTGATGCCTACCCAGTGATCTGCAGGGAAATTTCAGGGCTTTTCTACTGGATCTTTAAAACTTACATTTTCCTAAACAGGAAAAAAATAACCCCACCCTTCTTCCCACTGGTGCTTACACATGATCATTTCTACTTGTAGTGGCTTGGTCTTCTCCCAAGAAAGTACACTGACACTCACCCTAGCATTACTCTGTGGAAAAAGCACTGAGTCTGAAGTCTGTACATTAGAATTCCCATTTTAGCCTCCAATCAAGGTTTCTGGCCATAGATAAATCAGATCACTTCTCTGAGTTTTAGCTTTCATTATCTCTAAAATGGTATAGCTAAGATACATCTATTCTACGTGTATAAATGTATATCATTTGAATAGAGTGAGATAATCTAAAGATTTGTTTTATTTCCCCCAAGCAACCCCTAAAATAAATAATCATAGCTAATAAATCAACAATGGAGATAACATGGACTAAAATACACAATCTAAAAAAAGTTACAAACAGAAAAAAATAAGCGAATATCAGATGAGACTAAAAAAGGAGCAAGATGGCGGGTGAATCTAAACCCAACTATAAAAATAATCACATTAAATGCAAATAGTCTAAACATGCTATTGAGGACAATCAGATTGGACAAAAAAGCAACACCTAACTTTAGAAGCTGTCTATAAGAAACTCACATTAAATGTAAAGATACAAATAATTAAAATGAAAAATATAGAAAAAGCTATCAAAGTAGATCATAGAGAAAAAGTATAATGAAAAATTTACCAAGAACACACAATCCTAAACCTTTATCTAACTAATAACACAGCTTCAAAATACATGTAGATAAAACTAATAGAACCTCAAAGGAAAGAGACAAATCCACAATGATAGTCAAATATTTAAACACTTCTCTCAATAATTGATAGAAAAAGTACACAGAAAATCAGAGAGCATATAAGACTCGAATATTAACCAACTTGACGTAACTGACATTTACAGATAATTGCACCAAAAATAGCATAATGCACACTATTTCAAATGCATATGTCTAGAGAATTCTACAAAGTCTACAAAAAAAGACTCTTAAAACTGTAAGTTTAGTACAGTGACACAAGATCAACATACAAAATTATATTATATTTCTATGTACTAGGAACTAAGGATTTTACATGAAAATTAAAAATAAAAACAATATCATTAACAATTACATAAAAAATATGTAATCCTTATGGATGAAACTGACACAGATGTCATCAGTCATTGGGAAAGCAGGAAGAGCAAGTGCAAAGGCCCTGAGGCAGGAGCACTGTCAGCCTCAGGGCGGTAACTGGAGCTGAGTGAACAGAGGGAGAGAGGTTGGAAAAAAGTTAAGGAGGCAGGAAAGGACTGGATGTTGGAGGATCTCTGAGGCCATGTTGAAGGGCTTTAGAGTCCATTCTTAGGAACAGTATTTTTTTTTTTTAAGTGACCTCGTGTCCTTTTCCAAAAATTGTAACATTTTGCTGATAATTTTCTCCAGATTCTAGGTGTTGACACGCACTTATTCTCCAAGGGTCTCCCAGACTACGTATTCATAATGACCTTATTTTGCTCATTTCCTGTCATTTCCACCACTATTCCAACCCCAACTAGTAAGCTTTATGTGCATGATGCTTTTGTATGTCTAAAATGGCTCGATGCCAGTACTGCATTCAGACCAGAAGTGCAGCTATTTCTGATAAAATCTTTCAGGATGGGTGCTATGTAGAAAGTATCTGTTTTCTTCAGTTTTGATCTGAGACCTTATCATGAATTCTAACTGCACTGTTACTAGTTAAAAGACCTGGAACAAGTTTATTTCTCTATATCTCACTTTTACCATGTATCAAATCAGAGAGCGCGCCAGATACCTTCCACTGTTCTCAGGCAGATGAAAGGAGGCTTAGGTACAGATTCTGACAAGAGGTTCAGAATCACACACAACACACATAAACATTAATATTTGTATGAAATAATTATTTTTATTTGTTATGTCTGACCTTAAGTAAAGCCATTAAAAACATGTGTACGTGTGCATAATTTCATATATTTTGCATTTTTATCTCACTTGGGTATTTATAAGGATAATCCTTTCAAATATATGCACTCCAGCACATCCCTGCATTTGCAATACCATCTTCACAAATGAAATCACCAATAATTTCCCAATATTATCTAATACTAGGCTATATGAAAATTTTCTGATTGACACAATGTGTCATTTAAAACTGGTTGTGAATTGTGTTTAGCCATGGAAAAGAATCCTTTAAATATTAAAAAAAATAAGTCATGGCTATGGGATTTGGGTAATGAATTTCACTTCTAATAGTTTTTTTTTTTAATTTCTAATAACACAATTTGCATTTATTTGGAAAAGTAAATGAAAGTTAACTTTAGAAAAATAATTTTTACAGTCCTTTTTCAGAAACAAGAGACTCTAATCACTGCATTAGTGAATCTTAAATTTGAATGTGCATCATAGGAGAGCTTGTAAAAGCAGTTTGCTGGGTTCCGCTCCCAGTGGCTCTGGTTCCGTGGGTGGGAGAGGGGACGGGAAGCGTGTGTTTCTAACGAGCGCCCAGGTAGTTCTGATGCTGCCACTCTGGGGACCATACTTGGAAAACTACTGCCTGGAATCATATTTTTACAACTTTTATGCATTTGTATTTATGAATCTTAATCTGTGTACCTGATCGCCTAACCTGGTCATGTAAGGTGTTTAAATTTCTTATTTTAATAACTAAGTTTTGAGAACCTACTGTGTGTAAGCTGGATACTGTATTAACACTGGAAGCAATAGTTATGGGCAGTGAGATATTTTCCAATAGTTCTCTAAAGCACAGAGAATACACCAAGCACAAAAAAACTTACATGAAAGCAGTCATTTATCTATAGGTGAGTAAAGTTCTAAGGGGAGAAGGCCAAATCACATTCACCAAATCAGTTTAGGTGAGGATGCTTCAGCGTGCACACACATACACCATTTTTTTGAGTTAATTAATCTTAAGGGTGCAATCTGGACCTTCTGGGATTTCACTGCTTCTTGATGTGGTGATAAGAACCACAGTTATTCAGTTGTGAAAGTGAATTTTGAAAAGGTCATAATGAGTTTTATTCACCCTTAGGCCCTGGGCACCTAATGGGCTTACTTTGAAGAATGCCTTTGGGAGAATTTATTTGACTTGGGCAATTTTCCCCTTGAAGTAGATACAAACGAGCCTATCTCAAAACAAAATAAATACATAAGGCTAAGAGACTTGGCAACAGACTAGCCTGTGAGGACTCAGATGGCAGAGTCAAGGGAAATGGATCGTTGCTGTTCTCATCAGCGATAAACACCTGTGTGCTTCCCCAAACACACGTGTATGTATTTGCTGACCACATTTTCTCCTCTCATAAGTGGACAATGATTAATTATTGCCATAGCTGATCAAGCTTCCTGATGCATGTCTGACAGTGCACTACCTCTGCAGGTAACCCTGTTCCAACCAGGACGCATCTCAATGCAGGGCCAGACAGCTTTGTACTCTACAAAAGGCAGCATGATAACTGGATCTCTGTTTTGCTATCAAATTATCTACATACACACACACAGAGTCAGTCAGTGGATTGGAAAAAGTAGGAAACAGAAATATAGCATTTTATAAATGTCTTTGCTATAATCATTACTGATAGATTGCTTTAAAATTTTTTGTTCATGTACCTATTCCTCTTCAAATCAGAGCTTTTTCTTTGTGGGGTGAGGGGTGGTGCACAAAGAGGAAATACTATTAAACTTCGTACACAAAGCATATAAACACTGCCTACCACATGACTACTTCCTAGGTGTGCGGTGAAAGGATGAATGGTGTGGCATGCACTATGAGAGTGAGGGGTCGAGTAGAACTGCAGCCATTGAACAGAAGGAAAGAAGGTGATGAAGGCTGGGGACCAGCATGAGAAAGGCGGGGAATGGGGCCTAAGGACTCGGGAGGCTTGCCCAGGCAGACAGATGGGGTAACACGAGTCAAGGAAAATGTCAGTTATGGGGCAAGATTCACCTGAAATGCAGCTATCGGCTTGCTGGAATGCAACAGTGAATCACAAGGGATGACTCAAGTACAGAAGAAACAGCCAGAGATATTACAGCCAAAGTCTCACACCTCTTCAGATGAAAAGTAAAGAGAGCCAGCCTAAACATGTGGTAGCAAGTAGGATAAAAGGTTCAGTAAAATCAGGTCTCTCTATGAATTTTAAGGGTTCAGTGAGCAAAGAGAATTTCTTGAGACTTCCTAGATACCATTAAGCCCAGATTATCAGCAGAAACTGGGAGTGCCTTGAGAAAGAATTTAATCACAAATATAGTAGTTAGAAAAAGATTAATGGAGGCATCTAGTTAAATATATGGAGGATATAAAGCCAGGTTATCTTGGAACATATATAGAGAGGGCTATTTGAAAAATGAGTAATGGAATACCTTGCATACATTTTTATTGATGAATGCTTTTAACATGAGTTTGCTACTCAGCAAAGCTCTGAAATCTAACAACGACCTCCAACGTTAAGTTAAAATGCTATGAAACAAACTACTCCAAATTTTAGTGGGGTCTGTGTGGGTAAACAGAAGCCATCTGTTAACTCTCATGTGCCTAGGTGTCAGTGGGCAGCTCTGCAGAACTAGGCGAGCACTGTCTGCTGGGCTTTCTCATCTGTCTGTGGTAGCCGGCTTGCTGGCCAGAAGCTAGGAGATATAGGATGGCCTGGGCTGAGATAAATGAGATGAATGAGATATCCCCATCAGGGAATGCATTAACGTTTCCAAGCATCTCACTTGAAACTGTCTCGCTGGCCAACGCAAGCCCTATGAGACCAGAATCATTGTGGGAAGGCGCTAAAGAAAGGTTTGGCTACAGGGGCCACCAAAGCAGGCAATCTACCACACCTAATTTTTTTTTTTTAACTGGAAAAACTCTGGAAACTCGTAGGTATAAAGTTCATCATGTTTCATTATCTAGAGAAAAAAACCCTGTTATCTTTCTTCCCTGTCATTTTTTATGATTCTATGTTTCATTTACATATGATTTATATACACTTTTTTTATAGTTCTTGTACATTTTCTCATATTTGTACTGTTCAAAAGTGCCATTATTTTTCTTTAGCCTGCGTAACATTCAGATTTGCTGTTATGCTATAATAATGTAAGCATTTTCAAATTATGGAAACTTTATTATATATATTATATAATATTGTCTCCCTAGGAGAGTTGATTTAACTGAAAATTAGCAGGCCAATTATTCTTAAGTTTATCAATGACTATTACCACAATGCTTTCCAAAATGTATCAATCAGGATTGTATTGTGCCCTCTCCAACCATGAGCATTATCTTGTTTTATTGAAAAACAGTAATAAAAACAAGACCTGCTCCTACCTCCTGGGTCATGGCCAGATTTCAACTGGTTAATCCATCCGAAGTCATAGAACAGTGTTGAGCAATAGATAAAGCGTTAAATGTATATTAGTGAAATTATTACTACTAGTATAGTAATTGGAGTACATTGGATTATTCATAAGTTTAATTTTCCATTTTTATATCTTACTTTGTGAATCATCTCTTCATTTTCCTTTTTCTCCTTTTTTTCCGACTACATTATTTTCCTTCATCTAAATTTAGCTCTTTGCTTCTTCTACCAGTTTCTATTTTCACTATTTCATAGTAAAAAAAAAAAAAAACTAAACTAAAATGTAAAGTTCTTTCATAAAATCCTTTAGATAACTGCGGTATGTGAAATAAGCTAAATTACTAGTTTCTGTGTTGTCAGTTTTCCAGAATCCTACCCAATAAAATGATCTGAAAGGAAAAACAGGATCTGAAGACAAAGGCTTGGAAACACTATTAATACTTTTCTATGTGCCCATTTTCTTATGCTTTCCCTAAATAACTGAAATTTCTCTCTTTCCCTCAATTTCCAATGATGAAGCCTGCCCAGGCTGATGAGAAGATGTTCTCACTTAGGACACACGCTCAAATTTCTTCATTTTGTAAGGCTGTGCAGACTCTGTCATGGAATTGGGTATTTTCTCTGGATTCATAAGCAGCAATAATTGTTTGCTTCATCAAGAAGTGGCACAAAACACTAGAATTACTCTGTGTGGAAGATAAATGTCTTCTCTCCTCACTTTGTTTTATTGCTAACAATTAAGTTGATTTAAAAAATAAATCCACGCTGCCTCTACGTGAGTTTCACACTCAAATATTCGTAATTGCTCCCCCAGTGTAATGGCCTAGATGTTAATTTTAGATAGTTGAAATGGCAAGTCATATATTTTTAAACCGTTGAGCCATTTTTAATTAATGTCTATTTGTTTTCATTTTGAAGCTCTGCTGAAATAATCAATAATGGAAGTTCAGAGTACGGGCCACGGTAATAAAGTCATATGAATTCATATTTGGCCATAAATTATTTGTGGAATCTTTATAATTTTTGATAAAAAATATTCTATTCAATTGGCCTCTGGTAAAATGGGTCTGTTAAATTAGTCTTCCCATATATGACTAAAGTTATGGTAATACTTCAGTTTTCTGAGAAAGTACTATAACAGACACGGGTAAGCTGAAAATCCAATCAAAGGGAAATGTATCACAAAAGTGTCTGAAGTTCCACTTGAGGTCAGTGGTCATTAATTAAAGCAGGGCCTGTCAGGAGGGTCCAAGTCTTTTCTTCGGCCATCATGAGCTGCTCAGTCACAGGCACAGAGCAGTAGAACATCTTAACCACGGCGAGGTGCTGCCCAGTGACTACAGTGGGGCTAGAAAAGAGCAAAGGGCTAGGGAGTACGTGAGAGCATGATTGTGATAATGGACGGTGGAAACTAAGCCGCACAAGGAGGGAAAGGAAACCAGGAGGAGAGAGTGGACAGTATGACCACGCTGAGCTCCCTGCGCAGGCGATGCCCGAGCGGAGGGAACGTGGGAGGAGCGGGGGCACCAGAGGAGGAGAGCTGGAGAGGTGGTCAGAGCGATTTTAGAGATAGCATGCTTGTTGGTAGTAAAATAGGGTCTTATATTGGGATAGGATGGTTGAGAAAATATGAAGATATTTAAAGGTAGGAAGACAGAATATTAAATGGAACTTCTACAAAGATGATAAACTCATCACACACACACACAAATGTCACATTAGGTGGTAGGGAGAAAATCACTCAACCGAGTGCTAAAATGCTCAACGAATTAAGAGAGTCAGAAAATTGTAAATGAATACAGGGTGTTGTGAGTCAGAAGGTGAATATTTTAAAGGAGCTGGCAGCGCAGAGAGTAGAACAGTTCTATCAGAGGGAAAAATACGATTTCACAAACTCAAAAGGAAACTCCTTTTGCAGATATTTAAGGGCTCTTGGGCACATGTGAACTCTAAACCAATAACTGTGTTAAATTAAAGTGGAAAAATAGCCTTTCTGAGATGAAAAATATCATCTCATTACCTTTCCTCAACAAGCTAGAAAACAAAATTGGAAGTTGAATCTTTAAAAATAATTCCAAGTATTGGTTTGCTGAACACAGTGTGGCAAGAAATGTGGAAGGAAAAAGCAGGACGGAACGATGCTTTCTGTGACCGAGGTTCTGAGCATACGGTCTTCTGCCTACACTAGCGGTCGTGCTCACGCAGCTAGACGACAGCACCGCTTCAGGGTCGCAGCTGCACCGACGTGCTCACTCTGCTCACCTGCACTCACTTTGCTACCACCGCAGAGAAAACTCCGACACTGAGGCACCAACTCACACCCAGGCAGCAAATCTCTCCAGACACGAAGGACACAGACCTATACACCACATGGGCTCATTCTACAACATGTTAGTAGCAAAACAATCTTATTTAGCAAATACCATGTGTGTATATTTTATCAATTTCTGTTCTAGAAAGATTGTGCAAATACTAGACGGTCCTATGAGAAAACAGATACTTGACAATTTGAAAAAATAATTTGATTTTTAAAATGAGTGGCTACCTAAGGGATTCCCATGATCCTAAGCTCCACCACTTGAATCTTTGATAGCACCTCTCCTCTTGCCCCTCTCCCAAAGAGAGAAGCAGGATCTGAATGATGGTGGGAAGATGTGTCTTATGATTGGGTCCAGAAAGATGCTAGAAGAAGAATTGTAAAGTAGGAAAAAAACTTTTATAGTCATGCACATTGTCTTAGTCTGTTTGTGCTGCTATAACAAAATACCACAGACTGGGTGGCTTATAAGTATCAGAAATGTATTCCTCACAGTTCCGGAGGCTGGAAGAATGTCAGCATGGTCAGGTTCTGGTGAGAACCTTCTTTTAGCTTGCAGACTGCTGACTTCTTTGCACAGGGCTTCACATAGCAGAAGGGGCTAGGGAGCTTTATTATCCCTCTTTTATAAGGGCACTAATCCCATTCATACACAACTTTTAACTTAGACAATGAAAACATTGAAATAGTACATTTCTTGTACCTTGGTTCAGTCATAAATTCAAATAAAGAAACTGACTAAGAAGTCAAGAGAAGGCAGAGACTCACAAGAGGTGCGATGGAAGGATTAGGAAAGACCACTCGCAGCAAAGATGTATGGATGTGAATGTGACAGTGAAGGAGGCTGATAAGAAAAAAATCATTCATTTGAAATGGAGGAGAGCTCTAGGAATACCCTGGACCATCAGAAAGATGAACAAGTGGGTTCTAGAGAAAATTAAGCTTGAAACATCACTGGAGAGGCAAAAATGACAAAACTGAAGCTGTCTTTCTTGAGGCATGAAAAAAAGCAGGGTTCTTTAGAAAGGACAATAATGCTGGGGGGCGGGGGGAAGCCAGCAGGAAAAGAGAAAGACCAAATACGAGATGGACTGACTCCATAAAATAAGCCATAGGCGTGAGTCTAAGCCAGAAGTCAAGGACAGGATGCTGTGAACATCATTCATTCATAGAGCTGCCAAGAGTCTGAACCCGAAGTCATGTATATAACACACAGTATCATTCATGAGAGCTGTGTCCTCAAGACCTAATCACCTTCCAAAGGACCTACTTCATAATACAACCATCTCAAGGAGTAGGTTTCAACATAAGAATTTTGAAACGGAATAAACAACAATGAAACTAAAGGGAACTAAATTCTCAAAAGTGACTATGGAATAAATCTCTGTAATTCTAACACTACCAAAAGACAAAATATTTTTTATACAATGTTTTTTATTAGCTAACATTTATGCTTCCCTAAGAAATCTGCCTTTTCTTCTAATTAAATGATTAAATAAATCATGCTTTTCTGAGTTACCAATTTCTAACATCATCGAGAAATATTTAGTAGTACACTGGGCTTCTGGTCAAGATAACGGAGTAGGTGAACACTGTGCTCCTCCCACGAACACCACAAAATTACAAGGAAACTACAGAACAACCTTCACTGAGAACTGCCTGAAGTCTAGCTGAACAGAAGTCCTGTAATTAAGGAAATACAATATATTGAGACTGGTAGGAGGGGCAGAGACATGGAATGGGCTGGCCCCACATCCACAGGTGGCAGTTAAAAATCAAGAGGGTTTCTCAGCTGTGGAGGTCCCCCATGAGGAGCGAGGGGGTCACAGCCCCATACCAGGCTCCCCAGCCCAGGGTTTCGGTGCCTAGAAGAGAAACCCCCAGAACTCTGGGCTGTGAAAACCAGTAAAGATTGTGGCAGAGTGAGACTGGGATGCAGCTGGAGTCCCAGACATTCCTCTTAAAGGGCCCCACACAGACTTACTTGCTGATGGACTCCCTTATTCTGAGCTCCAGTGCTCCAGGCAGCAGCTGGAAAAGCACCAGAGACATGGGAAGAAACTGAGCTGTCTGGCTTCAGCGAGGGCTGGAGGAACCACCATAAGTGCTGGCAGAAGCCGTCGGTTTTTTGTTGAGCCCTCCCACTGCTCAGGATGCACACACAGGAGGGCATCAAATCTGAGTCTCCATCAGCTTAGCGGATACTTTTAGTCCTGCCCTGGGGATTCCATGAGACCCTGCCTCATCTAACTTGTAGGCCCACCCTGTGGCTTTTCCACACAAATAGCTTGTCTTGGCTCACTCTGACGACTTTCCTAAAATCTCTCAAAGGTTCACAAATGCCAAACAAGCAGCATCTGGCCTCAGCGTGCCCCATGCCTCTTGCTAAGCAGCCCTAAACCCGGCACTAGTGGCAGCGGGCCTCAATTTGCAGCTTAGCCTCCCCAGGCACCTCCAAGCCAAGTGCAAGTGGCAACCACCTGCAGATCACCTTGTAGCTTATAGAAAGCAGCCCAAGACAAGGCACAAACAGCGGCTCACCTTGGCCTGCAAGAGTCCCTCCCAAGAGTCCCCAGAACCAAAATGCCCAACGGCCAGATTCACCACACCAGAGCACCCACCACTCAACCACCTCCACAAATGACACACTCAAAGGGCAGACCCAGAAGAAACCGGACCCCTGAAAAAGCAAATCTTGCTCCATAGGGTCAGATCCTCCACTGTAATCACAGCCAGTCCTTGCAACCTATCGGTCTGAGGGTCAAACCTTCCCATTAATGTGCAAACTGAAATAAAGTTTCAACTACAACAGGAGGGCAAACGCGATCCTCCCAAAGGAGATATTTGGAACACCTGGCTCAGGTGACCAAGGAGACTGTACCACTGGGCCCCACAGGACACCAACTACATAAGGCCACTCTACCAAGATGAATAGACATAGCAACTCTACTTAATACACAGAAACAAACAGAGAGGCAGCCAAAATGAGAAGACAAAGAAACGTTCCAATGAAAGATCATAACGCCAATCCAGAAAAAGAACTAAACAAATGGACACAAGCAACCTACCAGATGCAAAGTTCAAAACCTAGTTATAAGTATGTTCAGTGATCTCAGTGAGAACCCAACAAAGAAATAGAAAACAAAAACAGAAATAGAAAACATGAAAAAGAACCACTCGAAAATAAAGAATACACTAACCGAAATGAAGACATTAGAGGGAATCAACAGCAGATTAAATGAAGCAGAGGATTGAACTGAAATTTGGAAGACAAGGTAGCAGAAAATACAGCTCCTCTGGGACAACATCAAGAGTAGCAACATTAGCATCATAAAGGCACTGGAAAGAAAGGAGACAGAGAGCAAGAGATTGAGAACCTATCTGGAGAAATAATAACTGGAAACTTCCCTAACCTGGTGAAGGAAATAGACATACAAGCCCAGGAAGCAGAGAGAGTCCCAAACGAGATGAACCCAAAGATGTCAATTGTAATTAATAAAAATGATTCTAAAAAACGCAAGTTCCACTGGCTTTTAAGAGATGTTATAATTGAAAAAACTTGTTTTCCAATAAAGTTTAAAAAATGGATAATAACTAAAAAATTATTTAGCAAAGTCTACTCCCTTTCCACATGATGAGAAAAAATTAAAGCTGGCTTAATTTGGTCATATATATTCCACTGATATAAAAGTCCACTTCCAGTTCTTTTGATTGCAAAAAATGGGAAAAATATCATAGAGTTAGGTGCCACTGAAAGATAGAATATTCAAAACCAAAAAAGTAAATAAATAAAACCCTAATAATATGTCAGAATGACCTTGGCATAAAACAACAACAACAACAAACATACACTTACATCACCGTGTGACAGCTGAAAAGAAACATTAAAAATGGTTAACTGGTGGTTCAGATAGGAAATAAAGAACTTAGTGTTTATAAAGAAAAATGTTACAGTATCAGTAATTTTCTTTTTTAGCAAAACAGTATCTTGAAATAAAATATTTTATGGTAATCAGTTGAAATGGGTAGAAGTGTCCTGATTGGTTGTGGGAGAGGAACCACGGGTGGAGGAGCTGGGTTTCTGCATACCGGACCTCCCCTATATCCCTCTAAGGCTATCCTCAAAACAATTTCAGTTTTTAAACAGTATTTTATGATAAGCATAATAGAATAATCAACAATGACTATTCAAAATAACCTTGAGAAAAAAAATCCAAGATGGAAAACATGTCTTCAGCATCTTTCCATCTCTATCTCCATATTCTTCTCTTCCTCTCCCCCACTTCTATCTGCAATGGTGCTTACAGTCTGTCACCTAGTATGTCACCTATGTACCTGCTCACTCCACAAGCCAGATACTATGAAGGCCATATCTCCTAAGACTTTTCAACTCAATTAAAACATACTGGATGGCTACTTGCTACAAAATAATGTGTTCAAGACCATGGAAGGAAAATATAAGAACTAGACAGCACATAGTCCGTACCATTTGACCTGAGGTCACCCCACAACCTCTTACTGCCCTCCATCACCTCTACAGAAGGGAAGGATGTTCTCTAATAGTAACATCTATTATTTAATAAGAATCTACTATGAAGTCTCATACACTGTTGGTCAAAGTGCAAACTAGATCACTTCAGGAAACTGTCAGGCAGTAGATATGAAAGCTGAACATATGCATAACCTCTGATTCAGAAACTCTACTCTTAGGGGCATGGGGTGTGGTGTGTGTGTGTGTACGTGTGCAAGTGTGTGGTCAAAAAAATGTACGGATACAATCACAAGAGACCTGTCCAAGAATGTTGTTATGTGCGCTAATCATAACAGCCTCCCCCAAAAGGTGCAAACCAAATGACAACAAACAGTAGAATACGTAAATAGATTGTCACATATTCATACAAAGAAATAATATCCATTAATGAGAACAAACTATAACAAAGATTAATCACACGAACATTTTGAATAAAGGAAGCTAGATGTCCAGCCTCCCCCCAAAATAAGGAAAAACCTATCTATGACACTAGAAATCGAGATGCTGGTTACCTAGTCTTTATACTGAAGATGTTCATAGAGTATTGCTAAAGTCCTAGCAATGGCTTGTTTTTTCATGTGAGTTCATCACTCTCATTTCATTTATCAAAATTCACTGAGCTATACATTAATGATTTCTATACTCTTTTGTATGTACATTATACTTCAATAATTTTAAAAGAAAAATAATTTAACTCACTACATTAATAAAGTAACAGAGAAAATAAAATATTCTCACTAATGCAGAAAAACAATCTATAAAATTCAGCCTTCATTAATAAAAACTTTCTTAGCAAACTTGGAATAAAAGCAAACTTCATTCATCTGACAAAGAATATCTATAAGAATTTTCCAGCAAACCACACATTTCATTGTGAAATATGGAAAGCTTTCCCTTGAGATCAGGAATAAGACAAGCATGCCTGCCTTCACCAATTCTCTCTGACATTTTTACTTAAAGTCGTATGTAATGCAATAAGGCAAGCTTAGGAAATAGAAAAATAAAACTGCCATTATTCATGATGACTTGGTGCACATAAAACATCCAAGTGAATACAGAGTTAAGCTATTATCAACATGAGCCTAGCAAAGTCATTGGATAGAAGGTAAATACAGCAAAATAAATTTTATTTCTAGGTACGTACAATAAAAAATATAAAGTAAAATACAGAGATGGGCAGAACAAAACAATCCAAACTTAGGCATTGATCTATTACAAAACCACTCAAGAACTCTATGTAGAACATTTCAAATTGCTATTTTAAGAAATGAGAAAACATTTAATACTCTAAAGACTATAAGGACTTCCTAAGTAGTGTACTTTAGAGCAGCGGTCCCAACCTTTTTGGCACCAGGGATTGGAGCTCCTATGAGAATCTAATGTCTGATGATCTGAGGTAGAGCTGAGGCAGTGATGCTAGTGCTAGGGAGCGGTTGCAAATACAGATGATGCTCTGCTAGAATGCCTGCTGCTCACCTCCTGCTGTGATAATCAGTAACTTAAAGGGCCACAGACCACCCAGGGAGAACTCTGCTTTAGAGGCTGGGTCCTTATTTTAATAGTGGTGATCGATGCATCCTGGATTCTTCTTATTTCAACTTCTTATTTAGAAGCAAAAATGATTCATTGCCATAGAGTTTCACTTTAGAATTAATAAAAAAATCACTTTTTTTTTTTTAAATTTCAGTTTCTTACAAACCACTAAACTTTCTATTTTAGGAAGAAAAATAAAATAATGCCATAATTGAAACTATTCAAAACAATGGATCTCAGATTCCAAATTAAGAATTTCAAAAAGGTTTATGTTTGAGCACCATCTTTGTAAAATTTGAAGGGATCAGGACTCATCTGGACAGCCATCTGGCTGATTAGGAATTTCCGGTTATCATTTATAGTCACCCTTGATCAGTGATGTTTTCTTGAACTTTAGCCATCTTTTAATCACATGTTTATCCAACACATATTATGTGTGCTTATCTGTGACAGGCACTGTGTTAGGAATTAAAGATACAATTGTGAGTCCAGTCTTCTCTAAAATCCCTCCTGTCTGCCCTTCCCTTTTAACTTATTCTTTTCTCCCCTCTTTATATTTCAATTTCCATAAAGAGCTCTGTTGTCACATAGCAGTGTTGTTTAGCCGCTGAAATCCCTCACGAGTTTCTGTGTTTTGCTTCTAGATCAAATAAGATATTCAAATTTAGGTTTCTGAAAATCTGAAGAAGTTACCAAAGAGATTTCGTTCCAAAAAAATTAAAATTTTGATAGAGCAGATATCTTTTTTTCTTTATTAAACTTATTGGGGCGACGTTGGTTAATACAATTACATAGGTTTCAAGTGTACAATATGTCATACGTATATCGCACTGGGTGTTCACCAAAGTCAAATCTCCTTGCATCACCATAGATTTGACCCCCTTTACCTTTATCGACCTTCTCTCCGCCCCCTTTTCCCTCTGGTAACCACTGAACTGTTGTCTGTGTCCATGAGCTTTTGCTTGTCCTGTTCATTTGTTGCTTTCAGTTTTATATCCCACATATAGGTGAATGCATATGGTTCTCGACTTCTGACTTATTTTGCTTAGCGTAGTCATCTCAAAATCCATCCATGGTACTATTTCACTTTAATGAGTTATTTGGTGGCTAAACACATACCGTCATGATATATACTATGACTGGTTACTATAGATTACACTGTGCCTTAGATATAGTTTTCCAAGATACAATTTTCTTATACTGAGCATTACTGTTAATCACAAATTTATGTGGTTGACCTGCAGTTTTTATTTTAAAATAATGAATCTGAAGGCCTTATAAAGCAATGAATTGGGGATCTGCTATATACTAAGTTTCAGGTTATGGTATTACCTAATTAATTTTTCTGAAATCTGTCTTCCCATATGTAATGCCATACATATCTACATACAGAAGACAGTGCATTGACATATGGTTTAAAACATACCTCAGCTTCCCTTAAATTTCCTTTTGATATTTATATATAAACTTTGCAAACTTTAAAAAGAGCAGCAGCAGCTACTACTCTTGGAAATAACATTTCTTCTGTTTTCCTTACTTTAGACAAATTTTTTTTCCAGTTTTGTTTGTCCCTATCATGGACACTCTGATGACTTTCTGGCGTTTTGCAGAATTACTATCACCAAAAAAGTTACTGATTTTTCTTCAAAATATGTTTCATGTTTTTGCTGTTTTTTAGTGCATACTAAAATTCTCTATTAATTCTAAAGTTAAAAATGCATAATTTGACTTAATTCCTCACTTCTGAGATTTGGGATGTAATAAACTCTAAATAATCTTAAAGTAGCATAATATTATGTCTTTGATTAGAACTGCTGAACTTGGAAATCTAGAATGTATATATGTTTTAGGATCCCTGAGGAAGATGGTGTGATATTTCACTGTCCCTAAATAAGCTTCTGAACATTGACTTAAAACAGCCAAAGGTTTTGACGAGTTGAATAACTTGCTGACATTTCTTTACAATATTTCTAATAAAAATAGTTTATCATCTACTTTAGTGGTCCCAACAGTATCTAAACCAACTCCAAATATCTGAATACACGCTTAAATATAAAAAAAATCTAGTGTTCTAAAATTACCAAACGATTTGAAAGTGAAAGAACTGAGCTAGGGAGAGGAAACAGAACAAAAGCAGCAGATAGGTAAACAATTATTTGCATAACTGACTTATTGAGGCAAAGGACTTACTGGTGCTATGACTTTTAAAGGACTTGGTCTGGTCAGAGAAACAGGAGAGTGACCCAGAGTATATGCAATTGATCTGCACCTCACAGGGAGGAAGAAATGAGGAGGGAAAGGTGTTCCTCACAGAAGAAACAGTTCATGCAAAAGCCCTTTGGCAGAAGCAGGCACTCAGTGAATGACATACTGAAATAATTTCAGTGTGTTTAAAGGAGAGAAAGCAGAGAGGAAGTAGAAAGCAAGATGCGGAAGCAGGTATACAAAGGATCCAAATATTGACTGACTGTCACAGTGCCTGAGGCTATGATCTGTTCCTTCTGAAAGTCGTGAACATTGCAGAGAGTTTCAATCTGAGAGGTAGTTGATGTGATCACTAATTGCAACAAATCCTCGAACAAAAAATTGTATGAGAATAAAAAGAATTGGGTAGATTTAAATTCTTACTAAATACTTGACATTAAGGAATTATTGTTAATATGTCAGTTGTGACAATGAAACTGCAGGTATAGTTTTTGAAAGATTCTTTATATTGTATAGGCATTATAGAAATATTTAGAGATAAAATGATATTCCCAGTTTTTTTTTTTTTTCAAAATAATCCAGGAGGCAGTGTGTGGGCTACAGATAAATCAAAATTTGCCATGAGTTTACAATTATTAAAGTTAGACTAAGATACTGATGGAAATGAAGGGAAAGGGATTAAGGGCTACATAAAATTCAAGGGGCAGAAGTTGGTGACAGGGGGGACATGGAGGCTACTGGGAGCATCGAGGCTGACGCCTGGGCTTCCTGGCTGTACACGGGAGTGCCACCATTCGCTGCGACAGGAAACACAGAAGGATGAGGTTTCGCTGTGCGGTTAGGAAAACGGTGGGGCGCACGAGCGCTGTTTTCATTCTAGATGAGGTGAATTTGATGTACTTGAAGATACCAAGAAGATTTTGAATAAATGGTTGGATATGTGAGTCTGGAGCTCACAGAAGTCTGAGCAGGATGTAAGAGTCTGCAAGGCACAGATGCATAAGTGGCACTGAAGCCACGGTGACAGGGCAGGGCCAGGGAGAGGTTCGGAGCAGCACACTGTAGTTCCATTATCAAGGGGTGAGGGACGCCAAAAGGGGTAAATTTCTAAATAGCACTCCAATAGTCATTTAGTCTAATAATCCTTGTCCCGTCTATGAAGCCATCTTCCCCAGAGTTTCCGGAAAGGAGTACTATTGACTGACTTGGGTTCCGTATGTGTTCTCTCTCTGATGGTGACAATGATATGTAAAAATCAGCAACGAGCAAACAAACAAAACAGCTCCTGAGTACGTTTTATAAAAATGTGCGAAACTGTCTTATTAAAGTCCTTCCCTGATATGAAACGTGCCCAGTAATTTTTGATATTGGTTGATGCAGAAAAGATAAAAGTAAACAATAATAACAGTAAAATTAAGTTCATTGTATATTTCAAGTTTTCTATGCTTGTCAACAAATTTTTAATTAGTTTTTCATTCAAAGTTCATAAAAATGTTTTTGACAGATAAATCAGTAATATAAAAAATAATTATTACAAATAATGAAATCTAGACATAAGAATTTTGCAAAATTGGTTCATTGAGGTTATACTTCCAATTAAACAACAAACCAGAATTCAAGCAAAAAAACTTTGCTGTGCCTTGTTTGGTTCTTTTTCTAAAATAATTCATTCAGAGAGTCTGCCTGTAGCAGGTTCTGTTTCCCTAAAAATCCTGTCTACTCACCACATCTGAGTATAACCTTATGTAGACAGGGTCTTATCAGATTTACTTAGTTAAGGATTGAAATAAGATCAAACTGGATCAAGGGGGTTCTAACTCCAACGAGTGTGTCCTTAGAAGAGGAGGAAAGGAAGCCCAGAAGCACAGGGAAGACAGTGGTGCAAGATGGAGGCAGAGACCGGACTGACGTGTCCACAGGTCAAGACACGCCAACGCTTTGCTACGACCACCAGAAGTGAGGACAGGAGCGGGGGACAGGTCCTCCCCCAGAGCTCCCAGAATGCACTGCCCCACCAAACCTGGGTTTCAGACTCCTGGCCTCCAAATCGGTGAATGAACACACATCTGTTGCTTTAAGCCGCCCAGTTTGTGATGTTTTGTTATAGCAGCCCTAGGAAGCTAGTACATTATCATTTATAGAAAAGAATGATTTACTAATAAAAAACATTTTCTTCATGAAGCCAAAAGCCCCTTGATTCCAGGTTTCTTGAAATATGTAATGTAGTTTTTTTCCCATGGTGAATCTGGAAGTTGTGAAAAAGAAATCAGAATCTTTTATAGTGGTTACATTAATTCACAATTTTCCATTTGCAATTGTAAATGAAATAACTAATGTTATGGTAGGTTTTATTTGAGGTATAGAGGCTCCTTCTAAATTTCTTTCCAGACCTCAATTTATCTTCTTATATTTTTATTCAAATGCTCTTTTTTCCCCAAAAACAATTGTATTACTAACTCACTGAGGGGGAAAATCATGTTTGTATGCATTTAGTTGATTACCTGTTGGACTGAACAATTGAATACCATTCACTGCTTTTTCACCAAACCAAACCCTGAAGTGATTTCTATTGTTCCATTTATCTCTAACTTTCTGAACCTCACATAACAAAACCATGCACAGAAACTTTTCTAAGGCTATAAAAGAAAAAAAAACAACAATACTTTAAAGTTTTTAAATATTGTAAATCAGTGCGACTTGCTGTCAGACTATATTACCTAGTATCTTAACTAGTTCTCTTTTGCAGCCTGCGTTAGCCCTTTGCTTGTCAATCATATAATCATTACACGATATGGGATGGCATGGATCCCTGATAATCTTCCCATCTTTTTACCTCGCTTCTCCAATTGCACTCATCCCTTATTTAAAGTCATATCGAAATTGCTTTTCCCTGAAATTCATTTTTAGCAAAAACCTAGGACTTATCTTTTCGGAGAAATAGTGATTAAGACTAGATTATAACCCCAGCTTCAATATTTAAAATTAGCTAATTCGTAAGCACTTAAAAGAAATACTATTTCTTTCTTGGCCACTTTATTGTGTTTGAGAGGGGTTGAGAGGCTGAATACAGACAACGGCCAGAACACAAATGAAAAATGCACTGACCCACGACCTGCAGCAACGACGGTTTGCAGGAAGCCAACCCACAACACGCAGCACCCCGTCCAGGAAGCCGGGCTTCGCCTCCTTGAGCGACTGTCCCAATATGGCCAGGACTGGATCAAGAGCAGAGTTTCCCTAACTTCTGTCCTCACTTCCCACTTAAGACTGACAGAAAAAAAAGCCTTGACCAATGGAACAGGAGAACGCACCCCGAACCAATGACACAGGACACGCTGTCTGCGGCCCCATTACAACTTCCCGTACCAACAGCCTCGGATCACTGCTCGCCAGATTTTTCTCTTTCCCACTGTAAAGCTTTCTTTCTCCCCTGACTGCCTGTCTCTGCCAAACCATGGTGGCTGGCTCTTCTCTTACAGTAAACTCTGGATAAATAGCCTCTGCTTGCTCTCACTTGGGCTGTCTTCACTGGCTGCCACAGGGTAGTGAGAAACAGTGTATTCTGCTTGACTGGCACTTGAAAAGGAGATGTCAGTGTGACTGTTCCAGAAGCAGAAAGAGACTCTGCTCTTGCCGTTTTCAGAGGCTGACTCTCGGTAACTTGGGCCTTTACGATAATTTGTCCAGGTTTTCAACATTTGTTCTCTGTATTCATAATCCAATTTCATCGAT
The DNA here is from genome assembly GCF_014176215.1 of Rousettus aegyptiacus. Classification (NCBI taxonomy): domain Eukaryota; kingdom Metazoa; phylum Chordata; class Mammalia; order Chiroptera; family Pteropodidae; genus Rousettus; species Rousettus aegyptiacus. The sequence goes on from NW_023416289.1 coordinate 21,019,702, forward strand.
GTCTGTAATGGGGAAACTGGATTCCTCTGATATGTTATTTAATACACAGGTTTCATTTTAGGTTATCTCTTTTAATACTTATACTTTTATTTCTACTTTTCCATATGGATCCCCACTTATCATAAATGTCAATAGGCTAAGAACTGAAATATAATCACATAAAGATTGACTTCTTTCAGTTTGTGCCATGTGCCCAAGGAAAACTCAGGAATTATTTCTTAATGATCCTCTGTTGTGTTTGCTGAGATGCCCTACAATATACAAATCAAGATTTAGAAAGAAAAAAGTGAATGCTGTTGTGCGAAGGGGAGATGCAATCCCAAGAAAGAGTGAGGGGAGAGAGGAGGGAGGCAGGGAACGCTGAGAAGCAAAGACAAAGCAGAGCATCACTCAGGCGGCCGCCGCTTCATGAGCGGAACACCAGGTGCCCCAGCCACATAGACATCTCTGGACTGTCTGCACAGCGGCTCCCTCCGTCAGACCCGTGCAGCAGACGACAAAGAGGGAGCACCGTGTCTCCAGCTCCCGCTTACCTCCTGTTTCTCCCTGGTCAAAATTTGCCTCACTAGAAGTTGACTCCTCACGTCCAGCTTGGGTCACCTGAGGCTTCCACACAAACACCAGTCAAGCCACACAGCACACCTGTGCCATGGTGGCATTTCATTCTTGCCCAGAAGTGCTGGGAGCAATCAGAGCCTCTGGGGGCCTCTGGGGAGCGGGGCTGGGGCTGCCTGCTGGAGTCTCTGTGACTCCCATCCAGTGGTGACACAGGAGTCCTTCCAGGTGCCAGCATCATCCTGGGGAAGGATGAGATAGCTTGTGGGGTCAGATGAGGTGACGGTGGTCATGGTTTGGACATGGTAGCAAGAGCTGAGACTCTTTCCACAAACAAGTAGCCAAAAGCCCAACACAAAGCCAAGAGAAGCATGGCTCATAAAAGTTTAACATGGGAAGACTGACAAATGAGGTATTAACAGAATCAAGCATCCTGAGAAAAATAACTTCGGCCAAAAGCAGAAATAGAAAGCTGTTGTACCCCAGAATTGTTATTGGAATATATTGCCACCGATCCTCCCAATGGAGTGAGCAGAATAAAATCATAATACTTAATCCCGGTAACCCCCAAACCATTTGTCTTCAGCTGGTGTGAGTATAGAGAAGCAACAGTGAAAATCAAATTAATCTACCCCCTGAGATTAAGGATTTTTGTTAGGCTGACCAAGACTAAGACAAAATATAAAGAGAACACGAGACATTTTTTATGTCTGGAAATATTTTGAAGGAAAAAGATCGATATTGCCTTTGATATATAAACATATTCTGCACACATAACCAGGAAAGAGCATTCACTGACGGAAAATTCAAGCTAAATGAGAAGCCACGATGTTTCAACTGTTTAATTGCATACCAAAATACTAATATTATTTTAATTAACATGTACTTGTGTTACGAGATCTTAGACAATTTCAATTCGAAAATGATTACAAAGCATGCCTATGTGTCAGTCTCTGAGTTAAGAATGAGGCAGGGCCTGGGGGCACACGTGGTCTTGTGAGGCTGTAATCATCAAACGTGGCCCTGAAGCATGCGGCTATGACGAGGTTAAAGCTGACACACGTGGGCATGCAGACATTAGGATGTTACGTTACTTTTCCCTGGGAATCTCTGAAATCCCTACAGCAGGCAGCACAGCGATGAGTTCGCTGTCTCCACCTGTGTTCAACAGCGACGGGTCTGAGCGAGCACAGGGGCCACCTCCGTCCCCCTCCCTGACGGACGGGCAGGGCCCCTTCTCTCACCCCCTCACGGTTCCTTCTCCAAACACCATTTATTTAGTGGTGACACATTCCCAGAGACAAGACCACTTGTCAGTCAAGGGCAGTCCTGGGCCTGTTAAATCCCCAGGCTGGAGGCCTGCGCTCGTTCACGATGACTGAGTGAGTGATGTGAGAAGCAACAGGACGTAATGGAAATCGCAATGGACTTGGAGTTAAAAGACGTGGTCTAACATGCTGAGTATGAGACTTTCAGCCCCGTGCTGTTGGGAAGTCATTTTACTTCTCGAAGCATTGCTTTTCTCACTCAGACGAGAGAATTCTAATATCTAATTAGAATACAGAGCCAATTGTAACAAAAACTCAAAACAGGAGTAGCTTAAACAGGTAGACGTTGATGCCCCCATGCCTAATAACAGATGCTAAGAGGGCCAAACCCGATGCGGCGGCTCCACGGTGCTGCGAACGCAGGGTAAGGACGTGAGCAGTGTGTGCTGGAGGGGGCTGGTACCAGCTCATGACAGCCCACTGTTAACTCTGCGGGAATCACAGTTGGCTGGTAAACACAGCCTTCAGTGCAAATTACATTACAGAAACTCACAAATAAATTATATTAAAAACAAGGGCAGCAGATACTCAAAACCCAACCTTTCTTATTTATATTTTACTATTATCTATGCTCTTATGGTTATTCACTCCTATTGTTTATGCATAGAGACACTATATCATGGTATGCTACTGCATATCTTTTACTGACAGCGAAGACACTTCACGTTGGTAGCTTGAAATCAATCATATCGAGTGTATTTACACTGCAGAAATTGGCAAATACTGCCATCCAGGCCTTAATTTGTTTGATTGTTTACACCAGGAGCTGGCAAACCAGCCCTCCACCTGTTTTGGTTAAGCCCTCAAACCGAGCATGATTTTTAAAATAAAGTATAAAAGGAAGAAGGAAAAAGGGAGGGAGGAAGGAAATCTGTCACAGAGACAGACTGCATGTTGCTGCAAAGCCTGAACTACCAGCAGGACTTTACAGGAAAGGTTTCCTGAACCTGATGGAGAAGCTATTAATAATGCAAATGAACTGAAAAGCTTCCTTGCTGACTGTCAGCTGGATGTCACCCTCAGCTTATAGAAGCAGCCTCATTCCTTGTCATGTGCCCCCGTCTAGCTTCAAAGCCAGCAGGGGACAACATTCCTTGGTTTGAATCCCTCTCTGGCCTTGGCTCTCTTTGGCCAGGAAGCGCCCAGTCCCTGCTAAAGGCTCACCCGAATAGTTAAGGTCCAGTGAGGCTCATCTCCCTTCCTGGAAATCAGCTGTGCCACGCCACGTACTCTAACCACAGCGTGATGTCCCATCATATTCATAGGTCCTGCCGCCAATCGAGAGGATGGATTACACATGGCTTCGGATCATGGGGTCATTCCAGAATTCTTCCTACTACAAGAGGAACCTCAAAGTTTCTGCCACATCAACTTCTTTTATTTACATTGTTGTTTTGAAATTTTAAGGAGATCATGGGTATATAAAAGCACTTGATTACAATATAAAGTCAAGAGAGCTAAAAAGTGCTCCATAAAAGTTAATAGCGCTCTAAAGTCTACAGCGTTATTGTTATTGACCCCTATTTCTTAGAGTTATATGTAAGTTTTTGATAACGGAGTCCCTTTTTAATTCCTAGTTCAGACCCCAGGATAGAGATACACCTTTGACCCTGCCTTGTTTTGTTAAACTTCTTCTAAGTCACCCTGAAGAGCATACTGAGTCCAGTGACATGATGGTGTCCGAGAACACAAATACAGACATCTTCACGCTTTGTCTAGCAGTTCACTATTTACTAAATCATCTTTCTCTGGTATCTCTAGGCAGTATTTTCTGTTCATCCTTCCCTCCTGCTTCCCTTTTCCTCATCCCCCTTCACCTCTTTTCCTTCTGTTCCTCCTCCTCCTTTCCCCCACCCCCACTCTCATTCTTCTTTCCTTCAATTTCTGTTACAAACACTTAGAAAAGTGTACAAAAAACCAAAGCCATCTTGAGTTTAGCAACAGGAAGTTAGCATGCACCTTTAGTCAGTTCCCAGATACTTTTCCTTTGGCCAGAGACCAAAAGATAATACAGCTTTTTAAAGTCATCTTTGCAATGTGCATCTGTTGCGCATGGTATACATTCATATGCTACTCATAAGATTTGTAAGGAAAGCAGGCAATTGTAACAAATCCTTGCTCCATGCTGAGCTAAGCCTTTCAGTGAGATGCTTTTATAAGTGTCTGCGAACACTAGAATCTCTAATGCTTCTTTCAGCAGAAACAGTTACAACATCTGATTTCAGCTTCAAGTGAAAGCAGTGTTTTAAGTATTGATGGTTAACAAGAACTTACTTCAGGTGCAGAAATAAAGGAATAATCGACCAGCTGTATTTTTCACAAGATCCACAAAAACACTGGTTAACAAGAACTTATGTCAGGTGCAGAAATAAAACAACCAAAAGCCTGTATTTTTCACATCTGCAGAAACACTGGAACCCACATACATATACATAATATAGAAATAAAATTTGGCATCTGCCATTTCACATGCCCAAGACATCACTTCAGCCTATCATTTTGAATAAGGATAATGCCCCTAGCCTTTGTTAAAAACAAGTAAACAGGCCCCAAACGGGGCTTCTGCTAAGTCTCATGTCACCAAATGGAGACTTAACTGAATCGCACGTTCAGTTCTCCCAGAAATGGAATCTTTAACCAGTCATCGGGCATCGCCTGAGCAGCACGGGTTAGATAATCTGCCTGACAGACCACGGCCATCTCCTAAAGGAAAGGAACTTTTCCGCAACCAACCTGCATTTCTGCCTTGATAAGCTTATGTGTTCCTGCTCCCTTCTGCCTATAAAAGGCTTTCACTTTGCACAGCTGCTCCGAACTCCCTGCTAGATGGAACGCTGCCCAATTTGAATCAATTTTTGCTCAAATGAACTCTTAAAATTTTTAATATGTCCCAGTTTATTTTTGAACACCTCTAGCCTCAGAAAAGGAACCAAAGGAGATACCCCAAGGCCCCACAGGAACTACGAACAACCAGGAGAAGGTACCTGCTGAGCCCCTTGAGCCCGCTGCTTTCTCGCTGCCCCTGGAGATGCTGGGCACGGCCCTCCTGGATCCTGGCTCCCAGCTCCGAGCGGTGCATCATGAGCTTTCAGACTCTGACCATGTCTCTCTCTGGAGTGGGTCTGGAAACCTACAGGGGTCGGCGGGTCAGACTTAGAAACATGCTGACCTGGAATCTGATAGGGTCTGACTTAAGCTGGAGTGGATCCCGGGTGAGGCCTCAGGTGAATGTTTTAAAGCTGAACAAGCAGGTTAAACTCATCACAATCATTGAATTGCAGTGGCCACAGTGGAGAACTTCTAAACCTAGATAAGCTTAGCCATTTACGAGGTGCCCAGAGAAAAAGGGGTGTCTGGCAGGCACTCAACATAATGGGTAGAGGAAGATGTTCCTCCTCAATAGTTTCTGGTGACAAAAATGAAATCCCCGGGATGCCCCTCTCACTGCGGAGGACAACTGCTGACCTCTTACTTTTCAGTAGGAACTAAGAATTCTAAGGGTTAAAAAAAATCTAATTAATACATGTAATTAAAACTACCTGAAAATAAGGGTGAAAGGCAACAACTCTGTATGAAAAGCAGGTAGAGAGAGTGAAATGACTATTCTAGAATGATAAGAGAAAAAAAACTTATGAAAAAATCTGAATAGATATAGAAATGTCATAGGTTTGTGGAATAGAAAAATCTTGCAAAGGAAATTTTACATGTCAAGCTGGTTAAGATTGAAATGGATTCAAGTTTTTAAAATAATGAATTTTAATACCAAAATACATTGGTACAAAATTAGAATTTGGCTTTCTCTTAAAAGGACAAAGTTTTCTTAGACTATTATTCTGTTCCTGATAAGAGAAGGTTTGTTTTTGTTTTGTTTACCTTTTGAGTAATCAACCTGGAAAGCAAAGATTTTGCAGCTTACCAAATTACTATTTCACACCTTCATCAGGTCTTTAATTACTTAAGAAAACCCAGTCGTCTTCTCAACATTGAAAGAGCTAAGTTTTGTTCACAACCATGTATGTAACCTTCTGTATTTGCCTTTAACATCTTATATTGTCACTTTGGTTACAGAGATAATTAAATATTATTGCTTAATAACTTGTGATTTTATTTAATCAAATATTCAAACCTTTTACTTTGCCCCACATCAAATTCTAAATGGAGTCTTTTTGACCTCAAACTAACTTTAAGATTTCCTAGACCTGCTCCTGGAAAATCTCAAGGGGTTTGTTTTTCTCCTTGTAAATGAGAGATGTTAAACTAATTAGGTGTACATTCTACAACCTTAACCCTTTCAACAAGTAAAGTCCACATCTTCTGTGCAATAAATATTGTTTTGGCAACAAGTCCTTGACGCCACTGTTTTGCTCTTTACACTGTCACCTGAGGGCTAGCTGTATTCCTCACACTCCTTTGATTCAGTTTACATTCTGCCAATCAGATTCAAACCCATCAAAATGCAAGGACAGCAGAGGCGGTGTTATTCTTCCTTTAGGTCTAGAGAACAGAGAAGTGCTGAGGCAGATAGGTGGCTTGGTGCTCCCACAGGGTCCTACCCTGCTTCGTTCATGCCAGGGACCATTAGCACTGGTTTTCTACAGTTTCCTTGTCAGGGCAGCACCGATACCTTCCTGACTCTGTGGATAAGAACTGTAGTGACAGGCCTGAAAACAAGCTGCAGGCTCTGATGCCTTCTGGGGCCTTCCCAACATTTTTCAACACCAAATTCCCTATATAAATCGCTTTCTGCTGCAAACATCTAAAGAGGTTTATGTACTATAGAATGATATACTCCTAAGCTCATGACTGAGATAATAAGCAACGGTGTATCCACGTTTGAACTTCCCAACTGCAGTGCTACTGGGAAAAGTGCTTTGGGTCAAGATGAATAGCACATCTTGCCAGACTTTGATACAATCTTAAAGGGAAGGCATCAACAGAAATCTACTTTCCTCCAGATTTGAATTCTCATCGTATACTGTAGCATACTGACTACTGAATGAGCACAACTTCACAAAATTTTAAGGTGTCATATTTAACTCTGTCCCATGTAAAATAGTGTTAATTATAGCTATGTGGTAAACGTCTTTCAATTCTGCATATGATCATCAAACTTTGGGATCTCAGGAAAGGGAATAAGTTCTAACCTATGATTTTATAATACAAAACTAACACAAGAGGAGGCATTAATCACCTTGTGTTGATCATTAACTGTGGACTGCAAAATACTTTTTTCATGATGTTACCAAATTTAACCTCATTAAGTGAGAGAAAGCTGCTTGTTCAGTAGGAAATGGGTCCCTCTTGCTAACAATCCATTTATAAATAAGTGCACAAATCCTGGTTTCTGGTACAGCAAGTTTGGGGAACAGAGAGAGGAGTAGTAGACCCTATTTCTGATAGTACTGTAAATGAATGGCCTTGCAAAATGAGGCCAAGTCATATGGCAGGGCTGCTATGAATCACATTCTGTTTGTGAAGATACATTTAATTTGATTCAACTCCCTACCATGTTCTGCCCCTCAACCGAATAATCTAATCAGGTTGGACACTAAGAAACAGCCAAACATAAGCCAAGAGGAATCACCATCATCGCCTTGGGCATCCTAGGGTAGGATACATGAACCATGGGGGACCACCACCCTGAGAAGAAGCATGGGGGGTTGTGGAGTCGGTGGCACCAGTTTGTATTAAAAGAAAAAAATTAAAACAATGGAAGAGGCTCTCACACCAGCCTTACTGAATCAGAATCTACCTTTTAACAAGATCCCAGGTGATTCATCTGCAAATTAAATTTTGAGAAGCACGGATCTATGATTCATTGGCAATTACCAGTTGTACTCTCAGAAGAACAAGGTAAAGAGAATGATACTCTTGGCTTTGTCTTGGAGAAATGTATTTCTGGTCACAGGAGAGACTACTCTAAAAAATAAATACAAATATATGCCAAGATACAAGAAGCCAACCAACTCATTTTGAATAAAATCAGCTCTGGACTGAGGAACCTGCTCTAAGGAAAAGTCATGTTAAGATGATCGGTCCCACATCTTATAGCTAAATACCCTTGAAATGTGTCCTTTGAGGGTGGAGAGGCATTATTATGCTATGAGCCAATTCAGATATAGTTTAATTAAGTAATATGCAAGGTCATGGAGCGTGACTGGCAGAGTGATTTAGAACAGAATAAACTACTCCTTTTACTATGGCCATCCCTGGTTGACATTCTAACACTGGCATATAAACTATAAGGAAGGTTTCGGCATTGCAGATTTATCCCTGCAGCCAGAGGAATTGAATTCTCTCTCTCTGAAGCCATAGAAATCCATCTGATCTTTCTATTTTTAATCCTTTGCTGAGTCTAGAGGCTTTCTACCAAGTACTTTGTTGCCAAACAGTTGTTCTCCTTACAGCTGCCAAACAGACCAGCATTTGCAGCCTCGGGTTGTGTCCCATGTTGGCTCTCTCCCAAATGTCATTCTCTGCAAGGCTTTTCTTTCAGCTGATGCATTAGGGTCTTTGAATGACAACACAAAATTAAATGGAAAATGACATTCAGGAGAAAAGATGTTCCTTTCCAATAACTGAGACTCTCCACCCATCTGTCATTACTTCCTTCTCTGTCTGCCCCATGGTTTTTTGCAATTCCCAAGCAGCTTGATACAAATGTGATCATTAGAAGATTTTCATATATTAATTCAAATTATGCACTAACGACACTTAGGACATCCTGCCCAGACTAGTTGATGCCTTCACGTAGAGTCAAGCAGGTACAAACCAAGCTACTTTCCTTTAAATCAATTCACCACTAAAATTACGTAAAACATTTCCAATGAAATTATCAAAAGAGCATGGCCCTTTAATTCATTTTGATGACTTGTTAATTATTAAATTAAGTCAAAATTTTATTACTTACAGCAAAAATGTGTCACTCCCTAAAAAGGAGAAAGAGATGAGAGGATAGAGAGAGAGAGACAGACAGACAGACAGAAATAGGTAGATAAACAAATGCAACAAATGCTGAGTTCCTAACAGAGAACCAAGAAATGTTTACACTGCCAGTTGTAATATAAGATCCAGAAAAAAGGAGAAATTCTATTTTCAAGGAAATTTCAAGAATATTTGAGCTCTATATAAAAAAAAGTTTATACATAATGGGAAAATATGTGGCAGGAATTGGGAGATAAACATCAGCATATGAATTGATAGATATTAAAATTAAAGATTAAGGAAGAATATTTGCTTTGTAGTGAGAAGAAGAGAACTGAATATTTAAAGCAAGCCACACACACACACACACACACAAAACCAAGGTGGTGAAGCAGAAAATAACACCGGTATTTTTAGTCATTCATTAATTCAGTCAGTAAGCAATCATTAATCCCCTTCTCCCGGAAGAGAGACCAAGACAGATCCAGGTCACCCCATCTCTACTCTGTAACCACTTATGTTGTTTCTGCTGGAAAAAATAAACTCATGCCCTGATGAATGAAGGGAACATGAAAGTCCACTGGCTACCCTTTCAGGCTATTTTAAGTAGGAAGCTGTAGATAAAATGCTGGCAAGTTGATTTAAAGTTAGATTCAACAAACACCTTCAAAGTCAGGATGATTGCTCATTTCTGTCATTGCATTTTTCTCTTTTTGCCAAATTATTATATAACCTAAATTGACATTAAATTTCAAGTTTCAATGGTGGACTCAAAATACATGATGAAAAATATAGTCTGTGCACCTAAATATTTCAAAATTATTTTAATTAATTTAAACGGACAAAGGCGAACATTACTTATAATAGAGGATATCAAAACAGGCCAAAAATATTGTGGTAGGCTGATTAATGCCACCCCCCCCCCCAAAAAATTGTCTATACCCTAATCCCCAGATACTGTGAATGTGTTACTTTACATGATAAAGGCATGATTAAATTAAGGTAGGGAAATTATCCTGGATTATCTGGTGGGCCATGTGTAATCACAAGGGTCCTTAAAAGACAGAAGAAAGAGGGTCAGAGTTAGAGAAGGTGGTGTGATGATGGAAGCAGAGGTCAGAAAGAGAAAGAGAAGTTGAAAGACACTATGGCCTAGAACTGGAGAAAGGGGCCAGGAGCCCCAGAACATAGGGACCCTCTAGAAATTGGAAAAGGCAAGGAAACATTCTCCTCTAGAGCCTTGAGGAGAAATGCAGTCCTGCTAATACCTTGACTTCTGATCTCCAGAACTGTAAGATCATAAATTTGTATTGTATAAGATTCTAAATTTCTCGTAATTTGTTACATCTGCAATACGAAACTAATGCAAGTATATAAAAAGTTGTTTAGCATCATTCATTGACATTAAAAATTAAATCACAATAAGAAAACAGTATTCAAACACCAGATAGACTTAAAACAGCTAAACCACTAAAAATGGAAATAATCCAGTACTGAGAAGACTAGGGAGTGATGGGTGCACTCATATTGCTGGTGGGAATATAAGTTGGTGCAATCACTGCATAAATTGTTACCCTAACTCTCATGTGACTTGCTTGGCCAATGAGACATCAGCAGATGTAAAATATACGGAGGCTTATAAATGCTGATATGTTAGAGTCCTCTTGGAATGAGGCTGTCACCTTGAGAGGAAGACCAGTGTAGTATCTCCAGGTATGGAAGACAATGTAGAGACAGAGGGAAAGACTCCAGCTCAGATATTCTAGCTAAGATGCTCCCTAGTCAACCTTCCAGGTGTATGTCCAAAACCAGCAGAACACACAGCCTGTCCAGACAACTGTGAGAAAAAAACACATCGTTGTCCACTAAGCCAGAAGACTGGTTTGTGCTTCAGATCCCATAAAGCTAAGGCAAGAGAAACACCCAGAACATCTAGAAGCTAGGGTGCAGAGAAGCAATAGAAATAGAAGGATCAGTTAGAGGTTCCAGATTTGCTCCATCACCCCAAGCATCTGGCAGACTCCTTGCCTCCTCGGCACTCTGGAGAAGCATCAGGCCTCCTGGGCACAAGTCATGCATTGAAACAAAGGGACTAGGTGAAAGCCTCTCTTGAAGAGTAAGACTCCATGCATCAACAAAATTCAGGTAATCAGTCTTATCAGTTTTAGGATTTCCAGCCTCATGGGGAGGTAATACCAAGCCAATATGCAGACAGCTGGAGGTTCCTTGTGAAATAGTTCTGTTGTATCACCATAAAATGGGAGTCACTAGGGGACACTGCCCAAGCTATGCCCACTCCTCCGCTTCCAAAAGCTTTAAAGTATGACAGGCAAGACCAGCAGGCATTGAGATAAAGCTTTACCACACCAGAAACAAAACCAAAACAAAAGGAACAAAATTGATATCATTGATAGCCTCAAATAGACTTGAGATGTTTTTCATGATGAAAAGAGAACAGGAGAATGGAAGAAAAGAACGTTTGAAGATCCCTTAGAAAGTACAATATGATCACAGGAATAAAAAATTCAAAAGAAAGTTTGCAAGATAAACTTAAAGGACTCTCCATGAAGATAAGAAAACACCAACAATAACAACACCCCAAAGGAAAACAGTAGAGAAAAGACAGGATGTACCCATGAGATCCAAATCCAAATAAAAAGATTTCCAGAAAAATCAAATGGAAAAAATTAAGTGGAAGAAATTTTCAAAAATCAATTCAACAAATTTTACCAGAACGGACATCAATTTCCAGATTGAAGATGGCTCACCCAAACCCAGCACAATGTATAAACCATATCGGGTGGGTTTCAAAGTTTTTCAAAAATGTTGCAAAAAATAAAATTTTGACAGTGTTCAGAAGGCCAGGGCCTCAATCTTCAAATATATGAAAAATGAACATGGCATCAGACTGCTAAATAACAAAAACAAAAACAAATCAACAACAACAACAAACATCAAAAAGGTGCTAAAAATGACTTGAGAGTTCTAAGGGAATATTATTTTTTCTATGTGAAATTCTACATTGAACATGATTCTGTTTTTAATATATACAAGTAAAAGTTCTGATTTGGCTTTTGCTGAATTAAGACTTAAAAACATATCAGAGACAACTAGTTACCTGATCTGTGTTGCCAGTGAACAAGCTAAATAAAACCTTCACCATGTCTGAGAAAAAAAATAAAGAGCATGTTTATGTTTGTCCCCAGAGATATGCATCAATTTTCTAAGTAACATATCTAATTTGGTTTGCAAGTCATGCTTTCTAAATAATAATAGTAATAGTAATGATAATAATGCTTTTGCATCAAAAAAGCAATGATCTACAACAGAAGATCTAGATAGTCTATATTCTATAATAAAATTCATATTCTGTATTCTAAAATAAAATATTCATTAAGGCTGTTAAATAGGTCTAAATTTATACCAATCAGAGGAAATATTCAAATGAACCTCTTCCCTTTACACATGAAAAATGGCACTACTTTATTAAACAGTATTTAGCAATCTACACACACCAGCTCTTAAAGCTAGTACATTTCTCCTCAGGAAGAAATTACAAAATGGGTGGTAGATATGTATCGTACAATTGACATTATAGTTTCTTCCTTATCAAATTTAATGGATTAAAAAATATATACTACCTTTCAGTTTTTCAGTGGAGGATGTGTGAGACGCACAGTTCGGATAAATTTAAGTTGCTACATTTAAGCATTCTGAAGGCAACACTCTTCTTCCCTGTATAACTCAGAACCCCTAATGTAGTTCAATGTGAGGAGAAAGTTTTCAGTAAATACACAATGAATATGAGCATACATTAAAATTTTCAATATAATATATTTAGAAAGTATGTAATAGATACTGGGCAGGAAGTTTAAGTAGTATGAATTTTACTTAACGTTCTACTTAGTAGCCTTAGGTTTAAAAATATTTCTACTCTAATGGAATTCCATTATAATCAAATTTTGGTATCACAGAAATATCTGCCTGATGCTTATAATGCATGAGGTCTTGCAAGATTTGGAGAAAAGCCTGGACGGGAAACAAAATTTACCAATCTATGACAATTTGCCAAGTCTACCATGAACTAAATGACAAGACATACAGCACATGCTCATTCTTGCTCTCTCTCTGCCTCAGCATCTAAAATATTACAAAAAAAGGGGGGGGGGGATTATAGCGTGTGTCACTACAGTCCCTCGTAATCTGACATCAAAATTTTATGTTCTCCATTCATTCTGTACCAAGTTCAAATGTAATTGCTGGCAAGGGAGCATTACCACATGTCTGTCTGCATGAAAAACTGGCCATGTCTCCTTTATAATGTGTTCCAAAGCTCTCTCATCTAAGTGTTATTTCTTTATTATTTATTCTGAGTCTGCTTGTCAATGATGCAGTGGTATGTCCTCTTGCCCTGAATGTCTTCTTATAAAGAGCCAGCTGTATTCTGCTTTTCACTCTTTTCCTTCCCATTCCATGCTGGAGGACATTGCATTGTTAGAAAATACGTATTGCTTTATTACACCTCAGCTAGTTTTCAGAAACTCTCCTACTAGCTCCCAAAAGATTCTGAGGCAGCTCAGAAAATGGGAAAAGAAGTGAGAGGAAGAGCTATGATTCAGGTTGCTAAGCTTTGTAATGTGTTTGCTTTAGTTCATATTCATTAATAAAGAGAATTATTATTGTATTGCCATTTTATAGATGAGTGGATAGTGACTTATAATTTAAATAATTTCTCTGGTTCATGTAGCTAGCAATTGACAAAGCCAGGAACCATGAGCCAGATCACCAGCCCCCAAATGTTGACCCTCACCATGCTGCTCCAGGAGGTCTCGGTTCTGCGCTGTCTGCTTTTTTTGTGTGTCTGCCAGTGAGATCAGTTAAAGACTAAAATTCCTTACAGAGATTGACATTTAGAACTTCCATTACTGATGAGGAACTCAAATCCATGTGACACAGCATGTTTTGAACAATCATCTCCAAGCTCTGTGTTTCAAGACCTCAACTTATCTAAAAGGCTCAAAAAGAAAACTTTATAAATACCTAAGAAAAATCACAACGAAATTATAATTTGCTGATTTCATTTTCCTCTAGGGCTTTCAGAAAGATAAGACAAAGAATTACAAAGTCATAATTATACAGTATTTAAGTCATTTTATAAATACTGTAGTCTCAGCTCCATGTAAAATGATTATATTACTCATCCTTATTCATCTCTTACTTCAAGAAAGAGTAAGCAGGCATTCCAGCTACGTTTCGTTGTCTTCTCCTTCCTTTCTGTTCTACTCTATGCCCTGTGAGGCTAAAATGAATCACCGACAATTCCTACGCTTTCTTACCCTCTGGCTACCAATTAGATTTAGCCAGTGAGAAACATAGGAACGTGAGCTGTAGGAGAAAGAGAATGTCAAAATATTTTAATTGCTGTTCTCTCCTTGCTAGATTATGGTGTTCGCATTCTTTCGTCTGCATCCACAGCTCACGAGGTGTCACGTGGCTGTTTTCCCTTTGCTGCAGCTTCTCTCTCATTCCGAGAACAGCTTCCTCCCCACAGTCCTTCAGGCCTGACGGAGGGAACAGCTCTCAGTGGTTACTAGTCCCTTGGTGACTCAATAGCACATCATTAAACTCTCTTCATTTGACTCTCTGGTTGTGCCAACTGTTTCCTGCAGGAACCCCTGCTGTTAGAGTAGTGACTACCAGAGGTATCTGCAAAGTAAACTCTCAGAACAAGATAACAGGATAGGGCTGCTCGCGTATTTCATCAACACAGGGAACTCCTCCTTGAAGGGGAGAGTGGACCTTGGAACTCTATGGCCTGCAGTGGCATCACTGCAAATCAAACTGACACCATTGGTAGTGTGGGATGAAGGTCAGGTGGAGGGTAAGTTTGGCTCTTAGTTACCAAAGCAACAAAAGTGTTTACCAAGATTGTGAGGAGGGATAACTATTTCTGACTGCCCTGGAGAGTACACAAGGGGACAGTTAAAGTGTCAACTTAATTCAAAGTACTGGAGGTTGCAACCCTTGCAAGGCTCATAGCCTGAAAAGTCAACCACAGATGCCCTACAGAGTTAAAGATGGAACTTGCACGTCTCCTTTGGGACGGTAAAGCCTTGGCTGAAAAGTGGGATTCTGACTCTTGGGATACGGCATCAGGTGAAGCACACATGAGGTTGAGAACTCAGAATCTCCAAATCCCTTGGTCGCCATCAGATGTACATGAATGAAGGAGTATCATATTAAATTTGGGCTAAGTTTATTTATATGCATACACTCTCTTGGAATTGGGGTTTAATACATAGACTTAAGCACCTGGGAATGGTGTGACAGTCTGCATGATTGGTTAATTCAATTCTTTCATTAATGGATATCTTGAGTCAAAAAGTTTAAAAGGAGAAATTCCCAAGAAAAATTGTGAATGAATGAGATCAGTGGCTTGATAAATGGCTCTAACATGTGCAAACATTTCAGTTACTCTTAAGTCTACCCCTGCAAGGGTCAGGATGCATCTTAACACCCAGATGTCATCGGAAAACTACAGGAAAGCAAGAAAGGAAAGATGGTCTAATACTAGAACTTCATGTAAATTAAGTCCTTGGTATTACCAAAGATAAGGAGAACGTGACATTGGTAGTGAAAGAGAATTATGATTATTAATTAAAAAGCATGACAGAAGCAGGGGGAAAAGCGGCTAAGTTTTGTGCCAATTAATTATTTCTTCCTCCCATATTTCCTTGCTATATAAAGAACATGTGTAATGATTAAGATTACAATTTAGCTTCCAGGTTAGAATATGAGTAAATTAACTTCACTGAAATAATAAAGGAGTTAATGGGACTTTTGTGTTTACCATCTATGTTGGGGATGTGTTAGGTTTTGTTTTTTCTTTTGTTTTTTAATTAAGTACAAGCAAAGGGTAATAATAGATTCTGAGTGAAAAACTGGGAGAACTGAGCTGGGAATTCGTTTGCTTTCCCAGATATTCCTTCTTTCCTTCCATCTATCTATCCATCTATCCATCCATCCATCCATCCATCCATCCATCCATCTAGAAGCCAAAGGGAGCTCAAGGTCTATAAAACGTGTGTATGTATGTATGTATATACATATATGTATACATATACATATATATGTCTGTGTATGTATATGTAACACACATGCACGCACACACAGCCCTTTAGCTTCCAGTTTGGTTCTGACAATTTGAAGGTAAGAAGAGAGAGAGAGAGGTCGGGATATTTATTCTCTTCTTCATCCCTTTCTGCCAGGTTATGGTTTGGCCGTGACTACCCAGAGTTCGCCCCTGTCAAGCAGTACTATCGCCACCACTGGAGCGTCAGCAGGGTTCCAGACCAGCTCCCTCTTGACCTCAGGCCTTGGCATGGTAACAGCTTTTCACTGTGACTAGACCCTTGGCAATTCACCAGCACTTGCTTTTCACTTATCCCTACATCCGGTCTCTTCATTAAACTCTCTTCCATTGACTCAGAGCATGCCATCTACTTCCTGCCAGGAGCCTGACTCATACATAGCTATTATGTCTGTGAATATCAAGTCAGCTGTATATAGTGATTCAAGACTTTGCATCACCCTTACAAGGATATTATTACATGTTTCTTTTATGAACTAAAAAGATTTTTAGGTCTGTGTAAGGATGACGTCATTTCTTCTAAGAGATTACTATGTCTGATGATACTGTGAATTATATAATTCTTTTTTGTAATTGTCTAATAAAAATATTTACTAATCATCTCCATTGTGCTTAATACTGTTGTATCTAAAGATACGACAAGGTCCCTACTCTTACGAAGCCCCAGGAGGTGAATGTTGATGACTGTAAACAAATTGTGATAATTCCATTCCCTTGACACTGAGTCATTCAGGCCCGGGCGTGAGACACAACGCCATCCAATGAGACATACAGAAACGCCTGCAGGGCGCCCTCCTGGAAGGGTTTCTACGCCCTAATAAAAAAAAAAGACACGATATTATGTTCGTATCAAGTGTACATATTCAATATTTGTACATACTTCAAAATGACTACCATAGTAAGTCTAATTATATCTGTCACCTTACACAGTTACAAAATTTTTTTTATTGTGATGAAGACTTTTCAGATCTAATTTCCTAGTAAATTCAAATACGCAATACAGTAACTATAATCACCAAGCTATACATTATATCCCCATGACTTTTTTTATAACGGGAAGCTTCTAATATATTATATCTCAATAAAAGACACGTAAATATAAATGTTTCTTCTTCTTCATGAGAACTATCATAAACGTCTGTGATGCCTGAAACTGCAGCAGACAACTTCCAATCATGAAGTGACAAAACTGTGTCCACCCACATGATGAGGACAGCGGAGGAGAAATACGAACAGATGCGGGCCCCAGATGACACTGCTGAGATGATAGACCTCAGATTCCTGGTCCTCTGGTCACTCGAGCCACTCCTAGTTACCTTACAAGCTTTCGCGTAGGCAAAGGAGACCAAGAAGATGAGAAGCCAGCAGTTCACAAAGTAGAGGACAACATACCGAGGGGAGGGAAAAACAAAGGTAAAGACTTGGTAGCTGGAAAGGAGAAGGACGCCGGCTGATAAACAGCACCAACCTAACTGCATACGCGTCGTGTCAATCAGTGGTTTCCCTAACTTCCTCTTAACTTCACATTTCTATTTCTATGATCTCCTCTCCAATACTTATCCTATGTGTATTTTTGTAAGCTGTCTTAAGGGATATTTAGAGAGTATGAAAAAGTATAGAATGAAATTCTCCAAACTTGACAACTGCCCCAAGTTAAATAATTTGTCTTTTTTTTTTTTCTACTACCTTGAATTAGAACCCCAATTTTTTGTTAGTAAACTACAATCACTAAAATCATTATTTATCTTGGACACCAACCCCAATATTCGAGTTCAATCTGACTCACTGGGACATATTCCAATAGCTATCAATCACGGTTTATTGTGATCATTTAATTCACGCCATTGTGAAAGATAAATGAATTCAGAGACATCGGCTATGCTTCCTGTTTTGACCATCTCGAGTGCGGTATTATATAATATTCCCAGAGTATTATGTAATAGGGCCCATGGGGTTGGCTGAATCTTTAGAGAAATGCTTCTGGGAAGTCATTAAATTTACTTTAACATAATCTCTTTATTAACTGCCAACATAATCTCTCTAATAACTATTAAGCTTCAAAACTGATGATTTACTGTTTGTGGTTTGTGACATTAAAACATGGAGGGTCTTTAATAGTAAAACAAGCAAAAAGCAGTTCTTTAAATTCTAACCTCACAAGACTGAAACAATTCCCTGGTTTGGTCCAAGACAACTATATTCAAAAATATCAGGATAAAAAAAAAAAACAAAAAAAAACATGTGCAATAGGAAGTTTCACCATAATGGATTCTGAAATAAGACCCACAGTCTTAGACTGACTTCACTCATTCTCTGGGTCTCTTTGTTTCTTTCTCCTCTACTTTTTATTTTATTCTTGAATTACTCCAGGAATGGAGCTTTGCCATTAGTCTGCAGTGACTCAAGCTTTCTAAAGTTTATTATAAATCCAATACAATTCTGAGGTTGCATTGTGGGTATCTGATTTATGAATTTCAGCTAGAGGAATACACAAAACAAATATTTCCACCCTGTATATTCTTGATAAGGCACTGTTTAGATCAGGCTCGATAGAAAAAGAGCTATAAACACATTAGAACAGTTTTAAACAAATTATACCAAAATGTATAAAAACCCTGTAAGTGCTGTTATAGTATTGCTCACCATATTATGCAGTTAAGAGCTTACGAGTCTATTAAAAATTCTATTTTCAGTGCTGTTTAGTACCCACTTAAAAATTCTATCTGAACCAAGATTAAGAAAATAAGGCCTCAGTGAAAAAAAATATTTTGGTTTCTTTAAAGCTTTGAGACTTTTTTTTTTTTATTTGGTCAATATAAACCAAGAATGTACAGATTCTTTTGTCTCTTTATTTGTGAAAACATAAAGATATCTTTATTGTTTCAAACTGACAAGATTCTAAATAATAAAAAGCGCCTTATTTCTATGGTATTATTTTTGTCCAAGTCACTAGTTATGAATTGGTTTGTCACTGATTAAAAGTAGGCATGGCTTTTCAAAATATTATTCCTAGGAATTTGGGAATCACATATTCATTTCAGTAAATAATGAGCGACGCATGCAATAGGTATATTTTTCTACTTTTTCCTTAGATAATACAAATCCGTAATCGCTCATATTCAACTAGTGCCAAATGGCAAAGCTCTCGAAAGTCTGCTGGGTAAGAGCACACCAACGCTTAGACTTTGAATTTACTTGTATAACTCATCGCAGTATTCTTTTACTCATAAAATGGTAAAAATGGTGAATGAAATGACTTAGGCTATGGCCATGTTTGAGAGGTTACACTGAACAGCCCCTTAGTCTCTGTGGTTCCAAGTAACTAGCATGGATTTTGTGTGAATAGTGTGAATTCCATGGAATTCCAATGCATTCCAGTCACCGATGTCCTATAGTAGCTGTTGTCCCTTGGATTGTTTATAATGGCATTTCTTCTCTTTCACTGATTTTAATCAAATCTCACTCTTGGTATTATCATTATTATGTTGTTTTTTAAATCATATATAATATTTTAAAAAATGTAGAGGGGCAGGAAGGAAGTCATTATGAGCCACATCCATGGGAAGGAGGTGGGATTCAGGTTTCCAAATGACTGGAGAATCCTCCAGAATGTCTCTTCTGGCCAGAGCAGGGCAGAAGGGCAGTGCAAGCACTTCGAGCATCATGGACAGTGCAGGTGTAGGAGGCCAAAGAGACACCAAGGGACCACATCGGATGGTCTTGAATCTAGGAGCAAGTGTTCCGGGAATTCAGGAAAGCCCAGATGACCCTGGAGACCTCCCTTTCCATGGGAAAGGCTTTCTATCTTCCCATAACTGACCAGCAACTCACTTTCTACACCAAGCTTAGCCCAAGGTCAGGAGTTGTGACTCCAGGTGAGCAAGATAGTGTCTAGTGTTGCCCAACTAAACGCCAATACTTTGACATAGAACGTGGGTCTAGACCAAGAACTAGACTTGCACTGCCCTCATCCACCCCACTCAGGCATGATTTTGATTTCTTCCATAGAATGACCACCAACTCTGCGAGAGACTGGAAGAAGACCCTGCTGATAATGTGTGCACTGTCGTTTTCATTCTTGAGAAATGTCGACCTTTGAGAGGTAGGTCATGTTTGGTTCTCACACAAATGCCTAAGTAGCAAGTTCTCTTGCTGAAAGTCTAGATGCTGCCTGCAAACTTTCTGAGTAAGCAGAATAGCACAGTGGTTGTAGAGTGAACAAAGGAGGCAAGATCAGTCTGGACCACTAATCTAGTTCTCCTCTGAACCTGGACTGTATGAGGCTCAGAAAGACCATGATGGCAAGACAGATGCTGTTCCCACCCTCAAGGACAGAAAATAAAACAGACTTCAGTATGGTATAAAAGTCACACTAGGGCATAAAAAAAAGCGCTACAGAAGATCAAAACAAGGACATCTGATATCATCTCAGGGAGGTAGAAGGGTGGAAGGTAAAGGAATGCTTGCAGGGGAAGCCAGGGAAGTAACTCTGGAGGGAGATACTTAGGTGAAGGTTGGAAAGATCCTCATCCACATTAGAGTCTCCCCATCAGAAATAATTAGACATAAATTTTCACTTCCAGCCTAATCCCATCACTTGGCTTGTCTCCCTGGTTACTATGAAAAGTCAACTGTTTTTAATCAGTGCCCTACATTGTTCTCAACTTGTTTTCTGGGTAAAAACATTGTCTCTATGATTAATTGATATCTCTTTGAAGGCAGCCACTGTCTTGGTCATCTTTTGGATTCCCTAGTGCTTGCTAATGCGGAAGACAGAATTTAATTATTAACCTCTCGTTACGTGATTAATTCACATATTTTAAAAATAATGTTTGCTGATGTTTTGTAAATGACGACTACTGTACCATCATCCTAAAACAGCATCTCTTGAAATGGGTGTACCCTGTATACTGCTTGTAGCCCCACTTATTATTTTTATCCTCTCTTTAAAAGCATTAGAATTACTGATATAATCTTAAGACACATTACTCTAGATCATCACTCAGATCTACCAGAAACATTCTTTTTCATAATGGACGATGTTTAGAAAACTGGATTTCCCACAAGGCTGTTATTAAACACTGTTAGCGAGAATCAGCCTGATTAATGTTAAAATGATAAAGCACAGGAGCCCCAGCTTCCGCTACCCACCTACCCGCAGGAACTCTCTTCTCAGGTTACTGCACAAACTGCCACCGCACACGACTCTCTTTGAACTCCCTCTTGTTTCTAAAACAGCAAATATTTTTCCAACAGAGATATCACTCAACAGTATAGACTAAAGAGTCCCCAAAATGGCTAATCAATATAAACGAAATTTATTTAGTGGCAGAGAACTGCCGTTGTACAATTATCTTGCATGCTACATTTTAACATAAACGGGATATTTTACAACATTATAAGTACCTGGTGACAGACACGTAGCACTGTCCCTGACAGCCGATGCTACTAAATTACTGTTCTGCTTCAGAGTTTAATAATTTTTCTCAAACAAATTCATCATGATTGTTTTAAAATGTGATCCTAAAGTAAAATATATGACCAAATAAGAAGGCATATTATCTGACCATAATACAAAATAAAAGATAAAATAAAAAGTATTTAGTATTTTATAAACAGAATTGTTTGATTAGTTATTTCTTCTGAGAAGATTATTTTTGTGGCTCAATGTAGGCATGAGATAAAACCTTTCCAAAATTTTCACATGAGGAAATATATTTTCTTTTGAACTTTATAAAGAGGCCTGAAAAATTTTTCTTATAATATACATGTGAATTTATAACATATGTAATATTTATAATATAACAAATGTAATATTTGTAATATACTCTCCCATGACCCCTAACCATGTTAAATGGCTTACTGGGAATGGCACTAATTTGGGCTCTTACCCTCCTTCTTCGTTTTTGTGTAAACTTAGAAAATTATGGATGTGAACAAGTTATCTAACTTCTCTCTGCCTGAGGATCACACCTGTAAAACAAGAACGATGACGCTCGGACCAGCTAGGCTGGGACTCTACACACCATGTTCCCTTCTGCCGCTTTTCTCTGTTGGGCACTAGAGAGAGACTGCAAGGCTGGAGGAGGGCGGAGGGCGGGACTGACTGTTTCCTGTCCTTTCCTCTAGCGCGCCTGTCTCCTTCCTGTCCCCGCCAGCATGAGCCTGGCCTGGCTTCTGCACCCTGGCAGCTGCAGGTCATTCCTACTGAATGCAGCCTGAAATTTTTCCAATGCCTGCAGCACTGGCCTCATCAGAGCTCTCCCCTCAGAGACACCTGCACCAAGAAGCAACAGCTGGCCTCAAAGCCCAGATGCCTAGACCTCTGGGGCTCCTCCTGCTCTATCAGAGACGTCAGCATCAACTGGGCAATGCCCCTTCCTCAGAGGCCTGGGTATCAGCCCCACAAGGCGGTCCTCCAAGCTTCTAGTTTTAATAATTCCAAACTCTTATCAGAGTGGTGACAGCTGCTTTCTGAAATTGCTACCTATGATAGCTCAATTTTCTCTTGTGGGCTTTTTCAACTGTTTAGTGAATAACTTTTTATACCTAGTTAATAATTCTTAAAATCATTTTTGTCTCTATTAAAATAACTGATGTGACTTTTGTCTCCTTACTGGACCTTGACTGGCATAACAGTAATCTCTACATCACAGCCCTGCCATAATGACCCCATTCACTTCTTTACCGTTTGGCATTATTGAGTATCTTTGAAGCAGGGATGTGTCAGTGCTATCTTAGACAGTGGATACAGAATGCTGATCAAGACATACGAAATTACGCTGTAGAATCAAACTGCATTTCATTTAATTTAATAGCGCTGGACACCAGATAGAGCTCAGAAATTTAGAGAACCTTCTGTTTCTAACTCTACAACATTTACGCTCAAGCCCACTGAAAATAAAGCATATTACACACAGTGGCATGACCAGAAAATTAAAAAATCAAGCCTCTGAGGCTTTGAAGACAGAGAGCTGTAGGGAAGGAGTTTTCTAACAAGTGCACGCCACCAAGCCGTGCTGCTATGAATGAGCCCTCCATTGCAGGGCAGAGCTGTTCTTGCCTTTATTTGCAGAGGCTGCCTTGGCTTCTAGTTTAACTCACTGAAATAACACAAAGGAGGAGACAAATTAGAAGGAGTTCCAAGTTCACAAAAAATGATCCAGAGCCAAAGAAGTGCAGAGTAATGAGGCAAGATTGCCATGACTAAGTGTATTTTTATCTAGCGTTCAACTAAGTGCAATTGTGACATCTAAAAATAAGTGAGGCAGAAAAAGGAAAAATAATTATAGGGAAGATAATATATAATAATTAACTACTGGAAAAGAGTATGCTTTAAATAATGGGATGTAAGTAAAGGAGGGATAACTTGAGCTGATTACAGAGACTCAATTTCTCATACTGAGGTGAGAGAACTGTTATCATTTAAAATTCACAGCCCTTAAAAAAAAGAACAGACAAAACATGTAATTATTATCTGCCAACAGTGTAGTCTACAATGATGCAGTAGTGTTTGTCCATTTCTAATTCATAAAGTTCTACATGTTTCTCAACTCATTCATTTCTCTTTAATTAAAGTACTCAGAAAATTCTTGTAAATCTTGGAAATGCCTGTGATGTTCTCTTCCTAACAGGCACTGGTGAGTGCCACAAAAAATACCATAGTTACAAAAAATTAAAATTGGAGCTCCGTACGTAGCACTTTCAGTGTTTCTTTATCATTTAACTAACAAACATCAAAGGACACATCAAAGGAAAACAAGTACATTTTATGTATAAAATATTTGATTTTAAAAAATAAACTTTACTGTTATTAAAATTAACATGGTTTTGCTTATATTGGGCCATAAATGATCAACATTACAAGTGATCACAAAAGGTATTTCACCCAGAAATCTCCATCTCACTAATAAACCTGCTCCAAAATATTTTCCTATATTACTCTTTAGTCAACCCTTCTCCTATATTTGACGGGGGTTGGGGGTGTGGGGGTGTTGGGGGTAGGGAGTCTATATTGAAGTTAATCATCCTTGTTGGCCCTCACTATGGACATTGATTGTCTTTATATGTGAAATAACCTTTTGGAAATATGTCTTCAGGGCTCCTTGTCATGTTCAGCAGACAAGGTCCTCTTTGTTACCAAGAGAAAGGAATTTACAACTGGTTTGAATTAAATATCAAGTCGCTGCATTTGATTGACAACACAATTTCTCAGAGGTTTTAGAGTATGTTTGATTATTCTTGTTCTTTGCACCCCTGCCATATTTTGTCCTTTCTTCGAAAGGTCCTGGATCTGAGGATGCATATCTTCCTTGATTAGTGAATGCTGGAAAAGAAATCTCCAGAAACACAGTAAAATACAAATGCGATGTCACTTTTGATGTTTAAGTTTTATACTTATGTTTTTAAATAAAAGCTTCTCTACGTAACATAAATTTGTTGAGAAAGTACATCTTAAAAACAGAATTATCGTGTAGAGCAAAAATTAATCAAAGTTCACTCTAGGCCTACAATCTCATCAGAATGACTCATCTTAAAATTTCTCAGAGATTTTTGGGGTACTTATTTTTGCCTGGTTAAATGCCTTCCAGGGTCATGAATGATCCTCTTGCCCTGATTTGATTGAGCTCAGACCATAAAGTCTTTAATCTCGTGACGAATGGAAGCCTATTTTCTAAGTAGTGACTTTTTGTGGCTGAGTGATTTGGATGCTGTGGTTGAGTCAATTGCTCGTGTAGCCCAAGCTGATGTTACTTTTCTCCTTTGCTGTCCACATGAATCCTGGCGAAGCTCAGTACTGCACTGGGAACTACATAATCATAAAGTTAGAGTATAAGGAAATGTAGAAAGTGAACTCTTCCATTTTATGGGAGTAAAATAAGGCCAAGAGCCTTAAATTATTAAAGCCTTACGGCATGTTATGAACTCTGCGTAATAATAAAAACAGTAGGTATTGACCGATTTGATCTACGTCAGTCACTGGATGAAGGGCCACCTGTGTGTTACGAGATTTAGTCCTCACGTTAACCATATGAGAAAGGCATTATCATTATCCTTATTTTAAAGAAAAGAAAACTGAGGCACACATGAATGGTGTAATTCATTTTAGACTTCATCTACAATGTGGAAAGATTAGAACCTGACTGGACTTCAGAGATTAGACTCTTAACCACTGGAATATATTTATTTATAGCTGGTTCAACAAATAATTAAGAGCTAGGGTAGCACAAAGCGAACATCAGAGGCTGATGTGAATAAATCTGTTTTTGTTCTCCTGAAGGTCACAGTTTAGTATAGGGGTTGGCAAACTTTTTCTGTCACAGCTTAGATAAATATTTTAAGTTTAAAGGGCCATGTAATCTCTGTCACAACTACCCAACTGGCATGAAATCAGTGAGAGACAAAATGTAAATAAATGAATGTGGCTGTGTGCCAATAAAACTTTATTTATAAAAACAAGCTGACGGCTGATTAATTTTATCAACTTCCGATCAAATGAAATAGTCAATTATATAAATATATTACATGAGACATACATCCTTAGAATGAGATATATAAATCACTGCAGAGTAACAGAGGGAGATGTGATTTATCCTGCCTGAGGTATCCAGGGAAAGAAACGTTTAAGCAATATATATAAGAATTAGTAAAATACCATTAATTAGGCAAGAAGATTAGGATACTCCAGGCAGAGATGCAACATAAGCAAAACCTCAGTGGCAGGACATTAGAGAAACAATAGGTAGTTTAGCAAGATTGAATTTAAGTACAGGTACCAGCTGAGTAATAATGGAAGAGAAAAACAGACAGATGGAGGAGAGGGGGTAGTTCATGATAGGCCTACAATGGTGTTCTAAGGAATTTGAATTTTAGATGGTAGAAGATGGGGAAATATTGAAAACCTTTTAAAAGAGAAATACCATCAGATTTGTGTTTTAAAAACTGAGTAATTCTTCAGGGTTTTCTTCAAAGGGAAAAAAAAATGTGATAGGATGTATTCAAAGAGTACCTTCTTTAAACAACAACGACAAAAAACCCACCTTCTTTTCGTACCCAAATTTATAATACAATTTTACTTCAAGAGATACTCTAATCCCTATAGGAAGAAACAATGAAAAGAATAAAAGCGCAGCGCTGGGTTTTGTAACTTGTGATGCTATCACAGTTTTTTCCAAGTCCCCTCAAGCTATAATATTTGTTTAATTAATCTTTGTACTCTTGGATTCATATGCTGCTTTTACGTTGTTCATAAATAGGAAATTTGTTTCATAATTTTCTCTGTTCCAGTCCGAATAAAAATGTTTAACCAAAATTTATATTTTAATAAGTCTATCTTGTAGCACCATTTAAAAATATATTTAACACCGCAATATTTATTCTGGCACATTATGCTTTCATTTTATTCTAGGTTCACCTTAAATGCAATCCAAAATAGAACTCTGGTGGATGATGGGCATGGACCAAAAAAACAATGATCTAGAAGTTAGGTCATGTGAGACCTCTTTAGACCCTGCCACCAAATGGTTATCTCACCGTGAACTTACTAGTTCTCAAACCACAAAGCAGATTACATGCACAAGAATACTTTAAAAAGCAAAGAGAGCTTCTGTGAGCATAGAATACTTGGCAAGTTAAATCATATTTTTATGGCTTCAAACTTCTAAATATTTCTTTCACTAACAGGCAACTCTTTTCCAGACACACACACACACACACACACACACACACACACACACACACACACACACACGTGCGCGCATGCATGCACACACACAGACGAACTTCCAAATGAAAACTTGGAGATTAAAATAAGAGCCCTCTGTGAGTTGGTGCTCTAATAAGTGGAAAAGATTAATGCCTTCTGAAACGACTTATGAAATGGTCAATAGAACCTATGAGAGAGTTCTCTTAGATCCTCCATAACTCTCAATAATATGAAACAGCACGTGAATATTTTCAATGAAACTAACAAAATCACAGTGGTGGGTTTTTTTTAATTAAAAAAAATTTTTTTTAATTTCTGGTTAAAACAGTTCTTCTCTCATGAGCTATGGCTTAAGTTACCTTCGACTCATGCCTAGAACTGCCTTGGGGTCTAGGTCTTAG
Organism: Rousettus aegyptiacus; assembly: GCF_014176215.1. Taxonomy (NCBI): domain Eukaryota; kingdom Metazoa; phylum Chordata; class Mammalia; order Chiroptera; family Pteropodidae; genus Rousettus; species Rousettus aegyptiacus. The sequence continues at coordinate 21,046,765 of NW_023416289.1, forward strand.
AACTGACAAAGACAGCACTGCTGAAAACCTAATGTGATATTAATTAGATCCAGCCATTTTCACAGCAGGATTCCCACCCTGAACCATAAAAAGGTTATTAATTGTTCGGAAAATGCCCCTCCTCTCTCCCAAGACAGGCATGGTGATTTGAGGAAAAACTCTCCTTTCCTCTCTTAAAGTTGGCTGTTTGTTTAAATGTTAAATCAGCCTTGCATTCCAGAAGTAAACCCTACTTTTCATGATGCATTATCCTTTTGATATATCCCCAGATTCCAATTGCTAATATTTCATCAAGGATGTTTGCAGTTATGTTTATGAGATAGTGTCTTTAATTTTCTTTTCTTGTATATCTTTGTCTTTGATATCAGAGCATTGGTGGTCTCATGAATAAAGTTAGGAAGTCTTCCCTCCTCTAATTTCTGAAGGAGAATGGGTACAATTGATGATATTTCTTGCTTTGGTGTTTCACAGAATTTAACCAGTAAAATTATCTCTGAAATATGCATGTGTGTGCACATTTATGTATTTGAAGATTTTTTGGGAACAAATTCAATTTATTTTGCATATGTGTGCGTGCATGCAGATTTTCTATTTCACTTTGTCAGTTGGACAAGTATTGGCTTTTATCAATGTGTCTATTTAAACTAGGTTTTCAGAGTTGTTGACATAAAAATGCAATATTCACTTTTTATCTTTTCAATATCTGTAAAATCTACAGTAATATCTCTTCTTTTATCCTTTGCATTGATAGTTTATGTTTTTCTGTGAACAACCAACCTTTCTCAAATGAGTTTCCATGAGAAAATTAAGGCCAAAAATATTCACTGAATGTAATGAATTAACTTGTCTAGTACTAGAATGACAGTGACTATGATCACCTTTGGGGAAACTGAGAAAACTGTCCCTATATTCATTTTCTGTATAGTTTAATTCTCTCATGCTGATTTACGTAAAATTTAGATTTACCGTTATTTTCTTTAAGTACTTAAAAAAATGTCACATTGCCTTCTGGCTTCTTTTAATGAGAAATCAATCATTTGTATTTTTGTATTTTTGTTTCCCTCATGTAATGTGTCTTTTTTTTTTTTTTTTTTTTTTTTTTGCTGCTTTTCACATTTCCTCTGCATTTTTGGTTTTTAGAATTTTGACTCTGATGTGATTAGTTGAGCTTTTCTTTATTTCATCCTAGTTGGTGTTTGCTGAACATATGGGTCTATACTTACGTGTTTTTCACCAAATTTTAAAAATTAACTCATTGTTTTCTCAATAACTTTTTATCCCATTCTTTCCTCTTTTTCTGGGGCTCGATTTACACATATGTTATACTTCTTGGCATGTCCCATGAGTCCTTGAGGTTCTATTCATTTCTTTCATCTTACTTCTTTATGTTCTTCCGCATAGACGATTTTTTTGTTAGATCTATAAATTCACTGACACATTCTTCTATTATCTTCAAAACACTGTTAAGTCCGTCCAGTAAATTTTTCATCTTACATATTCACTTTAAAGTTGTAGAATTATTTGATTCCTCTTTATAGTTTGTAACTCTCTGTTGAATTTTTCTAATCCTTCATTATGAACTTAATTCCCTCTAAGTTCTTGAAAATACATTTATAGCATATACTTTAAAGTTCTTGTCTATTGATTATAATATCTGAGTTACCTTGAGTCTGTATGTTTTATTATTATTTTTTTGCTTTTTAGTCACATTTTCCTAATTCCTCACATGTATAATTTTTTATTATATCCAAAATACTGTGTAAGATATGTTATAGAGACTCTAGAATCCATTAACTTTCTGTGAAGTGTTGATTTTTATGTTGGCAAACAGTTAACTTGGTTGGACTCAAACTTCAAACTCTGTCTCCCTAAGATGAATAGCTAAAAACCTCTCTAGTTCCTTCAGGCTTTCTTGCAGCTATTGTTTTTCATGGCAGCTCTGAAATCTCCTCTGGTTGTCACCAGGGTCAAGAATCAGACAAGGATTTAGCGGCTTCCCCTTCTTGTGGTTTCTTTTTTTCTAGGGTTTCTCACATTCTAGCCACACAGGGAGCCCTAACTTCCATTTCTTTGACTCTAAACCAGCAAGATTGTGGTTTTCTTCTTAAGGTCTTGGTCCTATTACAAAACATAACTGGTAGAACAAATCACATCCCGAGAATTTCTCTTCTTCCAACGATCATTTACCCTACAGTTTCTGACTGCTTGCGGTCATTCTCCAGTGCATTCAAATATCACTTTCTTATATTGATTTAGAATTATAATTGCTATATGCTGGGGGGTTGGTCTAATACAAACTACTCTGCCATTCCTGGAAGTTATTTATGTACTTTTTAGCCCCAACTGTCACATGAAGTTGAAAGACATAGGTTCCATTTTTATGGCTAAAAACATTATGCTTTGTACATAGTAAGACTTCAGAGGCTATTTGTTGAGTGAACACAGGTCATACTACACAGTCTTTTAAATTTTTTTCCAACTTACTGATTTAAAAATAAGAGTTTTTCTACCTTAAACTTCAGTTATACTCCTTACACTCTAGTCTGTTCCATTTCTCTTGCCTGTATTATTTTAATAACCTCCACTTGTCATTCCTCCTCTAAAATCAGGTCTCTAATGAGTCTTTCACAATGACTAATTTATGTCTCTAAAAACCACAGTGATAATTTCCAATTTCGCCTAAAATAATAATAGCTTTGGTAACCATCGTTAGAATTTAAAAAGCTAATTGTTAAACTTAGCAAGTCATTTATTACCTCCCAAATTCTGATTCCAAATTAAATTTCACTCATTTTTGCCTAATACAGCCTGAAGTCAAGCCACACCATTTTAGTTCATTCAACATATCCTGTATCCTCCCCGCTCCACATCTTCCCTCATTATTCCCTACTTGCCAAATATGCTAATCTTCTCCAGTTAAAAATAACGTTTCCCCTGTACAGTCTTAGAATTAATTACACTAGGGACTGAACAACACTTTTGAGCCATTATTATGCACCTTTATCATATTTATCTTCTGTCTTATATTCAGCAAAATTATCCTCCCACCTTTATAAGCATTTTCTAGGAAGAAATTTTTATTAATTTGTGTTTCAAGTATAAAGCTCAGTGTATAGTACTAGTAATTCTCTGATGCAACTTCAAAGTAGAACCATTCACAGAACTGGACCCCAGGCGGTGCCATCCATATTGCAAAATGCAACTGACCCTTCCCACTCAAGTTGGGAGAAACCCTTTGGGCCTTCACAATGCATGCTCAGCAAATACCTTCAGAATACAATTAAAATCACTTAAACCATATTTTAATAAAGTTAAAAGGGATGTGATAACCTCCCTCTATGTCCCTTATTGATCATATTCTCAGTTCCTACATATTTAACAGATATTCTATGAATTATTACCTTGCTCTTTACCAGCTCATGGTTTATCATGTTCACAGTTTGAAACATGGAAGTCGCACAGCAAGGTTTCACTGCTGGTTTGTCTCACTTCCATGCCAAGCATCAGTTTGGCTAAAGGAGGAGCTATGCTTCCCGTCTGGATCTTGTCCTACCTATGCACGCGGTTCACCATATTTTCCCAACTAAAAATAACCTAGTGCTGGGAGGAATTTAAAAAGCAGAAAAGGTGGAACTGTGGAGGAAATTGATGTTTCACTGGGGGTCAAAAAAAGAATCACTAACTCCCTTCACTAACAATAAAGACTGGAGAAATAGAAAATATCGAAATGATTTTCTTGGCTGCCTTTGCAGGGAGAGATGAACATGAACCTAGTTCTTTCCCACAGGATGAAGACTGATGACCCATCTTCCTGCTAAGAGGGGGAGATGAAACTGGTGTCCCTTTGCCCTATTCTTTCATGTCTAATGGCAGATATAATATCTCCAGTGGCAGCATCTACTTTGCGAACATAAGACAACACCAAACAAATCATACAAATGTCAGCTTTTACATGATTTAACTGTTGAGCCAACTCCAATGGCTGTTTAACTCTGGAATTTTTTATTAGATGAGAAAATTAAACCTCTATTTGTTTAATCAATCACATTCAGTTTGTTCTCTTAAAGCAATATACATTTCTATAGCCATCATCAAAAGGACAGGAAATAACCAATGCTAGTTTAGATGTGGAGAACAAAGAACCCTGTGCACTGTTGGTGAGACTGTAAATTGGTGCAGCCACCATGGAAAGTAGTAAGGAGAATCCTCCCAAAATTAAAATGACAAGTGCCATACAATCCAGCAACTGCACTTCTGGGAATATATCCAAAGGAAATGAAAACTCTAATTCAAAAAGATATCTGCATCCCCACATTCCTAGTAGCATTATTTACAGTAGCCAAGACATAGAAACAACCTGCATGTCCATCGGTGACGAGTGGATAGAGAAGTTGTGGTATTCTACACAGTGGAATATTAGCCATTAAAGTTGTGGTATTCTGCACAATAGAATAAAAGTATGGACTTGTATGTCAAATCCTACCATTTGCAACAACATGGATGGTCCTTGCAGACATTATACTAAATGAAATAAGTCAGAGAACTACAAATACTGCATGATCTTACTTATATGTAGAATCTTTAAAAAACAAACAAACAACAACAACAACAAAAACTCAAATTCATAGAAAAAGAGATCAGACTCATGTTTACCAGAGATCCACATATAATGGAGTCAAGTAATCTCACAGATGCAGAGTTCAAAACACTGGTTATAAAGATGCTCAATGAACTTTTAGGAAGTGTAGATGAATTCAGTGAGAACTTCAACAAAGAGATAAAAAACATAAAAATGGAAATGGAAATTATGAAAAGGGCTCAGTCTGAAATGAAGAATACATTATCTGAGATGAGAAGTATATTAAATGGAGTAAACAAAGGAATAAACAATCTATCAATAAATAGTCAATGATACAGGATTCAAACCCAATCTTCTTTAATTCTTATACTTGTCTTTTTTCTTCTCTACTATATTACAAATATTTAGATAGCTATAATTTCTCCAAGAAGTCATAGAGACCCAATTTACCCACTGCTGCGACATTTTACATTTCTATAACAATGATTTTTGTGAGATCAGAAAATGGTAGCATGACACTTTAAATATATAAGCATGCGTACCTTTTGGTGGGTTCTGATTTCTTTTTCTTTTTTAAAAATATCACAGCAAGCCTTAAGCACACTAAAAATTATTCTTTGTATGCCTAAATGAGTTAACAACGCACACATATGCAGGCACATGTAGACACATGCGTGAACATCCAGCACGACCCAGGCCGACTGCTGTGTTGATGGTGGTAATTGCTATGGATGTTCAGGTGATGAATACACTATGTTCAATGAGAATATGATTAATCTGGTACCCGAGTCTACAATGGAGGTAGGCAGCAGACAGGATGATGGTGATGGCACATCTTACTTTTCTTGTTTAAAAGGGAGTATGTGAGACAAATGAAACTGCCTACGAGTTTGCTATTAAACTGCCGAGGAGCATACATTACAATACTTCATTTCGCTCAGCATGAAAATAACAACCAAACTATAATTAACTAGAATTTCAAATAACATTAGAAATCCTGTCAGTAATACCACAGCCAACATACGCTAACAAGCGTTTTTAGTGAGAAAGTTTCCTGTGCAGTGCTTGTTAAATCAAGTGGAGCCTGAGAAGATGCACAGCTTCTAGGGCAGAATAATCTGGAGCTCTTTGAATTATTAGAACATTTGGGCACCTCTTTCCCCTTAGATTTCTAAAAAGATGATTCATAGAGGAATAAATTAAATTATATCAATAAATAGTGATGCTTCCTCTGACCAATTAAAGTGCCATCTGTTTAGCTCCTTTAGAGAATTCCCCAAAAGAAGTCACCTTACAGTTGATTTATGCCATCATGGGAGCTTTACCCTGAAAAGAAACCACAAGTTTCTTTTCTTCTGATTTAAGAAATATTTTCAGTGTGAAAGGCAAACTTCCTAAAGGCAGAATTGATGACAGCACTTTTGAGAAACTGATTTCTAAAAGATCTCTAAAATCTAGCCCCTAGATAAAAGCCTTAACTTAGTTTTATATCTGTTGAAAAGAATTGGAGTGAAAATCTAAATACAAGTCATGAAACAGACCTAAGTTACATGAAGAATAAAGGTTGCAAGACAGAAGTTTGTAAGAATAGTTAGAAGGAAAAGAGTGGCACCTGACTGTGAATCTAGTGTAGGGTTGGTTCTTCGCTTGAGAGCAATGGCATCCCTGGGTTTGCATTCTAACTGCCACATAAGCTATGTGACCTTGAGCAAGCCCCTTAGCTTCCAGGAAGTTCATGTTAAATAGAGACAACTGCCTGTGCCATGAGATCACGTAGGGTTAAATGAGATCCCTCAGGACAGGGCCTGGCCCATTGTCTGGCTTAAAAATGGTAACTCTAGTATGAGTACAATTAAATAAAAGCCAGTTGAAAATTACTAATTTATTTATACAAACCCGCCAGTAAACATAGATTGTCAAAATATATGAGGCAAAAAATAAACTATAATTCTTAGTAAAGATGCCCAGGCTATCTATATAAGTATAATTAGGTCTATTTTTATACGTGGATTGGTTCCTTTCTTGAGACTGTATCACATGACAGAAAGTGGACTGGCCTTTATTATTGTCCACCATGAACAGTTTTAGTTACGCTTATGCTCTTTCTCTATGAACATCAACAAATATTGAAAAAATAATTTCACAGGAGAGGCATCATTCTTTTTCTTAGTTTACGATTACTGCTATCACAGAATGAAATTTAATTCTATAAAGAGCCTAAAAACAATTATGAAGATAGCTAATATTTATTGTTTATGGAGCAAACATTCTATCATTTCCTACTCCAAAGTCCTATGAGTGCTCGTTCTAAATGAGCTCTTTACAGAAGAGGAACCTGAAAATTAGATGTGTTACGTGGTTTCCCAAAGTCACGTGACTATTTGTTGGGAAAGACAGAATTCAGCTGGCTCCACAACGCCACTCTGAACTGTAATGATGGAGATCTATTCTTGTTCCTCATGCTCTCCCTTCAGATCCGGTCAGCTTGTGAGGAGAAGCTGGGCACGCTTGATTCACCCTCCTCAGTCGCAGCAAGGGCACAGATTCATCTGCTCAGGGACAGGTCCCGTAAGGTGTGAAGTTGTTCGGCTGTCCCTGCCAGCATGGATTACTTTGCCAAATTCTGAGGGAAGTGCAAGGAAGCCCGCTTGCGTCAGAGCTGGAGCAATCTGATTTCGCAAGTTTTATCAGTAGTAAAGCACACATTTTGGTCTCCATCTGCCTGACTCCTGCTTCTACCTTTCAACTGTTTCCAAACTCAGATGGGAAGAAGGAGGTGCGATTTACTACTTCAGAACCCCAACGTGAACACGTTTCAGGAGGTAGTCAGATGAGAGGCTCCTTGGTTCAAATGAGATTCTATAATGTCTGTCAGTCCTCTACAAAGTAAAAGACCTCTGCCCTCAGAAATTCAGAGCCCTCATATACTATCCATTCATCTCACAAGGATTATAAATCAATAAAACAATATTATAGGCTGTATAAATCTGGGAGATCTAAGAATGCACTAGCCAACAAGAGCATGGGACATCTTTCCAGAATAGGAAGGAAAAAAGCTCAAAGATGAGAACAGGTTGATAATGAAAGGAGCTCCCAGTGCCTGTTTTAAAATGAGTAGCTGTGATATCAGTCCCAGCCTGACTGCTTAATTTGCTGAGAGACAATGGCAACTGAAAGTCTTGTTTTCTTCTCCTCAAAACCAACAGCGACACCATCTATCTCTTAAAATTGTTCTAAACATCATTTTTTGAAAATGTTATGATTCATATATGGTGAAGCCAGCAAGTCAGGAGAATCCGGACACAGAAAAGAGTTTGTTATTCACAGTTCCCCAGAGGAGAGGCATGCCACGCCACGAGGGGCCACACGGGGAAGTCCTGGGTCATCCACGAGGCAGAGAGCACCACAGGAAATGGGCACAAGAGCCTTTGCTGTTGTTTCTGCAGGAAGGAACAGGCAAGACGGGGTTGGCTAATGTGAATAATTTCAGTGGGGTCTGAAGCACAGGGCCTGCCCCTGGGTGTCCAGTACCTGGACCTTGGGGGGATCAGGGCAGGTAGACAGTGGCTCTGAGTGTGTGAGCCCTGTGAGAGCTCAAAAAAAACAGGCCATTGGGGTGTGGGCTCTGGGTCAGTTATTACATAAGCAGGCACCCTCCCAGGGAGGTCTTTTACTATCTCTAGGAAATGGCTGATCCTGTGAGGGGCAGTCTCTCCAGGGTCAGCAAGACCCCAGAGGTCAAAGCATCAGAAACATATGGTTAATAAGCTCCGTTCTTCAATTATTATTGCCTTATCCATTTTAAGTAAAAATATGTCTTACTGAAGGGAGAAAAATATGCAGACAGGGTAAATAATAATTAAAAAGCTCAATGGAAAACAAATCATAGTATTATTTAAAACTTACAAATATCATCTTTATAAATATTGGCTGCTTATCATGCTCTTTCTATATTTTCTTTTCCTAGAAGAGAATGTGCTGAGTTCACACTATCAACACAATGACTTCCTCTTATCCATTACCTATCATGGTCACATATTTGGGTTTTGTTTGGCCTAACAATTCTTATAATTAACTTCAAATGAGAGAGAGGGTAAATGTGTTCAGGCAGTATCATATGATGAGAATTAACGATACAGTTCCGGGAAGACTCCACACCTCCATGGAATTTACAGTCTAATGTACAAAGCAGGTGGTTTGGTTTCTTTGGCTACAGACCAGCAAACACATTAGACAGAAGACACTTGTACACCTTGGGGTGTCTGGATAAAACTTAAAAAGCTTAATCATCGATTGGACGTTTTGTCCATTTGACTTAGAACACTGGGTACTTGAAACATGACATTCTTTGGTAAAAAAGTTCGGTATAGTTATTTGTACCGCTCTCTATTAACTAAATATCACAGGGGATAAGAGGGTCTTTAGTATTCTATGCAGAAAAGCACTTGAGAACATAAAAGCTGCAGTACTGCAAGGCATTGATAACTTATTAGAAGGTCCTCATTCTTTCAGTGTGAAATAGCATAAACCTTTAACGATGAAGGAAAATAAAACAAGGTTGACTTATTTTGACATTATTTCCAGCTTTTCTTTGATAAATAAGTATTAAAAAACCCCCACAAAACCTAAAGCTATTAATTTTGCTCTATAAATGTACAAGATGACAGCAGAATTTGATTTTACTTTACCTATTTGATGTGTTTCTCCAATATATGTAAAGATAATTTTATATATTAATTCATTCTGCTGGTGATTTTCATTATGATTTAGAAATATGGTCTCTAATAAATAAGTCCAATCTGAATAACAAACAAAATTCAACCTTCAAAACTCTGACATTCATTTGTTACAGCATGAAGTGAATCTATTCATTTTCCTATAAAAGGGCAAAAATGTGGCTAAAAATCTAAATGCACACAATAATTATATACTCACTATGAAGCATCATCAAATTAAGGCTTTATGTTGTCCATTTTTGTTACTGATCTAGCTGTTTTCCAGAAAATGTCAAATGACAAGCAGCTCAATCAAACTCAGAAGTTACAATGTGTCAATCGTCTATCTTTGGTATTAGCTGACTGACCAATATTTAATAACAAACACATGGATCATGCAGGACTTGGTACCTAATTAAGTAATAATTTATGTGAATAATCTATTGAGATAAATGTAAAGTTTCTTTTTTCCATTTAAGGGTGCCACTTCATTTAGATAGATAGCATAGGCTTATGGTGACTAAGAATAACTTCTCCATTTTTCCTACTCTTTATATTATATGGTCTAACTGATACTAGAATAACTTTAGCACATTTGAAGTGTCAGCTTTGGAAACTTGAATAACTCAAAGTGTGGGGACTCACTTGGAACCCCAGAGTTGGTATAAAGATTATTTTAAGCTGAAGACATTTGAAATTCAACATATGGAGAAGGAAGCCTTTTCGAAGCTTCTTTATCTTATTAAAAATGGAAATTTTTGAGAAACAAGGACCGCCTTACATTCCCTCGTTGGGGCAGGTTCTACTTCAAGGAGAGAAACCAGGAGTAAATCTACCATAAATGCCCTCTCTGTGAGATCTGTATGACCCTGAAGAAAATAAAAGACCACTCAAACCTGTGTAGAGAAACATTATCACAAACTTCCACTGAGAATCCGCCCCTCTTATTCACAGTGGATACATTCCAAGACCCCCAGTGGATGCCTGAAACCAGAATAGTACTGAACCCTATATATACTATGTTTTTTTTCCTATACATACATAACTTTTAACTTAAAAGAAGCAATTTACAGATTTTCTTTGGCATATCTGAATTGCCATCATGCCTCCTCTTACGTGTTGGGGCCGTTATTAAGTACAATAAGGATGACTTGAACACAAACACTGCAATATCATGACAATCTAATAACCAAGGTGACTACTAAGGGACTATAGGTGCGTAAAGTATTCAGCGTGGAGATGCTGGATAAAGGGACGAGTCACGGCCCAGGCTGGATGGAGCAGAACAGCATGAAAGCTATGATAGTATCATCATGGTAGTGAGAGCAATGCACCATTTAAAACATGAATTGCTTATTGCTGGAATTTTCCATTTAGTATTTTTGAACCACAGTTGACTGAAGATAACAAACTATGGAAAGTGAAAATGTAAGAGAGGACTACTATATTTGCTCTTTGTTCTCCTAAAAATCCCTTTGTCTTTCCTAAAGAAACCTATTTCTTCTTCTGATAGAAGCCATTTATTCCCATCATTCCTTTCCCTTGGTAACCCGGTAACTTTAATTTTTTAACCAACCAGCCATTTCTTTTTTGTCTCTTATATGCATACAAATAAACCTTTTATCAGTCATCTTTTTTTTTTAATTTAATTTGCATGCCCCAGTCACTAAACCTAATGGGGAGGAGAAAAATAATTTTCCTTCCTCAACAAAACTATCCTATTAAAGTAAAACACTATGGAATTCCAGGAATGTGCTGTTTTAGAGATGGGAGATGGATATGAAATTGGAAGGACATCAGAGAACTACAATCATGATAGATCTCAATAAATCTATAACATTGTTGGAAAGTCCTGTTCTCAGAAACAACTTGAGATGGGCCCAAGATTCTGTTTTCATGGTAATGTGGCTGTTCACATTTCATTTTTAATTCTTTTTGTTTTTCCTTGGTAGATGATATTGATCCAAAAGTGTGACACTAAAAATGTCCAAAATTTGAACTATGAAAGTATTTTCCCCTTAGGTACTTATTCTCCAGATGTGTATTCTGCAGAATGAATACCCCTATGTTCAATTTTAAAATAAAAGTAATTTTACCCTCTTTCCTTCTTCCCACACAGAGATTTCCTGGTATTTAAAGTGCAGCTAACAACTTTTCACTCTCTTGAAATTTTCAGTGGCATCTGCATGAAAATTAAGAAATACTTTGGGAAAGTAATTTAATTTTGCAAATGCAAAGCTAATCTCCACTCATCACTGAAGCAGTAAAACATAAGAGATTTCTATAAGGAAAATCTCAATTTAAAAACCTACCGAAGTGAATTATAATGAAGTAAACAATCTCAGAAGCAATAGCTCAATAGTGGAGCATTCCAATTACACATTTATCCACCAGGAATTTAAACCCACATCGGCCACAGATGCCATTGTCCAACTGACTGGACTGCAGTGACTTTTCCTACATCTTAGCTTTTTTATCCTTCCAAGACTCCTGGTTCCTGGCAGAAGATGAAACCTTTGAGTTGAGAAAATCAAATCAGAAAAAGGAAGAACATTTAGCTTTTGAAGAAATGTGTGTGGCGTTTAGACACTTCCATCCTTCAGAAGATGGTTCTATTCCCAGCCTCTTAAAAAAGAACACACCGTCTGGCTTTTACGAACAGTGGCTCATACACCTTCACTTTCTTCAGTGGGGAAGGTTTTGTTCTACCAGGATTGAGCAAACAAACTGACTTCAGCATGCTGATATAGCTGAAGCAGCTTCTCTGTATTATTTGACAATTTTTCTTTGTGAAACTATTTTGGTAATGCATATTCCCCTATTTAGACTATAAGTATTTGGAAATATCTTTTTCTCCCTTTTCTACAGTAGTACTAAAAATCTCTTCAGTGCTCAAGTATTAATAAGATTAAGATTAGGTAGTCAAACAAGAAAAATGATCAACATTAGTGGAGCTTATCCACCGCATATGTTAATTTTATCAGTCAGAATCACTTCTGTGATAAGCTTGCAACTGCAATAGCTTTTTAACTATTTTTCTTCAGCAAATAAATTATCCAAAAGATTTTTTAAAAGAGCTACTTCATTGCCTAAAGGTGGAAAGTTCTTGTCCGACTGGAACCTAGTTTTCATTCATAGTCATTTAAAATAGTACTTCGATAAAAGACTCTTCCTCCTCTTCTGTTGTTTCAAAACAACACTCGACATTTAAATGGTCAAGACTTGTATATAAAAACAAGTTGTTAAATTAATTTCAATTACCTGTGTGATTCCTGGGCCATGTTTCTTGGATTGGGATCTGCTATATACTGAACCATGAGGAAACAGATAAAACACACTCACATTTCCTTCTGGCTTTGTGTCTCCCTTTATTCTTTCTCTTCTGACTATGCCCATCACATCCCTTCTCTCCATGATTCCAAAATCTTTATTTTTTTCAAGACCCTATTTAATAACCAATAATTCTCTCAAAGCCTCGACTATTAAATATAAATGTTAACCATGCTTCCCCTTTCCTGATATCTAAAATTAGCTTTTCCCAAAAACTTAATATACATTTTGGTTATAAGACTTTATATTTTTTGAAGCTATTTCCAGTATTAATCTCATCCTCTAAGAATGTTAACTCTTTCAGAAGGTAGGCTAGTTCTATTACATCTTTTATAAACTCAAAAATGCATGACTACACTCATTTAATAAATAAGTTGAGATGCTGTCATTTTCTCTCACCAGCCCAACCCTCTTTATGATTATATATCAAGTTTCTTTCATATCTCATACTGCAACAAGACATCTCATTTTAAATGTCATGTATGCCAAGGCAGTTTTATATCCTTGGAATAAATAAAGCAAAAATTGAAAGGATACAGGAAGAAATAAACCCATAATTTTGTGAGTACGTTCAGAAACTTTTCAGACATGCAGACAAAAAATAAGCAACAATAACATTTGGTTATCATGATTAAAAAACTTGAATTTCATATCTCATTAATAGAAAATGCACGTTAATCAAATGAATTTCTTTTAAATGATCATGTAGAGATCACAAAAGAATTTTTGAAAATTTTTAAGAACAGACATTATAAAGACTGTATTTTCAGATCATACTGCAGTAAAATTTGAAATCAATGATAAAACATAGCTTTAAAATCTCATGTGTTCTGGAAAATAAAAGAACTTTTTTTCATTTCTCAATAAATTAAAAATTCTAGATAAAATGGCTAATACCCTTAATTAAAAAATAAACATTCAAAATTGACCTGAGAAGTAGAAAACTTGACTAGATCATGAAAAATCTAAATAGTGATAAATGTACTTTCCCAAAGTCACCTCACTAACGTAGTCTTACAGATGACTTTTAACAAACTTTCAAAATCCACATAATGATATCTAAAATCTCTCCTGATCATTTTTTAATGTTAACGTCTCCTCCAGAATAAGTAAGTTACCAATTCACATTTGGGCCTAGAGTTAGAAGAGATGAAGATGTATTTTGAGATTCAACTTCCTTGTGATATAACAACAACAACAACAAAAACCAGCCACTTTACCTACTTTTAGGAGTGATACACATCAATTTCAATAGTCATCCAAGGTGACCAAATAACATGCAAGACTTCTCAAAAGTAAAGATTTTATTTCACTGGAGATGACATCATACCTTTGAAGTTTAGCTGTCTTTTCTATTACAGAGCCAAGACATCTTAACTAACAGAAGAATTCATACTAAACACTACTAACAAAAATAAATGAGAAAATGAAATTTTTTGAAAAATCACAGCAGCAAAATTATTTTTTAAATATTGAGAAAACAAAAAACAAAAGCATTGCATAATATCTATATGAAGTACATTTTGAAACTTTATTTAAGGGCATAAAATATACCTTAATAAAGGCAAAGATATCCCATGTTTATGAAGGTAAGACTCTAGAAAGATAATATGTGGGCTAATTTAGCAAATCCAGTTAATCTAAAATTGAATGCAATTCCAAATAAGATCCAATCATATCTTTTGGGAACTTGACACACCGTTAGTATACTTTACACTGAAAAATGACTGTACTAGTAAGGGTGTGAAATAGATTAAAAATACCTAAATCAAACAAAAAAGGGAACTCATAATATCATAGTAATTAAAATAGTGTATATTTGGCACCAGAATAAAAAACAACAACAGATCAATGGAACTGAATAGAGGGCTTAGTTTATGACTAGTTACTATATGACAAATAGTGCAGAGAAATGAGTTCATCATTTTGGGAAAATTAAATTCCTCTTCACGGGTAGAGTAAACCTAATAATGTGAAAGGTGAAACTGAAAGATTAGAAAAAAACAGGATAAAACATTCATGATGTTAGGTCAGAACAGATTTCTTAAATAAGTCTAAAGAAAGAGAACCATGAAACATAAAAGGAAATACTCACGGATTTGGCTTTATTGTAAAATTAACATTTTACAATAAATAATGCCATAGACACAATCAAATTAAAATAGCAGATCTTGGGAAGAAATTTGTAAAGTGTATAATTTGTAAGAATTATATCACATAAAAGTGTCTTAAAATCAATATCCACAAAAAACACAACATAGCAAGATGGGCAAAGAATGTGAATACACATTTCACAGGGGAAAAAACCCACAAGTGGCAAATAAGCATAATGTTTAAAAAAAAAAGAGTAGTAATCCACAAAATAAAAATATTAAAAAACCACATTTCCTAGAACATATTTTTAAATAACAATATTAGAGACTATGAGAAATAAATATACCTCTGGAAGGTAAACTGATAAGACATTCTGCGAAGCAGCATTTGACAAAATTAAAAATTCATAAATGTATATAACTACATACATTTCATTCTGGTTTCTAATAGCTAGAAATTGGAGACAAACTAAATGTCTATCAAAGTGGAATGCAAAAATGAAATCTGCCAAGGTCACAAAGCAAAATATCAGAAAACAGTAAATGCAATAAAATAAATCTGTATATGTTAATATAGATAGATCTCAGACACATAATCTTGAGTACAGCAAGCAAGATTCAGAATGAGACCTAAACTAAGATATAATTTATGTATATTTTTAGAGCAACACAACATGACATATACATATTAGAAGACTACTAGGCTATAAATTGAGGCATAAGGCAGGGAGAGAAGAATGAAACTGGCAATAAGAGTAAAGATATCAAAAAGAGAAATTTAAAAAAAAAAAAGGACTTAGATCAATAATGATACTGTTAATCTAACTGAGGAGCATGGTGAATGGAAGCAATCTAATTGTGTGTGCTGATATCCTGCACACAGAAAATAATTTTAAAAACAAACCAAAGGCAATGTGTGCATAGAAAATGTTACATACAGGAGAATGTGGAAGAGAAGTCTGTTGTGCAGAATGAGAGGAGGACATAAAGACATAAACACAAGAAGACATAAAAAGATCAAGTCTCTCAATTACCATATTACTAAAAATAGTAATATGATTCTATTAGACTGCTGGGTGTAAAGGAGATAGGTGTGTAACTGAGCTGAATTATTATTTACTTGAGTTAATTTTCTATTGCTACTGTAACAAATCACCAAGAACTGGGTGAATTAAAGCAATACAAATTTATTCTCTTACAGCTCTGTAGGTCAGAATCTCCAAATGAGTTTCACTGGGCTAAAATCAAAGTATAGGTAGGGCTGTGTTCCTTTTTGAAAACACTATGGGAGAACTCATTTCTTTGTCTTTTCTAGCTTTTGGAGGCGACCACCAAATTCCCTGGTTCGTGACTCCCCTTTCTTGCATCTTCAAAGAGAGAGATGTTGCACCTTGCTATTGGAGCAAGAAGCTCAGCGTTTCTCACTGAATTATCTACTAGCCCGAATATAAAAAATAATAAAGGAGCAATCAATGTGACAATGTTGACCTGGCCTCCCTATCCCTTTAATACAGTCTGAGTCACTTCTGAAATCATCATCCACTAGTCCCCAGGACAATTTTTAAATGACATATACAGCTGGAAAACAGGGACCTAGCATTTGGTAGAAAAAATCAGCTCGAGCACTGAGTACCTATAGCCCAGCACAATACAAGATCATGCTCTACTAAGGATTATGTGTCTGAGACCTATGTATATTAACAAATGTAGAATTGAGGCAAAAGGTCAGCTAATAATGTACTATTTTGTTTTTTGCAGACATTTTAGTCTTGCCTACAGTTTATTAATTTTTTCCTATTAAATTCTGTCTATATAGTGTATTTGCACATACTCTATTCTGGAGTACCACATTCTTTCTTTTTCTGGAAAATGCATTTTCCTGGCATTTAATAAACATTGCTTGAGTAGATTTTTTTAAAAAAAAAAAAATGATGCTAATAAATTGGAGCAAATAAGCCTGATGAAGTGAGATGACACTACAAGGCAAAAAATAAATGTGACATCCCGGTAAACATTACTTTTTCTAAGTGATCAATGTTACATTACCAGTGATAATTCATGTTGATTCACGTACTCCCTCTTAACTTCACCTCTGTGACATTTTTTCCAAACCCATAACCCTAGACTAATCATGAGAAAAATATGAAGTTCAAGTTGGGTGACATTCTACAAAATGCTGACCAGTATACTTCAAGATGTCAAGGTCGTGAAAAACAAAGAAACAATGAGAAACTGTCACTGACCAGAGGAGACTAAGGAAACACTGCAGCTAAATGTGATGTGATATACTGGTTGAGATCCTGGGACAGGAAAAGGGCATTAGTGAAAAACAAGTGGAATTCGAACAAGGTCCAGAATTTAGTTAATAATATTGTGCCAATGTCAGTTTCTTAGTTTTGACCAACGTACTTTGGTAACATGCTAACACTAAGGGAAACTGGCTGAGAGGTATATGAAAACATTCTCTACTCTATTTTCAACTTTTCTGTGAATCTAAAATTCTTCTAAAATATAAAGGATCTATTTTAAAAAACAACAACAAATGAATGTGGCCAACTATTTTAAGAAAGGATGCAGAATTTTTAAAATGGAGTGAGAGTGAGAGAGAGAGAAAGGAAGGAGGGAAAGAGGAAAGAAAGGAAAAATTTGGCCAACATCAATTAACAACCACCACAACAGCCATATTTTTGAGGGGTTATAGTACTACATACTTTGCATACATAATTTACTCATCACTTTAGCTCCAGGTGATAGATATGACTAGTATCGACATTTTAGAGTAGTGAAGGCTAATAGACTAGCTAGTCTGCCCAAGATCATCCTGCTTGGAGGAACTGAGACTCAAATCCAGGAGGTCTGTCCATAAAACTCACCCTCGTAGGCACTAAACTTGAATGTTGCATGACCTCTTCCATTGTTTTCTGTCATTTTACACAAAAGTACATTCCAGTGAATTGAGCAAGGACTCAATTGTACCACCCTACACAGGTTATTTGCTGAACAACTTCATAGAAAGGCATAATGAAGATTGTTCTCTATTTCTATGAGACACGAAGAAATAAGAGCACATGGAAGTTAAAAGTTAAATCCACTTTTAAATAACCATTTGCCTGCTTTCTCATGCTCTAACCACAAACTGATCAGTTTAAAATCTTTACGATGTAATTGTCATGCTTGATCTTTGTCTCCATCCACAAGAATGTAATGGGAGGTAATGCTTTTTGCCTAGGAGAGTCAGTACTACTTAGTAGATATAAAAAAAATATTCATAGAAAGGAGGAAGAAAAGAAGAAAGGAAGGGAGGGAAGGAGGGGAAAGAGACAATGTCAGGAAGCAGAAACAGTTTTGACTTTGGCCATTTTGATGTCACCATAAAGAAAAATAAGTTGGGATGATGTTTCCACCATTTCCCTGATCTCCCTAACTTCAAGTCTACATTAAGGAACAGATTTTAATGAAAGCTAGAAAAAGTGCCCTTTCTACTGGGTGGATTACCAATTTTAGAGTATGAAGTAGGTGAGCTCTACTCTCAGGATAAGATACAAATTATTAAACTTTTTTCCTGGTTCAAGCCATCAATTTGTTCATCATCTTTTTTTAAAATCTATAGAAACACTGATACCATTTTCTAATTGCTGTTGAAACAGAAGATAAAACCCTAAAAAGCAGTAGTTTCAGCTGAAGAACTCTAACACACTCTTCTCTTCCTGATCTTGTAAAGGACTTCAGGACCCGAATCAACTGGTATTGTTTCAGAAGGAGAAAATATTTTTGAACTATTTTGTTTTGGGTTGGTTGGTGACAAATAAGGCTGTTTTTGCCAAATTTCCACTTGCTTCTGTGTTCTTCTTTGGTGTGCAAAATGTTGATTGATCACTCAGGCAAAATCTTTTGAGGGTTTTATCTTTTATGTGGTCATGAAAACACTATAATCAGTTTTGCATTTCTGATCAGAGTTAAAGACCTTTCATGGATTCCATTTATTGTAAATGTGGACAACATCAAAAGAAGCCAATTTTAATAAAAGTCTCCCTCCGAAAAGATATTAGAAGCTTCCTCTTTCTGCTGTGATAAATACTTCCAGGTGGTATTTGATGGACAATAAGAATCCTGTGCATCTGGCACTCATAGCAGAGTTTAGAATTAGAATTTCAGATCATGCTGGCAAGCCTGAGTAATTCTTTAATTCTTCAAATGGAATGCAATTTGCTCAATCTTACACAGCATTCCGATTTTAATTAAAATATACCATACAATATAGAAATATTACATCAACTTGCAAATCCTTACTTGATGGAAGTTGGGTAGGGGACATCAAACACTACTATGTAATTATTTGTATTATACTTCATCAAAAGAATCAAATATTACCATAGAGACTATAACAGTTTCTTACGGAGTTTATAGAAGCTAAGCATTCCAAAAGGATGCTATATTGCTACAAAGCAGATGTGAGCAGTCTCCATTTCTGTAGAAAAGCTTTAAAATTAAATACAGAGATCTGCTTCTTGAGTACCTAGGTTTCCCCTAAACTTTCTTCTAGTCAAATAATGCAATTGGCATTTATAGGAATAGCAACTCAGGAAAAGAAACACCTAATTTAAGACCAGGTGGATGCTCACCACTTTAAAGTGATGATTGCATTTCAAAATTCAGTGTCAAAAAGGGGATGGGTAGTGTGAGCAGTTAATCACGAGCCTCCGAAATGCTGCCCATATATCATTAAATGCTTCATCTAATCAAGGAGAACAGTCATAGATAAAACAAGACTTCTGTGCAGAACCTCTTACATCCATGAAAAAGAAAATGAGACCAGGAATTCATCCTCAGTGCCTGGACTACGGAAACCTCAGACCTCCTAAAAAGTGAATATGGTGCTTAGTACTGCTAGATAAATTTCAATGTTGGATATTTAAATGCTTCAAAGCAATTTTTATTCAGACTTGGAATAGAGAATGGCCTCACGAGTTTCTTGCTCAGAAAAGCTGCATATTTTGAGCTCTCAGACAAGTACAAGAAATTCTCTCATTTGAGTCTATAAAAATGTATTAAAGACACTCACATCTCTAGTAGAAGAATTTTACCAAGTGACAGAAACATTCCCAAACTGGGGTGTTCATGGTCTTTGTTCTTGTCTGAATTCATGAATGAATTACAGCCTGTATAACCAGCCGACTGTATAAATCTTCTAGACAACTACCTCTGGAATTGGGCCCAGTGCTATGACAACAAATTTCTTTAGGTTTTATCACTGAACTGTGCAAAATTTTTGGATTTTGCTCCTAAAATATGCTTCAATAAAGCAATTCTGTTTACCTTATATTCTATATATCCTAGAACTCAAGCTACAGTATGGCAAAAATATGAGAATAGTTTTGCAATAGATAGTATACTATTCCTAATTAGTTACTAGCCTGCATCCTTGACCACTTCCATGTGACCTACAATACCTCTTAGTGAGGAGAATAGATTCCTTTACTCTGTAAATGACAGACTCGATCATGAGAGCTATCCTAGTCAAATGAATATAATGGAAATAGTGCACACCACATCCAATTAGAAGGCCTAAACGTCACTGCTCCTTTGTCCACTGATACTTTTCCCCTATGACATCAGGACATGCTCCAAATAGTGGCAGCTCCTTTAGCCTTGATCATGGCTGAATAAGGACGTATGGAGCAAAGGCGCAGCTAAGTTGCAGACACTGCAGCATTTTAAAATGCAGTATAAACCAGAAATATAAATCTCTGTTGTTCTAAAGTATTAATATTTTATTTATTATGAAACCAAAACCTTAGCAAAACTGACATACAATACTGTTCTTTAAAATTTCATTATCAATTGATAGTTATTGAGTTGCTAGTATATTCCCACATTGTACCAAATGCATTCACAGATGTAATTTTATTGTCATAGTTTGTATAAATTAGAATTCGGAATTCTGAGATTGCAAACTCAGTAACTTTCAACCTATAGCCCAAGTTTTTTACATAAAAAATAAATTGTGATGTAGTTTGGGAAACTGATGTGGTTAATTCTTCAGCCACTATGTCCCCCTTGTAATTCCCTGAAGGCATCCTAGGGTTTTACACTTTGTGAGTATTGTTCTGACACCCAGAAGGCCCCCATCTCTCACACAACTCCTCGCTTCCGCGTGTCATAGGTTTAGCTCTAAGGCAACATTCCACTTAAAATCTCTGTTCCTTCCAGTGGAGTCAATTTCATCATCCTCTCTGCTTTCATGCTACGTATCTGTTTACTTCAGAGCACACTAGAATGTAAGATACTTGAGGTCAGGGACATATGCTGTTTTGTTCATTCCTTTTTCCCTAATGCCCAGAACACAGCATGGCCAAGAGCAGGTGCTCAGTACATGCTGTGGATGAATGAGGTCTAGAACTTTGCACGAACTGCTCTGCATTCTTACTTTTCACTCACTACTCACCACAGGGTAAATACTGAGCAGGAAATGTCTATATCTTGGTCAACTTTTTATAAGCACATCTCCTCACATGGTTACTTGAACATAAAAAATGGTTACTACTAAATGTGAAGGTAACAAAAAATATGTGAAATAATCAGTCTATTTGTGTCGAAATACTTTTTGAATAGCTAGTTTTCATGACTATCCTACTACTTCAATTGCCTGACACCCAATTGGCCTATAATATGTATTAGAACAACATTAAAAGAACATAGATCATTTGCGAGATAATCATTTTAGAGAGAAACATCTAGTGAATCCAAGAAATGAGTCATCGTTATTACCAAATTTTTCTACCTTTGTTAAATGGTTATCTCCAGTATTCCTTAAATTCTAGATGTCTGGCTACGTCTATATTATCACAATATTCCCCTGGCTGCATTTCAGTATCTCTCACTTTTTAAGTTAGACTTTTCTGTCCCGATTCACAAGGAAATGTTATGTAATGTCACTCAGGCATGATGGGATGCTAAACCTGAAATAGCTACAACCTGAGCTGATGACAAAGAACATGGATTTTCCCGGCCCTGGTGTCTGTGCATACCTGTGACAGCTAAGATCCAGAGCTCCTAAGGCAGCAAATATTATCACAACCTACACAGGGTGCTCCAAACTGTTTACCCTTGAATTTGGTCAATCTTAATTTGATTCATTTCTTCAACAAGTCATCACTGTGCGTTTACTATAGAGATTGGCTGCAAGGCAAATCCAGAGCAAAGAAAGGTTTAGTTTGTACTTGGCTAGTGTTTTAAATACTTAGCCAGCTGGCAAATTTTAAAAATAAAAAAAGTTTATATATATATATATATATATATATATATAAAATCCAGTGTCTTTTGAAAAACAGATGTGACCACATTGGGACTATGTTTCTGGATGGCAACATCAGCTGAAATGGAGAGGAGGATGTTTCCCCTCCAGGTGGAGCATATGCTCTTATTCTGCTGCAGTCCTAACCCCTTCCTGGTATCTGACAGAGACACACATTTACTCTATATAACCATGCAAACATATGGTTACTTGAACATAAAAAATGTTTGTTCCCAAAACTGTGCAAAGTGCCCAATCCACAGTGAAGATGGGGTATTTCTGAATACAAAGAGCTATTCTTACCTACAGCACAGTGGTTCTCAAAATGTAGTTTATAGTGTCTTTGTGATCCCACCATGATGTCCTAAAGTCGAAACCACTGTCATAATATGTTAACTGACTTTCACTATGTTGATATTTACACTGATAGTATAAAAACTTTGGCAGTTTTACCACCAATTAAGGCAGTGTGGCACCAAATAATAATAAGAGTCATTATATGTTTCAATACCACACACTTGAAATAAAATAAAATCAACTCCACTTAAGAATGTCACTAATAAAGTAATACATTTTACATATTAAAGTTATATTTTATTAAATCTTAACCCTTGAGTATCAACTCTTCAATCACTCTGAAGAAACTGGAACTGCATATAAAATACTTTTGTTACAAGTCCAAGTATGACTACTGTCTCAAGAATAGCATTCGTGTGACTTCTGGTCAAGATAGTGGAGAAGGTAAATACTGTGCTCACCTCCTCCCATAACCACACCAGAATTACAACTAAATTATAGAACAACCAACTCTGAGAATCACCTGAAGATTAGTTGAGCAGAAGTCTCAGATGTGACATGGAGACTGGTAGGAGGGGAAGAGACACGTAATAGAAAGGTCCCACATCGATGGTATGGCAAGTAAGAATCAGGATGGATACCTCAGCTGTGGAGAGGTCTCCCTAAGGAGCAAGGGGTACCAGCCCCACAATGAGCTACCCAGCCAGGAGCTCCAGTGCTGGGAAGAGGAGCCCCCACAACAGCTGGCTCTGGAAATCAGCAGAGATTCCATTTGGATGAGACAGGGGCTGCTGTAGACCCAGAGATCCTCTTAAATAGCCCAAGCACAGACTTATTCACTCACAAACACTAGCTCTAAACTCCAGTGAAGGGACAGCAGTTCAAAAGTGCAAGAGACAAACGGGAAGAACTGAATTGCCTGGCTTCATGGTAAGGGCTGGAGGGGCAGCTCTCTCCAGGACTGAATTGCTGGCAGCCACCATTGTTGACTTGTTGAGCACTCCTACCCAGCTGGCCTGTGCAGGTGGAAGCCGAATCTGAGTCTCAATTAACTTGGCTAACATTATTCACCCTACCCTGGTGATTCCTTGAGACATTGCCTCACCCAACTTAGTACTTGCCAGCCTGTTATTTCACCCAAGTTGTCAGCCTCAGCCCATACTGTGAAATTTTCTAAAACCTCTCAAAGGTCTACAAACCCCAAACAAGCAGCAGTTGGCCTTGGCATGCCCCGTACCTCTTGCTCAGTGGCCTTAAGCCCAGCACTAGTGGCAGCTGGCCTCAGTTCACGACACAGCCTCTTCCAGGCACCTCCAAGCACAGCAAAGGCTGCTACCAAACACAAGTCACTTTGTAGCTCCTACCAGGTGGCTTAGGCCGGGCACAAGCAGTGGCTGACCTGGGTTTGCACTGGAGTCCTTTCCAAGGAGCTCCACCCATTTAGCTACACAAACAACATACCCAAAAGATGAACTTGGAAGTTACCAGAGCCCTGCTAAAGTGAATCTCACTCTGTGGGGTCAGCCCCTCACATCAGCTCTTCCACTGTAGTCACGGCCTATCATCACAAGTCAGACTGAGGGGTCAATTCCACCCACTGATGTGCCAACAGCAATCAAGGCTCAACTACAGCAGGATAATACACACAACCCACACACACACACACACACACACACACACACAAAGCATTCCTGGAGCACCCAGCTCAAGTGATGAGGGAGATTGCACCACTGGGCCCTACAGAACACCTGCTACATAAGGCCACCCTGCCATGACTGGGAGACACAGCAGATCTACCTAATACATAGAAACAGAAAAAGAGAGGCAGCCAAAATGATGAAACAAAGAAACATGTCCCAAATCAAAGTACTGGGAAAAAAACTCCATTAAAAGAACTAAGTGAAATGGAGGCAGGCAATCTACCAGATATGAAGTTCAAAGTACTAGCTATAAGAATGCTCAGTGAATTTGGGAGAAGACTAGATGAATTCGGTGAGCATTTAAAGTAGCAGAAACCATAAAAAAGAGCCAGTCAGAAATGAAGAATACAATAACTGAAATGAAGAATACATTAGACGGAATCGACATCAGCTTAGATAAAGCAGAGGATGAAATCAGCAATTTGGAAGTCAAAGTAGGAGAGAACATCCAGTTAAAAAACAAAACAAAACAAATCAAATCAAATGAGGATAATTTAAGGGACCTCTGGGACATCAAGTGTAACCACATCCACATCTTAGGGCGACCAGCAGGAAAAAAGAGGAAGAATGATTGAAAACCTATTTGAAGAAATAATGACCACAAACTTTCCTAACCTAGTGAAAAAAAATGGACATACAAGTCCAGGAAGCACAGAGATAGTCCAAAAGAGAATGAACCCAAGATGCCTAAGATGCATCATAATTAAAATGCCGAAAATTAAAGACAAAGAGAGAATCTCAAAAGCAGCATGAGAAAAGGAGTTATTTACCTCAAAAGGTGTTCCCATTGAACTGTCAACTGATTTCTCAACAAAATCCTTGAAGGTCAAAAGAAATTGGCAGGAAATATTCAGTGATGAAAAAACAAGGACCCTACTATGAAGACTACTCTACCTAGCAACACGAGCATTCACAATAGAAAGAGATATAAAGAGTTTTCCAGGCAAGGTAAAGCTAAAGGAGTTCATCATGACTAAACAAGTACTACAAGAAATGTTAAAGGGACTTCTCTAAGACGAAGAAAAAAATTAAAAATATGAACAGTAAAATGGCAATAACTACATATGAATCAAAATTACTTTAAATGTAAATGGATTAAATATCCCAATTAAAAGACATAAGGTGATTGAATTAACAAGGAAACCAGACCCATACATATGCTACATACAAGAGACCTACATCAAATCAAAAGACATGCACAGACTAAAAGTAAAAGGATGAAAAGATATTTCATTCAAATAGAAATAAAAAAAAGCTGGAGTAGCAATACTTATATCAGACAAAATAGACTTTGGAACAAAGGCTTTAACAGGAGACACAGAAGGACATTTCATAACGATACAGGGATCAATCTGAGAAAAGTATATAAATCTTACAAATTGGTGCAGCCACTATGGAAAACAGTATGGAGATTCCTCAAAAAATTACAATTAGAACTACCATATAACCCAGAAATTCCTTTCTGGGTATCCAAAAAAATTCAAAACACAAATTCAAAGAGACATATGCATCTCTATGTTCACTGCAGCATCATTTACAATAGCCAAGATATGGAAGCAACCTAACTGCCCACTGATAGATGTGGTACGTATATACAATGGAATATTACTCAGCTATAAAAAAGAATGAAATCTTACCATTCACAACAACATTGATGGACTTGGAGGCTATTATGTTAAGTGAAATAAGTCAGACAGAGAAAGACAAATACTATTGTAATATCTATAAAACAAAATAATCAAACAAAACAGAGACAAACTCATAGATACAAAGAGCAAATTGCTGGCTGCTAGATGAAAAGGGGGCTGGGGAAATGGATGAAACAGGTGAAGGGATTAAGAAGCACGAATTGACTGTTATAAAATAGTCATGGGATGTAAAGTACAGCATAGGGAATATAGTCAACAATATTGTAATAACTATGTGTAGGGCCAGGTGGATACTAGACGTATCAGGATGAGCACTTCATAAGCTACGTAAAGGTCTGACCGCTATACTGCACACCTGAAACTAATACAATGCTGAGTGTCAACTGTGATTGAATTTTTTAAGTTTTAAAATAAAAAAATAAATAAATAATAACACTTCTGTAATTGCAGTATAAGCTGAAATAGCTTGATTTTTCATGAAACACCATTTTTTTGACAAACTAAATATCAAATATTTAGCAGATATTTCCTTGAAAATAGATAAAGTCAGCTGTCCTTAAGAAAAACAACTAACAGTATCTGTTACTAATGATAAATTTGAGCTCTTGGAGTACAAATAAACAAGTGGGACTAGAAAAAAAATAGAATTTTAGAAAACTTGTATCTGTTACCATGAGCTTGACGGCTTTCTAAAAACTAAAGACTTTTTGATGAG
The DNA here is from genome assembly GCF_014176215.1 of Rousettus aegyptiacus. NCBI lineage: Eukaryota > Metazoa > Chordata > Mammalia > Chiroptera > Pteropodidae > Rousettus > Rousettus aegyptiacus. The sequence continues at coordinate 21,073,137 of NW_023416289.1, forward strand.
AATGGTCATGACATTAACAAGTACTTTTTAAATACTGTATGAACAGGGTCAAAGTTTAGAAGAGTGAGCTAGTATTTCGCTAATGTCTAATGCATGGTATCACAAAAATATCCATAAGTAAAAGATACTTTGCAAGACAGAGCAGTAGGATTTAGTGGAACCAGCTTTCTAGTTGCAACCAACCCTCAAGAAATAACTACTTGTCAAGCTTTCGTATACCGTGGTAGTAAAGAAGAATATCTACAATTACCTGAAAAGGTTATTAAAATACTCCATTTCTTTCAACTACATACCTGTCCAAGGCTGGATTTTCTTCACATACTTCAGCCAAAATGAACTGCAATAGCTTGAATGCAGAAGCAGTCCAAAATCAAGCCATTTTCCAGTAAGTGAGTCATTAAAGAAATCTGCAAAAAGTTAAAACAATATTGTTCTTCTCACTATTTTTTTATTTTTGACATACAATTATTTTTAATAAATAAATTATTTAATAAATAATTTTATTATTTTAAGTGAATTATTGAAAGTATGTTTTTTAAATATATCAGTTCAAATTTCTAGTACAAGAAACAACACTGCATATAACCCACATTAACAAAGATTCTTTAGGGATCCTCAATAGTTTTCTAAAATTATTAAGTTGTCCTGAGACTAAAAGTTTGAGATTTGTTGCTTTAGCACAACAGTGATAATCCCATTTATCTTAATGAAATATACATTACAGTTGTTGCTTATTTTATTGTCATTTCTGAAAAAGAAAGAAGAAAAATCTATATTTTCTGAATCAGAATCAATAGCATTCAAAAAGTTTTAATCTTTCAAAGGCACTTGTAATAACCAGGTGGATGTAATGTATAACTAACAAGATATTGATAAATATTCAAGAACATCATTTTTTCGGTAGTTGCTATTCATAGATGAGGGAACTACCCCCAATTTTATTCTTTTTATATACTGTTTATTATATATCCTCTTAGACAGCACCTCAGCAGAAATATCCTCTTAGATAGAACCTCAGCAGAAAATTTTAACAATTAGAAATTATATATAATTACACGTTTGTATGTCTGTGTATACATATGTGTGCTGGTAGATATGTGTTTTTATATATACATATACACAGATATATAGCTATCTCTCTGAGCTCTAACAATATTTAATTGTGGTTTTGCGATTTCATTCCCCCACACCTGAGGTCCATAGTGTGCATTAGTTTCCTACTGATGCTGTAACAAATTAAAGCAACATAAATGTAGTATCTTAAAGTTCTGTTGGTCACAAGGTCAACACAGGACTCGCTGTGTTGGCAGGACTACATTTCCCTTCTGAAGATTCTAAAGGAGAAACTGTTTCCTTGCTTTTTCTAGCTTCTAAGAACCCCCTACTTCATTTTCAAAGCCAGCAACATGGCATCTCTCTTTGTCTTTCTCCTGTGGCCACAGATTCCTCTGATCACGGCTGGGAAAGGTTTAAAAGACCCTTATGATTACATCAGAGAATCCAGGATAATCTCCCCATCTAAAGATCCTTAACTTATTCATATCTTCTAAATCCCTTCTGCTTTGTAAGCTAACATATTCATGGGTTCCAGGAATTAGTACATGGTCTTCTTTGGGGGCCATTATTATGCCTACCACACAGTCGAATGAAGTAAATGGACAGCTTCTTCATAAATCCTGACTGTGCAACAATATGTGTGTGTGTGTGTGTGTGTGTGTGTGTGTGTATCACAATAGTCCTGTTGAATGGCAAATAGTAGTTTGTGGTAAATGACCATTCTCTTTGTTGTACTAAATCTCATGAGGCTTTCACCTAAAAAAAAGCACTGTGACTATGAAAATCAGCTTTATTTTAGGGAAAAGCCAAATCACCTGATTATTAAAATAACTAGTGGCCTCTATGTAAAAAATTATTTTATTGACCCATTGAACTCTCCTGCTGCACTCCAGCCTTTAATAACTAACCACCGAAAGAATGTTTCTCCCATTGACATATAGGTATTTTTTATTCTTGGACCATACTATCCAAAAAGAAGAACGATAGAAAAAACTAAAAAGCAAACACATGCATCAGATAAACATACCACCTTCACTCCACCCCTCCAAGGCACACACATTCGTTTTCAGCTAACTGAAATCTTTTCCATTTTTTGAATAAAATTTGACTCTATAAAAAGGACAATATTTTTCACTGCAGCTGAAGACGCATTTAATATTTGTTGCATGTTTTTAACTAAGTTGGTTTATTATGGCAAATTATATTCTGAGACTTTAATGGCTAGCCTACGCCTATCCTGGGCAGGGCTATGATCTGAGGGGTCTGCTCAATGACAGAATCATTCATTTTCCTGTCATTTCCTGGCCTGGCATCTTCCGGGTTCACTTAATTTAGTACAGGCCGGTAGCATTTGAGCAATAGGAAAATAATATCTGGTGTACTGAAGCTCAAACTGGGAATGATTTTTAAAAGACAAGATAAGAAACTGTGGTCCCAACTCTATTTTCATGATTTCAAGGGGGACTACTCCCACTCAGTTAAAGCATGTCAGTATCACACATATCTTCTTAAAACACACAGCGCATACATTGGGCTTATTTTTTAATATAATAACATCTAGTGCATAATTATGTTCACTTCCCCAGGTATATGAGCAATCATATAGTTATGAAGGTATATTTTGTGCCTCTGGGAATCTACCAGCAAACATTTTTACATTGTTTTTGCTTTGTGATGTGTACACAAAATAATACCATTTTGTATTTAAAAAAAAAAAAAAAAGACTTATCCTTAATCTTCTTTAAAAAATCAAAAGAGAATTAAATAGCAGGTATTTTTAAATCTCCAGCTTGCATCTGGAGAAACTGAATATAAAATATTGATTTAATGGGTACCCTTAGGTCACTAATGAGTCAGAAATAAAGTCAGAAACTTAATTTTCATTCTGCTGATTTCCACACCATTATGTGTAATTCTCAAAGACTTAATAATAAAATATCAACAGTCACTTGTAGGTAACAACATTTCTTCAATACTTCTAGTAGATTCCTCTAGGGATAAACAGCCATGTCTGTGTCTATTTAATAATAATTCTAAATTGTGCAAAAGTAACAGACCTGATCTCACTATTTTCAATATCAAAAAAACATGCTGACATTTATTTCACATTTAACATTTGTGTGCACATCGATCCTACCAACACAAGTATTGGTCCCAAACCAGGATTTAAATTAATATCCCATCTTATATACTTATTAATAGTTAGACAATCAGGAAGCTTCAGTGCCCTCATTATAGGCATATATCTATAAATTCAAGCAATTTGTTAAGAAATAACCCATAAAACACTAAACCTTTAAATAACTTGAATCGCCCTGTATTAGTTTGCTAGAGCTGTGATAACAAAGTACCACAAACTGGCTGGCCTAACCAACAGAAATATATTGTCTTGGTTCTGGAGGCTGGCAGTCCAAGGTCGAGGTGTGGACAGCTTGGTTCTTTCTGAGGGCTATGAGGATAAACATGTTCCATGCCTCCTCCCCCATTTTTTGGTGGCTTACCAGTAATCTATGGTGTTCCTTGGCTTTTGGAAATATCTCTCTCACCTATCTCACGTGGCATTCTCCCGGTCTGTGTGTCTGTGTCCAAATTTCCCTTTTTATAAGGACACCAATCATACTGCAGTAGGTACCCACCTTACTCCAGTATCACCACGTCTTAAGTAGCTACGCCTGTTTGCAAACAAGGTCACATTCTGAGGTACTGAAGGCTAGAACTTCAACATTTGCATTTACAATAGAGGGCAATAATTCAACCCCAAACAGCCCTAAATTATCTTTTTTGCTCTCTCTCAGCACACTCTCATTTACACACATTCCAGCCAGCTTTTGGGTGACAAAAGGGAGCTAGAATCTGTCCCTCCACACAAGCGTGTGCTCCTCCTACTTACAAACATCTAACGTCCTTCAAAACTCGGGACAACATGTACATACTCCCAAGACCACCCCGTGCTCTGTGAGGTCCAGGCCAGGCCACGCCATTGTTCCCTACCAATTTTTCCTCCTATCCCACAGGCTACACTTCCTTAAAATAAACTACTCAAAAGGGCATCCCGGGCACACATTTCTAATAACATTCGAATAATGCAATTCGAGCTGTTTCCCCAATCCTCTATCCTCCTGCTTCCACTGCCTTGGGCTCCCTTTAAATGCATCTATTTTTCTGTGATTCCAAAAGGAATTTTTCCATCTCTGGACTGCAGAACCAGCCCCATGTGCATGTTTATATCAATGTGCAATCAATCATAGTTTGTTCTCTTAAAAATAGTTTTCTTTTTAAAGGCCCAAAGGCATTTTGCACATTTTTTCCAAGACTTGAGTTTTGAATTGCTAGTTCAAATCGATGGGTCACTTAGGAAAAAAATTAACAGTTTTTCTGATTACAGTTCAAGATTTTCCTTTTTCGTTTTAATTTCTATTATTTTATCTTGAATATGAAAGTATTCCAGGGCTAGCAAATTACAAAATGAAAACAGTTTGATAATAATTTTTCTATGAATTGCTGATATTCAGCGTATAAAAGGAACATCTGAGAAAATGGCTCTTCTAAAAAAAGCAAATTTTGAATGCGACCCTTACCATAAAATACAGTTGTGACCAGAAATGCATTATGCTGCATTGTACAATATAAATCAATAAAAATATCACCAATGGTCCCTGGCGGGGCTACCTGTGAAATAGTAGCTTCTAAAACTTGAATTTCTGGAATTTTGGTATTTACGATTGTACTTCTATGGCTTGATTCCAACTTTAAACAAAAAAGTGTGTCAGCAGGTGTTTGTCTAAGCCACAGTAGCATGAAAAATGACCTGTTACCTAAAAAAATCAGAGTAGAGATTCCATGAGTACAGGGCAAGGTTAGCAAAAGAGAAACCTGGCTCATTACCTAATACTGCCTCCATCTGAACAATTAACAACAGAAACTCAATTTGTAGGGAATGTGTTGGGAATCACTGAATTACTATTAAATTTAAATGCTCAGGTTTGCATTAAGGAATTTCATGCATTTTGGCCTCTTCTCTGTGTTTATAAATTATAATTTTAATTTTTATCTTTATCTTCCTACTAGAAAATTTAAATATTCTTGAAATGTACTCAAATACTTGAGATATAATAGAGTCCCCACTCACTTCTATACATTGGAATTAATATATATTTAATCTACCTTTCCAATTGTCACATAGTCTTGATTACCATTAAAAGACAACAAATTTAACCAAAAAATAGCATATGTAATTAAGGCCAGTTGTTTCATTCTGTCTAATGAAACTGACTATAAGTCCAGTAAATTATTAATTCCTTTATATTTTATAAAATAAAGAGATATTACGACATTTCTAAGATAAAACACCTATGCTTGCCGTAAATGAAAATTCAAAGCATTGCATTCTAAAGTTTATGAAGTTTGGAAGCCAAGTTAGGAGACTAAATCTGCTAAATTGCAGTTGGCCCACTGCCACAGAATATATTTTGAAAAATAAAATTTGGAGGTGTAAACTATAAATTATCTTGTCATATTAGCAGTACTAATACTCATCTATTTAGATTACTCCATATGCTACAACACAAAGCCAAATCACTTTTTAGAGATGAACCTTATTTTCAATCCACTTAAATATAGGCACCCAGTACATCTAACACCATGTAGCCCGCAATTCTTCCCTCCTCTTTCTATATTGTTTTGGTGTATGACACCTCCACCCCCCAGAATAACTAATCCAGAAATCCAGGAGTCATATTAGTCTCTTCCCTCTGCCCTACCTAGACAATCAATCACTACATCCCCACGATTTTGTCTAGAATCATATTTTGAGATCCGTCCAGTGGTATGCTTGCAAAATTCCTCTCTGCGTGGAACACAGACAACAGCCTGAAGCCCTAGAAGTAATTGACAAATCTAAATTTTGGAAAGCAACAAATCTAATGTGCCAACAACAGTCAGGAATGAGAAGAGAGACTAAGTATGGAATCTGAGAGATTCAGAGCATCTTGCTTTAAGTCCAGATGCTGTTGATCTTGTGCCACCACTTCAATAAATTCCAGGGAAACTACAGGCAAATCCATCATAAAATGCTTCTATCCAAGTGTGCCTTCTGTTCACATAAAAATATAACTCATTATTTAATTTTTAAAAATGCAAATATGGAATTATGTCTCTTAACTTCTTAGGACCAACAACAGAAAGGCCATCATAACCTCGAGCCCCCGGCACCCCTCTAGTTACTACTCCGCCAAGGGCACCCACCATCTCAACTTCTAACGTGAACTAGGCCAGCCTGATTTTGGACTTCATGTAAATAGAATCATATAATTATTTATTCTTGTTTGTTGTTCTGACTTCTCTCTCATCGCAATACATGTGAAATCCATTCATGTTACGTTGTAGAAATAGTTTGTTCTTTTTCATTGCTGTGTAACATGCCATTGAATAAAAATATATCACACCTTATCCACTATACTATTGACAGACATTTAGGTTGTTTTCAGTTTTAGGCTATCACAAATAGGCTTCTACGAACATTCTTCATGCCTTTGGGTGAAAATGTATCCCACATACTTTTGGAGTGGAAGTGCTAAACCATAATGCAAATATTTATCTTTAATAGATATTTCCAGAGAGACCGAAAATTCCACGAACATCTGAAATTGTTCAGTCTTTTTTTCATTTGAGACATTCTGGTGAGCATACAGTGCTATCTTATTTATGTATTTATTTATTGTTTCCTCACTGAAAAAAAAAATGAATGTTTTCACTGGTTCACTGGCCATTTGGACAGCCTATTTTATAAAGTGCTCACTTAAGTTTCTTGCACATTTGTTAAGGATTCTCCTTTTCTTACTGTTTTTATATATTCTTTATATAGTCTGAATGTGAGCCGTTTGTTGGGTAAATGTACTGCAACTCTGTAGCTTGCCTTTTCACTTACTCAGTGATGTTTTCTGATGAACAGAAGTTTTTAATGTAGTTCAATTTACCAACTTTTTTCCTTTAAAGCTAGTGCTTTTCATGTCTTATTATACAAAATGTTTGCCTACCTTTGCCAAGGTCATGAAAATATTTTCCTATGCTTTCTTAAGTTTTATTGTATCTTTCAAAAGAGCCACATTTTATCTGTAGGCTTAGCTGTGGAGCAGACGTTTTAATAATAGGAACTAATAAATGCTAGAACTTTAGTCATTATACGAAAAGTCACGAAGCAGAGACAAAGGCAAATATTCTTTCCCTGCTTTTCATTATGCAAAAATAAGAAGAAAATCACCCCAGGAAAAAGAAAGAAAGAGAGGCTTCATCTGGACTATATCCCAATGGTTTCATTCCGAAGTCCCTGTCAATGTTCCTTTCCCACTGAAACCTGCAAATCTCCCTGCACTGATTCCCAGGAGGCTCATACTACTTCCTCCTCAGGATGCTGCTTCAAGTATCGAGGAAGATTCTGATCCATTAGGTGCCAAAGGTGGGAAAAGATAAGACCAAGAATGGCTGGGGCATCCAGGTCTTTGCTGAAAAAAATAAAATAGCACTCTAACTAACTGAGCAACATGATTCCCTACAAACTGCTGAGACATTCCCTGACCTCTTGAAAGAAAGTTATAAGATGTTAAAGGTTAACTGGTTACATTATAACCAGAATGTTCTGCTGCCCTGCCTATTTTTTTGCAACACAGACATTTTAAACAAATACAGGCAAAATGTATGACCTTGTAGGTTACCTGGTTTACTGAAAAATACCCTAAAATAAACAGAGAATATTTTTAAATGATAGCAAAAAAAAAAAAAAAAAAAACTGTGAGAAGAGTGCTTGCTTGGCATGTTTTAGAATTCCTACAAATTTCATCCAGTGATATAATGAATCTTTTTCCTACTAATGTGACTTGCCATGATTTTGCAGTTGGTTCCTTTCAGATAAGGATGCTCCTTAGAATTTTCTTTCTTGCAATCACGTTTCAAAAAAGGTTTATTTCCATGCTCTGCAAGTTGGTGCTGTGGTTGAACTAGTCATCTATTTGTGTTTGCAAGAAATGGTGTGAGACTGTCACAAAGTGTGGAAAGGGGAATTATTTACCAGCAATAACACAAATAAATTCAGTCCATTTTTGATTGATGGCAATATCCCTCGTGGTGAGGAAGAGTCCCAGGGAAATGCACACAGCTGGACCCTGATGTGCCTTGTGGTGTGCCCGATGACAGAATGCTGGCTAATCGTGAGGCCAAGGGGAAATAACTGCTGTCAGACAGTCTTAATAAAGACACTAAATTAAACATTTTAGTATCATGGTGACGATCATGAAAGGGAAATATTCTCCCAAATATGAGGAACGTGATTAGTTATATAATAAAGGTGAAACCATCCCTGATAAACTACTTATGTAAGATCTCTAAAAACTGCAGCACTATAACAAGAGGGAAAACTAAGCCAGGCAAATCATCAAAATATAAACAGACCTTCCTTTTATGGTCCTCTGTCCTGTACGTTTTCAACTTCTCTGTTCAACATTTTGCTCTGTCGCAAACAGAATTCAGTAGCAAGATCTGCCTTGGTCTTGATTCCTGCCTGGAGCTGTTACGCCGAGAATGTGCAGGACCAACCACAAAGGCAGCCTGGCCAGCTCTGTGGGCTGTGTCTGATAACAATCATCGAAGGGCCAGTCCTCAACAATGCCAGGATCATGGGAAAGGCCCCACCTGATTTTTTTAATCCACCGCTGTGCCTCTTAACTTTAAAATTTACACAATACGAAACGGTGAGACCTGCTCTGATAGTTATTACCTGAGCGCAGAGACAGGCTGTCTGGACTCTGAGTTCTGAGCATCTTGAATAAAAATGTTCACCCATCTACTAATTTATGGTACTAACTTGAAGCAGGAAGGAAAAACCTGGAAGCAAAGGCAAGATGGTTTCTATGGTTTTAAACTATTATTCTCACATCAATTTTAAGTATATTCTTTAGAGCTCCTCCTTTAATACGGCATGACTCTGAAGATGTCGTGCTGATTTCCAAAGAAAGGTTTAACACGGCCTTTACTTTGTTGATTTTCAGACTTCCAAACGATTCGGTTATCATATTTCTCCCCTTCCCCCAATACATCGTAAACTCCATGATAGTGCGAGTTGTAGGTGCTTTTCTTCAGCATTATATCCCCAGGACCTGGTATGATATTAGCAAGAATAGGGTTATTATTCCCATTTGATGGATTAAAAAAACAAACAAACTGAGGTTCAAATTGGTAAAATTTGGTAGCCAGCCTGGGCAAAACCCTGACCCGAACACAGGCGTTTTGATTCCAAATGAAAGCGCACTCTCTCGTGCTTTTCCGACTCTCATTTTTATACACGATCTAATGGTTATCACTTTCAAAAACACTGCACCTACAGCACCTGGTCTTCCTAGGTGGTCTCCCATCCAAGTACTAACCCGACCCTGCTTAGCTTCTGAGATCAGAGGGGATCGGGTGTGTTCAGGGTGGCATGGCCATAGACACCTACTCTTTCTTACCTCTCGTCCAATTCTTATTAATCATCTTTATAAATAATTTTAATTACTTTAAGGTGAATATTAAATCCTGCTATTCATATAAATATGTCAACGCATTCTTTTCCAAGTACCAAAAACAGTGCTTCTCCATAACTACCTCATATTGTAATTAAAGTTTCTGTTTCTGTTAAAGTGTTTTTCCTTTAATACTATTCTTTGTGAAGAAGCTGCCGAACACAATTACTGATGTTTATGGTTTGTTTGCTTGTTTGTTTGTTTTTTTTGCCAAAGTGGTTTTTCTATTCTTTAGCTTCAATCCCAAAATAAGGTTAAAAGATAAAAATTTTAAACTCTCAAGAAATACTCTAATTCATTTCTGTGCTCTCAGATTGTACACAAGGGAACAGGATATTGCCTTTGAAAAGAAAGCACATAACCTCGTAAAGCCACGGCAGTTCCGAGGAAAGCCGGTGACTGGAGAGCTCAGCCTCTGGTTACTCTGGGACAGCTTTCATGGCGCCAGATGGAGCAGGCCCGTCTCTTCGTCCCCACAGGCCCACATGCAGAGTGACTAGCGAAGAATTAATTACTGGGTTTTTGTTGTTGTTGCACATTTAGAACAATTGTTTCTGTGGGTTTCGTAAAACTAGGGCAACACGACATCCTCCGTCATTGCCATTTGTCAACTGGGGGAACGTGCTTTTCACCTCAACCCCACAGGCCCTTCATGATTCGGGCCATCCATCGTCACAGTTCTGTTTCCACACATACCTAAAACTCCCTTTCTGCAGAGTCCTCTTCATTCACGGTCCTGCTCACTACCTTCGAAATTGATTTTCAGCACTGTGCTTTTCCTAGCACAAATAACTTCAGTCTTTTGCAATTTTCCTATGCCTAGAAGGTTCCTTGTAATTCCCAAGTCTCACTACCAAGATGAGGTAAAATAATATTCTACTTATATTTGAGTTAGTCAGCCAGAGCAGTATCTAATACATATTAAAAATAATTTATTGAATAAATGCAACTTGTTAAAGCTTCACACATTAACTAGATTTGCTAAAATTTTCATGAACCTCAAACATCCTTATTCACGCTGAGCCAGATGGTCTCATGTTGTTGATCAGTTCATAATCCATACAGCAGAGGGGAGCTGGTCAGGAGCACAAGGCAGTGCTAACCTCAAACCTTCAGGTTCCAACCTGCCTCTCACAGATTCAGCAACTCATCAGGCAAATTACCACCGCCACATTTTAAAGTGAGCTCCAAAGATAATTACGTCAAAACGTGAGAGGTGTCTTCTTGTACAGTTATCTTGAGGCAGACCACGCCCTGTGTAGACTGCCTCCTAGGCCACAGGCAAGGCAAAGGTAAGACTCCTAAATTAAATCCCACACGTTTCAAAAGGAAGAGTCGGAGTAAAAACATCTAGGATGGGCAGGTCAGGATGGGTGGGCACAGTGGAACATGCATGGACCAATCACTGACCCTTAAGTTTGTTTCAGCTTTTCAGGAACTGTGTAGTCCTGTCAAGTTTGTTGGATTCCATCCAAATAGTGTAAATGAGCCCAGACCACTGACAGTCGCATGTTCACCATCGACCTCTTTTTTCCTGCTGATGATGCTCGGCTTTCCAAAAGGGAGCAGCTGTGTCCTCTTCTGGTGCCCGATGCCCCCCGAGGGTCTCTCAGACCTTCCATGCTCGGGTCATACAAAGGTCAAGTCTGTGCGTACAGGCTCAAGGCTCAGCAAAAATAGCCCTTTATTATTCTCTCTGTTTGCTTTTCAAATCAACAACAGGGAAACTGCATGCAGGCACTGTGGCGCTTTCACTGTGAGCTTAAGCTAATAACACAGGCTTTGGCAGGAGAGCAATCTTAGTTCGACCCCTTGACATTTAGGTTACTTTAGGTAAATAAATGAATCTTTCTAAGCTTCAGTGCCCTTACTTCTCTGAAGAGTGGAAAATCACACCTCTCTCACGAGATGGTTTCTAGGATGTACTCATTACAAAACATATATATACATATGTGTGTGTGTGTGTGTGTGTGTATATATAGCATGTGTATATACATATATACACACACATATACATATATATGTATGTATGTATGTATGTATGTACGTATGGGGGGGGGGGAGATTCCTGAGTGTACTACAGACTCACTGAGCCAAAATCATTTATGTGCTGAAACCAGGGAATCTACATATTCACTTACAAATTTTACATGCAAATGTCTGAAATACACTCCAAAACTCTGTGCAGTAATTTTCACCAAAAAGTGCAAGATATAATTGGAAATTAGAATATCCCTGGAACTATTCCCCGCCCCTGCTTCAAATTACAAATGACGACTCCATTCCCTAGATCACAATCTGTCCTGATTTCTGTTTGAAACCCAAGGTTCTGGATTTTTTCTCCTTGATAAAGATGATGCCCTGGAGGTAAAAATGAAGTAGCCATTAACTAGTGGACATTAAGGACATAGAAACATCTTGATAATACTCTGTGTGTAATCTAATTTTAGGATGTATACAACTTGTACACAACTATGTATATAGTGACCTCCATAACGATTAGCCCTCTCCCCACTCTCTCTGGTACCTTGAGAACTGCTTGTGAGTTAAGTGGTGGCTGGTTCCACCCAGGGTGTCCTCACTGATTCTGTGAACTGGAGAGGCCTGGCCTGCGGATGAACGTCCTATGCTCAGATCTGGAACCTGCCCTATTAGACAAACATCGAAGAACTAAGCCACTTGATGATGAATGGAGATACTCTTGGAATTTGGAGGTGGGGTGGGCAGGGAAACAAGCATCCCTGACAACATAAGGGATGTCCTGGCTTTATTAGACTCCTCTCTCTTTCATGGATACTGAAGGTGAGCCCTAATTTAAAAAGGATGCAATGGGATAGTAAACAGAGGATCTTAACGCCCACACGGGCTGGAAGAGACCTCAGAGTAAGCACTGAACACGAGGGCAATGGCAGCTCAGCCAGTCTTTGGGGTAAAAAAGAAAAAAATACAAAGTTTGGATAGAGAAGGAAGATAGAGACTGAGAAATGTAAATTTTCCACAGGGATTGTTTCTTTGCACATAAAGCCAAAATGAAACACCTCATAAACTGAGTTAAAAGAAATAATTATTGCTTTGCAGTTTGGTTTTAACGAAAAGAGGCTCTATAAACACGGTGAAATTTATTTATATCAAGTCAGCTTAGATAACTTTTAAACATGATTTAATCTCTCCACTTCCATAAGAATATTTATTTATTTATTGCTTTATCTTACCTTAATAAAAATTCAATGTGATGTGATTTTACACACACACACACACACACACACACACACACACAATTTTTGGAAATAGTCTTGATTTTCAGACAGTCATGGTGTTCAAAGATAAGATAAAATTTGCAATCACAAGAAGGCATTATTAGTTTAGCTTTACCAGATCAGATTGAAGCATCATGTCTTATTAAACTAAAAATAAGCATCCTTCACACTATAGCAATACCAATAGTTCTCTAATGGAAAAATTCCTGGGTTTATTTTATCACTGCATCACTCAGGGCTGAATAGACGTCAGTTACCCTGACTGCTTTTGTTTCCCTGCGTTGTCCTTTACTTTTAACATTGGTAATAATCTTCTCTGACACAATGAAGTATAAAAAAGCAATCAAATCTATTAAGATGTTTCTTTTTGGTTTTCACCTTTAATAACATGCTTAGAAATGTCATTCCCACCCATCAAAAGTAGAGCCAACTCTATTTAATTTCAGAATATCTTCTAGGCATGTGTTCTTTCCTTTGTTTCACGCTGGCTTCCTTTGAGGCAGTGTTTCATGGCAGTATGAATCTGCAAACACAGTTGTTTTGGAAAATACTGTTAACTCCCTCCTCCCTTTAGTTGTAGCAGATCTTGGAAGGTTCGTGTGTCATGGCAAATAGTCACCCAGTCGACCTGTGGGTGTTTATTGAGCAGTTACTCTCTAAGAAACACTGGGGCAGGGAAGAGTGGGACGAGGAAGAGATAACTGACTCAATCCCTATAGTGAGTGACAACTTTAAATGGAGAAACAAAACAGACATGTGTGAAGTATCAAAAAATAATAACAATAACCCACATCCGTTATGGGTTGACTTATGTTCCCTTGAAAGATATTTTCAATGTCTAACCCCTAGTATCTGTGACTGTGGCCTTATTTGAAACAGGGTTTTTTGCAGAAATAAATAAGCAAATTAATATCAAATCAACCTGGAAGGATTCTTCCCTAGAACCTTCAGAGGGAGACTTCTGGCATCAGGAACCATGAAATAATCAATTTCTCCTGTTTTAAGACACATAGTTTATGTTACTTGTTTACAGTTGCCTTAAGAAACTAATATCACATTCATATTGCTCCTATTTGACAATTTGCCAAGTATTTTAAATTTTTCTAAGGATGCATCTGAGTGCTCCAGGCTGAGCTACTATTAGAATTTAGAGGATTTCTATATCAAGATGACAAGGCAGATGCATACTTCATAACCCTCACTGCTCTAGACTCTTAAAAAAAAAGATTAAACATAAAAACAGAAATCACAAAGACATACATGATCTAAAACACAAAATAAATAACTCTCAGAATCAGAAACAGAATAAATATCCAAAATGGCTGGAGTGTTAAGATCTCAGCTTGCTGATTTCCAGGGGCGAAAGGAGCTGTAGGAATCAATGGGACTAGCATTGCTCCCTCTGAAAATAGGTCACTGGATCCAGGCACACAGCTGGAGACCAAGGCAGAAGAAAGAACCCACAATGCCATCCCTGTTCCCTAGTATGGTAGGCAGAATAACAGCCTCCCAAAGGAACCTTTGGATATGTTACATCGCATGGCAAAGGGGAATTAAAGATACAGATGGAATTAAGTTTGCTAATCAGAGACCTTAAAATATAGAGACTGTCCTGAATTATCTGGGTGGGCCCAGTGTAATCACAAGGGTCCTTAAACATGAAATGGGCAAAAGAGTCAGTGTCAGAGTGATGTGGCCGACTCTAAGTGTGGAAAAGGTGATAGGCAGGGGATGAAGGCAGGCTTTAGCAGCTGGAAAAAGCAAAGAAATTAATTCTCCCTTGGGTCCTCCAGAAAAAAAATGCAGCACCCCCACCACCCTGATTTTAGTTTGATGAAACCATGTTGAACTTCTGATCCTCAGAACTATAAAATACAAATACACCTAGTGCTTTTGAAAGGAGATTGAACACCCAATGGGACTGTGACTCGTGGTGACAGTGCCAGAGAGGAGGAGACACCGGTACCATTCCAGCAAAGCCACTCCCTGGCTCTGACGATGAACTGTCCACGACCCCAACAGCTTCTGATATTGTGGAGCAATAACTCCATGTGGCCATTTAAATAACTGGATTTTTAGGCATCGCCTGAAAGGACCTAAAAGTGTCAACCACAGAAACCGCAGGCAGGGTGAGTGGTACAGAAAAGAAGGAATCAAACTGGAAATAAAATTAAAACTGAAGGAAAAATTCCTGCACAAAATATACTTCCAAACCCAGATTCTCAAAACACATGAAGAAATTTAATGCTAAGAAAGCCAATAACAGCAGGACTCTGAACATGAATTCACTCCTGATGACATTCATTTTATAGATATGTCAGACGAAAACTTTAAAATAAGTACTGGAATAATTCAAAGTGCTAAAAGCATTTAAAAGTAATATCTGTGATAGACTGAATATTTATGTCCCCCTAAAATTTATAAATTGGAATTCTAATCTCCAAAGTGCTGGGATTTGGAGATAAGGCCTTTGGGAGGTAATTAGGTCATGAGGCTGGAGCCTTCATGATGGGATTTGTTAAACAACTTGTTATTATTTAAGAGGAGCTTGCTTCCTCTCTCTCTGCTCTCCACCTTGTGAGGTTAAAAGAAGATAAACCCAGAAGTCGGCCTTCACAAGACAATGGAACTGCCTGCACCGTGATTTGGGGTTTCCCAAGCTCCAGAACTGTGAGAAGTAAATGTCTGTTGTTTATTCACTCAGTCTATGGTGATTTGTGATAGCAGCCCAAACTGACCACAACAATACAGAAGCAAACCAATTAAGAATAAAATAACAGTCATTAATATGAAACATGAAATATATAAGATAAACTCGAGTATGGTCAATCTTGAAAAGTTCATTTTCAACATGGAATCCACTTAGCATAAATCGATACCTAAGATGAACACATATGTGTGCATGCATGTATGCTTGTGTGTTTATATTCTTGACTTTTAATTTTGCAAAAGCAATTAGGGCCTGAGATTAATCATCTTCCTTAGAAAAGAACATCTTGTTTACTCAAAAGGAGACACTGGCTTGAAGAGGTTGTAGTCATGATACCAGGGTCCTAAATTTGAAGTTAACTCTAACGTATGGCAAAGGAGAGCCTGGAATTTCGAAAGTAAAAAGACAGGAAAAGGCTCCTCCTATTCCCCTGCTGTCTGCTATTCGTCCCTTCCCTGAGGCGGTACGCTAATAGCACCAAATGGGAGATACAGAAGGGTGGGAGGTGAAGGAAAAAAAGACTAAAAGTGATAGGGAACCCAAAGGTGGGGTTGGGGGGGATAGAGTGTCCAAAACATAGTATCCAGCCAACTAGCAATATAGGTAGAGATTCTTTCATTTGAAAGATCACTTTTCTCTAGACAGCTCAGTATGTCAACGGCTTCTCCTGAGGACTCAGTAAACAAATTACCTTGAAGAGAATGTTGCTTTGTTGGGTTCTGCAGCCTAATAAGGCAGCAGTGCCACTGGCAGCGCCAGAGTTCTCCCGCACACGCCTCACCGAAGAACATCTTGGACACACTTAAATAAATGAATGTTCTAATTCTGGCTCTGCCATCAGATAATTTGGTTGCTTTAGATTAATGATGCCACATCTAAAAATGTTAAGATTAGATTAGATGTTCCCTCACATCTCTTTTAGTTCTGTAATTTCTATTATTCTGTTTCACACCGATATTAAAATATTCTAAATCCCCAGTCTTCTCATGTATGATTTATAAGGCTGGAAACTGAAAAAGAAGGATACAGCAGAATTCGCAAAATAAAGTGCAATTAAAATAAGGGATTGTTCTCATCATATCATACAATATATTCTAAGATAGGAGAAGTGCAAGTTTTCAATTGTTATTAATGATTGAGTACTATGCACCTACAAGAAACTTCCAAAACTGCAGAAATATATTCTAAGCTTCTATGTCATAAGCTTCATAAAGGAAGAGGAAAGCAAGTTTTAGTTTCGGTGAAGTTTTAAATATTGTTCCATTGTTTCTCTTTAATCAATATATATTGAAAACAGATTCATCTCATTCACTTCAAGAACCTAGTAATGAATTTGGAGGGCCAATTCTAGGTCTCCCAGGCATTGAACGAAAATAAAGCATGAATGGTCTTCCGTCAATGGGCTGAGGCATGGAATAAAACTGACTCACCACGAAAACTGAACGCATGCCCCACTCAAGGACCATACGTGGCTGGGTGCAGAGAAAACAGGAGAAAAATGAGGAAATTTTCTCTAACGAGAAGTAAAGAATAACTGAGATGACTGAAAACAATACTGATAAGTGTTGGTGAGTGAACTGTTGTCTTCAATACAGTGTAATTACTGACTAAATAATGGGCATATAGATTTGCCACTTAGCAGTAATATCACATGGTTCTGTATATATTCATTAAAATCACATTCAGAGCCAAATATATTTTCTGGTTATTTGTCGTTACATAAGAAATCATCCCCCAAAAGTAGCTTAAATAATAACAACATGTTATTTATAAATCTGGTATTGACTGGAATAATCTAGAAAGTTCTTGCTCAGGTACTTTCCATGGCCATTGGCAGATGATAGTGGGGCCTGGGACCATCTTAAAAGTTTCTTCTCGCACTTGTCCAGTGCCTTGGTTGAGACAACTTAAACAACTGAAGAGGGGAATGTCTGGGGCTCTGTGGGCCTCCCTCTCTACCTTTACATAGCAGTCACTCCAAGCGGTCTGTCCACAGGGTAGCAAGACTTCTTACATGATGGCCAAAGGCTTCCAGAGTGAGTTCCACAAGGAAAAAAAAAAAAATAGACACTTTATTTCTAACTAAGTCTTAAAAGTCATGCAGAGTCACTTCTGCCAAATTCCATTCATGTAGGCAGTCCACCCAGGCTCAAGGCAATAGAGATTTCCTCTATCATGGAAGTATAGCAAATTTTGGAAGAGCATGTGGGATGGGAAATACTGCTGCAGTCGTTTTTGGAAAATACATTCTGCCGAAAGCTAGTTGGGATAAGAAAACCCTAATGATCTTAAGAAATAATTTCCAATTCATTGGGAGAAAACTGGGCATTGTATTAGTTTTCTTCTGCTGCCATAATGAATTGCCACAAACTTGGTGGCTTAAAACAACACAAATTTATTATTTTGCAGCTCTGTAGTTCGGAAATCTGCTGTGAGTCTCACGGGGCTAAAATCAAGGTGTAAACAGAGCTGTGTTCCCTTCTGGAAGCTCTAGAGAAGAATCAGTTCTCCTGCTCAGACAGATGGTTGTCCGAATTCAATGCTCTGCAGTTGTAAGACTGAGGTCCCCATGTCCTTGCTGGCTGTCAGCTGAGTTCCATTTCTAGGTTCTAGAGGTCATCTGCATTTCTTGATTCGTGGCCTCTTCCTCCATCTTTAAAACCAGGAACAGCTATTCACAGTCACTCTCACACCTCATCTCCCCTCCCTTCCTCCCATGCACATCCCTGACTGACCTTTAATTAGGAAAATCCTCTGCTTTTAAGAGCTCACATGATTAGATGAGCTCCCTTTGAAAATCCTGGGTATTCTTCCTATCTTAAGGGCTGTCGCCAGAATCACATTTGTGGAGTTCCTTTGCCACGTAAGGTAACATTTCCTGGGGACTAGGACTTGGGCACTTTTGAGAGCTATAACTGTGCCCACCCCAGGCATCACACGTTTGATTAAATAGAGACCATGGCGATGGAATTAAAGAAATTGGTGTTAAAATGCAATGATTCTTGGGCTTCCATGAAGTGACTCCACATATGCTAACCACATTTATTTAACTAAGTGATTTTCCTTCTCACACATGGTCAGAAGAATAAGATTAGAAAGTGCATGCCCTTAGGTCCATGAGTTTCCTCCGTGGAAAGAAAGACCTTCTCACTGAAATTTAATTAACTCTATTTCATATGCAATTATAATAAAGGTTACTTGGCTTCTAAGACCAAACAAACCCAACAGTAACAGAAATGGCAAATACCAATCAACAATGACAAGTAACATCTGGCAAAAAAAGAAGAAAACTATAATATGAAAGTATATTTACCACACATACACAAACACAAATAGCGATCTAAGGTCATTTGTTATCAGGGCACACATTGTTATATACTCGTGAATATATTTAAAATATTCTTTTTACAAGTTTGTAATATGTTATAGAGATATTTTACATCATTAAAAAAGGCTAATATGTTCTTAAAATAAGCAGCGTAGTGGACATGATGGCAAACTTGGCGCTCCCGCCAGGCTGCTGGGAAGGAAATGGACCATGAGACCACACTCTCTGGACATATGCGTTTACCCCGTGGGGTGTGTGGCCCTGGTGGGCAGGTCAGCCTCTCCCCTCCTGGGGACAGCCTTTGGGCATGGAGAGGAGAGTGAGGCACAGTCCCTGGGGAGAAGCCGAGCTGTAAGGTCTAGGTCTGGACTCCACCTGCTTCCAAGCTCCAACCCCCGCTCCCTCCAGAGACCCAAATGTACTTTCTGCTTTGAAGTCCCCTACTGTTTTTCCAATCATTCTGCTGATTTACTCATTTTGGCCTAGCCCATTCCCAGTGAATGTCTTTTCCTTGTGATCAAACAATTCATCACTAAGACAAATGGGCAAAATCTCAGTCATCCAAAAAACAATCCAGCTATCAAAAGGATCGATTCTCCAAACTCCAGATGGCTGTTAAGTTTTGTATTTTGTGTGGTTTACAAAAGTGCTCTTCAATAAACTATCCAAACCTTGATTAGAAGAACATGGTTTCCCACCTCAATAACTGGATTTTAATAAAACAGATGTCTGTTATTTTATTTCAAACATGACCCAATAAAGGAATTTGATCAAAATGAGATGAAATAGTGTTTTTCAAATAAAGTATTGTGATTAGTTTTAATATATCTCAACAAACACCTTTGTAAAATTAAAAAATGAAATCATCATAGAAACTACAGATTTCAAAAAAACCTTTTTTTTTAACCAAAAAACCAATTATATTTTCAGAAAAAAAAAATAAATCACATTAGCATTATGGATAATAGAATTTATTCCTGGAAGAAGTCATTAGTAGGGTTAGAATTTCAGGATTTTGAAGTTCAATGATTTTTATCAGTCAGGGTCAAGGAAGAAATGCAGAGCCCATCTCAGATAATTCAATAAAGGGAATTTAATAGGCATCAGTAAAAACAGTGTTAGGAGATTTGAAAATGCAAACAGGGAACAGAGGCCAGCTAGAGGTTAGCAACAGCAGCTGGACTGCTACATACCACAGGACGAGGGAGACCAAGGCAGGGGGCCAGAACTGTCAGATGGAAGCTTGAATTATAAAGGAGGCGCAAGTACAGTGGAAGACCACACGTGAAGTGGCTTCTTCCATTAGCTCTTCCATTGGTTGGCCTTAACTGTCAGCCAGCCGCCAAGGCAGTCTCGGCAAGGTAAGGTGCAGGAGCGGAACCCCTGCAACCTGGGCACATCACAGAAGAGCGGGAAAAGGCTCTGAGGAAAAGCAGGCAAATAACCATCACAATAACCGTGTAGATTTTTGCACCTTAAAAAATGCATTATTATATTTAGAATGACATAGGCAATTGCCCCCAGCACAGAAGTCAGTATTCCATCTAAAAACCACATTACTATCCCCATCGTTCAGGCTTTATTACACAAACATGGAAACCTAAACTACACATGATAACGCAGAAGTCAAATAGGAAACTCAACACAAATTTTACCTTATTGCCCTTCGGTATTTAGGAACAAAGCTAGGGCTAATAATCTGCACTGTGAGAAAATAAAATAACACTGTCATTATTATTATATTATTGTTCAAAATTATTACATGTTAATAATTTTAACTAGTATTTATGAAGTTGGCTAGAAGATACTCTAATGCCCTCCAAAAGTCACTGCACCCGTCTTTCACTGCTTTGTAGCCTTATGATTTGGGTGACTGTGACCCCAGCCCTGTCTGGAGGGTTGAGTCATGATATGTTGAAGACATTCAGGAAAGTGCCACCAATCTGACAACAGTGGTTCAGAGACTGTCAGCAACTCAGGTATAAGATAATCAGCAAAGGGTGTTCGTTGGCTACAGAACTGGCGGAGGGATGGTCCATTCGGAATTTTATTCAATGACTGTGAAGGCGCAGCTCTATCTTCCTCCTCTTAGAGAAAAATGAGCAAGTAAGTTTTTCAGTTTCTTTTTGTAACTATCCTGTGACCATGAAAGAACTCAGCATGGAAATTAAGTCTGACTCCCTTGGTATACAAACATCGAAAACAAGTAGATTACAGAAAAATTAAGACAGAGAGCTCTGATCAAACCACACACTTCTGAATATTTCAGATATGTAAGTCCACAAATCCCCTAGGCTCTTTCAACCCATTAGACTTGTTTTTGTTTGTTGTTACTCTGGTTAGTAACTAAAGACAAAGAGCCAGGGACACTGCTTCAGACTCTACGCAGGGTGTTTCACTTAGTTCTGCCAAAATCCAGGGAAGGAGGTTCTACTACTGCTTCCATTTTATATTTTAGGAAAAAGGAATGAATGCCACGTGTCCAAACTCCTACAGCTGTAAAGAGTGAAGAGCGTCTGAATGTGGTCCATCTGACCCTGGAGCTGAAGCTCTACACCGTGGCACCACACCTTCCTCATAACCGCTTGCTGCTCCAAAACTTTTTCTATTTTAATGGATAGCTCTGTTGGCCTTCAACTTTGAAGGAATATTTTAAATAATGACTTTAAAAAGTCCAAAACAGCTTAGAGAATGTTCACATGTACACAATCAAACCAAGTTAAACTAAAGATAATCAAATTTAGCAGCTCTCACCAAATCATTCAGAGACATAAGCTGAGCCATCTTGACCATACAGGTTGAAATGTCAACTATTAGAAATACTTTTAAAGAAAGGTAAATACATGTGGATATCACCAGGGCGTCCTATTTCGTTTTGAAAACTGGAGAAAAGTGTTGGATGTAACTCAACAACGTGAACATCTCAAAATTTAGGGTTCTCTTAAGACTGTGATGTCTTGGCTTGGATGGATGGCTTTCGAAATAGATTTCAGTATATGTACTTGCAAATCATCCCTACATAAAATATTTTTGGCAAAAACACCAAATATATTATTTATATGCACATGTACACACTCACATAAGTATACATAAAGACACACACATTGGTATACATATATACACATATAATTCACATATATACATATTTTAATATGTCATAAAACTTCATCCTTATCCCCTAGATATGTATGAATTATACTCTCCTTGTAGTATTCTTTCTCGCAATCAAGTAAATATAATATCTACTCCCTCCAGTTTTACACTCTCCCTTCACCAAAGCATGGGCTACCACACTCATGGTACAGAGTCTCTAATAAAATTAAATACAAGATAATTCATCTAAATGGGCTAGATTTGTTCACATTCCCAAGATGCTCTCCTATCCCTCTCCCTCCAATAGCTTCAGTTCCACAGGGGTCCCTAAGGATTCAGGACGTGCTCTAGCAGCCATTCGCTTCCTCACCACAGCGACACTGTGTTACCTGCACTAATTCTTCTTGCCACTGGTAACTGGCCAACGTACTGAAGAACACCTGCTCTTTGGTGCCCTTCCTATTAAGGAACGCCTATCTCCTCCTAGAAAAGGTCTTTGCCTGAGAAGCCAATTATTAGTTATTCTCGACAGAATTTAATATTTTTCTTTTGATCCACTGTGGACATCTGACCTCAGTATTTTCCCTTAATAGAAACCAGAAAGTGCACTAAATTGCTCAAAAAGAGAAAACGGTAGATTTTGGTAACCCAGCTCTAAAAACAGAGGAAGCTAAGATGGTATGTTGTATATTGACATTTCTTCTGTTTAAACAAGCAGTAACATTTAAACCCACTAACCCCACTAAATACTGTGTAAGCAAGTGCACATCAAATGAGGCCATCTCGGCTTGCCATGATTTGGATGTGTCGAGGTCCTACTTCCCACCACTGGCCTGTTTCAGGACTGAAATCGCATCCTGAGAGCCAGGCAGTCTTTGTGTTGAGAAACATGAAGGCCCTGCCCGAAGGCATGCTCTTCACGGGGAATTCTGCTGCTTAGCAAACATATTACTTGGGCAGAAGTGAATCTTCAAATAAATCTGATATCAGACAGATAAGTTTTGATAAAATTTCCAGGGGAGAGGGTCAGAAGAGCCTGGAACACATAATTACCAAAACGAGAAGCCAGCTCAGGCTCCAAGCAGAAACTGGTATTAGAGCAGAAGAGGCCCGAAGCCTGCGGTCAAGCGGCTGTGGTTCGATAAACGCGTTTGCTACCTACTCGCTGTGCAACATTGGGTTACGTCTTCTAACTGGCCTCTCTATGCTTTGGTTTTCTCAGTTAAAAATCAGACCAATACCTAATTCAAGGTGTTATTGTGATAAACTGATGAGATAATGTAAAGCTCTTGGTTCTTCTAAATTCTCAGTAAATGGTGCTGAGTCATCAATAAACTCTCGCCTACTCTCCTCCCAACACACACCGTCACTTCGGATCCTTCCCCAACCTGCAATAAAGAGCCATCGTCTCAAGGTACCAAGCCTCATCTAATCCCTTCCTGCGGTCAGAAAAACTCTAAAAATGGCTCCCGTCCTAATCCTGGGGGGTGTGAACCTGATGCGCTGCCCGGCTCATCCTCACTCTCATCTAACACGGCACAGTGACTGTGTTGTGCCGTCTGGAAGCACGAGAAGGACTTCCGTTCCGCTGCCGGTGTGAAGCCGGAGGAAGCCACGTGAGAAGGAATGCCTGCCTGGCCACAAGGAGCTGACACAGGCCCCAGCCGGCAGCCAGTGGGTGAGGAATGGAACCTCAGACCTACAAATGCAAGGGCCTGAATTCTGCCAGCACCGCAGTGACCCTGGAAGGGGGACTCTTCCACAGACTCCAGGAAGGAAGGGAGCCCTGCCGACACTCTGACACCATCTTTGCGAGACAGAAGCCAGAACCCACCTGCACCGTGCCAGTCTCCTGACCTAAAGAATTGCGAGATAAGAATTTTATGTGGCTTAAAGCCACTATATTTTTCATGATGTGTTACATAACAATAAATGACTGCTTCATCTCCAGAGACAGAAAGAGAAAGCGAGAGACAGACACTGAGAGTCTGAGCAAACAGAGCAAAATCAACAATCAACAATTGGTGAGTCTGGATAAAGGGTGTAGGAGACTACTTTCTATTATTCTTGCAACTTTTCTGTAAATTTGTAATTACAGCAAAAAAAAAAAAAGTTACAAATAATTACAGCCTGGGGCAAAATAAAACCCGTTGGCATCTGTGTAACTGCCAGTAGATAATGCAGGTTCATAAACCCTTCAAGTATATGGGGGCCTTGGGTTGTCTGCCACTGGTGGTTCTCCATGAAAAGATAAGTATCCAGTGACTCTGGTAATAAATTCTCAGGTCTATCTTAGACAGTATGAGGTCAAAAGGCTTCCCTTTTGAATTTTGGCATATCATCTTTTATTTAAAAAAAAAAAAAAAAAAAAAAAAAAGATCATCTCTGCCAGCATCTAATTGCAGGAGGTTTACAGATGTTATAAGGCCATGAATCTAAGGGTACAGTATTGTACAAAGCTGAATACCAGTGTATCAAAAAATAAATGGTAATTCCCTCGGCTAAGTCTAAAAACACATTTGTGCAATAAAGAAAGATTTTTTTACAGTACCACAGAGGAACTTTTCACACACCGGCTTGTTGCGTTTACAATGCAAACTCTCAAAAATGACTATAGGCACAATAAGGTCAATACCTATTCCACCCATCAGTGGCTTCCAGTGGTCCTTCCAAACAAAGTAAAACAAACACAGGTAAGCAGAGTCTATTCCTTATTGATTTCTCTGCTTCACATTACTAGGAAATAACATTTCAGAGTCTAGAAATAAGTCAAACATTGCTCGAGTTACGTTTTAAAATATCCTCCAGGTCCATTTTCTGTATTTCCTCTGTCAATTCTCTTAGTTCTGCATTTTTCATTAAGTTCCTTGGATTAACTTTCATCCCTATACCTTCTGTCAATAGCACCCTAAGATATTTTGACATTGATCATCAACATCAATTTCAATGTGGTGCCATCTGCTATGCACCGTGGGACTTCGGCATGCCTTTTCTTTTTGTTTTCCTAAGTTTATTTGAATTCTTGTGTCTCCTGGCACATAGGAACATTATGCTACTACAAAGCATTTTCAAAAAGAAGAAAAGCATACTGCATTTGAGGTTTGCCTCCTCTTCTGTCCACGGGAAACCACCTTCCATGCTCTTAATAATTCATCGGTGGTCAAAATACTAAAACCAGAGACCTGAGTCACTGCTAACTCTATCTTTAGGGCTGACGCCAAGACATGCGGCAGAGAAAGCCTCAGCCTTTCTCCTAAGAGAGCATTTTAATTTTTGGACAATTATAGTGATTTCTTAAAAAATTCTTCCTGTATGGGTATGAATTTACATCTCTGCTATTTCTAATCATTGGTTTTGTTTGGCCTTTTATGTCTTCATGAGTTAAAACCATTCTTTCTTCTAAATGACTGCTCTTCTCGTGGGGAGACATCATACTCCTTCCCAGACCCCAGCTCCTCTTTTACCCTGATGTAGTCCAGAACTATTATGTGGCTTACCTAGGAGCACCTCACACCTGGTTGGACGACTGGGGACCAGTTCCCTTTGATGAGCATCATTCTGAAGAGGACAGCCTGCACAACCCTCTCTTGTCATCTCTGACTGACATATAACACTAGCATGAACTGCAATTCTAAGAAAGCCACATATTTCATTACAAATAATAGGTCTAGAAGTCTTCTACACTTTTAAATTCCAGAACAGCCCAAGACCCTGGTAATTTCTGGTGATCCTACTACCTAAAGCAAAGCCAGAGTATGAAACTTTACAAAGAATGAGTGAGAGTACCACCGTAAAATAACACAATTGAGTAAAAACATAAAGCTGCAATTTTTCATGTTAAACACTGTCTTAAGAGACTGTATTTCTGTATACTTTATATTTAGACACATTAAAATGTTTTATTTAGAAGAATGATAGTATCAATGTTTAATCCTCTCATACATAAAATTTGAGCGAGAAAAAATATGTATCACATTGGTCCAAGAACCTTTTTATATTTTAGTCATCTTAGGGTGAAAAGCCACAATTCCATTTACCTATATGTAAAATACAGCAGCAATGTTCACAAAATAGAACTGAAAATATATAACATAGTATGAGATGTTGCTGCATTTGGAAAAATGAAGAATTTTGTTTTAGATGCCACTGTCTACATTCTGAATAAGAATGTTCATATACTTTGCAAAATAAGGCCTAAGAATGCCCTTGAATTGGTATTTAAAATTGTGATATAATAGAAAAAGATAAAACTAAAAAAATGTCTACCAAGTACAAATATTCTTCTACTATAAAATTAAATTTACCATTCTAGCTAGTTCCGCTTATAAACGCCAATCGTTTTCAGAGGTTTCTTCCTAATGTTTCTCTGGAGTTGTGACCAGCTGTTCTTGTTACTTAAATTTTCGATAGGAAAACACCTGGAAATGAATGGCTCCCACAGGGAAATATGTCGCACCATTTGCCAAAAGAAGCAATTGGGACATTAATGGCTTCAAGTGAATAACTTTGCTACTTCATTTTTTAAAAAATCATAAGGTACAGATTTCACATATTTAGGAAATCTAGCTTTTAGGATGTCTCTTTAATAAGAATGCTAAAATCAGCTTTACTGTTTTTACTTTAATCCAACATGAATGCTATGACTGACTTCAGCTGTTTTTTTTTTCTCTTTTAATCCAATCCTCAGATCTAAAACTATACATGGCTAAGAAATTAAATGTGCAATACCTAAAATGTACTTTCAAAAAATATATTCTAGAGAACTGTAAAATTTTCTTTGATGTCTTCATGGGTTAAACACTGAATCCCTTGCTCCCTAATACCAAGATTCTAACCTACTCCCTCTATATTCCCTCTTGGAATCGACAATTCCAAAAATCGAACAAAAAGGCAAAATTATAAAGAAAAATAATTCCACAATATGTGGGCCTAGGATTTCATGGCTTATTCCTATTGTGATATGTAGTGTCCTAAATAGATGTTTAGTATGAAACAGTAGCCAGTGATTTTACTTTTGTAAACACACACACACACACACACACACACACACACACACACTGTAATCTGTAGAAAATTTCAAGAAGTACACATAGTAGATTGCTAATGGCAGTTTCTTCCAGAGGTTGAAACTGGAAGTAGGGAGAGACAGAATTCACAATTTTGCAACTCAGGATTCTTTCAATATAGTTCATATTTAAAACAAACAAAAAAAGAAAACCAAGAGAAAATAACTGATTTTGTTCCTGATGACTATATAATGAAAGTTTGGCCCGTGAGCAGAAAGCATGCCACCGCGCCTGGGCCTAAGATCCCACGGGGCATACCAAATACTTTCTCATACGTCATCATTCGCGTTCCTTGTGACAGCTCTCTACCATTAGCAGGACATTCTCATTTTCCTTTTACAGATTAGCACAATGGGGCTCAGACAGAGTTGGCTGACGGGCTTGAATGATTTCATATGGGGTGCAAGAGCAAGGAATCAGACCCAGGCCTGCCAAAGCTGCATGCGCAGTTGTTTCTTCTAAATCCTGCCCCCAAAACGAAACCTCTGAACTTGCTGGAAACATTTCCTTCAGAAAATGCTCATTGAGCACTGAAAATGTACCAAGAAACAAAATGAAGTCAACGTGTTTCAAAATTTTTTTTGAGAGGAGAGGCATCATAAATAAAATGGAATAAACCTAGATAATAATTTCTAAAGTCTAATGGTAACTAAGCAAGTTTTACAACCTCAATGTATTTTTGAAAAGGCAGTCCCTGCTTTCATAAGCTTCAGTGATTTATGATTATTTGCTTCTTACCTTATTTCAGGTTAGGAATGTTTTTAGTTAATTTATTATGTTTTCACCCTATGCATCCCTGGGCATCCCTTGCTTCGCCCTTTGATATTCTGTTAGGCTTTCAATCACGCAGATTCACTATGTCTTCACTGTGTAATTATTCACCATGCAATTGGTGTTGTCTGTGACTTTCCTGTAGTTATTCATGGTACACTTATTGTTATACCTGGATAACATATCTCAGCAACAGCATATTCTGTTTAAGGTATCACTCAAGTTTATTATATACCAAATAGATCTTCAGCACCAACTAGCATTCTGCATGGTGGCTTGGTTAATAAATGCCATAAAGCCTCTGACTTCAGAGAAATAAGGCAAACAAAAACATAGAAATTAAGTACTTATTTATTTAAAAAAGCATTAATGTAGCAGCTGCCAAAGGACTTACCATAATAATGCACTGATTGTATATCAATGGCATACTTTTTTGACACTTCATCGCACACCAAAAATTGCAAGTAAAAAAGATAAGTTATTGTGTGTCTCCTCTGTGACAGGCACTATGGATGGAGCATGAGAACCAAAAGCATACAATCCAATAAAACACCATCCCTATCTTCAAGGAATGCACAGCCAAACTGGGGACCAAACACAAAGAGAGAATATTTCAATGAAACAAGATCATTGCTCTGATATAAACAAACAAGGATATTCTGGATATGGAGTGAGAGAGAAGAGGTTAGAGAAAGCTTCCTGGAGGAAATGACACTGTAAGTCGAAACTGTAAGGATGCATGAGGATAGACAAATGGCAGTGATAAGTGGAAGTCATGTGCTGATTTTCCTCTGGGAAGGTTCTAGATATTTTTTGTTCCCAGTATAAAGTTAAGTCTATTTCCTCAGACTCAAACACATACGCTCACCAAAAACGGATACTTTTAAAAAATTCAAGTTGTCATGTGAAAATGTTATCTCATTTTGGGTTTTAATATGCAAATACAGAACTCTTAACTTTATTGACCGCATTACCTTAGAAGAATCAGAGGAAAACTAAAGCTGTAATCGCAAGGAAAGCAGATTACAACCCTACAGAGGCTGACAGCCAAGGAGCAAGAGATCTGAGAATGTTCTTTCTAAATCCAACATCTTACACAAGACTGTGGCTTCAATTTATCTAGCAAAGATTAACAAAATGGATCCAATAATGAGTATTCTCTAAAAAAAAATGAGATATTTAATAGCAAGCTAAATATCAAAACAGCACATTTTATACATCATAACCTTTAAAAAGTTTGTATCAGGCTGAAGAGTTTTATGTAAAGAGATTTATGTAAAGAGTTACACACACACACACACACACACACACACACACAATATTCTAATATATCTGTGGTATTTGAAGAACTGGATTTCCACTAAGCCATATTTAATAACAAACTGTTTCATAATCATGGAGTGATAAACATTATTTCATGACAGAGGATTTGAATATTATTAATTCACCTGACTATCACTTTAATCTTCCTGCAATTCTTTTGTCATATTCCATGAATTAAAAAAAATCAAACTTTATCAATATAATCAATTCTAGATTTAAGTAGATTACCACGATTAATGTTTATTGATTACTAAAACATTTTTAATGCTCCTTTAAAAAGTGCTTAGTTTCATTTTGATGTTGCAAAATCAAAAAAGAATATTGCAAAAGTTGATAATCAATATGGAAATTTAGTATATGATAAAGGCATCATGTCAAAGCAGTGGACAAATGATGAATTATTTTTTAATGGTATTTGGATAATTGCTTAGTGGTTTGCAAAAAGAGAAAATGAAAGCATACACTTATTAGAAGAGAGCATGAAGGCTTTCTTCTATAAGCTAGAACTAGGATCCCCTTTTCTTAAATATGACTCAAAATCTAGAAACAATTTGAGAAAAGATAAATAAATTTAACCATGTAAAAAACATTATGTGGTAAAAATACCACAGCAAATAAAGAGACAAGTGAAAAACTAGGACAAATTTGCAATTAATATCAGGCCAAAGACTTACTATCCCTACTATATAAATAGCACCTAAAATACAGAACATGCTAAGAGAAGAATGGGCAAGAGTCATGCACAGGAGTTCACAGAAAAATAAACGCAAATGGCTCTTCTCTTAAAATTAAAGATGTCCAAACTTACTCATAACAAGAAAAATACAAATTAAAGATACTCTGAAATATCAGTCATCACCTACTACATTGCAAAGGGGTTGACCACATACTTGGCTGGTAAGATCTGAAAAATAGACTCTCGCATACATTGTTGTTAAGAATGAAAATTGTACAGCACCTATAGAGCAAAATCCAGCAATATACTACTTAATTGTATCAAGGTTTAATTTGGGGGGTTTGACCTCAACAGTGGGACAAAACTAGCTCTATACCAAAAGCTGCTGTGTTCTCACCTAATAAAGCTTAAAAAGCAAATCTAAAGAGATCAAACTGTTTTCCAACTTAATCCCTAAAAGTCAAAAGCAAAGTGAAACTGATAAACCTAACCACCAGAGGGATTACTTAACAACCCGGAAAGTATTTACTTCAAGTGAATTTAAAACACAACTATTTAACTACTGGGAGACATCCTTGGGATAAAAGCAAAGTCAAGAAATCTTAAATTGTATTGAGTATTTTGTTTGCGGTAATACTGAACCTGTTAATCTGAAACTACTGAAACTATTTTAAATACATACACAAACACACACACACAAATCAACAAGCACACACACAATAGAATAAAGAAAATCAGAAAGTATTTTAATCAAGATTTCACTGTAAAAATGTATAAATATTAAATCAAAGAACACCCTGTAATTTGAAATTTCAATGAGAAATATCAGTATGAATATGTAATGTATTTCTTTGATAAACAAAAACAGAAACAAAAATGTATTCCTAGCTATGTCCGTTGAAAAGGCCTAGAAATAATTATCCAGACCAGAAATAGTGAGCCCTTGGCACTCAGATTTTTTAATTTAAATATCATTTCTCACAAAAATGAACAGACACTTGGAATAAATATCTGATTCTAGGTCTGGGGCAGGAAATGTACAAGATGAGTCTGGAGCACTTTATATAAGAAATTAAATGTGTTCCCAAAACGGAACAATTTGGTATCAAAAAGAATAACTTCAATGGATTAAAATGCATTAAAAAGGTTAAATCCAAGCATTTATAATGATATTAAATAAAAACTCTATTACTTTAGGAGAATGCTAAATTTTATTATTCTGAAAAGCAGTAAATAAAGGAAGAAAAAACATTTATTATGCCTTTCCTTTATTGCCTAAGTGTAATCAAGTAGCTGAGGTTAAAAACCATTTATAAAAATTTGGTTATTAAACAGAAGAAATAATTGAATTAAAATTATTATTTTTTACCCTTGATAAAATTATCGGTCCTAGGCAATGTTCAGCAGTAGCTAATATAACATGAGGTAAAAAGTGATAGAGAACTTACTAATGGACGGTGCAAGATGACATTCCCTGAATCCACTCATCTGATTTAACATCATATAAGACAAACAACCAGACATTGTTCCTTAATATGATGTAACTGGAGGTGATGTGATGCCATTTATGAGATGTTCTTGCCAAAACACTGACCCTAAATGTCATCAAGACTTTAGATCTAACTGCAGTTTATAGTTACACATGGAGAACAGAGGTACACGCTAAATAAAACCATAAGAATGCAATCACTCAAAATAATCACTTCTGATTCTATATATATATACAGTCATAGTCGCAGTTGTAGTTATAAGATTCCTACTTCATACCAGACATTATAGATGTTGCAGGGAAGAAAACTCAGTGTCTGGCTCCAAGGAACTTACAATATAAATGGGATTGGAAAGTGTTTTAAAGTGGGGCTTTTTCTATCAACTAGGAGTTCATCTTCCATCCCGTCCTCTACCACATCACTGCAAATACTCTCTAAACCTGTGCTGTCTATTTGTTATCTATTAGCCACATGTGGCTACTGAATCCATGCAAAGTGCCCAGTATGACTGAGGAAATGCATTTCTATTTTTATTTTTTTTAATAAATTAAAATTTTAAAACTGATACTCAGTTTCAGTTATCAGAATATTTTAAGTATCATCAGAACAACCTGAGTATGTAAATTTATTTTTCAACTGCAAATTTTAACTAAATCTTAACAGGGATCAATTATTTTCAATGCAAATTTAGTGTTTGAATTTCGATGTGCTATAATTATAACACAGATCCTAGATTTGGAGGAATCGGTATGAAATAAATTACATAAAATCATTCATTAATTATTTTTATGTTGATTACATACTGAAATAATAATTTGTATATACCAGTTAAATAAAATGTATTATTGATTAATTTCACCTTTTTTACTTATGTTGCTATTAAAACATTTTTAATTCTATGTGTCTTGCATTAGTTTTCTGTTTTATAGTTCTGCTCTAGCACGTATCAGAGTAAAGGGTAATTATGTATTTAAATGTTTCTCTTACCCGCTAGATCTGAGTTACATGAGGGGGCAGGAACTGTGTGCTCTTTATCTTTAATCAGCGCCTGACACATAGTAAATGTTCAATAAAATGCTGGAGAAAAGTGATTCAAACATATCTTGCTGAGAGCCGACTGGAGGGCAGATGGGTGCAGATGGGTGAGATCTTGTGGAGAACATTTCTAGATAACACCATCAGTTGATTGAACATAGAAGGGGAGAGAGAACAAGAAATATAAATTGACTCCAACGGGCAAATCTAAGAAAATGACTGTGGTACTAACAGGTTATCAGCAGAAATAACTGAATTTAAGTTATTATATAAGACTCAAAGTGGTACATTATCTCTTTTACAAAGATGCTGATGACTTTCTAGACCATGATGTTACTGCCTCTGCTTTCTCACGGACCTGGTCAGAAGTCCTGAGTATACGTACTACCCGTGGCTTAGATTTGCTGAGTTGTCTCTCTGCTTCCTGAATGAAGAAATGCTACTGCACAGGTGATAGGATCTGGCTTCCTAAATGCCATGAGAGATAAATCTTCATTATGCTATTCCTCCAAGATTTAGGTCTGGTCTTATATCCTTCCCCAACCTAATCTAGTCTGTCCGAATTGATACAACATAAATATAGCTGCCTAACCTCTGTCCCTACCACCTTATGCTCATCTTTCTCTCTGCCTTGGTTGATGCTGTTTCCTTTACTTGAAGCCTATTTTCTCGCCTTGATTCTGATTACCATTTCATGAGTGTCTTGCCTGACGATTCCAATCATTATTGCTCCCCTCTCCCCTAAACTTTCAAAGAGCTGCCTTCTATGGAATGTGTGGCATGTTTTTCTGCCACCACTTAATCTATTCTTTTACACGATAATATTAATTGTGGGTTCATTTCTTCAGAACCCTACTTTAAGACTTTTTTCCTACACACTTTCAGCGAGTCCAACCAATATCCTATATCTATGCTTTACTGTGCGCCTGGACCAGCAGCCAATCATTGGGAACAGAGGCTTGGTGACAATCATGCACAACTGGAACTCAGGTGAGGAAAGTGAGGTGCCACTGAATGTGTACTTTAAGATACGCACACTCTGTGACTTCGAGTTCATTGTTCAAGTGTCAGCTCTGAATTGAAACTAGTTTAATATCACTGAAAACTCAGGGGTAAGAATGTGAAATGGTGAGATGTTAGGCTGGAAAGGTAGATAAAGGCCTGATCATGGAGAGCCCTGTATATTCTGGTATGGTACCATACTATCCTCAAAGCAAAGTAGAACCAAAATGCAGAGTGGGCCAGGGAGCGATATGATTTCAGACTGGTGTGTTAGAATGACTGACTTCACATCATCGTGGAGAATGGGCTAGAAAGAGTAAGGCAAGAGGTCAGTCCAAGAAAGAGAAATGTTCAGACTGCTTCATCCATGGCAACAGCAGTTAAGAATAGAACAGAGGATTACTCAAGAGATCAAAGGTGAAGAACTGAGAGGACAAGGAAGTAATCCAGGGAGATGAAGGGGGTACCGTGTTTCTGCTTGGCCTCCTGGGAGAATGGAAATGCCATCCACAAGAAGGCTCTTTTTTGCAGACTGTTGAGATATGGTGCAGGTCTTAAAGACTGAGGAAGGACTATGCATGTGAAAACGAGGATGGCATAGAGTTATAGAGAATAGTCCCTAGACAGATTCGAAATAATGGAAGAAAAGCACTTTTCTGATGACTTTGGGAGCCATCATAAGCCTTATAATTCAACTCCTTTAGACAAAGATACTTAAAAATATGAACACTGAGAATACTCCACTGGGAAGGGAAGAGTTGAGAAGATGCCCTCTCAGGCCCCACCCGGCATTTACCTTGCTTGCTGCCTGCCTGCCTGCCTGCCTGGTAAGTCTTTTCTCAATCAGAAAGTCATAATGGGCCGCCTATCAACAATGAATTCCACTGACCTCAATTGAGAAGAACTATGAAACCGGATGTGGGGGCTGTTTTAAGGATAGGGAGAAATAGCAGCGTTTGGACAAACAGAAAACACATGGCTCCTAGGAACTACATAGATGAAAACTTCTGAAGATTAACATAATCCCCTGTGAAGAAGTGCTCTTACAATTAGTCATGTTAAATTGCCAAGGTACATTATCAGCATGAGCCCACAGCTGCCCCATCTCAACACCAAGGAATGTTATTTTTACTCTTACAGTTACAGCAAGACTCTAATTACCGAAACTGCCGATGTCACCTTAATTACAGTTTTATTTAATGATCACATTGGGCACTGCTGTATGATGTGGAATTTTTAAAGTAAAATATGGCAGGGAAGTGAAGGAGGAGGACTTAGCTCTTAACGTATCATTCAGCCCACCGGGGGGCAAGATGGCAGAGAGCTCCACTCACAGGGAATGTTGTTAAAATTTTAATTTGACATTTGTTGTTAGGTGAAAAAATAGCACATTTTTAAAATGCAAGTTCATGCTTTTCCGGTGAGGCATTATTGGAAATAATCATCATTGGTACTTGTATTCTGAGCACATAGAACTCTTACTAGAACACGATCGAATTACGTGGGAAAGGTCTTACCTGTGCTAACAATTTGCATGTTTCCTGAGTGTACACTGTATAACTGTTCTAGGAAAACTCCAGGAGCTTGTAATTTAGTAGTGGGAGTAAGTGACAAATACATTCTTTAACTGCAGATAAACAGCGGGATGCTAAACAATCTCTGAAATGTTGTGACTAGTGATTGTAGCTGGTGTCGTTAATCAAAACTAGATTTCTTATTGTAATGAGAATAGTGAAAGGCTCAATATAGAATCCACCTCAAAAAATATCTTTCCTCTCCTTCATTCGATTCATTCACAGAGGTCAGGGCTTTCCCAAATTGCACAGTAAATTAGTCACAGAGCATTATAATCCAGGGGCTTTGAGACTCAATGCTGCCCAGGGTCAAGTCTTGAGCAGCCTTCAAAAGAAGAAAATGGAGGGAAAGTGTGTGTGTGCACACGTGTTTGTGAGTGAGAGAGGAGGCAAATGTAGCGGTATCCATTTGCAAATACTATCTCCAACGCACCCAAAGACAGAGGCGTGAGTATAGTTCATGATCTGTTATGTAAATGAAGAGAATGACACAACGGACGGGAGAAAACAGACAATTAGGACAAGGAGAGAAGTGGGCTGTGAACAGTTTATGAAGAACCACATCCAGGGACCTTAACTTCAAGAAACAACTGGAATTTTGGTAATTTCAAAATTACCAAAAAAAAAAAAAAAAAAAAAGGTGCTTTATATAATCGAAATTTTTTTGTTAATAGA
The DNA here is from genome assembly GCF_014176215.1 of Rousettus aegyptiacus. Taxonomy (NCBI): domain Eukaryota; kingdom Metazoa; phylum Chordata; class Mammalia; order Chiroptera; family Pteropodidae; genus Rousettus; species Rousettus aegyptiacus. The sequence goes on from NW_023416289.1 coordinate 21,108,742, forward strand.
TCTGGCTTCTATAAGTAAAGTAGATAAAGGATGAGCAGCAAGAAAGCCAGAAGTGGGGCTGTCACAGTTAATCGGGAACTAACTAGATGAATGACTAGAAAACAGGAAGGAAGCAAGAATCATAAGGCTGTGAGCAGTGGAATGAAGGAGTAAAGGCTACAAATTTTACTCAACATTCAAGGACAAAAATATATTTTTAAAAAATCTAGTAATATAAGTTTGTGAGTCAAATAAAACACTGATAGTGAAAATTTGAATTTGAGAAGAAGAAAAACTCCATTTTAATATACTTTATTTTAGATGGCACTGGGTCTCCCAGTGGGATATCATGTAAAGAAGGAGAAACAAAAGTTCAATTATAACACTAATGGTCAGGACTGGATACAGACATCTGAACAAGAGTCATATATTGAATTAAAAAAAAATTATCTTCAAAAGACTGATTTCCCATACTTGGTCAAATAGAGAAAACGTATTTTGACCAAAGTATAATTTATTTTACACTGGTAGCTTTTGAAAATTGGAAAATAATACAAGCCTTTCCTATACTAATCTCATACTAAGGAATCACTCTGAAGATTATCAGAAATTGCCTGCAGCTCCGTGAGGCTGACGTTCCCTCTATGGGACATAAAGCTGCCTTAGCATCAGGCTTATTACAGAAGGCAGCTTGAAGAGACATATTTGCCCTGCTTAAGCTTTTAAAAACTTATAAAAATAGCAAGCGCATCTCATCTGGCTCTACTGAAATAACATCCCTGAGAAGAAAAAGCATTTCAACGAGCCTGAAAAACAAATGCCTCCCCAGAGACCTGGCCTCTCTTGGCAGAGACTTTTTGGCAAAGCTCTTGGGGAGTTTTTGTAGAACCAGATGGGGCAAATTTTTCCTTTTCTAGTCTTCACCTCTAATTGATGGGTATCTAGAGAGAGCCTGACTCATAAATACATGAATCCATCTTAAGTTCTTTTCAAGCGGGTTATTTTCCAGAACTCTGCCCCATCGACAAGAGTGGAATCAATGCAATTAAAATGTACAAATCACATTGCAAATCACCACCTCTAATTTCTACAACGAGCCGCCTCTTAAAATCCATGAAGGCTTTTATCTCAGTCTACTTTTCTCCATGGAATTTAAATCTGCAAATTCATGAAAGTTCAGATAAAAGTTGAAGATAAATCCAGCCATTAGGATCAATAAATGAAACTACTCTTAAAATCCAACCTCTGTCCCCAAATCCTGCCTTCAAAGACAAACAGTGCTATTTCAACGTCCTTTCTCTTTATTATTGGACAGAATTGCCTGATTCGCACTTTCTCTCATCCTTGTTGTTCAACTCAACCTGTAAAGGAGGTCTAAATTATTATTAAGAAAACCTCCAAGTGAACATAGAAATGTGCGTGTAGAGTGAACGTGGTCTGTGTCCAGCTCCTCTGCCCATGGTACCTGCCACTGCAGTCCATGCTGAAGGCGTCCTGTTGCTCTGGGCCCCTGCAGCAAAGACTAAATGAAAGGACCTGGGAAGCAAGGGTGGGAGGGAGCTATAGGATAAATACCCCATCTTCACTGTTCCTTGGTTGAATCATTCTGAGGTCTGTCACTGATTCCCAGTGTTTACTGACATGACTTGGCCTTCGTGGTGAATCACGCCATCCACAGTCTCTGCTGGCTTCCTATCTTCCCCTGCCTCACTTCCTCACACCGCTAACAATGCTTCCTGGAATTAACCTCCCAAATAAACATTTGCATTTAAAGTCTGTTTTGTGGCAAAGGAAAACAGATTAGTACAAGTAAGTCCATGGAAGCTTAGGTGAGGAACAGAAAAGAGAATACGGAGCATGCCCCACCCCCAACCAACACCCCTGGTGGAATCCTAAATTACCTAGAAGCAAAGCAGAATGTAATCTCCGATGAGTATATGTGCTCACCAACTAACTTTCTCCCTTATCACCAAAGAGGATTCTTGTGGGCATAGTTTTGAATTTCCTCTATCAATTCCTTCCTTTTGTCCAGGTGTCACAGGTAATCAAAAGGAGGTCATGAGCGTTTTCATACAAATCAAAGCAAAGCCAAGTATTTTGCATGATAATATCTTACAGGAGATATTTTCTTTGGGATGCAGTGTAAACTTCAGATTTGATCCTCAAATCGTCCTATCTTCCTGGAACCTACCTTATTTACCAACTCTGACAGAAAACACATTTGCAAATATGAGAATTCAAAATTTAAAAACTTACATTAGTTGCCATTTTAATCTGCATAAATCCAGCAACACTGATATAATCTAAGCTAATATTGTTTACAAGTATTGAAGCAAACATATTCAAAGTCTATATACTGCATTGGAAGTTAACATAAAAGTAGAAATATATACATAAACCAAAGTCTTCCTTATACCGCTGAGTTTCTGGAGCATCGTTTCCCATCATTATCCGGAGATTTACCATTTATCAAGAAAATTTAGACTACCGCCTAGCTGCTGGTCAATAGAATGGACAGTGGAGTACTTTCAATCCCAATGCCTGATCTGTGCTTGTCCTCTACAACACACTTGGATCATCACAGCCATGGCTGCTTCTTCCAACTCTTTTCCCCTCTGGCTGAACTTCCCAATCAAAGTAAAATTTATCTGCTTAATGTAATACCTGCTTTGCTCAATTCATTTATCAGTGTTTGGCTGATTTCCTTCCAAGTGGCAGATATTTAGGCGTAAATATTTTCTATTCTACATGTAGTATGTAGCCCAGGGTAACTTTCATCAGGCATGGCATTCAGCTATGCGAAATGATGGACTGTTTCCGTCCACATTACCTTCCTCCAGGTAAACTACTCTGTAGATTAGTAACCAGTTTTCCTTGATTTATTTTTGAAGGTTACTCCATATTCCTTTCCACAGTACTTTTCTATGAATTATGCATGCTGTTAAGGTCCAACACCCAGCAAAGGCTGTGGACTATAATTTTTCCTCTTGTAATTTACATTATAACATCAGAAATGACTTAAGCTTCTATATTTTTCACTCAGAAGATACAGCTTGATACTCGAATAGGAGATTTTGGAGTTACATGATAATATTGCAGTTCACGACGCTTAATTTTGTTTCAAATATATTTCCGTGTTTTAATTATAAAACTTATATATACACCAAAACATAAACACTGACCTTCAAATATAAAATACCTAAAACATGAGCATTACACGTTCAGTGAGAGACCACTGCAATAAAGAGAGTATGGCAATTAAACAAGTCAATCTTTTTGCTGGTGGAGGGTCTTGCCTTCAATTTGTAAAAAACACAACATCTGTGAAGTGCAATAAAGCAAAGCACAGTAAAATGAGGTCCACCTGTCCCTGTTTCTTTTCTATCTGAAGCAGTAGGGTAAGTTGAGAATCAAAAAAAAAAAAAAAGGAAGAGATGAGAATGTAAAAAAGCAAAGGGAATAAAAAGAACCGGAATGCTAGAGATGTTTTTATCATCCTAAGTTGTCCTGTTTTAGCAATCACATCTAAATGTCATTTTGCTAAAGTTTTATCTCCTTTATCATTTCAATGAATTTTGTTTTCCCATATGTCTCTTTTACCCATGTAAGTTTTTCCTTTAGTTCTTAAAATCATAGCCTAAAAGAACAGAAGAGAACTCCAACCTCTGACCAGCAGCCAGCAGCACTAGCATTACCCAGTCCCCATCCGCCCCGGAAACTCTCAGGTGGAGACGCAGCGACCTGTTGAAACCAGTCCACCAGGGGACCCTGATGAGTGCCCGTACATCAGTACACCAGTCTTTAGCGATTACGGAAATGTTTTTGCATCTATCTAGAAAAAGAGGTGACTCTTTCCACATTTTGACTGAGAGTAGAGGGTTTTAGTAACTGGATAGTACAATTTGTGACTCACCGGCATCGGGACGCATAACTTCCACACAAGTGTTTTTGTGTAGGCATATATGTGTATCTGTGTTGGGGGGATAACCCAGCCTTCCCACTCCCAGAAAAAGTGAATTCCAGTAAAAACTGAACTTAATTAGGAATAGAAAAAGCTGGTGCAAACCTTGCTATTATTTAATGCATCACAAAATGACCTCACCTACGCATGTTTCGGCCTTATTTTCTAACATCTACAGCATGATTATAATAATAAGCTTCTTAGAGAAGAAACTATTTTTCTTTTCTGAAAGTTATTTTGCCCTCAATCATGAATAATGCTTTAAATTCACATTTATATTCTGTTCTATCAAGTTATTTTTCCAAATACTTTTCAACCTACCCATGTAGGCAAATGTTTTAAAAACAATACAATGAAAAGCATTATGTTTAAATCCATAAGGCAGTGCTACTAAGGTAATATTTGATTGTTGCCTTTTTTTCACCCTTGGTCATACTTATATACATAAATTTTAAAAATACACACAGTGTCTCTGAAAAAAAAATCATTATTCACTTTTATGAAGACAAAGATAGGATTTTAAAACAAAGATTAATTTTACTTAAATAAATTATACATAAATTATGCATTCCCTGAGTTAGATAAAGAAAGGCAAATACCATATTATCTCACTCCTATGTGGAAACAAAGAACAAAACAAACAAACAAAACAGCAACAGACTCATAGATACAGAGAACAAACTAAGGTTGTCAGATGGGAAGGGTGTTGCGGGGTGGGGTGAAAATAGTGAAGGAATTAAGAAGTACAAGCTGTAGTTATAAAACAGTCACGGGGATGTGGAGCACGGCACAGGGAATACAGTCGATGATATTGTAATAACTCTGTAATAACTATGTAGTGACAGGTGGGCACCACACTAGCTGGGGGGATCACTCTGTAAGTTATATAAATGTCTAACCACTGTGCTGCGCACTTGAAACTAATATAAAATACTGACTGTCAACTCTAATTGAAAAATATATATAATATAGAAATAAATAGCATACTTTAAGAGATATGACCTGATACTAACTTTAAGCCTAAAATTTTGTATCAAGAAAATATAAAAGTGTTTTGATTATGGTAAACGAGTCACACTGTATACTTAAATCAAATCATCACATTGTTACCTTAAATATATGCAATTTTTATTTGTCAATTATACCTAAAGTTCTATTTTTCGATTATACCTATACCTAAAGTTGGGGAAAAAAGAAAATATAAAAGTTTTTAAGGAGTTGTGTCAAATTAAAAAATATTATGCATTGCCAATAAATCTAAATTTTCTTTCGATGTTTTTCATAGAAAATATTCTACTTTTCACATGTTCCTTACATTAGTAGAATTAAAGAACTGCAATTTTAAATTTTCAGAAAAAGATTATCTTTTAAGGTTTTAATTAACTTCCTGTTTTTTAAATTATTTTCTTCTCTTAGAGGACCTCACCATTAATTTTTAATTCCAGAGACAGTCTTTGGTGGCACAACACCCAAAGACTATGGAATGTCCTCTCCCTGTTGTATAGCCTTTAAGTAAATATTCAGAATTTTGACTGAGTCTCTACCGACAAAAATCACTACTGACACTTAGGAGATAAATGAAGCTGGTCGCTGAAGGCTTTATGCAGATAGGATTAAAAAAATGACTCTCATTTTTCAGGCTAGAGAAATTCCCCTCAAGTCCAGCTAGAGGTGTCGGTCTGACTCATGTATATTTTATAGAAGTCAAAGAAGTGACATTGACACAGAAGTCAATTACACACACACATACACACACACACACACACACACGTGACTGTATCCTTTATTACTTGCAAAAAGCTATTTATGGAAGTTCACTTACATTAACAAGACAAAGTTGAGTTCCTTCATTGCCATAGACATAAAGTGAATCCTATAAATTTAACAAACATTATAATGATTTTAACATGTTCGTTAAAGGTCTAGGCTTGGTACATGTGGATACTACTGAGCTATAAAAAAGGAAGAGACCCTTGATTCATGCAATATCATGGATGAAACTTAAATGCATTTTGCTAAGTGAAAGAAATCAAACCTAACAGGCTACATACTTCATAATGCCATTCATGTGACACTCTGGAAAATGCACTCTAAGGAAGGTACACAGATTTGGAACTGTGGTTGCCAAAGGCTGGTTGCAGAAGGAGGACTTGTCTACAAAGTGCTTACATAAGGGGATTTTAGGATGTGGAATTGTTCTGCATGCTACTTTGATGACAGATACACAACCCTATGCACTTCTATATCACAGGAATGAACTCAGCCATATACAAACTCTCTAACAGCTTTACTAATGCATAATATGCAAATGCCCATGACACCATCACCACAATGAAGGTAAAAGACATATCCAACACTTCCCAAACTTGTAAGAAATCAAACTGGATATCAGGGGATCCCAGAATGGAATGGTGACAAATGGCTCTACATGTAGTAAGCAGAATTCTAAAATGGCCCCTAGATTTCCTACCCTGATTCCCAAGACTATGAATATGAAATCTCACACCCATGACTAGGTTATGTTACATGTCAAATGGGATTTTTCAGATATAATTAAAATCACTAATCAGTTGACTTTCAGTTAATCAAGAGAGAGATTTTCCAGATAGATGTAATCTAATCACATGAGCAACATAAAAGCAGAGAATATTCTTTATCTGGTGGTAAAGGTTAGATTCTAAGCAGAAGAAGGGTTCATTGCTGACTCTGCAGCAATATGTCATTGCTGGCTTTGAAGTTTGAGGGAGCTATGTGCAAGGACCAGAAAGTAACTTCTAGGAGCTGAGAGTAACCTTGACCATGATCTAGCAACAAAATGAAGACATTACTCTGACAACTGCAAGGGATTGGCACCCTCCAACAACCAGAATGTGCTTGGAAGTGAGTTCTTCCCCAGAGCCTCCAGTCCTCCAGCAGAGCCAACATCTTGAGGTCTCCCTGTGAGATGTTGAGCAAAGAGCCAGTAAAGCCCACCTGGACTTCTGACCTATCCAACTGTTAGCTAATAAATGGGTATTCTCTTCAACCACTAGGTTGTGGTAAATGCACACAGCAATAGAAAACTAATACACTGCATTGCAAATGTATGGCATACCCTCACAGGAGCTGACCTACATAACTTTGGAAAACAGTGTTCTGACTGGATATCGAAGATTAAGGACAAAAAAGAACTGCACATAAACACTGTACTCTAATGGGTAATTTTGTTTCTCACAAAAGTACAGGTTAGCAATTCTAAAACTATTTTATATGCATACTAGGATTAAACATGTAAATAATTTGTACATCATGGGAGCCAGGTTTCTCACTATCTCAGAAAGAAGTTATTTACAAAAAAGCAAGACAGGAAGGATAGAATATGGATTCAAGTATAGATATTAATATAATCTAATGTTCACAAACAGACACAGAAATAAAACAAATGTGCATCTATTCACGAGCTAGTAAACAAACATCTCCTAGCTCTCTCTGTTCACCGAGTGAGCCTAGAATCAGCGATGCCCCAGTAACACCAATGAACATACCTAGTGCCAAATCTTAATTTCTAAATATTGTTTTCCGATAAAAGGAACCAGGGCCCTTTGGAGAAATGGCTAATTTTAAACAGGAAATACACACACAATGAGCCTAGAAAATCTTACAGTGCCAAGAAATAAGTAAGTGCTTAAAGAAAACAAGAATAAAAACAAAAGAATGAGGGAATATCGCAAGGAACAGGAATCAACTGAAAGATCTCGCAATGGCCAAAATTGGAAAATTTTAGCAGTAAAATGAATATTGATATTAGTGGACTAAAACCCAAATAACAAAATAAATATCCATTAAGTCTGATGTTAATAAATAATTGAATAAATAAATAGATGGGGGGGGGGGGAGAGAATCTTTCTCACAGAAGAATTCCAGATCATAAATGTAGAAGGAATGAGGGAAATGGAGGATCACCATTAGAACACCACAGCAAAAATTGCCACAGGCAAAAATCCATGAAAAAGGCTAAAATCAGTGGGTAGAACTTTAAGGAGAAACAGAGTACATGTATGAGCTCCAACTATTTCCAACAAAATATTTATTAATTATCAGAACGGTTTTAACCTAAATCCACAAAATCTTTGGAGCCCCTCTCTTGATCATGCTCCCTGTGACCTGGGCTGGACTTAGTGAACTGCTTGTAACGGATACAAAAAGGGAAAAAATAGTAACTCTGTAGTGGAGAAAATTGGCAGGTATCACTTTAACCAGGTAATCTGAGTAAAGTTACATGTCTCTCTCACACCGATGTCAAAGACTCTGGCTTCAATTTCCACAGAGGCCTATCCTTTAACGAAAACAAAATAAGGCGGAATACTCTAGCTACCCCACTTTTTTGAGCTACTATTGTGATGATGGTTAATTTTATGTGCCAACTTGACAGGGCTAAGGGATGCCCAGCTAGCTGGTAAAACGTTATTTCTGGCTGTGTCTGTGAGGTGCTTCACTTGGTTTAGCAGGCTAAATAAAGAGGTCCTCCCTCATCAGTGTTAGTGGGCACCATGCGATCTGTAGAGGGCCTAAATGAAACAAAAAGGCAAAAGAAGGGCAGATTCCCTCTCTTCTTGAGCTGAGGCTTCCATCTGCTCCTGCCTATGGATGTCGCAGCTCCTGGGTCTTGGGCCTTCGAACTCCAGGACTTAACACCGTGGACATCCCTGGCTCAGGCCTTCAGACTCAGACTGAATTATACCACTGGTTTTTCTGGGTCTCCAGCTCTCAGAGGGAAGACTGTGGGCCTTCTTAGCCTTCACAACTGTGTGAGCCCATCCTTATAATAAATCTCCTCTTATCTATGTCTCTACACATCTTACTGGTTTTGTTTCTCTGGAGAACCTTGAATAATACACTTATTTTCACGTACCACCTTGCATGGTCTTCATTTTCATATATTCATATAAATTTAGATCCCAGAGAAAGAATTCACAGCCTGAGTCTGTGAAATCACAGATATCTTGCAATTACTGTGGAAACATATGTGCGTGTATGGGCATATTTTTTCTGAAGAGAAATATTCCATCTTAGTTCAGGCATCAAATCCCTCAAAATGTTTTTTAAAAGCAGTCTGAGGATAGCCATTTTTGCTTTACTTATCTCTGTAGACATCCTAGCATTTTTGTAAAGAAATATTTGATGTTTATGTGGAATAAATGACTAAATAAATGAAAGCTATAAAGTCGTTAAATTACTTGGCCCTTTACTTAAAATAATGATTCTACCTAGATTTGAGAAATAAATGATTCTCCAAGTGTGAGCTTTCAGTTAAGCCAAAGTAACAGTAGCTAACATCATTTAAAGGCAACGAATTTATAGTTCGACATAGAATTTTCTTATGTATAGTTTTATCCTCATAAATAGGGTAGCCATGTGTCCGGGTTCATCCCTGCTGTCCCAGCATACTGTTTCGCCATGTCTGGTTTGGCATTTGTCCTGGATTTTCATTACCTAATAAGGTATTATTTTAACATTTGTACTCACAAAGACTAAGCTGGATTTGGTAGAGCTGCGCTGTGTCCCTTAAGCTTCTGCCGGAGCCTGCGAAGGAAAGGTCTGAGTCACAGGTGCAGGAAAACAGAGCACTGGATGAAATACAGGTTAAATCTGCAAGACACCGGCTTATAACTTCTCTTTTCCAAGCACTTTACAGACAGGAGGTAATTAACACCTCTTTCTCAAGGACAGCATGCAGGGCGCTTGCTGATAAAATTAAGTGCTCTATGACAGAAACAGCTAAGGACGGTGACCCCATCAGGTCTCGCAGCACTGAAAGGAGCAGTGCACTCTGCTCCTGCTGGTCAGGTGGTGTACCAGAGAGCTACGCGGTCATTTGCGCCCCAGGGTTTGTGGGGAGCAAAAAGCAACTTGGCTGACAGGGGGCAGTGGGGAGCATGGGAAATTCGGTTAGGCAATTACAAGTCAGGTGTTAAGTGTGCAAAAACATAATCCTCTGGGACACTTGCTACAGAGGTTTTGTTATTTATTGTGTGTGTAAATCTATTTCATTGCATTTGTGTATTTTATTTCTTTTTGTTTTGTAGTAAAACAAACCTTTGGCACCAATGAGCTCAAAAAATGCATATTAAATTTTAAAAGTCGTGAAATTTGATGTTGAATGTGTAGTGTCTAGATCTCACCAACCACAGGAGAACCAGAAGACACAAATTTGGTGAAGAAGCATCAGCATCTATATCAAAGTTGCTATTTTAAGACAGTGCCCAAAGTCACCAATCCTCATTCAGCTGCAGAAAGTACTGCTCTCCTAAATTAATTTTGTTTATAATTTGATTCCAAATATTTTCTGTAGACATAAAAAGGGAAATGGTTGCTGTTAACACGTTAGCTCCAATTACAAAATATTACTATTATTATTATTATTATTATTATTACTATTACTACAACAACAAAAGCACCTCCTCAAAAGTTAAATGATACCATTTTATATTAGGGCTATCACATGTTTTAAATAAAAAAAAATATTTGTTAATACATTTTAATAAGCATTCTGATTTTCCATACAGTTACTAGAGCCAAATTTAAGCTTTGGGAATTTTATTTGGTGGAAAGTTAAACATCCATTTTCATTGTGACTGCTCTTTTAAATTCAGTAAAATTCTATTTTGAAGAAAACATTATTTGATTTTGTAGCAATACTTCAAACAGAAATTTTGGTTGAACACAGTATCTTGATAAAAGCCATGTTCTTAATAAATTAAGAAATTTAGAGATTAGAAATATATTTAAATTTGGCATTTAGTACATATCGGCTAGGATATGGAAGGTCAGAGATTTGAGCCAAGTTTAAGGAGAAGTATTTAGTGAGAATTTATAACCTAAAGAGCAATATACCACGTGCAAGAAACATTGATATTGTTCTCAACCTTTTCATCTATTTAGAATACAAAACGAGAGAAAAAAACAAATACAGAGGTCCTTAAGAGCTCCAAAATATCCAAATTTAAATTAAAGAATTCAGAATAATGATACACAGAATAACATAGTGCTGATTGGAAAAGCCTTTGAGAAAGGTTACTGTTTGGAAAAATTTTGAACCACATTTTGGAAAAGAAGGAGACAGACGTCCATTCCAGAAAGCTGGGTTGGAGCATGTGGTTTGGTAGGTAACTGTGTTTACATGCGAAAAGCAAAATCATCAAAATCTGCAACAACCCAAGGATTCCTAATGGTCAAAATTATAGGAGTTGCAATCACTAAATGAAATGCTAGATTTTAAATATTATATTAGAAATGTTAGACAAAATGGAAGTATTACAGCTTCTCAAAGGTAAACAAATATAATAAAATTTGCCTATATTAAGAGCATACATTTGGCAGCCATTTATTCGTTCATACATTCAGCATTCACTGAATTCAACTGAGTGTGTACAATGTACCAGGAAATTCTTCATACAGTGAGAAAAGAACAATAAAAAAAAAAAATCCCTGTCCTCGTAGAGAACTAGTAGAGAAAACAAACAATACTTTATATAAATCTTAGATAACAATACAACATAGAAATGCAATGAAGAAAAACAAAGCTAGGTGCGGATTTGAGCAATGGGGGACAATTTCAGATAAGGTGGCCAGGGAATAAAGCTAATTGCTTACATAGTTCACTTTTTACAGATGCGGAAACAGACACACAAGGTGGCTCAGAAACTTGCCCAAGAGCACACGACCAGAAAGTGGCATAGTTATTTCAAAGTCAGACTGTGTGGCTTGAATCCATCTTGTTGATCATCATGTTTATACTGCTCCTTGACTTTGAGGAGTGCCTTTGAGCTAAGACCTCAATTAAGCAAAGGAGTCAGCCACGTGACCATCTGAAGAAAGACTACTCCAGAGGGAACACCAGGTGCAAAAGCCCCGATCAAGGGTATGCTCGCACGTTCAAGAACAGCAAAATTACCCAATGTGGCTGAAGCTGAGTTAGCAAGAAGGAAACTGAAAGGAAGTAAGAGTCACATCATGAAGATATCGTGGTCCGTTGAAAGGAAAGTAGATAGTAGAGGTCTAACTGTAGAATCAGAAAGATCAATAAGCAAAACACCATCCAGGTGACAGATAAAGCTGGATTGGACTAAGGTATGGATGAGGGTGATGGTCTTTTTGACTGTCAGCTTGGTTAGACTAGAGTATCTAATTATTCAATCAAATATGAATCTAGGCAAAGGTTATTTCTGTAGATATGACTAAAATACCTAATCTGTTGACTTTAAGTAAAGAAGATTAACATAGATAACCTGGGTGGGCCAAATTGAATCAGTTGAGGGCTGTACGAGTAGACCTGAAGAAGAAAGCATCCCATGGACAGCAGTTTCGACTCTTCCTAATGGCAAGCCCTATAGACTTCCAACTTGCCTATTCAGCCCCCATCGTAACAGAAATTAATTCCTTGCATAAAATTCTCAATACATCCCCTATTATGTGGTGAAGGGGTAGATAGGGGTCAGATTCTGAATATATGCTGAAGGTAGCATTAAATATTGGATATAGTATGAGAGAAAGAGAATTACTCTCTTTGTAAACAATACCACACTTTAAGTCTCCTCTCATAGGTACTGTCAGAAAACGATGGAGGAATCACTTTTTTTTAACCTCCTTTGGTATTGTCTTCACATACCCTTGTGTCTTTGGGCAAAAATATCAGCAACAACACAGCCAGCTGTTCTGTTGTATATTTGGACGAGCTGTTCAAAATTCCTAAGTCTGTTCAAAACATCTAAATTTGGAAGTTTATATGAAGGGTCCATTTACAGAAAAGACATTTACTGTTCTTCCCTCAGAATAGAGGCCCTTTGCTGAGAGACCTAATAGTTGTAACAGAAAACAAAATAAATGTCTTCAAATGGTAGATTGTAAAATAAGATTTGGTTCACTCACACAACAAAAAATTATTAAGCCATTAGAAAATTATGTTTGACAGAAAATGTAAAAAAGATAAAGTAACTACAAAATTTTGCTTTTAAGGCTTATTTAGTATATTTGGGACAGCAATTCAGAGTTCAAACTTTTATATAAAGGAGTTGGATTTAAGTCCTGGGTTAGCCATGTTACTAGTACATCCTTGTCTGTTTAAACTTCCCAAAAAGCCATTCTCATCTCTCCAGATTAATATTGTGAATAAAAGGGTTGAAAATGCTCCACAGTCAACAGTCAGTGTAGAATAAATCTAGTTATCCTTTGTGATACCTAGAATATTGTTGTGCATTTTATATATATATATATGTATGTATTTGTATTTATATGTATTTGTATGTATACATATGTATGAAAAATACACACTATATTATATAGATAATATTGTTAATGTACACATACACACAGATAGCAATACATATAAATACATATTTATATGTATTTGTATGTATACATATGTATGGAAAATACACACTATATTATATAGATAATATCGTTAATGTACACATACACACAGATAGCAAGTTGTATATGTATTATTAATTAAATTAAAAGCACAGTTTTTCATTTTACACTAAATACCAAATGTGAATCTCTGATTGGGTCTGTGTGTTTCATTCAGTCAATAAACATTTATTTACTAAGTGGCTTTATGGTCCAGGTACAAAATGCTACAGTGGAAAGAGCAGTAAATATGTTTGTTTTTTTATTTGTTTGTTTGTTTTATTTTTTTTCAAGCTTTGTATGAGTTTGAATTACTTTTTAAATACATAAAATTATTATTAAGGACAATGTAACTTCCCTGTTATAAAAGAATATTAAATGTGATCTCTCTAGCAGTGGATGTATAGAAAGGAAACACCATAAAAATAACAAGGCACCTAGCTCTACCATAGATAAGACTAAATCACCCGACCCTACTCCCAGTACATCTGATATGACTTCCTCTGCTCTGCATGCTTAGGACTCAAACGTCCTTGCACATCTCTTGAGTCCTGTTGTTTTTTCAGGGACTCATAAGGGTCTCAGAGTCTCACGGGCACATTTCCACTGGACACGAGGCTTCCTGGAAATAAATGCTTTCCAGTAGGATTTGCCTTTATTAGAAGCTGCCTCACCTGTGTTGAAGAGAGAGCGAGTATGTGTTTCGCTCAATTACCCCTTCTACTACCTTCTGTTTCCTGGCTGGAAGAGAAATTATAAGATATATAATCTGTCTGGCTCTCCCGTCACAGACACCCTCCATGTCCTCAATTTCTGTCTCTGTAAAAGGAGTACAATGATGGCCACCCTGATCATTTGCCTAAATAAATAAAATACGTCAGCAGTTATTAAGTGGGTTTAATAATGTAAACATATCATTCAGATATGAAAGAGTGTTATAAATTATGTGTCGTGACTACGAGCACATCTCCTTAAAGGCATTTTCCTTTGGGGCACTGCTTCCATATCTTACGAAAAGAAGGATACTACCTGCACCAATTTCACACAGCTATTACAAAGAGCATCTAAAATGTTATTTTAAACTACTGGAAAATTATCCTCCAAAAAAATGTCAGCTTAGTGCTTATCGATAGTAATTTGAAATACACAGAATGTCAGGGTGAACTATGTACTTCTGTCCTTACAGATAAAATATACTACATGAGTTCAAAAGCATTTATTCAAATGCCTCTCTTGAGAGGTTAACGGGGCTGCTGCTGCTAGAACATTCGGTGCTCTAGATGCAGAAAACCCAAGGAGTCTGTGGCTCTGTTGAAAGATTAAGGACTCTCCGCTCCCTGTGCCACTGCCAGCTCCCAGTGTCCTCATCAATCTCTCCAGCAGGCTGTGGGGGCACGGTTTTCTTGCTGCAGTTTTATAAACAGGAGGAAGTGAGCTATTGTTGCCACATCCACTCAAGCTTGACTACGAAAAGATAAATACTTTAACTCTTAAGCTTCAGAAAGTAGAAAATCTGGCTGAACTCCAAGAAATAAGGAAATTAGGTCACCGCATACCCACAGAAATTGGTTCGTTGAAAAACAAGTGCCAGCTTACTCCCTAAGCTCCAGATGCTGACGGTCCATGGTGACACTGCGTGAACATCAAAGGGACACCGTGCAGACCCAGCACAAAGATTATTCGTCAATATGTATCATTTCTTATTTAAGGTTAGTTCTCGATTCCATTTGTACTTTGTTCCTATTGTTTCCCCTTTGTGTACAACATCCACCGCAGGATTTAATCACTCCGTGCCCTGTGCTCTCATAGCAGCTTGCTTTGACCCCACTCTGTCTTGTGTTGTCACCAGTCTATATGAAATAGTCTCAATCCGCTCTGTTCCCTAATGGCACCCCTCACCTACTGGACAACATCCCACATAAGACACTCCCCACAAGTAGACCTGCCGTAGGGCACTGTGCCCACTTCGAAAACACAGTGTTATCGGGATAACCTTGAATCTACTCTAGTTTCACAAAAGACCAGCAAAGATTTAGAACTGAATGACACCATCAACCAACTAGATGTAATACACATTTATGGAACACCACCAACAGCAGAATAAGCCTTCTTTTCAAGTATACAAACAACGTTCACTGAGATAGAAAACACCTTGACAAACCCGAAAGGGCTGAAATCAGAAAATGTATTTTCTCTGACCATAAAAATATTAATCTGGGAATTAACAAAAATATAATAAAAAAATATGTAATTATTTGGAAATTTTTAAAACACTAGTAATCCATATGTGAAAGAGTAAATCTGCAGAGATATTACAAAATATTTCAAACCTAATAAATATAAAAACATAGCATACCTAAATGTGTGGTGTACAGCTAAAGCAGTCCTTGGAGTGAAATTTCTGGCATTAAATATTTATATTAGAAAAGAGGTATCAAATTAATAATCCGAGAAATCATAAAAAGAAGAACAAAATAAATCCAAAGCTTTAAAAAATTATAATTCTATAGGTAGCACTATCTTGGCACCTACTAAAATTCCTTTTAAAGAATATTTCCAGCATCGAGCTTTCTGTAAAACGTGTAGAGGTGTGTCCGGCATGTCCGGAGCAAACACTCCAGTTGAAATATTCAATTTGCACAGCATTTATAGAGCCCCACTGTGAACGAGGCTTTTTCCTAGGCACAGGAAGATGAAAGGGCTTGTTTCCTGCTCTCACATGTTTTCACCATAATGTGAGACCCAAAATTAAAAAGGTGAAATTGCAGTTTAAAATATGATGGAAATGGTTAAACGAATACACGGCACGGAGTGTTGAGATCAGGGGAGTCCATGATGATCAGTTTTCTTGAAACTCATTCATTACTTGTACTATAGGTTATGAATTTTGCTTTTAATAAAACTGTTTGTGTAAGTAAAGCTTGTAATTATCAAGTTACATTCACCTCTAGTACTATTTCCACTACAAGAGAACTATGAATGACAAGGTAGCCATTACCAGTTCCAGTTAAATTAGTGGAAACTGAGACCTAAAGATCTTACCCATTATCAAAATTCACTGAAGTGGCATGGACTATCAGAGGTTCTGACAAAACAGGGATGGGTGCGGGACATCGAGGCAGGGCAGCCTCCGGTCCTGCCAGGTCCTTCCTTTTCCTTTAGGACATTCTTTCTCTAACCTAGAGAAGATGCAGTCTCTGAGGAGAGTGGATTTATCTCATTAGGGGAAAATATTTAGTTATGAAGCAATTCCACTTTATCCTACTGCTACCTGATCTTTTCCAGGAAATCCACAAATCCATAAATCCATAGATGCTGGAAATATTTACTATATGCAACCTTTGACCAGCGCATCTTGTTAAAAACAATCAATAGTCACACATAGAGTTAACAATTACTTAGGTCCTTGATATATATCTTATTTCGCTTTACTCGTGCAATAATAAAGCAAGGTAGGCTTTATTATACCCATTTTAAGAGTGAGAAACTTCAAGTGTCAGTAACTTAAGTGACTTGTCACGTAGTTTAGCCCAAGGCAGGGCTGGGGATCCCAAGGCTGACAGATTGTATCACATCACAGTTTTATTGTAACTGCACAGGTCTCTGTCAGCTGGCAGTGACCCAACAGGCTCTGGGAGAGAAGCTGAGGAGGGTCTTCTATAGGACTGGCCCTGACTACCACCCTGAGGCCTCAGAACAGAAGGGGCGTGCAGAACTGTTACAGGAATTTGCTGTTTCCTCTCTTGGAATAATCTGGTAAATAGTACGATCATTGACAGTCCCTGTGGGCCTGAAAGAGTTAATGCACAGACACCAGATCCCCAGTGAATCTGAACAGTGAGGAAATCTGCACTAACATCTTTTGCTCTTGAAGTTCATTTTATAAATTTGACAGAGATTCATTATAATAGTCATCTATTGAGGTACAAGATTAGGGATACTAGCTTTAATTTTACTTGGTAGGTCCTGACATGAATTTTAGAATAGCAAGATATAAGTAACAAAGAAAAGATCGTATGGTCTCCCAGAGAAAATAAAAATTTGGGGCTAATTTTGTGATATCAGTCTTTAACGGTTTTGTAGCTAGTCACTCGGTGGAGAACTCTGTGGGACTTTTTTTTTTTTCCTTTTGATGTGGACCATTTCATTCTGTGCTCCTTTTTCCAACTCAGTGTATTTTATAATGATATCCATCATGTCTGTTTGTCAGTTTATGGCAGCTTAAAAAAATTGCCTCAGGGCCAGTAATGAGAAGAAATCTTTCCCACTTCCTCTAGATTGTTTTATGTGCTTCACAGTTTTCTGCACCAAATAATAAAAAATAACATTGCTTTCAAAACTGTCCTTTGTCTTGCCTCTTTTTCTTCTCTTTTTAATCCTTTATGGTTTATTTACCTTCACTTTACTATGTTTATTCTATTGTATTTTGTTTATAACAAGATAGAATATAGCCTCAAAATGGAAAGATTTCCAAAAGCTTTATTTCAGCTAGATTTTAATCCAACATAAAGGACACTATTTAGATTGACAAAGATATAAATATGGATATGACTATGGATATAGGTATCTACCTAACTATCCTTAACAGTCCAAACTTGAATAACTGTTCTTTGAACTAAAGAAATCAGTACATGCTAGGGATGACAGCGAGTTCTCAAGAAACTGCTAGCTAACTTTAATATAGAAATAAACTTTTAGTTTCCTCAGTTCAATTATATTAGCACCCTGAAGTGGAATGAGTCTAAGAAAGGTTGTTTCTGCTGTTATCAGAAATATATTAGTAACAATCACGGGAAGTTGGAGAATTTTCCTAGATGACATGTCTTTTACCCTGTTTTTCTCATCTTAAACCCCTGCCTATCTAAAACACATCAAGTTGTGTATAATTCCATGCTTGGATTACCATTTAGCACTGCTTGGCATTTCATAAAACATTTCCGCTGCCATTCTATCACACACACTAAAAAAGCTTTAAGCTACCTTCTGGAGTTAGTAGGCAAGTAATAAATTATTCCGAGACCAGTATTTCCTAAAGAATATTCCCATATCATTTCTTTTCTAAGAATTTTCTATATTAGCATGTTTCAACTATCCTGACTATCAGGTACTTAACAGGGGATATTGGGAAAATCAATCTTTCATAACTGAAAACAGTGAATAAACAAAATTTACTTTTATTTGTTTTTGATCTTAATCCATGTTCACTTGAAGGAAGGAAAGAGTAGATGAATGGATGAACAAACAGATGGAGAGAGATGAATGTATGAAATAGGTTTGACTGGTCCTTGGCAAAGAGCCCACCTTTTGAATTAAACTGCAGAGCAAACTGGTCAGGAGAGCTCCAACCCTACCTATCACTTCCTTGTGCTTTGTTCCTTGAGAGGACTAGTTAGAATCATCTTTTACCCTCGGGTCCAGCACCAGCCTATGCTAAACTTTCCATATCCTTACATGCAATACTGATCTGCTTATGTTTTCCCTGGGATCAGGAAAGAAATCTTATTGACTTAAATTTCTTTGATCTCTAGATGCCCATTAGACGATCACTTGTTATACTCTGAAGAACAAACAGAGAGTAGTTACGTAATTGTTAAGAAAAGAGCCATAATGTAAGGAAAATGAAATCATTTTTAAGAGTAGTTGAAAAGAAGGTTGATATAGCTGAAGAATTTGAGTTGCGGGTCCACAGACAATTTCTGATTGTTTATTTAGACATAAAATGTCATCAATACTAGGGGAGGGCCAGTGTCCTGTATAAAAATATCCTTAATGTCCCAGATTTTGAGGGAAGAATATTCCCCAGAGATATAATGACTTTGAGTAGATCTGGATCAGTGGGTTCTACAAAGGTAAAGAGAAGAATCTATGCCTGCCTAGAAGGACTCCCCCAAGGAAAGCAAGAGAGAACCAAGCCTGAACTCTATTGTGATGACAATATAATAATACAATGCTTGGCATATATTCACTTTCTTAGTTTAGGACGATATAACAAGTTACCATTGACTGTGTGGCTTTATTAACAAACATTTATTTCTCACAGTTCTCGAGGCTGGGAAGTCCAAGACCAAGGTCCTAGCAGATCCAATGTCTGGAAACATCCTGCATCCTGGTTTGCAGATGACCATCTTCTCACTGAAATCCACATGCTCTGTTCTGTTTTCTTTCATCTCTATTACCTACACATGCAAAAAATTACTATATATATATTTTATCTTATTCAGTAAAAAAGGAGATGTGCTTGTCCAAAGCAAAGTTCTGCATGTGTGTGTGTGTGTTTAAGTCTGTAGTTTACTAAAAGGAAATGTTCAATAAAAAAGCTTTGACGGTTGGGTGTGGGACTCCCCTGAGCACAAACCAGACTCTTATGGAGAACCTCATTAGTCGCTGTTAACAAAAAAAAAGGTGATAGCAAGCCAGGAACAAGCCACACACTGCCCACGGCAGCAGGGCATAATAAGGCCCTCTGCTGAATGGTTTCACTTACACTGAATAAAGGAGTTCCTAGGTGTTGTGTGACTTTAGGAGACTGAACATTCATCAGCAACTGACAATGCTTTGGGCTGCAATCTCCTCTTAGATACCTGCCTCTCGGGTGCTGGTGGTACAGTTATTACCTGCAGGCAACCGGCCCCTTTGCTCCTCTGTGCCCTGCAACCACCACACCTGTTTCACTCTGCACAGAGTCATCCCGCTGAGGAGTTCCTAGTGTAGCCACAGAAGATTGATAGGTGTTGACTGAGGAAATGTTACCACAGTGGGAACGTTGGCACCACTGGATTACAAAAAGTGATGCAGATTATTTTTCTAAATTTCTCAGTCTTAATACCTTGAGGCTCCAAAAAAGATTTGTCAACTCTTCTCATCTTTCCTGAAACAAAGAATCCTTCATCTGTGTATTATCTCATGGGATCAGTGTATTTTCAATGAGACTCTAGTGAAATTTTAGCTTAAGGCAGAACCTCCTAAAGGTATGTATATTTTAGATTGTCTCTAGATAAAAGAAGTAATATTCCATTAGGATAATAATAATAATAATAACATAATGAGTACAGCTATCACTGAGAATCTATTATATACCAGACATTTTTGCTATGCACTGAATGCTTTTGGCTGAATAGTCATATGCCGCCCCCCCCCCACCTTGAAATTCACATGTTGAAACCTTAACCTCTAATATGATGATATCTGGAGGTGAGGCCTTTGGGAGGTACTTAGGGTTAGATTAGGGTTACATTAGGTGGGTCCTCCCTCACCTCTCTCCTTTTCTCCTCTCTGTTTCATCTACCCCTTCTACAGTAATTTGTCATTGCACTCTGAGCTAAGACACTTTTCTATGCAGTTTAATTCTCACAATGAAATAGGTAAGAAAACTGAGGCATAAATAATGCAAAGTCACAGAGCTGTTAAGTGGCAGAGCCGAGATTCGGAGGCAGGCGGTGAGACATCGTATGTTTACAATCATGATAAATGTTGGAAAGGAGCAGCGCACGGGACCTTAGGATGGTTTTATGGACACTGAGATGAAGATGTGCGTGTGGGAAGATTTCTGGAGAATACCCTTGGAACGACACGTGTGAAAGGGTGGAAGAAGCAAGACGAGACAGTGGAAGACACTGAACAGCTAGGCGGGCAGGCAGAGCACAGGCCTTAGCCTGTGTGATGGGCAGCACCGGAGCCAGGGTGATCCTTTGAGGATGTCCCAAACTGAGGAAAGTAATGACATAAGAAATGTTCAAACCTGTAGAGAATGTTCATAAGAGTTTATTTCAGCCCAAACTGACAACATATGCTGGGGAGCAAGATTTCAAATTCTCCAGAAAACAACAGTTTGCAGTTGTTTTTTATTTTTGTCTGAAATTAAGGAGAGAACATAAGGAATATTATATGGCGATGGGAGAAAGGCAGGAATTGGGTATGATATCTTAAAGGTGGCTACATCTTAGAAGGAGGTATTTCTAAAAAGAGGTATTTCAAAGGTGTGTTAACCTAGATACACAGAATCAATGGATAGGGCTTGCTTAAGGCCAAGATAAATCTTTTACTAAAAAGTTGTATGCCTGTGGTATGACTACCCACCATGACTTGCTGGGAATTTATTATTTATTATAGCACCCCATGTGAATATTCTGTACGCGGTTTATAATTATAGCCATGTGCGTAAATGACGCCCCTGAGAAAGAGTACACAGAAGGAAGCCAGAGTTATAACTCCCACCCTCCACTAGCCCATCACTGCATGTGGGCTATCTCCAGGGAAGGGGTGTAATCATGAGTGGTGCCCTTCAGCTGCGGGCAGGGCTTGAGGAAATAGCTGGGAGCCATCAGCAGCCAGTACTCCCAGCGGGCAGGTATAATGAATCTTCTGTGGGTGAGGGAATGGTCCCGGTGGCACACCACAGCATCACCTGCACACAGGGCCATAAAACGGGAAATTTTACCAAACCAAAGACACTTAGGAAAGGTGTTTCTCAAGAAATACTGATAGATCTTATAACTAAAGGAAGAGAAGAATTACGAGGCTTATCAGGGAAAGGAAAATTGTGGGCAAATAATTTGTGAATGGATTCAGAGAATTTAAATTGGGGAATTAAAAAAGCCAGTGTAACTGACATAGAAAGCAAAGTGGAACAGGACCAGATTCTGCAGAGCTTTCAGGCAAAGATACGGATGTCACTTTTATTCAATGAATGATGGAAAACTTTTGAACCATTTTAAGTACAGAGCTGACAATATGACTGTGTTTCAAAAGATTCCTCTGACTCCAGAATGGGGACTGAATGAGAGATTGGGGATGATTCAGGCGAATAGGTACAAAACTACTGCTGCCGTGTAGGACAAAGAGATGAGGTTTGCTTCGCCACGGTGGTGGGGTGACAGCAGAGATGGAAAGACGTGCACGCATCCAAGAGATATTTAGAATGAAAACAAAGAACACTCAGGGATTGGCTATAAAGGTAAAGGAGAAGGGGATCTCGAGGATGACTCCTAGGACCCTAATTTGTGCAACTGGGCGGATGGACAGGCCTCTTACTGAGATGGGACACTGGAAACAATGGACTTCAATTAAACAAAGACTGAGTGTTTGATTGCGGGCAGGTTGATTTACTTTCCCTTGTAAGTTGAATGGGCAATTGGACATGTGGATCTGAATTGCACAGAAGGCCTACACTTCAGGTACACATGTGAATATTCTGTACGCGGTTTATAATTATAGCCATGTGCATAAATGACACCTCTGAGAAAGAGCATACAAAGTGAGACAAAAAGAGGCCCATGTAAGAGCCATGAGGAATATTCGAAGATATGCACAGAAGGCTGAGTGTGTAAAGGATATAGGTAGAGGAGGAAAAAAATTGCAGGAGGAAATCGAGACAAATCTATTTTAGGGGCAGAGTGGGCATCAGTGTTAAATACTGCTGATAAGTAAGATGGAACTGAAAATGCCCACTAGCCTCTGCTACACTGATGTTGTTGGAAGCCTCAGTAAAAATGCTTTGATGGACATGATTTCACTTGTATGATTCTTCTACGAAACAAAAAGAACAAAATAATTAAAAACAGACTCACAAATATAGAGGACAATCTGGTGACAGTCAGAGGGGCAGGGGGTTGGGAGGCTGGGAGAATGCAGTGAAGGGTTAAAGAAACACAAATTAGTAGTTGGTAAATGGTCACGGGGAATGGGGAGCACAACATAGGGAATGCAGTTAGCATTAACGTAATGGCTGGGTGGAGAGCCAGAGAAGAGAAAGAGCAGTTAGGGGGATCATTTTATAAACTATATAAATATCTAACCAATGTACTGTATACTTGAAACTAATAAAAAAATAAATAAAATAAAATAAATGCTTTGATGGAATGATGAGCATAGAAGACATGTGGGACTGGGTTAGGTATTGAGTTGTTCCAGAAGAAAAGAAAATCAGTTCAAACTACTCATTCAAGAAGAGTGGATTAAAATAGGGCAAAGCTCCAGCAAGAGAGAGAAGCTGAGGAGGAGCAGTTCCATTTTTTTGTTTCACATGAAAACTCTGAGCACATTTAGAAGCTGGTGGGAAGGATCCAACTGGGTAAGGAACTGAATGTACAAGCAAGGACAGGATTAACAAGTAGGCTAAGGCAGCTCATGGCACAAGGAGAGGGGTCGGCGTTGGATAAGTACACAGTTGGCTCCGTTAGCCTAACAGGAGAAAACGAGGACAGGGGAAGCACAAATTAAAGTAAGTTTGAACACTGGGATCCGGACATACATGAATGTCCATCTAATTTTCTTTGAGAAGGAAAGTGGAGGTAAGGTGGACACCATGAACGCTTATTTAACTCAACTAGACTGAACTGGATTGGACTGGAGAGAAAAACTGACCCAAATAAAATAAAATTAAAATTAAAAATAACTAGGAACACTGAAAATGTGGAGAAGCACCCAGAAAAGATCCAAATGAACTGAACACAGAAAGATGCAAGAAAAGAATGATCAGCTCTGAGCTGTTTTTGCTGTACCTGTTCGGAGCCTCTTGGCATCATGTTTGAAAAACCAGAAGCCCGCTGCTGATAGCCCACACCAACAATAAGACCAAAATCTTAGATCATCTTCCCCAACTGTTGCAACTTCTACTAAAAACTAAATCAGCATTTCTTAAAGTGGCTAGTTTTGAAATACATAGGATAAATTGTCCTCTAGGGCCTGTTTAAGAATTTGGAAAAAATATAAGGCAATTTAAAAAGCAATAAGCTATTTTACTCAGCAGTCTGGCCATCTAAAAATGCATCCAGCTCTAGCTTTTCAATTCTGTCTCCTGCATCTTTGATTTTCATCACTAAGAAATAACATTGCAATGCTTTTCTCCAAATGAATATGTTACTGGCAATGTCCAGAGTAGGAGAGAACAAATCAGAAAATACATATAAGCTTCTGTGTATTTTTCATGGTGGCCGATTAGTGTAATTTTCACAATTAAAATCATTTATCTTTATCCGAGAAGTTAACATAAGAAAATATTCGATGAATTTAGGCTCTTAGTAGAAATGAAATTTACAAAATGCACCAATACTTGTAATCCACGTATAACTGTTAGCATTAAAACTTTAACATGATATTTAATTTGATATTAATTTCATTTCATAACTACAATCATACTATTTCTCAGTAATAACACTCTCCATTTCCAATTAAATACTGATTCATACTTTTAGATTATTTGTTCTATATTTGTGAGTTCTAAAAAGTTGACTATAATGACTATAGAAATTTTGAAAAATTTTAAAAACCCTTGGAAATAATTTTATTTTTATCCAGAGTAAGACTGAACAATGTTTAAATAGAATATCTAAGATGCATTCATTAAACATTATATTGTAAATATTCTGGTTCACAGCAAAAATCATAGATTATAACATTAAACAAAAACAAGCAAGATAAATACAATGGATTGAACACACGGAAGTACTTAGATCCCTTTCCAAATTCCATTAAAACAAGAGTAAAGATATTTTTAGACATTGAGACACAAGAATTAAGAGAATGGAAGAAGGAAAAAAGAAACGATCATGTTTTGGAAGCTGAGAAACAGAATTCCATTTGCATTACCTAAATACTGGAAAAAGGCAGAAGAGACACCTTTTCATGGCCCAAGCATAGGAGGAAAGAGGGAAGGAAAGAAAACTGTTTTAGGGTTGGGGAGAAAGAAGAATAAACTCCACGGCTGGGGACATAGGGAGCAGGGATGTGTGCCTAGAAAATAAGGCTGCAACGAGGTGACCTGGAATACGGAGTGCTTAGCCCTATATTTCAGTTATTTTTCTAATTAAATTGGCTTCTGCAGGCCTAACCACCATTTTTAGCATCTGTTTCCATAGGAAAATGTGTTCCACATTAAAGTAATCTATTAATGATCCTATACTTTGAAAGCTCACATTTGTAACATCACAAAGCCCAGTCATTCATCAGACTGTAAAAGTTCACTCCTACAGATAAGCAGTTTTTCATAAATCAGAGTTAAATCAGACTGGTAAAGATGGCTCATAAGTCTTCGACATATCTCTCCCTGCTTAGTACCATCTTGTTGCCAGTGTCCTAATATATTGCTATTGCTTTTCTCACTCATGGCTTATCTCCCTGCATAGGTTATAAGCAGAGTGACAGCCAAGGACCAAGACTCACAATCCCCCCTCCCCCCCCACTCTTAGAACAGGTCTGGCACCTCACAGGCTATCCCTACACTTAATGTTTAATTTCTGACTGGATTCATTTCAGCAGTTCATATCATGTGGTGGAGCAAACCCAGAATTCTTTGTGGTTTCCCCTCAAAGGTCTGTCACATACATCGCGCACCCAAGACGGCATGTTTCTAAGAGAGCCAACGTTCTTTATAGCCTCTAAAGGCAAAGAAACCTAGGTTGCCCCAACTCCAAAACTTGTTTCTGCTACAAAACAGGATACCTGGGGCCATGTTGGAGCCACATTGCAAAGACTAGATTAGAGCCCCTATGTGGCCCAAAAAAAGCATTAAAGCCAAAAAACCATAGCAGAGGGTAATAAGTTTGGAAACTCCAGCAATTAGGCAGTGCAATCTAGGAGATATCTAAAGTAAGAGGGGAATAAGAATTACTGTCATTTTCTAAGGAGGCTATGGGTGTCTCCTAAGTTTCAAGACTCGAGGTAGGCCAGGGGAGAATACTAAGTATGCAAAGAGAGTCTGAGAGTCATTTATTGCAATCGTAGCAGGACAAGCCTTTAGAATCTCGACCCATGGGAAGCCCCATGGAGACTCCCAGGCACTGTCATTGAGACCTGCTCTGGACAGAATTCCCTGTTTCTGAAGTTCTGCAGGGACATGGTGAGAGAATAGAAATAGTCCCACAAATTCTCACTTCATCTGTCCTCATATCTTTGACTTTTAGTGCTCAGCAAGTCATCCTTTTCTTTGCTTTGCTCATTGCTTCATCTTCTCTCAATCCCATTTATGTTTCCTTTTACTCACTCAATACTCAGTGCTAGTTTTTGCTTTATGCTAATCACAGATGCCAGCTATTGACTGAATATGATTCTGTGGATAGGGAAAGGAGAATGATCTAGCAGGGACATTATAAGGTGAAGATGCCAAGAACAGCAGAGTGCAAGTCGCCTGGCAATCACACAGCGTGAGAAATTCATCAGATAGTATCTGAAGAGATCGGTAGATTTACAGCCCCCTGGTTACTTTAAAAGAATACACTACACATTTAAAAATCAAAATGCATGCTTTATAGCATGAACCTTTCACCAAATCATAAGTGAAAGGCATTATAAACATATAAAAGCCAGGCCAGGATAGAGTTGCATGCTAACAATTAAGAGTAAGAGGAGCATAAGACAAGAAAGATAAATAAAAGGTATCTGAATTAGAAAGGAAGAAGTAAAACTCTCGTTATTTGCAGATGGCATGATATTATACATAGAGAACCCTGAAGATTCCACAAAAAAAACTGCTAGAACTGATCAATGAATTCAGTAAAGTAGCAGGATACAAAATTAATACTCAGAAATCAGTGGCATTGCACCAATGATGAACTTTTGGAAAGAGAAATTAAGAAGAAAATCCCATTTACGATTGTAACAAAAACAATAAAATACCTGGGAATCGAATTAACCAATTTTCTGTTCTCAGAAAATTATAAATCATTGAAAAAAGAAATTGAAGAAGATACAAATAAATGGAAGCATGTATCTTACTCATGGGTATGAAAAATCAACATTGTTAAAATGGCCATACTACCCAAAGCAATCTATAGATTCAGTGCAATCCCTATCAAAATATCAATGGCATTTTTTGAAGAGTTAGAACAGATAATCCTAAAATTTATATGGAACCATAAAAGACCTCAGTGGCCACGGCAATCTTGAGAAAGAAGAACAAAGTTGGAGGTATCACACTACCTGATATCAAACTATACTACAAGGCTGCAGGAATCCAAACAGCATGGTACTGGCCTAAAAACAGATACATTGGTCAATGGAACAGAATAAAGAGCCTAGAAATAATTCTATGCCTATTCACTAACTTAATATATGACAAAAAAAAAGAATATAAGAATATATAATAGAGTAAAGGCAGTCTCTTAAGTAAATAGTGTTGGGAAAATTGGACAGATACATGTAAAAAAAAAAGAAGAAAAGAAAGAAAGAAAGAAACTGGACCACCTTCTTACACCATATACAAGAACAGACTCAAAATGGATTAAAGACTTAAATCTAAGATCCAAAACCATAAAACATACACAGTAATCACTCTGATATTGCTATTAGTAAATTCTTTTTGAACATATCTCCTCGGGAAAGGGAAACAAAATAAAAAATAAACAAATGGGACTATATCAAACTAAAAAGTTGTTGCACAGCAAAGGAGACCATCAACAAAACAAAAAGACACATGACTGAATGGAAGAAGATATGTGCAAACGATACATCTGATAAGAGGTCAATGTCCAAAAATATATAAAGAACTCATACAACTCCACAACAAAAAGCAAACAATCCAATTAAAAAATGGGCAGAAGACCTGAACAGATATTTCTCCAAAGAGGAAATACAGATGGCCAGTAGACATAAGAAAAGATGCTCAAGGTCACTAATCATCAGAGAAATGAGAATTAAAACCACAAAGAGGTATCACCTTATACCTCCTTAGAGTCAGAATGGCTATTATCAATAAATCGAAGAACAACGAGTATTGGTGAGGATGTGGAGAAAAGAGAACCCTCGTGCACTGTAGGTGGAATTGCAAAATGGTTCAGCCACTATGGAGAACAGTCTGGAGGTTTCTCAAAAAATTTAAAATGGATATGCCTTTTGATCCAGCAATTCCACTTCTGGGTATTTATCCGAAGAAAACCAAAGTAATAATTTGTAAAGATCTATGCACCCCTATGTTCACAGCAGCACAATTTACAATAGCCAAGATATGGAAGCAGCCTATCAACAGCCCATCAACAGATGATTGGAAAAAGAGGTTATGATTCATATATACAATGGAATATTACTCAACCATTAATGAAATAAATTGCTACCATCAGTAATGACATGGATGGACCCCGAGGTTATTATTCTGAGTGAAATAAGTCAAACAGAGAAAGATAAATACCACATGATTTCATTTATGCAAAATCTAAGGAACTTAAAGAATAAACTAATTAAAAACAGACTCGCAACTATAGAAGACAATTTGGTCATGGCCAGAGGGGAGGGGACGTTGGGGGGTTGCAAAAAAGTGGTGAAGGGTTAAAGGAGTAAAAATTAGTAGTTGATCGATGGTCACAGGGATGGGGAGCACGGCAGAGGGAATGCAGTCAGCAGTAACGCAATGGCGACGCATAGAGCCAGAGGAGAGAAAGAGCAATCAGGGGGATAATTTATAAACTATATAAATGTCTAACCAATTTAAAAAACAAAATGCAAAAAAAGAGTAAAAGGAGCAAAATCTTTGTAAATAGTGTTCTGGACTTGAAGTGGTGGTGGAATGTTCCAGTATCTACTTACTGGGTAGAGGAAACATAAGTTATGGCACAGGGTGCTCTCTGAATTGAGTTTATAAAATTTACAAAGATACATTAGATAGTTTCGATGATGAAGCACCAACAAGATTACTTATGCCTGGGCTGAGAGCATTTGTGGAGATTTAAGAACAGTCCATACACATCTGGAAGAGTTGCTAAGAACATAATTCAAAGCCCAAGTCTTGAGTATTATGAAAAAAAAAAAAAAAGCATTATTTGAAGTTGAATTGTGACTAAAAGTTACTGTATCTGGAGTATAAATTTTTTCACTCAGAGTCAATTCTATATGAGAGAATCTCCCTAGCTTTCCCACTCTGTCCATACAGGAATTTACTGAGATAGGCATGCCCAATTGATCAGAAATGTTTCCAGGTCACTTGAAAACCACGTGGCTCAAAGCACTGCTGAACAGGGGAGCTAAGATAGTCACAAATCACCTGGGTAGCACGGGATCAGTGCTACAGCTGATGCACACACTTCTACTGGAACTCAGATGAGGAAGAGCTAAACTCCTGCTGGTGGCGTAGAGAGGGCTCGGGGCACTTCCTCTGGACCTTGACCACTTGGAGGGATATCAAAAGATAGACTTAGGCATCTGCAAATGTTAATTTTGAGATTAATTTATAAATAGTTGAAGAAACTAGATATAGTCTATTAGAGGGAGAGAAGATCAATGAAAAACATTAGAACATTAGAACTGGCATCTGAAAAATTGCCAGGTTGAGAAAGATGAATGTTTGTTTTGAGATTCTCCAGACGGAAGAATCAAGATGCCCAAGAGAAGAATTCGAGGTGGCAAACTGGAGCTGCACAAAATAAATTCATTTCTAACAACTTCAGATTGAAGAAAATCTTGTTTAAAAGTCAGTATTTTCCTTCAAAACGAACACAGAGCAAAGACCAATAT
The DNA here is from genome assembly GCF_014176215.1 of Rousettus aegyptiacus. Lineage (NCBI taxonomy): Eukaryota > Metazoa > Chordata > Mammalia > Chiroptera > Pteropodidae > Rousettus > Rousettus aegyptiacus. The sequence goes on from NW_023416289.1 coordinate 21,138,506, forward strand.
AAAGAGCATATTCTCCACATAAATAATCACTTCACCTGGCCAATTCCTAGAAAACATAAAATGCTGAATATATTTTTATAAACATGTTAATTATAAGTGTTAAAGACAAATAGCCCCTTAAAATATAGAAGTGTACTCTTTGGTAGTTGTTTTCCCCCAAAATAAGCAAGTAAGTCTTGTAGAAGAGAAACTCAGGCAAAAGTTATTTGTATCAGCATTGATCAATTATGAAATCCCACAACAGAATAATAAAGAGAAAAACTGAATTCAGATGAATAACAAATATGTCATCAACCACTTTGATGACAAATTCAGTATAAATACATTAAGCAATATAAAAGACTACAAAGAAAGAATCTGACACATTGTGATGTCCCTACTGGCACACACATTCTTCAAAACTCTCTAAAGACCTATTTCTCCACAACTGGGTTAAGTGTCATCGACGGGTGCATTTCAGAAATATGGTAAAGGCACTGAGATTTACAAAAAAACCACAGTGGATCTTATTCCTTATGTCACAGTGGAGCTGTGATATATTCCAAGGGCAGACATTCACTCTAATCATTTGAAACAAAGGGACAGAATCATTCATCCAACTAATCAATATGGATTCCCTGGTCCAGAAAAGAAGTATAAATCAGCAGCTGCTCCATGGTCAGTTTTCACACCTACCCCTCCTCCCAACCAAAGGACGGGGAAAAGTGGAACATGTGTCAGTAGGAAATGACTTGGGCTTTTATATTGATGGTCACAGCCACTGGGCTGCAAATTCTCCATGGCAGCTGTGCTTAGATCAATGCTACTGAAGAGGAGTTTGTAGTGCTTGGGTTTTTATTACTTGTTGCCTAATCACAGTTTGGTGTATTTCAGAAGATGCTATTGTTTGTTAGGAAATGTGGAAGAAAAGAAAAACCATGCCAAGTTTGCCCTTGCTCATGTGACAAAGTATACATTCACTGAAAGGAAATATTTGACTTGGCTTATATCTTGTTCTAATTGTTTATAAAGGTGACTAATGGCTGTGTTTTTGATGAACACCACATAGATATCAGACACAGTACTCAGTTGTTTTTCTCTTCCCCATTATAACTTCTTCCCATCCTTCAGAGCTGACAAATCTCTCTCAGACTTTGTTACAGTCACTTTGCCCACTTGAGAGCAGAGCGTGGCTTGACACGCTGCCTCCCTCCCTCTTCTTTCTTGTGTGTGTATGCATACTCATACATCACGCATCCTTAGCAGCCTGTCTCAGGATGGCACTGACCCATGGAATATCCCCAAAGTTATAATAATTTTCTTTTCTAGCTCACTGGGCCATGGACCTTGTGCATGCAGGAACGGATTTCTTTCACCCTTCTGATGGATCCTGAGATATGTCGCCCATGTCACCCTGCAAGGGAAGGCTCATTGCTCCAGCTGTTGCTGTCAACCTCTAGTGATTGCTTCAGCTACAGAGCTGCCTTGCCGAAGTCATGCCACTTTCTGGGGTGGCCTATATCTGATGGCTGACAGATGTGGGAGTTTAATGTCTTGGGCCTCCAGGCCAATCTTGGGACAATTCTGAATGGCTATTCCAGCCCAAACCACCCCCCCCCCCCGGGTTCAAGAGAGAGTGTTGATGAGCCTGAACTACAGCTCATATTCTCCAACTCCTAATTTTCCCACTCCCTTCAACAAGCGTTGATCACAAGGTCACTCCTTATCAAGCATCCTGCTTACTAAACTGTATCTCAGGATCCACTTGCCAAAAAACTCAATGTGAGACAATGCTGTATTCATCCCCCAAAGTCTCTAGTCAGTGGTGTGCTGGTCAAGGTTGACAAATGGCTCTTGGGCAGGTGAACCCTGATCTGTAACATTTGTGAATTTCCATGGTATAAATCCTCCCATACCTGATAAAGTTCCTGACGATTTATCAACCAACTCACAAAATCTCCGATGATTTAACTATTGTTGCTCACAAATGAGCCACCTTAAGCACTTCATTGTGTTTATGGTAGCTACAATAATAAATTTTTGCCAAACTGAAGAATTACTAACTGTTCAGCTCTTCATTCTTAGCATTTCATTTCATCTTCATGGCTACCTCGTGATGTTATATCTTCCATGTAACAAATGAGGAAACATAATTTCTGAAATTAAGTAAGTTGTTCCACCAAACCTAAGGACTTGCCTGCATTGCCAGGACTGGGCAAAGAGAATGTTTTTGAAATATGCTAGCATCCATTTACTTATTCAACCATCTGTTAATTCAAATAATTATTGAGTGTTCATCCCTTTAGCTGAGCCTTGAAAGATGACTAGGATTTAGCCCACTTGATAATAGGGGCAAGTGTTCCTAAGTCACAATAGTAAAAAACTGGTGGTGGGGAAGAAACCAAGTCACTCTTAAGACTAAAATACGGTTTACATGGAGAATTGGAGGAGGACGAGGCTGGGGAAAAACAAAGAGAATGGCCAGGCTCAGACTGCTGCCTTTCTGCTGTGAGGCTGTGTCTTGGATCAACTTTTTAACCTTTGGATTGTGTCGGCATAATCATTTAAACCTGTGTAGGTATGCACGTGGTTGATTTGTTGTCTTTATTCTAAAGGTACAAGGAATGCTTATGAGCTTAAAATAACATCCTCATAATGTTAGGAATTTCAACATTAGGGAAAGGAAGAGAACAAAAAGGCCTAAACACACACTTGACATAATACACGTATTCCTTCCAATTGTGAGTCATGATGTCAGCAGGCCATCAAATCAACTTAGTAAGTGGCAACCAGCATTTTAAACTAAATAACAGAGTAGAAAATATCAGAATGCATCAAATAATATTTCTTTGTGAAGGTTTCATTTCATTTATATTTACATGCACACACGTCAATACACATATGTATGTATTCACACACTGTGAAATCTGCTGAGAAGCACAAGGCCATCAGCCACGGAAAGACCATGTCTTGATTCCCGTCATGCATACTCGGGGGCCTCAGATTTGTCTTGATAGATTGTTTTGAAGATTAAAGAAATTCATAAAGAGCCTAGCACTGAAGAGTTACTCAGTAAATGGAGATGAGGTTTTATGAAAATCATCCATTACGTAAGAAGAAATTGTCTTTTATGTTCCAAAATCTTGAGAAGATAAGCAATGCAGTGCTGAAGAGAAAGCAGAACATTAAGACAAATTGTACTCAGGTTTCCTTATTGAGCATCAAAGATGTCACAGGGTTGGCAAGAAGGCGATTCAGTAGAGTCACCAACACAATGCAGGATGTGGCCCACAGACACTAATTAGGTGGTAATAAGCACCATTTACGTGACCTCTCCCAGTTTGCTCTTAGATTGCTCCTCACCACCATCAACCCCTTAGACGTCCTTCTTTTTAAAAAATTAAGACATTTGAGAGAAACCTTCCATTTTTGCCTTCAGGATTACAGAGGGGGAAAAAAAAAACATGCAGATGTCATCGGCGTGGGTTTTCAGGAAGTTTTCTGTGAAGGTTTTTTCCAAATACCGAAAAGAATTTTGTCATTGATAGGTGGCTTACGCTTCAAATCAAATAAAGTTTTGACTTTTGGGATACTATCATTTCTTGTTCTAAAGTTAAAACAAATCAAATCCTAATCAGGGAGAGAAAGAGAGGGGCAGAGAGAATTTTTTAGGAGCATGAGCACTGAATATTTTTTTTTTAATTTAGAAATTTAAAATACTTACAAAACTTTGAAAAAAAAGTGTTAAATATCAAAAATCTAAAAAAAAATTAAAATATAGGCAATTTTAGAAAACGTAGAAGCCTTTGTTGTGGAGAAGAAAAGAAACTGCATATAGGCAAATAATCTCTAACGATAAACTGCAGTTAAAGAAATATTAAGTACAAAATTTGGTAAAATGTGCTTTAAAGGAAAAAATACATTAGAAAAATTTTTAGGTATTTTCTCATTCCTTACCTGTTACCAGGTCTATCTTTCTTAAAGTAAAATTTTTAAAGACATATTTCATGGCAAAATGACAAAACAACATCTACTCATTTAGGGACTGACCCCATGCAGCATTTTTTCAATACAAATTGAAACACCTGGGTGAGGTATCAGCTTAGCAGGAAGAATTAAATGATCCTTGCTCTTAAATGTATTCTCTGAGATCTCATGGGGAGAGTGTTACTACATGCGGGGGTAGCTCTAATTACAAGAAATAATTGCAGGTGAATACGAGGCAGTTCCCTACCTCAGATGATAAATTATACTGAGAGACAAGGACGCCCTGTGCAAAAAGCTAATGCTTCCATCCCCATGACACTGTGAGGAAATGTTGAATCTAAAAAACAAACCCAGGGAGAAGCACATTTGACAAATACTTACTAACAGTCCAGCTGCAGTGGAGTTTTAATCAGTAAATGTACCATAGATTTATACCCACATATGTACTTACTTGGTAATAGTAAGTAAAAGTCTCCAAGATGAGAGAGTAAGTTGTAATGGAACAGGACAGGGAGAATGTCTTTCCTCAATGTTACTTAACTTGATGGTATATTCCAGATCTGACATTTATCCCTAGTCTATAATTCTTTGTGACGAATGAATGCATGTTCATTATTAGTAATTTCTAATTCCACTAGTCTTTAAGACATGTTAGAATCACTTGAAGAGCTTTAAAAATACGGATTCCGGGTTCCATACTCAAAGATTATGATTCAAGTAGTCTGGGCGGCAGCCTGGAATCAGGACTTTTGACAGCTGTCTAGGTCATTCTAGTGTACAGCCAAAGTTTGGGAACCACCGCTGTACGGCCACTTAAGATGTAACTTATATCTCACTGATTCGGTTACCAAATTTTGCTGTGGCTCTTCCTCATTCATTCATTCATTCCTTTGCAATTATTTCTATGAGGCTCTAAGAGGCTTCTTACAATTGCTCCCAGGCATGAAGCAGTGTCTGATGTCTCACCTTCCCGGGTCCCAGTGATGTCACCTTTGAGGCAATGTTCTACAGTCCTGGGGAGGGCTCCTGTTCTAAGTCCTCCCTCCCAGGAAAGTCGTACTCTGTGAAATGCCACTGTCCTCAAGGACCCCATACTGTGCAAAACTTCCCACAAATTGTCAGCATAGTCTCCAGGCCCTTGTGCACAATACTCCACAGAGATTTGTGTTTCAAAAGAGTCTTTGAGGCCATGAGACATGCTCATATGCAAATATTCTGGAAAAATCACATCAAGTTCCCAAATCCCCCCTCATTATCCTCCAAACCTATTTGAAAGCAGAGCCTGTATTTCATAGTGAAGTTCCTCTCCACTCTGATGAAACCCCAGCTAACTCCTGTCTTCTCAACTTCTCATTTCTCTTTATTCTTCCCACCCATTTTATCAGCACACATATCCTTTATTTTCCAATCTCAACAGAAATTCTCTTTCTATAAGTTTATCCTATAGAAATGCGCCGACTTTTGCATAATGTTGTATCTTCAAGGATGCTCAAATGCAAAGTTATTGTCGGTAGCTAAATAACCGGCAAACAGCTAAGTGTAGGTCAATAAGTTTCAATAAATTCAAGGTATATTCATCAATTGCAATATTAATAGTACTAAAAGGAAGGAGGTGTATCTATTTGTACATACATAGAAAATCCTTTATAGATATTTTTAAATAAAAAGACTGCAAGTTACCAAATAATATGTATAGTATACCCCATTATGTAAAAAATTAGTTTTCATATAAAAACGAAAGCACATACATGTATACACACATATACATGTGTATGCATACACTCATACACACACGCACAAATGCATAGGAAAAGAGGGATGGAAGAACCCTTCAAGCTATGACTAAGAGTTATCAGATGTAGGGAGGACTGTAGAATTGAGGTTGGGTGGGATGAAGGAAAACTTACACTCCTACTTTAATCTTTGTTATAATTCCCTCATTCTTTACATATATTTACAGATAATTTTTGGCATTGTTTTTAAATTGAATGAGGAAATTATCCACCAGATATAGTAATTAGGTCATTAGTGAACTTGGCAAGATCTTCAGCTCTATGGCTGGGGTGGAGGTCAGAAGACAATGGGTGATTGTCTTTTGTTGCACTGTTTAATGATAATAAATTTATTGTCTCATACCCAAAGGTGGATACAGGTTTTACGGAATTTGAAACTTATATAATTTGGGAATCACTTTAAAAAAAATAAAAACAGAAAACCGTTAATATAAAATTGTATTAAAATAAGAAATCACAGATATCGAAAAAATCAGAAAATATCTAGCTATTTGACTATTTGCCTAATTTATCTTCAATAATAACTTTCCAAATATTAGCGCCTGGCTCTGGATTTCATGCCTTTCTTCCACCATTACATGTGGTGCCCAGAGCCACAGGATGCGGTTCTATGACCAGAGTTTCTAGTCCTATGCTTTCACATCATGACGCAAGGTGAGTCAGCACAGTGGGTGGTAAGAATATTGCTTGAAGACATTCTTACACCGGTATGGCTAACAATAATTTAATTATACACATAAGCTACTGCAAACCATACAATACACGATATTAATCTAACCATATGTATCTCTGAATCAGTTTCTCTTTAGCTGGATTCCCAAAATGCCCATGACCTTTCCAACACTCTCTGACAGGAAGAGAAGTATGACAGAGAGGTCAACCTGTGTGCATGTGTGTGTGTATGTGTTTTCAAAAATAATCTTGAGAATGTTAAGATCATGATGGAGGGAACTATCAGAAATATATGTGGAAAGCTTTAAAATGAGCAAAAATGATAACAGGACATTTTGTCTAATGCACCCTTCCAGGTTATCAAGTGTGAATATGACCCATATATACTGGTTGTATCACGAATCTCATCTAGTAGTTTAGCAGCTGGAATATTTCAAGACACCACATTCCAGCTGTCTCCCCTATATTATGATCTGATAGCATCACTCTGCTTAAAAATCTGTGGTAACTCTTAACTGCTCTAGAATTGAGTCCTGATTCCAAAACATGACGCTCAATGCTTTCATGATTTGGTCCTGTACCAAATTTCACAACTTCCCATTAACCCACAGTGTGTCCCCACTCCACCCACACCCATTTATCTACCTGAGAGATTATTCTCCAGACAGAGATTATTCTCCGTATCTCACTGACTTTCTAGAATATTTGCCCTTTCCTTTTCTTTCCTTCAGTAAAATCCTTATCTTGTAAGACTTAACTCAAGTCTTACCGCCTTCTAGGTAAAAACATAGCTCATTCTATTTCATTGGAATTCATTGCCTCCTCTTCCATCTCCCAAGACATTTTGCATAGAACTCTATTATTACACATAACATAACACATAACATAGTCAGGCTTGGAGTTGTAATTGTGCCCATGTGGATTATACGGGACCCAGGTGGATACTGATCTCTGATCTGCGGGCATGCAGCAAGTGATCAATACATCTTTGTAGACTTGAATTAGGCTGGATAATTGCAAAATTATGTCATGGAAAGTCTGTCTTGTTAGAAAGCTTGTGAAATGCCAAATGTGGCCTTTACTAAAGGTTGTATAAGAGAATTACTAAGCAGCTATTGTACCCTAGTGTTAAAAGCTATGTCACTGGAGGAAAAAAGTTAACATGACTGTCATACGAATACAAAATGAACACTGTGAAAGACTTTATTTAACTCATTAATTATTGAGGGAACCAGTAATAATTTAAAATTTGCTCAAAGAATTCTGAAAAGGCATGCATATACAGGCTATCAGGAATCCTGAAATGAATTTACAAATAACTGGTCAATGGCCACTGGTAACAATCAATTGTACAGCATCAAGCAAAAGTTATTTACATTTTTATGGACAATAATCATTTGTATTACTACCAGTTTTCTACAGTTTCTACTGAGTTATAAAATAGCTCAAAGCCAGTGAAAGACACATAATTTGGAAGGGTGCACCAGAAAGGACATCCATGTACCATTTTTGCTCATTTCAAGTTTTTCTGCATTTCTTAACAGACACCTTCTCATGATAATAATTTCGAAGATTATTCTTGACTACAAAAAAGGCAGGTTTTATTAGGATTGGTCTAGCACTTTACTACATTTTAATTGACTCTTTACTTGTCCATCACCTCCATTAAAATGTCAGCTTCCAAAGGAAAAAGACCAAACTTTTTCATTTTAAGTATTAATTCTTGCTTCAATAAATTATTATTTTGTTTTATCATAATATTTTGGTCAAGTAGAGCCATCATAATGTATGTTTTCTCCCTCAAGTTAAATATTTGTGAACTGTAGAAGCTAATGATATTTCTTTTCCAAGTATGTTTTTATCTTGAAAAACAAGCGCTTCAGTTTTAGGGACTAGTTTGCTGTATTGTTATTGTCAATGTGCTCAAGCACCAAAGAACATGTAACAGCTCTGATATGCTCACTGGAAGTCAGAAACGCCACGCAACTAAATCCAGCTTTACCATTTGGTCTAAAGAATTTCAACCACATTAATAATACTCACTGCTTTTGAAATCTGTTAGCAGTTTCTTGTTTATAAAGAGACTGATATAAAGGCCCAATTAAAAGGTGCTAGGTGTGTTTCTACAAAAAGATTCAACATATAGATGGACTCTACATTTGAGAAAAACATTGTTATGCGTAATTATCACAGAAAATGTTAGAAAACTTTTAAATGCCCAAAGGGCTATAGTTACTGGAAAAGATGATTCATTAATAACATGCAGTGATACACAGTTATTTTTAAATGATGTTTTTAAAACTATGTTTCCAAAAGGAAAATATAAATATATTTATGTTTTATATATAAATATATGTATGTTTTATTCCATTAAAATTAAATAAAACGTAAAGATTTATACCTACTTAAAAATATATCATCGTTGGAAAAGGACTTAAACAATAATGATGCATGCTGAAAAGGTCTGGATTATAGGACACATTTTCTATTTCTGACATTTCTTTTGTGTTGTTACATCAATCTGTGACACATTTTTTAAAAGGAAAGGAAAGAAGGAAAAAATGGTGTTCTATAAAGTCTCCTCAGTAGCCTGTAATTTGGGTCCTTGTAATAGAGTAAAGGAAAGGATTTCATTATGTTTTGTTTTACTAACAGACAACTGATGTCCTCCTCCTGGTGTGATTTTCATTATAGTTATTTTCAAAGTGCTTGAATTGGGATTAGTTACTTAGTAAGAGGCCTTTTGTTCTTTTAGTCACTCACACAATTTTTACAAGCCCTGAAATGCAAAATTCATCACTTCCTGAGTCCTTTAAGGGCTGGACCACTATGACCTTGAAAATCCCGGAAGAGTAAGATTTACATTTCAATAACACCACCATTCGAACAAGGGGTCTGGGGTTCATCATCCATCTTCCAGTGCTCTACCTTTCTAAGGGCACGTGACCTATACAGATTGACATGACTTGACTAAACCCGGTTTTAGGAGTGACCCTACTGGACTGATGTCTTGCCTACTTGACTTATCCATGGAAGCTGGCACGTGCCAGGAAATAAGCTCTGGGGCAGTGATGTGTTCTTAATAAAATCACCTTAACAGAAAATATCTCATTTTGTGGCCAAAAAAACCAAAATACCTCCAGATTTATATTCTGTAAAACATATAAACATCCATTTTATACATCTACAACACATTCTGGAAGACGGTTTGGATGCCGAGACTCATGACACCACACACTCACCAAGAAGGTATGGACAGCTTTATCACTCACATAATGAAGTCTTCTCTAGAGAGCTGGGTAGCCTCCCAAACACCACTAAGAATGCCTTAAGAGAGCGGAGGAAAAATGACTGGCTTGGAGTTTTGTTTTGGTTATAGGTGAGGATGGGGTGAGGAGACTATCAGTGTGGGCAAGGGCTTGCACTGTTTGAACTTCACGCTGGTGCCACAGGAGGGAGAACCCGGTCTTAATTGTCACCCTTCCCAAACATGGGGCAAACAGGAAAAGAAAGAAGAGGAATTTGTTCATATTTTTGTGAATTCAATACTATGTACCATTGTCTTATAGTAACTTTCATAAAGCAAACCATAAAAAAAAAAAAAAAGCTGAAAAGCTATTGGCAGTCAGAAATCAAAAATGGAGTCAGACTCTTTGTTATAAAGGGATAAAGAAATAGGAATTTAAAATAAGTATATATTTATTCCCTTACTGTTCCCACTAAATCTTTTGCCTCCCAAATTGTACCCTTTAAAGACTCTTGCCCTGTTCAATTTATAAACTGGAATTTATAACCTAGTGTGGAAAGCAATAAGTAAACCAATAATTATAATTACAGAGAAAGAGCGAGGGTAAATATGTGCATAACTAACTGATGGGAGCAGATGAGAGGAATGCATGAGTAGGATCAGAGAAGCCAAGACTGAAACCACATTATGCAGGAGAAGTAGAAAGCAGTAAGGGAAATAATATATTTTTGACCAAGGAAATAGAATGTGCAAAGGCCTAGGAGAAAGGGAGCAAAACTCACTGAGAAAATACTCAAGAGATCAAGCATGACGATAGTGTAAGAGAGTATTGGGAAATAAGGCTGAAAGTTTCCATCCGGACTCAGTAAGGAACGACCTTGAGAACAATACCCTAGAAAGGTGTGGCATTAAAGGATTTTAAATATGAAAGCATCAAAATTAAATATGCATGGTAGAAAGACCAGCTGGTAGCCAACTGAAAGATGGATGAGATGGAAACCAGACTAGAAAGAAATCTATGAGAAAATTTTGCACTGATACAAAAATGATATGAGAAAATGATCTAGAATAGTCGATGCCTGGGAGGTGAAGAGGTGCAAAGACAGATCTGAAAGCGGTAGCAGCTTCAGAACTTAGTGGGTGATTACATGACCATGAAGGGGGACGATGTGGAATAATCGAACTGCAGAGGTGAGGAGTGACTCCCAGCTTTCTGACTTGGACTAGAAAGTAGGGGAAAAAATGTTTTGAAGGTGAGTGTGAGTTGTCTTCCGAGAGATAACCAAAAAAATAGAGAGAGAGAGAGAAAGAGATTGAGAGAGAGAAAGAGAGAGTGAGAAAGGTAATGAGTGAAGTTGGTGACACCACACCGCTCTGGAAGAAGACAGGATGAGGCCCCTTCTTCTAAAAGTACAAAAAGATCAAAGTTTCATCTTATGACATCTCGTAAAATAAAATCCTTGCTCCTTAGGAGAGTGATATACTCAAGCCCCTTGGCTTGAGGGGAAAAAGTTTAGAGCCAAGGCTATCCATGCTATTTCGTAAATGTTTATTTTAGGAATCAGGTTATATACTGTCTTCCCTGAAAAAAAAATTTCCCATAGATTTAGTGATATCATCCCTGAAAATCATGTCAAGATAAGTCAGAAAATAATGTTTGAGCCATACACAATTAATTATTCATTGCTGCTTAATTGAAAAAGCAGCACAAGTACAAAGTCAAAATTACAAATAGTATTAAAGGGGATACGAGGAAAAGTCACCTCCCCAATCCAGAATCTCGAGCCTCCTCTAAAGACAATGATTATTGCCAATCTCATATTTTTCCAGAAATCTGAATGACTTCGCTGTGAACACAACAACTGATTTTTCACCTAATCTTTCAAAAGAATTTACTGATCAAGAAGTCTATTTTCCAGTTTCAAGATCCACAGAGCCAGAACTGCCCCGTAAGTAAATTAAGCAGCTGAGGAATAGATCAAAGTAACCAATGGCTCTAAGACCTGGTTGAGTCCATTTTTACAAGTCGAGTGATTTATTATCTGCTTTTATCTCCTGCAAAGTTACAGTTTCTTCCATCAGGCCTGTGGCTCCGGGTGGCCACCTGTCTCACAACTGAGCTCAGAAAATGATCTTGTCTTGGAACCCGCCAGCAACAGCACTGCATAACCAGGAGTAACCTGAAGCTGCACAAGGGATGCTTAAGCAGAGTCCATCTCCCCTTAATGGGGGATGAGAATAATTGCCAGGAGAGAAAAATACTTTGGGAAATATTTTTATTTAGTTACTTCTATTTTAGAAACAGAAGATTCCCTGGAATTAACTGTAGAAGATATAAAAAAAAAAATCCAGGACAATAGAAAGAATATAAAAATAATCATGTCGCCATCCAAAGATAACCATTATTAATATACGTCTAGCTATATTCCATCTATACACACTATAGTTGTGCTTAAGTTCTTTCTGAGCTTTTTTCCCCAATATACTATATATTTCCCTCAGACTTCAATCAAAAGAGGTAATTCATGACAATGGGCTCTCTGTGTCTCTGTCCCGAGGCAGGGAGCCAGCTGTTTCTCGGCAGGTGTGGGAATGATGTGGGGCTCAGCCGCCGCAGGTGCTCAGTGCGTCTTTTCCTTGTACCTTCTATCTCCTCCAGCGATGCCCTGAGCAACAGAAACTATTCTAAAAACCCATTCTGTGAAAGGTAGAGATTAAGCAAGAGTGATCTACACCTGTGAGAAAGATTTTTTGTTTCAGAGTCTCTTTAAATTGTACTTAAGATAGATTTGCTTGAAGCACTACTGGTTCTGTTTTAGCATTGAGAGAAAGCTCAAAGGCAACTAGGAAAGGGTATCCATGCCTATTTGTTTAATGCCAGGCTGGCTTGAGCTTCCCCAGCACCTAGATTCTATCTGCTTCTTTTCTAGTAGTTTTTGTTTTGTTTTGTTTTGTTTTTTAAAGTGAGAGGGAGAGACACACAGAAACGGATGTGGTTAGAAATCTTCAAGTCACAATTTTATATTGAATAGCCTAAAGCTACTTTTAAAATATAGTTTTTAATGGAAGTAGAGTACTTATCACTGCCTTGAAGGATATCAAATACTGTTCCAATATACTCTGGTGCAATTGATGACTCATAGAGTATGAATCAAAACAGGAAATGCAAGTTACATGGTTAACCTAAAACACAGCATCAAATGTTCTAGCCAAGTTATGTTCTTATGCTTAAAGTCAGTAGATTTCTTTTGTATCAGCAGACATTGTTTTATGGCTCATTCTAAAAAGTGCCATTGATATTACAGGACATCAGGTAAAAATAAAGGTATATTCCAGTAAGAATAGCAAATATGAAAGGAGGGAATTCTGCTAAGGACACTCCTCAGTGTAGCAAAATGAGGGACAACATATTTTCCATCTAAAACTAAGCATTGCATGTAGTCTCCAAGTGGAAAACATACAGTATAATCACATACTATATTATACTATTTTAAATATCCTAAGATGAATGTCAAGGAAGTTGATTTTTCCATCATCTTCATAGTTTAGGCTAATGCTAAGAAATCTTAAGTGACAATAAACTTTTCTACGAATGTGAAATTAATCCATCATTTTAGGTGTGTTTGGTTTTATTGTGCATCTTGGCTCAAGTCTAAGGATCTAGTGTGGTAATCTGTTTCTTTCAGAGGAAAAAGAGAAGCCTAGAGAGAAAGCAACGTGGAACAGTTCGCCCAGTTAAAGTTTGTATAAAAAGTCTAATTTAGGCATAACACCTGGACTATTATACCTGCTCCCTTAACCAGGTAAACTGAATAGGGTGCCTGGTCTCCTTGACTAAACACCACTTTATTTTTCCACACATAAATCCTTTAAGCAAAGGGCACTTAAATCTGAGTCCTTTAAGTATCTCTTGGTCTCTTTGAGAATGTATATTCTACATTCCACCAAAGACCAGCATGGTTTAATAAGGACGGTGAATGACTGAAATATAATGAATTTACAGTCGTTAACTAACTGCATCAGAGATTTGATTCTAATTTGAATTTACAATTATAATCCCTACAGTTTTTCTAATTTGGCTCCTTTTAATCCACATCTTCATTAATCCTATGCATCCTCACTTGCTCCTTCTGATTAAGTACATTAAGTACATTTTAAGAAAAAGTAACAAATGGACATTTAGAAAGCATAAACATGGTTAAAAAGAAAATTCAAGCAATAGAAAAATGTATGTGATACAAGGCAGGTATCACTTGCTGTCCAGATCTCCAGTCCCTCGGGCCCTCTCTACAGCAACCACTGTTATCAGTTTTGCATCTCCTTCCAGAAATAGTCCCAGATACATATGCATACAGATGCATTTATATAAATGTGTAGGTCTTGTTTTCTTTTCTTCTTTTTTTTACTAAGTGGGAGCCTACTATGCACATTGTTAGTGTTTTTCTTTTCTACATAGAGCAGTTAGTATACAGATCTAGGTGAAGGATATTATTACATATGTCTCTAATACTATATTCTTATATGGAACAAGGAGATTATTCAACCTTGTTAAGATTATTCAACCTTGGTAAACTGCAAGGTTTCATCTAAAAAAAATTATAGAAGTATCACCTATGTCCTCATCCAGATGCTGAAGACCAGAGAAGGGAGAGAGCCTGTATCATTCCACTGCAGATTCTCCCCACCCCAGCAAGTATTAATTCGCTCTCAGCAGACTATGAATCCACTTAATAGTATTGCTATCCTATTCACATTATTTCATTTAGGCACCCTGGAAGGTAAGTCAGAACTACTAGGAAACCATACGCAGAGCTATTTCCTCAGTTACCTTGAGTTGTAGTTTTTATTAATTTCCCCATAATACCTTCAGGCTTAAAAAGGAAAAAAAAAAAAAAAAGACCTTGATAGCTTATGCTTTCTTATATACAAAATGATATGGATAGTTAAGTCTTTACTTAGTGAATATCTTGAGAACAGCAACGAAATAAAGGTAGTGATAAAGGCAAAAAAACTACGAGCTAAAATCACTAGACTATCATGGACCACAAACTGTCACTTCTCTCCAGTGGACTTCCAAACCGCTTCAAGTTCAAAGACAGATCTCAGCATTGCATACCTGCGTGGTACAGAACAGGCCACTCCTGTGAATCAGAACGGCGCAGACCAAATGATCCCTGTGGGGATTTCCATGCATTTATCCATCCAGGACGCTGCGACTGCTACATCTAGAGATCTAGCTTTCCTGTGCGAGAACCCACTGGGACAAAGCATAACGAACACATTCAGTGGACCACGGGCACTTTTCACTGCTATACAAATTTTCCGGAAAATACATACCACAGGTTTTCCCTTTCTTAAAGCCTCTCCTTTTGCTTCCTCTTGCAGGCGAATTTTGTTTACTACTGTTGGCATGTGTGTCTATGCTTTTCGGTAGTGAATAACCCAATAAATACAATTGTCTGAACCGTCATCTAACCCCACGTTTTATGCTGAATCACATCACATATACTGTGGCCATTGAGAAGTAACAATATTTAGTCTAGGGAAAACTTCCCATGACACATACATTCTGTTTGAAAGAAAGTATACTCAGACCACTTTGGGGAAGATATGAATACAAAGTTAAGCCACATATGGTTTCAAAACTGAAAATAAGAGTTTATCAAAGATATGTATTCAATCATTGGTAAAACTATAAGGTTTCATTTATAGAATGTAGAAATGGAAAAAAAACAAATTAGTCTTAATTTAACTGTGAGTGTTCTGCATTTGAAGGTGCCGCTCCCATTTTTTGTAAAATTTTTATATTTCAGGCTTTGAGAGGATGTCATTTCAAACCCAGTGACGGTCCCTTATGCAGACATCACACTGTCTCTTTCATCCTCACAAGAGGGCGTGTCTTACACAGACACTGTGGCTCCATGTGCACATAAAGCTTATCTAACTCTTATTTTAGGTAAAAGAAAACAGATAATTAAATATTACAATTATATCTGCAATGTCTAATTATTCTAATAACTATGGTTATTGAGACTTCTAATAATGTGGATCCCTGGATGCAACCTGATATACATTTTACGTGTGTGTTCACTTTTGCTAACTACAAAATTACTCTCTCTCCTTTTGATCTGTATAACTTCAAATATTTGAGAACTATTTTATACAACTTCAAGATTTTCATCTATTTATACATATAGTAATCAATAATGCTATTATAATATTTTCCATTTAGCAAATATATATATATTTACCAAATAGAAAAAGACATATACACATATATTATATAAACAACCTTGCAAGGTAGGTATTATTATCAAGGAGGGAAACACCCAGGGAAGCTGTCTAATATGCCCAAGCATTTATATGGCATACGGGAGCCAAATCTACTGCAGGCAAGCTTTTATTACATAGCAAGGAATAAAGTCACGGCCACAGGCTTTTACTATTGCCACAAGCAACATTAGAAAAATCGAGCAGAATGCTCTATCTTTGGTCCTGTTGTAACAGTCCCAGTGAAGGAATATGATTAGCCTAATGGGGTATGTGTTCACTCCAAGACTAATCAATCATTTTGGCCATAGGCGTATGATATTACTATTGGCCAGACTGAGATCACATACCTGCCTGTGGTCAACGGACAGGAAACTGAGTGGAAGCCCCATCAGCATTCAATGGAAAGGGCGGTGATGGTAAAGAAGTTCCCCGTAGAAAGATGAGTAATCTTATCATAGGAAGGGTGAGGGTGCTACACTAAACACAAACACACGCGCGCACACACACACACACACACACACACACACACACAGACGGACAAGACAGACAAAGGAAAATTTTAAATTCTTTTGATATGCTTCCCATTGAGAAGTGGGTCTCAGTCCTCTGAACTTGAATCTGATTCTGTGTCTGCTTGACCAACAGAATATGGCGGAAGTGATGCTTTCCAGTTTCTAGTCCAAAGAAGTAACAAACTGGTAGATATCCTATCTCTTGGAATGCTCACTCTTGGAAACCAGCCACCATGTTACAGGGAAGTCTGTGGGGAAGTCCAAATGGAGAAGAAACAAAATCCGAGGCCCTCATCCCCAGCTGAGCTCCCAGTGAACGACCAGGACCAAATGGCCAGTCATGTGAGAGAGCCATCGTGTAAGTACATCCTCCAGCTCGCAGTCAACGAGACTCAGCTGATGCTGCATGGAGCACAGAAAGCCTTCCCTCTGAGCCCTGCCCAAATTGCATGTTTATGTTCTGATTATTTTTGTTCTTTTAAGGCACTAAGTATTGGGGGCATCTAATATATAAAAATAAATAACTAGAACAATCAGTCACTCGATTTTTATCTTTTTTTTTTTTTGCACTGAACATACAAGCTTTGCTCAGCACCTTTTTCATAGCCCTCTAAGTACCAGCATTATGCCCAGCACTTGTAGCTGTGCTATAAATATTCATGAAATAATTCCATTATACATTCAGAAGGTATTATCCCTTCGTAAATGGATAAATGGCACCAAGAACTTATGTGAATTGCACAAGGGGGTCTTAAGCTGAGCTAGAAATAAAAGACTTTCATATGACTGCATTATCTATTAGGACCCTCAAATAGTCTCTTTGCATTTAAGTAAAATCCAACTCCTTTTTTACTCATGAACAAGATGGTGAGTGGTGGTGAATGCTTTCTGAGCTTTAAAACAAACATGCTAAAATATCTGGAAAAATAGGCTATAAACCATTAACAGTACTTAAATTTGGAGAGTAAAACTTGGGATTTGAGGAAGTTGATTTTTACCTTCTGTTTCATTTTTATTTCTTACAATGACTACACATTAATTTTATAGTTTTAAATGACATTAAATTAGACCTAGTAAAGAAATCCACCAAAATGTTAGCAGTAACTGTCTTGATTATAGGATTATGAGAGTTTTACATCAATATTTAATATCTAAATCATATACTGGTAAGGAAAATATATTCCCCTACAGTTCTCTAAGAATTTAATTTCAAGTTATTGTCCATTAAGATCCCAAATGCTACAGAACAAAAAAAAATGCATTGTACATTATCTAGATGTGTCATATAAAATCAGCTGTAATATATCACGCTCAGATTCATACATGGAGAGGAATTATACATCTGGTCACCCACTTCCATATGCACCAGGAACCATTATGGGATAGCTCTCCTCTCACAGGACATAGCACCCGTAAGAAAATTGCTTATCATTCCCTGATTAAACCTTTTACTCCTGAAGTTTTTGTCTTGCCAGAGCAGCATTTCTAGGAAAGAAGTTTGAAACATGCCCTCTTTTTCAGTGTTATGTTTAAGTGGGAAGATGGTAAAGAGCCCATTTGTGTCTAGCTCTGAGGCTCAAGCACTGCTAAGGGATACTAAATCTCTGATACTTCCGTAGCTTTCATACTTACGTAAAAGCTAGAAAATTAGTTAATACGGTACTTTAGATTCTCCTCAGTTATAACTGAAAATTTTCTATGGGCACAAAATTTCAGGGTACTCAACACTTTGCTTCCTGATTTTCTATTTCTATCAGCAGACTGAGTAATTTTCAGTACAAATTACAAGTTATCAAAGACCAAGCATTCTATTCATTCATTTATATATTCAATCTATAGCTAAAGAGCAGGTACTGTTTGACAGGCAATCTAGTGAAGAAATATGAAGTTGGAAGACATATAAAGAACAATTCTTTCTCTTAACTAAATGTCCAAAAGGATGATCTCATATCTGCCATGGGCTATATTAACTGCCTACCTAGCCATAACTCTGCTCTTTGTAACTCAAATTTATAGAAACAGAGGGTAGAACAGTGGTTACCAGAGGCTGGAGAGTACGAGGTAGGAAGTGGAAAGGTGTCAGTTATAAGATGACTAACTCTTGAAGATATACAGCAAGTCGACTATAGTTAATAAGGTATAATATACTTGAAATTTGCTAAGACAGTAGATCTTAAGTGTTCTCATCACACACACACACACACACACACACACACAAATAGTAACCATATGTGGTAACAGATATACTAATTAGCTTAATTGTGGTAATCATTTCACAATGTAACCACTTAGAAAATTATCTATATCACATCCCCTAAATATATATAATTTGTATTGTCAATCATACCTCAATAAAAATGGGAAAAACGGGCAGTTGACTTAACAGACACTTCAACAAAGAAGAAATACAGATGGCAAATAAGCATATGAAACAGATTCCCTATGTCATATGTCATCAGGGAAATGGAAATTAAAACAATGAGATACCACTACAGACCTATTAAAAAGGCCAAAAAACTGAACGCTAACAATACTAAATGCCATATGAGGATGTGGAGCAAGTGAAACTCTCATTTATTGCTGGGAGAAGTACAAAACCATACTTTGGAAGACAGTTTGACAAAACAAACATTTTTACCCTGTGATCCATTAATCACATTCCCAAAGAAGTTGAAAATTTTTGTCCACACAAAAATCTGCACAGATTTTTATGGCAGCTTTAATCATAATTTCTAAAACTTGAAGCGACCGAGATGTCCTTTAGTAGGTGACTAAGTAAACATCCAGAAAATGGAATATTATTCAGCACTAAAAAGAAATGAACTATCAAGCCGTGAAAAGACATGGAGGAAATGTAAATGCATATTATTAACTAAAATAAGCCAATCTGAAAGAGCTGTATGCTATATAATTCCAAATACATGACTTTGCCAGGGATTTGGGGGATAAGGGATGACCAAGCAGAGCACAGAGGATCTTACGGCAGTGAAACTATTCTGTATGATACTACAATCGTGGATATATGTCATACCTTTGTCCAAACCCATAAAATGTTCAACAGCAGTGTGACTCCTAATATAAGTTATGAACTTTGGGTGATAAAGATACATCAATGCAGGTTTGTCAATTGTAATAAATGTACCATTTGATATAGGGCATTGAGCGTGGGGAGGTTGTGCATGTGTGGGAACAGGGGATATATGGGAACTCTCTCTACTCAATTTTTCTATGAACCTAAAACTGCTCTAAAAAATAAAGCTTATTAATTAAAAAATAAATAAAATAGAGGAAAAATATTAATAGTCGTCATCTACGGGCAATGAAAATATGGCTGCTTTTCTTTTTCATACTTTTCTGTATTTCCAAATTTAACCACTATTAGAATTTATTAACTGCTTTCATTTTCTAGTCAGAAATTTATGTTTACTGATATCTGAATATTTTGCCTCTCTTGATTTCCAGTATTGCTACTCTAATCTTCAATAAACTCCTGCAAGACTACTCAAACAAGGCTTCTCATAATCAAATCTACACTTGGGTTCACCCTACATATATTACCACATATTATTCTTCCTTAAGTACCATGCTATTACATTCTCCAAAATCTCAGGTGTATCCATTGTCTTCTTCTTAAATCCCTCCCATTCATCTAGGACATGTCTCCCCACATATACTTTTTTCTATTCATTTTCTTCAAATGCTCTAATCCACACTGATCGTTTTCACTATATCGTTTTATGAAACAGTGGACAAGGCTTTAGGAAACTGACTGTAAACTAACGTGTGCCATATACTGGTTTCATGGTCTGGAATACACGGTGATACCGCCTCAACCAGATTTTAAACCCTGTCATCTCAGAGAACACCAAGAATTATGCTTGCTTTCTATATTATCAACTCCACTTCTGATGGGCAAATTAACATGCTATATGGAACTTGCTTTAAAATACTCTAGCAGAAATACACGTGTGAGGGGATAGATTTAAAAAAGGTGGACACAATGACACAATGGTGATATTTGCTGAAGACAGATGTTAACTATATGGAGATTTAAAAAATACAATTCCCCTAGTTTGTATGATTTTTTAACTTTTTCGCAATAAAAAGTTCTGAAAAAGGAACTATGAAGAGTTTAATCCTATCAGGAATCATTTCTGAAACTTTAAATTATCAGAAACTTTTGAGTTCAACATCACTCTGTAAGTCATGTCTTGAACTCTTTTCCAAATTATTTACACAGTCAAATCGGACCCTTTTGCACACATATGCTGGTATTGTTAATACAAACCATTTCATTTGTACAAAAGTTCCTACTAAAAGTCATAAATTATGTGAAGATTAAATAACCTAAACATTAATTTGGAACATAAAGTACCTGACTTGTGACATCATTTTTCACTATCCAAAGAAAAAGTGAGCCCCCTTCTTATTGTGCATCATGTTCCTATATTGACCTTAATCTGGGTAACAACATGGTAATATTACTGCAGTAAGCCTGATTAATTCATTTATTTATTTAGTTTCTAACTCATTTAATTAAATAGAAATGTTAAGGGAGTTGAGCCATATAATTTAGAGCTTTAAACGAATGAAATGAGGTAGAAAGATGATTTTGATCATGGAAAAAACATGCTGGATTGGGAAAGCATTTTCATTTTAAAATCACAAACAATTAAAAAAAAAAATCTGATCCCTTCCCCCAATGAGCTCCCTTTGGTTGTGATAAATGGAAGCTTATAATAGTGCCACAGTCCTTACTTAGTTCGCAACAAGGAAAATTTAGGCTTACCAGGTCTCAGTGAGACACCCAAGCCTCTTCATTCATCAAGCCACAGCAGAAGTATAAGCAGGAAAAAAGCACGCAGTTACTCACCATGTAATGATGCACCTTCAAGCAGGTGGGGATGCCTACTGCACAAGTGACCTCTCATAATCCCTGTACACGTCGTGCTTTTCAAGCACCTGATAATGTGGTCTCTGGCCTGGAAATTGTATGGAAGGGCTAATCTTTCCAATCCTCATCTTCCTCACTTACTAAATTGAGTTAATAACAGTATGTATCCCCACAGAGTTGAGGCTATTAAGTGAGATAATGCATTTGGAATGCTCACAGCGACTGGTATTAAAAAAAAAAAAAAAAAGCCTCCAAATGTGAAAATTATAATAAAACTTCAAAAAGTAGTTACAAAATTATTTTATTTTCTTCTGTTGATTTACATCACTCAAGATTTTGGGGATGGTTACAGAAAGACAACACGTTTCTATGGGTGGGACTCTTGCTTCCTGTGTCTCTGAACCATTTGGGCTCCTTAATCTACTCTTTTGAATGAGGATCTGGTAAGAGACAATTCCAGGAACCAATTGTGGTGCCAGACTTAAGAAAAAGGATATAAAATATTAAAATGACAAATATAGAATGAGGTACAAATGTGTGCGCTTATTTAGAATAATAAGTCACAAAAATTATCTACAAAAATCTGAAAAATAGCACCATCATCACAAAATCCAGACATGTGACATATCATTACTTAGGTGCTTAGCAAACATCCAGAAAATACTTTCCTACTTCTTTGTAACCTGTATACTCTTTGATTACTTTCCTATATGGCAATAATTTTGTAATTTAATTTTCTCCAGGAAGAATAGAATGTTAATTTAGTCTTTCTTCTAGCATGATTGATTTTTTTTGTTTTGATAGTTAGTGTTCATAAAGCATGCAACTTCACATACAGATATACTTTCTGTTTGCAGAACTACCACAGAACAGAAGAATGCCTTACATACAGAAATTTTGATCAATTCAATTTCATACAGTTTCCATTAAAAAATGTAGTGTTACTTATAATTTTATATGTTGCATATAATCTTATGAAAAATAAGATATTAGAGAAACATGCCTGAGGTTACACTGCTGGCAGATCGCTGAGCTGGGATTCCGTTCCTGACAGCTGGCATTCATTACTACTCACATTTTTACCCACCACTCCACACTATGCCTTCCAACTGAATGCCCGAAACTCTGACATCTTGATCGACTGTGAAGAGGCAAGGGAGAGGAAGGAAAACAAACTAGCATTTACTGAACATTTGGTGTGTATCTGGCTCTTATGCTTAGCACTTTCCTTATCTCCTTTACTCCTCAAAGAAACTCTGAAAGGTCAACGTCATTTCCCCCAATTAACAAATGAGGAAACCGATATTGAGAAGCTCAAGGTTCCGACACTAAAAGAGAGGCAACTGTATGGCGCCAAAGCCCATGTTCTTTCCCCTATACAAATCTAATTCCTTAAAAATGCAAGAAAAAAATGTGGAGTGCCTGGGATAAAATTTTAAAATCGGACTTCAAACTACTTATCTATTTATTAAATACTCTTGA
This sequence comes from Rousettus aegyptiacus, assembly GCF_014176215.1. Classification (NCBI taxonomy): domain Eukaryota; kingdom Metazoa; phylum Chordata; class Mammalia; order Chiroptera; family Pteropodidae; genus Rousettus; species Rousettus aegyptiacus. Next base: position 21,161,345 of record NW_023416289.1, read on the forward strand.
TTCCATCCTTTCTTGGGTTGTAAACGGACCAAGGAGAGCACTTATTATTTGCTGCACTAAACACTCCTTGATAATGGTTAACATCGTGCAGCCCTACCGTGACTAATGGACACCTGACAAATCCATGTTGGTGAGGATGGGAAAGAAAGCACTGGAAATATACAGTTGTATGGTTTAGTATTTACGACATACATGGATTTTTGTTTTATTCCTACAATGTTTAGTGCCATACCTAAAAAGCATTTCCAAGTCCTTCAAAACCATTTGGCAACACTTTATCTCTAACAATACTTGTACACTGTCCCATACATTGTCCACAACACTAATAAAAACAAGTATCTCCTTGTGATGACTTTCTTGCTCTTGTGGGGACTTTGGTGTTGAGTGCGATTTATTATGGTGGGGGAAAGGGCTGCTTCCTTGTTTTACATTCTTTTTATTGTGGTAAAATACATGTAACATAAAATTTACTATTTTAATCATTTTAAAGTGTACGCTTCAGTGGTATTAACTACCTTCATATTGTTGTGCAAACATCATCATCCATCTCCAGAATTTTTTCATCATCCCTATAACCATTACACAGTAACTCCCAATTATCCTCTCCCCACAGCCCCTGGCATTCTACTTTCTATTTCTATGAGTTTGCCTACTTCAAGTAGCTCATATACGTGGAATCATACAGTATCTGTCCTTCTGTGTATGGCTTATTTCACTCAGCATAATGTTTTCAAGGTTCATCTATGTTATAGCATATATCAAAACTTCATTCCCCTTTAAGGCTGAATAATATTCCACATACACATATATCACATTTTGTTTATCTACTCATCTGTTGACAGATATTTGTTTTCACCTTCTAGCTATTGTAAATAATGCCGCTACGAACACTGGTATACAAATGTCTGTTCTATAATTTAAGTTGAGGAATTTAGCACTGTGAATACGGTTAGTTTGAAAATCAGCGCTGGGGACCCTGAGGGCTCCACCCCAGTCGTTGGGTCTGAGGGAGATGCAGGGAGGGAACACTTTTGTGGTCCTGCCATAATCACTGTCTGTGAGAGGTAAGACTCTCATGTAAAAGACTTGGGCCAGCATTACTCGGGGTTATCCCACCACTGTCGTCATGGCTCAGCCTGAGGGAGGAGAGCTGTGGCGTCTCCTGCTACATCTCACCCTGCGTCCTACGTGTTCATCCCAGGGTCCAGAGAGAGTTACCTCCAAATGCAGGGCTGTTCAGATTCAGCTTCCTCTAAGTCGCTAACTCACTGATAACAGACAGAGGGCCTTATTCCACTAGCATCAGTGCTAATTGTTCTGGGGCGACCATGCCATGTAAGATCAGAGGTTATCTAGATTCGGGAGCCTACAGGATATATGAAAAACACCTAGACCTGCATCGGTGAGAGTTCCTTTTAATTAAGGTAAATACACACTCTTTTTCTGTACTATTGACAATTAATCTAAAGATTTTTGAATAATTACCTATTACAACACTAATCAAAATCTACAAATGATAAGATTACTACATACAAACATACTACTTTTAAAGATAAGCTTTATATATGAGTGAATTTCTGGCTCTACATTTATTTCATATTTAAGCTTCATTAATATAATCATTATTTTTCAGGCTTCTATTTATGAACAGCTTGACATTACAGGTCATCCATTTAGGAAACCATAAGAAACATTTATTTATGCCCTTTCCATTTTTATTGAACATTCTAAAAATATTTGGTTCTTATCATCATGGGAAACAACTCAGCATATTTTTTTTTTCATTGTATACAAATGGGTATAAATTAAAAAGGTGAGAAAATATTTCCCAATGAAGTTGATTTACCTTACCTACTTTTCTTTTTCTTAAGAACAGTTTTGCTATTTTATAGATTATTTCATTTATTTTTCATTTTTATAATAGGAGTAGCATATACTTGAAACAAGCATTCCCAATAGAGATAGCAGATGCCTGCTTTGCTTATTATACTCTCTCCTGGGATCAGTTATAACTGTATTTGTTAAGCAGTGAAGTCACAGTCTATATTATACAACAAGAAAGAGAGGGGGAAAGAGGGAGAAGAGGCTGGATTAGGATTTTTACCGTCTTCTTCACCAGAGTTCACGTCTGACTAGTCAGCAGTACCTGGTAGTTTGCTTCTTAATCCCTGAGAAATTAAGCTGGATTTAATAGAGCAAACTCTCTTAACCAGAGGCTAATTTGATGGAGCTTCAGAAGAAGGAATTTAGACCTCCATGTAGAATCCCTTGGCTGCCAAGGCCTGGGCAACTTTGGGTCACCTCTTTTTCCCTTTACAATTTCTTTAGAAATGTGGGGGACTTTCCAGCAATCCAAGCACTCTGCATTTCACAGCATTTCAACTATCTGAAGACAGGTTTTCACACCCCAATGGCTCCGAAATCGAGATATGTCTTATGATTGATCATTGTTAGCCACACAGCGGCTGTGGCCTAATTATTTCCTGAGTATGTGTGAACTCTATTTTATCTTTATACTTCTTTTCATGTGTGCACAAGAGCAATACCTGATTTTAACAAATCTACCTTATGTCTAAATAAATAGAGAAGGAGGCCCTTTCACTAAGTCTAAGATGACAAAGAAGGCAATGTCATGGTTGAATTGGCATTTTTTTTCCTTTCTGGATACCCAGTAATAGTACATCTTTAAAATGACATTTTACATTTGATTAAATTATAGTGAGTAATAGTAACGCTTAATTTATTTTTTAATTCTTATACTGGAAAAAGTATGGGAATTTTAATCTTTCCAAACCCAAAGGATCCTTCTGTGCATTTTCAGGATGCACACATCCCCATAACCGCCACTTCGGAAAAAGACTTGACAGCCCATTCCCTCTAGCTTTACAATAATAATACAAACGTTAAAAGAAGGGAAAGAATTCAATCTTCTTAGAAACAGCTTCTTCCTGAATGCAAGCTTTTATCAGAACTGCCCTCCCCGCCACCATGGCCGGATGGCTCAGTGGAAAGCCCTGAAACATCACTTGAGACCTTGATTAGCCCACTGGCTAAGTGAACACAGCTGTGTCTTTCTAAAGTCTTCAAAAACAATAATCCAATTATCCTTCAGCTCCTTGAGTTTCACAAAAATCTCATCATCTGGCCGAAATGAAAGGAATATTAATGCAAAAGGAAATCATTTCTTCCTGAGTTACCAAATAAACTGTGCTTTATTCTTCCAAAATTTACATCACCCTCTCATTGCTTGCCACTTAAAGTGTGACCTAGGAGCCCCACCTCGGACCTGCTGAAGCAGACCTGCCTTCCACCAGGACCTCCATGCGACACCCTCAGGCTTGCGAGGCGCTGCTCTCGCTCTCATCAGTGCTCAGATTGAGTAAAGAAGCGGTTTAATTTACTGAACACGCGGTCGTTGCATGCATTAATTCTGAGAATGGCACAGGGAAGTCTCCTTCCAAGGGAACTGAGTTTATTTTTTATTATGATGAGACTCTTTCTGACAAAACCTGGTAAAGGCTCTCAGCAGCCCAACACTGATCCTCAAAGTCCCATTTGCAGCTCTCTCCTTCGAAAAGAAACTCACCAGCCTTCTTGCTGAGAGCCCCAGCCTAAAAAAGTGTGCCCAGGCAAGACAGGGAAAGCTGCTGTTTTAAAGATGGGTAAAACGCTTTCATTCCCATTTAAATTAGAAACTCCACAGCATATCTAGTCTGTCCTACGGATTACTTTCCCTGATCTGGAAGGAGAATATATCAAGTTACAGCCTAATGAAAAAACATCACAGCACACGCCGTGTTTTCTTATCCTCTTGTCCTGCTCTGTCCCACAGCGCATCATTCTGCCCAGAGTACATCAGAAGAATGAGGAGAAATTTATTAGTTCAAGAAGTATCCTCCATATGCCTCCTGGGAGTCTGGCATATTAGGATACAATCCACAACTCTACAACCAAGAAAATGTATGTAAGAGTTAGATCTTTTGAGATAGCGTTTCTTCCAATATAAAAATCCCACATACTTTAAACCTTGATTTACAGATTAGTGGTTTCATAATAGCAACGCATATATTGTTAAGAACAATAAAAGATAAAGAATTTTGACCTTTACGGAGACAGTACTCTCTGAACGCAAATCTATCAGAACTATCCACAACCACGGCTGAATGCTACTGTGTGTGCCTCTCCTGAAATGTCACTTGAGACCCTGGTTAAGTTTATTGAGAAAAAATTTCCATACCATAAAATTCACCCATTTTCAGTGTACGGTTTGGTGAGTTTTAGCAAATTTGTATAGTTATCAAATATTTCTGCCACCCCAACAGGTCAATCCCCATACAACTATAACCAGCCCTAAGCAACAAGGGCTGGTTTTGTGTTTCCAGTTTTGCCTTTTCTAGAAATTTCAAGTAAATGGAATCAGGCAACATATAGTTGTTTTTTGGTTTGGTTTTTTTTTTGGGGGGGGGGAGTTGAAGTTTATTATTTACATGTAGGAAGAATGTGAGAATAGAAGCTGGGGATGAGGCATATTGGGAAGACGGTTCCAGCTCATCAGTGATGATGAGCTCATCTACCCTCCTGTCTTCACAGCTCCCGTCTGGCAGGTCTTGCTGAATGATGACAGGGATCATTCGGGCCTTGAGCTTTCATGGCGATGAGCAAGGCATCTGTCTCCCCCTCCAGCTTCACCACCACAGGGGCACACATCGCGATCTGGTGGCTCGGGTGCTAGCACGGGGGCTCGCTCATACTTGGTCATATACGGTGTGGTGTGTCTGACGACTTTCACTTAGCATGTTTTTGAAATCCATTCTTGCTGTTGAATCTATCAGTAGTTTTTTTCCTTCTGATTGCTGAGTAGTGTTATATTGTATGAATATACCACATTTTGTTCATCCATTCAACAACAAAGGGAACACTTAGATAGTTTAAAGTTAACTTTTATAAATAATGTATAAGACTTTGTATGGAGAAACACCTTTCTCTTGGGTAGATCCCTAGGAGTAGAATAACTGGTGTATATTATAACTCTATGTTTAAGATTTTAAGAAACTGTCAAGTGCTTCCTAAGTAGCTATAATTTTTTTCATCAAGTTTGTGAAGATATCAGCCATTATTTATTGAAATAAGATTTCTACTCATTTCTCTCTGTCTTCTTTCTAAAATTCCCATATGCATACACTGCTTGCTTGATGATGCAATCCTCACATATCTCAGAGAGTTTATGATTTTTTTCTTTCCTTTATTCAGATTGGAAAACATCTATTAATCAATCTTCATGTTTTCTTAGTCTTTTTTCTGCCATTTTGTCTGTTGTTGAATACCCTTAGTGAAATTTTAAGTTTTGTATCTTCCGTCTCCAGAATTTCCATTTGGTTCTTTTCTCATAATCTCTTTTTATTTAGATCATTTATTAGATGAGTCAGTGTCCTGAAACTTTCCTTTAATTTTTAAAACATTTTCCCATTGCTTCTTTAAGTTTATTCAAAACATCTACTTTGAAGTGTCTGTCTTCTAAGTTCAAATCTGGGATCCCTCAGAGACAGTTTCTATAAACTAATTCCCTTCCCCCACCCACTCCGTGTATTGATGACACTTTCTCATTTATTTGCACATCTCATAAATTTTGTTGTTGAGAACTATACATTTTAGAAAATACTTACAGCAAATCTGGATTGTGATGCTCCTGATATGGATTTTGTTGTTGTTTGTTTTTGCTTAGTTATTTTCTTTAGTAATATACCAGGACTAACACTGTCTGACCTGCAGTGTGTGGACACTGAAGTCTCTAATCGTTTTTTTTTAAATGCTGTTATTTTTTAAGTGTGGCATCGTAATATCGTCTCTGGGTCAGCACGGTTTAGGGTTTAGCTGATGACTGGTAGATTATGCTCAAATGCCTTGAGCCAGTAAGCCTTCTATCTTTTGCTAATAAGTCTGTGTAGTTTAGGAAATGCATCAAAAATCCACGTAGTTATAAGCCTTCTGGGCCTTTCCATACCACCTTTGCACATGTGCAGGGCATCATGTTCAGCCAGGAACAGGTAAAAAGCTAGGGAGCTCTCTGGTGTCTCCTAACCATATGCATCCTCATGTGCACAACTGTCTAGACTTCCAGAGATCTGTGAAAGCTTATCACTGTCTACTACAGCTATTTTATTCACAGATTTCCCCATTAAATTTCTGGCTGGTCTGTCTCTCCATTGTCGGGCCTATGCAGGATTACAACATTGGAGCAGCTGTTGTATTGATCTTCCTTGTTCATTTACTACCAATTGTATCCAACAGTTCCCAAGGACATTTGTTTATTCCATGCCACACTCCAGTTTACCCCAATCCTCTCTGACAGCAAAGCTTTGACTTTCACACTTTATCCTGTCTTGGTAGGACTACTATGCCAGAGGAGCTGAGAGTCTGTGGGTACAGAGTGGGATGAGAGCGCCCGCGGGCTAAAATGCCACAGTCCTCATTGTCCTTATCCAAGGTTCAATTATTTACCTTTAATAAATGTTCAAATAGTTCTGTCTTTGGTTAATTTCCAGAGTCCTAAAATGGTTGTTTTTGAAAAATCTATCCTATCCACTTTTATCATTGCTCTTTGGTGACAGGAATTGCCAAGCTGCTTACATGGCCATTTTTCAATCCAACTGTCTTTGTTCATTTACCTTCAATCTCTTTTTTTCCTCTCTATTCTTTAGGTTGGATAATTTCCATTGATCTATCTGTTCACTATTTCTTATGACATCTAAAATACGCTGGCAATCCCATCTAACAATATTTTTTAATTACAGTATTGTCATTTTTAAGTCTAGAAAAATCATTGGTTCTTTTTTATAATTTCAATTTTTCTATTGAGATTCATTTGATGCATCATTGCCATTATATTTTCTTTTAATTCTTTCGACACGGATCTCTGAACATATTTATAAGCACCAATTTGAAGTCTTGACTGCTATATCCAAAATCCAGTCCTTAGAGTCAACTTTTACTGCTCCCTACCCCCTGCTGTGTCTGGCTCACATATTCATTTCTTTGTTTGTTTTACATTTTTGGTTGAAAACTGATAATATTTCGTAGATAATATATTGTAGAAATTATGGATTCCTTTTGAGTTGTAGAGTTTTTTTATTATTTCATTAAATAATAATAGTGATTGTCATTATTACTTACTTGCCTGAATTTAAACGGCAAAAAATAAATAAATAACTAAAAAATCTTTCCCAAGTTGTATGTTCTTTTTATTCTTTTTCTTTTTATTCTGGTTTCTTGGGGGTTGCCCTTATGTCTGTAGAGTTTAGTGGGCAGCTAATGATTTGGGAAAGATTTACGCTGGAGCATCCCAAGCTGATAATATTTCCACCCTATACCAATTAATTTGTGTCCGCATTAGAAAGCATTCAAAGTCACAGCTAATTCTCTAATATTCCTTGTATTTTTCTCTTCGCTAGACTCTCTTAGGTCTCTCCTGTACAAGCAGCTTCCTAGAGAACCAAAGATGTGTAGAGAGCTGACCTCAGCCATTTTATGGCTCTCTCATTTCCAGGGACTCCTTCCTAGTACATACGATTTAAACAAATACTATTCTATTGAGGTATTCTGCTTTAAAAATCTGGTATGTCCCATAAACATAGATAATAATATTGAAAGCTGGAATTCTTGAATCCAATGAACTCGAAGAGATTCTTTGTTTTGGCAGCAGAACTGTATTAAAATACAGTTGCTAGCGTGTCTTCAGAAAGGCCTTCTATTTCAGAATAATCATTATAAAAACAAGTGAAGCACTTCTTATATTTATCCTAAGTTCTCAATGAATGTAAGTTTATACGGTGCTTGTTGCATTACCTAGTGTTTTCAAAACGCCTGCCTTCGATACCTTTACATTGAAATGATAAAAAAACATGCTGGAAAATGGAGGCAGACAAAAGCACAAAAGCAGCGCTTAGGAAATTAAATTATAGGAATCTTCCGTATTTGTGAGGGTGCAATCTTTATGTAAAGGTGAACCAAGAACTATTTATTTTATTTTGAAAATATGGTATATACACATTGCTTTGCATTTTCAGTGAGGGGTTTTTTCAGGAGCTAAAATTCTAAGTTTCTAGGTTTCACAAATATAACAACTTTGCAATAATATACGAGTAAAGAAAACAAATCTTTACTAAAACTTTAAATCTTCTCGAGATAGTGAGAAAAATAAGCAGTCATCCTTTTTCTTCCTTTCTTTCTTTCTTAATTTTTTTACAGCACTTGAAGATGCTTTCAAAAGTTATTTTGCGGTAGCACACACGGGTGCCACAACAGCTAGCTATGTATATTCATTAATTTAAAAGTAGAAATACTGAAAGTCCTATGAGACACAAGAATGCCCAGTGTCAAGATTCTTTGCTTAAGACCCACATGTCCCAGATAGTATCTGGTCCACCTATTTAAGAAAATAAAAATAATTTTCTTCGACTGCCCATAGAATAGCATCTCTGTCCAGAGATCACCTTTCCTTCAAAGCAGTTATTAGTGCTCCCAATTCTGGATCGGTTGGAATTATTCGCTCCTTAGGTCTGCTATATCTTTATAAACTGAAGAACTGCCTGGCAAAGCAGGCATCTGTTGTCATAGCTCATTAAGTGCTCTCTCTGTGAGCAGCCACTTACAGGATGGAGAGAAAGGAAGAGGGAAAACCCCAAAGAGAAATATCAATCAGCTGTTTCTTCACTTCCCTGCATTTCATTCCCTCATTATATTTTACCTCGGAACCAAAACTAAAACAGAAATTAACAAACAAATAAAAAACCTTCCTACCATATTACTGTCTCCCTGTTTTCTCTAGTTCGGACGCAAATGTCAGAATGTTTTTTTCTTAGCTGGAGGCCTTCAAAAGCAGCACTTTGAATCTAGTTCTCAAGTGACCTATCTGCTCAAACCTCTTATTAGGTGAAGAAAATAAGAGGTGGCATTTCTTCCAATAATAACTACCCAATATCCCACGAGTCTCCCAGGCCAGCCTGGGACATTGAGTGGACATTCAAAGACTTTTTTTTTCCTACATTAATAACTACATTCCCAGTAACCGTCTAATTGAAAACTGCAGGGATGCTCAAAGATGCTGCTCTCTGAAATGTCTGTGCTACCTCTACTGAGTTTTTTATCAATCTCGAGGGTAAAAGTTCTCACTGGGAGGTGATTTTCACTAACCCTCATTTTATAAACAGAAGGGAAAAAAAGCCTGGAGCCAAGAAAATATGTAAACTACTCTACTGTAATCACATATCAGCTCAATCAATTTCTGGTTCTTCCTTGAGGCCTAATTTTCCCTTCGAAACCAGAAAAAGCTAAGGCTTTCTTGTATCATTCCTTCATACAAATCTATGTTGGGCTTCTAAGTGTAGGTAGGTGACAAAGGAAAAATGACAGGTACAAAGGTTAAGAAATTAAAAAAAAATTATAGAGAGAAGAGGATTGTGTGAGGGGAAAACCTAACAGACACCTAAAGTAGTTGCTTGGAGCTGTCTAAAAGTCTTAGTTCCTTTCCAACAAAGATTTTCTTGAAGGAATTGCATTCAGAAAGGCATAAATCGAAATCCTAGCTTAGTCCATTGCCAGATGTATTTCTTGGTTATCTTCTTTCCTTTTTTTTTTTTTTTTTTTGAGCCTCAGTTTCTAACTCTGTAAAATGATACCATGGGTAATGCCATTTCTCTTTGTTCCCCCAGTACCAGGCATGAAATCCGAAAATATTTGTCCATAATATTTTTGAAGAGAAGAATAAGGAAGGGAGAAACCAAGTTCTCCACTTCTGTTTAACAAGCCCAGACGCATGTTGGTACACTTTAAGTCTCTTCCAGACATTTCCAACCACACATATTTTCTGCAAACTCTCTGCTAGAGACCCTTAACTAAATCAAGCGGAAAGTGTCTGGAGGTTCTAGTTTTAAAAAGCATATTGGTACATATATACAATGGAAAATTACTCAGTCATAAGAAATACTGCCATTTGTGACAACATGGATGGACCTTGAGATAATCATGCTAAGCAAAATAAGCCAGACAGAAAAAGCTGAAAACCACATGGTATCGCTTATATCTGGCATATAAACCTAAAATCAACAAATGAACAGGACAAACAGAGGCACGTGGACGATAGACTAGTGGTTACTGGAGGAGAGGAGGGAGGGGGAGGTAGATGGAGTAAAAGGAGTCAAATATGTGGTGACAGAAAGAAATCTAACTATGGGAGGCGAACATACAATGCAATATGTATATGCCTTACTATTAAATTATATGCTTGAAACTTACTGGATTCCAATATCATCATAAAAAGATAAATTTTAAAAAATAATAAAAAATAAAAATAAAAAGCATAATGGAAGGATTGGAAGGGAGCAAGATGAGCAGCCCTACACCCTCCTTCCCCCACAGAGGCATGGATTTAATAACAAAAAAAAATAATAATAATACTTTGTGAGAAATCCAGAAACCAATTAAAAGGTTCCTGTATCCCAGGTGAGTGAAAAGCCAACCACATCAAAACCCGGTAGGTAATTCAGGACACTCTCCATCCTGTCTCTGACAGGGCCCTTGTAAGGGTAAATATATAGACAAATACAGAAGACTGGGGTATTGTAAGTTAGGTAAGAAAATCTCTTTTATATATGTGTAGAACTTTTTAAAGCATAAAAAGTAATTATAAATCCGTGTTATTAGATACTCAATATAAAAAGAGATAATATATGTCATCAATTATATAATATACAAAAATTAATTCAAAATAGGTTAAAGATATAAATGTAAGATCTAAAACTATTAAACTTCTAAAAAAAGATAGGGGGAAAGCTCATGTCATTGAATTTGGTAATGAGTTCTTGGATTCAATACCAAAAACACAAGTAACAAAATCAAAAATAGACAAATGAGACTACATCAAGCTTAAAAACTTCTTCACATCAAAAGAAACAATGAACCGAGTGAAAAGGTAGCCTATGAAATGGGTGAAAATAATTACAAATCATATATCTGATAAGGGTTTAATATCCTGAATATATGAGAACTCGACAGCAAAAAAAAATTAATAACCCTTTTAGAAGTTAGACAAAAAAGTGAATAGATATTTTTCCAAAGAAGATATACAAATTACCAATAAGCACATAAAAGATGCTCAATATCACAAATAATTAGAGAATTGTAAATAAGAACCAAAATGAGCTATCATCTCCCAGCCATTGGGAGTGCCAGTATCAAAAAATCAAAAAATAAGCATTCGTGAGGCTGTGGCAGAGTTGGAACCCTTAAGCACTGTTGATGGAGCTGTTAAATGGTATAGCTATTATTTAAAAAAACAAACAAACAAAAAAAAACAACAACAACAAAAAAAAACAGAAGTTCCTCAGAAAGTAAAAAATAGAATTATCATATGATTCAGAAATCCTACTTCTGGCTATATAGATCCAAATGAACTAAAAGCAGAATTGTTTGTTTTTTTGTTCTCAAAGAAGGATCTTGAAGAGATATTTGCATATCCATGCTAATGACTGCATTATTCACAATAGCCAAGAGGAGGAATCAACCTAATTGTCCATCAGAGGTGAATGGATAAAGAACATGTGATAGATACATACAATTGAATATTATATGACCTTAAAAAAGGAATCCCTATTAGGCTACAAAAGGGATGAACCTCAAGGACATTTATGCTAAATGAAGTAAGTCACCTGCAAAAGAACAAATATTGTATAATTCCACTCATATGAAATATCTAAAATAGTCAAAATCAAAAGTAGAAAACAGAAAGGTGGTTACCATGAGGTCAGGGGAGGGGGAGGGAGAAGTAGTATATAATAAACATAGAGTTTCAATGTTGCAAAATTAAAAAGTTCTAGAGATTTGTTGCATGATGACGTGAATTTACTGAACATTACTGAACTGGTGAATCTTATATCTATTTTTACAATAATAAAAAAAAATAGATTGGTTAAATTTTCATTTTAACTGGCTTATTAGGTTGTTTTTCCTTGAGTAATATTTTGAGGAAATAAAGTTTAGGGTTCGATAGAAAAAAATAAGTATTTAGATTCAATTTTCAGTTCAGCAAAATAGGCCAATCCAATTAAGCCTCTATTCCTAACTAGGGCCAATCTGACTTGGATGGCAGATAGTTGGTCTAATTTAAACCAGCCTGTGGCTATATTCTGTACTTCAAGCACAATGAGGCTAAAGACACTATTGATCACAACCCTGATTTCCTAAAAATGTCAGGGACATTTTATGCTTTTTCTCTGAGGTGTTAAATATCAGGCCTGTCATTAACCAGATGGTGATAACAGACACAATAAAACCACCACAAAGTTAACATTAAAGAATATTTTTCCAAAGGTCATGCTGCAGCTGGAGAAGATCACCATGACCCTCTTCTTTGAGGACTACTGACTTCTAAAACAATGTCCCCTGCCCAGCTTTGCAACTTCTACGTCTGCATGACAGCATGCAATTCAGAGATGATTCCTGCTGCCTCTAACCCTTTCTAAGAACTATTTAATACAAGTACAAACCTCATAAAAAAAATAAAAAATAAAAATCTCTGCCTGCTCCTCCTCACCAAGAGACACTTCATGGTTCACCTAGCAACATGCCCTCCTTCACTGCAGTAAGTCAATAAACCTACTTTGTTGAACAAAAGGTTTGCCCCTGGGGGGTCTTTAGTTATTGGAATTTTTCATCTCCCTTGCAGGAAAAGAATGCTTCCAACATATCCAAAACCAGCATGATTAGGTAGAAGGGTGTGTTCTTCCCCCACGGCGAGGATAAATCTGAGATTTGCAAAGAGCTGTGCCCATCTCCTGGCCTGGCTCCATCAGGCAGCCCACGATAATCAGAATGACTGACTGGAAGCTCGGAAAGATGCTCTCTGTGTGCGACTCTGCACAGTAAGCTCCTTCGACTCCAGCCAGGATTTTCCAACCTTCGCCTGAAAACAGTTCTGTGTCCTTGAGGTCCTTTAAATCTAATACCTCCTTCTTAAAGTTTAGCATTTGACACTCATCCTCCATCTCAGGTCAAGTCAAATTTAATCATTAAGGTCTTGCTGAAATGTCATCTCTTCAGAGATACCTTCTTTGATCACTCTGAGCTAAGTAGCCTCTCCATAGACAGTCTCTATCCCAAAACCTTACGATACAAAGAGGAATGCTGAGCACTTAGCACTGTATATATGAATCACTATCAAATTCTCTTAATTTTCATAGTTCAGAGTTTCATGGGTTTTTTAACTTTATAATCGTGTCATCAATATGTCTCTTTTCTACAATATGACATTTCTTGTTCATATTGCATTAGCTGGTGCTCCAAAGAAAAATCAAAATAGATAATGATAGACTCAGATTCCAGTTTGTTTTTGGCAGGGGGGAGGGAGAGGAGTTCAAATATTGATATAAAATCAAAGCAGTTTATTTCTGTAAGGAACTTTGGTGGTTACAAAATCAGTTTCTCCTTATCTTGCAGAAATAAAACTGAGGGCTGGAGTGTGGCAATAATTCGAAAATGCCCCAATTTACTGGTGACTGAATGCCATGTGATACTTGACTAGAATAGGGAATAGGGTGACAGAGTGTGTTCTGAGTTCTATACGTTTAATATTTTGTCTTCTTGAATTAATGAACATTAATAAAAATATATACAATGTATAAAGAATTTAAATGTATAAATTGAAGAACCATGAATAGTTCACTCACCCTAATAAATGGGCAGTACTACTGAAACTCTCACTTTGACACACCTTGATCACATCCTTCTCTTATTTTATCTCGTGGAAGAAGGGGCAAGGAACTATTCTGAATTTTCTTTCCATTGTTCCTCTGTTTTTATTTGTAGTGTTTCTACTTATGTGTTCCTGAATTTATATGCATGATTTCATATTGTATGCATACAATAACAATTTGTTTTGATCACTGTTTTTGAGTCACCATTTTCATGTTAATTCATCTTGCTACGTTAATTTTCATGGCTGTATAATATTCAAGTGTGTAACAATACTGTACTTTATCCATTCTCCTACCCTGTAGATAAGTTAAACTTGGCTATTTGGGATGATAGCTGAGATGACCTGAGTCAACATAACTATTTACTCCATAAGAGTCTCCTACAGAAAGATAAAACTGCAACTTAATAAATAACTTCTCTACTATCTTCAGGAAATTCTTGTAGTTAACATTATCCAGGAAAATGGTTTGCATATTTGGAAAAACAAGAGTTTGTTTATTTGGATACATAGTGAGCTCATCAGAACAAAGGCAGTTGAAAAAAAAAATCTTTTATCCCAAAAAGCAGCAGAAAAAGAGAGGGAAAAGATGGAAGAACAGATGGGACAACTTGAAAATAAAAAGCAAGATGGTAGATTTAAATCCGACCATATCAATAACAACATTAAACGTAAATTCTCTAAACACTACAAGTAAAAGACAGAGATTGTCAAACAGGATAAGAAGCAAAAACTATTTGTCATCCACTAAACAGCAACTTTCACTATAAAGAATAGATAGGTTAACAGCAAAAGGATGGAGAAAGAGCATGAAAACACCAATCAAAACAGAGCTGGGTAAATTAATGACACCGAGTTCTCTGGTTCCTTTCTGGTGTAAGGGCATAGTTGAAAAAGCCACAAAGGAATGAGGGGTCGTTTGTGAGAATGATGGGTAGGGCAAGAACTGCCGTGTACACTTACCATGAGAAGGAGGAGGACACGGAGGCTTCAGGTTACAGGACCGAGAACATTCGACCGGGCTGGGATGTTCTCAAGGACTCGACTGCTGTGCTTCTGCAGCGCAGCCATGACCCCGTCATCAACCCAGATGGCTTCCTGTATAAGCGTGAGACCTTCCTGGAGTATATCTTGCATCAGAAGATCTCCGGCAGATGAAGGCCTATGAGGACAGCGGGGCCTCCAGTGGAAGAAGAAAGCGCTGCAGCGGCTACGACGCGGGCCTTGCTGGAGAAGGGGTCAGCCATGGCGAGCCGCCCGCCCGACGCCTCCCGCCCGAGGCTGCCTGGAGAAACGACCTGCAGGCAAGGACAAGCACTGCCCAGCCTCCGGATTCTGTCACTGACACCCTTCCCCCCACCCCCAAGGCCAAGGCCACCAAGTCGGGGAAGCCGTCCCGTGCTGTGACCCGTCCTGGACCCTGACGGCAGGGAGCCGCAAGCTGCTCGCAGGCTGCTGAGTAGACCACGTGCGCATTTCCGCGCATGAGCCGTGACCCGCGGCAGCCTGAGCGGCGCCGCGCGGGGGCCACGGTCACTCGCGAATGCGCTCTGAAGCTGATTTGGAAGGGCATGGTGGACCGCGGCGTCCTAGTGCTGCAGGCCCGAGGGCGCGGGAGATCCCATCCAACAAGGGCTTGGATGCAGGTAAGAAGATATCCTGAAATCAGATTGGAACCAGATTGTCAGAGTACAAATCCTGGCTCTCTGCTCTCGAGCTTGACTAAATTACCTCAACCTCTTTTTGCCTTTCTTTCTCCATCTTTCAAATGGGGATATTAGTAGTCTCTTTCTCAAAGGGCTAATGTGAAGGTTAAATTAGTAAATATGTGAAATGATTAGTACGGAGTCCAGTTTTTAATGGTAAATGGCCTTAATATTTACCTTTAACAATATCGTTTGCTGTTTTTAGTAAATACCATTTGTTTAAGTAGCTTCCTTCTAATCCTGCTCTCTTTGTATTCACAGTAGCTATCTTATTAATAGTTTTTCAACATCTATTGGTATGCTTCAGTTTGTTGTTATAATGAAATAAGTTGATAAAATTTCTATTTCTGAAGTCCTTGCTTTACTGAAATTAATCCCATTTGTTTCTATCATAATTTTATAAATGGATAGCTGGATTCAGACTTCTAATAGTTTATTTGAAATATTTGCTTCTATATTTGTAATTGGAATTCATCTTTTTCCTGTGCTATCTTTACGATACTTTATACAATGGATTGAGGGTCTTTCATCTTTTTCTATGGAGTAGAATTATTTAAATAACATAAGAATTACATGATATATGAATTTAGATGAAACTCAGCAGTAAAACCATCTGAGCCTGCCACTGAATTTGGTTCTGGTTATGGGTCTGTTCAAATTTTCTATATCGTTTTGGGTCAAGTGGGATATTTTATGTTTTATTAACAAGTCCTTCATTTCTCTCAGACTTTCCAAGTTTATTATCATGAGTTTATATAAGATGCTTTAATATAAACCTTTAAACTTTTCTATAAGTGAAAATTATATCTGGTTAACACTATTCTCTCTAAAATAAGATTGGTAGGGATTTCCTTTTGTATTTCACTACTCTTTTCAAAGAACAAAATGCATATATTCCATCATGTAATATAGAATATGTAGTATATTACAAAAAAAAATTAAGGAATAGTGTCTTAAACAAAACAAAAGTTCATTTCTCTCATGTAAAAGGGGTCCACAGATGTGCAGACCAGGACTGATATGTCAGCATCCTTGCATCATCAGAGACACAGACTTATTATTCATTCTTTGATTCCCAGTGTCTGGCTTCCATCCTTGTGATCCTTAAAATTGACAAAAACTGTAGGAGATCATGTGGTCAGAGTCACGTTTCTAGCCAGCAGCAAGTAGGAGGGAAAGGTAAAAGGGCCACCCCACCAATAATTCATCTCCTTTTATTAGTCTTCCCGGAAGTTCTTGACCATACTTTTGTTTACATATCTGTCAGAACTTAGTCGTAGAGCCACAGTAAGAGGCAAGAGAGAGCTAGGAATGCAGCTTGAGTAGATGTCCATCTGAAAAAAAAAAAAAAATCAAAGTTCTGTTTCTAAAAGGGAGGACAGGAATCGGTATGAGATGGGACGAAGTGTCTGCTGTATTTTCGTGTATCCTACCAAACGTTTCTGCTTTTACTTCTTTAATTTTCATAGCTTTCATCTGATTTAATTTTTCTTACAAATTTCTATTAGTTTATTTTGATTCTCATCTTCTAAATCTTGAGGTCAAATGGTTTGTGTATTTTTCGTCTTTTTTAAGATAAAAAATTTATTTCTTTTTGAGACTATAAATTTGAAATCCTGTATTCCACTGCTTCATTTGCTAGATTTTACCAACCTTTACCAATGGGGAAAATCTTTATAGAGCTGTCCAAAGACAGCTGGAACTATGAGCATTATATTTCAGGGTTTATGATCTGTGAGCACATATTCCCTGCGCTGGGTAGTTATTTGACATATTAAATCTCTCTTCATGAGCATATATTCCCTCATATCATAACTCATTTAGCAAATTGCCTTTTGCCAGACATATAGTGGTCTCCAGTTCTTCACTATTATAACTATTGCTGTATCTGCAATATTCAAGATATGTCTTTGTCCATCTGTGTAATTATTTCTGTAGGACTAATTTTTAGAGGTGGAACTGCTATGTCAAAGGGCATAAAAATGTAAAATCTGATACCTACCACAAAACATGTGATTAGATTAGGTTGATTTTTGCCCTCCAAAAATTTTTGCAGAAAATATAACCTAAAGACATTAAAATTAAGGGGGAAAATAACTTTGAAGACACACATATATGTTATGATTCCATTTGTAAAGTAAAATTATCTGTGCACATATAAACATGTAATAGTTATTTAATGCAAAGTAAAAGAATGAGAACACATATCCAACAATGGCCAATAGTTACCTCTAAGGAGGGAAAGAGACTGGGCCCAGGAGAAGGAGATTATGAGAAAGAGAAAAATCCATTTTTAAGTAAGTATACTTTTCGTATTATATATATCTTTTCTACTAAGTATATATTTTCATTTTACTATTAGAGGAAATAGGATACTTATTAATTAAAATTAAATTAGAATGTCAGTACATCTTTTAAGTTACCTGTGCTATCATTTTAAGTATTTAGCTATTCTTATTGCTTAGTTATTTACATGATTGCTTTGTGTGTATTTTAGTTTCCCAGAAACATCATCAAGAAGCTAGGCTCTTTCTCACTTGCTGCTCTGCTAGAACACAGATTAGTTGTCACAGAAAGACCCAACAAAATCCAGTGAAAGAAGAAGGGCTATTTTCACAATGCTCCTCAAAAAAACAAAGACATCTTAGCTTGCAAATCACCAGTATTCTCCTCCACACACACCCATGGTCATCATTTTTCCCATGTCCGTTCCTAACCAGTCCCTAATAAGGAGGACACATCCCATGATACACTTAATGAAGAATGTCATCGTAACAAGGAAATTGGGTACCTGAGAAAAACCTGGGATCTTTAAAAAAGCACAATTGGAGTAATAGCTATAGTGTAAGCACCCAACGAGTTCCGGTAATGCAGTGAAAGAGATCCCTCCTCCTTCATAATAACCACGTTTCCCCTTTTGATATTTTTTAAATTAATTATTCTGAAATTTGGACCTTAAAGTAAACATCATAAGTGTACTTGCCCCCAGAAAGATTGGTTGTCATGCTTCAGCTAGTGTGAATTGTGTTTGGGGGCAATTTATATTGAAAGCACATGTGTCTATTATGAGTCTAGGAAGATTTCTTCTACTCTGCATGTATCCATTGATTATAAAGTTCCATAAGAAACTTAATGGATTACCACACTTAAAAAGGATAAGATTTGGTTAATCATAAAACAAATACACAGTTTTAGGAATTTACCGAGAGCTTAGAGCCACAATCCTTTGCCCCACAAAAAGGAATCATCCAAATACATTAGTTGCCTAGCAGAGTAAGATTAGTATGAGAGAACTAACCTCATAGCCAAAGTTGGCCAAATTTTTCTTTCCTCATCATAGGATGGGCTTCCTGGAATCAGAGAAAGTCTTGATACAAACAGAACTTTGCCTTGAATAAGGAGGTTGTTCTAATTTTTTTTTTCAACAAGCCAAACCATACAAGCCAAACAAGTGGGTAATATTTCGGGGAAGATTTTTAACAACTTGGGAAAGACCAAGTGTAGGCAAGTATGAGACTATAGAACCCCTGGGAGATTGAGACACAAAGGGAGTTTGTACCAAGTCACAGGTTATTCTTCATGGACACGACTGGGAACTAACAAGAAAGATGGAGGACAGAGTGGTACAAAAGCCATAAATCCCCACCCACATTCTCCTCCCCCATGGACCAGAAGGTAACCATAAGAACAACCTGCTCACCTAGCTCAACTACTGTTAAGATTTTCTCTTTTGGTGCATGGGCAGTTTATTGCACCTAAGCATGTTCTTTGTAGTTATTTGGCTTGGTTTTAATTGAGGTTCTTGATTACTAGAGTAATTTCTGTCATCAGATTTGGAAAAGTCTTGGCTTTTATTTCTTCAAGAATAATTTCTGTACATCTTTTCTCCTCTCTTTCTGGTTTTCCAGTGACACATACGTTAGACTTATTGACACATTTCCTTTTTTGCTCATTTCTGAGTTTTCTGTTGTTTTTCTTTGCTCTTCATGCTTCATGTACATTGACCTTTGCTTTGATATGTCTTCAAACTTACTGATTCTGCTTCTGTTGTGTTCATTCTGCAGGTAAACCCATTCAATGAGTTCCTTATTTCAAATACTGTATTTTATTTCCATAAAATTCATTTGGTTCTTTTTCATAGGTCATAGTTATGCATTAAAATATTCAATTTTGTGTTTATCTTTTCTTTATTTTTATATATTATTTAGTTTTTTGAAGCTCTTGCCTGCCAACTCTAGGTCTTGGTCTGTTTAATCTCAGGATAAAAGGGAAATAAAAGTTTATTACAAACAAAAACACTCACCTGTTGTTTTAATTCCCCATCGTGTCTGTGTTCACAGCGAGTGAACTAAATTGAGCATTAACAAGAATGAATGTCAAGTTTAGCAGTTGAATTAAAAATAACCATTGAACAAGAATAAAATAAATAACACTTGACTTTAATGAGCATCTCCTATGAGAATAAAACTCAATTTGAGTCCTAAAGTGAAGGCTTTAAAATTAAAACTAAACATACGTTAGTTAGGAGGGTGTAGGTATCTGAAGATATAGGTGTCTGAAGGTTCTCTAAGATCTCAGCATTTCCTGTCTTCATGACTGAAAAGGTGTCACTGACCTTCCCTGCAGGACAGGTCCTAGAATAGCCTCATTATTTTCCCCAAGCCTGACTCCTATGAAAGAACATTACAGTGCAAAACTGGGCCCTTGGTAGTGTGGCAGCATGTAAATATGAAGAGTAGTCCACTAGAAGCATGGGACTTAGAGCTTCAGGTTCTGCAGAAATATTTTGGGAAAAATTAAATATCTCGATTTCCTCTTTTCCACTTTATTTTGATATTTCTGAAAAGTGCATATCTAAATCTTGTTATCAGTTTTGTTTCCCTGAGGAATCAAACTTTTCAAGTAAATACAATAAATGATTTTTGTTTTGAAAGTAGAACACGAAAAAGGAAAGTTCTAGTGGTCTGTCTAGAACAAAAATTTATTTTACCTTGTAGGTCTTACAAATTTGCATGATTATTCTTGTTGAAGTTTAAGTTAGCCAGCAGATAGTTAACTTGGGAAACTATTTGAGTTGAGCAAGCACGTATTTCATATCTTAAATATCTTGAACATCTCTCTATGAATGGGGTATATGAGACTTCTTCCTAATATATGCTAAACGACATGAGGTTGAAATTCATCAGAAGCTTTTACCAAATGCTTCTTTGTACGAGATAACCTGATTTGGCCCTTGTCGTTCAGAAATTCTAAACTATGACAGGCAACCTACTTAGAGTTTTAAATGAATGTCGATCATATACACAATTGAGTAAAGAAGAAGGTAAATATTTAATGCATAGAATAAAGAAAATATTTGGTTTTTTAGCAGTGTCATTCTCAGTTAACATTAATCGACTGCCGACCACATACATTCCAGACGGCAGATTGTGAGAATAAGAACAAGGACCAGGAAACACTGTGTATTCTACAGCATGTAAGGTGTTGCTTAATGAATGCTGAATCAATAGCAACTTACTGGCCTTTTCCTATGCATTATCTCACTTCATCTCCAAAATTTCCCTGTAAGGTATTTTCTGTGCCCATGCCATAGATGATGAAATTGAAGCTTGAAGCAGTTAATGAAATTCCTTGACCCAAGTCTCACAACTTTGAGTGATCCTGCAGTGAGTGCTCCTCTCCCTGCCTGGGCTGTGCTCATTCTTTCTTCTGGCTCAGCTGGATGCAGTCACGTGGTCTGGGAAGTGAGAAAGGAGCTGGAACTGCAATTGGTAGAAAAGGATGTATCCACATGCTTCCTGCTAGGTAAAGGGAGGGTCTGCGAACATGGCGGATTCCAGGAGCAGAGGGAACGACAAAAAGACGGGAATAACCAGGGGAGCCGTGGACAGAGGATACCACTTGGGGGAGATGTGGAGGCAGAAAGGAGGCTCATGAGACTTGAACAGGGAGATAGAAAGTGTGATATCGTGACTCATAATAAGAAACACATTTGGCCTTCAACCTATTCCTAAGTCATAACTCCTAAAACCCTCAGAATTTCCTGTGATAAAAGCAATAAAGATATCTTTTATTAGGTTGATGAGGTGACTTTTGGAAAGCCCTTAGGTAACCAAAGGAAGGGGAACCAACCACAGAATTAGAGCATTCGAACTTCTCTGGGCAGGATAGGGGGGGTGGAGGTTGAATCACTTGCCACTGGTCAGTGATTTAATCAATATCTACTATGAAATGAAACCTCTATAAAACCTAAAAGGACGGGGTTCAGAGGCTTCTGGGTTTGCGGTGTGGAGGTACTGGAAGCGTGGCACCCCAGAGAGGGCATGGAAGCTCCCTCCACACGTTGCCCATACCTCACCCTACGCATCTCTTCTATCTGGCTCTTCCTGAGTTTATCCTTTCATAATAAACTGGTAATCTAGTAAGTAAAATGTTTCTCCTGTGTTCTGTGAGCCACTCTAGCAAGTTAATCAAACCTGAGGAGGAAGTCTTGGGAACCTCTGATTTATAGCCAAATGGTCAAAAATACAGGTAACAAACTAGGCCTACAATGGGTATCTGAAATTGGGGGTGACGGGTAACTTTGTAGGACTGAACCCTTAACCTGTCTGATGTTGCCTCTGGGTAGATAGTGTCAGAATTGAGTCGAACTGTAGGACACCTAGCTGGTATCTGAGAATCGCTTGTTGATGTGGGGAAACCCACACATACACATTAGAATCAGTACCAGAACTTAGAGAGAAAGCTAAATCATCTGAGTCCCTGGGCAGAGAGACTTGACACAGAAGGTGGGCGTCTTGAGAACTAAGCTGGCTGAGAGGCATTATGAAAGGAAGTTATCAAGACAAACTTGTGAGTAGAAAATGTTACTCTGTAAGAGAGATGTGTAAGTTCCTTAAATTTCATGACTGCTCACTGGTTGGCCAAACCCCAAATCTGGCCCAAGTCATCCTTTCTTTAAATAATGGCGTGTGGTGCACTAAGTCAGGGTAGGTATTCTTCAGTGTGCCCATTCACCCATTATGCTGCCTGTCTAGCCGTTTAACCACCACAGACTCCCAGTAATGCACATGGGCCTGTTCCCCTGGTATGGAGGCCCAAAACCTCAGTTCCAAAAGGAACAAAAATTAGGCCAGCATGGAATAATTTTTATATTAGCTTGTTGGTGGATTTCTTCAGGCTCATCCTTGTTTTTTAGTAACTTCTTTCAACATAGCTTATAATTATGCAACTATAGTACCTGCAAAAATCAATCAGTCTTCCAAACCCAAACACGTTCATCTTTATCCAAATGTAATTTATCTGAAATGCCATGTTGGTGTGAGCATTATATATTACTGCATAGGCTTTTATTTTCTTCTTAAATAATGAAACATCCTGATGGAAACTATTCCCTCTAAATAAATTTTAATGAGCACTTATTTGCCCAAATTGTTCTTTCTCTGAACGGCAGAAATTTAATATGAACTTGAATTATCAGAGGCTTTTTGTTATAATGGGCTTTGGGAATAAATCATACAATGATGACTTATTTCCCTATATCTTCCAAAGCTACAAGTGCTGCAGTCACAACTTCTTAAATGCAAAGCGAGTGTCAGCATCTTACTTTGTATCTATACAGGAAAATGTCACATTAGAAATCATTTTTAAGATGTAAGATATTACTGGAGATTGAAGTGAGCGATTAAGAAACCTAATTGCTATAAGAGGGCAAGTATCCCAGACTTCGCTACTACAAACGAAAATGCATGCGTCTGCTGCATTTTTAAATTTCATACATTGAACTGCTTTTTCTGAGGAAAGAAAGCAAAGAGGAAATATGACTTCATATCCTGGCAGACTACAGAATTTAAGCCTCGTCATGTTGACCAAGAATTAGAGCAGGGGCAGATGCAGAACTTGGAAAAGTGCCTTCCAGAGAAGAGCTCCAGCCTCGGCAAGAGTTATGAGTCAATGCAGTAGGGAGCTGGATTTGACAGTGCTCCCTTAGACTCCAGAATGCACGCCATTAATTGCTCCTCTGGAAGTTCTCTCCATCTGAAATACTGCCAGAGGGAACATTGCCGTTTCTGAGTTATTTTTTATAATAGAAATGACACTGAGAGGGGTCATTTGATTCAGTTTTTAAAAATTGTATTGTATATCTACTGGAAGTTTCTGATTATTAAAAAATAACAACAAAATCGAATTTTCATTTTCAAGGAGCTCTACTCTGAGATGAAAACCTCATAGCTAAGTTAAAACTTTAGCGAGTCCCAGTCAGGGTCCTCTTTTGAAACCAAAATAGTGTTAGCTCAGTGAGCACCTCCGGGGAGGGGCAAAAGGGCACCAAGATTCCCCTGAGCATGGTGGGAGGGCGTGAACACCGGATGCTGCTGGCCGCACCGCCCACCAGCTGAGTGTTCTTGGCAAAGTCAATGACTACCCTAAAAAGTCTGCTTCCTTAGCAGGAAGCACATTTGGAGGAGAACACCCATCTTGTAAGGCAGTATGAGATACACACTGACAGTAGACACTCAAGGAAGGTTCTTTTGACCTCCTCTCCCCTGAGCAATCTCCTGTTACCTCATCACATGACTCCTACCTCTCTCTACTTTCCTAGGGATTTTGTACAGGACCAGCTCTGCCCACTGAAATGATCAAACAATTAGACTGTGGAATCTCAGAAGATTTAGGAAGTGGAATTATGTAATCCATGTGGAGAGAAAAAAATATATTAAATGCAATTAAGATTATTTTATAATCAATAATGGTAATTTGCTTTCTCAGAATTTAGGAATCCTAATAATTATTTCTATTAAAAAACATCAAAATAACATATATAAAGCATTTAAAGGCTACAAAGCACTTTACATTTATCTTATAATTTGATTCTCAGAAAAACTTGGTATTATCAGCAGGACAAGAAATTTTACTACTAATTTTAAAGATGAAGAAACTGAGGCTCTGAGGATTTATATGACTTGATCCAGTCACATAGAGAGTTGTTGGAAAAACATGCTCTGGTAAACCTTTGCTTCCAAATCTTATCTCTTACAGCATGTCGTGCTGCCTGATAAATGTCTCTTAAACAGGTCTAGCCTTGACTTTTATTCCATATCAGTATGCCCACTCAAGAGCTGAACTTGAATGTCAAAAAGGTAACATAAGTTAGTCTAAAATTTTGTTCGTGAACTCTCACCACATACCTTCTGTTCCTTTAAAGCTTTCTGTCTTCATGTAGTTACTGCCAGCCAACCAGATGATCACACCAGAAGCCTCGAGGTCACCCCAACACCTCACCTTCACCCACCCAGTAATCTATCGCCTATCTCAGTGGACTCCGCCTTTAAATATCTTCCGAATCTGACCCCACTTTCCTATACAAGCCATCATCTTTTCTTCCCTCTCACTGCCATGGCCTCCCAGAATTCATTCTTGCCCTGTAATCTGATTCCCCAGAGAACCACTGAAGTCATCTTTTAAAGCACAGATGTAGACCACCCCTTCCTTACCTAAATCTTTCTTCCTCAGTCATCTGGGAACACAGTCAAATCCTTCATGAGTTGGCCTTGAGCTCCTGTGTTCTCACGCTCTGTCTTCCTCTGGACTCTTCCTTAAGACATTCTCTCTGGATGGTGTGTCCTTGCTGCTCACTACACCTCCTTCCTGCTTACTTTTCCCTTGAGAATTCTTCTGAATACTGTATCTTCTCATTGCCTTTTCCTTAACTCCTCTTTAACTCCATGGGGTAGACAGAATAATGGCCTACTTACAATGTCTCTATCCTAATCCCTGAAACCTGTGGATATGTTACCTTACATAGCAAAAGTGACTTTGCAGTTGTGAATAACTTAAGTATCTTGAGATGGGAAGATTATCCTGGATTATCTAGGAAGTGTCAGTGAAATCTAGGGGTCCTTATCAAGGAAAGTAGAAGGCAGGAGAGTCAGAGAAGGAGATGTGATGATGGAGGCAGAGGTGGAAGTGATGCGGTTACTGGCCGGGAGTCACAAACCAAGGGATGGGGCACCTGCTAGAAAAGATAAGGACCTAGATTCTCCCTCAGAGCCTCCAGGAGGAACTCAGCCCAGTCAGAACCTGGACTTTAGCCCCTTGAGACCCATTTCAGACTTCTGGCCATAGATTTGTTTTAAGTCATCAGGTATACTGTAAAGTGTTATAGCAGCAATAGGAAATTATTATGTTTCAACCACCCCCACCGCCACTTCCTGGGTCCTTTTAAGCTCCCTTATCATATATTTACGTGGCATTCTGTATTTCTCTTAACTGCGCATAGATAGATCTCTTGCAGATACTTGTTTGAAATATTGTCTTTAATGTCCACATCACCTGTTTTGGCCACCACTGAATCCCCAGCTTCTAGCACAGGACTTGGCCCAAGAAGGAATTCATTGATTCAAAGAAAAGGTTCTCAGAGCATTTTTGCGGCAGAGAAAGTACCGTATATTAGTAAAATAATGAAAATAAATAGGCTGTTCTCAAAGAAAGGGTCAAAGTGCAGGCGGGACGTGTTGATCATGTGGAGAAGGACTGTCTCCTAGTGCTTGCTCTCTACCTCTCTAAGTCAGCGTGGGAGTAAACACCACTTTGTAGCGTGTGCTGCAACCTCTCCAGTGAGCTTTGGAGTTGGTGTAGCAAGGGGCTGAGTGGTCGGGTGCCTCTGAAGGGCAGAGGATCCCAGGGACCTGCCACTCTGGGTTCCTCTCCTCTGAGAGGGGGTATACGGCCAGGCAGAAGGGAACCGGGGGCAGCACCGGGTCCCCACCTGCTCTGGAGCATAGAGGTCTGGGAAACAGGTAGCATCTCCTCATGGAAAGTAGTGGTTTTGAGTGTTTACCATTTACTCATATTTTACTCCCAAATGCACACACACACACACTAACTTGTTTAGGATGTTATCAGACAAGACCTCCCTCTGAGAAAGAACTCTAGTGCAGTGCTTGAGACGCTCCATTCCCAAGTACACACATCTGACTTCCAGTTTTGGCTCTTTCATTTCTAGAGAAGGGAGCAGAACCAAATCCCTGAATTTCATTTTCCTCATCTGCAAAATGAGTTTGTAATGCTCCTCTCATCAGGTTGCTCTGAGGTTCCAAGGATTAAACAACACCCCGGTTAGATACCTGGCACACGTCATGTGCTTGATAAATGGTAGGAATTATTTACTTATGTTCTGAGTGAGAAAAAGATGATACATTTAATTGGGGGTTTTTATAAGCTGTGCACTTTCTTGGGAGCATCCACATTTGCAACCTCGTTGTACCCACACCATGCCCCATGAAGCAGATAGCATCATCCCCATCTTGCAGGTGAAGCATCTGGCTCCTGGAGGTGCTGGGATTTGCCCAGAATCACACAGTATGTAAATAACAGAATGTTGAACATTCAAGAGCCAGAATGGCCTCACTGAAGGTGAGCTTGGCTGTTCTTCTACTGAGGGAAAGAACAATCAATACTTCTGCTGAACACTGCTGAGAGAATCCTGACAGGAGCACAAAGTTTCTGGGAAAAAGGAATTGGCAAAGCTAACTGTCAACAATCAGAAGGTGATCAACGGGAGAAAAGTACTCTGAAGAAGCATTTTTGTTTTTTTTTTTTAAATATCTTCTTTGAAACACAGCCGATTCTCCTAAACAAATGAAGGGCAAAATTCATATCATTATCTATGCATACACTCACGCCATCTTCTCTATTTGTAGACAGTACATTTTTTCAAGTAAAGAAAAAGACAGAGACACCATTATTCATGTGTTAGCAAGCTGAAAAATCTCTCTCCCCTTGCTTCTCTGTTGCAGTCATCAGCACAACGTGTTATGATGAATTTTGGGAGTAGGTCAACAAATGTATCTGTGAAAAAACTAGTGAACGAAATGTTTACTATTCCTTGGTGCTGTTAGTGTGAAGATTTAATTAATTGCTTCTTGAGTCTTTGCTCCAGCAAAGAGTAGGAACGTGAACTCACAGGGCCAGACATGCATCCACATCACTGCCTACTGCCCCCGCCCCCGTCCCACCTGGACAACCCACGCCTCTTCCGAAGCCCTGCGTGGGTTCTGTGTCCCCAAAGCAGGGAAAGCTAAGTCTCACTGTCTGTTGCCTGGACTGTCTTGGAGCTGTTGGGGTTAGTTGTGGGATAGAGGAGACCAGCCCTGTGCTGGCTAGATTGTTGGCTAGATGGCAGGGTCTTAGATTTCATGTCATCATGTCTGCCCATGCAAACTGGGCTGAGGACGTGCATTTCTTCACACATGATGAACTCATCGTTTCCTTCTGACATTCCCTGTAGAGCCCCAAAGTGGTAAACACACTTCTTCCACACCCACAGAAGCTCTTCGACATGCTTCCAGCCGTATTCGCAGCCTTCCAGCAGGCCACAGCAAGCTTTCATACACTCTGAAAATTCAACCTGTCGAAATACTCAGTCCTTGGTTCCTCAAGAAAGCCAATGGGAGTGAGAGTGGCCAGTCTGTGCCTCCTCTCCAGGGTGACCCAGGGCTCCAGGCCCAGCCTTAGCTGGATCATAGGCCAGTGAGAAAGGAGCTGTGTGAAGCAGCCCTGGAGATCCAAGAGAATCACCAGAAACCCGAATTTACCCAGAGGACTCAATGAGGCCAACGGTGAAAATAAGTAGGTTATAAAACAAATTGTACATTATATCCTCATTAAAACAATAAACTCTACATATGCATATATTTGGGGGGGGGGAACACCAGAAGAAAATACATGAAATTCAAAATTTTGAGCCTTTTTTTTTTTTTCCTGACTGCCAGGAATACAGATGATTTTTATTTATTTATTTGTGTTTGTGATACAGACTTATCGTTTCCTGAACTTTCTGCATTAAGCATATATTATGCTCATACTGAGGAAAAAAACTAGTTTAAAAAAAATTACAAATGATCCACACCAGCCTCTGAGTTGGAGCCACGTGAGCCCAATAAAAACAGAGTCATTCTCCAAGCTCCCCTGTGCCCCACAGATGGCTTCTCTGTAAGCAAGAGAATGAAGCTTTAAAATGTGCACATCATCAAACGCTTAGTCATTAGGCCGCAAAATTGCTAAGGAAGTGGATGTAAGTGACTGACTGCCTTTGTGCAGAGCAGACAAAGAAACAGAGGCAGCTTCCTCTTAGTCCTAGCGTCATTTCTTATCCCCCCAGGGCAGGGCAGCTGCCCTTTGACCACCATGCTCACCTGGAGGTTCAGGGAGCAGTAAGCTACACACCCGGATCTATAGCAGAGGAGTTGGGACTTGGAGAAATGGGCCCGATTATACTCCCAGCGAGTAGGACGCAGAATGATAGCCACACTACAGACAAGGCAAATGAGACTCCAATCCCAGCCTGGCAACCATTTAGCCTGCATGCAATCTTTGGGCAAGTTATTTAGTCTTATCTGGCCTCGTGTTCCTCCTTAGTTGAGGGGTTCTCCCTTTTGTCTCCAAGTAAGCATGGTTGAAATTTTGCAGAACATCGATTTCTCCTCAGAACAGGAACTGGAAAATAATCATTACAATGTGAATCAGAAACAAAAACAAGCCATCTTAGTTTGGTAAACACAGAATGAAAAAGGTATGCTTGCCTTTATTTTTGCTTAAAATAAAAGAAAACCAAAACACCTCACCCTCACGCCCCCCAGATACAATTGTACAATAATCATACGATTACTTTGAAGTTTCCAAGTGAAGCCAGAATGTCAGACTCTCCTGAGCCTCTATTGTCTGGTCTGGTAGCCACTAACTACATGTGGCAATTGAAATGTGGCTAGAGTCTGAACTGAGACATGCTAGATTGTAAAAAGTACACCCCAGGTTTTAAAGATATAGTATAAATAAAAGGTAACATGTCATTCACATTTTGTATTAATAACATACTGAACTTACATTGGACATAATGACTTAAATATATTATTAAAATATTTTCACCTATTACTTTTTACTTATCTTGTTGTGTCCCTTACTAGAAATTTTAAAATTACTTCTGTGGCTGGCGTTATACTTCCAATAGAGAAGGGTGAGCTAGAAGATTTTCTTTCTGGGCATAGGCTCTCTGGATGTTCTTCCATCCACCACCTGGCATGACGAGAGAATTGTGTCAAGTGCATTGTACGCAGAGCAGATGTAAGGACTTTAGTTATCCTACCACCTGAGCCCTCACTGGGTTATGGGGCTGAGATCTGAGCCACTTTTTTCTATTCCTTTCTCCCCACCCTCCTTCTGCCTCTTCTTCCTTACTCGTTTCTCTTTTTCCCTTTTTTTTTTTTGTAAAATCATCTATGCCGAAGTGGCCTGCCATTGATGAGCTCTAATAAGAGTGAGGTGTTGGTCAGATAATTAGCTACTGTTATACTTCACTCATCATTAGCAACTGATTTACTGGGAAAGCTTTACTCCAGGAAAAATCATTACCTGCCAGTGTGATGTGGCTTGTAGTCGGGTTTTGCCTGTCCAGAATACTTCCAATGTGCTTTAAGGAACAGTGTTCTGGTTTTTCTTTGCAAAACGAATCAATGCCTTTGGTCCTGTCAGTCACAATGCCCTAGACTCTTCCCCTCCCCACAATTCGACCTCCTTTCCCAGAACTTGAGTCTCAAGAGGAATAACACACCATGGGAATGGAGGTGTATCTAAGCCATTTGGATACCATTCTCCCAAGGAAACTGACCAATCACTTCTGCTACTGGATTCTTCGAGCTGCCTTGATATTGTACCTAATTGATTTCCAATTCTTCTTTCAATCTGATGAGCTACCTAGTAATCTTGAAGTAACTTCCCTTTACATTTAAGCTACGCAGAGTCATTTTTCAATTTTTGCAGCCACGGCCCTCTTTGGTATTATTCCGATTTTACAAAATAATGAAATGCTGTAGAAAGTATTTAAGGACCTTTATCCCTGGCTGCAAATATTAGTGTCAACAAGAATAGGATAGAATAAAGAGATAAATGGGTTGAAATGTAGCCATCAGCTTTGTCTACAGTGGACCTGGTCGTGGGCTAGGTCAGTTGAGCACAGAGCTGAGTCCCACCAGTGCCTTGCAGACCTCATCACCACGTCCAGGGCACTGAGCTCTGGGAACTGGGAGTTAAGTGGAATGAGATGGCCTAGATTCTCCCAACCTTGCAGTACAGTGAGTTCTCTCTCTCTCTCAAGTTGTCCCTTATGAAATTGAGTTTTGATGTTGTGACTACACCTACACATCTCTTGAGTTATTTTTAAAGTAAATTTTCAAAGAAGTATCTATTTTCTCGTGACATATATATATGCAACTTCAATTATTCTTATTATTCAGGCAGAATACTGGGGTTTCACCTGGTTAACGGAGGTAAAGGAGGGCGTTCTTTCCTCCTCAGAGGTGTCCAACTTTCTTCTGGTCATGAGGTGTTAAAGACTTGGTCATGATCTCTCACTAATCCTAATTGTTACTCAATATAAATCTCTCTAGCATTTTATGATGAGAACAGGAGAGTTAATGAAAGTAACATAACTTAAGTTTTGAAACTGTGAGCAGTGAATTTGCTATTAATAAAATACCATGCATTTACCAAATAAGTTATCAAGAAATTGGTTGTTTCTTCATAAACTCTATACCTGTAAGTTCTATATTTGTTAGAAAGGATGGTCCCAGCCAGGGAAAAGGTACTCAGGGGTAAATATATAACTGCCTTGCTGTATGTAACCAAGAGAAATAATATTCGTTTGTACAAAACCATTTATTGATTACATACTAAGTTTCAGGCACCGAACTAGGGTTTTTCATTTACTATATCTCATCCATTTTTTACAACAACCATAAAAATTAGATATCATTGTACCAACTTTACAAATGAGAAGGCCTAAGCCAAAATAATTAAGTAATCTGACTAAGATCACCCAGCTAAGAAATGGCAGATTAAGGTTTCAAACCCACCAAAATCTAATTTCAAACCCTAGTTAATTTCATCAGGTCTTCCTGTTACTTTGCTGCTTTTGTTGTTTTTCAATCAAATTAATTTTAGTTAAAAAAAAAAACAAACCTGATCTTTAGCCAAATACTTATGTTAGCCTTAAATAATATGTGAAATGAGATAAAAAAAAAAAAAAAGACCCTTTCATCAAGGATAGATATGCTAAACCACAAGTGGTATTTCAGCTACCGCCTTTTAAAATTTAACTCCAGTTCCCGCCCATCAGACTGAAGCTGTCTGATGTTAGTTAACTATTGTCCTTTTTCTGGCACAGACACCACAGACTTGGCATATTCTCACAGGTCCCGCCACCTGAAGTTTCTGGATCCAGGGACACTGTCCTCTTCAAACATTCTGTGATTTATTGGCTGTCCTTCCTCACAAGGGAGATCCGAACAAACTTTGCCTCTAGGCTCACCCTGCCATGTTTCTCCCTGAGGTAAGCTAAAGATTCAAAGAAATATATTCACTCAACAGGTTACCGCCACCCTGCGTTCCCAAGCTTCTAAATTTCTCACGACTAGATTCATCCTTCTAAATAAATAGTTCAGCGGCTACATAACTTTATTATTCTCTGGCTCCCAATCCAGGATTAACAACTTCTCAAAGGAGCTGCACTCATTAATGACTGTCAACCAAACACCTAAAATAATTTAAAATACAAGACTATTTCCTAATAAAGTCATGGATAGGTTAATCAATCCAGGGCTGGCCATTTCCAATTTCGCCTACTATCCCAGCATCCTGCTCTCTGAAGGTAATTTGCAATAGTGTATATGAGACTTTCCCATAGGGATGGCAATCCCTGCCCATCACGTTGACTCCTGTTTCTAAGGGAAGAACCTTTTCTACCATTCTGGATTATAGAAGGAGAGAAAGTGGCAGAATTCATTTCCTTCTTGTGATGTTCACATGGTCCCTTCCATCTTCAAGCCAGCAATCGCATTCTGCCACCTACTTCTTATCTTGAGTGTTCGATGTTTATAGAGATCACAGACAGACACACAGACATAGACTGAATGAAAAACAGATTTCACAGAAATGTTTGTCTATAATCATAGAGGGGAATAGGAAGGGCAAATAATATAAAGGTTTGAATCAGAGTAGAATAAATGATTATCATCAGTGATATGCTTTCTGCTTCTGAACCTTTACTTTTGGACAATAAAGAAATATTTCCTAAAACAACAAAATAAGTATAGTGCTATGCCCCATGGTACTCTTCTATATTTATTCCATTTCTATGAATCTTATAAAATTGAAAATTTAAATCTGTTTCTAAATGAAGCACTGAACACTGTTCTGAAATACCAAGCATACAACATCTATAGTTCTGCAGCTAGACGTGACATTTAAAATCATTCAGCAAAAAAAATTCCAAAAGTCAAATGAATCCAGCCCTAAACGTCTTTCAGTCTAACTGGAAAATAATCCTTTGAATGGCTGTTGAAAAGGAAGAACATGGAAGCCCTGTGGTTACATGGAGGGAAAACCGAGAGTGTCCTATAGTGGAAGCCAGCAGTGGGTAGCGTATGTTCTGGGAAATTCCTAAGCCAAATAACCTCTACCTGTTTTGCTTCGTGGATAGTAAATAAAGATGACCATCTGGATCCCAATCCTGGCTCCTCCAATTGCTAGCTTTGTGACTTCGGGCAGGATGTTTAACTTCTCTAACAATCAGTTTCATCAACTATAAAAATGGGCATAATTACATCTGCCTCCTAGGACTAGGGTAGGGACTGAGCAAGGTGATGCGTATAAATGAGCTGGCTCTGTCCCCGGCATGATAGGTGCTTAATGAATATTAGATTTTTTCCTCATAATTTGAGAATATCTAACACTTCTGTTTGAAAAGAGCCCTGATTTTAACTACAGATATCATTGCAGCAAACTTGTGGGTTGAGATGAGAGCTCGGATGAGAACTCCAATCAGACCTCTCATCACATACTCATTAGGTTTGCAAAGCCAGCAGCCAGTCAGATGTAGAATTTTAATTTTCTGAGACTCAGAAGTGGGGAGTTGTTTTTACCTCGCAGAGTTGTCTGAAATAAACTGTAAAGCAGCTGGCACTGTAAAGCATCGCGTGTGGGTGTCCTGGTGAGGAGACCGTTGCCGGGCACCGAGTCATGAGGATACCCTCCTAAGTTATATTCCAGAATCATTAATGTTTTATCTCTCACATGTAGATCTACAATCCACCTGGAATTGATATTTTATGTTATCAAAAAGGAAATTTACAGTAACTATGGATTATAAGATAAAGCCAGCAAGGATACCCAAGACCAGCTCATTCTTCAGTAGATTCTTCTTGATCCATGGGACACTCTCATGACCTTGACCCTACAAAATTACTGAGGTCACATTGCCCTCTATTTTCCTTCCTTCATGCTGCCTGTCACTGGTCCTATTTCTCACTCTTCAAGCCAGTCCTGTATGAACAGACACATCCAGCTAGGGAAAGAGGTTGCCTATCTGTCTTCCTGAAGCCTCTATACTTCATAAAGCATGGTCTTGGAGAATCTTTGAAAGCCTGGAATGTAAGTGGAAAATCATGGGGACAGCACCCCCAACCACCACCACCACTCTTCCTAACCTGTGTGTGTGGGCTTGGCAGGGAAGGAGACAGCTTGGAGTCTTCTTTGAGGGTCTGGTATCTCATTACGGTTGTCTAGTCTATGATGGCTCTTTCTGCTCAGCTTTGGGTCCTATTTCTCGATTCTTAGGCAACCAAGCAAGATCCACAGGTCAATCTTCCATCGCAGTAGGGTGAACACAAAGGGGACAAAGGGCAATACAAAGAGGTAACTGGGGTCTGAACATGTATTGTGGCCATCTCACGATCTTACCAGGAACTTTATCTGCTCACATGCTTAGAGAAATAAGGAGAGATTGTGCCCCCTGCAGTACAGAGACCCTGGTACTCAGGAGTACATAAGTGATTGAGACAGTGACATTCGGAGTGCACTTCTTACAAGAGGCTCTCCATTACCCCCCAAAATGAAAAAATAAAATAAAATCTTACAGCTGAGCAGCTGGCGATAATGTTCATTAAATACAACTAAAGCAGCCTGTGTGTTATCAAAGAGCCACATGGCACCTGGAAAAATAGAATTCTGGTATTTTAGAGAGAAAAATAAAAGAGAAAAGAAAAAGAATTCTTCTATCTCAAAAGACACAGATTTCCCAATTCTGAGAATGTGAATTACAGCCACAGTATAAAATCCTTTGAAATTAACAGGTTGTATTAGCAGAGCTGATACATCGTTATCTAAAAGTGAGCAATAGCAGCCCCTTTACCGTGTGAAAAACAAAACAAAAAACTTTTAAAGCATGCTGTGGCCTGAGACAAGGAAAAATTAAGGTCTTTGCATAATATTGTCCCAGAATTAGCCCATCATATGTTTTCATGAGGAACTTGGAATTAGGGCCAACAAGTCAGATTTTCTTACGTTGCAGGACATATAATATGGAGACTTGAGAGCAGTGGGTGGCCAAGATGTTTACTAAGAAGCAAGAAAAGTTCAAGAATCAGAAGAATAATGAAAATGTACAGAGAGAAGTGTGGGTAGGGGTGGGAGGTGGACAAAGAGAGATCTTAGGATCTTACCTGTTTCTGATTCCATCCCTTCTGAAGTCCAGCTGCCTTCCGTTCTAGGCATCATGAGGTACACTTTAATTGATCTTATAGCCACTTTTTAAATGAGCATCCTAGAGTTAGATTCTCTTACTTTCTACCACTAATCCTAACCAACTACAGTAAGTTTTAGGAAATGGTCCAGTAAGTAGAGAGACTATCTCTGGGTAGAGGACTGTGACACAAGACACCATATCTCGGACAACCCTCACTCTGTACCAGGGGTGCTAATTATGTTGCCCAAAATTCTTGGACATTAAGTTATAAACCAGAGAAGTACATCAGACTGGATGTGTCTTGCCCTCAAGGAGGCAGCGGGTTGACTTGAGCGGCATCTCGAAGCAGCTGAGGTATGCGGCCTAACTACCCCATCACTGAAGAAGGCCACATAACCCGGAGTCTGCAGGACAGTGCTGATTTAAAATATTCTGCTAACATCAGCCTAGATATTGTCACAATGCTCCCTTAAGAGTGTATGCTTATTCTTACTCGGGGTAGCACAGCTAAAACTGTTTCCTAGAGTCACTCTTTCCAGTGGTGCAGGTATAAGATTTTACTCTATGAAAGGCTGGAATGACCAAGGCCAAGGGGACAATTACTTTTCATCTGAATTCATAAAGCCCTAACAATGTTAACATGGAGCACCATATTATTAATTCCATGTAGTATAAGTAAAATTTTTTAAGTTGCTTACATTTTTCTAATTATATGACCTTGAGCAAATTGTTTAAACTCACTGATCTTCTGTATACTTATGATTATTGTGAATATTAATTTGCCAATATAAAGTGTCTGGCACATGATAAGTGCTGAACAAATACAAGCTCTTATTATTATTATTAATTATTATTATTATTACTAGAATTAGCTGGCTGCCTCCACCATCTTCATTTCAGAGGCAGGTGAATGCTCCCTTATCCAAAAATATTTCAGATGCCACTCTGGCCACTAGAGATTCATCACTTTGGGTTGTCAGTCAGTTTCTACTGTAAGGCAGAAAATTCTCATAGGAAATAATGAAATACTACCTAGTGGTCATTCCAGCCTTTCATAAAGTAGTTTTTAAAGTAGATTCTTTCTTTCTAATACGTTTTAATGAAAATAAGGATGAGATTAACCCTCTGACTCCTGAAAGAGGTGCAGATTTGGAGGGTTGGCATGGGAGTGAGTTGATGATTCTAAAGCGATCCCTAATTCTCTTTGCTCACCTGGCAGATGAGCTGGTCTCGTCAGAGACTGAGAGCTCCAGACTTTTAGAACAGACGCCTCCTCTCAGGCACGTGGATTTTTTCTGCCATCTAGTGGTATCACTGTTGAGACCAGCAGTCTTTATGTGAGCAAAGAAGGCGTGTCCCACTCTGGACGGTGCATAAGAACCTCACTGGTTTCTGTGAGCTCTACTGTTTTTAGGTACCTCCTGTAAGTGAAGCCATGGTTTCATAGGTGGATGTATATGTCCAAACCCATCAAAGTTTATACATTAAGAATGTACAGGTTTCGTATATTAATTATACTTTAATAAAGTCATTTTTAAAAACAATAACAACTCACTGGTTCCCAGGCATCTTCTCTAGCTTACACTGTCCAGGGGCTGCCCCTGAGATCCTAAATGAGGCAGGAAGAAAAAAAAAAAAAAAACGCTTAGATCTGCAGGAGGAGCCAGCCCCGGACTGGCTATGTGAAAACCAGTAGCGTAACTACCGATTCTCTAGGTCATCTCAGGCCTGTTTTCTCATCTGTCAGATAAGTCACATGGGTTGGTCTCTGCCATCTAATATTCTGACATTTTAGTGTCCTTCAGATTATAAATATTTGTTTAAGATTCCATTAATCTTCATTAATAAAACTAAATTGAGGAAAAAATTATAACATTTAAACAATTAACTCATTTATTTTTCCCTAGGACAACACAGTGATAAGGTGGATGAGTATGTTTCTGACATCATCTTCCTCTTGAGGAAGCTCTTCTTTGCCTTAATTGCTTTAATCGATTTGTTTACTCTGGAGTCCATGCGTTAAATGCAAAGGGCAGAGAGCAAGTGGCTTGTTTCTAATACCTGTATATTCCTTGATGAATGCCAAAAAGGGCTTAATCACACCAATAATACACAGTTATTTAATTATTTAGTGGATTTGTTTAACCTAGAATTTTCCATTTGCCATGACTTCCCACTAGTTTAATCCCTCCCCCAAAGGACTACCATATATTCTTTAACATTCTACCAGCTTCTAAAATCTCTCCTTTTCCTTCATCCTCATTCTATCCAATAAGTAAGATAGAGGAATCTGAAAAGAATTGACTTCCCATGGCCACCATCATCCAGTGAAGAGCTGCACCACATCATCAAAGCATTCCTTGAAAGGCCCTATTGGGGACATCGGTTTATTGCTTCCCCTGCATCCCCGCATCCTACCAGCTGCAGCATCCTGAATTTTCTTTGGAAAGATTACTCCCTGCTATGGCTTAAGTAGTTGTGGCCTTACTTTCAATTCCAGAATGAAGCTTTATTGCCTTGGCCACTCTAAACGACCCTTCTCCTGGCCACAGTGATCGGTTCAAGGCTGGACACACGATCCACCCTGAGTCGATGAGATTCCCGTGGAGATTTCTGAGAATTCGACAACTTCCAGTCCCTTCTGCATGTAAGCAGGATACATGAGCCAAAGAAACTGCGGGAGCCATCTTGGAACCACAGGGAAGACACCACTAGAAATTGGCGTGAGCACCAAGGAAGAAGAGCACGAAATGGAGATAGAAACTGAATCTTGGTCACATCATCAGAACCCTGAATCAAGCCTCACCTGAACCCAGTCATGGACTTCCTCTTCTATTAGCCAGTAGAGTTCATTTATTTAAGACAGTTTGAATTGGGTTTCCTGTCTTTTGAAATAATAGTAATAGTAATAATAAACATAACTCTCCATAGATTTTGCATTCATCCTCATAGACTCTTTACTGCCAATATTACCAGACTAAAGGAGAATGTTAAGGCAGAAGGGACGGTGTGAGTGAAGGCCCAGCAGTGCTTCTCAGGTCATGAGGGTGCTGACTTGGTCATTAATAACTGAGCCTAAGCATGGGAGAGAAGGTACAGGTAAGGATGACTGCCCCTCCCCCCAAGGGGACAGACTTGAGCCACTTTGAGACTGACTGCTACTGCTATTAAGAGAATAAACAAGTTTGGGGGAAGGAGACAAGGTTCAGTTTAGCATGATTCGAATCTGAGAATTATTATAGCAAGCTGCAAAAGTTGTTGACTTATCTACCATCCCGAGTAATCTGACAGGTCCCTAAGGACAGAGGCTTCCTCTTCAGTCCGTCCCTCAGAAGACCCCAAGGACTGTCATTCAATTACTGTTCAATTAATGGAAAAATACATGAGAGCCAAATTATCCAAAAATAATTAGAGAACAATTAAGTCCTAGTCTCTTCTGTGGGCCTGATGATGAAGTTTGTCAAAAGTTCTGAAAATTTCTGCAGTGCCCGCTGGTAGGGATGACGATCCGTCAGTGGGAGAGGTAGTGCCCAAGCTGTCTCCTGAAGATACGTAAGTGGAAGAAGGACAGTAGCATTGTACCCTGGGAGAGGGGCTCGAGCAGGGGCGCTCCTGCCTCCCTCCCTGATTGGGGCGCACCACTATCTTCCGCTGAGTTATATCCCTGTTCCTAATAACTGAAGAGAGAACTAGAGTGAAGCAACCAACAAAGGATTCCACCTCGCCTGACAACTGATGACCCATCCTTGTGGCCAGAGAAGTAAAGGAAACTAGAAAGGGACTGTGCTTATAGAAACGGGTATCAGAAAATTCAACAAAAAACGGGGGCTCTTCACTGCAAGTTTCTCCATCCTTCAGCTGAGTGGGGAAACCATTTGGCGAGTCTCTATTGAAATCCAAGGAATAGGAAATGAAGCAGCTGGCGCTGATGTTTCGTGCTTCTTTTTTCTGATTACATGCAGGATGATTACATGAAAGAAGAGGGGACTTTGAGCCATTCTGATCAACAAAATCCAGAAGCTAATTGCATTGTTTTGTTGTCTTTACCTCTGAAGGAATTTTCCAGAGAAAAGGTTATACAGAAAATTTCTATTTAAAATGAGGAAGAATCTAACTCCCATAATTGTTTCCAATTTAAGGGGGAAAAAATCTTCAAAAGGAGAGCGTTACTTCTAAACTAGTTGTTTCATATGCATTTTAAAAAGAAAATATGGCACAACCTAAAGCACTTTTCTGTCAGCTATCGGGGATTTGCATGAGAATGATCAAAGAGGCCCTTTCCTCTCTCTTTTATCAGTCTCCTTTTAAAAGTCTCTCTGGGTGTACCCAGTTACTCCTCTATCATAACTGTTTACACTTACAGGCAATCTAAGTCTCCTGGCTGGTTTTATGAATCTCTTAGCTGTCTGCAAGGAAGTACTTTGAAACATTAGCAAATCCATTCAAATCTTATTTCACTGGCAGCAGGTGACTTGGAAAGGATTTTGTGCCCCTTCTTGTTTTCTAATTCTTTGAGGAGTGATCATGCTGACTGGCTTCCACAGAGAATCAGATCTGGGATTCAGAGACCTGTGAAAACAGCCACGCACCATCATCATCGCCATGCGGTTTACACCTTCTGAATTTGGGGTGACCAGATTAGATTTATACAAAAGAATAATAAAATGATTCTGGCCTTAAATGTTCCGGAAATTTACTCATGTTTATGCATTTTAATATGAACGCTATACGGCAAAGCAGAGGTGGTGTGGAATAGTGGATGAAGCGTAGAATTGGGTGCCGTGAAATCTGAGCTACAAATTCTAGTTTGACTTGACTAAAATAATGTATCCTGTCTAAGCTTCTGTTTAACCTGTCTCTGAAACAGGATAGTTATATCCATTCCAAAGGAGTGCTGAGGATTAAATAAGATAATATATATCACGCATTCCCTATGCACAATGCGTAGTGTTTATTCAGTGAATTGGTGGGGGAGAGATGCTGCTGGGGTAGTGGCGCTATTGTCTGTCTTTAAATATTTACACAATGGAAGAAACATTTAAATGGGATCGTCCGTTACGAATTATCTATGATGATTGAAAATGGTTACAGTAGGAATAATTAGTATCACAAATAAGTAATATGAAACTGACATTTTTCAATGTGGGATTTATTGTTTTTATGGGTTTGTTGTCTTACTAAAGCTAATATGTGCTCATTTTCAAATATGTAAATGATACAATTGTATAAAGTGGGAAATGAAAATCCTTTATAATTTTATACTTTTCTGCTCTGAGATATGGTGATTATCTTTTCAAAATTGTTTTTGTGTACATATACAAATAGTATTAGAAAAAATAATGGGTTTTTTATTCAACATTAACCTTGATCTTGAAGCAATGGTGGACCATTTGACCTCTAGGGCCATATCTTTGGCACAGAGCCCATTGGGAACTTCAGATTTTTGATCCAGTTTGTAAATCAATAACAAATTAAGCTTTCAGATTACTGTAACAGAGGGGCTGTGAATTGTCTTTTATCAACTAATGTCTAAAAACATCAATATTTCCTGTTGAACTTTGCTAATATTGATTTTTGTTGAAGGATAATTTCAAAAAGTTAAAAAGTATGGCTCATATAAATATACAATAAGAACATACAAAGGTTTAATTCAATATATTAGTGGATGAAGGAATCAATCAGATGATACAGCTGGTTCAAATTAGAAATCAAGGAATGGAAATTTAAAGTCATTCGAAGGAATGCTAAAATGATTTTGTTAATAGATGTAAAACTACTTAATGTTCTTCAGCTTCCCAGAAACCTTTGGAGCTGAGATTTCTGCCCAAAAGATCAACAATCCCATCAAATAATAAAGAACAAACTTAAACATGGATGCATTGTCATAGATAATTAAATAATTCCTCGATGACCTTTTAACAATGACCTATTATGACTTTGAAAGGACATTCTGTCATCTTTTGCTTTATTTCTAAGTTTTAGGTGTTAATTATTCTTAACTTATTTAAGCTTGTTCTTGGTTGTTGTGGTTATGGTGCCCCTATTATCTTTCGACCCGCAAAAGCTTTTCGCCTCCTATATTTT
The DNA here is from genome assembly GCF_014176215.1 of Rousettus aegyptiacus. NCBI lineage: Eukaryota > Metazoa > Chordata > Mammalia > Chiroptera > Pteropodidae > Rousettus > Rousettus aegyptiacus. The sequence continues at coordinate 21,202,455 of NW_023416289.1, forward strand.
TTATTTTTTTTCATGTCTTTCAGTATATTAAAAAAACAACAACAACAACAACAAAAACCTTTTATGAAGAAACAAGAGCTTAATTTTAATTTTTTTTTTTTTTTTTTTTTTTTTTACTTCTTTTTAGATATGGAGAATGGCAATAGGGATACTGGTTCCTTTTCACCAGCTAGGTCAATTTTACCTCTCATTCTAGGGCAGATTCCACCAAAATGTAGTGATTAAGTGTTAAAACGCCTCTTCTATTACTACTTTTTGCATAGGTCTCTAAATTTCAAGCTTATAATAAATTCTTCGCCCAGTCTATCCCACCCTCAAGACCATACAAGGTGTCTCTTATGTGTCCTAATGCACTTGTCACATTACTGTGATACACTTCCTACCTCCTACCACCAACATCCCCTTATGTTAACTTGGAATCCTTGAGGGCAAAGACCGCCTTTGTCCTGTTTCCCTGGGTCTGCCTTATGTCAGGCGCTCAATAAGTAACACCTGAATTGATGCATGATTCTATGAGTGACTGTTCTTATGGTCAGTGAAGCAAATGTAAAAACAAAAATTAAAGATAAATTCAAAACTTTCTTTCTCAGCTCTCCCTCAGTTTTGTTTTAGTCATTCTTCCATCATCAATTTGTAGTTTTATTTGTACTCAGAATAATTATCTTCTTTAGGTAGAACATAGCAAAATGGTCAAATTCTGAGCTTCCTAACTCAAAGGTGAGCTTAGCTGACCAAAACCAGCTTTACCAAATGTTAACAGAGATTCAATTTCGCTCTACATCAATAGCTATAGAAGGGATTTTCCCCTTCTAACAGCCAAAAACCATTTAGTACACCATTCTGATGTTTTAGAAAAGAACTGAATCAAAAAACAGTTCCTTATGATAAAGCAAGAGGAGTTCTTGATACTCAAACTAGTAGACAAGACATTATATGCTACGGTGTGTCAGCAGAGTTGTTTTCTTCTGAGCATCTCCTTAGTTTATAGGTGGCCATCTTCTCCTTGTATTTTCAGTGGGTTTGCCTCTGAGTGTCTAATCTCCTCTTCTTGTAAGGATCCTACTCCTATTGGATTAGGATCCACTCTAATGACCTCATTTTACCTCAATTCCCTCTTTAAAGACCCTGTCTCTAAATAGTCACATTCTGAGTGACTGAGGATTAAGACTTCAACCTATGAATTTTAAGGGAGCACAGTTGAGCCCATATTACTGTCCAGGAATGGGTGCAGTGGTGGTTCTTCGAATAACCATACAGAAAAGAATTCCAAGTGATAAGGGTACCCAATAATCTGGCCAAACCTGCTTGGTTGACATGCCTGAAGGATGAAAAGAAAATGCAGATGAGAGAAAAACAATTCTAAGTGATTGGTACACCCAGTAACCAGATTGTACCTCCCTGGTAGATAAGCCCCAGGGTGAAAAGGAATTTCAGAAAACCATTTGTCCTTCATGGTGCTGGGTGTTCTATAGAATCTGTAGTACACCTTGGCTCAGACTGAGAGAGATAAGGCACTTTAGACGTGGGGCACAGTCTTCGTGCATGTGGTCCCCAAGATCATGAGAGCTGGACTCAGTCTTTCTAGGTCCCTAGATGTTAAGGGACATAGACAGTCCTCCAGAGCCAGCCAGGTTTCTGTCTATAGGTGGATGGGGGAGCTGGGCTAGAAAAAGTTCATGTTCCAATATATGCCCTGTGTCCCCCAGTGCCCACCATGGATCCCTCATACCTGCTGGCCTTTCCTTTGCTCCTGTCTCTGTCAACACCTTGCAGTGCTTGTATCTGTAAAATCCAGCACCCTCATATGTAATACTGCAAGTCAGACATTGGTGAATCTAGGGAGACACCAGAGAAATCTCCACCGAGAAGGTCTCACCATGGGGTGGAGAAACGCAGAGCTGGGGGTCCTCTATTTATCTGACTCATGTCTCCAGAAGACTTAGGATGGAGAATCTTTTATCAGTAAACCTATGAGCTCAGCCATTTCTTCCTCCTCCCAGTAATGGTAGTTGGTATACTGGGACCTGCAAAGAACACCTTGCTAAAATGAGGTTTCAAAGTTAACACCATTTAGGTAAACTGGATACCGCCTTCCTTTTTACCCCCTTCCTTCAATCTAAACAACACTCTCCAATCTGCCTGGGCTGAAGGAGTTAGATGGTTTCTGGAGCTCAGCGACTTCCATGAAAACCTAAGGTTTTCACCCCTCATTCCTCTCCCATCACAGACACTCAAGGATCCCAAGGGCATCCTAAGAATCCATAACATTGACTCATCTATCTTTTGGAGAGACTGTCTTTATGAGCTGAGAACTAACTATTCACCAATCACACTTATTGCAGGTGAGCCCCCCTCCTCCACATATAACCAGTCAACCTTGCCACTTCCCCTAGAAAGGACCACTATACTTCTGCAACTCTAGCATCACCAAAAACCAAAGGCCCCTCTCTATGATCAGACGGACAGCTTCCTAGGAAAATGCTGGACCATCATTCACGGCTGACTCTGTACCAGCCGCTGGGTTTCTAGACTTTCTGGGGCTGACTACCTAAGGGCCATAGCATGTCCTTCCCAAGGGACATCCACACATACTGTGCTGACTCTCAGGCCATGCTCTCTGATTATTGCAGGCTACCTGAGGGTTGGTGGGGGTAGTTAACGTCACAAGATGCTATCTGGTATATTTCTGGCAGTGTCTCACCAGAGAGCAGAGAATAAGAGAATATAAAACAGGATGCAAATGTCAAGTGAGTGGCCTCCTAAGTATGTTTTCTCTGCAACCCAGGTACTTTTCTTGTCCCATTTCCTTGTTCCTAGATTTTCTCTGCTGCCATCCTCCTCTTTGGATGAACCTAGCTTTCTCGTCTTCCTAGTCCCTGGCCTCCTCCCTTTATTTCTTGCCTGTTCCCTGCACCCACTCACTGTTCCCTCTAGCCTCTACCTGTATTCAGACACCCCGCCCCCTGCCCCCAATCACCCTTGTCTTTTTAGTATGGGGTGTGTGAACAAGAGGTTCGAAATGAATGACAACAAGACCTGTATCTCCCTCTACCTCTAGGTTCAACCCTGCCTCCTCTGCCACCATATCTGCCTTGAACCTGATTTCACAGTGTGTGTGTGGAAACAAACGAACTGTAAATATAATATATGGGAAGGAAACCCCTCCTTATTCTCCATGTGTGTCCCCTCCACATCTGGTCGCTGTAAATGGACCTCTATCCAGAAGTCCCATAACTATCTAACAAGAGTGCCAATGACTTTTTCGATGACGACTACTAAGTTTTTGTTTTAGGGTTTTAATATTCTGTTTCTTGATCTGGCTAATGTTAGCAGAATTGAGTTAGTTTTGTACGTATTCACTGAGTTCTACTCAAGCTTTGTTTACTTTCTGGAAGTAGTGTATGCATCAGTAAGATTTACAAAAATCTCAAACTGACAAACCCCACTCTGGTCACAAATTCTCTTTATCTTCTCAATTTTTCAGTCATCTTTTATTTCTATTCCTCTAGTAACAGCATGTCTGACCGTAATCCTTCTCAATCCAAAGTTCCTGACATTTCCTCATCCTACCAAAAGCAAGAGCCCTGGGCCCAGACAAAGGGACAAATCCCGAAAGACTGGGGTCAGACTCCACCTGATGATTTGCAGAACTGAAAATCACTGGATGAAAAAAAAGGATATTCCTTGTTCTCACAGAATCAACACTCCTTTGCAAATATAAAAATAATTCCCTGTCATAGTAAAGTCCTGAGAATAAAATATAAAACTTCTAAGCTTTTATAAGAACACAAAGGGGAATTTTTTAGGACATCAAATCACAAAAAGCACAAAATATTAAGGAAAATTTTTATAAAATTTGACAACTTTAAAACATCTTTCCAAAAATAAAGTACCATAAACACTATAAAAATATAAGGGGAAGTCATAGACTGGAATTGTAGAGGATTTACAGCTTTATGGTGAAAATGAGGTCTGGATAATGAATGTTTTGGGGAATTGATTGAAGTTTCTCTTTGAACATAATTTACCACCTTAAAAATTTTCCAGAGTACTTTCAAGAATAGTCCTTTCTCTATTTTATTTAATTTTTTTTTTAATTTTGAAATAGTTTTGGATTTACAAAAAGAGATGGCAAGATGTTGCAGAGAACTCATGTACAAATAGTCCCGGACTTAAGGTGGCTCAACTTATGATTTTTCGATTTTGTGATGGTGCAAAAGCGATAGGCATTCAGTAGATATCAAGATGCCTTCTTTCCCCTCCTAGTTGTACTCTTTTTCCTATTTCATGCTACATCTATTCAGTTTTAATTTATTGTTCATGAGGTCAGAAGTCAAACTTGGAAGGTCAGCACACTGTGACCATTCGGTGGTTGAAGTCAAATCCAGCCCTACGGGCTCAGGATCCACTGGACAGAGCACCACATCAGCCACAGATGGGCAGTCCTGGGAGCACAAGGTCCTAAGTTACTAAGGAGAGACAGTGACTGCGTTTCTGTTCTACTGGCCAAAATTGAGAGTTCCACGCAGGGGGTCGGAGAAGGCAAAAGGCTGGGGAAGGGGGCAGGGGGATGAGGTATGTTTTGCTGAGAGTATCCACACATGAATGTAACCATGATATTTTTTGTCATCTCTTGTGTAGTTAAATTCAAATGTCTTCTCAGGAGAGTTGATTATCTATAGAGGAAAGAGAAAAGTGATTTGGCACTCAGGAATATGGGAAGGGGGCCGGAGCGTCAGTGTTAAACCAGAACCTGTCAGACTCTAGACATTCTGCATATTCCGTCAATCAAATCTTCTGTTCTCATGGGGAGATGTGCACGAGGAGGAGTTGGTAGGGTTACCCTTGTAATATGATCTCTTAGAGCCCCGTGCCCAGGAATCCCCACTCAACCACCAGAGCAGGGAGAATTCTCACCCCTTATAAACAAATGGTGAGACAACATAGTGAGTGGCTCTACTTTCTTAACAGACTCACCAACTTCTAAGTGAACCATCCAGTGGTGTATTAGTGTACAGGGGCAGGCCAGCCCATACCTGGTGGTGAGAGTCAGGAGGATGCAGAGACCCCCAGGAAGGTGGGAACCAGGTGGGAGCCTGGGGACAGGGAAGGGTTCAGGAAAAGACCTATAGTTCTTCTGTCTTTAATGATATAGCTCTAGAATTGATGGAATGTAGATAATGTAAGGGACTTGTGATAAGAATTCCTTTAATCACCATGAGAAAGCTAGAGGTTAACTAAATGGAACCTGGACTCAAGGTGCTTGGGTTAAAATCCCAACGAGCCATAACCTAATCTCTCCCCTTCCTCTGAGAATGCTCAAGTCCAGGCAGGCATGTAGCTGGACCTTACTTGCAGATCAGGGGCCTGTAGCCACGCCTCTAATACACAACATACTGAACTACAACGTACAATCTTTTTTAGGCCATAAGCCCTGACTTTAATCATACGCCCAGTCTTTTTTCTCAAGAGGAAGTCACAAATAGGTCAAGGATCAGATGCTTGTGCCCATACCCTATTCCAGGGCCTCTTAGTACCACCAATGAACTCATCCAACCCCCACCCCCTACATAAGCAAGGGAGAGAAATGCTGTATTGTGTCTTGTTGTGATGGATTAGTCAGATATATCAGTATAGTAGGAATTCATGTTTATTTTAACACATATTCAGATACTCAGATCCAGAAATAATTACAGATATGCTTCTATACAAAATTATCATACATGTATATGTAAATATATATTTATTGAATATAATTTTATATATATATATATATCAATTGTTTGTTTGGCTCTATGTCCTGAGAAAACCAGGAAGCATTGACACCCTGATAGCAATAAGCACACCTAATGCCCAGAGCTTGGTTTCTAACAACATTATCCATTACAGAATACCAGGGCCCTTTGTAGGAAAAGCTAATAAACAGGGCTGAGGCAGGTAAAACACAAGATGATCTCATGTATGTTAAAAGGACACACAAATCAATATGAAAAACTCCCAATCGACAAGGCTGGAACAATTTTCCTAGCAAAGTGTATAACAATTGGAAAAATTAAATATGAGAAAATTTTTCTAGCAAAATAAATATATAGTATCGAATTATAACAAAGAACAAAATATCCATCGGTACAACAAATATTAATAAAATGTTTGAATAAATAAATGGGGAGAAGGGACAAATCTTACATATGGAAGAATTCCAAATAACATGTATAGACACCTGCCTTCTAGGAGGTAGAAATTTATTTCCCTCCCCTTAAGCATGAGGAGGGCTTACCATATCCCAAGGAATAGAATGTGGAAAGGAGAAAATAGTGATTTTGTAATCGAGAACATTGACGCACCCATCCTAACCAAGTGATAAAGGGTGATATCGGTGGTGATAGTTTATATTGCTCTCTTGTACTCTCTGATAGGTAATGAGAAAAATACTTCATCTCTGAGCATATTTTAGAAGAACACTTTCTCTTTTCAAAGTGAAATTTATTTAAATGTATATTATAGTGCATTGTATTTAAAATTTTATTTTTCAATTACAGGTGCTATACAATATATTTATTTCAAGTGTATAACATAATGATTAGACATTTATATACCCTAAGAAGTGATCACTCTGATAAGTCTAATACCCACCTGACACCATACATAGTTATTAAAAGGTTATTGACTATATTCTCAATGCTGTACTTTACATCCCCATGACAATTTTTTATAACTGGCAATTATTTCACATTTTTCACCCAGACCCCAAACCCTCTCCTATCTGGAAACTATCAAAATGTTCTCTATGTCTATGAGTTTGCTTCTGTTTTTTTCATTTATTTTGTTTTTAGATTCCACATATAAGTGAAGTCATATAGTATTTGTCTTTTCCTCGACTTATTTCAGTTAGCGTAATACCCTCTAGGTCCATCCATGCTGTTGCAAATGGCAAGATTTCATTCTTTTTTATGGCTAATATTTCATTGTATATATGTACTTCTTCTTTATCCATTCATCTATCAAGGGACACTTAGTTTGCTTCCATATCTTGGCCATTGTAAATAACACTGTGATGAACATAAGAGTACACGTATCTTTTTTATATTGGTGTTTTGGATTTCTTCAAATATATATCCAAAAATGGAACTGCTGGGTCATATGGTAGTTCTATTTTGAGTTTTTTGAAGAACCTTCATACTATTTCTCATAGTGGCTGCACTAATTTACAATCCCACCAACAGTGTACAAGGATTCCCTTTTCTCCGCATCTTGCCAACATTTATTGTTTGTGGATAGCAGTCCCTGATGATTAGTGACATTCAGCATCTTTTCATATGTCTATTGGCCATCTGCACATCCTCTTTGAAGAAATGTTTATGCAGATCCTCTGTCCATTTTTTAATTGTGTAGTTTATTGTTTTGGTGTTAAGTTGCATGAGTTCCTTATATGTGTTAGATATTAACCCCCTATGAGATGTATCATTGGCAAATATATTCTCCCATTAAATAGGTTGTCTTTTTTTTTCCCCGGTTTCCTTCGATGTGCAGAAACTTTTAAGTTTGATGTAGTCCCTTCTGGTTATTTTTTTTTCTTCTTTTGTTTCCCTTGCCTAAAGGGACATATCCAAAAAATCTTACTAAGAATGGTGTCAAAGAGTTTACTGTCTATGTTTTCTTCTGAGAATTCTATGGTTTCAGGTCTTATGTTTTGGTCTTTAATACATTTTGAGTTTATTCTTGTATGTCGTATAAGTGATCCAGTTTCATTTTTTTGCATATATCTGTCCAGTTTTCCCAACACGTTTATTGAAGAGATTGACTTTACCCCATTGTCTATACTTGTCTCCTTTGTCATAAATTAACTGGCCATATAGACATGGGTTTATTCTGTTCCATTGATCTATATACCTGCTTTAATGCCAATACCATGCTGTTAAGATAAGCCTTTATAGCATGTAGTTTAATATCAGGAAGCATGATACCTCTAACTTTGTTCTTATTTTTTAATAGTGCTTTTGGTTATGTGAGTTCTTTTGTGTTTCTGTATAAATTTTATGATTATTTGTTCAAGTTCTGTGAAAAATTTCATTGGTATTTTGATAAGGATTGCATTGCATTGCTTTCGGTAGTATGGACATTTTAAGTGTTAATTTTTCTTATTCATGAGCATAGTATATCCTTTCATTTATTTATATATTCTTCAATTTCTTTCTTTAGTTTCTTATAGTTTTATAAGTAAAAGTCTTTTGCATCCTTGGTTAAATTTGTTCCTAGGTATTTAATTCTTTTTAATGCAATTGTAAATGGAATTGTTTTCTTAATTTCTTTTCTAATACTTCATTATTGGCTTATAAAAATGCAACCAATTTCCAAATATTAATTTTGTTCCCTGCTACATTACTGAATTCATTAATTAGTTCTAATAGTTGTTTGGTGGATTCTTCAGGGTTCCCTCTATACAGTATCATGTCGTCTGCTAATGCATTATATTTAAATTACAATTTCTTTGTAAGCTTCTGTTATAACAATAATTTCCATGACTCTATTTATAACCACTAACTTTAAAATAATGCAACAAAATTAAACGCTAACCACTATAGATTTCTCCTCACTTTTTGTTGCATTTTCTCATCTAGGACCCATTAACCCAATGCAAGCAATTAATCTCAGAATGTGACTACTAAAGTATAGAGGTCTTGCCTTTCATTTTTTCAGGATGTTTGCCAAGAATGTGACTCAAAATAGGTAATTCTCTATGAGATAACCAAATCATATTGTTAATGACAGAAAATGGAAATGTCTTAGCCCTCATAATACTTGGCACATATATGTTGAAAAATAATGTACTTGGTAATTTCCATATTTTCTTATAAACAGGTTTCAGACGTTTTTCTTTTACATACTCTGAGCTCAGGTTTGGGAGTTTCTCCATGAATATAGTTATTCCTTGTTTTCACATATGGATCTGTATTTAGGCTTTAGGAACATTTAATATTATGTTTAAAATTTTGTGAGTGGCCATTTCCCTTCAAGTAGGGCAATTTGATTTTATAATTATGATTTCATGATCTTGTCCCTAAACTTTTCACCTAAGAAAAAACGGATGATAACAAGATAACACTGCTATGTCTATAAATTCATTCATGATGCAACATCAAATGTTAATCCTAGCACCACATATCGAGGTTACTTTGAAGGATGATGAATGCCAATGATCTGGGCCTCTGTTGCTGATTAGACTCTCTTCTTTGAAGATGTTTACAAGTAAAATAATTAACCGTTAAGAGAATGATTAAATAGGGTCTGTGGGGATCCTCAGAGCCTGTTATGGGTTGGACATACAAGCCAATACATTAGGTTTTAAGCAACAGAAAACTAGATGAAAGTCAGTTAAGCATCAGAGGAGGTATTTATGGGCTCTCATAATTGGTTCATATAGAACTTTTCCCCAACTTCTGGCCTGACTTAACCCACAAACTCAGTACCTTTGGGGCTCTTGGTCTGTTCTTCCGACTCACAGCTCTGCCTAACCCTCTGGCATTATTCCCAGGCAGGCTCCCCCATCTGCCAGCTCAGCAATCCCGCTGAGAAAAGGCAGTCTTTTCTATTCTCAAGCATAAAAATTTCCAAGAATTCTCCTGGGGTCACATGCTCTTCGCTAACCAGTCATCGTGTTCGGGGTGGGGGTACTCTTATTGGACTGGCTCACCCCAGGCCGTCCATGCCTCTGTCCAGGGAAGGGCAGGGCCGGGGGAATCACAGACATAAAGGGCTGTATGGGGAAAGGAGCTGAAGCCTGAAAAAGGAAGAACAACCGTTTCAGAAGACACGAAATAGAAATCAAAGCCTCCACAGCTCTCTCAAGCGAGAGTGTTCTCTGACTAGAAGGACTATGATCATAAGGTGGCCATGGCCAGGGACCTAAAAGAGTCCCCAGTGGAGCCTCGCACACCATCAGCTGCCCCTTTACTGTTCTGAGCAAGGTCGACACAAAGCAAAACTGTGAAGAGAAGCTTCTCTCTGGCTATCACAGCCTAGTAGATCTGTACTCTCAGCGTGGTGCCCCTCTCACACACAGTAGGGGCAGGCTCACAGAAGCCATATCTGCACCATGTGATCCTGCTCTGCCTACAGATGATCAGGAAATATCAAGCATCAGAACTGAGCTCATCAGATATTTGATGAGGAACTTGATATTAGGACCAACAAGTCAAATTTTCCTAAATGGCTAAATACAAAGCATGGGGATTTGAGAACTCTGTGTGGCCAAGATTTTCATTTACAAAAAGGAAAGCTGGGGACTGAGAAATAAATAACAGAGAGAGAAAGGCATGGAGAGAAATATAAGGAATATAAATGTGTATATGTATGTATGTATGTATGTATGTATGCATGCATGTGTGTGTGTATGTGTGTATATATATATATATATATATATATATATATATATATATATATCTTTCTCTAAAAGATATACAGAAGGAAGGACAGGCATACCACAGAAATATTGGGGTTTTGGTTCCAGACCACTGCAGTAAAGCAAGTATCACTATAACGCAAGCCATAATATTTTTGCTGGTGGAGTGGAGGGACTCACTTTCAATTTGTAAAGCATGCAACCCCTCTGCAGAGCAATAAAGCAAAGTGCAATACAACGAGTTCTGCCTGTATAGGCAGAGGGCAGAGAAAGAGGTCTCAAGATCTTCCCAGTTCCCGATTCCATCCCTCCTGAAGTCCAGTGGCTTTCCATCCTGCATCCCATGAGGTATACCCTAATGTCTTAATTCTCCTTTTTAAATGAGCTCACTTGAGTTGGTTTCTCTCACTTTCAAACCAGAATTCTAACCACGAAACCAGAATTCTAACCATGGGCAGTGAGGAGGGAGGCCAAAGTATTCGAGGCACAGGACTGTGACAGAACATAGCACAGCTCTGACAAAACTCACTCTATCACAGGAATTTTGAGGCTGAGCTGTTAAGCAAAGCTCTTGAGCATTAAGGTATACCAGCAGAGAACCACATCAAGTCGGAAGAATTGAGTGATGTTTTGCCTGCGGAGGAGGGAATAGACTTGAGTTGGTCCCTGGCAGCAGCTGGGTGGGATGATTTAAACACTCGTCTGCACTAAAGAGGGTTACGTGACACGGAGCTGGCAGGACAGTCCTGGTTTAAAATATTCTGCTGACATCAGCCTAGATATTGTCACAATGCTCCCTTAAGAATTTATGCTCGTCCTTACTCAGGGTAGCACCGTTAAAGCTGTTTCCCAGATGTAGTGATGAGATTTTAACACGTGTCACAGAGTCAGAAGAACAGTCTGAATTCTTAAAGCCCCAGCAGTGCTAACATCAAGCACCGAATTCTTAATTGCATGTAGTTTGAAAATAGTCCTGAGCATTTTTTTTTTTGTATACCTTGAGCAAATTATGAATCTTCTGGGCATTAGTGTACTTCTTAGTAAAAAAATGTTAAATATCCATAACTTCATAGGCTTGTTATAAATATTAAATTTACCAATATAAAGTGCTTAGTACAGTGCCTAGCACATAAGTGCTGAATAAATATCACTCTATTATTATTACTAAAAGTATAGGGTTACCTCCACCAACTTAGTTTTAGAAACGGATGAACTATTTACTTGTCCAAAAATGTGACATACACCACTCTGGCCATTACAGATTCATCACTTTGGATTGCCAGATCCCTCTGTTAATGCAGAAAACTCCAGTGGGAAACATGAGATACCACATTCAAGCCATTTATAAAATAATTTTCAAAGTTGACTATTTCCTCCTAATGGGTTTTAATGAACAGATGGGTGAGGTAAACCACAAGACTCTTTACACAGGTATGCAGATTTGGGTGAATGGCATGGAAGTGGGGTAGGCTGTGTTATAAGTGGTGGGCTGAGGTGGCCCAAGAAGGGAAAGTCTCATTGGAAAATATTCTCATATCACAAGGATCCCTAATTCTCAGTAAATATCGGACAGATGAGCTGGTCTCAGAAAAACTTTATAGACTCTCATTGCTCCATAACCTTTGGAACAAGTGTCTACATATCAAAATCATGGATTTTGTGCCATCTACTGGTCATTTCTGGGGACAACAGTCTTTATGTGAGCCAAGGCGGTCAGTTGGGCCTTCTATGTCTCTTTCTTGGCCCACCCAGAGCCCCGCCCACAAACCTCACTGGAACTGTGGGATGTAGAATTGGGTTCGTGGAATAAGTGATAGGGCTTTGGGGGTTAATGGTGATGGTGTCTGGAGACGCCGACGAGTATGTGTGGTGTTAGTGATGAGTGTCTGTGGGTTTGGTAGTAGGCATCTGTGGGTCAGGGAATGGGGCTGAGGGATGAGTGATTGAAAGGCTGTGGAATCAGAAAAAGGTTTCTCTAGGGGTAGCAATGGGATCTCTAGAAATAGTTTCTAGAATTGGAGATTGAAATATCTGGAAGTGGAATCTATTTTTGTCTATGGTACACAGTCTGTGGGATAAATGATGTTTAGACAGGGTTGTCTATGATGTGGCGTCTGGAGGCTTAAGGAAGTGGGGCCTTGTGTTAGCGAGGTGAGGTTCCTGTGATGTCAATGGCAGTGTGTGAGTATGCTGCTGTATCAGCTCTGAATATGGTGATGAGGTTTCTGGGATCAGTAGTGGGAGGCTGTAAAGTCAGCATGTGAGTGATGGAAGGTCTATACTGGGATCTGTGGGATCAGTGGTTCTGGGTTTGGGGGAGTAAGTAGTCGTCTGTGGGCTTAAGGAATGGGGCATATAGTTTCAGTAATGGTTTGTCTATGGACTTTTATATTCCCATCCAAAGGAAGCAGGCATACACATGGCCGTTGCAGTTCCTATCCAATAGGGGCAACTCTCTTGAGTTTGACTCAGATCTAAGATGTCAGCACCTGTCATTCCCAAATACCTCAGCCCTGAAGGAGGGGTTGGCTGTGCCCACCCCATAAACTATAAACAGAATGTATGATTATAATTGTAGAAAACCCAAAAGGATAATTGAAAAGTCACTTCAAACAATATTTATTAAAATAACGAATTATACGGGGTCCAATATAGGGCAGTAGGGGGAGGGTGAAGTGGGCAAGGGGGATCAAATATGTGGTAGCTGAAGGAAACTGGACTTTGTGAGGTAATCACACAATAGAATATGTAGATGTCAAATTATAATGCATACCTGAAAATGATATAATTGTATTAACCAATGTTACCCCAATAAACTTAATAAAAAATAAATAAAAAATAACAAATTATAGAATTAACATACAAAAATCAATATATCTGCTACATACTTACATAAACCAGTAGAAGATATAATGGAAGAAAATACCCCATTAACAGTCACAAGTAAGCAAGTACGTAAATTACCATGCAAAATATAACCAAAAAAGGAACTGCAAAAATCAAAAATGTTTTTGATTCTGTAAAATATGCATAATATGAATTTAATCATAGGAAATATCGGACACACCGAAATGGAGGAGGTGTGTACACAATAAGCTAACCGAACTGTTAAAAAAACGTGGAGATGATGAAATCAAAAGAACTGAGGAGCGGTTTCATAATAAAGAAGTCTAAATGCAATTATTGAGTGGTTCCTAGATTTTTAAAAATATCCATTTATGAAGTCATTACTGGAATGGTAAAAAAAAAAGTTTGAAAATTGATTATGAAAACTTATTGAATCAATGTGCAATTTTTTTGGCTGTCTGTGAAAATAGTCTAGGAGATGCATGCATTAAGGGGTGAAATATCTCAATGTCTGCAGTTTACCTTCAGAGTGGTTTAGCAATAAATGTGCGTGTAATTTTCAAAAAGATTAAAAACATCAACAAATAAGAAATCCAAGATATATAACTATACTCATATAACAAACTTGAAGGAATAGAAAATCAACTTGAAGGAATAAAAAGATACATAGTCTGAGGTTCTCTAAAATTCGATTCCAAAATAAAGGTTCAAATTATTATTATGTATGAAGGATATGCTCCTGTCATAGTTACTATTTTGTTTTGTGATGAGAGCACCTGAAATTTACTCTCTTGGCAAATTTCCAGTATTCGATAGAGCTGGATGTCAGTGAGTTTAGGGGGATACCAGACAAAGAGGGAGGGAGGACTTGGGAAAATGGCAGAGGTAGGGGAGCTCTACGATCTGAACAGTCTCCAAGACACTTAGATAGGGGAAATCTTAAATCCATGAATTCCATCTCCACCCCCCACACCCCAATTCATTTCTTCTTCCTCCTAACCTTGGTAGCTGATGTACTTGAATCAGAAAACAGCATAAGTGAAGTCTGAACAATTAATATTTTGGGCAATTGATTAAATTCCTCATTTTAACATAATTTATTAACTTCAAAGTTGTTCAGAGTCTTTCAAAAATAGTGTATTCTCTATTTTCTTTTTCTATTCAGTTTTTGATTTTAAAATAAACTTAGGTTTTCAGAAAAGGTTCTAAGTTGTTACATAGAATTTTTATACCCTTAATCCTCTTTGTCTTAATAAGAACATCTCATGTAACCAGAGTGCATTTGTTAAAACTGAATGATTAACATGGGTACAATACTATTAACTAAATGAAAGCCTCTATTCAGATTTTACCAGTTTCTCCACTACTTTTCTTTTTCTGTGCCAGAATCTAATCCAGAATATCATGCCATTTAGTCACCCTGTCTCCTTAGTCTCCTCTGACCTGTGACAGTTTCTTAGTCCTTTATTTTCCATAACTTAGAAAAATTAAAGAGTATCAATCACATATTTTGTGCAATGTCCCTCAATTTTTGTGTGTCTCCTATAGTCTCATTATTAAAATGGGGTTATAGTTTTCATGGGGAAAAAAAAAACTGCCAGAAAAAAAGTGCCTTTCTCATCAAATCACATCAGGGGCACATTACATACACATGGTATCTCTGGTGATGTCAACCTAGATCACGCGATTGAGGTGGTTCCTGCCAGGTCTCTCCACTGTAAAGCCACTTTTTATTTTCCCTTTCCATACCCTATCCTTTGGAAGCAACTCACTAATTCCAGCTGACATTCCGGGGGAGAGAAAGTAATTGGAATTAATTCAAAATGTTCCATAAGGAAGATCTGCTCCCATTTCCCCATCTATTTATTTGTTCAATTATTCATCTATGGACTCATGGAGATTTATTTTGTTTCTTAGGTTATAATATTCTTAACATTATAATATTAATATTATTTATGTATTTCCTCAAATCGTTTCAGCTTTGCCCATTGGGAACAATGTCATGTTGGCTTCTGTACCCATTTGCAAAACCCATATATTTTTTTTTAAATCAGAGAATGGTATTTAAAAACCAATATCTGGAGGAGGAATGTCAGCAAAATGGCAGAGTATGCAGCTCCAAGATTTCGTCTCCCCACGGACACATCAAAAAACAAGCAGAAAATGTCAGAACCAATTTTATCATGACTCTGCAAAACAATGAACAACTTACAGCAACCAAACAAATGCTAAATCAAGACAAAATGTGACTTCAAAATTCTAGAAAAGTTCTGTGGTGATTTTCCTTGCCCTTGTTCCATCCCTCCCCAGCTGTGCAGTGGCTTTAAAGCAATAGCCACACACATTCCCAGAGAGACCCCCTTGTCCCTGAATCAGGAAGGAAGAGAACAGACATTATTTGAAAATTATTGGTATGTCTATTTGAACCTTTCTGGGAGTGCCTGAAAGACTGATGCAAGTTGTCCATCTGTTTCATCTAACGTGGAAGTCAGCACAGGAGAGCAGGTCGGAAAGGAGTCAGGCATTGTTCGGAAACACTACAAGGCATAATAGTGGCCCTCATATGCCTGGGCAAAAAATTACCTGGTCTTACACAGTTTATCCTCTCTAACATGTCTACCTCAAGGGGTCTATGTTTCATACTCCCGTCTGCCATGGCAATTCTGACATTTCTCTGTGAAGTACTTAGTCATTCCTTATCTAGGAGCCATCCTAGAAACATGTTCACATTATCTGATGCAATTCCTGCCATGATATTAAATCCTGTATCCTTGGGCACCCCCATCCGAATTTAAACTTCAATACCACTTGACTAGCAACCTTGGATTCTGGTCCCATGCCCACTCCCTGGCTCTTGCCAGTACATGACATGAGGTACAACCATTATATTGAGATATTGTCCCTATTTTACTAGCTGGCTCAACATGTCCCTGGCTAGGATATATTATGACTTTTTTCTAGTTATTGACTTAGTGGGAAGCCCCTGAAAGGTGCCACATTAGGAAATAATTCAGTAGGATGTGACAGTGCAGCACCTGCGAGAAATGGCTGAATATAGAGCTGAAGCAAGGAAAAGGTAGAGTGATCCTGGGGCATCATCTAGTACCATAAATCAAAGATGTACATTTTTTCCAGATTTATGGAGGCAGAGAATTTTTATAAAAATTTATTTGAGCCAAACAGAGTACATACCTGGAAGCGAGATCTCAACAGACTGAGATAAATTCTTCCAAAAAAAAAAAATAACATTGTAGTTTCTTTTATGCATTTGAGATTAAGGATGGAACTAAGGAGGATTACATGAAGGTGACAGAAAGTAAGAGGGTGATTATATCACAGGACTGTTAGGCTTATGTGCTCTCTTGCATGTTTTAGAAGGAGGAGTCTGAAAAGGGGCGTTTCAAAGGTGTGTTAACCTAGATGCACAGAAACAATAGAGAGGGCTTGCTTAAGACAAAGATAAGCCTTTTAGCAAAGACCTATAAGACTGAGGAGTGACTACCCACCAGGACCTACCTAGTCAGGAATTTAGGACGAGATCACTCTGCAAGGTTACTTTCCATAGAACCCCTTTTTTCATCCACAGCTATATAAGCCAAATAAAGATATGTGTGCATGTGATAGGTATACACTAATATGATTTTTTGTTGTTGTTGTTGTTTACAACCCCTCTTACCAGCACCCAGAGTAAGAGATAGTCCATGGAGAACACTTCAAAACTCACCGTACTGGATGGTCTTGGGAAGGTGGGAGGGTTTGGAAAGGCCGGTGACATTCATAGTCTGGTAGAATTGTGGGGACTGGTATGTGAACAGTTTTGTATGCTAGGGTTACTTGCTTGAAGAGATTAGTGGCTTTGAGAAATTGAAGGTGCATATTTTGGGGGAAGTTGGATGTTTTGTTTTGAAGAAGCCAGAAGACTGAAAATGATTGTGAATTTGGAGTTGTGGATGGGCTTGGAGATTTTGTCATATGGACTGTGCGGGCTTAGGGGACCTGGGTGTATTTGGAGAATTTTGATGCAATTGGCTGTTTCTTTTGGGGGGGGGGGTGAGGATTTGGAGGAGTGTTTCAAAGCTTGATAACTTGAAGTTAATGAGATTGGTGGCTTTGGGGAGTTAGGCAGGAATGGGGATTTGAGCCTCACAGAGAACTTGGGATTTGAGGAGCTTGGAAAGTTTGGAAATAATGATGTCTCAAGGAATGCTAGAAGTTTGGGGAATTTGATGTGTTTGAGTAAGTGAGTATATTCAGGCAATATTCCTCTTCAAACCCCAATTCATACATTATATATTCAAGTTCAATTTCCTAGCACTTGGGAAGTCTAGAAGGAAAAAAACCCATAGTGTGTCCAGATAGGCACAAACACGTTTCTAAGGTGGTTTATGAATTGTCAGTTCCAGTGGCTCAAGACATCCTGGGGCAAGCACAGAAGTAGACATGATTGTTCAGTCTTGGGAACATAATGTTCTAGTGACCTCATAACAGAAAATATGCATAAAAAGTGACTCTTTCCTGACTTGTGGGTGGGGCCCAATAGGGAAGTGTTCATGCAGAGCAAGAGGGCAAGTATCTGAAGACTGATCAACTCACTTCAAATGAGGAATTTCTCATCGGGGATGCCCACTTTTGAATATAAGCACAATTATCCTCCTTAGCAGTCATATAAATGAATTCAAGTACCCTGCAGTTGCCTCGATCCTCTGAAATGAGGATTAAAGAGTATTTATGTGAACGACTAAAGAACGACTGAGAGACACAAAGACCTGTAGAAAGAGAGCTAGAACGAGCTGAAGGGATAAAAAGAGGGTACGCAGAGATATAGAGACACAGACACAGTTAGAGAGGCAGATGCAGACGCAGAGCCAGAAGTAGATTCAGAGACAAGGAGTCTCAGGCAGAGACATTCGGAATACGGAGGAGAGTCCAAAGCAGGTGTGTCCACACTCACGCTAGTCCTCACACGAAAATAGTTTGTTACGACCACGTTAAAAAGATCAGATCCAGCCGCAGCGCCCCTCTTTCTAGACTGACACTTTTCAGGGAGGCAGATCCCAGGGACCGGCGGCGAGCTCTTGCCCAACCAATAGTGGTACGCAGAGGTTGGAGGGGCGTTTCCCCCAAACAACGTGACTCAGAAGCCTCTGCAGGCGATGCTCACGTTCACCTCTGTTAGACTTGGACTCCTAATCTGTATAGCTCCGCCTACAGAGCCCTGTGTTCCAAAGTCAGCTCGGCCTTTTGCCTGTCTGGGTGAGCCCTGACAAGCCTGCACATTGCCTCCGTAAACTCACTCCCCTGCGCCGTGAGTTTCCCTTTTTCCAGAGGCCGCGAGTCCTTTGCCTGGCTGACTAGGAAACCCATGAGATACTCCCTCCTTCTGAGAGGCCCACCTCCCGCTTTAGTAGCCGAGTCCCATACGCTGGCCAAGTTGCGCACGACACTCCAATTGGAAGAGACAACCGTCCGTCTAGCATTCTGCCCAGATGCTACTCTGCCCTCATCCCCCAGCCTTTCCTGGTGGATAGGGGAGGATGAAATTGCCCTAACTCTGAGGAAGCGCGTCTATTGGTCGGGCGCGGTATCTGTCATTACTTACGCTGCGAACATCCTTGAGTGAAGAGGGGGAATTACCTCGAGCCCTCGATTGGGTTGGGAAAAGTGTCAGTCAAGGAGTGGGCGGGTGCAATCCCAATCTAACGCAAAGTATTGGTAGAGGTACAACGCAAAAAGGTGGGGGTTGCATAGCGCTGGCGCCCTCCGTGCTCCGGATTGGCTGCGCGTGAGCCGCGCCCCTCGCGCTGACAGCCTTCTGTAAAAGGCTTGGGCCCGGCTGGCCTCCGGAAGCCACGCGAGCGGGTGCAGTGAAGAGGACAGCCGAGAGGGCTCGCTGGGTTCCCAGCCAAATCCGACGTATATCTGGGAGTGGCACGCGCCATCTCGACGGTGAGAGACCACCAGTAGGCGATGGGAGAGAGGGGTCAGGCGCCGGGGGGTTCGCAACAGGAAGTTGCTTCAGAGCTGCGTCGCACCCGGAAGCATGGCAAGACAGCAGGCGCACCCGGAAGTGTGATGCTACCGTGGCTACGGGAAGTAATGGTACCTGGCCAACTGAGATACCTGGTTAAAACAGGTGTTTATGTATCTTTATTTCCTGAGGCTCGGTAGAGCCTTCCTTTTAGAAGAGCGTTGGAGGGTGCACGTGTTCGGTCATGTTTTTTAATGTCTCGTCCCATTTGAAAACCGAGGGGAAACGAGCACTAAGAGTGTGTACAAGGACCAGGCTCAGTAAAGGCTTTTAAGAAGTTTCTTTTGCTTTCCCTTACCCCCAGTTCCCTCCCCCACCGGGATGTGCAGATGGAGGCCGGAGGAGACACTGCTGCCCCAGCCCCCGAGGACGCGGAGGACTTGGAGGACACGCGGTTCCCCAGTGAGGAGGCTGGAAACGGTGGAGGGGTTCACGAGGACCTGCCAGATCCCAGAGACGGGGGCCTGGAGGAAACAGGTATGTTTTCCCCTCACAAGGGTCTTGGAAGGACTCAATAGGGGATGTCATTGTTGAGGGAGTACAATGAGGGACCAGTAAAGAGTCTTTGGGGACTCACAGAAGTAGCTTAAACCATAGCCAGGTCCGTAGGAGGTCATTGTTGGCCCACATTGTAGTTTAAATCATTGAAGAATGAATGCTCACTGGGGTCTTGGAAAGAGTGTAGGTCTTTGAGGAATCAAAAAGGGATCAGTTGGTGTCAAAGTGGGCATTGGGGATTTAGGATGTTTAGGTCAATGACTGACCAAAAGAAAGTTAATAGCGGCAAAGGTGGACTACTTAGAAATCAGTGTTTGTGGGGATTGGAGTGTTACTTAAGTCATTGAAAGTGGGAAAGGGATTAATGGGAGCCAGTATGCATGAAGAGTATTTACATCGTTGAGGAATAATGGCGAGTTGTTTGAGGCAGCCTTTAAGGAAACAGATATTAGTGGATGTTAATGGTAGTCATTGGTGGGGAGGCAGTGGACAATCAATGAGATTATTCGGAGAGTCAGAGGACCAGTAGGAGGGTCTCTAAAGACCCAGGTGGATGTGTAAAGGTATTCTGTGGAGAACCAATGAGAGTCATTGGGGAACCATTGTTCACGGACCACTTTGGAATTAACGGATGTTAATGAGGTCATTGGGAAGGATCAGTGGACATCACTGAGAATAAATGGGGGCAAAATCTTTGAAAACTTGGGAATTTTTGGCAAGCAATGGCAGTTATTGGGAGGAGAAAATAGGTAATGGGAGCATGTGGAATCAGTGAATGTCAGTGAGAGAATGAGGGAATATGAAGTCATTAGGGTTTTATTGGAAAATTGTTGAGACATAGCTGCCAGTGGATAATAATGGTCGTCTTTGGGGGATCAGTGGAAATCAACTGTAATAAATGAGAGAGGTGTCAAGGGAGTCAGCAGAGGGGGCAAGGAAATCATGGGTTTCATTGGTGATTGTTAATTATGATCATGGGGAAGGGCAGTGGAGGTCATTATTAAAATCCTGTGGGTTAGTGTATATTGTGGTGGTTATTGTAGGAAGGGGAGTGGATGTCACTGAGAATAAAAGTGGGGTCAGGGCAGTCAGTGGAGGTCACTGAAGCCCTCCCTGGGTGTTAGTGGAGATTAATAGTGATCACTGGGGAGAAGGGAGAATAGTATAAAAGAGGGTCAGTGGAGTCAGCAGAGGCCACTAGAAGTCTTGGGTGTTAGTGGAGGTTATTAGTGGTCATGGTGGGGATGGAATGGACATAGAATAGAATAGAATGTGGGTCAGGGCAGTCACTGAAGGTCGTCGAAGACCCAGGTATTACTGCTGGTAATGTAGGGTCATTGGAATGTTAGTGAACAGCATTGGAATTAAATACAGGGTTAAGGGAGCCCTAAAGATCTGGGTGTCGTTGGTGGATATTCGTGGGAGTCCTTGAGAGAATTAGTGGTCATCACCAAGAATATAAATGGGTTATCAGAAGAGTCAGTGGGATCATTAGGGATTAGTGGACATCAGTGAGACTAAATAAGGGGTTATGGTTGTGGGAGCGGGGAGCATTGTAAGACCCAAATATAAGTAGATGTAGTGGTTGCCATTGAAGGATGAGTAGATAACAGGAGAATAAGTGAGAAGTTAGAGGTATTAATGGAGGGTCATTGAAGATGAAGGTCATTCAGAGGCATTGGGGTGCTTTGAAGACTTGGGAATGGCAGTTATTGAAAAGGGAGTAATTGGTATCTAGGGAAATAGAGTGTGCAGTTATGATAATGAGAGATTGGATTATCTGAGTTTTAAGGTCATGTGTACAAGTAAGGGGCAGAGGAGGTACCCGGCAGTCTGTCAGCATCAGGGGTCACTGGGGCTGGTAGGGATTTGGTGGGTCCTTGGGCACATGGAGTTAGTGGGAGTCCACAGGCACATGACTTACCAGGGGCTCCCTTTCAGGATCTGAGACCAAGGACCAGCCACTTGGCATGCTGTCACCACTGCCCCAGTCAGAGGCCTCATCATATACCTGTGGACTCTGGGATCCTGCAGCCTCTGAAAATAGTCCCACGGGTGACTCTGAGAGTGATTCTGGAGGCCAGGGTGGGGACCCCAGTGACGAGGACTGGCGCAGCAAACGAAAGCATGTGTTTGTGCTGAGTGAGGCAGGCAAGCCCATCTACTCAAGGTATGGTAGTGTGGAAGCACTGTCGACTACCATGGGTGTGATGACAGCCCTCGTGTCCTTCGTGCAGAGTGCAGGAGATGCCATCCGCGCCATTTATGCTGGTGAGCAAAGAGTCAGGAGGCAGAACAGTGGACAATGACTGGGAATATAAATATGGCTGGCTGGCTATCTGTAAGTCTGTCTGTCTGGCTTCTTGGGGCATTGTCCGGCCACCCAGGGGTGGGTCAGTGTGGCCGGCCAAGCATCTGAAAGGAGGCCTGCGGGAGTTGTGTTCATCTGTTTGTTTGGCCTTCTGGGTTCTGAGTGATTAACTCACTGGGATCTAAGTGACTGGCTGGATACTTCCTTATTTATCTGAGAGTATGATTTTGGGGGCTGTGTGTCTGAGTTGGGTTCCTTTCTGGTTGTTTGTCAGTTCTTGCTCCATCTTGCCCCACTTCATGCTGTGTGTCTAACCTGATTCCTTGACCATCCCATCATGCCTCTACAAACGTTCAGATTCCCCCAGTTTGTCCTTACACCCCTAGTCCAAGTGTCCACAGAGTGAATATGCAAGCTCAGGCCAGAGTTGTATGTGTTTAGGGAAAGGGTGGAAGAGCCTCACCTGACCTCCTCTAGTCACCACTGACTCTTTTCTACCCCCTGCCCATCTCTTCTCTCCCCTAGAGGACCACAAGCTGGTGTTCCTACAGCAGGGCCCACTGCTGCTGGTGGCTGTATCAAGGACTCCTCAGTCAGCAGCCCAGCTGCGGAGGGAGCTGCTAGCTGTGCACGCACAGATTGTGAGCACATTGACACGTGCAAGTGTGGCCCGCATCTTCGCCCGTAAGCAGAACTATGACCTTCGCCGCTTGCTAGCCGGCTCGGAGCGCACACTGGACCGGCTTCTAGACAGTGTAGAGTGGGACCCAGGGGCCCTGCTCCTGGGTGCTGTGCGCTGTGTGCCCCTCGCTCGCCCACTGCGGGAAGCACTAGGTGTACTGCTCCGACGTTGCACAGCACCCGGCCTGGCACTATCAGTGCTGGCAGTGGGTGGTCAACTGGTGACAGCAGCCCAGGAGCGGACTGTGCTGGCTGAGTGCCGGCTGGACCCAGCCGACCTGCAATTGCTGCTCAACTGGGTGGGTGCACCAGCCTTCGCAGCAGGGGAGGCTTGGGCACCTGTGTGCCTGCCCCGCTTCAACCCTGATGGTTTCTTCTATGCATACGTGGCCCGCCTGAACACCATGCCTGTCTGTCTGCTGCTGCTTAGCACCGACCCTGAGGCCTTCCATGACATGGCCACCTGCCGACGCCTGGTCGAAGACGGCATGCACACCCTGGGTGCCATGCGTGCCCTTGGGGAGGCTGCCGGCTTCTCTAATGTCCCATCAGCCAGTGCCCCTGCCTACAGTGTACAGGCTGTGGGGGCACCCGGTCTCCGGCACTTTCTCTATAAGCCACTAGACATCCCCGAGCATCACCGCCAGCTGCCCCAGTTTACCAGGTAGGTCATGACCCTGTGGACAATTGGCTAGGTGGGAAGGCTTATCTAACTGGAATGTTCAGCATCTCATAGACATGACTTGGGAAAGAGAGCCAGCGATGCTCTAGAAAGATGGAATAGAAGGGATCTCTGATGAGGGAGGCTCAGCTACCAGTCTCAAGGAATCCCTTATTCTGATGGAGATGAGGGCCCCAGTACTCAAGGAATCCCCAAGTTCGATGGGAAAGCTGGGCCTCCAACCACTGAGATTCTTAAAGTCTAATGGGAAATGCTCAGCTCTATAACTTAATTGAACTTCTGAGACTGAGAGGAGATGAGCCAGCCAAGAAAGCCCTAGATTGACCCTGTCCCCACCTCCCTCCATCACTGCAGCCCTGAGCTGGAGGCCCCATACAGCAGAGAGGAGGAACGGCAGCGCCTGTCAGACCTGTACCACCGCCTGCATGCACGCCTCCACAGCACCTCCCGGCCCCTGCGCCTCATTTACCACGTGGCTGAGAAGGAGACACTGCTGGCCTGGGTGAGTTGGGTAGGACTCTAAAGGGGTTAACTCCCCACTTCAAGCCTCCTTTCCCTCCATTGTATCCCCTTCAGCCCTAACAAACTCCATTCATCAAGCACAGTACGCCTTTGCCTGGAGTATGTATGCTCTTGCCTCTAACACTGTCCCTGCCATCACACACACCTTTGAAACCCATAAAGATCAATCCTTCAAACCTCCCATTAGCCCCATCATTCTGTTTACTGTTTCCCCTTTAGCAACCAGTAGTGTCTTCAACTTTTAATAGGCCCCATTAACAACAATTGTTGTGCCTGCTTATTTCTCATTTTCCCTTTAGGCCCACCCATGTGTCTGCAGGCACCAGCTCATTTTTGACTTCATGTGTCCCTAGTACTCCTTGAATACCACAGGCTTGGTCCCATGCTGTGCCTTCTTCGGGTTATTCTTCCCTGGGATCTTTTCAGAGTTCCCAGCCTCACTTCCTATGGGTCTGTTAAAGGTCAGCAATTCTGGGTGTCAGCAATTCAAGGTGACCCCATTGGCAATGGCACCTTCCCCCAAGCTCCATTTAGTGAATATTTATTAAATCATTTATTGTGTGCCTATTGTTTATCAGGAATTGTTCTAGGCCAAGTGTTTAATTTTTTTAACTTTCATTTCCAAGCAATTTTAGACTTACAAAGAAGTTGCAAAATAGTAGAAAGAATTACTGTAAACACTTCCTTTACCTGGTTCTTGAGATGTTAATATGGCCACCGGAATTTATCAAAATCAGGGAATTATCATCAGTACAATTGCATCTACCCTGCAGACTTCACTCACATTTCACCACTTGTCCCACTAATGTCCTTTTAGTGGTCCAGAATCTGGTCCAGGATCACGTTAGATTTATTCAACATGTCTTCCTACTCTCGCTTATTTTGAAAGAGTTCCTCAGTCTTTTTTATCTTTCATGACCTTGGTGAGTACCAGCCAATCATTTGTAGAATGTCCCTCAGCTCGTGTTTTTCTGATATTTTATCATGACTAAATTGAGGTTATGCATTTTGGGAAAGAATATCACAGAAGTGATGTTGTGCCCTTCTCTGCATCATATCAGGAGGCCCATGATGTCATTTTGTCCCACTATTGATGATGATAACTTTGATCACTTAGTTAGAGTGGTATCAGCCAGACTTCACTACAAAGTTAGTATTTTCTTCCTTTGTAATTAGTAAATATGTGGTGACTATGTCAGTGTTTCATCCACTACTTTTAATATCCCTTAATGATTCTTGCCTGCAAGTTATCACTCTAGTGTTTAAAGATGGTGTTTTTCTAACCTTATCATTCCTTCTACACTTGTTTGATATTGTACTTAAGGAAGAACTTTTCCTCTTCCTATATTTGTCTATTGAATTTCTAATTTTATATCAGTTTGGTCCCATGGATTTTTCAGTAATTCAGTGGGCTAAAAGTCTTTTCTTTCATTTATTATAGTGCTTAAATTCTCTCTGATTTAGCCAGTGGGAGCTAAATATCCCCATCACTGCATGAGTGCTTCTTACTTTTTGGCACAGGATGTTCCAAGTTCACCTTGTACTTTCTCTTTGCCAGTCCTTGAAATCAGCCATTTGTCAAAGGAGCCCTTGTACCTTCTAGTGGAGAGTAGTAGTTCAAAACCAAGATATGGTAGGCCCAGGATTTTAAATTGGGTGGTCAGGGGATGGCATCTAAGTTGGGGGTAGTGGGGAGGTAGTGAGTGGGTCATGAGGGTATCTGGAGGAAGTGTCCACCCAGCAGAAGGAAAGGACTATGCAGATGCTCTGAGGTGGGACTGAGCCTGGTTTATGTTTGAGGCTATAACGGCTGGAACAGAGGGAGCAGGAGGGGAGCAGTGAGAGGTGGTGCAGAAAGATGCCGATGATCAGATCAGGTTAAGTCTCATGTTGGTGTGAAGATTAAATTGAATTAATCCTCACATTAAGCTCAGGTTACATATAATGAAAACATAGGTGTGTGGAGCTTGTATACAACAATTACTCATTAAATGTTAAGCATTATTGGTACACCCAGTCCACAGATGAGCAAACTGAGGTCCAGAGAATACACACACACATACAGCCAGCATAATGCAGTTGAAGCCACTAGATCTAGATGATCCCTTGGCTCAACTGAGAACTTCTGACCCATCCATGACACAGTAATATCAGCTTATGTGCTAGCCCAGTGACCGGCAGCACCAGGTGGGAATTAGTGCCAGGTGTGTTTCCAAACAGGAGACAGGCATGGGGCTAGGGTTGGGCATGGCCCCTGTAGCCCAACTGACTATCTCTCCTCAAATCCACAGGTGACCTCCAAATTTGAGCTCTATACTTGCCTCAGCCCCCTGGTGACCAAGGCAGGTGCCATCTTGGTAGTGACCAAACTCCTGCGCTGGGTCAAGAAAGAGGAGGATCGGCTCTTCATTCGTTACCCACCCAAGTACTCCACACCCCCAGCAGCCCCGGCTGCTTCTGCGGACCAAGCTTCCCATAACGGCTTGTTCACTGGACCTTGAGAGGCAGAGCTCCCAGACTGGGCAGTGCTGAGAACAACCACATTTGGCTTTTACCTTCTGTCTCCACCCTGGAAATGGGGTGGACAGGGTGGGATGTGGTTGATGGTGGTGTCAGTGGCTGATCCCTCTCTCCCTGTGCAATGGGGCAAGATCTGAGGACCTGCCCGAAAATGAGAGATGGGTGGCAACATGACTGCGCACAGGTAAGCAGGCTGCATCTCCAGCTCCCTCATGTCCCTCCACCTTTGGAGAAATCCTTAGGCCTCTTCCCCTCCCTCTGCTTCACCTCCTCTACTTGGAGGACGTTCCAGTTTTTGTCAAGCTATCTCCTAGTCTTAGGCTCTTCCCTGCATCCAGAGTCTGACTCCTCAATGACCTCTTAGTCCTTGAGTGTCCAGGGCTGGCCAAGGTCTCTTTGGGTGGCCCATAGGGATTCTGGAATTGGGAATGCAGGGCCAGCCTGTGCTCATAAAATGCCTAAACCAATCTCTACATGGACATTCTTTTGCCCTTCATGTACTTCATCTTTGCCCTGTCACCCATGTTGGCTGCTGCTAATATTAATGGGAAGGTGGTCCCCAGTCTACCTGTATGTGTAACCCGGGGCAAAGCCCCTTGCTGTGCACATTGGCTGAAAGCCAGACTTTTTACATAGGAGTTACGTTTAGCTTCTAAGGCTTATTCTGCCCATTCATGAAACGAAGAGAACCTCTCACAGGCTGTTGAGGATTTACAAACTTAAAGGGATTCGAACCTCTGCGTACCACCGAATAACACATGCACGTCTGTCCCAGACTTTCTCACCACCTGCACAATACAAGCAACCTAGAGAGGGAGAAGCCTTGTAGAGTTTGTATGTGTATGCACAGAACTCACTCCCCGACCCTCTGAGACCCTAGGTCTGCCCTTGTTTCCTCTAACCTGGGGTTGGGGGGGGCACATGGAGCCAACTGCCGACCGCACAGTGGTGAGCGGACGCACACCGCACGCGTGCGCACTGCAGAGCCTGTGGATGCTCGCGGGGTTTTAGTTCCCCGACCAGTCGTCCAAGGCGCAGGCGCAGAAGCCCCGCGTTAGAAGATGGCGGGGGAGTCGGAGCCTTTGGACGTGGAGCCACCAGAAGTTGTAGAGGAGGCTGAGGCGGGTAAAGGTAATGAGGACAAGCTGGCTTCTCCCAACCGGGGCAAAAGGAGGGAGACTTCGTCCCATTACAATAATGAAATATTGGTAGCATTACTAAAACAAGTAAAATTTTAAGCTTTTTATAAAATACCATTCAAAGTGGAGATAACATGTATATTCTCATCATGTAGATCACCTTGTCAGCTTCTTTGGATATATCGCTTAGTAGTTTAAAGTAAATGATAGACTAAAGACTTCAGTATGCATCTCTTCAAGCAACGAGTGCTGGTCGACATTCTCACAAAAACCACTGCTGCTTCCACATCTAAGAAAGTTAACAATAATTCTCCAAAATCATTTGACACCCAGTGCATATCACACTTTGCATGGACTCTTACATCTTGTTTGAAAATGGTCACTCCCACAGACCACTTCTTTTCTCCAGGCCATTTTGATAATGACACCCACACTCCAGTGAGGAAAAAAAGAAAAGCCCTACAGACAAGTGGAAATTGCAGTCTAGCCAAAATCTCTCAAGACGGTGATCCACTACTGTGCCACTAGCATTTTTTTTTTTAACTAGGAATTTTCAAAAGGTACCCAAGTTAGAAAATAGCATGTCGAATGCCCATATACCCATCACTGTTTCAACAGTTTTCAACTTTCTGCCCTCCTTTATAACTCCTCTTCCTGCACAGTCTTTAAACCACTATATTAATAAACGTGTTGGATTGCGTTTCTCCAGACCTATCCATGCAGACATCAACAATAATGACTATTCACTTATTTATTGTCCTAGCATGTGAGCTGCATGAGAACCATTTATTGCAGTTTCTCCAACGCCCAAATAATGCCTGCTTGGCATATAGTAGGTGCTCAATAATTATCTTTGTTTAACATATGAATAATGAAATAATTTTAACACGGAGAGCTCTTAGGTTAGGGCCACACATTGAATGCCAGCTTTCAACAATGGAGACAGAAATGAGAGAGATGCAAATAGACCTCATTTATTAAGCACTTACTATAGCTGATGCTGTTCTGAAAAACTGTTAGTATCAGTCTTTCAAATTTGCCAAACTTGAAGTTATTCACCAGCAATGGAGAAACTTTAAAAGCATAACAAGTTCCCATTTCTAGCCATCAAAATTGACTTTATAAAGGGAGGGATAATAATCTAGTATTGATTACTCTGTGGAGAAAAAGGCCATCTCAACTTACTGGAGGAGTTGACCAGTAGAGGCTGTGCTAGAGGCAGTTTAGCAGAACATTTTCAGCACCCAAAGTGCTATTTAATCTCTTGAGTCACCATGCTTGGTAATCAGAATACACGTGCAGATAAGGAAGTGTCATTGGAGTTTTATCTTTGGAAGCAAAACACAAGGAGAAATCATGGAAATGGGTGAATTTAGGTATATCCATGCATGTTGTAGAATGCCGGTATAGTGGACTTTTTTATTCTTTAAGCAGCAGGAAAATTTTTTTTTATTTGATTTAAAATAATTAAAAAGGATAACATGATTTATTTATAGAGAATGAGCTCCAAAAGAGATCATATTTTATGAGAAGAATGCAAGTTGGACTGAAAAAAAAAAGGGGTAGTATCAACTGTGTTCCTGTGTGTGTTGCACAGAAAGATGTCCATAGGCTAAAAGCCTAACTGAGCACTCTTAACAAGGGACTTGGATTTGGGGGCGCTGCGCAGAAGTGGAGGCATTTTTTTTTTTATTTTTTGTTTTTTTCTTTTAGGAAAATATAAGTATTACTATGTAATTTTAAAATATGAGAAAGGGAAAAATTTGAATGGCATCTGAGTATCTTAATATTTGTTAATATTAATATCTTGGTTTTGGTGGTTATACTGTGGTTACCTGGTAGATTCCCTTGTATAGAGGAAATATGCACTGGAACATTAAAGAATAATGGGCCATGATGTCTGTAATTTATGGTACAGAAATGCTCAAAAATGAGAAACCTGATAACAAGGACAAATAGGAACATTGTGGTCTATTTCTACAACTTTTATGTACATCTGAAATGATTTCAAAATAAAATGTTTAAAAGGGGTTCGTGCTCTATTTGGCTGTTTTGTAATAGATTTTTAAAAATATTTTTCATCAAGATATTAACTTAAAGATAATAGTATTATTTAAAAGATTTACTGATCACCCATAATCCTACTCCACAGCTAGAAACTAGAAATACAAGGGAGAAGAAAAACATTGACCTTTTACATAAATAGTCGCAAAAGCCAGATATAAAAGACAAATGGGAACAATCAGGGAAATCACAGATGTCCTGGGTATTAGATGATTTTAAAGATCCAGTGATTAGCGAAGATTGTTAATCTTGGTGTGATTATAGGCTTGGAGTCAGCTAAGCGATTCTCTTCAAGATGAAGTATCTCGGGATGGAATGTCATGAAGCTAGGGCTTGCTTGAAAATAACTTCAGCACAGAAAACATGGCTGAAGCAAATATTAGTGAATATTAATGACTGTCAGATCGGGGTGATGAGTAAATCAGAAAGTCTCAAGAGGAAACATACCACCCTATTAATAGTGTTATGTCAGAGAAAGGTACTGAGATTTAGGGCCAAGGAGAGAAGGGATAGTTTCATTTTTAACTTCACATATTTCTGTAGTGTTTGAACGTTTTTAAATGTTACTTGGATGAGAAGTAAAAAAGCAATACATGAAATACATTTTACTGAAAGATCCGAGCGTCTTCACCAAACTGTCGACAGCGGCTACTTCTGGGAAGGGGAGCGGCTTGGAGAAGGGGCTGTTGATAAGAGGAAACTTTTACTTTTTATTCCATGTTTCTTATACATTTGTTTATTAAGTAATTTAAAAATTCAAATGCAAAAGTAAATAAGTGCATACTAATTTGTAAAATATTTCAGGCAAGACAAAAATATGTAAAGAAAGTGAACATACCACCAGATATTTCAACAAAATGTAATAAGCTCAGGTTAAGAACCCCTGGTTTACAATGTGATTTTAATGGCTGCAAAGACTTTAACCTCATGAGTGTGCTGTAATCAGCTCAGGTGTTTTTAGGGTGCTTCTGTCTTTTCAGATTGCAAAAAATGAAACAATGAACATCTTGCCCACCATCCTTCATTATTTCCTCAATATAGATTCCTAGAAGTGGAATTTCTGATCCAGAAGATGTAAGTTCTGGATACTTAACCACCAGAAAGTTTGAAATGTGATACTGTTTTCACCTATCAGGCAAAAAATCAAAAAGGTTGAAAACATACTTGGCTGGTAAGACTATGGGGAAGGAGTCTTTTCTGGGCCTGCCCAAAACAGGTGGGAGGCAATTCCATAATACCAGTCAAATTTAAAAATATACAGGTCCTTTGATCCAGCAGGTAGCTTTCTAGGAGTTTATCCCATAACACACTCCCATGTGTGCACAAAGAAGAATGTGTAAGGATAGCGTACCGGATTGAATTGTGTCCCCCCAAAATTTCCTGTCAACCAGAACCTCAAAATATGACATTATTTGGAAATAGGGTCTTGGTAGATGTAACTAAAGATAAGGTTATACTGGATTAGGGGGAGCCCTAATCCAATGACTGGTGTCCTTATAAGAAGAGGGAAATTTGGACACAGGGAGATAGAATGCAGGGTGAAGACTCACACACACACACAAAAGGAAGCCCCAGTTTGTGGTACTTTTGTTTCTGCAGCCCAAGAAAACTAATAAAGATGGTCACTGGGGCATCGTTTAGAACAGAAAAGGAAGGGAAACCACCTAAATATCTACCAGTAGGGGGGCGGCTCTTAAATTGTAGTATAGTTGCTAAAAAGAATATGCTTTGCCAAATGGAAAATACAGGCTGTGGCACACCATTTATGACATGATACCCCTTAAACAGAAAGAGTAAACATATACTTGTATCTGAATTGATTTACCTCCAATTATGCACGAAAGCTTCCTCCAATTGAGGAATTTAGGGTCTGAGGGGAAGGGACTTTTCACTGTATACTACTGTGGTTAAGCATTTATTTATGTGTCTTTTGTCTGTCATGTGATTTGTGAGCTGCCTGAAATCTCTGCCCAGTTTTCTTTGGAGGGAAGTGAGGAAGTGAACCACTGGGATTTGACCTTTTGCTATTGATTTCAAGAGTTTAAGATGTTCTTTGTTGTTGTTGTTGTTGTTATTTTAAAAGTAACACAGGCTCATGTTAAACATATATAGAAGCACATACGGTAAATAGTGTATTTGAATCAAGATCCAAATAAGGATTGTTCATTATAATTGATTGATACATATCTCAAGTCTCTTTTAATCATAGTTTCCCCTTTCCCTTTTTCTTCTTTGTAATTTATTTTTTGGAGAAACAAAATTGCAAGATTGTCCTGTGGAGTTTCTCAGAGTCTTATGATGCTGATGGCAACCCCATGATATCATTTAACATGTTTCTCTGCTCTTTGTATTTCTTTTTGTTATTTTGTTATTTAGAAATGGAAACCTGATAAACTTCCCTTTTTTTTTTTTTGGTTGGCGAGGATTATTTTTATGTTCTTTCATCTGGAGGCCCGCAATACCTCGTTGTCTTTTTTCGATGTTAGCAGTCATTAATAACTTTCCTAGACTCATACATTCTTTAAGAATTTGCAAATTGTAGCCTATAATGATTTTAAATTCATATGAAATCTTTCTACCCTATCACATTGGTTAGAAATTCATACTGATTTTGAGCAGCAGCAGCAGCAAAAGTGCTTCTCCTTCTCTCACCCCTGACCTCCATTAAGGGGACATCCGTGGTGTCCTTTGACCTCTCAGAAAGACGTTGACCATTCGGAGTCCTGATTCATCCAGCATATACCATAAACCTCCAGAACAAGCAAGGCATGGGGTCCTGCAGGGCCCCTGCTCTGGCCGGAAGCCTGGCCCTCAGCCTGTCCTCAGTTCCAGCCCAGGGGTATCTGCGGAACCCACTGGGACTCCCTTCTCCCTTCCTAGATAGGCCTGGACCTTTCCTCAGTCCCCTCTCTTGCTAGATCCTGTAATTTTGGTTTTCATCTCCACAGGGCAGACCAAGTCTTCAAAGAAGTCTGAAGACTTGCTGGCAATGGTGAAAAAGCTGCAGAAAGGTCATGTGTCTCCTTCTATCTGGGGTATTGAGTCAGGCGTGTGGCTCAAACCCAGCCTCCTCAACTCACAACCTGAGGAAATTATCCCCTTCCACTTTCTCCCTCTAAGACAATTTATTCTTTGAGCCAAAAATATAGCCTCAAAATTCAAGATGTACGAGGGGATGGGAAAGCCCTACCCTCTTATGCACCAACACCCCCCCACCCCCCCCACCCCGCCCCACACACACACCAGCCATCCATTTCCCTGATCCACAGGCCAGCAGCAATTATTTTTAGATTCTTGGGTATTTTTCTGGAGATTTTTAAAACATACATTCTTGAGTGTATATTCTTTGTCCACCCTTTTTATATACAAATGGCTTTGCCCCTTGCTTTGCTTGTTGAGGGAGACCTGGGAGCCAGCCTACATCAGTGCTGGGCAGATCCTTGGTGAAACTGTAGGACTGGAAATGCAGTGACTCTGACCACCTCCGGTAAAACGAAGACCTCCGGGGATGGGTTAGTCATAATTGGCACCTTGGAAGTATCCACTGCCCTAGAAGACGCAGGTGCTGGAGTTGGTGGCCTCAGAAAATCCAGGGCTTGAGCTTATTAACTCTGGAATGCTAGGGTTGGTAGCAAGGGCTGGGAAGCCTTTTGCCCCAACTCCGTGCTGCTGACCTTAAAGCCAAGAGGGATGGGAAGGAAGGCTTCTCCATGCAGATGGGGCTGTAAGAAGGTAGAGGTAACTCCTCTAAAGAGAAAGGGACCTCCTGTCACTGGAGAACTTGAAAGCTGCTACCCACAAAATGAAAGCAGTATTTCCCCCATTTCTCTAATGAGGCCAATACCAGTCTGGTTGGACAGAAGTGACAACTGCCCTGCCAGGCTTTTAACAGGGTGGGGCAGGCAGAAGGTTTCTGTTGGCTCTCACCACACTCAGAGTTACATCTGGAAGCCTCCACTGTGTCCCAGGAGGCCCTGATCTGCGCCTCCCCTTCCCCCCCACCTCGCCTCCTGCTACTTCCCACTTGCTTACTATACTCAGACCTGCCACACCAGCCCCTTGGCCATTACTTTGGACAAGTGCTTCCCTCGTTCCCTCTAAAGTGACCATTCACTTGTCCCTCTGCCTGTCAGGGTTCCTCCCTCCACACCCCACCCCCCTCCAGAGCTGCAGGGCTTCCTTCCCTCCCTTCATCTGGGGCCTTTCCATAATTCAAGAAGCACCTTCTACCCTTTCACTCTTCAACCCTTTGCTTTATTTCCCTTTACATTCTGGGAGAGCAGTTACCGCCACCCACGTTGACAGCATAGATATCTTTGTTTACTGTCCATATCTCTCTCCCAGAATGTAAACCCTGCAAAGGTCTCTTACAGAGCCTGTGCCATATAACAGGCACTCAGTAAATGCATGTTGATTGACAGCAGCAGAGACAATGCCAATACCCACTCTCCCTCCATTTGTCTTGGACAGCAAGACATCTGACTTCTCTGGATCAATCTGTCCTTCTGCAGAGGGAAGCCTGGAGCCACAGATAGAAGACCTGATTAACCGGATAAATGAACTTCAGCAAGGTAAACTCTGGGACCTAGGCTGGCCAGCTGTCTAGGAAGGACCTGGACTTGGAATGCTTCCACTTTCTCATCTATAAAATCCAGACCCCTCCAGGTTGTTTGAAGAAGAGTGTGCAATGTCACAATCTGAGAGAGAATAGCAAGGCTAGAGACTGTACTCACACAGTGTCTTCTTCCTTTCTGTGGCCCAGCAAAGAAATCCGGTGAAGAATTGGGAGAAGCGCAAGGTCTCTGGGAGACCCTGCACAGGGACTTGGATGCCTGTAAGTGATTCCTGCCGATATCCCTGTGCACACCTCAGAGTCCTCGCATAGGCTGTTCCCTCTACCTGCAATGCTCTTATCCCCTATAATCCAGATTTCTCTTGCTATTTCCAGTCATCTTTCAGCTCTCAGCTCAAATTCACCCTACCTTGATGGTCCCACGTGGAAACAGAATACCGCCTTCTATCACTCTCACACTCCTGTTTGACTTGTTTCTTCCCAGCCTTTATTTCCATCTGACTTGGTACATTTATTTATTTCTAGACATCTCCCCCCTCAGTATAAACCTTATGCATTCTGCAGAGTCTTTACTCCTTTGGCATTTACAGGGAATGTGGACACCAAGGGGGAGAAGCTGGATCAGGATGGTCCCCAGTGGGAGACGGGTGCAGATGGCGAGGACACACTTCCCCTCCCCTCCCCTCCCCTCCCCTGGGGCTCTACCGGACTTTCTGTGTGACCTTGAGCATGCCCAGGATATAGCCCATTCCTTGGAGGCTCAAAGTGTCACTGTGTTTTCCAGTGAATGGAGAGAAAGTGCACCTAGAGGAGGTCTTGAGCAAAAAGCAAGGTATTTACCAGCTGCTCTGTCTTCATTATTCTACCCCACCACTCCACAAAAGCTCACAGTCCCCACACCAGCCAGCAGAACCTCACCAAAACCTGTGTCAGGGTGTTCCCCTCTCTGCTCAAGTCTTCTGGCTGCTATCTGACTTAAAGTAAACACCTAAGTCAGTGCTCTCCAGTGCCCATCACCTCCACCCAAGCCTGACTCCCCAACAGCTCTCACAGGCCCCTCTTGGTTCCTCTCCCTACAGAAGCACTGAGGATCCTCCAGCTGCATTGCCAGATGAAGGACAGTGAGGCTCAGAGGTAAGAGGTCCTACCCAGCTCTTCCCTACCTTATTCCCCAGCCTGAAGGAGGAGGAAGCAAGAACTAGGGAAAGTAAATATTGGACACACACTCTTCATTTCCCCTTTCTAGAAAATAGACTAGCTGAACAAGAGGCTTCCATGCTCATCTCTGATAGTAGATGGTGGTATTAAGATTAAGTCATGCATTTCATCATTCATTGCTAGTTTCTGTATAAAACAATTTCATCTGCTGGTGTTATTCTAAGTCTTCCCCTATTAGTTTTCCAGCTCTTCTGCCATCCATTCATTTGTTTATCTGTCTGCTCATTTAGGCCCCCAGTCATCCATTTACCTACCCTCCATCCATACCCACCCATCCACCCACTCAGCCATTCACCCATTCTTCCATCAATACATCTATCCTACTACCCAGCCCTTCATCCAGTCAGCCAGTCAGACATTATCTCTCCATCCTTATGCCTACTCATCTTCCATCCATCCAATAGTTCATTCATTTCTCTCCATCTTTCCAATCATCTGTTCATCTAGCTGTTCATTTGTTCACCCAACTGTTCACACAGACATGTATCTATCCTTTTAACAATCCTTCCATTTCTCCACCCAGCTATCATCCCTTCACTCATCATTTCTCTAACCAGCCAGTGATTCACACATCCAATTAACTGTTCCTCCAACCATCTATCCGTTCATCTCTCCATCCACTGAACCTTTGCTTAACACCTCTTATGACCCTGGTGCATCATGATTTTAATTGCATGAGAAGACCTGATGATGGATAGTTAAGTGTGATATGCTTAACTACACACACACAGTGTGACAGTTTCTGTTCATTTATTAACCTAATCCTCACAATGACAATGAAAGGAGTTAAGGGCTAGTGTCACCCTCCCATGATTACCACCATTTTACATATGAGGAAACTGAGACCTAGAGAGGTTAAGTAACCTGTCCAGGATCACAGTGGAATAGCAGATCCAGACTGTAAGCCAGGACTAAACTACTTGTCTTCTCACAAAGTTTTCTTGGGAAGGCATGGCCTGATGAGGGACAGGATGGACAGGGTGATGGGCTCAACAGAGGCCCATTAAGTTTCACATTCAACCAACAGAAGAAAGGACAATGATGAAGGTTAGAACAGGCCCCCGCCCCAACTCCTGCAAGAGGGAGCAGGAGGCCATTCAGAGAACGTGACTGAGGTGGTTTTTCCCTTTCCTGGATGTACATGTTGCAGGAGTGCATGGACCAAATTTCTATTCATATCTCTCAGATTAAAGAGAGTTATACACAGGAAGCTGGGGTAACCACTGAGGTCACCCCGGGTGTAGGGCCTGGTTTGGCACTGGGCAGGAAGTGGGAGTAGGGCTTGCATGAGGGAGAATTTGTTGGAAGCAGAGCTACTGGAATCAAGGCTTGGAAGATAAAGCCCAGAAAGGGGCTCATAGCAGAGAGAGCACTGGGCAAAGATCTAAAGACCTAGAAGTGAGGGACCCCCAGAGTGGGCCAGGTTGGGTGTCAGTCCTAGCAGGTATTCTCTCATTCCTGGGTGTCGGCCCTTAGGTTGCATGTCAAAGAACAGTTGGATTTGATGGGCCATCACAAGGACTTCTGGGAATTCCAGGTGAGCCATCGTCACTGTCTTCAACCAAAGCCCCTTCTCTCCTGGCTTCAGTGTCACCGCTGGCTGCTCAGGTCCACCTGCTGCTCAGGCCCAACTCCATGGGATAGTCCTTGACTCCTTTCTTCCTCTCACCTACCCACTCAGTTCCTCAGCTTTTACCTGAAAACTGGTCACCTCTTACCATCCCCACTGCCACACCATTGCCCAGACTGTTGCAGCGGCCATGGCTGATCCTGCTTCCCTCCTGCTCACCTAGAGCATGCTCACCTTACAGTGGCAAATGGAACCCCTGAAAAAGCGGTGGTCAGGATATTAGATAGTCCAGGAACTCTGTGGCTTGTGAATAATGGCTACGAAGGTGCTGGGAGCACAGCAGATCGCCCAATCCTCTTCAACACCTAATAAACACCTGGACACCTGCCTTCTTTCAACTGATATCACTGGAAGCGTCTAGCAGCATTCCGGGCAGGAGGAGATAGTAGGGGAATCCAAGAGGACAAGGTTTTGTTGTCCCCAGGATGGTTGGGAGCAGGGGGAAACATACCCAGACTCTAAACAAGAAATTGAGTAAGATAGAACATATAATGTCAGTGGGGAAGGCCTCAGCAGATGACACCTGGACACCTGAAAGTAGACAGGAAGGAAGGGAGGAAACCATGCAAGTATTTGGGTGCAAATGCTCCTGGCAGAAGTCAATGCAAAGACCCTGAGGCTGGATCATTTAAGGATAAGATGGGATTTGAGAGGTGGTATATGGGGACATAGGGACCTATTGGGGGAAATGCATCTCCAGCAACACCCAGCCACAGCAGAAACTGCATATTGAATTAATAAATAGTTGAAAGAATGAATGAATGATCTAACTTAGGTCATTGATGTGGAAGAATTTCTGAGGCGGAAGGAGGAGAGGTCAGGAGATCAGACAGACGGAGGGACAGGCCTCTTCTCTCTCCTCGCAGATGCTGAAGCAGCGACTGACCTGGGAGATCCGTTCCTTGCAGAGAAGCAAGGAGCAGCTGCTCACTGAAGGTGTGACTCCCGCGCAGGGGCGGGCCGAAGGGGCGGGGCCGGCTAGCTGGAGCGCCAGGCCCCGCCCTGACGCCCCGCCCACCCGCAGAGAATTTGGCGCGAGCCAAGCTGCAGCAGGTGGAGCAGCGGCTGCGCTTGCCGCCTGTGGTCGAGGGCGCTCCGGCAGTGAACGACGCGTGAGCCGGGAAAGGACACCTCGGCGATGGGGAAGGGGCAGGGAGGAAAGGAATGAGGTCGATGCCCCTGTCCCCAGCGCCACGCCTCCCAGAAGGGCAGGCTCTCGGGCGGGTAGGCGGGGCCTGAGCGCACACGCCCACCTTCTGCCCGGGTCCTCCATCTTCGATCTCTCTCAACCACCTCAGGTCTGTGTCTCAGTGGCTTCCTTTCCGTCCCCTTCCACTTTTGCTCTCTACTTCCTTCTCTCTCCTCTGCACCTTCTCCGCAGGCTCAAGGCGGAGCTGGAGAAATTCGGTGGGCATGGCCCCGCCCAGACCCAGAGCACCCCAGGGGACCCGGCCGACAAAGGAGAGGTCGGGACCCCGGGACGGGGGCGAGGCGAGCAGGGAGGGAGACAGAGCGGGCGGGTCTGTCCCCAGAATCCCTCGGAGAGAGGGTCTGTAGAGACCAGGGCGTCCCCGGGGGAGTGACAGTGACAGAGCAAGGCAGCTAGGCAGCCGCGGGCCTGGCATCCTGACTCCCGGCTCCGGCAGGCCGGCCCGGAGCTCGTGGGCACCCGCCGCGAGGAGGACCTGGAGCCGCCGGTGGAGCTGGCACTGGCGCCTTCCTAAACCAGTAGGACCCGCCCGGTGCTCACCTAACTTCAAGGCCCAGCAAGAAATAAAGGCAATGATTTTAATTCGTCTTCCATCTCCTGGACTGAGTCTGTGCTCCAGGAGCCACTGAGGGTGGGGGCAAGGGGTCGAGCTGACGCCCTCAGCCGGCAGGGACGGGGTTCCAGACTGTCTGGGCGGGGCCTCGGCTGGACTCCGCCCCCAGGCCCGCGGAAGGCTCTCGCAGAACCCTCAAAACCATAAATGTTTTAAGTGGGTGTCAAGTCCACCCTATCTCCACAACTGCATCTCAGGTTCTTGAACCAGCTGTTTTACTAACAGGTGCTAGAGAGAACGTGTTAAGAACCCCCATCGGTTCCCGTCGGTTTCCTGTGGTTCAGAGTAAAATCGCAGCGTCCCACAGTCCCTGCATTCCCCCACAGACCCCTAACTCCTGCTGACCTCTTGACCTCGCAGACCTGCCCGCCTACCTGGGCTCCCACACACGTTCGGTTCTAATTTTCCACCCTAATTCAGACACGTTATCTTAGAGCCATAGCCCTGCTGTGCCCTCATCTGGGATGCTTTCCCCCAGGGTCTCTCCTCCGGGCTTCTGTCCTCAGTTACCCAGCGGGTCTGTTAAGTACGTCAGCTGCTCAGGAGGCTGGCCTGGGGTACCCCATTCCAGAAGGCACCTTACACCAGGCCACTGCCACTTAGTAAGCATATATTGATTAAACAAGAATTTGCTGGATGTATTTTGTAGCAGACACTATTGTAGGCCCTGGATTTTAAATAGCATGTTCAAGAAAGGTCTCACTGAGGAAGTGGCGTCTGAATAGGGAGGTGAGGGGCCAGGTGAGGCAGTGGGTCCTGTGGGTATCTGGGGAAGGGTGCACCTGGTAGAGGGGATGATGAACGCCAAAGCTGTGAGAGAGGATTGAGCTTAGTTTTGTCTGAGGAGCATCTGGAGGAGGCAATTGAGGTAAAGAGGGAGAAGAGATGATATGGAAGAATTGCTGGGAAACCAGTCAAGTTGGGCCTTGTCTATCTGTATAGTGTTCTGAGAACAGGACCTGGCACACAGCAAATACTAAAGTAAATGTTAGCTATCACTTAGTATGATGATTTAGTATTATTCCCAATCCATCGGTGAGGAAAACTGAAGTGTGAATCAATTAGAACAGGGCCTTATAGTTCATTAAGTGTTTAATAGATGGTTCGTATCATTTTATTTATTATTATTATTATTATTTTTAGGTTACAGAGGAGGAACACCAAGGTGTATTTCTCTTAGAACAAATGCTCAATAAATGGTACATGTTGTTTATTATTTTCATTCTTTTTATACCAATTTAGAGATGAGGAAAATTGAGGCAATAAATAAATACAGTAAGCCTACAATACATTTGGATCTCACCATTGTTGCTATTATTATCCCAAAGACACAGATGAGGCCCAGGAAGCTTTAGTTTCTGTATCATGGCTCACACCAGGCTCAGCTGACCCCAGGCCTGGATTCTGATCATTCGCTCCACTAACACTGCCCACCTGCCTTAGGCCAGCCTCCAAGAAACTTTAGTCACTTCATCATCCTCTCTGTGTCAAACAAATGGGGACGGCCTGAATATTCCACTGATCTATCACCTTCCTCCTAGGATTTGAATCCTGGCTTCCCTGCTCACCAGCTAAGTGATCTTAGGCAAATTATTTATGTTTCCAAAACTCAATCACCAAATTTGTAAAATGGTGATACCAACTGCAGAGAACTGATAAAACTGGCCAACTCTTCACTCCTCCCGAAACTTCCTCTGAACCCCTAAATAAGCTAACTTGCCCCTCGTGTGCATGTGGTGCAGTACAGGAGGTGGTTGGTGGATGGGTCTCTCCCAGACTGAACTCTCAGAGGGGAGGCTGATACCACCCGGTTTGTCTCCCTGGGTTCTAGGAAAAGGCCTGAAACAAACACTAAGAAGAGCTGCCCCTTTCAGTTATCGCCTGTGTTTTGTGTGTGTGTGTGTGTGAAATGGCACTGAAATTCCTTGGATCTGAAGGTTACCTGATGAATAATCATTAATTGTTTCCCTGTGCTATTGGTTCTCATTCTTAACTACGTTCCTTTTCCCATCTGAAATTGGTTTATTCCATATCCTGGGGTTCCCCAAATACTTATACTTTGGGTAGTTGCTTCTTTACTCTCACGCATTTCCCTTTCTCGTCTGCTTTTTAGTTTAGAGCAGTTGTCAAATACATTTTCCAGAAAGGAAAGGATAAAATAGGGTTCTAGTCAGGGAATTTTTTTTTTTTTTTAGCCTTTTTATCTTTATTATGTTGGGATTATGGATTTGGAAGGGGAGATGAAAGGACAGGAGACTGATATTTGTGAAAATTGAATAGAATGTGAGAACTGGACTTCTGAAAGACTGAGTTGTAGATTAGAACTATGCTGTCCAATGACAGGTACCAGCCACATGTGACTACTGAGCACTTGCGATATGGCTGGTCCAAAGGGAAGTGTGCCTGGAGTGCAAAATACACACTGGATTTCAAAGCCTTGGTATAGGAAAACGTAAAATATGTCATTAAGAATTTCTATACTTATTACATATTTAAATGATAATATTTGTGTATAGTTATATTCCTATTTCATGAATACATGTGCTTAAGTGAAATATTAAAGTTTTGTCTTGTTCTTCCTTAATTTTTTAAATGTGGCTAGTAGAAAATTTTAAATTACATACATGGCTCACATTATATTTCTATTGGACAGCACTGTTTTATTAGGCTTTGAAGGGGATTTGGGCCATCTGCTGTGCTCCCAGCCCCTTCGTAGCCATTATTCACAGGCCACAGAGCTCCTGGACTATCTAATGTCCTGATCTAGTTTGATCCCGTTGGTGCCATGAGTTCAGCATTGAAGAATGGAAAGTAGTTTTTAAAACGGGTGCTGATTCTGAGACGGATGGACATGTACTCAAAGGCACACACACAAGGATCCGCATCCTGATCCCTTCTCTATGTACGTATCTGAATTTGTGGAGAAACAGATCACATAGTCTTGCATTTCAGAAAAAAAAAATTTGAAAGAGTGGATTTGCCAGACATTGTTTGGAAAGTCTCAATGTAACCAGAATTCCTTGATAGCTCAAGCAAAAGTGCTGATTTTATCCCCTAAACAACTAGATTAATGATTAGTGTAAAGTTTTTTTCTAATGCTATTAGCAAGAGGCTCCAAATGTATACACTAGAAAGTTACCAGGCTTCCAGAATTTTATATAATTTTATACATTTTATACAATTTTCATGCCCCTGAAACTAATGAATGGCTGTTGAAGAGCAGAATAATTACTCTTTCTTAAAATTTTATCCTACAGTTTATTTGTTCACTCTGGAGCAGGATGTGCCTTTGCAATGGGGGAGATCAGAGGGCTCTCAGCTGAACCAAGGACCAAGTTTCACATTACCAGTTTGATTTTATCTTCCTCTTGGTGTGAGTGGGAGGTACACATCATCACCCATGTGGGGTTCTTGATTAAAATGTTTAACTTAAGTTTAATCAATAGGAAACAGACCCAGTGAGAAGTTCTATAGGACAATTGCTCTGGATACCTGAAAGGAGTCACTATTGTGAAGGATAGAGGCGGCTTTGATGTACCAGTTTCCTATTGCTGTGGTAACAAATCATCACAAACTTGGTGGCTAATACAAATTTATTACCTTATAGTTCTGGAGGTCGGAAGTCTCAGTTCTGGAGGACTTACAGTCCTGGAGGACTAAAATCAAGGTGCCATCAGGGCTGTGTTCCTTCTGGATGCTCTTGGAGAGAATTTATTCCTTAACCTTTTCTAGCTTCTCAAGGCTTCCTGGAATCCTTGACTTACATTACTCTGCTCTCTGCTTCCGTGATCACATCTCCTTTTCTGAATGTGACTTTCCTGCCTCCTTCTTATAAGGACCCTTGTGATTACAAGAGATAATCCAGGAAAATCCCCCAACACAAGATGTCTTTACTTCCTCCCTGTATGCAGGTCCCATAATTTGTTCAGAAATTGGCTTCTTTGTCTTTCAGGTTTAACTGTGAATGAAGCTGGGAGCTCAGCATTGCCAAAAGACTGAAGGGTACGCCTGAAACTATTGAGCTAGAAAGAAACTGTGAAAAACAGAAGAACCAGAGGAGGGACTTGAGGAGCTGCAAACTAGTAGCAGCAGAGGAGAGGGAGTGGCCAAGAGACTTCATTAGATTCTTCAGGTAGATACAGATTCCTACATCTGGGCAGGAGATGGAGCATGCCTTTTAACAGAATAGCACCTGAGGCCAGACTGCCTTTGTTAGAATCCCAGCTCTGCTGCACCCTAGCTGTGTGACTTCAGGCAAGTTATTTAACTTCTCTATGCCTCTGTTTTCTCATCAGTGGAGGGTTGTTCTGAGGTTTAAATAAATTGATAATATATAGAAAGTGCTTAAAACAAGACTGGGCACATCATATACTTGTTGATGGTAGCCATCATCATTATCACTAAGAATTTTATATCTTTATTTGGTCATCACGCCAGTGATCCTACACAATCAAAGGAAACTAATGGTTACTTAATTAAAACCAGGGTAAAACTAGTATTTAATCCTAGATGTTCCTGTCTCAAGAATAAAATTCTTCCTGTTCTGCATGTCACAGCATATCGCATAATTTTTCATT
This sequence comes from Rousettus aegyptiacus, assembly GCF_014176215.1. NCBI lineage: Eukaryota > Metazoa > Chordata > Mammalia > Chiroptera > Pteropodidae > Rousettus > Rousettus aegyptiacus. Next base: position 21,245,967 of record NW_023416289.1, read on the forward strand.
CCATCTAGTTTTTTTTGCTCCATCTTGTTAAAGAACAAAATTCAATTGAGTAAATTTGAAAGATCTTATTGGCTTTATTGAACACCTCATGAATCTGGCAGCATCCAGTTTAGCAGATAGAAAGTAGCTGCAAGAGCTGCACAATCGAAGTATTTTTATAGGCAGAAGGAGCAGAAACAAGGAAGCTAAACTAGGCCAAAAAAAACACAAACAAACGAACAAAAAAAACCTGGTTGGTTATTGCAAGGGCAGCTTCAGTTCTGAATAACAGCTAACAATTCGACCAAGTTCTGACCAAAGAGCTCCTTTAAAAAATAATCCTTTTAAATATCTTGTCAGGCTTCAGTCAGGAACTCCTAAGAGTTCTTATCACAAGAAAATTTTTTCCCTTCTTTTTTTTTAATTGTAGCTACATGAGAAGACGGCTGTTAGCTGAATCTAGTGTGGTAATTATTTCACAATGTATGTAAATCAAACAGTGAAAAGAGAACCCACATTTAGGACAAAGTTAACCTGTGTGTAAGCCTCTGGAAACAATCTAACAGAAATTGCATAATCTCGCACAATAGCAGATCTACTGAATACTCAAGAAGTTTGCTGATTTAGCATTTAATTCTCATAGGACAATTATTAGGAAAAGAAGTTTGTCAGGATAATAAAATTAACATTACTACAGTATTGAGATTTTTTTAAACCTCTACTGAGAAGATGGATTTGTTAGAGATAACAGATGTGTTTGTGCTGTGTATGTATACAACATACACACATGCATACGCACATGTACACATGTACACATACCTCCTCCAGTGGTATAAAAGTATCATCCTTTAATTAAAAAGAAAAAAAAAAAGACTGTAGCCATCCTGGAAGAGAAAGATTAACCAATGGGTACCCCCGACCAAATTCATGAGACTCTGAATTTACGAAGGACAACATGGAATTTAACTTTTCTCTCTTGACCAGGCATCACAGATGGCGATCCGGGAGAGCTGACTCTAGTAAGAATTCTCACCATTTGCCAGCTTCTGCCAGTTTTTCCAGGGTCCCTACTATAGGTTCTGGAGTGAGAAAGGTATTCCAGTGGGTCTTATCTTAGTCATCTGAAACTGTAGAGACAGGAATCCCCTCTACTCTTTATGTAGAGTGCCTGCTAGACACCCCTTTTTCTCTGGGCACCTCGTAAATGGCTAAGCTTATCTAGGTTTAAAAGTTCTCCACTGTGGCCACTCAAATTCAGCTATCTTCGATGAGTTTAACCTGCTTGTTCAGCCTTAAAACATTCACCTGAGGCCACACCTGGGATCCACTCCGGCTTAAATCAGACCCTATCAGATCCCAGGGCCGCATGTTACTAAGTCTGACCCGCCGACCCCTGCAGGTTTCCGGACCCACTTCAGGAAGAGACATGGTCAGAGTCTGAAAGCTCATGACACACTGTTTGGAGCTGGGAGCCAGGATTCGAGAAGGCCATGCCCAGCACCTCCAGGGGCAGCAAGAAAGCAGCAGGCTCAAGGGGCTCAGCAGGTACTTTCTCCTGGTTGTTTGTTGCTCCTGGGGGGCATTGGAGTGTCTCCTTTGGTTCCTTTTTCTGAGGCCAGAGCTGTTCAAAAATAAACTGGGACATGTTAAAAATTTTAAGAGTTCATTTGAGCAAAAATTGATTCGAATTGAGCAATGTCCCATCTAGCAGATAGAAGGGAGCTCGGAGCAGCTGTGCAAAGTGAAAGCCTTTTATAGGCAGAAGGGAGAAGGAACACATAAGTTTAGTAAGGCAATAAATAGCAGGTTGGTTACTGCAAAGTTCCTTTCCTTTAGGAGATGGCCGTGGTCTGTCAGGCAGATTATCTAACTCGTGCTGCTCAGGTGATGCCCGATGACTGGTTTAAGATTCCATTTCTGGGAGAACTGAACGTGCGATTCAGTTAAGTCTCCATTTGGTGACATGAGGTTTAGCAGAAGCCCCATTTGGGGCCTGTTTTCTTGTTTTTAACAAAGGCTAAGGGCATTATCCTTGTTCAAAAAGATAGACCAGAGGTGACATCTTGAGCATTTGAAATGGCAGATGCAAAGTTTTTATATATATGCATGTGAGTTCCAAGTGTTTCTGCAAATGTGAAAAATACAGCTTTTGGTTGTTCTATTTCTGCACCTGATGTAAGTTCTTGTTAACTAGAGTTTCTGTGGACCTCATGAAAAATACAGCTGGTTGGTCATGCCTTTATTTCTGCACCTGAAGTAAGTTCTTGTTAACCATCAATACTTAAAATACTGCTTTCACTTAAAAAGAAGCTGAATTCAAATGTAATTCTTTCTGCTGAAAGAAGCATAAGAGATTCTGGTGTGTGTATATATACTATACATTCATTATATATCATTCAATTTTCAAAATAATCATGTAAATAAAAGAAGTAGATGTGGCAGAAACTATGAGGTTCCCCTCGTAGTAGGGAGAATTCTGGAATGACCCCATGATTCAAAGCCATGTGTAATCCATCCTCTTGATTGGTGGTAGGACCTATAATTGTGATGGGACATCACGCTGTGATTAGAGTACGTGGCGTGGCACAGCTGATTTCCATAAAGGGAGATGAGCTTCACTGGACCTGACCTATTAGGGTGAGCCTTTAGCAGGGACTGGGTGCTTCCTGGCCAAAGAGGTTTGAGGCCCAGGAGGGGTTCAACCCAAGAGATGTTGTCCCCTGCCGGATTTGAAGCTAGACGGGGGCCCATGACAAGGAATGAGGCTGCTTCTATAAGCTGAGGGTGACATCCAGCTGACAGTCAGCAAGGAAGCTTTTCAGTTCATTTGCATTATTAATAGCTTCTCCATCAGGTTCAGGAAACCTTTCCTGTAAAGTCCTGCTGGTAGTTCAGGCTTTGCAGCAACATACAGTCTGTCTCTGTCACATATTCCCTTCCTCCCTCCCTTTTTTCCTTCTTTACTTCCTTTCTTCATTTTATACTTTAAAATATTTTTAAAAACATGCTCAGTTTGAGGACTAAACCAAAACAGGGCGTGGGCTGGTTTGTCAGCCCCTGGTGTAAACAATCAAATTAAGGCCTAGATGGCAGTATTTGCCAGTTTCTGCAGTGTAAATACTCACTATGATTGATTTCAAGCTACCAAAGCGAAGTGTCTTCACTGTCAGTAAAAGAAGAGCAGTGGCATACCATGATATAATGTTTCTATGCATAAACAATAGGAGTAAATAACCATAAGAGCTTGGATAATAGTAAAATATAAATAAGGAGGGTTGGGTTTGAGTATCTGCTGCCCTCGTTTTTAATATAATTTGTTTAATTGTGAGTTTCTGTAATTTAATTTGTATTGAAGGCTGTGTTTACTAGCCAACTCCTGTGCTTCCTGCAGAGTTAACAGTGGGCTGTCATGAGCTGGTACCAGCCCCCTCCAGCACAGCACAGCTCATATCCTTAAGAGAGGTGTGTGTGCCTTCCCCATTTCCCCCATCAGCTGGAATGTGAACCCAGCAGGTAGGGTTCTGGGCCACCTTTCACCTGTGGACATGCCTGTTCTTTGGGATGGGAGGACAACCAGGAAGAAGCCTGTGTTGGTAGCACTGTGGAACCACCACATCAGGCTTGGCCCTCTTAGCATCTGTTATTAGGCATGGGGGCATCAACGTCTACCTGTTTAAGCTACTCCTGCTTTGAGTTTTTGTTACAATTGGCTCTGTATTCTAATTAGATATTAGAATTCTCTCGTCTGAGTGAGAAAAGCAATGCTTCGAGAAGTAAAATGACTTCCCGACAGCACGGGGCTGAAAGTCTCATACTCAGCATGTTAGACCACGTCTTTTAACTCCAAGTCCATTGCGATTTCCATTACTTCCTGTTGCTTCTCACATCACTCACTCAGTCATCGTGAACGAGCGCAGGCCTCCAGCCTGGGGATTTAACAGGCCCAGGACTGCCCTTGACTGACAAGTGGTCTTGTCTCTGGGAATGTGTCACCACTAAATAAATGGTGTTTGGAGAAGGCACCGTGAGGGGGTGAGAGAAGGGGCCCTGCCTGTCCGTCAGGGAGGGGGACGGAGGTGGCAGCCGTGCTCGCTCAGACCCGTCGCTATTGAGCACAGGCGGAGACAGCGAACTCATCGCTGTGCTGCCTGCTGTAGGGATTTCAGAGATTCCCAGGGAAAAATAACGTAACATCCTAATGTCTGCATGCCCACGTGTGTCAGCTTTAACCTCGTCATAGCTGCATGCTTCGGGGCCACGTTTGATGATTACAGCTCACAAGACCGTGTGTGCCCCCAGGCCCTGCCTCATTCTTAACTCAGAGACTGACACATAGGCATGCTTTGTGATCATTTTCGAATTGAAATTGTCTAAGATCTTGTAACACAAGTACATGTTAATTAAAATAATATTAGTATTTTGCTATGCAATTGAACAGTTGAAAACATCGTGGCTTCTCATTTAGCATGACTTTTCTCTTTCCTGGTTGTGTGCAGAATATTGATCTTTTTCTTCAACTACTTCCAGGCCTAAAAATGACATGTTCTCTTTATATTTTGTCTTAATCTTGGTCAGCCTAAGAAAAATCCTTAATCTCAGGAAGTAGATTAATTTGATGTTTAGTTACTTTTCTATACTCATACCAACTGCAGACAAATGATGTGGGGGTTACCAGTATTAAGTATTATGATTTTATTCTGTTCACTCTGTTGGGCAGATCAGTGGCTATATATTCCAATAACTTATTTCTGGGGTACAAAGCTTTCTATTTTGGCTTTTGGCAGAATTTATTTTTCTCAGGATGCTTTATTGTGTTGACACCTCATTTGTCAGAGTCTTCCCATGTTACAGTTTTATGAGCCATGCCTCTCTTGGCCTTGTGTCTTAGGCTTTTGGCTACTTGTTCATGGAAAGAATCTCAGTTTTTGCTGCTACCTCCAAATCATGGCTACTACGACCTCATCTGACAGCACAGGATAGCTCACCACCCCTCCCCTACACCCCAGTGTGATGCTGGCATCTGGAAGGACTCCTGTGTTACCACTGGGAGACACAGAAGCTCCACCAGGGAGTCCCCCCACCCCCTCATAGTTTCTCTGAGGCTCTGATTGCTCCCAGCACTTCTGGACAAGAATAAAGTGGCACCATGGCACAGGTGTGCTGTATGGCTTCACTGGTAGATGTCTGAAAACCACAGGTGACGTGGCTGCACATGAGGGGTCAACTTCTAGTGAGGCAAATTTTGACCAGGGAGAGACAGGAGAAAAGAGGAAACTGCAGACACCAGCAAAATATTTGAATGGCCATGATAGAAACAAAACTGGAAAAAAGTTTTATCTAAAGTAAGGAACACAGAAGAAATGCATAGTAGCTTTTTTTTTCTTTCCTTTTTTCTTTTTTTATTTCAGAAAATTTAATATCAAAAGGAAACTTAAGAGAAGCTGAGCTATATCTCAAACCATGTCTCAGTCATTATCTTCTGTATAGTATTGGGAAGATGAGTTTCTCAAATTATTTAATACCGTAATCTGAAACTTAGTATGGAGTAGATCCCCAATCCATTGCTTTATAGCGCCTTCAAACACAGTGTTTTAACCCCTTTCCCATTTGCCTTGAGAATAGTCGCTGGTGGTGCTTGCAGCTGTCGCGTAACTCACGGATTACAGCCTTTACCCCTAAAATTTGTCATGAAATATCTCGCTTTTGTTATTTTCGCATCATTCTAGTATCTAGATAGTCTTTGGAAACAAATGACATCATTCTATTTATAGCTTTCTGTTTTCAGTAGTTCCATCGCTGAAAGAGTCAAGTCCTAGGAAGCACAGCGTTCCTACACATGATGTTACATGAATGTTGGCAGCGAGCGGCACTGTTTTTTTTTTAAACAGGTTAAAATAAAAACTAATCAAATCACCTTGTAATAATCAGCATAAGAAAACTGCATCTTGGAAAACTTCTGTATCTAAGACATAATGTGATCTCTAGTAACCAGTGATAATGTACATCATGATGGTATGTGTTTAGACACCAAATAATTCATTAAAATGAAATGATACCCGTTCTAGCAAGATTTTAATTTTTTGGAATGAGTTTCTTTGTATTGTTGGTAATTCCTTTAGATTGTTAGTGGAAACAATTAGAATAATCTGAAAGCAAAACAGAAACTTGTGAGGGATTTCAGTGGCTAAGCTGCATGGCTATGTGACAGCAGAGCTCTTTATAGCATTTGAAATACAAGTGAGAAGGAAGGGATTTTAGAGAAGACCAGACTCTCAATTGCATCTCTAATTCCTAACATAGTGCCTGTCACAGATAAACACAATATATGTCGAATAAAAGCCTGATTAAAAGATGACTAAAGATCAAGAGAACATAACTGATCAAGGGTGACTATAAATGATAATTGGAAATTCCTAATCAGCCAGGCGACTGTCCAGATGAGTCTTGATCCCTTCAAAGTTTATAAAGATGGTGCTCAAACACAAACCTTTTTGAAATTCTTAATTTAGAATCTGAGGCTCATTGTTTTGAACGTTTCCAATTATGGCATTATCTTATTTTCCTTCCTAAAATGGAAAGTTTAATGTTTTGTTAGAAGCCAACAGTCATCAAGTGACTAAAAAGAAGTGGACTATAGTAATTGTAAAGTGGAACTGTATGGCAATGAATCATTTCTAAAGGAGTTTAGGAAAAAGAGCCCCCAAATACATTTATCAACAGTATTAAAACAAGGACCCTGCCCCCAAAATTTATTACTTAAGAAGTCCTGATAAACATTTGAGTGGTAAATGTTTTCTCATTTCTTAAAATAGCTGTTTGAGATGATCTGTGTAGAGTTCTTGAGTGGCTTTGTAGTGGATCAATGACTAAGTTTGGATGTATTTTGAGTCTATGTATTTCTACATTTTATTTTCTATTTCTTGTACCTATCTAGAAATAAAATTTTCATGTCTATTAGCCATCTGTTGGGGTACATATATTTGAAAGGCTTGTCATAAATATACCAAAGTGAGATTAAATGCAAATTTTATGACCTTTAAACTTATTACATAAATGTGTTTTTAATGGCTTTAATTAAGTTAGGACATAACACATTTAAAAAAATTATTCCATACAAATAATACAAATCTAAGCTTTTTTAGTATTTTAGAAGAAAGTTAAAGAATGTCCAATTAATATTTAAAAACAACATAAGTAAATGTATTACTAATATTCTTAATCCAAATACACTCCTAACAACAATTACCCATACTCTTATCCCCATTTCTCTCTGGAGACCATCAGTTCTGTTTTTATGAGTTTGTTTCCATTTGTTCATTTTGTTTCTTAGATTCCACATGTAAGTTAAATTATATGGCATTTGTCTTTCTCTGTCTCATTTCACTTAGCATAATACACTCAAGGTTCATCCATGCTGTCGCAAATGGCAAGATTTCATTTTTATGGCTGAGTAATTCCATTATATAATACCTCACTTCTTTATCCATTCTTCTGTCAATACTTAGGTTGCTTTCATATGTCTTGGCTATTGTAAATAATGCTGCAATGAACATAGAGGTGCATATGTCTATTTAAATTAGGGTTTGGATTTCTTTGGGTAAATACCCATAAGAGGAATTGTTGGGTTATATGGTAGTTCTATTTTAAAATTTTTGAGGAAATTTTATACTGTTTTCCATAATAGCTGCACCAATTTACAATCCTACCAACAGTGAACAAGGGTTCTCTTTACTCCACATTCTTGCCAACACTTATTTGTTGATTTATTGATGATAGCCCTTCTGACATGCATGAGGTGATATCTCATTGTGGTTTTAATTTGCATTTCCCTGATGATAAGTGATGTTCAGCATCTTTTCATATGTCCATTGGCCATCTGTTGGAGCACATATGTTTGGAAGGATTGTCATAAATACACCTAAGTGAGATAAAATGCAAAATTTATGACCGATAAACTTATTATATAAATGTTTTAATGGCTTTAATTAAGATAAAACATTTAAAAAATGTTCCATATGAATAATACAAATCAAATTTTTTTTAGAATTTAAAGAATGTCAAATTAAAATTTAAAAACAACATAAGTAAATGTATTACTAATATTCTTATTCTAAGTCCACTCCTAACAGCAACAATCATTAATATTTCTCTTGTATGGTACTCTGAACCTATTGTCAGATTCTGTACCTAAACCTCCGTTGTCTCCATGACAACAATGGAAGGTATTTGTTGCTGGTTTGACACATGGTGAAAGTGAGATGAGAATTAAGCAACTTGTTCAAAGTCTTTTAACTAATAACGGTGTCGTGAGAATACATAAGTTCTCAAATCAAAATTGTAGGGAGTATATTCTTTCTACTTAGCGTGTATCTTAAGGAAAGAGTTGATCAGAAGTAGCTGTACTTATGGTCCAAAGGCACTTACTGCTGTCGAGAGCCGTTTTAGACATACAAAAGCACGCATACACAAATAGTTTACTGGGTTGGGAGTAGAGGTAGGGATGCAAGGGAAAGAAGCAAAAGAGATCCTATGAATATGTGGTCTGGGAGATCCTTAGAGAGCAGGTGGATGTTAACACCTAGAATCTGGAGAGAATGATCAGCAAAATGCTACAATTTTTGCAGAGGGACGCTAGGTCACTTAAACCATTCCAGTTAACTTTTGAATAACATGGGTTTCAATGTACCTGTGCATTTGTGGATTTTTTTTGATAAATATGTACAATACCATAAATGTACTTTCTGTTATGGTTTTCTTAACATTTTTTTTCTTTCTAGCTTCCTTTATTGTAAAAATACATTCATAGCAACATGGATGGATCTAAAGGATATTATGCTAAGTGAAATAAGTCAGAAAGACAAGTAATGTATAATTTCATTTATATATGGAATCTAAAGGACAAAACAAACTCAGAGATACAGGGAACAAACTGATGGTTGCCAGGTGAGAGAGGGATTGGGAGATTGGGTGAAAAAGGTGAAGGGAATAAGAAGTACAAATTGGTAGTTACAGAATAGTCATGGGGATGTAAAGTACAGCTTAGGGAATATAGTCAATAATATTGTAATAACTGTATAGTGTCAGATGGGTACTAAACTTATTGGAGGGATAGCTTCTTAAATTATATAAATGTCTAACCACTATGCTATACACCTGAAACTAATAATGTATGCCAACTGTAATGCAAAAATAAAAATTAATTTAAAAATAGAACAGGTACATTGTTCATTCATACAAGGAAGTACAATGCAGCAGTAAAAATTGACCTAAAAGTTTTTAAATTAAAAAATACTTTCTGTAAAACTTCTATAAAAATGCACAATTTTAATCCTAATTCTAAAAAAAAGAATATAGTATATAATACATATAATAGAAAATAGTGTTTAGCAACAATTCTAAGAATTAAATCTAAAGTTTTTACCATGGCCTCAAAGACCCTACGGCATCCAGTCCTTTCCTGCCTTCTTGACTACTTTTCCATACTCTCTCCTTCTATTCAGTCAGCTCCAGTTACCTTTCTGAGGCCGACAATGCTCCTGCCTCAGGGCCTTTGCACTTGCTCTTCCCGCTTCTTATTGACTAATGATATCTGCATCAGTGTTATCCCTAAGTATTTCATATTTTTATGTTGTTATAAGTGATATTGTTTTAACTTTTTAATTTCAATGTTGCATTATTAGTCCCTAGGACATAGAAATTTATTTTTGTATATTGATCTTATGCCAACTTTGCTAAACTTAGAATTTTGAAATTTTTAATAGATTTTTCAGCATTTTCTATATGGACACATGCATTTGAGATAATGTGTATTCTATTTTGATGCAATGTTCTGTGAATTAGGTCAATCATTTTGGTAAATAATGTTCAAGTCTTTCGTATCTTTCCTAATTTTCTGTGTACTTTTTTTTATCAATTATTGAGAGAAAAGTGTTTAAATATTTGACCATAGCTGTGGATTTGTGTATTTCCTTTGTTGTTCTATTAGTTTTATCTTCATATATCTTGAAACTCTGTTATTTGTTGGATAAAGATTTAGGGTTGTGTGCTCTTGGTGACTTTTTCATTATAACTGCTTTATCATTATGACTGAACCTCTTTGTCCCTGGTATATTCTTTCTCTAAAATCCACTTTTTCAATATCTTTTTTCACAATTAAATTTTAAATCATTTGTATCTTTATATTTAATGTAGGTTTCTTATAGGCCCCTTCAAGTTCGGTGTTGCTTTTTTAGCCAATCTGATAATCTGTCTTCAATAGCATGTTTAGAATATTTACATATCATGTGATTACTTTGCAGTTGGGTTTAAACTTGACATCTTACTCTTTGGTTTTTTATTAGTTTTATCAGGTATTTGCTTTTTTCTCTCTTTTGGTAACTCCTTTCATGTATTTCTTTATTCCATATTATCTCCATTGTCAATTTATTAGTTACAATGATTTGTTATTTTAGGGCTTGCTCAGGGTAAATAATACAAATCTATAGGTTATCTCAATCTATTCAAGTCATATTATACTTTTTTACATTAACATAGACATATTTTAGCTATGCCATTTTAGAGATAAAGCTGAAACTCAGAGAAGTGATGTGACTTGTCTATGGCCAGAAACCTTCCTTAGGGGCTAAAATGGGAATTCTAGTGTACAGACTTCAGACTCAGTGCTTGTTTTTACAGTGTAATGCTGGGATGAGTGTCAACATACTTTTTTTGGAAAATATCAAGTCACCACAATTAGAAATTGTAAGCACTGAGTACCACCTGGGAAGAAGGTTTTTTTTTTTTTTTTTTCCTTATTTAGGAAGATTTAAGTTTTAAACATCCAGTAGATAAGCCATAAACATTTCTTTCAGACCACTTGGCTAGGCATCACATGAAAGCTGTGAGCCAGCACTTCACCTGAGTCCCTGGAGCAGAGTTAGGATTTCTGTGGGCCTTAACATTAATCACTCTGGGAGAGCAGTTCACATCCTGTAAATCACATCCAGACTGTGATTCGTAGGGTTGTCTGAAATTGTATTTACTCATCTTACTCTATGTGCCTGAATTAAACAATAGATGAGACTGTCAGCGTAATAGGTACCTCTGCTTAGGCCTGGTTATATAAACATTGAATATAAGATGCATATTTTCTTCTTGCATTTGTAACATTAGGATTGAACTGTTAATAGATCTGTAAATATATCCATTTGGTCAGATTTTATGTTCCTGGGTCATCCTTGGAATTGAGTCTATTAATAATGTAAATAAATATGTCAATATCACTTTTTAACACAACTATGACATGAACAGGAACCAAATTAAAATTTCAAATTTTGAATTCTCACAATTTTCTTAAATTTACTTTCCTTAGTATGATTGCATCTATGTTTAATTTTACTCCAAATATTATATATTTATATAAGATTAAAATGAAATGCTTTCTGGGTATTTATACATCATTTTTTGTCATTTTTATTTATGAGCTCTAAATAGCAGACACTTAATCTCTGAATCTAGCAGATCATAAATGTAGTCAGTTGTCGTAACTAGTCAGTTACTGCTTTTCTCTGCCTGAAGAAAATAAAAAGTAACATTTCTAGGTTGAAACACTGTTTGTCAAACCAGGAATGTACGTACTTACGTATTTTTCCAAAACTTGTTTTTAAAGAATATCAATGATGCCAGATCTAGAATGCCTAGATTTCTCTATTTATAAGAATATGATATAGGAATAGCCTGAAAAGATACCTTTTTGACTAAGATTTATATTACCAGAAGAATTGTCACACTTAGTTGTTAAGACATTTGGCATTATCTAATCAGCTTCCCCTGGAAGTTTACCAGAAGGAGTAGCCATCACTCAGTCATTCCCCCCTAAGTGCACAGTAATGACTGTGTGTGTGTCCAGGCAAAGGATCGTCACAGACGTAGGCCACTGAGGACAGTGACAAGGAGAGTTTCTGTGCTGGGTTCATGATAAAGGAGAGTGGAAAGGGAAACAGTGAAAACGAGCCGCCTAGCCTCGTCCTAACACTCTCGCTCTATAGATGTGCAACTTAGACAATCTGCAGTTCGTCCGTCACAGCCTTTTCCATGTGGTTTAATAACAAATATCTCCAGCATCTTACAGTGCAATTGTCTGTTGGAATAGGTGTTTATCTGGCAGTTTCACTCTCTCATTTCTTTAAAAGAGATATATCGTTAGCGTTCTTTGCATTTCAATTTCAGGAAGTTGCTTTATTTCAGCGTGGTGGCTACATGGCATTCTAGACTCAATGATGGCATGTTATTCTTCATGTCCACTGAAGGAAATGGCAGAGTCCCATCCTGGGGATGGCTTTGACTTCATTTCCTAAAATATGCATTAGGCTGATCATTTGAGTGAATGATAACACAAAAACAAACAAAATATATCTGTTCATCAAAAATGAGCGCAGGGCAAATTTTTATAAAGGATTAGTAAAAGATTGGGTTCGATAATGAGATATTTACTCGTTCGTTTATTCAAGAATATTTCTGAGTGTCCTTTACACTTTAGGCACTGCATTATGCGTGGTTATAAATTGGTAAGTGAAAAAAATGTATGACCACTGCCTGAGATATTCAATTTAATCTGGGATTCAATCAACAAAGAAGTGAACAAATAAAAATTCAATATGTATATTAAATTACAATTATGTTTGATGAATGCTATGTTAGAGAATAATTTAATTGGTCTCTTTTTCAGAAAATGTAGTTATGGGAAGTCCCTCAAGGAATTAATATTTAAACCACACTGTGTTACGACTAGTCTGCCATGTGAAAATTTGGCAATATCATTTGCCCCCAAGAGAAAGGGAGTGACATGAGCAGAAGTCTGGAGATGGCCAAAGCTTTAACATATTTGAGAAATGGAAATGGACCAGTGTGCTAAGAGAGAAACAGAATTGAAGTCAGGGAAGGTGTAGTTTGGATTATATAGGGCCTTCTAAACACAGTAGTAAGCTATTTGAAATACATACAAAAAAAATAGGTCAATATGGTTTTTCCATTTTTTCTTTACTAATTAATATTACTTATGTTATTCAGTGAAAATTATTGAATAAATATAAATTATTAAAATATTAAATTATTCTATATACATTTATAGACATGTACTTTAATGATGATAACAAAAATCTCAGACCATGCAATGGAAGAGAACAGGCTTGTGATAGGGCTGACATGCTGAAGGAAATGGTAATGACTTTGAAATGACATAGACTAAGTAGTAGAAACATTTAGAACTCATTTCATGTTTAATCTTTAACATGATTCTTTTGTACTTCAATGGATTGAAAAACCCTGGATTTATTGATGTATTATATGATGTGACATGAGATGCTATATGATAAAATAGCAGGATTCCGGAATTGATAATGTGATGGAGATGGAACCATTTTCCAGTTTGGATCTCTATAATTTCAAAAAGTGTGGAAATAAGCGGAAACGTAAACCATTGTCAGATGCATACATTTTAACTCGTATGTGTCAAGAATGTCAAAATTAAGAACTATACTAAAATGTTCCCAATGATGTGAAGCATTTACTTTACTACAACAGTTGAGGCAAAAGGCATGCGAGATAGGTCAACCTTGTGGATAGAGTTGTCATCGAAAGCATATTTCTGTAATTATTTGTTTATCTAATTTCAACCTCAAAATGTATTTTTCTCCCTACCAGTTATCTATTTTTGTCTTCTGTCCCTCAGGTTCTTCCATGTTTTGGAGTTCTTTCAGCAGTGCGCTAATGCATCCTTCTTTACACAGTAATTCACTATTGCTAGAACATCTGCTATGTAAGACATCTAGTAAGAAGATACCGTCTCTCAAAGTATTGAAAGTGGAGCAGTACAAAGAAATATTTAGATTAATAACTACAGTGCAGGAAAAAAGTTATAGTTGGTGCAAGAGAAATTAAAAACATCTGAGGGGGGATTTCAGAAGAAAGAGTGATAACATTTGGTTGGAAAGATGAATGTATTTATGGAGGCAGAAGAATTTTAACTGTTACTTGAAGAAGGGGCAGGAAGGGAAGTCCAGGTGAAGGCGTATGGGGAGCGAAGGAGAGGCATGTTCATGCATGCACTAATCTTGAGAACAGAATGGTTGCTGCAAACTGGCCGTTTTGACACAAGCCAGTATTACCAAGCTTATTCAGTCCCTTTATCCATTCTATTTGACACCAAATGACTATAGGTTATTATCAGAAATAAAACTCACCTAATAAGATAAAAATATTCATTCCGATATGGTTTATTTATGTTTATTTTACTGTGGGATTCAGGTTCCCAATGAGTCACACCCGTCTGTATTGTACTTCCTAATAACCTTATATTTTAGGTACTATTATCTTTAATCGATAGATGAGGAAACTGAGCCTTAACTGTTTGAAGCACTTGACATTAAAAAGGCAGTTGGAAAATTTTTTTAAAAGATAAAAAGTGAAAGCAAATGAAAGATAACTTATTTTTAAAAAGAAAATATGTAGAGAAAATAATATGACAGAATTCTGAGGGGAAAATATTTATTGAACAACAAATTTTAGGGACCTGATCTAGGCTCTGTCAAGATTGCAGATGCATTAAATGTGATCTGATAATGAAAGAAACACATTGCTTCCCAAAATACTTCATAATGCTAGAAGTATGGACTGAGGGGAACAGCAAGAGCTATTGGATCTCACAGAAGCGAATGGCCACTTTACAATGAGATGGGCTGCTTGCTGAGCTTTGATAAATTAGTGATATTATAAAATTTTGAATAGGCAGAGAAAATAATTTTTCTAGACCAGGAAAACTGGGTGACCAATAGTGGAAAAGTGAGACACTGTGTTGGCGGCAAATTTGAAAAATAAAATTAAATCAAATAAATGCAGAAATGAAGGCAGAATGGGGAAGGGAAGAATTGCTGTGCATTTCTCGCCTCCTGAAGGTCAACATCATGACTTTTGTCTTCTTCCCAGTATGAAACGAAGCACCATTTTTATACCAAGTATATTAGTTTGCTTCAGTTGTTAAGATAACTAAAACAGCTGACATGTCCTAAGTAAATTCAATAAAATCTCCAAAGTTCTACTCATTCTTCTGGGTTATTTTATTTCAGCTGGGCATGTGTATGGTTCATCTGACTACTAAATATCTGTGACTTAAGGAATGGAACCATGCAGAGTTTTTATTTGCATTTATCAAAGTACCCATCATAGACCATTAAACACGGCAAGATCTTAATAAGTATTTGTTGAACAGTATTGGGTTGAGGTGGAGAGAAGGAAATTACATGGACATGGTTGAATTGGCGGTTACCTGTTGATGGGAGAAGGAAGGGAAGTGTTGAAAACACATTTGGGAACCAGAACAAAAGAAGTCCAGGTTGTATGTATTTTATTGGCCATTGAAAGGTTTTGTGAGCAGTAGAGTGGTCATGAGCAGAAACACTGCTTACAAATTTAATTGAGCGGGAGATCGAAGGAGGAAAGGTGATATTGGAATCTAATATAGTTTAGAAGGAGGCAACAGGGGCCTAATTGAGGCAGTAAGAATAGGAAGAAAGATGATAATATTGAGATCTAAAGAACAAGAGAATAGAAGTTCAAATCTAATTCCTTCTTTGAGCAGCTCTAAAGTGTGAAAATGAAGTGAGTTGTTTCATTTTTTTGTTGACATCAAAAGGGAACATCATGTTGCTTTCTTTTGGTGGAGGATGTGTTGAATTGTAGTCTTTCGATGTAATACTTTTGGTCTTGTCTAGCCCTTCACAGTACCTGCCGTCTACTCACATTTGGGTAGCATGTAGCATACACAGAGGGAAGTACTCAAGTTGTGATCAGAGTACTGGGTTCAAATCCATGTCTTCCCATTTGTGTGATTGAGTTAATCGGTTACCCTCCCTAATGTCACTGACACAAGTAAGTGCATGTGAAGTTAGAGTACTATGAGTTTCATATGGCCACTGCAGGGATTGGGGGGTTTCTAGGCAGCACTGAGCACAGTGCCTGACCCAGAGCAAGGGCTCGTGCTCTCTAATGTGCAGACTGCTCGCAAGACACACATTTCCAAAATCCTGAGCACTGCGAACAGGCCAAGGAGCATATTGACCACTTGATGTGGTCTACTTACGTGTATCAGGTTTTCTTTTTTCTTTTTAAAGTATAACTATTATTATGACTAATATCATTACCAAATAGGTAAAATCAAACAAAATGGATTCTGAGTTTAATACTAATTCATAAATGTACAATTTTTGTCAATGTTTTGGGATAGCTATGTCATGCTTTTAAATACTGGCCTCGCTATTTTTACAATAGGGTCCATTAAGCTTATTTACTTAAGAACAAAATTGCTATGTATTGTCCGTTTTTTTGTGAACAAAATAAAAGATTCACTTTCAAACTTTCTTTTGAGTAAGAGGGAAATTTCCATATAGTGGAACTATAAATTTAAGTGAAAGAATACACTGTGGAAATTACAATCTATGGCAGGCTGTGTTTTTAGTCTTCTTGAAGAGGTGCAATTTTGGTTAATTGCTCTGTTCTCAATTTTAATGAGCAAGGAGTTCATAAACAATAAGCTTGAGTGGCAGTTAGCAAAGGCTTTAAAATCTCTCAATGCATTTTTCATTGCCAAAGATGTAATTCTTCTCTTGATTATTCTCATGAATTTTAAAATATTTTAAAAGACCCTACATAGATTGAGGTGTGAAAATCACTCAGTTCCCTTGGAATATCACAGCCGTGTGTGTCAATGAGAAACTTACTACCTTTGGTTTCCTATGATATACACATTCTTTATCAAGATATAGTCTTTATTAAAAATAAAATGTAGGGCTCTGAGATGAAGTGTAAATAATGAAGTTACTGTGTTCCTAACTGTGTAATAAGTAAATTTTCAAAAATTTTGACGTATATTTCTATGTGTGTCTGGGTTGTGTTTGTGTAGAGTCTATTTTCTTATCTGGCAGCTATTTGTTCACTGAAAGTATCAGTCATTAACTGACAGCATGATCTACTCAATATCCTAAATTCTTCTGGATTACAAATTTCACCAAACCTTTTAAAATATTTTACATGTATGTTTAGTACTATATTATCCTTAAAGTAAAAATATAATGTGCATATTTTGTCCCCTGCTACCAATACAAATAACCTCATGAAAACCATACTCATGTGAAGTAAATATCATGTTTTGGGATCCCAGCACCATTAGAGATTTTCAAAGCACTACTTCTACCTGGCCATGTTGTATCATTATTATTATTTTTTTTTTTTTCAGGCAGGTTTTACACAAAAAGAACTTCCACCTGTAACAATGTGATCAGAATCCTCTCCTTAGTGGTCAAATGTTCAGTAGATAATAAATAGTACTAGCAAATAAATACATTAGCAAAGTGACCAAACCAAGGCATGAAAAGAACACTTGTTTACTAAGTCAACCCCCTGCTCTTGGACTCTGTGGGGAGGATTTTAAGGTTTGTTATATTTAGGTTACTAAGAATCCCATTTTCTTTTGGATTCTTTAGATCCCACAATTTCCCACACAAGCAATTGGAAATCAGACTTGAAAGCACAATATAGAGAGAACAAACAACAAATTAACCTGTTTGTGAAGTTTAATCTTATGTTTTGCCTTTGGGAAATTGCAGGAAGGAAAAATCTATTTTTGGTGCCATTAAACATCATAATACCAAGATTTCACATTGGAAAATGGCCAGTACTTGGGTTCTGAATGTGGCATTTGAATTCCAACTTGATCATTAATCTATCTTGTTGGGCTGCACTGTCTTCTTATAATTAGCTTCCTTTCTAGTGAAATGCTTGAGAAAATGATTCATAAATTTAAAATGCTATGCAAAGATTAAACACTATTATTTTTCCTAATTTCAAACTCTTTGAGGAGCAATTTTGTAAGCCCACCTTGATTGTAGTCCAACATTATTCAAGGTTTAAGTATCATGTTAATACTAAAATTATTAATAATTTAGTTCGATGTAAAAAAACATTGAAGAGAATTTTTATAAGGGTTTATTTGAGCCGAAAAGAATGACAGTTGCTGGGAAGCAAGATCTCAAATGCTCTGGAGAATAACAGGTTTGCAGTTTCTTTTATGCATTTGAAATTGAGGGAACATAAGGAAGATTACATGAAGGTGCATGAAAGCAAGGTGAATTCTGTGTTCTCTTCAGGGTGATTATGCCTTCAAGGTGTGTTTACCTAGATGCACAAGAACATAAACAGAGCTGGCTTAAAACCTTTCACTAAAGAAGTTACATGCCTCGGGCGTGACTACCCACCATGACCTGCCCAATTAGTTTATGATCAGATCACCCTGTGAGGCTACTTTCTGTAGAAACTCTTTTTTCATCCACAGCTTTTAGAAAGATTGATACACATTTCAAAGAGAAAGAGCTGACAAGTTCTCTAAAGTAGATGGTCTAAGAAAAAGCAAGCAAAGTCTCTTATTTTCAACATGGAGAATTAAGTCTCTCTCTTTAAATTCATATTTGCTTTTACAACCTTGCATAAGTCACTTTATCTTTCTGGGCTTTTTCATCCTAGGTACATAGAAAAAGCAGGGAGGTCTATATCAGCATTCACAAACTACTTGCCCACCAACTTTGAGAACTATTGAACTGCCACAAGGAAGAGCTTCAAAGTTCTTCCACATTTTCATTTCTATTGTGGCAGGATAAAAAACAAAAAATAAATTAAAAAAAAAAAAACCATAACCTTTAAAGGCAGAAAACATCAGGTTAAAGTGTAGGATCCTCACAACTAAAATGCGACCCAGGACAAATTCTTTCCCTCTCTAATCTCCAGTTATCTCACCTGTGAATAGAAATGGAAATAATGGTTTAATTAATGTTATCATAAGGATGAAATAAGATACTGTCAAGTGTTCTCTCTTCCTTATTAAGGGGGTCACTATTTTATAATATACAGTGTATGCATAAAGAGGAGTGATAAGCATATCTATATGTCCACTTGCAATCACAGCTTTGAATACTAAATTTATCTGTCAAAATATAATACCCTTTATCAGTGGCTTGGGTCAGTGTTTCTCCAAAGTATGGGGCCTGTATCACTCATGATTCATGTGGTGCAGGTGGCTTATTTCAAGATATTGAATCACATGATGCAGATGTTATGCCCCTTCCAAAATGGTTAAGTACTTTTTAAAAAACACTTTTTAAAAGTAATTTTCATTGTCATAAAATATACATAATGAAATTAAATGTTAACCATTTTTAAGTGAACATCTCAGTGGTATTAAATACATTCACAATGTTGTGCAACTATCACCACTATTTTTTTCCAAAACTTTTTCATCACCCCAAATAGAAAGTCTACCCATTAAGCAATAACTCCCCAGTCTTACCTGGAAAAACACTCTTATTTTGGTTTAAAATGCCTAAAATAATCCCTAAAACTGCCTTTTCAACAAAGCCTTTGGCAAGCAACTATATTTTTCTAGAACTTAATGTATTTATTTAGTTTTCCCTCTATTTTTGCATTTTCCTTCTAAAGAAAAGTGGTGCTATGTTTTTCTTTAGGATCGTGATTAAAAGGTTCTTTTTAATTTAAGAAAAAATGAGTTCACTTAAACATTTAAAATAACACGAGTCACTGTCGTGACCAATGAGAGCATATGTTCAAGTCAGTATTTCCCATACTTCAAGGATAGTAAACAGAAACCACAGCCTTAAACTGTCATAATCAGAGAAAGGAGGATGAGAGTATGCAAAGTCTGAAAACAAGCCAGAACCAGGTTGGTCATGGCATATGTGTGAATAATTTATATGATTCGAAAAGACCGTGGTTAGGATACAGAAAATTTATCAGGCGTTCCTATGAAAGAGATCTAGATGACATTGTGTAAGGATATTTATTAACCTTAAAACTATATTCATGCAATTTTAAACATTGATACAATTCTGACGATAAGAATGAGTAGATCATGATTTTGCTAGTTTAGTACTGCTCAGGGCATTTTATAAAACTCTGACACAGACTCAGTTTGAGATGAGTTTGTTGACAAAATGAAATGCATCCAAATTAGTAGGGAAAGTATGATAAAGATTTTGAAATCTATCGCGTGAAAACTAAGGCTAAAGAACCTAAGACTATTTATTCTGATGATGGATGCTAGAATCCTCTGAACATTTATCATGTGAAAAAGGAACCAGTGAGACAAATACTGCTGTTAACAAATACTGTTGTCCAACAGTAGATTCAGCAGCCACGTTGGGTAATGAGAGCTCCATCAGCAGAGGTAACCAAATAGGTTAGGCCACAGCTGAAGAGCATGCAGTCACACATGTGTGCAGTTGTTGGGATGTTACCATAAAAGGCTGGGTTGGGGTGTGGTATTGGGGGTGGTTAGAAAGGGAGTTCATACATGAAAAATATTTGCCATGTTACAGGGTATTTACCAGTACTTTGGATCACCTGTTTCAGTGTATGAATAACTTTAAAAAATTACTTTCTGGTAAAGTTGCTTATTTCCCACCACCACCGCCATCACCAAAATCGCCACATAGCATTGATGCTTCAGAATCATACCTCTCATACAAGGCCTTCAAAGACTGAGAAAGAAAACTATGAGGACAGGCCAGTTTGAAAAGTGCCTGGCAGAGATTCGTGTAGGGGATGATGGGCCCTGAGTATGTCTTAAGGTAATTATGGGCTCTGCTGCCAAGCCAACTGGTTTTTCCTTTGTGTTTTCATGTCTTTCTGGATTCAGGTGTAAAAGGGCCAGCCCTTATAGCTTCCAGCTTAGAGCACTGTACAGCTGAGATTTAAAGTGTGACCCTAACCAGGAGATGGCAGCATCTGCCTAGAAGTGCGCCAACCAGCGGTGCCCACCTCACAATGCCCTGCGGTATGTTTAAGGAACACTAGAGGGCTCTAAGCTCCCACTGCTGGCTACAGAGGATCTCTAGGAACAGTCCTCATGTCTCCACTTCACAGCTACGCCCCTCCCACACACACACACCTACCCCTATTCACGAAGAGGGTCCAGTGGTCTGCATAGGTATGGCTGTTACACACAAGACATGCACACAAACCCTAAACACACACACACACACACACACCATTCCACGCTGAGACAGGGCCAGTGAGTCCCCAACTCTCAAGGTTCAGAGGGACCTCTTATCTTTATCTACTTTTTTACACTTTAGTGATCATAGGAACTGTTGTACATTAAATACATATCTCAGTGGCAGGGTTTATTAGACTCCAGGGTCAACCAGGGGACCAGGGGTGCAGAGGTTATATCCAGCAGGAAACAACAGCCAGTCAAGAAATAGGACTAATTTTGTGTATCTATGTGCCGAGGCAGTGATGGTAGAGGTAGATTTTAGACATGTACATAGTTTAATTTTGTGAGAGAAGTAACTTTACTTCCGCTTTACACTTTAGGCAACTGATTCTCAGTGTCACTTCTTAGTTATTTCTCCACTGTCATAAACTTCCTAGTGGCAGAAAGGAGATTAAATCCCAGTTCTGACTCCAAACACTGTTCTTTCTACAGCCTTTTCCTGCTGTGTCCCCTACAACACGGGAACATTCAATTCTCTCAAGAAATATTCAATTTCTGAAAGGAATTTAGTGTCCTTTGTAATCGTTTTTCCTTTTCCAAATAGAATACAGTAGAATTAAACAAAGACTTTTGCCAAGTGCTAAATAGAAACTTTTCTACCAAAAGCAAGTTACGTGGAATGTAATGTGGAATTCTGGCTTACTGTGAATTCACAGGAGCATTGTATAATACATTTTTTGTAATCATAATAGCACCTAAAAAGTCCAATTACCATATAAAACAAGGCTAAATGAAAATTTCCATGCTTATTCTCCAAAATGTTAATCAATCAAATAAAATCAACTGCATATTCTCAGGTCAGGGCAAGATCTGAGTGAACAGTGACCCAAAAGCCTGTTCACACAGGCTGCTGAGGGTTGTGTTATAATCAGCATAGTGAGTTTTCTGACAAGTCAGGATGAACTTAAATGCACTAATAAAAAAAAAGTTATAAATAATACATGTGATAATTTTCTTCTTCTCTATGTTGGTCATATCATACTTGGTGATGTTAAATTCTTGTCACCACATTTTGGCAAGAGGAAAATTGTCAAGAGACACTGAATGGTCAGGTACTACTTCAGGCCAGACGTCCCCAGGGTCCTCAGCTGTTTCTTATCCTGTAGATTGAAGAAGAGATGATTTAAGGAGAGCATGGCACCTGTATTCAAATATGTAAACATGCAGATGTTTTTGGTGTTTTGATCAGATATCAGCCTATGAACAAAAGCTAGACACAGAGGCAGAGGGTATCTCACTTAAGGAAATACATTGTCACACAAATTGCTGTCCCACAGTGGAATCAGTGACCTGATGAGGGGATCAATAAATACTTGATGGACCGATGAGATATGTAAATAGAAAATCCTTTTCTCATGTGGCATGTACTAAACTAAAGATGGAAACACAATAATGACTAAGGCAGGCTCTGTCTTTGCCTCTTTGAACCCTCAGTCTAATGGGGGAAAACATACTACAACCATGGGGTATGAATTATACTATCAAAGGGGAAAGAACAGCATGCTAAGGAGCCCATCAGAGAAACACCTAACCCCATCTCAGGGGAGACAGAGAAGAATTCCCAGAGAAAGGTTGTCTAGTTTGAGATCTGAATGGTGAATAGAAGTTAGATAAAGAGGGTGCAAGAAAGGGTTTTCCAGGGAAATAACCCGCTTTCCCCTTTCAGACACAAATGTTTATGTGACTTCCTGTACAAATGTGACCTTTCCAAAATACCAAGAAATATGTCTTATTGTGACTATGTTATCTATTGCTGCCTAACAAACCACTTCAAAATGTTGTGTCTGAAAACCAAGACAATGTATTTGCTCATCATTCTGCAGTTTGGGTTGGGCTCAGCTGTGTGATTCTTCTCTTGACTTGTCTGGAGACCACTCAGGGGCTGCCGTCATCTGTTAGCTCAACTGGGGTGGATGGTCTAGATGGCCTCAAATTTCTGGTAGTTGGTGCTCGCATTCTCTGGGTATACTTTCGTTCTTCTCCACGTGTCTTTGTATCCTCCAGTAGGACAGACAGATCTTTATATTGTGGTCTCAAACCCGCATTTCAAGAGGACAAAGGAGGACATTTCAAGACATCTTGGGGATTGGGTTGTAGAACTCACATGCTGTCACTTATACATAATATTGATCAAAGCAAATTTGAGACTAAAGAATGAGGAAATAGACTTACTTTTGATAGGAGGCACTGCAAAATATTGTGGCCACGTTCTTCAGTATACGATAATCATGCTGAGAAAACCCAAACTAGATACAATTAAAGGGGACTCCAGAGAGGCGAAGCTTGAGTTCAGTCTTTACGGAGGAGCAAAATTTTATTAAGGAAAGCAGAGGAGGGCACAGCATAGCAGGGAGGGGTTGGAGAACATGACTTAACCATTCAGAGAAGTTCACAGGGTTTGGTATCAAAGAATCAAGAGAGTAATTGTGGGAAAAGACACAGCAGGTGTAGAGCATCATCTTATCTTACAGTGTCCCACAATGCACTGGGTTGCCAGTGAAATGATCAGTAAATATTGATCCTATCTGAAGAAGCATGAGATTGTGAGGGCCTCGTATGATTGGTATTGGAGTTCATCAAGAGAACATTTATATCGAGATTTAGGCAAGAGTTTTGTTTTCATATATCTGAAGCGTCATTTCTCAGCCCCTGTGTATAACAACCTCAGAATTATTTCATTCCTATGAATTTGGCTAGAACCTTAATTATTGGTGCTGCTGTGTTCCCTGGTTTGATCATCTCTCTGAGTCCTGCTGCTTTGTTTGGTCATCCTATTTCACTGGGAGTGGAAGAGAGCTGTTGTTTTTTATCTGGCTGCAAAAACTCCTCCTGGCTTCATTGTGGACATTGAAACCAGTGACTCTGAGAACCATTATATGAAAGCATGTGGACTTCAGCACTTGAGGGTAGAAGCCAGCTAAGCCAGCACGTGTCTACCGCCAGTTGGATTTCCACAGGATTGCTTCCCCCTATTTATCTTAGGAGGGAGACGATGTTTTATTCCCGAACGACCTTTGAGAGGAAAAACTGAACAGCAATCAACTTTTTGGCAAAGCCACGCTAGAGGTGACTTAAATCACCAAAGGTCATGTGATAGCCAAATGACCTAAGCCACTGGGGAGGGATAGCAAACATTTCTTCACAGTTTTGGTTGCTCCGTGGGCAGGAACAAAGCGTGATTGAAAATTAAAGTGTAAAATCTCTTTCGAGTAAATCCTTCTGTCATTTTGAGGTGGGCTGGCAACCACCTAGCCTTTGTGTTCAGAAAGTCTTTTGAAAATCAAGTAGAGGCATGTTCTAGAAGCCACAGCAAGCATAACAAGTGTCTTCCGCTTCCTAAGTATACCCCTTTGTTCCTTTAAACCCAGAGGAGCATCTGTAGAAATATAAACCAAGAATCCAGCAATTCTTAATAGTTAGCAGTTGGGTTTATGTTGTTCAATCAACCTTAATGCTGGCAAAAGCTACTCCTTTGTTTTACTTTGGGGAGAAGTGGAGTTTCGTAGAGGTGGCAGGAATAAAGGCCTGTTGATTCGACACATTTTGTGTTAGATTAGCTAGACTCTACAAAGTGATATGCCCCTGCACCTCAGGTTGCCTATGTTTTGCTAAGATAGGAAGGATTCCCTCAGGGACAGACAGGCCTGGGGCTAATTATGCTGTAGGGTGAATTCATCACTAAATCTTTTTTTGCTAACAAAGACAAATGACCTCATACATTGTAAAAGGCCCTAAAAAATTAGGTGAGTGAATCCAACTTGCAGCCAACACATGAACCCGGAGTCAGCAAATGGCAGCCTGCCAGAGAGGCTCCTCACTGTTGGTTTTCATAGACAAAGATGAGAAATAGGCAACCATCATTGGGCATAGAGCTTAAGAGATCTTTTCACATACCATGATCTTACTGCAGTCATTGAGAGGGAGGCATTGTTATGACCCTTATGTGCAAATGAGGAAATTGCGGGTCAGAAATTTCAGAATCCTGGAATCATAAGAGCTTGTTGTTTTTTTTTTTTTTTTTTTTTACAGACATAAAACTCTTAACTTCAATTTCATTTCCACAACTCATTTGCTGTAGCCATGATATTTAGCAGATTTTTAAATTTTTTTGAGACTCAGTCTCTTCATCTTCATAATGGGCATGATAATAACTATTTCATAGGCTTGCAGCAACAGAAGAGAATTCATTCACACTTACTCACACATACAATACATGTACCTCAGAGCATTTATTTTATCAAGAGGTGGAGCTTGGAGGTGGACTATTTGTGTTCAAACTCTAGCTCTGCTATCTGCCAAAGGTTATAATTTCAGAAGTAGTTTAGCTTCTCTGTGTTGCATTTCCTCATTTATAAAATACGGACAATAACAACTCCAGTGTTTTTTGTCAAACTTAAAGCTGATAGTGGTAGGTAAAGCCAATCAATAAACACTTTGATGACACTAGTGATGATGATAATAGTAGTGATTCTCTTTATCTCTTGAATAGTTAGTTTGTCCAGGGTCATACAACCTGTAAAGCCCAGAGCCAGGGTCCATTTCCAGGAATTCTAACTTTAAGTTTTAGGGTTTTTCTATTGTGAGACAGAAGCACCGAATTAAAAGCAAAGATGGAAAACAATGTGAAATCTCAAGAGATGGTATTTCTGTGATGGTAGAAAAGACTGGAGCAATTTTTAGGAGACAATAGAAGTGTGGGAGGGCTGCACTAATGCCTTCCTTATGGCCGGTATGAGACATCTCAGGCTTTGATAGGGAGACTCAGAATGTGGTTATGCCTCAAGCCCCGCATAGTCTCTACAGTCCATGAACAAACTGTGTTGGTCCTGGGACTGAGTTATAGAGCTATTGATTCTAGAGTGCAAACCTCAGCTCAAGTTTGAGAGGGGGATCTCTGCCATGGTCACAGGGAAATCATATTCCTTTATTATTTCTCCCTTTGTCCCTGTAGCTGCTCCTTTTGGGGGAAGTGTCTGGGGGTAGTCATTTATATCTGTAGTAAAAAGTATCTTCTATCATTCATTCATTCACTCATTTTTTGTGTACTACCACTTGCCCAAGGTCAAATGGCTAGTATATTAAGTTTCCATTTTCTTGCCTATAAAACTGGTAATAAGAGTTATCTATTCCTTAGGATTTTAATCAAGATGTAAGATAATGCAGGTAAAATATTTTGCTATTATTTATTAATCAGTGCCTTATTTAAACTTAGTTCTATTGAAAAAACAGTAGGAATATAGCAGTGAGAAAGGTATTTGGTACTTTGGTTATTGTCTGAGGGTCTAAGTTTGAATCTTGGTTCTGCCACCGATGACTAGTGAAACCTAAGGAAAGATACTTTTCCTCTCAGGCTTTTATCTTTTCTCATCTGCAAAGCCAGGTTATTGGAAAAGGTGAACATTTAAAGGTTATGTTCCCAAGAAACCTTAGTTTCACAAGATGGTCATTAAAATGAAAAGGAGTTTGGTGGACATGCAAGTCTGGGAAAGTATCTTATATTCCGTTCCTAGAAATCCTCATTATGCATGGGCATAGTACAGACCCTGCAGTAAAGGAGTCCTCTAGTAAAGAAACTTGTCTGGAATTAAACTAAAGTTTCTCAAAGGCATTTAACCACGGGACCTATTTCTCTTCATAACAGCAGATGCGCTTGCCATGGATTATTCTTCGGGGCAGGCTGAACCAGGTGATCTCTCAAGAGCTTTCTGAACTTTGAGAATCTTTTCTCTCTGCCAACACACACTCGATGTTTATTTTTTATATTTTATTTTTTTCCTGTGGTTTCAGCATCAGGTACAGTGGGGATATTCTTGTTGGTTGGGGCCACATCTGTCAATTCCAAACCACATGGCATAGGCAACTGACAGGCTTATATTTACACAGAGCCACATGGGTAAAATACACACCCATCAGTGCGTGCACAAAGAAGATGATAACATGCAAAATCTAAAAATGCATTTCACAACATTCTTATTGCTGTCAGAATTATTCATTTTTTTTCTTTTATTTTCCCACTGTTCCCTGGGTAGGCTTTTCTTTCAGAATTGTGTCCCATTTTTCTCACCCAAATTGAAAGAAAAACTTGGAACCAGAAGACTTTCACTGCCTTCTGAGTAGGTGAGCCAATCTGAGTGATGATCTGGAAACCAGAAAGTTTGGATTCTAGTTCTGCCTTTGCCATGAACTTGACCTTAATTTGGAGCAAGTCATCTGTCCAATGAAATCCTACATTTCCCCATCAAGAAGGTGAGGAAGTTTAGCTACATTGGTCTCTGTATTTTCGCCATGCATGAGAAGTAGTTTCTTCTAGATGATTGGCATCGGAAGCCTGCTTTTGATCCAGCAGTCCCACACTTGATCCCTGCAGCCTCCTGTAGTAGCCATCTGATCCTGATGGTTTGCATTAGCCTCTCTGCACCAACAGGCAACAGCAGGGGATGGGAACAGCTCAAGCCCATCTGGCTCTTTTAAAAGGGGCTGCACTTCACACCCCAAGTGCCACACCCACACTGATGTCACCCTCATTCTTGGGGAAAATGCTCTCTCCATCTGTTGGGACAGCCTATGTCCACTAGATCAGTGGTCTGGATTACAGGGGTTTGAGTGTTTTTTTAATTCTTTTTTTTAAATAGTATAATAAAAGAGATATCATCAACACAAACCCTAATTTAAGTTATGGGAAGGATTTCACTTAAGTCCACAAAAGCAATGAGAACCAGACCTGGGCTTGTAGACAGGGCCAGACACAATGGCTTAGATTAAGGCACAAGGATCAGCTTCAATTTTGAGGTTAAAGATTGTTCTTTCTTTTGTGGCTCTGTCAGGCCTTTAACATCACTTAAGCATAATTGATTTGGGGAAACCGAATGCTGTGAATGTGTACATTGGCTTCTGTTTCTTCAAAATTGTGCTTTAAAGGAACTCAAATTCCCTGAACTCTCAAGTACAGAGATCCTCACCCCAGAAAAAGCCTCAAGTGTTGATTTTGAGGTTGTTTACTACATCCTTCTCCTTGTTCCATAGGCAATCTGCTAATTAGCACCGCTTGGGCCTTATCTGGATCACTCAGTAACTCATGGGAGGGGGTGGTCTCTGTATACTTGCAGGTAGAGAAGAATCAAAGACTTGGGTTGTGTCTCTGGGGGATTCAGCAGCTTTACAACTCTGTGACCCTCTGCCAGACATTTAAGCCCTCTGGGCCTTGCTCAGCTTCCTTTACTGTACTGTGGGGAGGATGATCCTTGCCCTGAACCCCTCGCAGGGCAGCTCTACTGAGATACCTCTTCCCCTTCCCCAGTTTGCTGTATAATGTCTGCGGAACATCTTGACGTACCTTGTTCTACCTTGTTCTCAGTGTCTTTGAGACTCAGCACGGACTGTCCCCCTCCCAGCACCAACCTTCCTCTTGCTTGGTGAATGTGGACTCATTCTTCCAGATTCACTTCAAGGGTTTTCTCCCCAGGTAGTTTTTCTTGACATTCAGGCTAGATTTCCTTGTTCTGGGTTCCGCTCTGACACTGTATTTACATTTGTCATAGCACTTAGGGAACCCGAAGTCCCCACCCTCAAGATGCTCACACACTTGTGACAGATGTGTCATATTCTTCTACAATTGTACGTTTTTAGCATCCTGTCCCCCAGATGGTGGTTAACAATACTCTGGGCGTATCATAGTTGGTGAATGGAAGTGAAGAATATATCTTATTTTTACACACCAGCGATGAGAAAGATTCTACCAGTGAGCTGGGGGAAGGGAAAAAAATCTTGGCAATGGTCTTCTAGGAGCCATGGTACTTCATGTATACTACCTTGTTTTACCTCTTCGAATTCTGGTGGTGTATATGGTAGCAATGTAATTTGAAAGAGGAAGAAATAGAATCTTAGAGTATAATTAACTTAGCCAGTTGGATCCTTTGGGAAGCAGACACTGAAATGGAATTAGTAGTTCAAGAGGTTCCTTGAGTGTGTAGTGGTGGAGGGAGATTTGTAAAGTGCAGTCCAATTCAGCGGGGAGCGCCACATCAAAGATTGCCCATAAGAGATGCTCCATGTTGAGCAGAAATGGTTGAAGGTACCGCAGCTGGAATTTCTCAGCTAACTTGTACTCTCTCCCATGTTGAATCTAGATGTCCCAACAAAGCCATGATTTGAAGGTGGGTCAGTCTGACTTTAAAGTCCATTTTTTACTGCATTACACTTCTCAAACTTAAGGAGCCTCTTATTACATATCCTGGAATAAAGTTTTAAAGATCACATGAATGACAGAGATCAGTACAATACCAACATAAATATGACACTAGAGTTCAAGTTCCTACGGAAAAACAAGATACAAAGTAACCTTCTCATTCACAATTTTCTATTACTGTTTCTTCTCTCTTGAAACTGTGTCTTGGCAGAACCTACAGGGATCATATAATATACTGAATGATTAAAAGTTATCAAAACCCCAGATGATTGAACCTACTGATTAAGCAGCTGTACAGACATCCAAATCATTTAACAGGGCTCTGATAGTCGCCAAGTTTTGTAACCCTGGACTAGAAAGGCAAGGGATTTAGAAAAGCTGGAATGCTTCTGATGCTTCCTTTACCAGAGCTTGATCTGAGCCAAATCTTGATTACCCATGACCTCATCTTCATTATAGACATCCTGGGACTGTGACCTTCTGACCACCTCCAATCAAGGCCACCTGAGGGCCGTCAAAGTGGGATAGCATGGCATCTATTACAGTATAAACTCGAGTATTCAGAAAGCTAGAAATCGATACAAAGCATTTAAAGTACTTTCAATACTGTACTTTTAAATAGCTTCAAAATAGGATGTCAAGTAGAGAGACTAAGATGGGTTCAGCTTTCCCTCAGACGATTCTGTTGTTCAGTTTGGTAGAGCCAGGTCTACAAATGGTAGTAAGGGTAAACTCTCAATCTCTTACTTCTCAGACCGAAACCTAGAGTTAATAAGGATCTCTGGGGTTGGAGCTTAGAATCAGGACTTTGTTACCGATCTGAGTTCAGTAACAAAGAGAATGAGTGGATTGGCGGCAGACACTAGAATCTTAAACCCCATCCAAGTCCATACTGATCTTAAAAGTTCTCACTCCAAGGACACCAGTTCTTTAGTGGGAGAGACAAGCCTAAAACCCAGTCCAGTAGTCCATCAAAATTATAGGGAGTCATACAGTTCCTCAAATCAACGTGTCAGTGGCTGGCGTGACTGGTGGTGAGCTTCCCATCCCTCAGATATTTAAGTAGAGTCAGGATGGTCATCTGTCAAGTAGGCTGTGCATAAGAGTTACACGAGAGTCTTGAAGAGGGAGGGAGGTGGAAATCCATAAATTCTCTTGCAACTCTGAAAGTCAACATCTACCTTTTTTTTTTTTATGGCTGGTATGTTGATTTTAATTCAAAAAAGAAAAAATTATAATGCCAATGGCTTGGGTTGACAGTATTTTGGGGGGAGGGGTAAAGAAAAAGAAAAAGGCTCCCCGAACACCCCTTGGACCTGGTGACCTGGTCCCAGTTGCATTCTGGGAAGGTAGAGCTATCAGAACAAAACCAGTGACAGCAGTTAAAAGCCAGCCCAGACAGCTCTGTGGTCGGTCTGAGCTCTCGGCCCCATCCAGCCACAAGTGTGCATGTGTTCCATCACCCGGGAAAAAAATTCACTATAATTCATGCGTAGTATAGCTATGAGCGCTTTTCTTCAAATCGCGGTCTAGTGCCTAGGCATTTACTTTCTAACTCACAAATCCAGTGCCATCCCTTCATCGCTAAAATCAATAACAGTCTTTTACAATTATCAATGGTCCACCCTGACCATAAAACCTTTATAGTCAAATCTCCTCCTTTCCCTTTGTACCCCATTCCTTGCCATTTCCCCTTTTTTATCTCAGAGCATAACATAACCTTGGATGCCACCTGTATCCTCTATCTAGTACAATGTAACAAATTACCCCCAAACTTAGTGGCTCACAACAGTAAACATTTATTATCTCACAGGGATTTAGAAGTTGTTGCCTGTGTGGTTCTGGTTTGAGGTCTCTCCCAAGGTTGCAGGAAAGCTATCAGGCAGATCTGGGCTCTCTGAACACTTGGCTGGGCTGGGGAACCTACTTCCAGGATGTTTCTCTCATCTGGTTCTAAGTATTAGCAGGAGGCTGAAGTTCTTCATGGGGGCTTCTTTGTTGGCTGCTTAAAAATCACAACAGGGTGACTAACTTCCCCCGGAGTGTGAAAACCAAGAGGGCCCAAGACAGACACCACGGTACTTTGTATGGCTTAGCCATGGAGATCACACACAATTAAATTATTCTGGCAATATTTTATAGGTGACACAGGTTGGCTTTTTTGAGTAGGAGAGGGGACTGCACCAGGGCGTGACTACCAGGAGGCACGTCACAGGGCTTTCTTGGAGGCTTCCTGCTGCACTCATAATTCTGAACATGCTATTCCTTTTGCCTTGATTGCCTCGGCCTCTTTTTTAACTAGTACTCTCCTGCCCATCCTTCTAGAATCATCTCAAATGCCACTACCTCTATGAAGTTTTCTCTGAATCCAGTAAACAGAACTAATAATAATCTTTTGTGTTTTCCCGTAGAACTTTGCACATACTTCTATGTTATCTACTATAAAAAAGATGCATTTTATTGTAAAGCACAATTTTATCTTTCCACCAAAAAAATGTATAAAAGAAAGGGTCAAGAGGTATGTAAAAGAAAGGGCCCTATTTTATCTACTGTTTTTAATGTTGAGTTAAATTTTGGTAAATAACAGGTACTTATGGAATATGTCGATGAATATCACTTTCCTCATCTTATCATTCCTAACATACTTTCAGGGACCAAAATGAATACTAATGAAGTAAAAATATAAAATAGCCCCTAAGATAAAGTAAAAGGCACCAAATGTTATTTTTCATTTAAATCCCAAACCTACATACAGTTTTAATGGGAAATGACTTTCTATAAGGAAAAGTTGAGATAAAACAGAAATTACAACTGTTAGAGCAGAAAAAACATCTTAAAACTTAATGTTACCCAAGCTTCTCCTTTTGGAAAAAATGAAGCCTGATTTTAATACATGTTTGTCATGGCAGAAACAAAAAAGAGAGTTAACTAACCTTGATAGAAAATAATTAAATCACTTGAATAGATTTGTTTTTTATTCTTTTATCCCTTTCATAACCCCAAATCTCTAACTTCATCCCCATAAGTCTTCCTTGAAGAGGAGTAATATAGAGTGAATTAACAGAATGAGTCACAGGGCCAGGGAAAAAAACAGATGTTAACTCCAAAACACTAAGAGGCGACTCAAACATGAGGTGCCAGGCGTAGCTAGAGAAGAGCTCCTTAAAAAAAGAGAATTTGTAGGGGCCCCATTCACCTCTCCTCTGAGCCCCAGTGTTCCCTGTTCTTGATGCAGAATCCTAACTTCCAGAAGGAAGTGCATTTTCTCTGGAGAAGAAAAAATAAATCTAATGGCAGGGACTTTCCAAGCAAGTACTGGAGATCACCAATCAACAATAAAACTGGCTTTTTTTCTTTTTCTTTTTCTTTTTTTTTTTTTTAGTAGTAGGAATTTGAAGGAATTGGAAAGAAGTTGGAGAGAACACCGACTTTTTCAAATCTATCTTGAATTTAAGCTGTATTTTTTTTCCCCCGTAGGGACATCAGGGCTCATTTATGCCTTTGTCTCATTCCTCTGCGTCCATCTCCATCCAAAAGTGGTCCATATAGTTTCTCATTGTTGAGAGTTATACCGATATACGCGTGAGTTTCTGGATGTTTCTGGGTGAGGAGAGGAAAATGAGGTGTCTGCAGAACCAGGGAATTCCAGTGCCCTGCTGTGTCAAACCCACCAATAAAGGCGTAGGCAGGGCATTTGCAGCCAGCATCAAAGCAATAGTGACATACATCTGAAAAGGTTTCGGTTCGAGTTTTCTAACACTAAGCTCCATGATGACCACTTCCCCCCATCCTCCTTGTGTCCCATGTCACTGCAGCAACTAGTACTTAGCACAAATGTTTTTAATTTTTGTTTGTTGAACCCACCCAGGGCAGATAAATAAATCGCTTTAGCAATTGTACTTTCAGACCACTTACACAATAGGCTGAAGTCATTCTTAGATTTTCAGTGAGAATAGAAACCATCATAAAATTACAAAAGATTCAAGGGCTTGGAAGAGCCCTTAAATGACTCATCTACAATGTTGTTGGAATTGAACCAATGGTTCCCAGCCCTGCTGAATAAGAACAACCTGGGGGAACTTGTAGCTCTATTTCAAATAAGTGGAATTAGGATTTCTGGAGGTGAAGCATGGGCATAATATTTTTCATTTCTGATATTCTATGATCAAAAGATTTTTGTGGCTCTTACTTATACCACACTGCTTGTTTGTTTTTTTTTTAACAGCTTTATTGGGATATAGTTTAAATACCGTACACTTAAAGTATACAATGCAATGGCTTTGATATATTCACAGATATGTGCAACCATCACCGTAGCCAATTTTCAAATGTTTTTAAAATCCCAAAAGTAACCTCCCATGCTTTAGCTATCACCTCCTTAATTCCTAGATCCCCCCAACCTTAGTCATCCACTAATCTACTTTCTGAATCTATAGATTTCCCTGCTCTGGATATTTCTCATGAATGGAATTATATATTATGTAATCTTTTGTGAGTGACTTCTTTTAGCATTTTTTAAAATTTATATTGTAGCATGTATCAGTACTTTATTTTTTATGGCTGAATAATATTCCATTTTATGGATATACTACACTTTGGTTAACTGTTCTTCAGTTGATGGCCATTTGGATTGTTTCCAACTTTTGGCTATTATAAATCCCACCTACCAAGACCAAGCCATGCAGAAAAGGAAGCCTAACCAGAGAAATAAAAAGCAAGAAGATGGAAGCTGCAATCAAAAATCTCCCAGCAGAGAAAATACCAGGACAGATGGCTTTATGGATGAATTCTTCCAAACATTTGATAAAAAAAAAATTAATGCCAAACTTTCTTAAACTCTTTCAAAGTCTAAGAGAAGGGAACATGTCCAAGCTCATTTTACAAGGCCAGCATTACCCTCATACAAAGCCAGATAAGGACACTATAAGAAAAGAAATTACAGTCTGTGTGCTTGATCAACAAAGGTGCAGAAATCTTTAACAAAATATTAGCAAGCTGAATTCAACAGAAAGGATCATACATCATGATGAAATGAGATTTATTCTTGGGATGCAAGGATAGTTCAACATATGCAAATCAATCAATGTGAAACACCTATTAACCAAATAAACGAAGACTAAAAATCATATCATCCCAATTGCAGAAAACCATTTACCAAAATTCAACATCCTTTCATGGTAAAATACACACACACACACACCCAGACCCACACCTCTCCACCCCCATACTCAGTAATGAAAAGCTTCCTCTAAGACTAGGAACAAGACAAGGATGCCCACTTCTATTCAGCATAGTCCTGGAAGTCCTAGCCAGATCAGTTAGGCAAGAGAAAGAAAGAAAAGGCATCCAAGTTAGAAAGTGAGGAGTTAAGTTGTCTCTCTTTGCAGATTACCCGATCTTACATATAGAAAACCCTAAAGATTCCACCAGTAAAACCATTAGAACTAATCAACAGATCAGTAAAATTGCAGGATATAAGATCAACATATAAAAATCAGTTGTATTTCTCTACTCTCAATAAACTATCTGAAAAATAAAAAACACAATTCCACTCACAATAGCACCAAAAACTATAAAATATTTAGGAATAAATTTAATGAAGGAGGTGAAAAATCTGTACATTGAAAATAATAAGAGATTGATGAAAAAATTGAAGACAAATTGAAAGGTACCCTGAATTCATGTTTTGGAATAATGAATATTGTTTAAATGTTCGTACCACCCAAAGCGACCTATAGAACCAGTGTAATCCTTATCAAAACTTCAATGGCATTTTTCACATAAATAGAAAAAATACCCTAAATTCATAATGGAACCACGAAAGACTCAAATAGCCAAACCAATCTGAGAAAAAAGAACAAAGCTAGAGTCATCACACTTTCTGATTTCAAATTGTATTACAAAACTATAGTAATCTCAACTAACCCATGTTAAAGTTTGCTGATTCTTCCTTTCACCTGCTCAAATCTGCTACTTAGCCTCTCTCAGAATTTTTTTTTTTTTCATTTTAGCTATTGGATTTTTAAACTCCAGAACTTTTACTACTACTACTACTTCTTCTTCTTTTTTATAATTTAAATCTCCTTATTGACAGTCTCCATTTGGGACAAAACTCTCATACTTTATCATCACTCTTATACTTTAGTTCATTAGACATGATTTTCTTTCATTTTTAAAATTTTTGAAATAACCAGTTTAATGCCTTTGTTTACTAAGTCTGACATCTGGGCTTCCTCATGGAAAGGAAATGTACCCCTTTGTAATCTGCTTCTCCACAGTTGACCCCCATCAGCAATGTGCCTGCTTATGTTTCCTCTTCAGATCTTTAGGCAGGTGTTCTTCATATTTTTTCTGAAGTGTGTCTGTTTGAAAGTTGGCCTTTAGAAGGCTTATACAAGCGTCCTATAAGCAGAAGCCACAAGGCAGTTTTTAACAAATCTTATCGGAATGATTTTATAACATGAAACAGATCTGTATTCTAAACCCAGTAGTGTCATCTTTCACTATGTGACCTTAAGTGAATTATTTACCTATATCAAACCTTAGTTTTCTTGTCCTTAAAAGGGAGGAAATGCTAATAAGAGATTCGATGTGAGAATTAAAGGAGAGAGTGCCGATCAAGTGCCTCGGCAATATCTGGCATATGAGCTGGGCTTCGGAAATGTCAGCCTACTTTTCTTTGTGT
The DNA here is from genome assembly GCF_014176215.1 of Rousettus aegyptiacus. Lineage (NCBI taxonomy): Eukaryota > Metazoa > Chordata > Mammalia > Chiroptera > Pteropodidae > Rousettus > Rousettus aegyptiacus. The sequence goes on from NW_023416289.1 coordinate 21,281,910, forward strand.
AGCTTTAAAGGCTTTGGAAAGGAATTGAACTAGTTGGTAATTAGTTGGCTGGTGCATTTGAAGGCAGTAAAACCAACATCTGAATTATCTGGGTTGATAAGATTATCTAGATCGCTGCTAAATCTCCCTGCCACTTTGTAGTGGGGAGACCGAGACACCTAACTCCCAAATATAATCTTCCAAAAAGCAATCCTTGCAGAGTAACTCTGAAAGACTCTTTGTGCTAGCAAACAATACCTAGAGTGTGCCTTCCAGATAGACAGTATGGTGAGGCAGCACACTAATCTTCCCAAATCCTAGTTCATGTCTTCCGGACCTTGCGGAGGGGAGATGAGTGGAAACAATTGATCCACTGAGAATCACAGGCTGACCTCCAACTCAGACCTCTACCTGGGTGAGTAAATTTGGATGGAGAACAAGTGCTTTGGCCCCAGCCAAAGGTTATTTCCTGTTCCCTGACTGAGGCTGGCTGCAGTTCAGTTATGAACTCTGAAAGTAAGACTGCCACTGGAAAAGACGTTAGAAGTGCCTACTCAGTCAGGACGTAGTTAATAATCACACAGGAACTAACTTCCTCCCACTTTGAGGAAAGGAGGAGTTTGGCAGATGGCCATGCCCAGGCTGCCAGCTCTCAGTCCTTTGAGGACCTCAGGCATGTACCTGTGCCAGAAGGCTGGCAGCTGAGGGTCAGATGGAGGGCCTCAGGAAATCTTGGCCATGAATGAATTTGCTTCTCACTATTTTTCGAAAAGCTTCAAAATTATAAAACTCTTTTTTTTTTTACGCTCCTTTGTTATTGTAAAAGTACCCGTGGCCTCCTTCACTATTCTGTCTTCTTTTTCTTGTCATTTTTGCAGTTGTAATTTGTTGAGTGTTACTATGTGCCAGGCGTTCCTGCTTAGTGCACAGTACCTCATTGAACATTCAAACAGTTCTAGTTACCATAGTTACTCCTTACTAGGTCAAGTTGGTTGAGGGTCTGCCCAGGGTTGAGAGGGGCGGTAGATTTCCAGGTACTTGTGGTTTTCTGTGCTTGCAGGCAAAGTCGGTGCTGACAGCATCTTTTCATATGTCCATTAGCCATCTGTATGTTCTCTTTGGATAAATGTTTATAAAGGTCCTCTGTTCATTTTTAATTGAATTTGTTTAGTTGTGGTATTTTTTTTTTTTGATGTTGTATAAGTTCCTTATATTTTTTGGATATTACCCTTTTATTGGATGTATCATTGGCAATGTCTTCTCCCATTCAGTAGATTGTCTTTTCATTTTGTTGATGACTTCCTTCACTGTGAAAAACCTTTTTAGTTTAATGTAGTCCATTTGTTTTTTTCTTTTGTTTCCCTTGCCTAAGGAGACATATCCAAAAAAATATTGCTAAGAGTGATGTCAAAGAGATTACTTCCTATGTTTTGTTCTGGAAGTTTTATAGTTTTGGGCCTTACATTTAAGTCTTTAAGCCATTTTGAGTTTATTTTTGTATACGATAGTTTTTCCAGTTTTTCTAACACCACTTATTGAAGAGACTATCTTTACCCCACTGTGTATTCTTGCCTCTTTTGTCATAGATTAATTGACCATATAGGCATGGGTTTATGTCTGGGATCCCTATTCTATTCCATTGATCTATGTATCTGCTTTTATGCTAGAACTATTCTGTTTTGATTACTGTAGCCTTATAGTATATACTTTGATTTCAGGTAGCATGATTCTTCCAATTTTGTTCTTAAGATTGCATTGGCTATTTGGGGTCTTTTGTGGTTCTGTATATGAATTTTAGGATTGTTTGTTGTAGTTCTCTGACGCCATTGGCATTTTGATAGGGATTGCATTGAGTCTGCAGGTTATTTTGGGTAGTATGGACATGTTAAGGATGTTAGTTCTTCCTATCTATAAGCACAGAATATCCATTTTTAACTCCTTCAATTTCTTTATTCAAGGTTTCATAGTTTTCTAGTACAGGGCTTTTACTTCCTTGGTTAAATTTATTTCTAGGAATTTTGTTCTTTTTGATGCAATTGGAAATGGAATTGTTTTCTTAATTTCCCTTTTGTATAGTTCATTATTGGTATATAAAAATGCAACTAGTTAATGAATATTAACTTTGTATCCTGCTTTACTGAATTCATTTATTCTAACAATTTATAGCTGGATCTTTAGGGTTGTCTCTGTATAATGTCATCTGTAAATAATGACAGTTTTATTTATTCCTTTCCAATTCAGATGCCTTTATTTCTTGTCTGATTGCTGTGGCCAGGACTTCTGACATTGTGTTTAATAAAAGTGATGAAAGTGGACATCTTTGTCGTGTTCCTGATCTTAAAGAAAAAGCTTTAAACTTTTCACCCTTGAGTATGATGTTAGCCATAGGTTAACTGATACGATCATATGATTTTTATCCTTCATTTTGTTTATGTGGTGTATCATGTTAATTGGTTTGTGGATATTGAACCAACCTTCCATTCCATCAATAAAACCTACTTGATGATGGTATATGATCTTTTTAATGTATTTCTGGATTCAGTTTCCTAATATTGAGGATTTTTGCATCCATATTCATCAGGAATATTGCCCTGAAATTTTCTTCTTTTGTTGTATATTTGTCTGGTGTTGGGATCAAATTAACACTGGCCTTGTAAAATGAATTTGAGAGCTTCCGTGTACTTCAATTATTTTGTAATAGTTTGAGAGGAATAGGTGTTAATTCTAATTTGAATGTTTGGTAAAATTTGCCTGTAAAGCCATCTGGTCCAGGGCATTTATTTCTTGGAAGTTTTCTTTATTTCATTTCATGTGTAGTTATTGGTCAGTTCAGATTTTCTCTTCCTTCCTGATTCAGTTTTGGAAGTTTGTATATTTCTAGGAATTTATTCATTTCTTCCAGGTTGTCCAATTTGTTGGCATATAATTGTTCATAATATGTATTTTAAATACTTTGTGTTTCTGTGGTGTCAATTGTCACTTCTTCCTTTCATTTCTGATTTTACTTATTTGGGTCCTCTTTCTTTTTTTCTTCAGTCTTGCTAAAGATTTATCAATTTTGTTTATCTTTTCAAAAACAATAGTTATTAGTTTTATTGACATTTTTTATTGTTCTTTTTTCTTTTAATCTCTATTTTCACTCTGATCTTTATTACTTCCTTCCTTCTATCACTTTGGGTTTTGTTCTTTTTCTAATTCCTTTAGGTGTAAGGTTAGATTGCATATTTGAAATTTTTCTTGTTTCTTGAAGTAAACCTATATTGCTATGCATTTTCCTCTTGGAACTGCTTTGGCTGTGTTGCATAGATTTTGTGTGTGTGTGTGTGTGTGTGTGTGTGTGTGTGTGTGTGTGTTCATTTTCATTTGTTTCTAGGTATATTTTTCTTTCTTGAACTCGTTAACCCATTTACTGTTTAGTAGCATTTTATGTAGCTTCTACATGTTCGTGTGGTTTTTTTCTTATAATTAATTTCTAGTTTCATACCAATGTGATTTGTGAAGATGCTTGATATGATTTTAATCCTCTCAAATTTATTGTTTTGTGGCCTTATATGTGGTCTATCCTGGAAAATGTTCCATATACAGTTGAATGTATATTCTGCTGCTTTTGTGTGAAATGTCCTGAAAATAGCAATTAAGTTCACCTGGCCTAATGTATCATTTTAGGCCACTGTTTCCATGTTGATTTTCTGTCTGGAAATTTTATCCATTTATGTCAATGGGGTGTTAAAAGTCCCCTACTGTGACTGTATTACTGTTGATCTCTTCTTTTATGTCCATCAGTATTTGCTTTATATATTTAGGTGCCCCTACAATGGGTGCATAGATGTTTACAAAAGTATATCCTCTTATTGAATTAATCTCTATATCATTATGAAATGCCCTTCTTCATCTCCTGTTTACAGTCTATTTTGTCCATTTGCATGAAATATCTTTTTTCATTCACTTATTTTCAATCTCTGTGTGTCTTTTGATCTAAAATGGGTCTCTTGTAGGCAGCATATGTCTGGATCTTCGTTTTCTTTTTTTTTCCATTCAGTCATCCTATATCTTTTGATTTGAGCATTCAGTCCATTTACATTTAAAGTGATTTTTATAGGCATGTACTTATTGCCATTTTATTGTTTTCTGATTGCTTTTGCAGTTCTCTGTTCTTATTCTCTTGCTCTTTTCTCTTGTAGGATGATGACTTTCTATAGTGTTATGTTTGTATTCTTTTCTCTTTATTTCCTGTATATCTTTAAGAAATTTTTGGTTTGTGGTTACCATGTGTTTCCTATATACCAAGCTAGGTTTGTAGCAGTCTATTTTAAGCTGATGGTTGCTTAAGGTTGTGCACATTATAAAGTCACTACAGTTTTTACTCACTCCTCCCACATTTGTTTGTTGTCCTTTTTTTAACCTTTTTTTTGTGTTTATGTGTATCCCTTAATTGTAATTACACACGATCTTGCTGCTATTGTCTTTTAACTTTTGTATTAGCTTTACAGTTGGTTAATCCACTGCTTTTACTGTGTTTATATTTGTCAGAATTTCTATATCTTCTTATTTATAGTTTTTTTTTTTTTTTCTTGAAGAAGTCTCTTTAGCATTTCTTGTAATGCTGGCTCAGTGGTGATGTACTCCTTTAGCTTTTTCTGATCTGGGAAACTTTTTTTCAATTATAATTGACGTACAGTATTATATTAGTTTTCTAGTGATTAGACAGTCATATAATTTACCAAGTGATCACTCCAATTAAGTCTAGTATTGTCTGGGAAACTCTCTCCTTTGATTCTAAAGGATAGCCTTGCTGAGTAGAATAATGTTGGTTGTAGGTCTTTACCTTTAGCCACTTTGAATATTTTTTGCCAATCTCTTTTGTCCTGCAAAGTTTCCGTTGAGAAATCAGCTTGTAGTCTTATGTGAGTTCCCTTGTAGGTAACTAACTGACTGCTTTTCTCTTGCCGCTTTTAAGATTCTCTCTTTGTCTTTAAGCTTTGGTATTTTGATATAATGTATCTTGATGTGGGCCTCTTAGGGTTCATCTTGTTTGGGACACTCTGCGCTTCCTGATCTTGTATGCATATTCCCTTCACAAGGTTAGTCTTTATTTCTTCAAATACATTTTCAATTCCTTGTTCTCTTCTTCTTCTGGTACACTATGATGCAATTATTGGTATGTTGGATGTTGTCCCGGAGGTCGCTTAAACTATACTCATTTTTCCTGTTCCATTGGGTGTATTCTGCTCCCATTGACTTGAAGCAGTGGATTCAATTCTCTGCTTCATCTAATCTACTGTTGATTCCCTCTAGTATAGTCTTCATTTCAGTTACTGTATTCTTCATTTCTCTCTAGTTCTTTTTTATGTTTCCTATCTCTGTGGAATTTCTCACTGAGTTCATCTATTCTTCCCCTAAGTTCATTTTGCATCCTTATAACCAGTGTTTTAAACTCTGTGTCAAGTATATTGCTTGCCTCCATTGCATTTAGTTTTTTTTCTGGAGTTTTGTTATTTCATGTGGGCCATGTATCTTTGTCTCCCCATTTTGGCTGCCTCCCTGTGTTCGTTTCTGTATATTAGGTAGGGTGCTATGTCTCCTGGTCTTGACAGAGTACCTTTGTAGAAGGTGTCCTGTAGGTCCTAGTGGTGCAGTCTCCCTGGTTACCTAAGTAGGGTGCTCCAGCGGTGTCCCCTGTATGATTTGTGTGTGCCTTTCCAGTTGTAGTTCAGCCTTGGTGCTATTGGAACATAGGTGGGTGGGGTTGACCCTCGGGATGACTGGCTGTGAGGGCTGGCTATGACTACTGTGGACAAGATGTTGTGCTAAGGCTGAGTAGGAGTTGTTTCAGTGAGTCTCTGGTGCCAACTTATCTACTCTTCAAGTGTGTCATTTGCGGAACATACCGGGTGGTGCTCTGGTGTGGTCTGAAGCCAGCCACTAGGTGAGTTGGTTCTGGAGCATCTTGAGAGGGTCTTTAGTATAGACCACGGTCAGCCACTGCTTGTGCCAGACTTGGGGCCTCTTGGTAGGTGCTACAAAGTGATCTGTGGTTGGTTGCCACATGTACTGGGCTTGGTGGTGCACAGGAGTGGCTATGCTGCGAACTGAAGCCAGCTGCCACTTGTGCTGGCTTAGGATCCTTTGGTGGCACCACGAGGTGAGCCGAGGCCAGCTGCCATGTGTACCAGGCTTGTAATTGTTTAGCTGAAGCTATGTTCCAGGTCAAGACTGGCCATTGCTTACGCCAGGCTTGAGACCACCTGATTGGTGTTACAATGTAAGTTGAGACTGGTCACCATTTTTGCTGGCCTTGGGGATGCTTAGCAAGAGCTCTAGGGTACACTGTTTTTGGCTGCTCCTTCTAGGGGGTCAGGTTGTGGACCTTTGAGAGAGTCTAGGAAAGTTGGCAATGCAAGCTGAGGCAGGCTGCTTGTGTGGAGTAACCACTGGAATAGATTAAGCTGGCCATTTGTGTGGGGTGGCATTTCAGGAAATCAACAAAGTGGACAAAAGGTGTTAACCAGGTAAAAGGAGAGCTCATATTTGGTTCTCTCCCCCTCCCCACTCGGAGCTGGCTGGATGGGAAGAGATTTTAACAAAGAAACAATGGCACCTGTCAGTCCTTCCACCCTCAGAGAGATTTGCCCCTCCAGTTTGCCCTGAAGTTAGTCAATTTAATTCTAACCCTGTATGTCCCTGGAACTTTATGAGCTCCCGCCCCTGCACTGGAGCTTAGAGCAAGTGACTTTGTGAGCAAGTGAGTCCATGACAGTCTCTTTAAGAGAAGCACCTCAATCTCTAGCAACCCTTTGTCTTTCTCAGACACAATCCCTGTTGGTTTTCACAGCCTGGTGTTATGAGGACTCCTCTTTCTGGTACTGATGCCCTGGATTGTGGAGGCCTGTGTGGGACTGGGACCCCTTGCTCCTCAGGGGACCTCCCAACTGAGCTGTCCCTCCCGATTTTTAACCACCACACTGTGGGTGTGGGACCTGTCTCTGTCCCTCCTACCAGTCTTATTGTGGCTTCTTCTTTATATCTTTAGTTATAGGATTTCCATTCAGCTAGTCTTCAGGTGGTTCTCAGTGATAGTTCTATAATTGTTATTTTGATTATGGTCAGGTGAGGAAACAAGCACAGAGTTTACCTACTCCACTATCTTGATTGAAAGACCAGACATATTCATTTTAAATATCTGGAGCCAATCTTTAGAATGATTCTGTAAATTAATGAGATTAACCATTAAACAAGAAAAATCTGGGGCCCAGAACAGCACAAACCATGAATTAAACTTGCTTATACTTGAGCATGGCCAAAAAGCATCTTTATAGCAGCTCTTCTCTACATTGTGTTTCTTTTTCTTTTGTAGTACAAAAGCTGATGTTACCGTTTTCATCCAGCTGTGTCAGCCAGTGCATTTCTGGCAATTTGTAAGGAAGTGACAGTTGGCCCAATTCATTAAAATGATTAATTCACCTCTTGGCACCTAATGACTGGCAGGAAATAAGACAGGAACCTTCATTCTGCCTTGCCTCTGGATGTCAGGAGAATAACTTTTCATGCGCTGTCGATTCTACAGACACACACACACACACTCCCACACACACCCACACATACCCACACACACCTACACACACCTACACCCACCCACCCCTCGGAGTAATTTGCCAAAAGCTGATTTCTGATGGAGAGTTCACAGGCTTTTCTATTCAATGCCCTTTCCTAAAAAAAAAAGAAAAGAAAAAAAAAATCGCAGCACACTAGCTCTTGCGTATGAGTGCTCAACTGAGAGAAATGGCCAATCGCCCCCAATACTGCTGACCCACTGCCCACTAAACCCTGCTGTAGGTACCGAAATGCTTGGGAATGAGAAGAAGCTGAGAGAAAGATGAACAGGGAACTGGTCCCTGCCTATGAGGCCTCCTTTTGACACATTATGTACTACCCCAAGAGTCTTCCAGGTGAAGCATACCTGCAGAAGATGAGAGTAGGCCAAGGCCCCTTTATTATTAGCTGAGTTTGGCGCAGACCACTGAAGAGGTACACCCAACGGCGTGGCACCAAGCGAACTCCTTTGCCTACACAAGGCAGGCACACCCCGGGCACTTCTTTATTTGCCATAGACCAGTGGTTCAAAAATGAGCTGTTTCTTGAGAAAGTTGAATGTTTTTTAAAATATAAATTCCTAGGCCCTTCCCCAGGCTTAATTTTCAGAATGGGGCTAGGGAGGTTTTTGTAAATATCCTTAGGTAATTGTGATGTAACCAATTATTTAGAAAATATTATCCTGAGATTTAGTCTAGATCCAACTTGCTTTCAAAGGGGATGGGGCAGGGAAGAGAGAGGACCCTCTTTCCAGGAAAGGGGAGATACTCAGCCCCACGGTATGTAGAATGAGAGTCTGCAAGAACAGTAGAGATGGCGAGGCCTTCTGCCAAGAGTGGGCTGTCCCATCCTCCCTGTGCTCCAGTCGCATAAAAGGAGAGGGAGGAGGGAGTCAGAGAGAAACATATCTGGGCCTTGCCTCGAGCAGGAACAGCCCCTGGCTCTGATTTACCTTCCAAAGACCATCTCCTCCAAGGGCTCTGCTTGTTAGCTTATCACAGCAAAAATGCCGCTTTTCGTACTGCACACCAGTTTTAGGAAGTTTAGCCATGAGGGGAGAGGGTTAAGGAGTACCCAGTGTTCATTTAGAGTAGTGTTTTCTAATGTGTGGTACAGACACTGTGCTGTAACACTAGGTAATGTCAGGCCATCTCCTAAGCTGTATGGGGCAGAGGCAGCTTTTGTGGGTAGGCCAGGGCAATGTAGGGAAGAAGAGGGGTAGAAAGAAACAGAGGGGTTTGGGGAGAAATAGCCTACAGGATTTCCTTTTTCTGGACATTGATGCCTCTTTCTCAACCCAATTAGGATGCTAGAAACACTCTTTGAACCTCATTTGTCCATTAAATCAACCAACAGTTATATAAATTACTTTTTGTTATTCAATGACCTGGTTACTACTTAACTGTGACCCTCACTAAACACAGTTCAGGAAAACACTTAGAAATACGTTCCTTGCATCTCTTCATCATGTTTAAACAGGATTGTGTTTGTGTGCATAGGTAAGGCAATGTGCCATTTCTTTGCAGAAACTAATGAATAACTGGACACGTTCAGAAAAATATATTCTGAATATATTGCAAAAAATATTGCCCCTGATGGTTTCTCTATATACAAACATTTGTTGAACAAAAATCACTTATATTATGATTCTCAATCTCTATCAACAGAGGTATAGTTAAGTGGATATAATTTGCCTTTTCTGTATATAAATTTGGATTGGGATTCAAGATAAAAATCCTATCAACAGAAAACATCTTTATGCTATGCTTAATGATGCTAAACTGAACATTCCTGAGGAACTATGGATGGTTCACTTATTGAGGAATTTTTTTTTCAATATGAATTCTGTAAACCATTTATAGTGACTACATTGTATTTTTAATTAAAATTAACAATCTAAATGTTAATATTATTTGGTGAGCTTGCTTTTATAGCTACCTTGTACTTATATGGCAAATAATATAGATTTTCCTATTTAAAGGAGTTATGAAAAGTTTTCTTTCTAAACAAAATTTTATTAGATCAAAAGTTGTTTTGTTTTTTTTTTTTACCCAAAAAGAGAGATTAAAATTTTAATGGAGGTATTTCGTGTTTACAGGGAAACTCAAGATGATAGTGAATGAATGATAGCAGTGCAAGAATCTCTTCTCCCTGTGGTCCTCCCTGGAGGAAGAAGATACAATGACTCAGAACCAGTGGTGGCCGAAGAAAAGTTCAGATCCTCAGCATCAGTGGAAACCACAGAGATGTTCGAGGACTTAAGATCTCCTGGGAAAGATAAGGTAAGGCAGACAACACATAAAATCCATACATAGCAGTTCTACAAATAACATTTTGTTCCACATTGGTTATGATGTTGAGATGTTGTAGGAACTTGTTGATATCAATTAGCCGATGGTAAAACTGGTTTCATTCATTATACATCATTTTGTTTAATGTCGCAGAACCTATTGATGATATTGAGTACTTAATGTACATAGTTTTAGTTTCTAAAACCCATATAGAACATAAGTACATGACCTTTACTACACTGCATTTGGCAATAGTGGGTTGTATGCTATAAATTCTCTAAACCATTTCTTATATGATGCATGCTGCTTTGAGGTCATCCTTCCCTACCGCTAGCAAATAGCATCCATGCCAAGAGCACTGTTCCTCTCTTTCTCTTGTTTGCTCACTATCCTAGTGGATTTGACATCATAGGCTCCAGACTCTCAGGTTCTGTTGCGCAGGAAACGCTATCATCCTAGAGAGAAGCAGTTATTAGAGGATAAAGACAGTTATGGAACAAGTCTTTAAGTATCCTTTATTGAAAAGAGAGGCTAAGTAAGAATTTATTACCTCCTATCCCCAATTCTCCACCTTAAATCATCCCGGCTCTGCCCATAAGTCTTTGTGAAATCATTTATTTCCAATTCCTCTTCACATGAGTCTCAGGGGACATAGAGTTCAAAGGCCTAGATGTCCTTTGTATTTTATATCTCCCAAGGCAATGTAGCACCGTGACAAGAGAATAACCTTTTAAGTCTGATGGACCCGATTTTGAATCCTGACTCATCGTTCGATGACCATGTGCAGATATATGATCCCTCTGAATCCAGAGTCTTCATCTGCAATGGGAAGATAACAATATCTTCCTAATTAGGCTGTTGTGAGGATTAAATGAGATAACATATATAAAGGGCTTATTAGCACAGTCCCTGGCACATAGTAAATAACTAATGCATGCTGACTTTTATTAGTACTACTAAAAGGTATAGATACCTTCCCTTTTCTGCCATCTATTCCATTTTTCATTCTTGACAATTTCTTTTGTTGTTTGCCAAGTAACAATAATACATATAAAAATCCTCTTAAATATATTTTAAAGATACATACATGATCCACATAATATATATATGTAAGCACAAATGCAGGGGAAAATACTATATATTCAGGTCAATTGAACTTACTTTTTCCAGATTTTATTCTTTACTGGTCAGATGATTCAAATTTTGGAAACTCTGAGAAAAATTGCTTTTTAATTTAGTTTTTTAAAAAAATAATTTAAATATTTGCCAGGGAAGGAAACTGATGATTATACAAGGATTTGGTAGGGTATTCAATGAAAAGGATCATATATAAAATTTGTAATAATAGTCCAGAATGATCCTGAGCTTGAATGATTATGCACAATTTTTAGACACTTAGATGTAGGGGATTGTGAAGTACTAAATTTTCGTGAAATAAATTCAGTACAACGAAACTAGGGCAGGGTCCATCCTTTAGAATTATAGCTTGTAAGTAAAGCTCTCGGTCTTCGATTTTGTTTTGAGATTGTTTCTTTTGAGGTTTGTATTAGCTTTTGGCTTTATCTCCAATCACAGCCCATGGCCTTCCCTTTACTCTCTGATCTGAGGAAGATTGGCCAAGAGAACACGTGCACAATTTCTTTATGCTTTCTTATTTCCTGTTCTTCTTAAAAAAGCATTTATTTTTCAAATACAGTTGACATGCAATATTATATTAGTTTCAGGTGTACAACATAGTGACTAGACATCTATATAACTTAATAAGTGATCACCTTCTTAAGTCTAATACCCATCTGACACCATATATAGTTATTACATTATTGACTATATTACCTACACTTTACTTTACATCCCCAGGACTATTTTGTAACTACCAATTTGTACTTCTTAATCCTTTCACCTTATTCACCCATTCCCCCAACCTCCTTCCCATCTGGCAACCATCAATTTGTTCTCTGTATCTATGAATTTGTTTTGTTTGTTCTTTTTTATTTTCCACATATAAGTGAAATCATATGGTATTTGTCTTTCACTTTCGGACTTATTTCACTTAGCATAATACCCTCTAGGTCCATATAAATTGTCCCAAATGGTAAGATTTCATTCTTTTTTTATGGCTAGGCTAAATAACATTCCATTGCATGTATAATACCACATCTTCTTTATCCACTTGTTTATCCATGGACACTTAGTTTGCTTCTATATCTTGGCTACTGTAAAAAATGCTACATGAACATAGTAGTGCATATATCTTTTCAAATTTGAGTTTCTTAGGATAAATACCCAGAAATGAAAATGCTATGTCCTATGGTAGTTCTATTTTTAATTTTTTTAGGAACCCACATAATGTCCGTACCAGTTTACAATCTTCTCCACATCCTTACCAACATTTATTGTTTGTTGATGTCTGTTGATTTATTTATAATAGCCATTCTGACCAGTGTGAGGTGATATCTCATTGTGGTTTTAATTTGCATTTCCATAATGGTTAGTGATGTTGAACACCTTTCCATATATCTATTGGCCATCTGGATGTCCTCTTTGGAGTATTGTCTATTTAGATACTCTGCCCTTTTTTAAATTGAATTTTTTTTTTTAAGTTGTATCCATTCCTTATATGTTTTGGATATTAACCCCTTATCACATCTGTCATTCGCAAATATTTTGCCGCATTCAGTAGATTTGTCTTTTTGTTTTGTTGATGGTGTCCTTTGCTGTGCAAATTTTTAGTTCGATGTAGTCCCATCTGTTTTCCTTGCTCAAGGAGATATATCTAAAAAATAATATTGCTAAGAACAGTGTCAGAGTTTACTGCCTGCGTTTTCTTCTAGAAGTTATATAGTTTTAGGCCTTACATTTATGTCTTTAAACCATTTTGAGTTTCCTCTTGTATACTCATTTTTTTTTTTTTTTGCATGTGTCTATCCAGCTTTCCCAGCACCATTTATTGAAGAGGTAGTCTTTACCCCATTGTATATTATTGCCTCCTTTGTCATAGATTAATTAACCATGTAGGTGTGAGTTTATTTATAGGCTCTCGGTTTTTTCTTCTTCCCTCCTCTTTCTCTTTGCAAAATAATTTTACCAGAACGACTTTCAAATAGAAAAGAAACAGTCAAATACATTTATGGTAGGTTTATCTAACTTGGATGATTTCCATAAATAAATGTTCACATGACCTTTAGAGTAGAAAAAAATAATTCAGTATCCCCATAAGATGGTAAAAATGTCATCTGTTTCAGTCCAGTATTTGATAGTTTGTTTTCTCATATACAAACAAGAAAAAGTATTAATTAATGAGTATCTTATTTTTCCCCCAACTTTTTTTCAACTTTTCATTGAGAAATTACTGAGATTTAACATTCATAATCACCTTGGAAATAACTGACTTCTCACTAATTTACTCAAGAACTTAACAAGTTTCAAAGATAAAGAAACAACACTTTATTATAAACTTATAAAATAATTAAATATTACACATATATTTTGACTTTTCTCTATAACCCATGGTTTTATTCAACACTTTTCCTCAGAATTATTATCACTTACTCAGGGAAGCAAGTGAGAACACATAACAATAAGCTATTAAGTAATAAATTAATTTTCCATAAAATAAAATGATAATTATATAAAGTACAAATAACTTGCAGTTTTTCAGAGGGCAAGGGGATGGTGATGTAGAACTTTTTTTCTGATGATAAAATGACCATTATTGTAGGCCAAGACAAGTAGGTTGAGAGAATAGTCTAATGATTTCTCGGAGACTTGGGAATGCATGATTTTAATTAGAATGGGAACCAAGGATGTTCTAAATTTAACAAACCACTGTCTAGTAAGTCGTGCTGAGCCAGCAAATCCCTGTTTGAATTGAGACTTTTTAAAGCACTAAAATTGGGTTACATTCATCAAAGAAATTGAATACAGTAGAATTATATAAATATGTCTTTTATAACCATGACTCAAAAAATTACAGAAGGACACAGTCTTGTAAGTTACTTTGGTTTTGGCAAGAGAGTGCAGTGTTTTTCCAATTGAGAGCAATTTTAAGCTCATTAGTGTCAACCAACAACTGGCTTTTGAAGACTGAAAATATCATCTGAGACTGTAAAATACTTTTATTCATTGAAGGGTCTGGGCATATTATGGTTTATTAATATTAGCATAGTAGGAAGACAGATGGATTTTTCTATTGCCACTATGACTTTTTTTCCTTGTTAACTAAATTCTAGGGCAAATTTAAACATATCAGTTGGTAGGAAAAAACCACAAGTGGCCTTTAATTTCCTAAGCAGCTCTGATAATACGTAGGGAGCATTAAAAATGATGTTCCTTCAACACACTGCTATTTAACTCCTTAGGTTTTTACCAGAAATGGACATCTTACCAATTCTGATTCGCAAAGGGCAGACTTGAGGATCCCGTCTACTTGTTCAGCTAGCACCAAAAGTTCCGAGGTCGAGATAATGTGTAGGGCATATTTGCCTTTCTTATGAGTTTTCCCCCCGAGGCTATGAATTTCAATTAAATGGAGATCTTAAATAGTCCATGTTGCCCTGTTTTCAGAATATTCCTTGGAACACTTTTCAAGTTGTGAATTTTAGTCTTGGAGACTTTCTATAAGCAGAATACACTTTTAACAAAATAATAAAAACAATGCACGCACACTAAATAAACATAACATGAAGCTTGCTAGTCCAGCAGCAAGCATGATTGTGAGCACCATTTGGCTTCTTGTATATCCTGGTTTGGGTCGTCCAGTTTGTCATACTGTGAGCTCCAAGTAAACGTTCCATCCACATTTGATTCTTTCAGCTGTTTGTGACTTTCTAAACAGATGTCTTTGCCATGGAGCCCTTTCAAATTCGGAAGGGGGTCTGTCCCAAAGTTGACGTGTCTCAGTGTGATTCATCACTTCTTTCGTGTGACAGTGCAAATCAATGTTGTTTTCTTTTTAAGTCAGATTTGTCATCGCTTCCCATTTTCAAGTGCTTTGGAGTACCATGTGCTTTGGGGACTAAGAAGCGTTGTCTGTGCTGAAGAGCCGAGTCCTGACACTCCAAACCACTTGCGAGCTGCTGCAGTCTTCAGCTTTCAGTCCGAAAGGTGGCTGGTGTGTCCAGAGGCTGAGAGGTAAGACCCTGGCCTGAAGGTGCTGGGAGGGCATCAGCTCTTCCTCGTGCATGACTTGCAGCACTGTTTACCATAAAATTTGTGGTTGCAAACACCGTGCTGAGGAACTAGATGACACCAGCTGAAGAAATCTACACAGGATGGATCCTCTAAAATCAGAAAACATTTAGCATGTTAGGAAGACAGGATTAAGACATCAAAAGGGACTGTGACCATTAGAAACATTTTAAAAGGTGGAGGAGAAGTGGACGTGAAGATAAAAGTTGTATCTAGCCAGAGATTAATATCTGATCTTCTTCAAATAACTGGGGAGGCACCATTTTACATCCAAGGGAAGTACCTAGAACAGCATATTCGGAATCCCCTGAGGACCTTGGGGAGCAAGGAGCCTGATATAGTGAGAACTGGGACACCAAGATTAGAGGCCCAGCTGCAACACTCTGTGTAGGTTTAAATAAATCTCTTCACCAATTTGCAACTAAGTAAATGGATTTAAGTCAACACCTGTCCTTTCTAACTTCATTGTTCACAGAGGGTAACAGAGGTGATTATCGACTGGAAGCAGAACAGTGAACATCAAGGATCCTTACTCAGAAGGGCCTCATGCTATACAGAATGTGCAGGAAATTGTAAGTAAGACGTCCTTTTTATGTAAACATAAATGAATGTTAGGGCTTAGTCATTTTACTAGATTCTCAAGGATTTTTTGACTTCGAAAATTCTTAGAGTCTGCCCTATATGTGGATAAATATTTTGGAGGTTCCCCTTCTCTATGCAAGCCTTAAATTATTTTTACCTTCACCTTAGCCCAAACTACACACCCCGTCAGTGGCTCTCCACTATGCCTTTGGTTGCAGCATGCAAAGCTCTCAGCTCTCCTACTGCTCCCAATTTGTAGCCTATCTTTCCATGCTTGAGAACTGCCTCTAGTTTCTTCTTTAAGCCTTCGTTCTTATACCTAAAATTCCCTTGTATATACACATCCCACCTCATAGTGGCCCCAATGATCCTCTGAAAACATAAGCCAGGTCATGCCTCTGTCCTAAACTCTCCCATTAGCACGCAGCCTCTCAGAGTTAAAGGTAGTTCTCATAAGGGTTGATGGGGTCCCAGGATCTGCTTCCCACGGTCTTTATATATGTGGGTACATCTGAGAGAACATGACCACTTGCTTGAAAGGTGTACTTCATCTCCCATAAGCTTTACGCTGAGAAAAGCTGCAGGTTTGGAGACTTCCAGCACTGCCTAGTAGTAGTCTGACTCTAAGCAACTGCTGTGTTGCTAGCTTTCTGGTCTTGTGCAAGCTTCAGATAAGATACGCGAGAAAGTAGAGTAACGAAAAGGGATGTGCAGAGCCAGAGCTCAGGCCATGAGAAGCAGATAAACGACAACAATGAAGATAGAGATGGGAAGTGATATGGACAGGGGAGATGAAGTGAGTCACCGTCCTGGATCTGGTTCACCGCAAACTGGAAAGCATGGGGTATGAGACTGGACAGTCGGGGAAAAGCTATGATTGGATAAAAAGAAAAAGCCAGTACATGATGGAAAATGTTCTTTAGCCCAAGGAAATCTGATTAGGTTGAACAAAATATTTTGTGGTGTCAGATTAATGTAAGTTGCTCTGGTGAGGAATAGTACATAGTTCATTCAGGTAACTGAATTTCCCATAAGCACTCACTGCCCTTCTTCTGAACTACTACTAAGTTGTAGTCCTAGGATAAGACATTCATGGTAATTTATCTTCTCAATTAAAATGTGAGCTCTTTGAGTGCAATTCTTGTCCACTCTTGCATTTCCACTGTCTTGCACCACAGTGGTTACTTATTCATTTGTTTGCTCAACTGAAATTTAGTTTAGAAGAATGGACTTGCAAGCTTTCAAATAAGAATTAATGATTAAAAAGCCCTATCATAGAATTAAATGTTCCCTGCATACAAGATCAGATCACTTTGAGTGGGAAACGGTGTCTTGTGTGTCTCCAAGGAGCACCGTTCACATGGACTTTGGTGTGAATGGCAGTCCCTAGAGGTGGGTTGTGTAACAAGGTGGGTGTTTGAAAAATTCTCTGAAGACTAGTAAAAGTGGAGTGTAGAGGTCCCTTTTACCTCTTTTTTCAGGAGCTGGACAAAAGTTGGTATTACAGGCACGTAGCACCGGAGGTTTCTGTTGGAGCAGACAACTTGAGGAAGGCCGGCCCTGCTGCACACAGTGGACAGATCGGGTCTGAACCCCTCCTCCACAGGTCACCGTGCACTGCAGGACAAGGAAGAGAGTCAAACATTCAGCTGGTGTGTCGGTGATCTCAAAGAGGAGTCTCCGTGCTGCATGACATTACCAAGACGTCTGCTGATAAAAAGGATCCTCCAGAGCCAGGTACATGTGCGAGCCATTTGATCTGATTAGAAGGGTCTCAGGCTAATGCTATCTCACCCGAGAGTGTGTGTCTCCCATTAGGCGGCTCATAAAGAAGAGAGCTTCCAGAAATACAGGAGCCACCATAAGAATGCAGAAACAAATACAGACACATCTAGGCAATTAAAAGCAGTATTTAAAGAATTCCAAATAATCTCTGCAGATGCAATAGTGGGGGAGATAGTTCAAAACGAGGACAGCAAAAGAAACGATACTCTGAGAGGGCCCAGCCAAATTCTGAGCTAGCGTGGTGGATGCAGTGCTTCCCAGGAGTCAATGATTGTACTGTCCAATTAGATATTTTTTAGAAAAAATGATTGTTAAAGACTGTTAAAGACATTTCATAACAACAAAACATCAGAAAAAGACAGCCCTTAAATTATTTTGTTTTGCTTTAAAAATTCCACTAATTATCCTTATTATGTTATTGCAGACAGGTGAAAACTCATCTTGGACAGGCATCACTATATAGACTGGTATCTGGGATGAAAAATTGGTTCAGGTGCAAAGAATATGATTTGGAATTAGGCTGAAATTCAAATATAGCTGTATGGTTATTATCAAACCAGGAGTTGGCAAACTTTTTCTGTAAAGGTAAACGTAGTGAGTATTTTAGGGTCTGTTGCAACTCTGCCTTTGTCGCACTAAAAACTTACAAAACAAGCAAGGGAGCAGATTGGCATGCTGGCAATTGTTTACAACAATCAATTTCCAAATCTTTTGAGTGAAATAATAATTTAAAAAAAAAAATCTATAGCAATAGGTGTAGCACCTAATACAGTGCCTAGCCAATTAGAGATATAAAATCATGCCAATATGATTTTCTTTCCTCCACGTTTTACTTCCTCAATCCTCTCAAACATATATATAGTTGACCCTTGAACAACACAGGGTTAGGGGTGCCAACCCTTGTGTGGGTGGAAATCCACATATAATTTTGACTCCTCCAAAACTTAATAGCCTGCTGTTGACTAGAAGTCTTAGTGATAACAGCTGATTAACACATAGTTTGTATATGGATGATATACTATATTTTTACAATTAAGTAAGCTAGAGAAAAGATGTTAAGAAAATCGTAAAAGAAAATATATTTACAGTGTTAATTGAAAAAAATCTGAGTATAAATGGACCTGTGCAATTCAAACCTATGTTGTTCAAGGGTCAACTATGTACACACATATATATGTATATACATTGCACAGGCACATAGAGACCTGCATGTGCTCACACATAATACCACCTCTGTGTTTCACAGTGAGGTGTGGGCAGCACCTCTCAAGCCAGCGAAGAACCACACATTTTTTTGGCCAGAATTCTGCGAGGACCAAACTCCAGCTTTGGATTCCTGAGAATATCTTGTTCTCTCAGACTTAGCCTCACATACTAATCCTACTAACAAGAACCAAACCAAAATTTCATCTAAGTCTCCGAGGAAAGAGGGTGCCACTAACATTGGATGAGCTGAGTGTCTTAACTCTCTGAGCTTTAGCTCCTTCATCCACAAAATCAGAACAGGAGTACATACTAATAAGACTGCTTCAGGATAAAGTGAGAGAATAGAGAAGGCACAGTAATGGTGTGACGGCTCTTAGCTATTACCACATTATTCGGAAACATGACATAACCAAAGGAGTCAACACTCTGAACAGCACTTCTAAAACACAGAAGACCCTAGTGGTGGTTTTAAAAGCAGGAGCCACTGCAAACATTAGCTCTACGTGACAAGCCGAGTACTAAGGGCTTCATATCATCTTACTCATTAAAAAGAAAACTTTGTAAGATATTGTCATCTCAATTTTGGAAATGTGAAAACTGAGACTCGCAGATTATGTAATTGCCCAGGGCCACCCAGGTGGTGGAGCTGGCCATGAAACTCAAGCCCTTTGTTCTTCACATTTGGACAGGTCCCTCGCATTAGCCCTTGGTGGACTGACTGCTTTTTCTGAATCTTCACCTAAACCTTGTCAATCTGCATGTGCTCACCTGTTGCCATGGTGATGAATACCATCCAGCTGCCACACTGTACACTGGACGGACTGGACAGGCCCCTCGGTTGCAGGTTTCTTCCAAGTCCAGGTTTGGTTTCTTAATATTGCGGCACCTTCGCTCTGGGAAGGTTATCAGCTTTCCCTGGAAGGCCTTCTCGCTGCATTTCATTTGCCTCTTCCTCACACCCGAACCACAGGTGACAGAACACTAGGAGCCAAGAAAGGAGACATTGAGTATGCAGAGCTGCACGGTCAAGTCTGTGGAGCAGATGCGTTCCACCCGAAGGATGCACCGTCCACATGAAACCAGGGGGATGGGATGATGGCAGGTCAACCACACACGGACAAGGATTCTAAAAATAGAGCACCAGGTCCCTCATGCTACAGGTGAGAAAACCAGAAGCCAGAGAATGTCAGTCACTTTCCCAAAACCACAGAGCTCATCAGCACCATAAAACAAAATAAGGCAGAGTCCAGAGAAAGACGAAATGGCAGAGGATGGGATCAGGGTCTGTGTATAGTGTTTATTTGGATGTCCCGGTTTGGGCCCCTATGGACCCAGGCTGACCTGTGACTAAGAAGCTGGGAGTCTATGCCAAGGAGGCAGGGCCGAGAGATGAGAGTTAGAGGCAGCTGGGTGGGAGGAACCACCATTCAATAATTGTTCCTTATTTTAAGCCTGCCTTGGCCTAGATGTAACCTGGTGTAGGGTTATGGCAGAAAGTGAGAAGGGTGGAGACTAATGAAATTAACGTGAGAAAACTTGTTTTTGTTTTAAGTATTTTAAACATTATTATGGGGCCTTGATGAACTGAATAAGAATTGGCCTCAGTATAACAATAAAGGATGACACTGAGCTTCATACTCAAATAGCTCTGTGAAGGAGATGCAAATGGTGGCTTCATTGTACAGGTGAGAAAATGAGGCTTAGCCGTGGTAAGTGGTGAGCCTAAGGTCACACCTAGAGCGAATCCTGAAGGCTGCCTTCAGGTCCAAGTGTGTAGCCGTTAGGGCATAATGTCTCTAAGAAAATGCGCAAGGAAAAGAGATGGACATATAACTATATTTATCATTTAGAGAGAATAAAAGGACATTGATGGAAAAGATCCAGAGGCTAGAATCTCCTCCTCTAGTGGACCTGCCCATCCTCACTGCTGACCTTTTCTTTTTCTCAGCATCTTCCTCACCAGACCAGACTCAAGAGCAGAGACCTCGTCTCACAGGCTACCTGGTCTACTTCCGGCTTGGCTCCTTTTCTCACGTTTCCTGTGTCTGAACTCAGCTGAATTTCCCAAGCCAGAAAGCTAGGTGGCATCTTCCAGTCTTCCCTTCCTTCTACCCCTACACATGCCCGAAGGTACCAAATGGTCTCTCTAGGAGCTCTCAAAGATGTGGCCTTTCTCTATCCCAGAAACGCATCTTTTGTCTTAATTACTGCAAACTCACACAAGTGCCTTTCCTGCCTCGCATCAGGCCCCTTGTCTCTTAAATAAAAACCTGTTCGTTCCACTCCTTTGTTTAAAATTTTAATTGGCTCCTCAACACCTTCACGATCTGTCCCTAATAGTGTCCAGCTCCATCACACCCCTGTTCCATTCTTAGTGCTATATTCTCTCCCCTGCACGGGGTGCATCCTCTGTCTGGAACAACCTTTGCCCGACTCCTGCTCATCCTTTGGGCTCACACTTCCTGGAAAGTCTCTTCTGACAAGGATTCTTCCCAGCATCAGGCTGGGTGGACCTCAAGCTCTCCCATGGAAGTATAGACCCTATCACAGCACTCTGCATACCATACCTCTGTTTTCCTGCCACCACTGCCCATCAGGGCAATGGGTGCTGTATTAACATTAGATGAAGAAATCAAGAGGAAAAGATGAACAGTTGGTACCTGGTACATGAGTGTGGAATAGAAGCTTTGAGCCTCTGGATGCTGGTGGGTGAGCTGAGCATTAAATAAAGACAAACCCCAAACCCAGCAGTACATCTGAACTCATACCTCACTCCAGGAAGACACCGCCCACTGTAGCCGGTTGTTTCTGGGGCATCGTCCTAGGACACAGCCCTCCTGCGCCTCTGGTCTCGGGGTGCCGGAGCACAGGCTGTCAGGGAGGCCTTCTCCCGCGGAAGAGCTTTTACACAGGATTTCGCGTTTCCTCACCCCTCGCCCACAAGTCTTGGAACACTGAAATGGAAAAAAAAAAAAAAATGAAAGCTGTTTGCATGCTAGTTTCAAATGATTTTCAAGTTCTCAAAAATATACTTTCAAAACAAAAAAAATACCCTCTCAAAATATTTCCATGTAAAATGTGAGGTAAACTTCATGAATTAAAAGCCACTTTTTGAGAAACCCGCCACCCGTTTCCTGTACCTCTGCCCACCACACAGCCCTTTGAATTCTCCTTTTGTAAATAACTAATTCTGAAAAAGATTAGACTCAACACCATGTATTGCTTAGATGTCCCCTGTAGTAAATGAACCTGCTCCCTCATTTTATAAGTACACCTAAGCATGTGTGAAGATGTTCTTTCCCACTCCCAGCTCCTTATTCCCTTAACAAATATAGTCCTAACATTAAAAAAAAAATGTCCTATCATTAAAAATGTAACACCTTATTCTGACCTCTGTCGGGGATATGGCTGTGCACTGCTAACCTCAATCAGACGTCAAGCCCCTCCTCAATATAATATGCCCTCAAGGAAAACAGCAGAAATGTGCTACCTGGATTCATAATCCAGGCAATGAAATTCCTGAATTTATTATTCCCTAAAATTGTCTTGCCATCCATGATTTAGCAGAGGCTGGGCCATCACAGCAAAGTTCTCACCCTTGGCACAAGGTGGACCATGTAATTTGTCAGGAGCTGTAGGATTTTTACCTCTACCACCTAGATGCCAATAGTACCCATTCCCCCATTGTGACGATCAAAAATGTCTCAATATTGCTAAATTCGGGATTTTCCCCCATTTGAGAACCTCTGAGTTGCAAATGACAGATCGTTCTATGCCTCTTCTAACTTAATAACTTTGTACCTTTCACTGGGGGTTGTGACAACAGCAAACTTTATGCCCAGCACCTCTCTATTCTTTTAACCCTACCTCTTTCAATGAAGCAAGAGTTAGAATCCTTTTTATGCCTTATTCTTTGCACATTCCATTTGTGTTGGAGAATTCAGTAGCCAGTTTCATCTGCCAGTCCTCTGACACTCAAACCCTGTTTATCTACATGGCCCCCAACACTCTCGTTTCTGGACTTCTAAGGATCCCCAAACTGAGGGTTACATAAGAATTATTTTAAAAAATCTAATTAAAATACCCCATCACATTAGCTCAGTGTGATTCTCATGAAGGTGTATACTGCTGAGAACCTCTTGGGAAGCAGATAATTTTTGTCACCCTCATTTGCCATGGGGAACAAGACCAATGACTCTAAGTCTTTCCCAGTTACCTGAGACCAGGGCCCGAGGCTCCACTCTGGAGGACAGGCATGGCTGTTGCAGACTTGAACTTGCGTGGGTGTGCTCACCGGGCAGAGCGAATGCAGCACGGCTACCTCCTTTTGGAAAGGCTTCTTCTGGACACACTGGATTTTCCGGCTCTGCTGGCCCCTTGCACATGACTTGCTGCACACGCTCCATTCACCTGGCTTCCAACTTAGAGTGAAAAACAAAATTACTTCCACTGAAGCTGAGACTCTGGCTCATCACTTCCAAAGCAGTTATTGCAAAAGGCGAACCACCTGATGAAAGCCTTAGATCGATTTTAGGACCAATAAGGGTGATTCATACTAATTATTCTTCTATAGATTCTGAAGCCTACACTAATGTGGTCCAGTTATAGGGAGTCACATTTAGTCACCACATAGTTCTGGGGAAAAATACATTCCTGTCCTCCACAGGGGAAGAAACATGTGCCATCTGGAAATCTGAGCCATTCATTCATTTGGCCAGATTTACTGGGATCCTAACTTTATGCCAAGGACTCTCCTGGGCATTAGGGTTGGAAAAATGAAGGAGGTGATGTCCTTTCCATCAGGAGCCTACAACACAGTGAGGAGGCAGATATATGAACAAAAAAAGACAATGCTTTCTGATAACAGCCACAATAGAAGTGACACTACAATGAGGCTAATGGAAGAGTGCTGTGTGTGTGTGTAGGCACACACACGTGAGAGGGATATGTGTGTGTGTGTGTGTGTGTGCATGCAGGAGAGAGGGGCGCATTCAGAGAAGGTCTCCCAGAGCATATTTCTAAGCAGTCACCCCAGCTACTTGTCTGATTGGTCTTAAAATTTACTGATAGAGGTGTAACCTTGCATTCTTTATTTACACATTGCCAGGTCACTTTTTCACAGCAGTCTGAGACTTGGTGTATATTTGAAAGGCAATCAACTTAAACTATTAATCTTTTTTAACATGGTATCAAATAAAATAATTCCTTGTATTTTATGAGATACAGCCTCCAAATTTCTTTCTCCTATTTCTGTTTAGAGTACAGCTGGCTCCAGATTCTAAGAGAAAAACTGGGCCGACAATTGAACATATGGGATTGGTGGATAGCTAAGGCCCCAAACAATTATGACAAATACACTATTTATAAAGGAAAAAAATAAATGTATGTATATAAAAATATTGTGCAATATAATTGTATGACCACAAAGCAAACACTACTTATTAAGATGATCTGAAACATTAGTGAACACAAAACATTGCTTGAAAAGAAACTCTGTCAATTCTATATAAATACATTTGGCAGAAGATAAATCACACAAGAAAAGACTTTATTTAGCTGGGAAGATTATTTAAAATTAGTGTTCAAACAAGAGTGTGGCTAAAATCCATCCAAAAACAAACCCACTGAGCTTCCCATAGGGTACTATCATCAAAAGTGGATTACTATTTGGCCTCTCTACCCCTTTCTTTTTAGTTTGTGTCTTGCTACTGTATAATTTACATTTGGGGTTTCACGGTCTGTATAGTATGATTTTTAAATTTTCGATGACTATATAAAATTAAGCACATAACCACAAGTAAATTTAACTAATACAGGAATCTGTGTTATTTAAATATCTGTTTTAGTTTAGAGGAGTCTATGTAAAGGCTATATATATATATATATATATATATATATATATATATATTAAAAAAATCTTACTAAAAACAAATATCTTTATATCCCAATGGTAGGTTTGCATAGCCAGAGTAAATTGAATGTCTAGAGAAAATTTGTATCATTCAAGTTTATATTTTAACCTCAACTACTTTCTTTTATTACTTTTTTGGGGCATCCTATCTATTTATGCATCACTTTAGATCAGAAGCATTGACAGTGGACTTTAACTATCTCATACCAACAGTAAAGGCATACGAAGTACAAATATAACCAGAAAGACATTTCCAGATGACTTACTAGGCAGGGCAGGAGAAAGCATTGCATACTTTGGGTTCAGTTGCTGGCTTGGTTCTTGCATTGCAGAATGAGGAATTGACTTGAGTATTTTGATCTCGTAAGCAAATGGCCTTTACACTTATATAACCTAATAAGACATCAAAAGTTACAAAGTAAAAAGTACAAATAACCAATTCAATTTAATTTTCAAATTCAATTTGATTTACCAGAGTTCTGATATTTTATTTAAGATCCATATATTGTGTAGAGAATGCCTCCTTTAAATTAAATCTGCAACTGATTTGAATTCCATTTTCCCCTGAGATAACAGTTTTCATACATTAATAATTTTAACATGTAGCTTCTTCATTTTCCAGGCCGCTGTGGATCCTAGGACCACAAAGTGTTACATACGACCTTTGGGAAACAGGACAGTTGTAAAGGAAACATCCACCAACTGTAATTCACACTATATACATCTAATGGATGATGTTCTTCAAAGAAAAACCATTGGTGAATTATGCATGAAACTCTAGGATTATGCTTTTCCACAAAGCATGTTCTATCTATGAGTATAACGCACGTATAAACAAAAAGTTGAAAAAAAAAAAAATGTTGAGCTCACTGAAAATGTATTTGCACCTGTCAGCTAGGTCTGTTTTTTGTTGGTCTGTGTTAGTGGCATTCTATGATCTTGCTTTCAATGTTGGTTTCAGGACTTCTCATCAAAGGCATAAGTTGTTTTGTGAATAACGTATTTGTCAGTTTCCCAAATCAGAATGCTGCCTCCTCTTTGAATTGTGTTTGTTTCTATTTACTTGTGCTTTACCTTAAAATGGAATCTGAGAAGCAATGAAAAGTCACCCCTGCTCTAACGATTAGGTTGAAGTAGGTTTGCTTTCAGGAAGACTAATCAAAACTACACTGGCATTCCCTAAAATTAAGAGTTCACTTCTGGAGAACTTAATCATTTGGACCCTTCTTCTTATGTGCCTTGGACGCACCATGGTCTGTGAGTCAGTCATGTGAAGGGATCACTAAGTCCAGGCAAGAGGGAACCCCACGGTGAACCCCTCCAGCACCCCGTCTTGGTTGGATTTATTCCTTGTAAATGGATAATGGACCAAATTTCTCTCCTTCCCAAGGAGGTGTGCTCTCCCTCGAATGCCAGAAAGTGCTTACAAATGGTCTCGAAGAACACTTGATATATGAAAAACTGCTCATGCTCCAAGACTAAGTAAAAAAGAGGGAAGATATGTCTATAGCATGGTTTCTGTGCTATAAAAACAAACAAAAAACCCAAAATGATACCTAAGGCAAATATATGTTTGCGTACATCAAATGTATTTTTACATTTGCATAATACAAAGAATAGCATGATATAGACCAAAGTATTTACATTGGCTATTACTGATTAAAGGATTATGGAGTTTATTTTTATTCTTTACAGTATATTGCCTTAATATAACTATAAATGGTTATTAATAAAAATATTTTTAATTTTATTAAAAAATTATTTCTTCATATTTTGTTAATTAACATGAGCACCTGAAGAATAGGCCTAAGAATTTCTGAATTTCTGAATTTTCTATACTTTTTCTCATTCCAAGATGGCTCATTTTGCTTAGTGAGATGGACACAGAAGATTCATTGTCTCCAGGTACTCTGAATATGAGGAAATGAGTAACTACCCTTCATGCTTTGGTTCATGGACCTATTTATGGACTTTCATTCCTTTTCCAAAAGGGGTGAGTGAATGTGACAAAGATTGACTTACGAAAAATATGTGATGTTTTTGGATCTCAACAAAATGCCTGCCTTCTACTCTCTGAGAGGACAGCTATTGTTTTTCCTTCCTTATAGGGTTATTTCTCAGATTTAATCCGTCTTCCTACTGAGAGAGCCTTTGTTGACCTCACCCCTCAGGGGATGGAATGGCACCATATCCACATTTCAGGGAGCTGTGTAAGTCTGCTCCGCATGTGTTCTCACTTGCCATGACCCTACCTTCCGCGAGTCCCAGTGGAAGTTGTTATAAAGTCAGGACAGGGAGAAACTAAACTGTAAGCCTAAATATATACATACATACATATATATATATATATTTAAGTATAAATATATATGTATGCATATATTCTTATATTTATAAATACACATATATATTTTATATATTTTCCCCCATAAGTTTCTGATGTATAACTTTTGAGTTCTGGTTATGGTTGACTTGAGTTTTGTGAGAACTGGTTTTTTTCTACACATGAAAATCCTCAAATAGTACAATAATATTTGCTTTTTACAGTGATGATTCCCATAAAAGACAGTTCTTTTGTTGCTTATTTGAACCACACAATTTAAAGAAGCCTGAAGTGAAAGAACCTGTTTTAAGAAGAGAGCTGGAAGATGGAATTAAGAAATCAACTACCTCCACCGCAGGGGACAGAGCAGTTCGAATGTACTGTGCTCCAGGCATGAAAGTGTCTTTCCGTGGCTGGCTGAGTTCCACTCATGACCTTGGGAAGTGCATACTTCCAAGCTATGCCCGGATTTTTGCCTTGCATCAGAATCTGGACAGTGTAAGATAAAATCAGAGATCAAGACAGGTCAGACCCCAGAATTCCAGAAATCTCACTGAACATTTTAAAGATATTTGCATGACATTGTGACCTTAGAGTTGGTTCACATCATTGTTCCCATTTGTTTTATGTTGATTTAAAGTTTTCCCATGACACTTTAAAATGTGTACCTCCATTATCACCAAAACTGATTTAGATAGATGCTAATGTAGGGAAACTGACATGACATTTGCCATAAGCCCACAACACTCAACTCTAGGTATAATTTAATTTTAAACAATAATTGCATTAATAAAGCAAAGAAATTTTTTTTACAGTATACTGAAAGAAAGATGGTCACATTGTGAGGTCTTAATCTTCACATTAAACTTAAAAGCTTAGCATGGTAATGACACACAGTGGTACCCCACAGATCATGGCTAAAACTCTATTTACATATATCCATTTTTATGACTCACCTTGGGCCACAATTTACAATCCCTGTCCTGGGTGCCAGTAGAAGCTGGGCACAAGGGACACACTCCAGAAACCTCAGAATACCCCACTTAGAGTTGCCTATCATCAACTTTAGAATCCAAGCAGATTTCCAACAGGGTTTCCAAAGAGAATTTGTCCAAAGAGAATGGGTCTGTTAACTGTGTGTCAGGATGAGCAGATAAGACAAAAAGAAATATGGAATAAATTTAACCTTGGAAGGGCAAGGATTTAGGATAAATCTGATCCTACAAGCTCTGACTACTAAAATAAGAGCAATCATTTACAGGCACATTCAAGGTGCCAGGTACTTGCTTTTTTTTTTTTTTCCCCCCTATGCATTATCTCAAAACATTCCTCTAACAACTCTGTAAAGTCGCTGCCTGTTTTTTCATTCGAGAAACTGAGAAGACCTTGTATATGATCACACAGGTAACTAGTGAATGAGCTTAAAACAGAACTTACGGCTTACAACGAAATGTGCTTAAACACTACAATATAACACCTTGTTTTTGGTGTAGGCAAAGGTTATCTGCATTCCTTCCTTCCTTCTTTCCTGAACTACTCCTTTCTTCTTTCAAGCTCCAAACATGAATATAAATAGCTAGTTGTCTCTGCCCCATGAGTCTTGTGGAAAATTCTTTACCACGAGAACTGGGCATTCATGCCCAAGAAGCAAAGCAGATTTCCAGTTAAAAATAGAAACCTCTGGCTCTATCACTGTCTGGTGGGATCTCACCTCAATTAAAGCTGGGTGGGTGGCAGCTGTTAAAGGACCTCCATTCGCCAGACCGCTCCTTAGGATGCTACCGTATGATTTCCACTTTACTATTAGCTTAAATGTCTCCAGAATATTATGGCTTACTCTAAAGATTTCATGGTGTACACATCATTTGTTCTACTCAAAAAAAAAAAATCTTGGTGCTTCCCCAAAACAACCAAAATGTTGATGGCTCTTTGTTCCCTGCACTCCCAAAACAAAAACAAAATACAACAGGTAGTACCATTTAAAACGGATAAATGCCAAATTCTCAGTCACCAAAGAAAATTTTCTCAAAATCCAGGTCCTTGGGTTTTTTTTTTTAGTTCTGAGAATCTTTCTGGTCTTTGCTTTTCTTATTTTTGCGGCTAAGTCATACAACTGCTCTTGGACTCATATGTTCAATTATGTTATAACATTTTATACATTTCGAGTAAGTAGCATGTTTTCCTTGAGATTTTTGCAGTGCTTCTATTAATGCCTTCATGTGATACTTAGTAAGCAGACACTAGAGTTTTAGTCATGATCAAACTAGAATTTTGAGAGACATTTTATATTCAGAAGATAATCCTGATGCTCACTGATTGTTCAACTCAATTTCTCCTTCACTTAAAGTAGTATCTCAAATGCAACATTTTGGTTGCTATTTTCTTAATGCAATAGAAATGCAGAGATCTTGTAGGGGAGAAAATAATGCGGTGCACCACATGTACCTGTGTGGTGATAAAATACAGGTGAAACGCCTAAGCGTTACAGTGAGCTCAGGCTCTGGGGCAGGATGATCTCACAGGGCAGTGGCATTGGATCACACGTGCTTGTAAGGAAAGCATATTCAAGTGGAAGTGTGACAGGGAACGAAATCCGCCCCCTTGTCTCCACTTCCTAGGACCACCCATTCCCCCCATTCAAATGAAATCCTGACTTTTACTGCCATAGGGGAAAGTGAACCCCAATGGAAATGCAAAGAAAATTAAAAATAACATTAGTCCTTGCTTTTGGAATTTCGAGTACTTATATTCTGGAGATTTAACAGTGGTTTAACACCTTTTCAACAGGCATTTGAAACATATTCTACTTTCAACTTTTAGACAGATTGTAGAACCTGAGCCATACATGGCATGTGGTTTCACTGTAAACCATTTCTAAGTGTTTCTGTGAACAGCAGGATATATTTAAGAAAACATTTAGACTATGCAGATGAAAGTGTCATCACTATTAAACAAACAAAAACAACCAAGATGTCAAGTTTCCACCAGGTCTCCAATAAAGTCAACCATAAAAAACTATCAATGCTACTAACAAGAGAATTTGGACAGCCTCCCCTGTCAAGCCTGTTTCTGCATCTGCGGCCGCACGCTCCTCTGCTTCTGTTACCCAGGCTGCACTGCCCTGGATCCTATCTTAGTCCAGACGGTCCCTCCTGCTCCAGGGCCGTCCTCCCTCGGCTACTTACGGATGCCACCACACAGCTGCCCTCTCTTACTTGAGCCTCACTGAAATTTCTGTCTATTGGATCACTCCCATCAGCATCCGAATATGCTATGATATCTCTCATCTTAAGGAAAAAAAATTATTTTATCTCCACATATCCTTCTATTTCATGCCTGATTTCACTGTCTCTCTTTAAAGCAAAAAATCCACCGAGAGTTGTCTGCTCTCCATCTCCTCGTCTTTCCTCGTAAGCCCACGATCCTTCTCTATCAGGTGTGTCTCTCTCCACCATGTCACTGAGACTGCTCTTTCAAGGGAATCTTGTTACATCCAGTAGTTCGCAGGCCTCGTCTGTCTCAACCAATCATCAGCATCGGACGTAATTGATCACTTCCTCCTTTCTTTGCCACCGGAACTTTCTCGGTTCTTTTCCTGACTCACTGACCTTCATTTCTAGTCTCCTTTGCTGAATCTCTTTATCTCCTAACTATTCAATATCAAAATAACCTCTAATCTCTTGACATTTTCTCTTATTTATCTATACCTACTTTTCTGTTACTTTTATATACAATCTACATGTTGACCACTCCCAGATCCATAACTCTACACCAGTGCTTTCCAATAGAACTTTCTACAATGATGATAATACACTAAAGTCCTGTGTTGTTCCACATGGTAGCCACAAGCCACGTGTGACTATTGAGCACTAGAATATTGGTGTGATTAAAGAACAAAATATTGGTGTAATTAAAAAACAAAACTTTACATTTATTTAAAATCTAAATTTGAATAACCATGTGTGCATAGTGGCTACACAGTATAGTTGTAGATGAAACTCATTTTCTGACTTCCATGTTCATACATTTAACTGCCTACTCAGCTTCTGTACTGGAATATTTAAAAGGTATATCAATGTCCAACACTGAACTCATGAGTTTCCTCCCTGTTCTTCTCAATCTCCTAAAAAGAGCAACCCAAATCCTTGTAAGTGTTCGGGCCAAAATAAAAAGTTGGAGGCACTCTGATCTCCTCTCTTTTTCTCATACTCCACAACGAATCGATCAGGGAATGGTGCTCTCTTCACTTTCAGTGCACCTCGAATCTGACCATGTCTCGCTTTGTCTG
The DNA here is from genome assembly GCF_014176215.1 of Rousettus aegyptiacus. Taxonomy (NCBI): domain Eukaryota; kingdom Metazoa; phylum Chordata; class Mammalia; order Chiroptera; family Pteropodidae; genus Rousettus; species Rousettus aegyptiacus. Next base: position 21,313,049 of record NW_023416289.1, read on the forward strand.
CTGCTGCTGCTGCCCTGGTCTAAGCTGCCATCGTCTCTTCTGATTCCTATGATCATGGCACTCTGAAGGGGAGGAAATGAGACAGGTCCACACTTAAAAATAATACAGTGAGTGACTTATGAGGTTAAAAACAAAATGCCATGGAACCTGCAAAGGAAATCATGCCGTCGTGCAACTGGGGGAGGAGGTCACGTCCATGCAAAAGCTTTGTAGCTGTCACTTAATTAATAACGTATCTTGGGGGATAATTTCAGCAAAAAAAAGCCACAAAACAAGAGAATTTCAGTTTTCTTTGAGGATTTCTACTCCCCTCGAAAGTTTCCCATCTGCCTTCCCTCATAGCTTAAACAAAAACATGTATAAACATCCCTTGAAAAGTAAAACTCTTGAGCAAAAATTAAGTAGCAAACAATATTTAATAGCAAGACAACAACTAATCTATTTCATGTTATCAAGTTAATAAGTTTACTTAGCCAAAGCAAGAAGAGAAATAACTTATACAATTTACTGTAAATGATCACAGGATTATGCAACTTTAAATTACTAACTCATAAAACCCATAGTGGATGGTTATTGCTGTATTACTATTACAGTTTTATAGCCAATGGTATATAGGACATGTTGTTGATATTTTATTTGTTGAATGTATTAATGTATTCAGTGAATGCATAAGGGAATAAAAGACTTTCAATTCTATAAAATCGAATGACTCGAGGCCTGACTATAATGTCCAGTGCAACTTTATGTAAGTTCACATACAGGACTGTGTGTGTGATCACATAGGTGAAAGACAATATTTGCATCAACCAGCAGAAAGCTGACTTTATTTTAGCAACAGCTCATAAAGGCCTCTTAAAGAGAGTAATTATTTAAACAAATAGATGCCAAGACCCAATGTATAAAAGATGAGCATTTGCCCATTATAACATGTTATTTGCTTCTCAGTAATAATTAAGGTATTTCTCTGCCCTTTTCTTTACCCTGTGTTGAGGAGAAAAGTGACCAAGAACAGAATATACAGTAGTAGTCACCCGCCTTTCCTATTTTTACTATTTCTTTTGGAAACAAACTGTCTGGCTAATAGAATAGAGATTTTCAAAGGGACTAGGCTTTTTTAAAAAATCAATCCTACCCTTGAGAATGGCTACATAATTTCTGGGGGCCAGAGCAAAATGCAAATGCAAGGCCCTTAATTTTTAAAAATTATAAAGAATTTCAAGTTGGTAGCAAAGCATTAAGCCAAACGTCAGGCCCTTCTGTGCATGAGGTCCTGGGCAGCTCTGCAGGTTCCACACCCACGAAGCTGGCTCTGTCCACCATAACGTGGAGGTATGCTCACCTGAATCAGTTTTAAGACACAATTTAAAACTTCCCAAATTCCAAATAGCCCTGTGGTCTAATAACGACTCTGCCCATTCTTCCTAGATGGAGGCTATAGCCCCTAATTTGGTGGGCTTATTTATACCTCCGTATCTCAGTGTAACCAGGACCATCATCATGGCCACAGACCAGTCCCAGCAGAATCTGGGAAGCAGGAGGACCTCGGGATGATAACCATGTAGCTAAGATTTTAACTGTCTCTGTGAACACTGAGAAACACATCTGGGATAATACGTAATTTGAAAATAATTTCCATCACTCACATCTATTTTAAAACCTTTCCAGTGGCCTCTACAAGGGCAGTCAATAACTTTTCTCAGCAATAGTGGACCACACAAATCCCCCGCAGGTCACGGGAATGCCATGTCGCCCCACCCTGACGTTCCTCACGGTGCAACATCACAATAGCACTGTCTCCGAACCACCCCACACTGCGTGACGGCCGCACTGTTAAACGCACACATTTGGAAAGACCGCCAGTGAGTCAGTCTACTTAACTGGACTTCGTCCAGAGAGTTTTCCAGCCAACTGGCATTGGGTCTCTAATTTACAGCTGGCAAGCAACCCCCTTAAGCGCTTCCAGGTCCTCGGTGGAGCTGTTTAATGTCTACCTTTAACACACGAACCACCTGACTTCAGACACAACACTCAGCAGCTTTGACCGCAGGGTGCAGAGTTATAAAATTTACAGCTTCTTAAGCTGGAAAACCACAGACGGGGGTTGGACTCTACCAACCACCCTCTGCAGGAGGAGGATGCAGCTTCCACTGCGAGCACACGAAGTCAACACAAAGGAACTACTGAGTAATCCTGAATAAACAAGATTTCTTTTGCTCCCACTTTTTATGTTTAATGTTAAAACTATAAACACCTTCAACCAGCTTTGCATTTGTTTCATAATTTAAAGCCCCTTCCCCCCCCTTTTTTTAAGGCAGTTGTCCTAATTCTCCATTGAAATCAAAGAGTTATGTATAGGCTTGAAAGTCTGTATTTTTATTTAATGCATACTAGAAAGCTTGTTTCTTGTTTTCAATAACGTATTTGATCTCTTACGGAATAATAATAGACGTATTTACTGTAGGCCAGGCAAAGTACTGTATATGTATCAACTCATTTAAAGTTGAAGAAGGTACAGTGCTATTATCATCTCAATACTATAGATGAATAAACCAAAACACAGGATCATAAAGCTAGTGGATAGAACACTGGGGCTTGAGTCTCAGAGTGTCTGACTCCAAAACTCAAAATCTTAACTCTAGCGACACTGCCCCCCCAGCTATGAAACATGATGTCTAGAATTCTAAATTAAAATTCTAAACCTGTACCAACTGTTGAAAAAATATTATCACACTGGGATTCAAGAGCATACTATACCATTTACATTGTCCCTGGGTTCAAACCCAAACTTTTTTTTTTTTTTTTAGGCGAGGCAACCCTTGGTTGACCTCACAGATTGCAAGGACTTTGTCAGCTTACAATTCCTTATTTTTAATTTTTTACACCTACAACATCTGGTCTTTTTAGGTGGTCTCCCATCCAAGTACCACCCAGGCTTGACCCTGCTTATCTTCTGAGATCAGATAAATGAGATTGGGCTTGTTCAGGGTGGCATGGCTGTAGACACATTTTATTTCTTGAACATGCTAATATCCATGACTTTTTATCTCTTCAATCCATTTTCCCTTGCATTTATTCAGATATGTTACTTAACCACGGTTTTAACAACTAAAACACACTTTATAGATTAACCCCTCCTGATAGGTCACAAACTGCACCGTATATTACGTGTGGACTAATGCTCTGTTAGAGACAGTCCCATGGTGCTAGGGGAGGATCCACGTTTTCGTAAGTCCTTGTGATTTTTGGAAGCCCCCGTGATGTGAAAAGTCAGCCAGTTGTCTTTGCCTTCCTCTTGTTTGCTTCAAAGCTTGAAGAACATGACCGGGTATCATCATTGCTATTATGTGTGAGTGAGTTGGATTTGACAAGAGACAGCAACACAAAGACGCTGATGGGGACTTGGAAACGCATCTGTGAGGCAGCTTCAAAGGTGCAGGTTGACACATTGAACCCCAACTACAGTTCTAATTCAACTCATCAACATTCCTCAGAGTTTAGTGAAGAGAAATATTGTTCTCCCACCCGTCATAGAAGTATTCGCCATGAATTAACTGAGGCCTGCACTTCAAATAACAAAGGGCACTCCTCTAGACAAATGACGTGGCATTGCCAAAGCACCTCTGGATTGTCCTCTGGAGTCCGTGTCTTACATCATCTGTTCTGAATTAATCCTCCCTCATGTCTTTGCCTCTCTGTGCTTTGCGTCTTCACTCAGGCCATGCTGCTCTGCTAATCACCTTTACCTCGGACTGATTTTATCTCGAGGCACATCTTTATTCATTTCAGCTCCTTTCCCTTGGGGAGAATTCAGACAGCAGGGTCACAAGGAAGGAGCTAGATGAGAAGGTAATACTCTGTCAGTGGTGCTCACACACTGTCATCTCACTGATCAATGTGCCTGTCCACCTGGTCCCCCGCCACTCCATCATCTCCTTTTGCCAAAGAGCAGAGGAAGTTGTTTATTATAGTAATTTTCTTTAGATGTCTTTTTCTGCCTTGAAACTAGCCTGTGGTTAACCTATTTCTCACTTACTGTCATTACAAAGGCTGCTGTCTTTTTCAGCTTTACGATTCTCCCTTGGAACACTATTAATTGGGAATGGGGTTTAAAAGAGTTAAACACTCCCTTTTGTCACATAACGGAGAGAAAAAAAAATTCTTGCATAAAGGAGAGCTTTTATTTGTAAGACTAAAAAAAAAAAAAAAGAATGCTGTAAAAACCTGGTGATCATATTTCAGCCTTAGAATAGCAACCTGTATTATCATGTCATCCTGAATCACTGTTAATCAGACAGAGATGAAGTTACTTTATAATGAAACACTCATGATGAATTTCTTCACCTACCTTCCAACTGCATGACAGTTTCATTGTTGTGTGTATGAGAGAGACAGAGACAGAAACACAGAGAAAAACAGAGACAAATGGAGAATGAGGGAGAGAGGAAGTAGGAGAGGGAGAAGAAATGAGGAGTGGGGAGTGAGGAGAGAGGGTATCAGCTAGCAAAAAACTCATCTTCTCAAGAATGTGTCAAGTCTAAGTGGACACCTAACTAATGGGAAAAAAAAGAATTTCTGTGGTTTTAACTATTATTGCCAAGGTCTCCTAAAAATGTACATTAAGCAGGCTTTTTGTACCATGCTTAAACAAAGAAGAAAGTCAGTGACCTTACAATACCTATATCTCAGTCCGAAAATGGAAAAAATCAAGTTTTCAGCCACATTCAAAAGCCCGGCATACAAATATGACTTCAGATCAAATCATTATTTTCAACAAAGGCATGTATAGATTTCAACTCTGATCTTCAGTTTTTATATTTCTACCACTTCATAGTTTAATTCCTTATCTCACACACACACACACACATATACACACTCAGTTTAGCTATATGGGATGTGGAAGCAACAGATCTAGTTTTTCTTGCTCTTCCCAGATCCAATAAAATAAATGATGTGGTGGTCTATACATAATATCCTAAAGACTATTGAAATAAAAACTAACTTTTAAATCTTTCAGATGACTGATAAGTGCACTAGTTCAATGAGAAATTCCTTAGACTTTATTCCAGATTTATGCTGTACAGAATGAGTTGAATAAAAGAAATATGTGGAAATTATTTAGTTTATAATAACTGTATCTGTAGTGACCTCAGAATGTGTGTGATTGCCAAATCAATATTGATTTCTTTTGGTGCTGGGGGGGGGGGTGGTGGTGGTGGTGGTGGGGGTGGGGGTGGGTGTGTGTGTGTGTGTGTGTGTGTGTGTGTGTGTGTGTGTGTGGTTTTTCCCTGGACAATGCAGAATTATAATACAGGGTCATAAAAATTAGCTCCTTTTCTCCAACTCATTTACATACATATGTGTAGTTCAAAATATAAAGTTGATTGATGGAATTAAATAATGCCTAAAATATTTAAGACCTAAGACAATCATATAAATCCTTGATTATCCTTATGAATTTCCCTTGGCCACCAAGGAAATCAGTGGGGCCAGCACTGTCTAAATTGACATCCACCTGTTGCAAACGCTGAACCATAGAGTCGACGTTCCAAGGAGAATGGATGTTTGTAACAGAGACTGCATTTTATAATTGGGTGGGCATGTTACTCGGCGATAAAAGGTCTGTTTTCCATTTAAACTGAGCTTCCCTATGAAGACATTCTATAAAGCTTTGACATAGGAAAATAACCAGAGGTAGAAGACACTTTTATTTGGTGTCAGGCCATGTACTTTTTTTCTTGGGGTTAACTGACAGAAGTCAATTATTCCCAGGATTGCATCATCATACTTTGTACTAGAAAATGCTCAGAAACAAGTGAAAAAATCTGGGGAATCCCCCAGTCTGGGGGGACAAGTTGCTTCTCTCCCAGATTAAGGTAGGTCTACTGTGAAATAACTGGTCGGCAACTTCTTACGTGTAAATTATTCACTTTGGGAAAGGCAAGCATTTTGGGAGCACACTGATTCCTCAAATGCAATGTAGGAGATCAAATTTCAATATTTTTAATGCTATTCACTGCACTCAACTTTAAACTTATGCAGCTCTAAGACTAGTCCTGAAAGATGATGAAATCCAGTGGTTTTTTAAATGTGTGCAGCAGAAGTCCAGGCCTTCCAGAGAACTTGAGATTACAACTGTGGTTTGGGACAGAAGGAAAGAAACGAGGTAAAGAGAAGCTGGCCTCGGCCTGTCACTCCTGACTTTGGTCTGAGAAACTCTCCTTTCGTTTATTTATAAATTTTAATTACTTATCATTTATTTAATTTACTTATAATTTTAAACTTGGAAAGAACATTCTACCTTTTAAATGAATTTGATCTTTGGATGTCATTCATCCAATGAGTGTTTTTTGGCGCATCTACAATCCTGCAGGTACTATACCAGCTGTGGGAGCTACGAAGACCAGTCAATCATCTTTCTGCCAATCGAGGGTTTCAGGTGCTATTACAGTGCTCAAGGACAGTGCTGTCAGATATAATGGAAGACACTAGATGAGGGAAATCATTTCCCAAACGAGAAAACTGAGACCCATATAGTTTAAGTGACTCATGCAAAGTGACAGAGAGAGTCGTAGCACAGTAACCCATATCACCAAATATCTATACAGAAGCTCCCTGTTTCTAGCCCATGTTGCTTCCAAAAAGAGTGGGATCCACATACCAAAACCCACTCTACACAGTCTTTCAAGACATGACTGAAGTTTTGTTGACATGATTTATGTCTTAACCATTTGTATACCTCAACTGTCTAGTACAAGGCAGGGTATTAATGGATGCCCAACAATTTTTTTTTTTCCCCAGATATCAAGAGGAAGTGAGCAGAGGAAAAGTGCTTTGAAGATAGTTGCCTAAATCAATACATACCAAGGTGCCTGAGAATGGGAACTAAGACATCGGAAGGGTCTGAGTAATATCTACAAATGTGGTGCAAAGAGAGACACCAGCCTCACAATGCTGTCTCGTGCGCTTGGCAAACGTGTCCTTCTGCTGAACTTTATGCTATAATGAGAACTTAGTGAACACGCAGAAATTTTAAGTGGCCACGAGAGAAAGTGCTTTCTCTCACAGACTTATGCCTTCTGTGTATGCAACAGCATTTTTCATTTTGGTAGGTTCCCACACTTTGATTTCAGCATCCCGCAGGATTGTAAAACACATTCAACATTTTTATATTGGAGAGAACATATTTTTGGCTCTAAAAGTATTCATTTTGGTTCAACTCGTAGTTGAATGGAAAGGCATATGAACTTTATTTAACTCCCTTTAAAGAATATAGCCATGGATTACTTGGATACTGATATAGAGTCTAGTCTTGGAAAAAATGTAATTTATTGCTTATTGTGATTTTAATTTTATAAAATCACTGTATTCTATTGATTTAGGAGAGGTCTGAGCACATAAAAAAAAAAAACTGACCTAAAATTTGATGATGTTCTCCCGAAAAGAATAAAGTATAATTGAAATATTACAGTCATTAACTCCAATATTTTTAAAAGATAAAACAGAAACACAAAGTTACTAGTTTTCGCTTTTTTTCAGTTCCTAACATATTTGTAAGTTTTGAATAAAACCATAACTCCTTTAGAAATACAAGTAATTCATGTCCAATTAATCACATGCGTGTCCCTCTAGATTGCTTTCAGACAGGTCACAGTCCTAGGACATTAATTTAAGCTTTCATTAATTCTGTAAGTAGAATGAGCACATAAAGTGAGACTTCATAAAACAAGAGTTAAGAAATGTGACCCCTCTCCATTGCAATGAAATTGATTTTGTATAACCAGCGATACTATTATGGTTATTTCTAGAATGGTAAAAATTATTTAAAAATTATATTATACATAGCCAATTGAATCTCGGGAAGACTTTATGTTCTTATAATTTTATTTAGATCTATCTAATATTTCCTCCTTCCATTTTAATTGTTTTTTCCCCTTAAGGAGCTGTCTGTATTTGCAAGGAGATAGATTGATGAACCTGACCAATTTTGGAGAACTCCATCACCAACTGAGGCCATCCCCTTTCTCAAAAATAGCTCATAAACATAGGAAAACTTTTGACCTGGTGAACATTCCAAAGATTTAGTTTTAGTCAGGGCTAAATAATATAGATGAATGAGCTATGCAGCTATGCTTAGATTAAGCAAAGCACAAATAAAAATTCTCAGCTTGAGGCTGGTACAATGTTCAGTGACAATGTGTCGATTATCTGGTTAATCTGATCAACACAGACAGTGCCAGGGGATAGTTCAGGTTCTAAAGATGAAAGCAAGAAGGAACTCTGTTATTCTGCTTTGCGTTTTCCATCATTTCTTGTCTTACTCTTTGTTGTGGTTTTTCTGCAGATAATATACATTTAACAGCAAACCTTAAATTACAAACAGGACTGTGAACAGCCTACTGGAACAGCTTTGTGTTTATGAACAAAACTGGAGAAAGAAAGAAAAAAATGGTTGCTTGTCAGGGAGGAATAAAACACATATTTCTCATGAGGAATGATTTGCACTTTGTTCTGACTGCCCATGGCAGAAGCCATGAGAGGCACCTCACCCCACTTCCTAATCTACATTATTTTTCAGCCACAGAACTTGGTTTGTATAATTTGCTTAGAGTGGATCAAAGTCCTCTTGGCAAAATTTATGAAGCCATGTTGCTCTAAAATGGATACCTTGCAAGCTAGGTATACCTCCCTAAAGAAAATACAACTCTTCTAAAGAAATCTTTAATCAGAGAGTTCAATTCTTGTGCTTTAGATCTACTTAAAGTAGAGCTTCAGAGGCTAGTTTCATTGTTGAGCTCCAACCACCTTAAATCAAGTCCAGTTTGATTTGGGTCTCCTATACACATCCTCTGAAAGACCTGAGAAAGTTGGAAGACTATTTTGTAATGGAAGCTTCTCTCTGAGTTAGTGTTGTGAAATCTCAGAAGAACCTTCTATTACATAGATAGAGGTGATAGGACCCAGTATCTCAAGTTCACAAAATAGTTGGAAAGTAACTAACAGTCAAGATCTTGGACCAAGGTTGCCAACTCAAATACCGTACCCACTGGGGCCAAAGTTCTTTTTTCTTAAGAGATATCAAAAATCTATATATTTATAAGAAATCACCTTATATTAAAGCATTGATCCATTTTGTTTTAATATAATACAGATCTGGGATTTGGCTTGTGGTCACCAGTTTGCTAACCATAGTCTGAGGTTTAGATTTAAAAACACATGCACACTCAGAAGGCAAAATGATGATCACGGTTACAAATGTTATATGCCAACTACTCTGTAAGCACTGTACTTATTTTAAATTATCTACGATAGTCCTAATAGTTAGCTACAATTTTTTGGTCATTTTTCAAATGTGGACATGAAGTGATACAGAGGTTAAGAAACTTGCCCAAGTCTATAGCTAATTAAGAGTCTCTACTCTTGACCATACTACCTGTACAATATCTGATTCCGAATCCAAAGTTACAAGGGGTTAACCATTTCCGAATTTAAAACTGTCTTCTACTCATTTTCCTTAGTAAATGTCTAAGGCTGGTGACTTTAACAATGATAATTATTATTATTGAGTTAAGCTTCTCTTTCCTTTAATTGAGCAGAGCAGTAAGACTGGACTGAGTGCGGACACCAGACCCTGGATGGAGGAGCTCTGGACTGCAGTCCAGCTCTGCTTTTTCTCCAATTGTGTGAGGGCGGCGAACCTTTTAGGCTTTAGTCACACTTCATTGCTTATTCTTCTGGCACGTCGGTGAAGTGGGTTTTCCATCCCAATTTTTGTGGGTGAGAAACTGAAGCTCAAAACGACTAACACGAGCGCCTGGTTATGTAAGTCATCAGCAAGCGGGAGCAAGTGTGACTTCCACACAACCTGACACAAAGCATCCGCCTCTGAAAGCGAGCGATCGGCCCCATTTACGAAACTGTAGACATTACAAGTCCCGAAGATGATAGTCTTGCTGAAGCATTTGCAGATATGCTGGCTATTTTTATTATCATTATTACCCATTGATTTTTTTCTTACGTCTAAGAAAATGACAACCTACAAAAGTAAGGTGGCTTGCTATGATTAAAATTTTTTTGACATTCAAGCAAATGTCCTTTCTACTATATCACTCTGCCTCCTGGGCCAGTCGACCTACATGGTAAATAGCTACAGTGGACTGTCCAAAACGGCGGACACAGACAAGCTGGAACAATGAATGTTATTCCTTAGCATTCAGCACAGCCAAGTGTGTAACAGTGAAAAGCCAGCATCTAAATGCGAAAGTCAATGCATTCTCTTGGAGACCCATTGGATCCCTGCCCCCTTCCCCCCATGGATTTGCTGATTTTTGCACTTTGAAACTTAGCCATTAGGAAACAAATGAACTAGAAGGACTGGAGTTCTTTAAGCTAGCTCGAACTGGGGTTGACATTATACATTTAGCGAGAGGCAGTGAGAACGGAAAGAATCGCAAGGGCTTACTTCAAAGACCAGCGTCTCGTTTGTGGGCCCTGGCGCATACAGACGTTCCGGGCGGTTAAAGGCACGCTGGTACTCAAACACGGTCCCCGCGAAGGTGAATTCCCCAGGCCAGTCGATGCTCCAGCCCCCTGTTAGGTAGTACTTTTGATGAAGGCTTCGGACTGCGAGGTAACTGGAGGATATCTGTAGTTCCTGGATCTCAATGCTTCGGGCCCCCGCTGGAATGATGACTACTGGATAATATTCTAAGCGGAAAAAATAGAACATTCCTGTTTTCCATTGAAGGTGACAAGAAATGCTCAGAGACATGTTGTGGCCATTTTTGTAGAGCAGAGATATTTGAATCATTCACTGACTTTCATTTCTATGCTTAAGAAGTGAAAATGATCAATTATTTCATTTTTCAAATGGTGGGAACCCTAGAGAAAGAAATGTATGTGCCTTTCCCAAGCAAAGATAGAAGACACTCTTTAAGGCCACAAAACTCAAAAATGTTTTGAACTTTTAATTTACCTAGAGGAAACTTCAAGCCATGTATACTCGGTAGTGATATTCAGAGAACAGGGCTCAAAGTTTCATCTTACTCAAGGTGTTCACATAATTGCTTCAAATAGTCATCTAATGTGAGTGTTAATCATCAAAGTTTCATCGCATTCTTTGTCTAAAATGCATATGGGGCACATCACAGCCTGATCAGCATATTGACACTGAAAAGTAGAAAGCTATTTGTTCAACACCATCTGAGATGTACATAATGATAAAACTCTTCACGCTAAAAAAAAAAAAACAAATAAATCTATCTTCCCTAACGGTAGTGTCAAAAGCCATCATCTTCTGTGTGTCAGGTGAGCCAATAAAAGGCTCGACCATATGTAGCATGACTCGAACTTGTTTGGCAGCAGAGGGTGTACCGCCCCCCCCCACCCGCCCCCTCTCCCCCAGTGACAGCGATGCCACAGCAGCAGCTCTTACCATTTGGTTTGTACTGGTTGAGGTACAAGCCTTTATAAAACTTGCAGGTCGAATTATCACCTTTGCAAACACCACATGCATCGAAAACTGCTTTAGAGCCGAGTTCATGATCACATCCCACTGGCTGTGATGGAAAGGAAAAAAATGAGAAAACCAAAGATCAGAGAAGCCAGTGGCTAAAAATAACTAAGTGGTCCATGGTTTTCTGTGTTTACAGAACATTAGGAAACAGGTTCAGCCTCAAGTGTGACTGACTAGAGGTTCAATTCCTTCCCCTGTCAATAATAGATGCATTCATTACTAGGCAAGTTAACTTATCTATGGCTTACACCTTTCATCTGTAAAACTGGAATAAAAAGTCACCACTGCTACTAAAGACAAGTGAGCTTATTCAGACTAGCTCACTGAAACTCAAAAATGTTACACAACACACACATACACACCGCTAAAAGATCAAAATGCTCACAACCGAAAAAGTAGACATCCAAAAAGAAAAATAAACAGTTCTATAACAAAATACATTTGCGAGGTTCTAATTACATAGTGAATGTACTTAAACACTGGGTAAAAGTTTACTATTATTTACATTCTTAACTTTTGCATCTACTATGTAAAGTAGAGTATATCACCTCCATCCAATATATGTGGAAATGGAGTAAAAGAGAAACAAAAAATTGGACAGGGGTCATGCAGAAAGCAGGTGGGGAATTTGGAGACAGCGCTCACGTCCAATTTGAAACTGTTGCCCTGTTCCCCCTATGCGGCCTGCTTTTCTCCAGGCAGAGCAGCTCTTGCCACACTTCTCATCGCAGGCATTTAACACGAGGAAACGCAGACATGATCAGACATCCCAAAGCAGAAAGGTTCTCTTACTTCACAAATCCCATCAATACAAACGTCATTTTTGTTTGGGGAGCAAGGAGTTCCGTCTTTCACCTTGCCGGACATGGCAAAAAAAAATTCAAAGTTCTCAGCCTTGCAGTACAGTCTACATCGATCTTCCTCTAGAAGCAAAGAGATCAAGATAGGACACGGTCAAGAGGAAATCATAGGAAAATGACATGAATTAGATTTACTTAAAGTGCTATCATGATCAAAGGGAGAAATATGTGCGGTTTTATGTAGGGGTGTGTGTCGGTGCATGTTCGTGCATGAATACATATGAATGTGGCTTTTAAAATTATGAATGCCATTTAACAACTCACATAAAACTGATTTAACATTAATACGTGGAATTTCAATTTTCTAATCCTCAGGAATAGCCATGATACATATATCAGTGGGTTATGTAGTTACCTTCCTTGGACAGTAAAAATTTGAGGCTTCATAGGCCCTATGATCTGCCATTGACGATATATAAATGAAGGATTATTTAAAGTTCTGATAAACCCAATAGAATATACAGATGTCAAATTATAATGTACACCTGAAAATTATATAATTATATTAACCAATGTTACCCCAATAAACTTAAAAAAAGTTCCAATAAAACTTTATTTTAAAAAAGCAAGTCAGATTTGGCCCACGGGCCATAGTTTGCCAATCTGTGTTTAGGATGTAGATTACTTTAGGTATTTATTCAATCTGTTAAAAGGAAAAAATTTAGGCATTTTGAAAAAAAAAGGTAAGTGGTAAATAACGTTTGTAAAACATACAGAGAAGAATCATACCATGAAAATTAAGAAGATGCAAAAAAAAAAAAACTAAACCTAAAGAATAAAAAAATATAAACTTTATTGATCGTTAAGTTTCCGGGAAGTTTCTGGTATCACAAGCAAAAGGGGAATAGTAGTATATTTATAGAGCATTGGTTATCAGAAGGAAGTTATGCTAATTTCTCAAGTAAAAAGAGTTCTTCTAGTCCAGGAACTCCAGGTGGCATTTCTCACATGATACTGAGTAGGCAATGCTGGGCGACAGCCCTGTTAAGTCTCACAGCAAAGGTGTAAACAGTTTGCAGTTGTGCTTCATGAAACCTCTCAAAAGACAAAGCCAAAGATGCGAGGTTTAATTATTATGTTCCAAATATGCAGAAGTATGGATGGATTAATTTTTCTCTCTCACTCAGAAATAGAAAAAGAAAATTAAATAGCTTTATTTAACACCTGCTAATTTTTACACATGAGATTAGGGAGCTGGAAGACATATATGCTATCTCTTTTCTCCTTCATTTCCAGGAATTAACAAGTTCTAGAAAGTTCCAATTTTCCAGCATAGGTCCCCAGGCAAGTTATTAACTAGTCCATCAGAAAAACAGAAGAAAAAAAGCTGACTACTGTAAGACAAAGACAGTCTATGTTTATGAAGAAGGCATCCCCTATTCTTCTCAAACTGCATGAAGTCACAAAACTGAAATCATTGTCAGTCTTTTCTGATTTTAAGTAAGCACCAAAAGGAGAAGAGGGAAGGAAGAGGTGGCTTTCGTTTTTCTGTCTTCTCTCCACTAGGAGGTGAGATCTTAAGGTCGGGGTCTCTGTTTGATTCGATGTAGTTTCCTCTGTACCTAGCAGGGTGTCTCCCATGTCCTCTATGCTCGGCAAACATCTGGTGAGTCAGTGAATGAAATGGCAGCCTCTCGACTTAGTACAAACTCCAAAAAAATTAGTGAAAAAACTTCAAAACCAAAAACATTTTGCAAGTTACAAAACGGATTGGCTTCACTGTCCCCTTATGTATGCAACACAGAATCTATTTAAAGGATGATAATGATCTACAGACAGATTCCACAAACACTATATTTGAATGAAAGATGTAATGTGGGAAAGGCCGAAGAATATCCAAGAAGACAAAGAAAAGAACAAGAGGGGAAGTGAAAGGAAGGACAACAGTGTCTTGGAGAAAGAACCAGAAATACGAAACATGGAATTCTGGGAGAGTACAAGCAAGAGAGAATAGATCTTTAAATGTGAGAGGTGAAAGCAACTGCAGCGATCCTATCAAACTGTCCACTGATCCTGTTGTCTAGTATCCCTTGTAGGTAGCTACTCAGTTCCTGACAGAATGCCCCAAGTGATGGAGAGCTTACAACTCATAAAGGACATACTTCCTTTATGGATAGTTATTCCTTTTAAAGTATAAATATGTGCTAAGTGCTGTTCTTAGGTATCGGAGATACAAGCATACTCAAAATGGACAAAGGTTTTGTCCCTGTGGAACCTAAATTCTAGTGGCGAGAAAGGTAATAAATGAGTATATAATATAACTTCACATGCTGATAACAGCTATGAAGAATAAAGCAGGTTAAGGGTTCAAAGGAACATATGGAAAAAGAATATTTTGGATAGGCTGGCAAGGAAGGTTCTCTCTGAAGAGGAGATATGGCTAGGAAGTTCTTAGCCCTTGAATTAACTGTATTCACTGAAGCAATTCCAAATAAATATAAATATCTCTTCTATTCAATAGCTCTTTGAATTTCTGCAGGTAACTAATTTCATTTCTATAGGAAATATCTATATAGATCCCTCACTGTTTCCACCTAAGACACAGATTTTAGAATTTTTGTGTCGTCTCGATCTGTGTTTTGGGTATTCATGATCTAGAAGCAGATCGATGCTCCTGCAGTGGTTGGTCTGGTGCCGAGCAAAGCTGCACTATCATCTTCTTTGACCTGAGATCCCGCCTGTTATAATGATGCCTCTAATTACATTAGCTCCTCTGTGATTATTGATAATATAGGTGTGCTGTTTTTGCACAGGAACAGCCCTGAGTCTTATTTCTCATGAACTGTCATTAAATTTAGTCTCTATGTTACACATTTGTACTTGGAATTCATAGTTATCCCTTTTCAAGAGAGTATGGAGGAGTTTTGAGAAAGTGAGTGAATGGAATTAAAGGAAACAACTAGAACATGGCAGCTTATTCTGCACAGGTAATAGAAAGTACATTAAATTTGTATATTATGACTAAAATGTTTTGATGCTTAGCCAAAATAAAACAAATTAAAAAGTAAAATACATACCACTATTTTGTTATAATTAGTACTGACAACTTAATATGCAGACATATTTTACTCATGGGTATGGGTATGGGGGGTGTGTGTCTGCGTGTGTGCGTGTATGTGTGTGTGTGTGTGTGTACACACTCTGCAGAGGCCTTCCCATTCTTGTAATCATCTAACATGTCAGTTACTGAGTACGGTGTCTCTATGGGGTATATATGGTTTCATGAGTTTTTGGTCTGCTTAATTCATACCAATTTCAATTAACATCCCTGGGAGACTTAACTGCTGAAATGTCAAAGGTAAGTTTAGAAATATAAGTGCATTCCAAACACATGAACACTTTGGCTTACAGATGTTGGAGACAAGGAGTGTCTTGTGAAAAAAAAAAAAAAGTGTGGAAAAATAAACAAAGCCTATGGAACTGAATTTAAAAATGGGACAAGGACGGGTCTGGGATCGTAACTTTTTATATAGGCAGTAAGTCCTTCTGTGTTGCTCATTTGCATCACCGTCCACAGAGAAACATATTTACCAAATTACCTTCCACTTCCGTGTAGGGCTTCCACTGGTAGAACCATCCACGGAAAGGTTTGCTGTTGTATTCTGCGCACTGCTGGGCTCGAAAGTCCAAGCTGTTTTCATTACAGGGGTTAATATTGCACAGCTGATAAATGCGGCTAGAACCTGGACAGAACTTGCCACCATACTGAGGCCTAAAAATAAAATCAAAGAACTTTAATGCTAGCAATCAAAGGGCTGTTAGTCACAGGCAGTGACATGCGGAGGAACAATCCGGATGAGCATTGTCACAACACATACGGTCAGTACATAGCGTACGACCTGCCACATCTCTTCCATGGCAGACACGGCAGACTCCTCTCAACACAACCTTCTCAAGCAGCCGTGACCACTGCTCATCGACTGGACTTGGCGTGTTAGATCAAACTTATTTGCTATCCCTGATCCACTTTCTACATTCTGGCAATTTCCTTAAAGACCAATGAAAGCATATTCTTGACATTCATCACATCACTTCAGTTTTTGGAAATCTGTAAATGCACTTCAATATTCTTATTAATGTACATAAATACACATACCCCCTATGTTGGCATCAGAGCTCTTCGAATGTGAACCCAGCCTCCTCTCCAGCTCTTCGCCCATTTCTAAACACTCATCATCTCCCTACCGTTCGTCCTGCACCTGCTGCTATGGAGAAGGCCAAGACACTGGGGAGAAAGAGCAGAAAACCCCCTTAGCCATGCTTTCAATCCAGCTTTGTCAGTCCTGGAGCCGGTATTTTGATTATGGTCTGACTATTGTGTGTTTTATTCGAATTGATTTGAAACTCCAAGGCAAAATATTCCCTTGTTTTCATCTGCACAATCACATTTTAACTTTGCAGGTGGCCTACTCCTTTCTTGACAAGCGTGATGGGAAATGGGTTTTGTGAGTAGGGAATCCCATTAGAACATAAATAATTTTATGATCCAATGGCAAGCTCTTTAGGAGCTTGGTAGGCAGGCTGTGAAAACCAAAAAAGCAAAATAAAAACGAAGCACAAACCACACTGAAAATTACCAATAGCATCATATCCAGCTTATTCCAGGCACAAAGCAATTGCTTCTTTTCATTCCTGCTTTTTTTGTAGTTTTCTCAGAAGGCTAACACCCAACGATGGGTCATCTCACACAAAAGCTCAATGCACACATGTAACATGAAAGAAGGTTCCAGGTTAATAAATTTATGTGCTTAAAATTCTTTGTCTCTTTAGGAAGCACAAGAATGCCATAAAACACCCCTGGATTTGCTTCAGCATATTTTATCAAATCCTCCTATAACAGCACGCTAAAATGGATTCAACAGAAACGGGAAGTGTCACACTGCCAGAATGAGATTTTTCTGCTATTTCAAAACATTCTGGGGTAACTACTTAAACATTCAGCAGTCCTTGCGCTAGACTGAATCCCTGAGGACTTCTTAAATCATTATCTAAAAAGCATTTAGAAAAACCTTAAAGTACCATCTGACAGCCTTACTATTCCTGGTCATCTTTATGAGGCATATTTAAAACTCAGTATGAGACTCTGAGATTTTACAAATAACCTGCATTTAGACTATTTTAACTCAATAAAGGGAAAAAGGATCCCATGTGTTACTTTTTGAACTCAGAAACTATAACATGGAAAAGACCTCAAAACTCACATAACCATCCCCTCACTTTATAGACGATGTGAGATACGGCTGATAGAGCTCTCAAAACTTGCTGAGTAAAGGTCACACGGGAGAGAGCAGAGCCTAACCTCACCTCCTGATTCTTCAGGATTCGTTTCCTACTGCACTCTGCCTGCACTTAACTGAGTTAGGCAATAGGACCAGGGCTCAGAAGAGGAAGCAAATAATGCACAATGGTCAGGGAGCTGGCCTTTTATAAATGGGCGGACCTGGATTTTAATATTCTCTGCCTCTCCCCAGTTTAACTTTAGGCAATTTTATTCACCCTCCTAATCAGTAAAGTGAGGGCAATTTTGACAATTAACTGAGATAACATTTGTAAAGAATCTAGGGCCGGCTGGGGAAAAGTTAGCACAAATAAATAAATTGCCACTATTTTAAAATTCTTTTTCTTTTTAATGACTAGCAAGAATTTGGACATCTCTACCAAATCCCAAAAAACAGGTAAATTTTTTTGCAGCTCTGAACATGAATGTTGAGATAAATTAACAGAAAATTCTACTATGATGTCCTTTGGTATAATAAGTTTGTTTAAATTAAAAACGAAAATATAAACAGAAATGTCTAGGCACATGATTTTGTCTTTACGTTAGACTATTATAAAGTATACCCATAATTTACTTCTGCATAATTATCAAGTTCTTCCTATAAATGGTTATAATGTTGGCCGCTGGCTGATCATTGGAATCACTTGGGGAGCTCTGCTAAATACACACACACCTCTACATGCACACATTCACGCACACATTCCTGGGCCCTCCACAGACATTCTCAATAAGAATATATGATGGGGAAGATCCAGAAATGTTTTTTAAAAGCACACCCGGTGATTCCGATAATCAGCTGAGCCTGAAATTACTGGTTGGAAAAAGAGCCAGAGATCTGATTCAATTATTATTCTGAAGCTATGACTCTAGTGGCGTATTATTCTTTCTTAAATAGATTAACATTTTATGAAAGTTCTAGAATGCCTTAGCATGTTTAATTTTCAATATTTTCTTTTCACCATTTTCTTGAACAGAGTTTATAGGAATTTCACTAGGCTCTCTTTAAGTGTAATAAGTCAGGGAACCAAGAAAAATGTCAAAGGATTCAGACTGTGGGCTCTTGGTCTGACTCTATTATGATGAGCTTGGTGACCTGGGTAAGAGTTTCTGCTATGAATGGGACCCTCTGCCACCCCTGGTTACTCCTCTGTAAAATAACTGCATTAGACTACAGGTTGCAACTCACATATATGTTCTACATGTGTGGAGAAGTGTTTGGAGAAGGTTGCTGAGGGCTCAGTAGAAATAAGGCTTTGATCAATTAAAAATGTCTGTCACAGACATGGGAAAAAGAAGACGGGTCACGTGTACCTGGTACTGGCCATCCAGAACTAGAAAATCTATAAATGCTCTTGAAGCTGAAAGATTTGATAAATCCATGAATCAGCCAGAAATAATTCATTTTTGATGCAACAAAAATATGTTCTGGAAAAACTATCATTGTATGAAATAAAAAGCTCACACTGCTTTTACCATAAAAAAAAAATAAAAATGGTTAGTCTGAGTGATGTGAACAGACCAAATGTTCAAATTGAAGGAAGAAAGAAATCAGTAACTTGAAATGAGGAGGAAAAAACAGCTTTACTATAATAAAGTGAAATAAGAACAGGGAACTAATTCAATTGTCCCAGGGTAGCTGATTACTTGTTTTATTTGTGACTTAAAGCTTAATTAAAGCAAACAGTGCCCTGATTAGCTTTAATCTTTTTAAAATGATAAAACTGCACCAAATGGAACTACTTTAGTGATTAATTTTTCTATTAGACATCTCTAAAATTACAATATGATATTTCCATGAACAATGCCCTATTATAATAAGAGTTCTCAATCCCACAGATAAGGGAGAAGTTTTAATTTAAATCTCGGGGGCATCATTCATGCACTTTACCAGCAGAGCTATTAAGTTAGGTAATCTATTTATTTCTTGGGAAAATAGCAATTGTAAAATGTTGTGATGTATGAAAACCAGATCCATGAACTATGCTGCAAAAATGAAAAGTAATATAATGAATTTTAACAATTCTATCCAAGGCATAGGCTATGTTCAAAGTACAGGAGAGTGGTTTTAATAATCTGGTTTAAATTATAACTGCATCACAAACCTCCCTACAATTATACATAATTACTGTGTCTGATCAGAGCAGTAAGTCTCAACTGGGGATGACTTTGTCCCCTACAGGACTTTTGGCAATGTCTGGAGACAGTTTTGTTTGTCACAGCTTAGAGGCTTGGTGGAACGAGAGTCATCCTACTGGCTTCTAGTGGGTAGAGGCTAGGGATGCTGCTAAACATCCTATGTACAGGACCAACCCCTACAAAAAAAGTTTTTCCACCTTAAAATGTCAGTACTGCCAACGTTGAGAAATGTTATGTTAGTCTGAGATATCCCAAAAAGCACCTAACAAACCACGGCTAATGTAGTCCTAACCCTCTCTTATATTTTGGAACAAATTGGCCTTTTGATCCAGCTCGGCCTGCATTCACATGAAGTATTATTTACTATTTAAAAAATTTCCTTGGGCTCTCATTATTTATTTTAGTTCTCAATCTACCAAACATTTTAACGCAATGTTTATTACCTGCCAGGCACGAATAAAAAGCACATTATGAATATTAACTCAGTTGATGAAGGTGCTATCCTTATCCCATTTTTGCAAATGAGAATGCTTGAGCAGGGAGAGTTAGTTGTCTTGCCACAGGGCTAGGAAGTGGTGGGCCAGGAAGATCCGGGTTGTTGGGATTAAGTGTGTATTCCTACCCTCCATGCTAAGCCACCACTCAAATCATGTTGTAAAATTAAATCTCCTATTTTCCAACATCCCATCACATTCTCCTCACTCCATCGTATTTTCCGAAGCCCACTTTCATTAGTAAGGCCTCTCCCCACTACTGCTCAGGGCTGGCCCTCTGTGACCCTGTGTTCCTTCCTGGCGAGTTTAAGATGAAATGATGAAAACCACATACACCTCAGAACCCTTTGTTGAATGCCCACTGGACGCTCCTCGGTGTGTCAGACATTCTACAGATGCAATTTTTAATCCTTCTCAAAACTTCGGAGGTGGGTATCATTATCTCCACTCTGTACATAAACCCAAACTCGAAGTTCATGTGACTTTCCCGAAGTCACACAGTTAATAAGGGGCAGACCAAAGTTTGGAGTCAGATCTTTCTTTCCCTAAAACCTGGTTCTTTCTAAATAACCATGCCAATCAGGAAATATACACGTGTTTCATGTGGGAATTTGAGCAGATAACAGTAACATCAAACCACCTTCTTTTTCCTATAGAGCAAACTGAAGTTCAGAATCCTAGTACTAGACCAGAGGGTGCCCACAGGTGCCCGCAGGCCACTTTCAACCCACAGATGTTTTGATGAGTCCTCACTTTTTGTTTTTTGTTTTTTAAAGAAAATTGAATTTGTCATCAATAGTTTAGGAATTGGGAAATTTTACACACAACTTTTTCTCTAGATTTCTGGTTTCTCTTGAAAAGTCAGGCAGATCTGTCAACACATGTTGATGTACATTCCTGCAGTGCAAAAATCGGCATACTTTCTCCAGATCCTCAGCTTGAGAGGGACACACAACTCTACCAGCCAAGCTTCTCTCTCTGTTCCACAATATCACAGGCATTCCGTTGCGTGACTTTACAGCCCCAATTTAGATTCAAAAAGTAGCTCAGACCATTACTGGAATCCTTGATCATATTCACATGTAGAATAACTCCTTCACCATTTTTCAGTTTCTGTCCACCATACCTCCCCCCAGTGCATATGACCTGTCAAGGCAAACGGTAAAGCTCTAGTTGATGGCTGTGAGCTGGAGGGAAGGAAAGCACATTTTGAAAACAGGGTGTGAGCAAAACAAAAGCAGCCAGTAAGTCACAGGCCGAAGGCTGTGACCTCGCGAATGCTTTCTGCTGGAGCCTTACTTGGGGTTATTGCAGTGTCTCTCTTGATATCTGACGCCTCCGCCACAGGTTCTGGAACAGTCTGACCACTTCGACCAGGAAGACCACTGGCCGTGGATGGGCCGGGGCCCGTGCTCCCCAAACTTCACACACTGGCCTTGCCGACACCACTGCGAAAAGAATATGTGACATGTTTCCTGTCAGAAACCACCTGGGAAAGGGCAAGGAGTCACAAACACCTGCACGTTAACAGGAAAAACGAGTCTGCTGGCAAATGGAAGCACGCAGGACACCTCGATAGAATTCCTCTGCTGGCTGTGCCGTACAAATATTCGCTTAGTCCACGTTTACCACATGCATTTTGAAAGGCTGACATCGAGAGAGAAGGGGCATCTGTCACCAACCGGCTGAGTACTATATTCTTTGTGAGCTGCGAAGGTGAAATGTGCAGATGTGATTCTATCTGACGCCAGTGGAGTCAGAGCAGACAGAATGTCAACTGAGCCTCTCCGAACACTTAGGAACAAGGCTGCTTAGAGAGCAATTTGGATCACGTACTCTGGGACAACCAGGCTTTAAGATAGTAATACAGAATTTATGATTCTGGATGAGTATCTCATCATAAAAATAGATACAATCATGCATACATTTTTGTTTATCCCATACCATCCTAGAAATCATTTCCTATAAAACTAAATAGCTTTCACTCAATGTGAACTGTGTTTTTAGATAACACCCTTTAGACAGAAGGTCAAAGGGACCCTGCTTAAGACCCTCAGATGACTTTCAACTCTGAGTGCTTTTTATGAATTAGTTGAGTCTTTCATTTGCCAATGATCTGCTCAAGCAGAGTGAGAACTATTTCTTTCACTGAACTTTCCGTTTTAGTCCTCCTTTGTAACACATTCCAGGCTTTGCTGGTCATCTCTGTCCTTGGGGGATGCATTAGCCTCTGGTAGTGGCTTTTTCCTGTGGTGCTTTTATTATGAGCTAGTTCTGTATGACTTAGCATAACCGCACACTCTCTTAAAAGCCTCTGCAATTAGGTCCTAGGGGTTGGGGTTTAAACTGTGCCAAGTTCTGCTGAGGAGTGGGGGTTTAGTTCCAGAATTATAGGGAGGTTGGTTGACTTTCAAATCTTCACCTTTCCCCCATGGTACATTTGGCTTTGTGGCTATTTATTGTTTTGCTAGTGCACTTTGTCTAGGTCCAGATATTGCTTCCTATCTTCAAATTCTTGCCATGTATTAATTCTTCTGTTTTTAATTTTTCTTTTCCTTGGATTAGTTGCCATGTCAGAGACTGCATGTCATATAACATTGTTGAGAACGTTAAAAGGGAAAGCAATCGGCCATTTGAGGATTTTTGTCTCCTGTAAGCATGAATCTGAATCTCCCCTACCAGGAGTCCCTGGGACTCTCTTGGACAGAGCTTCATGGCTGAGACAAAATAATAACAACAGCCAACAACAGAAGCAGCTTCAGTTTATTAAGATGCTCTATGTGCCAGAAATGGTGCAGGCAGGGAGAGGAGGGAGGATGTCACATGCAGCATCTAATATAATCCCAAGAGTTTAGGAGTAACTATTTTCTGGATGAGGGAAATTTAGTAAAGAAATACCCCAGTACCTACACAGCCAGCTGAGAATGGATTTAAATCCGGTAGCCAAAGCTCCTAAACAGGAGACAGAATTTTCTCACCTCAGAGACAAATTGCCCACTGAGGTATCTTACCTCTAATCTAACTTCTTTTTCAGAAATGGGTTTTGTAGACATGTTCCAACCCTTCAATTATTTTGATTTTCTTCTATTTCAGGATTTATCCTAGTATTGGGTTAGGATGCTGAAAGTCTCTTCTAGGTTTTTCGACCAGTATAGGAATCAAGAATATATAAGTATATACGTACACGTACAACCCACATGTATGTATAAAATTCTACATATAACATGTAAATGTAAAACATATACACGCATAACTTCATCTATCCATACATATATATTTCTAGCACTGCTGCTAATTTCAAATTGAATGGTCACGACTCAGGCAAATATCTTTCATGACAGACAGCAAGCACAAACCTTTCTTTCCTTGTACATGTCATCTAGATAAAACAATGTGGCTTTCACGGCCTCACGTGTTTACTGAGCATTCATGGTACAAATATCACTAAAGAACCAGGGAGGGACTGGGGAGGACGGGGCAGGATTTGGTTGGGTTCCAGTTATGGAAAAACAAACAAAACATGGAGTAGCTGCAACTCTGCAAGAAACCCGATACAGCACGAGTGAGATGCAGCCCTGGCCTCATCAAGTTACAGTCTTATAGCCAGTTATATCCCCCAGTGAAGGGAGACTCAGAGAATCTCTTATGTAAATGAGGAATAATTATACTGGAGTGATGATGGATAAAACTTACTGGAATGCTTTCTACTAAGGGTGGCCTTACAACTGAGGGCTTTTCCCCAGTATTTATATTGGTCTTTTAAAATAATGAGGTAGGAAAAGTAGTATTAGGACACCATCCATTTTCTAACTCCTGGCTTGATTTGTCTCATGTTATATTAACTTAAGTCTAATCCAGGGGCATTTTCATCCCCATGAAACTAGATCTCAGGTGTATTTATGTAATAAACCTTAGACCTAAACCAGTGAGCACTCATTTTTCTCATTTATTATATCAATCTTTTCTTGTATATCCCTTTTATGCTTAATGCCATTGCTTTCTTAACAACAAAAATTTCCCATTAATCGTCAAGTTGCCGGTTCTAAATTTTGATGCTTTAAAAATAAAAATGACTTGATCGGTACCCACATTTTCAAGTACTCAATTAATTCATTGTTTTGTATCATCACAGCTAAAAACTCCTGTGCAAGTGTTCAATAAGAATCCTTATTGGGATTTCTAAAGACACGTGCATCTGATTAAAAATTGCACATAATGAATGCCTCAACTTTTAAAATGTATTTCTTTAAAAGAGCTATAAATTGCAAACCTTTTAAATAAATGACTTAACAAATATTAGAAAGCATTTTCTGATACTCATTTTCGTGTCTGTATCTTGCCTTTATTGTTAGATAAATGTTATTCCAACATTCGTCCTGCTGCACACACTCACTGTAGTTTATTCTAAGTGCACACCTAATCCCGAGCAAGGTTTACTTCTCATGCATTTGGGCTTCTTTAAGCAACTCAAGAAGTTATGTTTAAAAAGAAAGAGTTACTGGCTTTTACACAGGTTTTCCCACTTGACTGGATTCCTGAAGAGATATAACTTGAGTTTTATTCATCTCTGTAGCCCAAGTTTTCTGTCTATGATATCTAGTAGTCAGTAAACTATTGTGGAATTGAATTCACTTTGACCAACCGATTCTTCTCTGCAGACTTGTGCTACCTCAAACCAGCAAAAGCAGACATCAAAACCCTGTAACATCTCATGCTCTTACGTTATTCAGAGCTCCCCTATCACAGTCTTTCAAAAGAATGCCCCAAATCTGGATCACTTACTGGTACCTCAAGTGCACCTTTCGTTCCAGATTCTACTGGGAAAGGGGAAGAAAAATAGAAACTAATATATGAGTTCTTCATTCAAAACACAGAAATCTCCCATAATCTTCCATAATGGAAATGGCTCTTAGGGTTGAAGACATTTGCTGACAAAAAGACTGTCCAGTACATTCTAGATGGAGATGTGGCTTACCCTTCAAAAGGAGTCACTATAAGTGATGGGACTCTATCGGGCATGTTAGAAGCTCAATGATGGGTCCTATGAGGTAATAGAGGCCTTGTATGAAATGACAATCATTTCTCTGCTACTCAAAGGGACATCTGCCCCCTAAGGCTTTTCTATACAGAATCGGGTTTGAAAAGGCAAATAGTATGCAATGAAATATCCCAGCTCACTGAAATAGAAATATTTTGACCCAAGCCTCCATCTAAAAATGGAAAACAAAGGGAAAAAGAAAAAAATCTTCTTAAACAATTGAGCCAACTGGATTATGTCTGGCATTGAGTTTTATGATAGCTGCTAAATAATACTGCTTAATTTACAGGGAAGTCAGAAAATATATGCAGCCAAGGAATTCTGTTCTGAAGTACAAGGAGTTTGGGTTCTATGCTTTATCAGCTTTCTAGAACTAAAAACTAACAAGTATGCAGTTTACCATACTCAAGCCACAAACGGTCCCTTCTGCTGCTGGCATAAACTTGGTCTCACACCTGTGGCCCAGTCGGTGGCACCAAAGCGATTTGCAAATGTCCTGAAAGGAAAGAAGGAGCCGGTCAGTGTGATGACACAATACAAAGGAAAACATCCCAAGCTTTTGCACCCACAATTATATTTTAAGCTGGTCGAAATGAGTCATTATCCAGAAAGTAGAGACAAGTGAGGTTGAGGCAACATGTTCTAGCCGATGTGTAAGCAGGAAGTTTCTACGCTGCCTGCATATTCATGTGTGTTCAGTAACGACTGGGATGTAACAATAGCTAATTTAAAGACCATTTGTCTTGAAACCAAGAGACCTGGTTTCTAATAATCACCACCATTAACACCAGTACCACAGCTGCCGAAGCAGAATAGGCCAAGACTGAAATAAAGCAGGCCTGATTCCAATCCTTGTCCTGGAATTCTGGGTTGCATGCCCTATGGACATGTTATATGAGCCTTTTAATGAGAGTTTCTTCCCCTGCGGAAGAGTGACAAAATTAGCACTTGCCCTTGTAGGGTTCTGCTCAAGGGTAAATGCCGTAAATAATCATTTTCCTTACTTTATCCTTACAGTAATTTTCAAGCATGAGACAATTTTATTTTTATACTAGACTGTAGTAGGCAGAATAATGTCTCCCCAACTCCCCAAATCCCAATCAGTACATCTTCCTAACCTCTAGAAACTGAACGTGTGAGGTTATAAAGCAGAGGGGAATTAAGGTTGCTAATCAGTCGACCTTGAGATGGGGAGCCTATCTTAGACTTCCCAGAAGGTAATAAGGATCTGTAAGTGGGGAAGAGGAAGAAAGAACTGGGGAGATGGCAGCGTGAGGAAGACTCGGGGGGATGTTGCCGCCTTTGAAGATGAAAAAAGAGGCTATGAGTCAAGGAATGCAGGCGGCTTCTAGAAAGTAGAGAAGGCAAGAAAATGGCTTCTCTTCCAGAACCTCCAGAAGGAACACAACCCTGCCAACATCTGATTTTAGCCTGAGAAGACTCATTTCAGATATCTACCTCCAGAAATGTAATTACAAGAATAAATCTGTGTTGTTTCAAGTCACTAAGTTCTTGGAAATTTCTTACAGGAGCCCTAGGAAACTAATCCTGTTCCACCATTTCGTGGTGAACACTAACCCAAACCCTCAGGTAAATTCATTTGGGTGAGGAAACTGAGTAAGCTACTGACACTTTTGAAACCATGAAGTCACGCAGCCGGTGAGTGCCAAAGGTAGGACCCCAAATGGCCCGATTCCGGAGTCCAGGTCTTTGATCACTGCTCTGGACCTGCATTTTCCATTAACGGATGTTAGAAAGCTCTCGTCTTCTCCAGGCCTCAGTTGCCTATCTATAAAGTAAGGGGACTGAACCGGATTCCTTCCAGTTCTAACAGCTGAAGCTGCTCTTCAGAATTACATCACTAATGGAGTGCCAAAATTGTGAAACATCAAAGCCATTCCATTTTGTTTGCTACATTCTATTTACTAAGACAGAAATGTGAACATATACATTTTGGGGAAAATATTAACAACCAGAGAGGAAACAAAACGACTTTTGTGGTCACTGGTTATAACCCTGAAAATTCAATTAACCAGGCACCCAATTACCCAAGCATGCCAGTTAATACAGATTCCATGGTTAGACAATATGGCAAGAACGTGCTTAGAAATATTTTGCAAAAAAAGTTTTCCACAGGACTGAGAAAAGAAAACATAGGGAAACCAGAGATATGCACAGTGAGTCTGCTCTTATAGCCCATAAAATCCTGCCCCCCACAAAGAAGAAGGGAAGGATGTTTAGGACACTGCATGGAAATGCCAACGGCCCCAGATAGACACCACCCACGCTGTTTCCAAACTGCCAAACAGCTCATAAGATGCAACATGTAAATGTTTCCCATTAAAATAGACCCGCCACTGACATCAGTAGAAAGCACAAGGAAGCCTTCCAACAAAGTGAATCAGGTTCCGCCATCTCTGTCCTGCCATATTGGGTCTGAGGGGAACAGGTTAATGTGGTAAAGAACAGACTATTTAACTTTTGGTGGTGAACACACAATGCAATCTGTGACGTACTCCTGAATTGTATGCTTGAAACTAATATAATTTTATTATCGGTGTTACACCAATAAGTTTAATTAAAAAAAGAGTCTATGTCAAAATGGAAGAATGTGACGTAACCATCGAAACAATTAAAACCACAGTTAGAAAGGCTTTCAGAATTAAATTGTTTTCCTTCTTACAGCCAGGGGAAAACCATAAGCCACATCGGAGCCTATGTGGCAGCCACCAAAATGACCTTAGGGCAGAGAGGAGCAAAGAGCTCTGGGTTCCACAGCCAATGCCAAGCCACGGGGCTAAGGAAAAGGGGGTGGCCGGAGAAGACCAGGAAAAAAAGGCTGAACACAAAAACACAGGATTTCAGAGTGAAATAAGATAGGCTGTACCAACATGTCATTTCTTTTGTGGTGAAGTACAGAAGTCACATGTAATTATAGCCAACTACATGCCTGGACGACCATGAGAGCCCTCTGAGAAAGCTCCCTTTCAAAGTAAACAGAAATGAGAGTTTGCACTTTTTTGCTTGTTCTTCCTTCTTTTTTTTTTCCCCCAGCATATTCGACTAACTTTTCCTTATCTATAATTCCCTAGGCTTAGGTCAAAATTTAAGGGAAAAAGAACCACAGAGACTTCGAGATCTCATGTTGCCGGGATGTGATTTTTTGAGGAAAGAGTCTCAGTGCTGTCACTCCTTGGTCATGTTCTCCAGCTGTATTCCACAGGACAGAGTCCCCTTCATGTGAACCCTGACATACTAAAACTGTTAATGGCCTTCGCGAATCAAATTTTATAAAGCATCTCAAACTTAACACATCTAAAACAAAATTCCCCATCTGTCCCCAAAAACCTGTTCCACGTTCAGCCTTCCCCAGCTCACTTTATGACACCTCCATACTGCTCATTACTCAATCAATAAATCCACGACTCACAATTGACTCCCTTCTCCCAGATAAGTCACTCCTTCCTTGAGGAGAGATGAGAAGAGGACAGAGGCAAAAATCCTCCACTTTATGAAAATGGGAGTTCTAAAAATCGTTTTATTTGGTTATCACTGAAAATTCAATACATAATTACTGAGAGTCTGCTCCTATGTCAGGTGCATGCTGGGTATCGCACACACTCTCCATCTACTGGGGCAAGAGACATAGACAGTTTTACTACAGTATCGCAAGTTTACGACGGTGATGTACAGGGTGAAAATGGAGCCCAGAGAAAGGAGTGTTGAAATATCCTTGGAGAGTGAAAACGGGTAACACCTTTTAATTTATATTCTTTATGCCTAGTATGAGACCTGAGCATTTGCATTTCTACCAAGTTCCAGGTGATGCTAATATTCTCCATCTGCTGATTTGAGAGGACACTGAAAATTATTTCCAGTTTTTTTTCCTTTTGTTACTTGTAACCACTATGCAAAACTGCCTTTCTAGGAGGCATGAAAAAAAAAGGCATTAAGGAGAAAAGGTTCAAAGGGGATCATAATGATAAGACACTGAAAACAAACTTCATCCTTTTTGTGTGTGTTGCTGGAGCTGGTCTAACCGGTTGAGACCAACAGGATAAGAGATTTCGTTGTTTTGAAAACACCTCCTTCTTAGGGCCTGGGCAGGGAACTATACATGATCTTCAGAGGCGTTATCATGGTTCAAGTTATAAGTAGGTTTAGGAATAATGCCAAAAGCTAGGATGGGGGGCAGGGATATTCCACACTTAGGATCCACCAACCAACCCATCTTCTCTATCTTACCTCATCACCACCTTCGACAATCTCTTATGTAAATTTCCCTACCCCTCCAGCATTCCTCTCTATGCCTTTCCTCATTTTATTCAGTCCTCTAGTCTGGAATTTCCATTTCCCTTTGCTCAGCTTCCAGGGAAGACCATCACACTGAGATTCTGTCTTTCAAAAATATGGTGTGGATCCAGAAACATATTTATAATTTAAGAATGGTTGTTTAAGCCCCACACAGTCTGACACAGAACAGGCATCCCTCAAATGTTTATTGAATGTATGATCCTGAAGGAATGATAGTAATTTTAGAAACTTCCTTTATATGTCTAAAGGAAATCTAACTTGTTGCCAATTGTGCATTTACGGAACAGTAAGTGCTTAATAAATGTTTGATTAATGAATAAGCTAGCGAATCCCTTAAGAATGGGTGAAAAAGTAGCAAACTTCAATAAAGTGAATGACTACTTACGTCTGTCAAATGCATTAACTTAACAGGCTATTTGAAACAGTTGCAAATTTGTTAATTTATACATATCATACACCAGTGTTTGCAAAGTAAGGTTCTTGTATCGTGGAGGATACACCAAAAAAATTGTAGATGGTGTATGTATAAACTTTTCTAATAGTTATACATTTACATTGTATCAGAAAAAAATATATAATTTTAATATTAAACCTGTGATTTGATGGTTATTATTTCTTAGGACTGGACTTACATATTTTTGAGTTTATAGAAAAGCAACAAGTGAACATGATATAGAAATACAGGGCAACTAACAAAGGTAACTGTTATGAAGTTTAAGAAACACTGTTATTAACTAATGGAGAAAAGGAAAAAACGTCAGTGTGGGTGATGTATTCTGTTTAGGTTTGACCTGTGGCTTTGGGCAAGTGCCAGGTAAAAAGTAGTGATAATTCTCACTTCAAATGTCCTTTTAGTGAACATTGAGGAAAATGAAAGAAGGCTAAGTAGAATGCCTTACGCAGAGCAGAGGCTCACTTAGCAACTGCTGAAGATGACGGTGGTAAATGGTGAGGAGGTGCTGAAGAAGGTGGATGGTGGTGCTGGTGGTGATGACAGTGGCGAGAATGATGGCGGCTGGTGGGTAGAGGAAGAGGCAGAAGAGGAGTAGAAAGAGGAAGAGTAGGAATAAAGGGAAAAGGAGCTATAAAAGTCCATGATTTCCCTGTATCCGCAACTTAGGATTTCCATGCTTCTGTTTGGAAACTAGAAATGAACCAACTTAAAAATGATTCTATTTTTTTTAGTGATGATGAGAGCATCAGTGTACTTCTTGATCAACTGGGACAATGTTTCTCCCATTTCTACAGCCTCGGCTTTTGCTTTCGCCCATCTATCTCACAATACTGAATGAAAGACTTGACACAAATATCTGAAGATTACACAAGATACATCTTGAATTTTTATGGATTGAAAAAGTTGGCTTCCAACAATAGTGTTCATAAAATATAAAAGGCATGTGAATGTATGTATGAGGTGGTGATGATTTTAAATGTATCACATTAAATGGGAGTATAAACACAATAATACCAAAAACAGAGATGAGAAGTAGGTAAAGGCTATTGTGCCCATATTTACAACTTGTGATAAAAATCTTCATCCACAGCAGAGGAATTTTCTTTCAAGGATGCAGTCAGATGGTATTTAAACCAGGCTTGCTCCATGGAGGATAAGCCTGGATAATTCATTGATGGCAAAATTGCCGCTTAATTATCATGCCAAACAACTGACATTTTCGAGATAACCCAGACTCTAACCCTTGGCCTTAGCAAACCAAATGTTTATACTTCTATTAGGTACACAGACACATTGCAGAATCTTAATGTAAGTTCCAAATCACAAGCAAACATACCTTCACAAAACCAAGGCTGCATAACTTGGCTTTTGCTCCAAATTGCCACTTGCACTGTGTGTCGGCATCATAAATCTGTCCTGGTAGCTTGTCCGGATATTTATACTGTCCTGTTTGCTTGGGCTCATCCACCAGACACCCAGCCTGAGGTGTACTGCAATGATAACACATCCTTATAAATTACCATGCTTATCTGTGATATTTCCACATAAAACAATATACCTGAGTGCATTCATGAAGGAAAAATGTAACATAGCTAAAGAAATAGGTATGTGCTTAAAGTTAAAATGTATATTTATTCCAAAGAGTGAGTCCTGTCCTGTCTAAGATGGAATTCACACAGCCACAAAGGGTCCCACACGATACTGGAAGCTATCGCTATCCGAGAGATCTGGTTTGGTCTCCTAAGAGACAGGAAAGGTAAATTTATCTGAGAACCTCTAATGATCTTGTTCAACGATATTCAACAAATTGTATCAAGTACCCACTCTGTGAAGAGCATTAGGCTAAGCAATAAAAGTGAACCAGAAGAGACAGTATCTATCTTCATGGAGTTGAAAATCATGCTGGGTTTTTTTTTTGTTTGTTTTTTTTTTTTACAGATAATGAGGCAATGGTCAAATATGTACTTTATTTCAAATAATCTTTACAAGCAAAACTGAATAAGGCTTTTGAAAGGAATCAGTAGAAAGGACACACTGGGGCAAAGGGCAGAACAATCTCTTTGAGGTAGTTTTAACTGGGATATACAGAGGAGGGAAAAATCAGTCGATGGCATGGATATTCTCAGAAAGCGCTCATCTCCTTTTACTTAATTACACTATGATATCAATGAGCAATTACACAGCATGGTGGTTAAGTGTGACTCTGGAGTCAGACAGATGGGGGTCTGAGACAACCACACAACCAAGACCAATTCTATACATCTCATTTCTGACAATGACTTCCACGAAAGTTGTTATACAGTTCAAACACGAAAATATAAAGTGCATAACATAGCACAGGAAGCATTCAAAGTCAGCTGCTGCTGCTGTTACTATATATCATCATCCAAAGGCAATCGACTACATCATGTAAATGATGAAAATTCAATCTACGTTAAGTTGACCTTGATTTATAATATTTAACGATGTCTTTCTGTGAGATAGAAAAGATCATTTTTAGGCCTCAAGTCATAAATTTAAAAATGAAATCTGCGTGATAAAGTTTATTATTAGCAAAAAGTTTGTCAATTTTTTGCTATCTTTTGGGACATTATTTGGTTAGACATCCTTACATTTAATCAGCTTTGCCTGTGCTGTGTGTATTACTGATTCTGTAAACAGTTGCAAATAATACGCAGTGGTACAAGTGAAAAACAAAATGCAGTAGGGACTCTTAGCCACGGGGGATAAATTCCAAGATCCTCAGTAGATGCTTGAAACCACAGAGAGTATTGAATCCTATATATACTGTGTTTTTACCTACACATACATATCTATGATAAAGTCTAATTTATAAATTAGGCACAGTAAGAGATTAACAATAAAACAATTATAATAATATACTGTAATGAAAGTCTTGTGAATGTGGTGTTTCTCTCTGTCTCTCTGATAATTGATCTGATGACCAAGAT
This sequence comes from Rousettus aegyptiacus, assembly GCF_014176215.1. Lineage (NCBI taxonomy): Eukaryota > Metazoa > Chordata > Mammalia > Chiroptera > Pteropodidae > Rousettus > Rousettus aegyptiacus. The sequence continues at coordinate 21,346,086 of NW_023416289.1, forward strand.
AGGTACTGAGTGACTAACAGGCCAACATATACAATGTGGACATGATGGACAAAGGAATGATTCATGTCCCAAGCAGGGTGGAGTGGATTTCATCACACTACTCAGGAGGATGAGCAATTTAAAACTTATGAACTGTTTCTGTCTGAACTTTCCATTTAAGATTTTTGGACCTTGGTTCATCATAGGTATCTGAAACCATGGAAAGCAAAACCACAGATAAAGATGAACTACTGTATTAACATCAGTTCTCAAAGAAACGCTGGTAGTTTCCCCAACATCTGATCATAGGGAGATGAGATTAGAACCTGAACGTTATTGTGGATCAACATAGGTTAATGAGATACAGCCACATGCATATAAAATTATATATATATATATATAATAATTACAGTGCTGTTACAATGGTTGAATGGTCAAACACATGTTGTAGGTAGATAAAATTAAAGGAAACTTCAAAAATTTTCGACTTTGGTTCAGCATTTAATATGAATCAAGTAGTGATACCATTCTAATTTTCATTTTACTAATGCAACCTAGGAGTTTTGAGTTATCAAAGAAGTTTTATATGACTATCCTCCTCTTTGGAAATCGTTTGGACACAGAGCCAGCTCATGGCCATTTCAAAACATTTCGGACAAAACAGCCAATCAAGACAATGCTCCATTCATAAAAAAAAACCATGCACACCATTTTAGCCTTTAATACTCTTATGACCAAATTAATCAGATTAAATAATTATTCTCAGTAAAAACAAAACAAAACAAAACAAAACAATATATCTAGTAACCTCTGGAAGTCATAGAGGAGGAACAGTTACAGGCGCACATGATGGGGTCCTAGCAGATCCAAGTGTTGAGTCTTATGTCTGCAACTCACCAACTGTAGGCGCCTAAGCAACACAACCATCCACTCTGCTAATTTCCTCAACTCTAGAACGAGGAAATATTAGGATTGCCCTGAGGGCTGAATGAGGCATCATGCGGAGAGCATTTAGCATATTAAGCCTTTGATCTGTTTTTTCACCAATGACAATAATGTTAATGTCAATATCATCACCATTGTCATCATCATCATCGGAATTCGTCAGCTTTTCTGTTCATTAGCTCAAAAGATGTTTCCACTATGTATTTGTTTTCGCACCTATTAAATATTGTTCCTTGGCACTACCCAGAATCTGGGAGCAGCCCTGGCTTTGGCCTGCCTTACCTAAGGAATTTCTTGAGATACTGCCGGCTGCATGAGGACCATGAAAATACCCCATTGTTTCCGGTCAGGGTGGGAGACATGATGTTGCCTTCAGCCTTCCTGCAGGGATTGCCTTCTCCATCGTGAATCATGCCGAAGCTGAAACACATTGACAGTGACGACAAGCTGATTATAAGTTGTTTATGGACTGTTCATACATAAAGCTAGTGTGACAAACTTCTAATGATGGTCCATTTATTAGCTGAAATAAAAAATCCCTATAACAACAACAATCTATTTCCTCAATCATAACCAGAGAAAGAAAATGATGGACTGAGAACCAAGTGAGAGAAATTTATCAAAATTGTAAGAAAAAGACAAAAAAAAAAAAATGAATTACTACATAAAGTGTAAAATTCATGGAGAAAATTTCAAAAGAATGCTGAGGGCTTTTTTAGCATGTTTAGCTACTAAAATCAAAGAATGGTATACCTGCTACAATATTTTAAGAGCAAAAAAACATTTTTTGGTTAAGATTTCTAAGCTAAACTGAAACAATGGGGTAGTCAAATTATTTTATTTCAAATAGTGAAATATTTTTCTTGCCACTAATCGTGGACCTGTGGTAAGGAAGTTCATAGTGAGTAGGAGGTAGGTCCACAGAGAGGAGCTGATTATAAGTTGTTTATGGACTGTTTGACAAACTTCTAATGATGGTCCAATTATCAGCTAAAATAAACACTTATAATTAAACTCCCTGATAATCATAAATATCTTTAAATATTAGTGGTTGAGCCCATCTTTTGGAGGCATATAAAAGACTTGTTTTGAATGCATTTTATGAGAACACTTTGACTTTTCCCATTTTACCAGAGAAGGTTCTGGCAATTACAGAGTAAAACCAATTTTAGGTGGTTTATGCCAAGAAATCATGAACATAATACCTAGATAATCCCAAATCTCCTGACTGGTAGAATAAATGTGACCCTAATGCATACCCACATGTGAAACATACACCATAAAGACAGGGCTTACTTCGGGCCATATTAAAGTGGTAGGGAATACAAGGATAAGCTATCTTTAAAAAGTTCAGTACACAAAAAAATCTTGTGTTTTTTTTTCCCCTAGGGAAGCCAAAGATAAAGAGATACCAATTTTATAATTAATCTAGATTGTTCTTCATCTACTAATTTAAAGAGGTAATATTTGCCTCTTAAGAACATATTTTTATAAAGGAGATGTGATTCCTGTGGAAATAAATGTTATTCTGATATTATCTTATTAATACAGCTTTTCTCTGAAGTTAGCCTATACAAAATAAATAATTATGTTATAACCAGAGATGGGATTCAATAGTCTATAAATTAGTTCTTTTTCCACAGTCCTTCCAATTCATTAGGCAAGTATTGCCAAGATAGCTTTGTATTGTGATTCTATCCGTGAATGTCCCAGATGCACAAATAGGTATTTATTAACCTCAACATATACGCAGGGAAAGTGTTTTCTCCTCCTCAGCTTTGCCCAGTTCAGTTCTTTGTACTGAAACAAGAAACTAAGGGGGTTTGTTTGGTAGACACCCTTTCTATAAATATATTTGTGAAAGACAAAAACAGAAGGAAGCTTGTGAAGCATGAGAGGAAAGAGTAAGACTCAGAGAAACAGGGATGGAGTGGGAGAGAGTGAAATCATTACTTGAAGAGGAAATGGTAATTAAATTAGTATTTCATTGGAGTTTTATGAACATAAGAAACTAAATTTGAATTGAATTTTAAACTTAAAAAATTTTAATTTCCTAAGTTACTTTGATTTAACAGCATTTTAGGAGTCATATGAAAATCTCCTGAAATGTCTTTTTCAAAATTACCTCTAGAAGGTCCTGTTATTTAGAACTTAAGTGTATATTTTATTTTATATCTGTTTTGCCCCCTAACTGTATTCTCGCCTCACCCCAACCTGGAGAATGTCTGTTTTTCTTCACTAAAATGTTAGATTTTGATTTTGGTAACTTCGATTCATAACCAAGGATGATTACATTTTTAAATGGCCAATATTTAGAAAAGTGAGAGACGTGGTCATTTGGACTTCATGTTGGTGAAACAAATTTAGACATATATTTGACATTCATAGATATTTTATATCCTGTTCTGTACAAAGAGGTCTTGTGTGTAATGAGTTTTTACCACCATTCACAGTAAAATTGGTTCATTCATATCATGTGTATATACATAAAATGCTGAAAATCTGTTGGATAGCAGCAATGGTCAAGATTCAGATTTCCTGAAGATAATAAATTAGCTCATAAAAGACACAAATATCAAAATATCAAAATATAAGTTAAAATTGTGGAACAGATAATGTTTGCTTTTATCTTTAAGTCAGATATTAATTGGATGCTCTAAACATTCAACATAAATATTGAATACAAGACACACACACAAAAACATTCTTAAATTTATACATCTGAAGGGCTTGTCCTTTGAAATAGTCATCTTGCAAAGCAGTATGCTTATTCCGATGAACATGCTAGTGCTCGAATGTTTAAAAATCCTCTGCAGAACTGTGTCCACACCAGATGATGTGCCTCATAAAATAAATTCATATCATTACTTAGTTTTCTCATTCCTCATTTCCAACTCTATTTTCACAAAAGAAAGATTTACTAATACCAATTAAAAGAACATTAGGTGCATGCAATGACACCAAGTAAAAGCATATCCAATAAATGCATCAAAAGCTTTTAAACAATATGCCATTACATTCTGGGAATTTGCATGTCTCCATGGTTCTTTCCCAGTATAATGAACTAAATTTACCTTCACTGCAGCAAAACGTGAAAGAAAATAAACAAATGCCTAAATGACCTGAGAGTCCATTAGATAACTTGCAGTCCATTCATGTACACAAGGTAATACTATGTGGTTATTAAATGTTGTTTAAAAAGAGCTATGTCAACAATGAGTGGTCTTTATTGAGCCCTTACAGTCAGGCACTATTTTAAGCTTTAAACAAGATTTATCTTATTTATTCTACCTAGAACAATAATAATAATTAGAGGAATGCCAAGAAATCGCCCAACCTGCTTTCATATAAAGTGGTGAATCAAGGGGTCACTTACTTGTGCCCTGACTCATGTGCAATGGTGAAGGCCAGGCCAAGCCCCGTGTCCTCATTGATGGTACAACTTCTGTACTTACTGCACATTCCACTGATGGGGGCAAACCCTATTGAAAGATCAATTTCAAATGTTAGTCCAAAAGGAATGCACACAGATATCTGGTCATTTATGTCCTCAAAATGTTCTGTGCAGTCTTAGTTTAATGGATTCACATATTTAATTTTTTTGCTGGAAAACACTAAAGGCATATTGTTCACTCTCTTCCAAATGAATAAATGCAGTATTTAATATTTGATCTCTTTTTAGTATATCATCAGTGGATCCTCTTAACAACCCCGTGAAGCCAGTATGAATGCTGTAATTCCCATTTTACATGTAAGATAGTTATATGCCTTACCTAAGTTTATTATTTGCATCAGAGCAATTGCTTAAATGATAGCTAAATCAATGCAAAAGGTTCACTTGACAGTCATATTAGCGTCAAAGTTCAAGGTATATTTTCTAAGAGAACACACATTCTAATCTTTTTCTGAAGCATGTAACATGGAAATGCACAACTGAATGTGAGTACATTTATTTTTCTTCCGTTCACCATAATGCGATGAGTATTCCTGTTCTCAAAAATGACTTCCTTCCAAGGGCAGTTATGAAATCGTTCCAGCAGGTCCTTGACTCTATCTTGAACTACATAATAGTGTTAAATGTCTTTCTTTCCAGTTTTGGGTCCTCAGAACCAGTAGAACAAGGCTATGTGCCCCGTCACTTGTGAATTGCTGGTGCCCACCTTGTCGCCATGATGTAAGTGTGATCATCTGGGGGATCTAATGCACAGGCACATATCATGGGTGGCACCACCGCCACTGCCATCAACACTGATCTAGATGACCATTATCCATTAAAAAAACTGTTGAATTCCTACGATACACAATGGAATACACCAGAAAATATAGTGCAGATGTAAAAGATTTAGTGCTTACTCACTGTCTCATACAAATATAGAAAAGCTGAGTCCTTCACAGGTCAAGTAACTTTCTAAAGGAGGCACTGCTACCAAGGGCTCAGTTAGGTACCATGGAGACCAATCAAATTCTCTTAAGCTACCTAGTTCTACAGTCATGATGCATATGGAATAAGCCACAGCTTGTCTGGTTAAATAATTTATCTCATGTCTCAATGAACATCAATAGAGTAAGAAAAATAGAAAAGGAATAAAGTAAATGGGTTCGGTATTCCACACTGAGTTCAGTTAAATAGAAAATTATTCATCAGAGGGTAGAGTGAGGATATTCTCCAATTTAAATATATTAGTTCCCCTTATTAAGGATATTAAGGGCCGCCCATCCAATAGAAAGTTTTCACGCCGTGTTTTCAGCTAACGGGTGTGTGTGAGCATCTGTTCATACCATACCTAACGTGTCACATGGTTCATTCTTCCAGGAACAAATATCGAATCCCGTGAGTAAGATGGCGTGGTCATGCCTCTTGCCGTTCTTTCCAATGAGGGCAGACTGCCACTGACAAAAACTATTCAGAGACTGGTCTGCATGATGGTTGATCAATAATCCTCCCTATGGGAAACCCACACAAATCAGAGTGTGAATTTGTCAGAGATGAAAACGTTGAATGATTCCATTTGTACAGGCAAACACAGAAACATCATGTTTCTAGGGAGAAAGGTCAGTAGAGGAAAAAACTTGAGCTAAGGTTGAAGATAATTGGTAAATAAATAAATAAATAAATAAATAAAAACTATTTCAGGTAAATACAATATTTAAAGTAACTACAAGAGTTTCAGTAGTATAGTTTATGACCAATTATTTTTCTACAGCAAGTAATCTGACCACTTAGGATCATCTTTTTTTTATCTCATGCTGGTATCGCCTTCACCAAACTGTTATAACTTTTAGAACATAATTATAAATTAATGGTGATAAAGTTCAACATCTTTTCGGTAGAATATGAGAAAGGTAGTGACTATAGTTTTTTACCCCTACGTCAAAAGTCCCAGAAAGGGCTTGGCACATCATAGGTCACAATCAATCAATCAATCAATCAATCAAATGAAAACTTACTGAATGAACAAATAGTTATAAGATTCTAAAGAGTAAGGTATTTATAATATTTATCAAAATGTTTGCATAAAATTATTGCCTTGGGGCAAGTTGAGGATTTTTAGAGATCTCCAAGTATGAGTGAACTAGGGTGCTGTTGGCTTCAGTGTCCTTGAACAAAGCATAAGTGGCGGGTTGGAGACAATGGTGTCTCCCAAACAACACACACCCTTTCTGTCTCTCTACAATTCCAAGAATAATTTGACAAACTGTTAACCTCTGCAGCTCTACACACCTGGGCGATTTTTTCTTGCCTTTGACTCCCTGCTTCGTATGTTCACTACAAAAGCCACAGGGGACTTGGAAAATAGTCTGTTTGACTGCTAATCCTCACCTCGGAAAAACACATTTTTAACATCAAAACACTACAAAGCAGTAAGTGCTAAACAATTTAACACTTTATTATATGTTCTGATTTCCATAATTTGCCCCATGCTTTCGTCTTGTACCTCACTGTAATCAGTTCAGGGGCAGTTAAATATTCCTTGTTTATTATCTATAGTACCTGAGATGGTGCTGGGAAGACAGCAGGTTTACTGAAATAATTTTCTGATGACTTATTTTCAGTACATTTTCAAAATATCCTTTTGCATATACCTGCTATTACCCAGCATATCCAACATGCAAAATCTAACCAACCTTTAAATCTATTAACAAGTGTACCTTCCTGGGGAAGCCTAAATAATATTTTTATATATAATGTAATATTTATATTATACATGCATGTTTAATCATATTTTGCATTACATATATGCATCTATGTTTATAGGCAAATAATTATTTTGTGATGTTTTAGTTATTTGAATTCACAGCCCTATTAAACTGTACTTTCCTTGAGGCTAGGGTCAGTATATTTTCAAATTTGAATGTCTAGTGACCAGTGCATTGATTGGCACATAGTAGGTATTTAACAAGTACATCCTGAATGACAGAATGAAGAAATAAATGAAGTGCCACTTACAGGATCTTGCTCCAGAAGAATGAGGCTCACCACTATGATGTTTATGTCGCTTCCAATGGTCCCGTCTTTAAATAGGCTGGAAACCTGTTGGAACAACCAGAATCGAACAAAAATAAACAAAATCTGAAAACTTCCAAAACTGTGGAGGGGGGAATCAACGAGAAATATTTATAAGTATGTAGGCTTTAATTTTACCAAATATAGATACAATATAACCAATTCTTCAAAACTCAGTTTCCCCCCACCCCCAATAATATCACGTGGCTACATCTGCTATTCAACCCACACAAGAAAATTCTGTGATTTCTAGCTGTTTTGGAGAGACGGGGCTGGCGTCCTGACTGCCTTCCTTACCATGTTCATAACTGTGAGGATGTACGTGGTCACATTTGCCTTGCCGTGCTTTTCCACCATTTTCCTGTCTGCTACCACAAGGGTCTCCACGTTGAGGCCCGTTGCTGACTTTCCAGCTGATCTTCTGGGCCTCCCCGTGCTCCCGTACTCATCGAACCTGAGATAGGTGTCCTCTGTGGGAGGCTTGGGGGCGTCTGCAATGAACAGAAGAGCATTCGGAAGGGATATCAGTACAGGACATCTGGGTGAGACAGACAGAAATCGAAACAAGGGGAGGAGAAGGACTACGTAACCAAAACCTCCTAATCTACTGGTAAGTGATGCTATCAGTGCCTGGCCTGGGGCTTTGCACTCAGTGTGTGTCAAAAAGATTCAGTCAATTGAAGTTTGGCTGGCTGGCCAGTTGGATAGATGGATGAACAGATTCGATAACTCAAAAATTCTCTAAAGAGGAAAAGAAAAGCTACAATTCTAGTTGGTATAGCAGGTTAAGGAAAATCAATGTTGCGGGACTAGTCTTTACAAACAGAAAATGCTCATTTTATTTTATTGCTGAAAAGCTCCAAAACCAGACATTCTTAGCATCCGAATTCATAACATTTACATATTATTTTCGAAATAAAAATTTAGAAATACACATCCTATAGAACACTGCCCGTATCTTATACTCTTGTTTAATCAACGCAAAATTTAAAATGAGTAGTTAATAAACACTCGGCCTAATTAATATTTACTTACTTATTGAGAAAAGAGCATAGTCAGGGGTGATATTTAAAACTGTACTAAATACTTTGTGACAGAAAAGGTGCGGGCACGACCTTAGCAGAATGGACACGGGCCGTAGCCTTTGAGCAGAGCCCTGGAAGTGTCTTTTGGGCCAGGCACGATCTCTTTAGTTAACAGACAGTGACAAGTTCAAGTGTGGCAGAGAAGGATAAGGGCATCTGGAAAACTCGGGACAGTACTATGTAAACTAATAGAGAAGTATTTTAGTGCTTTAACAACTGGTACAGTTATGATAGCGATGACTGCTCTCTGCAGAGGAAATTAAAAGATCAAACCATTTAGAGGTAGATGTAAAACCTCAGGTTTAATTTGATGAGTGACCCTGAGTTTAGCTTTGATGTCTCATTGCCACTATGAATGTCATCACAATGATTACTACTGCTATTACTATGGATCCGCGCCAAACAGAAGTCCCTAAAAGAGGATATTTCGATAACACCCCAAATGCAAAAAAACAATTAAACTGGTATCTTTCGTTATTGCTCCCAGTCAACACCCCGGTGACACTGGTTTCCCTGCTGAGTGGGCAGAACGTTCGGTCACCTGGCTGCTCTGTCCCTCTCACTTGCCACTTTTGCCTACTGAGCTTTTGAAATGCGGTTGACGACACCTGAGGAACTGATTTTTAAATTTTATTTAACCTTAATTAACATTTCAATTTTAAAAAGCAATAATCAATTCAGTAATTTAAAATCAAATATGTTTGGAACACCTTGAATATGTAAATCTACTTTTTCAACTTTAAATTTTATGAAACTTAAATACAGATTATTTCAGACGGCAGTTTATCATCTGATTTGAAACTGTGCTCTAAGTGTAAAATAAATATTAGGTTTCAAAAACCTAATATAAAAAAATAATTTGTCATCAGTATGACATATTATGATATTATATATATTGGGTTAAATAAATTAGATAAAATTAAAATTAATTTATCTATTTTTAAATTTTTTAAAAATGTGGCTATTAGAACATTTAAAATTACATTTGAGGCTGGCATGATATTTCTATTGGACACTTCTGGTCCAGAATATGTACAAAGTTGTGCCTAGGTCAACAAACCATGCTAAAGGTCCTGCAAATCACTGCTACCTCCACTCAGGTGCCAATGTTATTTCCTGTGAAGTCTCTCCTTCAAGTTCTCAAAAGCAATGCCCAACTACACCTGAGGATTCACCTCTGATTTCTTTCATTCCTGGAGGACTGGGTAGTTTTCTCATGAGCACAGAGATACTGAAACTTGTTATTAAAAAGGAGAAGAGGCTAAAATAACAAAAAAATAAATAAAAATCTTTCCTAGTTTAAGCAAGAAAAACTGACACTTGATAACCTAGTGTTTGTCTGATAGGGGTGATTACTGGTCCATCTTCAGGACTAATTTCTGGGGGTGTTCGGTGCAGCCCCATATTAATCTGCAAAGTCAGCACACCCACTGGAATGCAAGAAAACCTCTCGAGGGCCCACATAAGAACAGAACAAGAGAAAGTTTCCTTACATACATTTCTTGCGTCGTCCACAAAAATGCTGCTTTTGCAACCTTCGATGGTGATGTTCTCTTTCTTGACTCTGAGATGTGGCAGGAGTGTGACTTGGGGTGTGACCAGGGTAATGCCGACTGGAGCCTGGGTAGCCACGGTAACTCTGGACAGTCTCCTCGGCTGTCCTTTTGTACAGTACATGAGGATGGTGGCCTGCAGGTGAGCTGTAGTTGTGTTCCTGGGCCAGTAGCTGAGGTAATGGCGAGATGAGGAATTCATTTTTTCGTGTCCTTATTAGACCTGACTAAAAAGCCAAAGACAAAGAAAATATTAACGATTCCATTAATCTCTTTAATGTGTTGATTTTCAGCAACTGATTACTGGCCACTTCCTACATGCAGGGACTGTGTTAAATGTTTGACGTCTCATTTGACCTGCACCATTATCACCCCCATTTTACAGATGAGAAAACTGAGGCTAAGATAGTGAGTGGGGAAGCTAGGATTGGCACCATGGGAGAGGTAAAATAGTTTTCCTTCTACCCTTCTAGGTTCTTGGCTGAGCATCGCGTGGGAGGGGAAAAAGACAGATTAACAAGAGAAAACAAACAGGCATTTAACAACATATATATCTCCTGTATGTGTGGGAGTTATCCAGGAAAACTGAATAACTTGTCAAAATGGCCCAAGTCACCACCTTAAACCTGTTTTTTTTTTTATTACAGAGGTGTCTCAGCCAAGAACCTAAGTGTAAAAAGTTGACATAATAGAGCCAGAGCAACCATTCCAGACGAACTGCTTGCACGTCTCACTCCTTGAACCTTTGGAAAGTTTGAACTGGGCAACATAACCTTTGGAATGGACCAAAGTGACACTGTCCTACAAACAACTGTTTGTAGCTAACAGGAAAGCAGACATCCTGACCACAAAGACTGCTAACTGCGGACACGCTTTCTGAAGATACAATCAGTAATCGGCCACGTACAGCTAAAGAATAACTCGACTTGTTAGAAATTTCTTTCCTCTATTCTTCTTCTTCTTCTTTTTTTTTTTTTTTTTTGTCTTTAAAGAGAAAACCCCTTGCCTTCACCCTGTAATCGGGACACAACTTGGGTTTCTGCTGGAATCTGTGCCCCAGGATTACAATTCCGCGATCTTAAATAAATGCTCGTTGCCTCTCACTCTGGCTTTTTATTTTTAGGTTAACAGAGGATAAAGGGAAAATGACTTTTCCTCCCCTACACTCTTAATGGAGTCTGCACACCCTTCTTTCACCCACGATCCCCTCCCACAGACTTGCTTGGTTTTCTGGTGCTCACTGCTTACATCTCAGCTTAAATGCCATCTCCTCAGAGACCCTGTTTAAAACTACGCTCCCCCACTTCCAAATGACCTCAGCCCACAGATGATCTGCTTTAGTCTATCCGTAATGAAGGAAACAAAATGCAACCTCTGCCCACCACCCCTGACACACAATTTCAATGTACACTCTGCAACAGCGAAACCGCACTGGCAGCCCTGGTGTATGCCACACGGTTCCGGCCAATCGATATTTATTAGTTGATAAACACTTGTTGACTAAGTAAATTAAAGAAACCCAGAGTGGAGAGGATGCTGAGGGCATGCCAGCACCTCCCCCTCCCTTTACAGCAGGGGAAACCAGAGCTGGGACGTGACATGCTCGAATTCATAAAAACCATGAACTCCTTCTGCATCACAGTAGTGAAGCCAGGAGTACTGTATGCATCAAATAAAGAGTACCTTATTTAAGTCTCATAGCCACCCTGTGAGGAAATCTAAGCACAGGTAGAATTCAGCCCCCCCCCCTTCCCTGATAAAAGACACCATTTACCGACCCAGACAAAAAGAATGAACAGTTAAAGAAGAAAAAAAGTGACTTATCCATGAAAGCCCTCCAGCCTTACTAACTTCCTAAATTGGTTAAAGTAATATCAAAGGCTTAAACCAATTAAGGGCCTTGACTGGACTAACCGGTTTGGAAGCTTGCTTTCTTTTATCCCTGTTTCGTGAGAACTACAGGCAACTCAAATGCAGAGTGAACACTGCTGCACTGAGAAAGCAATAAAAAAATAATAATAATTGTCATCCTATATTGGGACATAGAGCGACAATGACAAAATCTAGAACACTTCTTTTTTAAAAAGAATTTTAAAGTACAAGATATTAAGGAAGAAAAAATATTCTCCTGGGGTTTAGTTGGTTGGAAAACATTAGGGGCTAACCTAATAAATACACAAAGAAAAGTTTGAAAATATAAACCCAAAAAGTCATCTGTTCCTATGTTTATATGTAAGACGTGTGAAGCATTTTGAGTTATTGAACACACGCAATGTTCTGGCCAAACTGTGGTGAGCAAGATGGATCCATGTTCTCATGTGGCTGCTGATTAAAAGGGGGGAATTAGGGATTAAATGAGACCACAAAGGGGTATGAAATATTCCTTTGTGTAAAATATGAAGGAAAAAAAGCAGCATTCTATGAGAGAAAATAATGGAAAGGGTGAAGAGACTGCGGAAACTGATTTTATTATATTTTGTTTTTTAAATTAAGTGTATTGGGGTGACATTGGTTAACACAATTATGTAACTTTCAGGTGTACGTTATAATTTGACATCTGTATATTCTATTTTGTGTTTACCACCCAAAGTCCAGTTTCCTTCAGCTGCCATATATTTGATCCCTTTACCCACTTCACCTTTCCCTGACCTCGCTGTATTTGACCCCCTTTAACAGTCTCTACCTACTCCCTCCTCCCCCACCCTCTACCTTATGGTAGTCACTAGTCTATAGTCCATGTCCATGAGTCTCTGTTTGTCTGTCTTGTTCATTTGTTGCTTTTAGGTTTATGTCCCACATATAAGTGATATCATGTGATTTTCAACTTTTTCAGTCTGGCTTATTTCACTTAGCATGATTATCTCGGGGTCCATCCATGTTGTTGCAAATGGCAGCATTTCATCTCTTCTTATGGCTAATATTCCATTGTATGTATGTACCACAGCTTCTTTAGCCAATCACCTGTTATTAGGACACTTCGGTTGTTTCCATGTCCTGGTCACTATGAATAATGCTGCTATGAACATTGGTGTGCAAATATCTTTTTGGATATGAGTTTTCAAGTCTTTGGGGTAAATATCCAGTAGAGGGATTGCTGGATCGTATGGTAGATCAATTCTTAGTTTTTTGAGGAACCTCCATACTGTTTTCCATAGTGGCTGTACCAATTTGCAGTCCCACCAGCAGTGTATGAGGGTTCCTTTTTCTCCGCATCCTCTCCAACAATTGTTATTACTTGTTCTGTCGGTTATAGCTATTCTAACAGGTGTGAGATGGTATCTCATTGTGGTTTTGATTTGCATTTCCCTAATATCTAGCGATATTGAGCATCTTTTCAAATATTTGTTGGCCATTTGCATATCCTCTAGGGAGAAGTGTCTGTTCAGGTCCTCTGCCCATTTTTTCATTGGATCATTTGTTTTTTTGTTATTAATCACATGAGCTCTTTGTATATTTTGTATATTAGGCCCTTATTGGAGACGTTGCTTGCAAACATATTTTACCATTTGGATGGTTGTCTCTTTACCTTGTTTACAATTTCCTTTGCTGAGTAGCAGCTTTTTAGTTTGATGTAGTCCCATTCATTTATTTTAGCTTCTACTTCCCTTGTTTTTGGGGTCGAATTCATAAAGTCCTTTTTAAGTCCAAGGTCCTTGAGATTAGTTCCTATGTTTTCTTCTATTTTATTGTTTCAGGTTTTATATTCAGGTCCTTAATCCATTTTGAGTTAATTTTGGTATGTGATGATAGACAACAGTCTAGTTTCATTCTTTTGCAGGTGGCTTTCCAGTTTCATTTATTAAAGAGGCTTTCCTTTCTCCACTGTTTATTTTTGACTTTTTTGTTGAAAATTATTTGCCATATAAATACAAGTTTACCCCTGGACTCTTGATTCTATTCCACTGGTCCGTGTGTGTTTTGCTCCCAATACCATGCCGTTTTGATTACTGTCACTTTGTAGTATAATTTCAAGTTGGGCAGAGTAATGCCTCCGTCCTCATTCTTTTTTTCTCAGGATGGCTTTGGCAATTCAGGGTCTTTTGTGTTTCCATACAAATCTGATGATTTTTGTTTTATTTCTTTAAAAAATGCTGATGGGATTTTGATGGGGGAAAATAATTTTAGAATGAGAGGTGACACAATGCTTTTCTGAGGAAGCGCATTTTCATGCAGGAGAAGCCTAAATGGGATTAAGATGGGCAATGAAGAATGAAAAAGGGAAGAAGCTGTTGAGGGAGAGGAGGGGATCAGAGACCCAGTGGCCTGCTAAGACAGGGATGGGGGAGGAGGACACCCTTAGGCTTGCCTTGCGCTAGAGAAGGACAGGAAAGGCCCCAACTCCATGAAGAGGTGGGTGCCTTAAGCTGAGAGTTGCCCCCAACTCCCCACCCAAGGGGACTCCTTTCCCTCAGAAGACCAAGAGAGCCAGAGATAAAATGTGGCTGTGCCCCCTTCTTGACTGAAGGGTCTGCTCACCATGTGGTTCCCAAAATAAGTGTTCAAATCTTTTTCAGTTTTAAAGACCTAGAAATACAGTCATATAATTTAGCTGCTGAGTTTAAGAATTAAATGGATACTGACTAGGAGTCATTATTTTATTCAGATCACATTTTGCCATTTTATACTTTTAAAAAGGGGATACTATAGTATGTTTTATGTGTTAGCAATTATTTATTTTCTTAGATTTCAATGGCCTAAACTCTCAAAGGATTCGTGTCAGGTCTAAATTACACTTCAATTTACTTTTTAAGTACACTCCCTATAATAGGTCATAATAAAATCCTACCAAAGGCTTTAGATTTAACATGAAAAGGGAGACTGCAGATTCCAGAAATAGTTGATGAATTAAGTGGCGGTATAAACACACAATTCTTTATTAAAATATTCAGAGCTTATAAGCTCTCTGAAGGCAGGGTCTATGTCTTTAGTGACTTGTATTCTAGTACTTATACCTGTTAAATAATCAAAAACTAAAAGACTTAATAGATTAATAATGATGTTTGCTAAAAGCGAACCAGAACTTCAAGTGAAATAATGTATCTTAAAGAAATATCCTGTAATAATAATAAAAGAATCCTATGGGCAGTATCATTATTCTATTTCTATTTTTAGTAAAGACTGACCCAACAACAAAGTAGCTTCCATGAGGCTGGTTGAAGAAATATTGGCAAAGACATGCATTTGTAGTTATCAGTAACCAGATAATTTAAAATATCGTAATTGAATAATGTCAATTATGTTTCACTTTTTAATTTTGAACCTATCTCCAAAAACAGCTCCAAAAATATTTGTGATTTCAGTCAAGACATCACTTTTTTAAAAAAAAAAATATTATTTTATCCAAAAAATAGCATTAAAGAATAATTGATTTATTGTCCAACATGTATGAGGATACCCCAAAGGAGAAAGTTCAGAAAAAGTGAAAAGTTTTAAAAAGTATAGTCAATATGAAACAGAAATTCATGGTCCAGGGGTTGGGGGAGGAGAGAAAGACAGCATCCAAGAAATGAAAGACTAAGAAGAAAAGGCTGAGAAATTCTTTAATTGAGAAAAATCACCGGCATGAGGATGTTTTAGGGTTTCATGAAGTAACCAAAATCATTAAGATAAAATGGAATGGCACAAAGACAATGAATTAAGAGAAATACCCAACATAAAATGAAACAGTTTAGAGGTAAGAGTGAAGCTCTGCTGTTTGATCCCCTCCCCCTTCCTTTTCTCCCCACCTGTGAAATGAGAATAAAGATATGGCTAAATTGAGATTTCTCTTTGGTTAAATAAGTGACTATTGGGCATGGTGACAAACCGTAAATTACTCGGTAGATATCAACATAAAAAATAGAGCCACAGTAACTTTTAAAAAGGCAATTAGAGACTTGTGAGTATGTAAAAAATTGATTACTAGGTCCCAGGTAAGAAAAAGCAGAATCATCTGGACCAATGATCAGGCTAAGGAGACAAAATTTGATGTTATAATGCCAAGAGCATACCAACAATGATAACATCCTCAGTTTTCTATAGAGCACACAATTCTAAGACAATGAAATAGAACTTCTTGCCATCTTCATCTACATATGTGGAGATGGTTTAACAAATAACTTGGACAGGCTCTCACATGTGGACATAGATTTTGTAAAAAGAATGTATTTCAGGATTCCCCAGTACTGTAAAAGGAAGAGGACAAAATTTCTTATATTTAGAGAAAAAAAAATACACACACACACATACACATACCAACAAATCATCACATATAATAATGATAACAGTAAAGATGTCAGCATTTCCCATCCATTCATTGATATCAATATTATCATCAATAGGACTCACAACAGAAACATGATTTAAAAGGGGATTTATGTATATACACAGTAATCTTCCTTCAAAAAACTTAAAAACCCAGTCCAAATTTAATCAAATACTGTCAATATCCCCAAACTGCTCACAGCCTGGTGAGTGAGGGGGACATAAAGCTAAAAAGAGTCACAAAGTATTTTCAGTTCTGTAATGGTTAAGGGCCCCTTTCATCCTTTCCCTTATCTCCTGGAGAAGTTTATAAATCTTTCGGATACTCAAGTCTCTGATCCATAAAACAGGAACAGTAATACCACTTCCCTTAGAGGATTTTTATAATACAAAGAACAGAGCTTGGCACAGAGAACACACCCAATGCACGTTTACTGTTATCATTATTACGTGTGATGATTTGAGAGAACGAATCAGAGAAGTCACACCTTTTTCTAACAGTGTGTTTGTATTATATAATTATCCCCTTTGATTGGATCTGAATTTCTGGAAAGTCGCATAAATATTTTGTTTACTGAGAAAAAAAAAGGACTAAACAAGGCCTTAAGACCTGAAAAGAGATATATTAATGAAATTCTTGCAAATGTAACTGAAGATATTTAAGACAGAGGAAAAATCATGATTTTTCTACCTCAGAAAATTACTTAACGCAAAGATTCTAAGTTTTAGCTTTGATTTGATTGTTGGCTTGTTTTGATTGGGATGAGAAAGACGGATGGCAAGTGGAAAGAAAATCACTAAATTGCTCCTCCTAAATAACCCTTTTTGGACTATTAACTTCTCATCCATAATGTTCACAAGTTAAAAATGTTTAAATCCAGCCTTCGTCCATTCTGACGACCCACTCTTATCCACCTGCCCTCCACCAAAAAGTGGCAGCATCATGGAAGAAAAGGATACCTCTGATTAGCCTTAAGGAATTAAATGGATGATTACTACCAAGAGAATAAAAAGCAAAGTAGACTTTCTGGAGAATATGGGAGAATACACTATGAGTGTGGACTAAAGCTCTCAAGTTACATGCTGGCCATCTGTTTAGATGGGACGGGTAAAGGCCCACCTCCTCCCAGTGAACACCTGAGCAGATCACTCCAAGGCTGTTTGACAACAGATGCTCACTGAGCATTCTGCCTGTGCCTGTGATACACGCAGCTGCATCACTGGGCAAAGATGTTTATCCAAGCGACCCCTGACCTCAGCTAGGCAGGTAGTCTCTCCATGCACTCATAGTTGCTATGAGTTTCTGAGTCACCCTGATAATGATGGATTAGGGGAAAAAAATAAAAAAATATTGCTTCAGAAGTCCTTAGAAATGCCTGTTCTTTTTCTCTTCCGTAGCTTGGTATGTTCAATTACTTCTTCAAATACTCCGGTAGGCTTAAAATAAATCCTCTCTTTATTTCACTAACACTTAGCCAAATTTGGCTCCAAAACAATATTAACCAACATGGCTCTGACTATATGCAATGGCTTATACTACTGACATAAAGATGAGTCAATTCAGTCCCTTCTTCAAAGCACTTAAACTACAAACTGTCTGTACTGAGGTAGATTATGCCATTCTTGTGGCTCCAAAGAGATATTAATAATATACTGAAGAAACTTACTTACTTGGTAAATTAACAAAATTTCTAATGAAATAAACACTTCAACAGCCCAAATCTCATGAGACCAGAATACAGTGGCTCGTAAGTCAGCATCAGGTTGAGCGATGTGAGCCAATTCTGTCCAACGTGTGGCTGTGCCCATTCTCAGAGGGGCATGTACTTCTGCGAAGCTCTTTTTATTTTTTAAACAATGTATTAGTATCAAAATGGTTGACATGTTTACCACAGTTATATAAATTTTAGTATTAATTTTTTAAAAAATTAAATGTACAAATGCTCATAAATGCATATGGTTTTTATAAGAGTCACGATCTATATTTCGACTTTTATAAATGAAACTAAGTAGTTTAACCATGATCAATAGATGTGGGGGAGTCTCTCTCCCTTTGTCCCCACATTTCTTTACTGCCCCCACCTGGAAGAACAGTTCACTGTTTTCTATGTACCAGAAACTGTACGAAACATTCTATCTGAAAAATTTTATCTGACGCCCATGACAGTCCTATTTGATGGGTATTTTTGTTAACCTCTCTGGATCCCAAGTCTGTCTGACCTCGCAACCTTCCCTCACTCTTAAACACACATCCCATTAGAATTCAGGAAGAGTTCCAGAAGCACTGTATGGTATGAATGAAATTTACTAAGTGAGAACTTGAATGTTCTCATAAAAATTTAAGAGTAAGGTAAATATATGAGGTGATGAATGTGTTCATTAACTCGATAGGGGGAATCCTTTCATAATGTATATGCTTTCAAGTCATCAGGTTATATGCTTTAAATACCTTACAATATTCTCAATTAAAACTCAATAAAGCTGAAAAAAGAGAGAAAAAAAAGTCCCAGGAAGGATATGACTTTTGGGGGAGAGTAGGATAGTAACCCAAGTAACTGATTCGCAAGGTGTGACTCTTAAGAACAAAGCACTTCTGGTCTGGCTTACGTAGGTCCCAACCTCCTGTCGATCATCTTTTACTGCCTCTTCTGATGGATCCAAAGAACACAGAGGTACCCATAAACTCAGATCTTCCAGAAACGAAGGCTGGAGTCTAGTAGTACTAAAATCAGAGTGTCATCCTTTTGGCTTCCTCTCTCAATTGGCGCACCAAAGGGAGGGTGCGCAACAGTGTTACTGAGAAAACTTCTCCATGGATCTGGACATAACTAGCTCTGTGGAACGTGGCCTTACAGACATTACTAAGCCAAGTTAAGAATTCACCCCACAATGCTCTGATGTCCTCCCTTCTAGTGTACAGCAAGTGCTTTCAGGGCAGGGCCAGGCTACTCTGCTCTGCAAGAGCCACGGCACGTCCTGTATGTCAGACATACTCCACACATCTTTGGAAGAGAGATATACAAATGGTACATGGAAGAGAAACCCCATCTTCCCTGCCACTCCGATAGCTAAATATGCCCTGATAATCAATAAGAAGGACCGATGTCAAAGGTACATGATCCTTACCAGCACTTTGGTCACGAAGACTTCCTCATCTAGGAAGGACTAAGGAGGGAGCTATTTCACAGTCTGTGTCTCACAACCCTCTTTGCTCCAGCCTCTCCTTGAGAATCAGATCATTTCAAAGGAAGCCTAAGGAAGGATGTCATTTGGAAAACACATGATTGCCATAATGGCTGTTGGTTAATTGTGAGGGACCAAGTTGAGATAGCTAGCATGTCTGGATTTAATAGAAACCAGACTTTCCACGAACTTCACATGGGGCCATGCAGCCAGCCTTCCCCCGCCCCCAGATCATTCCAGGCTTTGGTGCTCTGTCTGCTGATAACAGTCACCCTTCTTCATGTCAGCATCCTATTGGGGGAGGGGCATGCTAAATGTCTGGGAGGAGATGGTCATAACTCATACCCACCTAAGTTTTTTAATGTAAACCTCAGAAGCCAAATTTGTGCTCCCAACCTCGAAATACCATTTTTTTTCCCCAAACGACATCCTACTGATGCAGCATTTACGTGGTTAACAACATTGACGAATTTCAAAATAAAATTGATCTCTTGAGCTCCTAACTCTGCCCTTCCCTATGTTCTCATTCCAATTCATTCGCGCACCTCCCCGGGCCTAAAATAAAGCAGTAGCCCCCTATCTCACCTCCCTGGGGGTAATCTCTACCCTTTCTTGCTCCAAAGCATCACTTTAAACAGGTTACATTCATGCTGCATTACAAGATGAGTTCCGGAACAAGAAATATGGATTTCAAACCATTTTGCAGTCCAGTCCAATCTAAATACAGACTTTGGTTGCCTCTCTAAACCATTTTCTACCCCTCCTTATACAACTTGGGGTACACGGGCTCCATTGCTGTTCCATCAACAAGACAGCCAAGTTCCCACCCCAGGATCTTTGTGATCATTGTTTCCTGCATCTAGAACATACTTTCCCCTGGATACCTCAGTTCATTTAGATTTTTCCCAAAGATGACCTCTTCAAATCACCTTATAAACATGAAGCGAACCTTGTCATTCCTCACGTCAGCTTTATTTTTCTGTACAGTCTTTATCATTATTTGATGGTCTATCACGTAGCTGTTTTACGTATTTATTGTCCGTTATTCCTACTAGTACCATAAAACCTGGGGCTTGTGTATAACTTGCTCGTTTTTATGTGTCCAGCGTTTGGCACATAGTAACTGCTCTATAAACATTTGTAGAATTAATGAACTAGAAATAAGGCAACATGCTTGGTACTAAGGAAGACAAAAACAAGCAAGACATTGATGACTGCATTTAAGGATGCTTCTGTTATGGAAGACAAACGAAGAACCAATTAATCGGATACACTATATCCTTGTCCAGATTCATCATTCTAATTTACATGTCCCTTGAGTAGGCTTCTTTGTCATCCTGTACTTTAACACGGCACTTATCAAAGGGGGCTTTTATTTTCTCTTCTTTCAATGTAAATCCCTGCAAAGTAGAGTTAGTGCTGTGCTTGCCTTTGCGCCTTTGACACTCAGATGGCATTGGCATGACATTCAAATCATGCTGAACGAATGAGGGACTATCCAAAATCCTGTGGGAGAACAAAGTCAGGGCAGACCACCTCTGAGGATATACTTAAATTCTTGTTTAATAAGATACAATGGGAGGTTTTGAAGGGAAAAGCCAAAAGATCTGATCTGTTTTCTAAAAAATTGGCTGGATCCACATTGTAAGGACTCTCTGCCTCCTTGGTAATAGGGAAGGATACACTAGTTATCCTGTATTTTTCCTGGTATCAATAAATATGCCAAAAATTTAGACAAGACTAGAAAATTATATAATGAGCACACGTTAGCTAACGTCCAGTCTGCCAATTCTTATTATGCCATCTTTGCCTCGGATTTCTTTTTTATAGAGCCTAAATATTATAGATATAAGTATTCAAGTACGGAAATCTAAATTCTCAGTATGAATTAAGGTTAATATTTTCATATATGATTAGTATCCCTTGCTAAGAAATCTAACTCCTTGTTATCCGAAAATCAATAATCAACACATTATTGGTGTTTCTTGCTATTTACATTCTTACTGTCAAATATCAGGTTTCTGGGTTTGGTAAGGAATTTACATAGTTGATGCTTAATATACTTTTGCTGAAAATAGTGATTTTCCTAGGAGGAACAATTTCAGAGGTCCTGTGACTCAGCACGAATGGTGTCTATTATATTTGCGA
This sequence comes from Rousettus aegyptiacus, assembly GCF_014176215.1. Lineage (NCBI taxonomy): Eukaryota > Metazoa > Chordata > Mammalia > Chiroptera > Pteropodidae > Rousettus > Rousettus aegyptiacus. The sequence goes on from NW_023416289.1 coordinate 21,367,727, forward strand.
GATAGTGGAACAATCGTTTTTTAAATAAATGATGCTCCTTCATTTCCAAGGCTGCTGCTTGCTGACACACAGCATCAGGAAGACATATGTTCATACTTGTTTCTGTAGTGGTGATGGGTTTTGTCAAGACCTCCACCCTACCTTGCCCTGCCTACCTTGGAACTGACAGCATTCATTTTTTAAAAAGACAGCTGGAGCTGGAAGCCGTGCCAATAACCAGCTGTTAGAGATGTGATGAAGTATGCCGTGTGGCATCCACCCATTGGGTAACTGCACAGAGAGGCTCGATGACTGATTAGACTTCCCAAGCTCTCCCGGTGGTGGTGTGGAAGCAGCAGATATGAACATCAAGTATACAATACGGTGTTATTAACGCAAGTTACTATGCTATATACAAGATCTTCAGAACTTATTCGCCCTGCATAACTGAAAGTTTGTGCCCTTTGACCCAGATCTCTCCATTTCCCCTACCCTCTGGTGCCTGACAACCATCATCCCACTCTCTGATTGTGTGAGTGTGACTTTTTTAGATTCCACATTTAAGTGAGATCATGCAGTATTTGTCCTTCTGTGCCTGGTTTATTTCACTTAGCATAATGTCCTCCAGGTTCATCCATGTCGTTGCAGATGCCAGGATGTCCTTCTTTTTGTGACTGAACAATATTCCACTGTGTATGTATGCCACATCTTCTTTGTCCACTCACTCCTTGATAAGCACTTCAGTTGATCCCATATCTTGGCTATTGTGAATAATGCTGTGGTGAGCACAGCGGTACAGATCTCTTTTTTGAAATCCTGATTTCATTTCCCCTGGATATATAACTAGAAGTAGAATTACTAGATCATATGATAGTTCTATTTTTTTTTTTTTTGAGAAACTTCCATATTGTTTTCCATGACTAACAATGTATAAGTGTTCCTTTTCTCCATGTCCTTCCCAACATTTATCTCTTGTCTTTTGATAATATCCATTCTAACAGGTGTCCAATAATATTTCATTGTGTTGATCTGCATTTCCTTGATGACTGGTGATTTTCAGTATTTTCTCATATTCCTTTCGGCCATTTGTATGCCTTTCGAGAAATGTCTACTCAGTCCTTCGCCCAATTTTTAATGAGGATATTTGTTTTCTTGTCACTGAGTTCTTTATATATTTTAGATATTAACCACCTACCAAATGTACAGTTTGTTAATATTTCCTTCATCCCATAGGTTGCCTCTTCAGTTTCTTTGCTGTGCAGATGCTTTTTAGTTTAACACGATTCCACTTCTCTATTTTTGCTTTTGTTACCTGTGCTTTTGGGGTCATATCCAAAAATTCATTGTTCTGACTAATGCCAAGAAGCATTTTCCCTATATTCTCTTCTCACAGTTTTACAGTTTCAAGCCCTATGTTTAAGTTTTGAATTCACTTAGCTATCGTGAAAGTATGTTCATGCATAGATAGCTGTTCAAATTGATGTTCCTATGAAGGGACAAGCACTGGAAACTTCTATTCCACCATCTTGCTAACATCACTCTATCTTAGTAAGTATTGTTGTTCGGCTCTGTGTTAACATTGTTTTCCATGTATGAATTTGAACCCAATACTGTCATTTCATCCAATTTTTCAAGACAAGTCAGAAATTCTGTTTTCTATATACGATTACTGGATATCAGCTAAGGACTGCCTGCCTCTAAGGTTATGGCATGTGCTCACCAGTTCACCGCGGTGCCCACCCCTCCCCACTGTCCCATGCCCCGCATTACATTACTGGTCTGGTGCCTGTGGGCATTTGGCTTTGTGGCCTCTGCCCTAATTCCACCCCAAATTTTATGCATTGCTTATATGAGTCATGTCTTATTATCGGAGACATTTTTTTCCTTCTTTTTTTTTTTTATCTTTCAGATCACCTAGCACAGTGCTAACTCCACAAATGTAGTTATTAACAAAAAAAAAAGTATCTGGTTATGAATGAAGAGTCTATATTGAGCAAAGGGAAACAGAAGTGGGATTTTGAGTCTGGATTTAGATTCAAGCACTGAATCCACACCTTAAAATCTCTGCAATCTTGGACAATTTGTGTTATTCCCCCTTAGTCTTACTTTCCTCATCTATAAAACGAGAATAACATAGAATTCTCTATTTTAGCATTGTTTTGGATTATATCAGGTAATGCCTGAAGAGCACACTGCTTGATAATAAACATTCACTAAGAGATCAATAAATGATCACTGTTTGCATGAGGCAGGTAGATAAACAGCTTTCTCAAAGGTTGGAACAGAAACATAGTTTATTTACCTTGTAAAGTCTGTGAGTTTGCAAATACTTGGTACTTTCATGCAGGAACGAACTACAGAAGCCTACAAATGGGTAAACATTTCTGTTCTGTGAACCTAACTTACCTTCATAGCATAGAAATTACTACTCTGAACAGATGCTGGGGATGGAGGAGGGGAGCCTGGGGGCAAAAATAGCAAAGGACCATTTGCATTAAATTAAACTAATACCCTCTATCCAGATTCAACTTCAGAATGACATAAATAAGATAGGATGTCAGGCGAACACATATGCTGTTAACTCGTTAACATTTAACAGAGGGATTAATTGGATATGTGTGGCGATTTCCAAGTTTTTCCTCAGGCTCTCATAGTTTCCTTGGCTCATCCAACTGTCATGCAAGTCCTCTTCCTGTTACAAGCATAGTGTGGCAGGAAGACGAGAAGTAGCTTTCTTGCCAAATGTTGGGTCACTTCCATCTGATGTCAATAGTTACATATCTGTCCATGGGTCAAGGATCACTTTACGAAGTTATTCAAAATGTCAGATGGCTCAGGTTGCACTTGTCCTAGGGTAAATTGTATTTCAAACCAAGTATGTCTAGGCTTCCAGATCCCTAAAAGTGGACAGCTAGTTCCTTGTAAGCAATCTCAAAATGCACTATTCAAGTGTGTGCTCACTTCTTGAGCAGCTCTTTCATAAATCAGCTGCTCACGCTTCATACACTGACTGCGAGTTACTCCACAGCCCATTCTTTTATTTGAATTTAAAACATTTAAAGTGAATTGCTTTTGCTGTTAAGCCTCTCCTTTAATCAGAGATTTCTGACTGCCTTTCAGTGGTTTACCATGATTACATTAAGAAAATCAGCAGCAGGATGCTGAGTTCCTTAATTTCTGCCAAAAAAGTGATTTTTAAACAGAGACTCATAAACATAGACAATAGACCAGTAGTTACCAGAGGGGAGAGGGGAGGGAAGAGGTAGAGGGGGTCAAATAGGTGGTGATAGAAATCTAACTATGGGCAGTGAACATACAATGCAAAGTATATGTCTTACCTGTTGAATTGTACACCTGAAACTTACTGGATTTTGTTAACCAATGCCACCATAATAAAAATAAACTAAAAAAAAAAAAAGAATGCCAAAAAAAGGTGAGTTTTGTTTCTCCAACCACAGCTAAGATAACATGTGTACCAAGATTACAGCTAAAATCTTACATTTATCCATCAACAACCAAGAGTGTGAGTAAAATTACACCCTTGCTGTCCAGTAGTTTACTGACCTGAAGACTGCTGCCCTCATTTGGGTGCTGCTCACTCATCTTTACAGCTCTAGTGAGAAAGCCAGTGACTGCTCTGGTATTCTCTAGGGGTCTCTCTCTCAGCTCAACACCCACCCCCCATCCCTATCCTTTCACACTTCCTGAGCAGGCAGGCCTTTCTGCTGTTCTTTAAACTTGCCAAACCTGTTTGGAGGTTTCTCCAGTGGAACACTGTAAACTCCAAGCTCTCTGTAAGGCTGGATTTGCCTTCTTAGAAATTTCTTTCCTAACGATCTAATCTAAAACATCCCTTCTTAACATGACTGCAGGCAGTGCTGTGGTCACACCACAGGCTGCAACTGAATGTCTGGGTTCAAGTTTCAGCTCCACTACTTGGAAGACTTGTGACCTTGGTTGAGTTACTTGACCCTTTGTGCCTCAGTATTCTGAAGATAAATGAAAGACATTGGCTTGCTCTGAGCATCAAAAACATTAATACATGTAAACCACTTAGAATACTGTCTGACACACAGTGAGTGCCTGGCTGGTCTATTTTAACTGCTGCTTCACTACCTGGAAAGTATTGTTTCTCTTTTGACTGGTTGTTTATCTTTTCCCACTAGCATGTTGGGTAGCAGAGATGTGGGACCTCATATGTTCTTGTCCCATTTTTTTAACCCTGAGTTCCAGACACCAAGAGCAGTGTCTGATGCATAACAAAGCTGAGTATTTGATGACTGAATGACATCCAAACGATGCATTTGTGACAAGACAGCAACCACTAATGAAGCTGGTAGCAGTCAACTAAGAAGTCATTACTTAAGAATAATTACCAAGAATTTAATAAAAATAAAAACAAGAGTATCCCAAACATTGCATTATCAAGTTCCACAAATTGTATATAAAATTACAGCCTATATGAAAAATTTGGTCTTAATTTGTTACTTTGTGGGGGAGGGGAGAATGAGGGCTTTCAGAAACCCACCCCCCCATGACAGCATGTGACTGTCAGATTCATTCATTCAACAAATATTGACTATTGAGAATAGGCTAGGCACTGACCTAGGCCCTGTGGAATAAGGAATGAAATAGTTTTGACAGGGGAGACTAACAGCCAAGCAGATATTACAAGACAGCCCCCTTCTGCCCCACCCTCCTACTCTCCCAAGGAGTTTGGGAGATAACTGAAGGGGCATCTAGCAAATTCTTAGAAGGGGGACTCTTTGATGAGGCTAGTGTCAGCCAGGTGAACAAGATGGGGATGGGGGGGGAGGACCCAGGTGAGGGAGCAAAGGTGAGAGAGAGAGGGTGGCTCCGTTACCTGCGGCTGTTTGATTTGTCAAGCGTGGAGCGGTTATGTGCACTGGCATGTATATGCTTTTGAGAGTAGAAAGTGGTGGATTTTTTTTTAAAAGCCCTGAATACTAAAACGGTAATATATATCCAAATGTAATTTCAAATAAAAAATGACATCATTAGTAAAACTTACATTCAGTTGACTTTGAAGTAGCCAGAAGTTTACAACTCGCAAAGCAAAAAGGCCATTATGTGCAGTACAGCTAAGGACTTTGAGCTTTATCCTGAGAAAAATGGAGAGTCATCAGGAGTTTAATCCTGAGAGTTAATGTGGCTGCATTGGGGAGGATGGATTGAAAAGAAGCCAAGAAACCCATCAGAGGCTACCCACTGAGTTTTTGCAAGAGAAAATGGCAATGGAAACCAAGCAATGATGGTAAAGATGGAGTAAACAAACTAGAAAAAAAAAAAAAAACACAAGGGTTTAATTATTGGGAATGGGTAAGTAAGGTAGGTTCTCAGATCTCTTTTGCAGGTGACTGGGTAGATCAAAGATGAAAAGAGCCTTTGGTCTCATTTTTTTTTGTCACCTGTAAAGAATCACTCAGCCCTGCTGACTTCCTGTAGACAATCCCTTTAACTCACCAAATTTATACTAATAGCTACTAGAAACTGTAGTTTATATTTAAATTTAATTCATTAAAATAAAATAAAAGTACAGTTCCTTAATCACACCAGTCACATTTCAAGGGCTCATTGGGCGCGTGTTGCTAGCGGCTACCATATTGGACAGCACAGAACACTGCGTAGGAAGCACCATGCCACCGTTCTGCCATCGGCTTTGTGCAGTAAACGTCCATAATCACGTTCATATTTTGTTTTCCTTTTTAATCTAAAAGATGTCAAACGACTGCTAAAGATAGAAATCTCTACCTGCAAACATAAATTAAATGACATGGCATACATACATCTAGAGCAGAAATGAGGGAGGATTAGAAAGCAACCTTTCATGATTCCCCATTCTCAGATAAGATTAAAAGAGGCTTGCTGCAAACAAGCTGGCACCTAGTGATGTCAAATAACAAGTGATTATTCAAGAGTTCCTGATAAACTACCAATAGCCAAGGGGTGGGAGTCAACAACAAGGTTCTATCAATCTCCCTTTTAATACCTGCAGAGAGTCTTATAAACCTGCTAGGGTTAAAAATAATGAGAATCATAACATCTAAAAACAATAACAAACCTATGACAGCTTTATTTGGTTTCAAGTTGAACAGAGAGAAAAGGTATTTTATTCATGCAGGGCACAGGAAAGAAAACCCAGTTCACTTCAGACCAATTGATAGATACCTCACTTTCTGAGTTTCCAAACATCCTCACAAAGGCACCGATACATATCATGGGAGAAGGTGGCTTGGTGATTTGGACAAAGGTGCCTTGACTTTGAGAAATACAATTTGTACTGCTATTAACTAAGAAACTAATTCCACTGACTACCAATGGTCATAGAAAATTCAGTAACAGAAAAACAGTCCCTCCCACATAGAAGGACTCATCACACAAGAAATTGAAAAAAAATAATCATCATCATTTATCCAATTGTTGACCACATACAGTGTGCTAGGCACAACTGGTAATATTATGGCAGAGGATATAGTCAGGGTCAAGTGATATCACTTTGCTCCTCTGCTCCAAACTCTTTGGCTGCTCCTGTCCAGATCAGAGTAAAAGTCAAAGTGCTCATCAAGGCCTGCTTGGGAGAGTCATGTTATTGTTATGATTTGCATGATCTGAATTTACCTGTTCTTCTTTGACTTCATTTCCTAATGCTCGTCATTCACTAAATGAGTATTTGCTACGCTGACCTGATGGCCAATCCTGAAATATGCCAAATATAATCGTTCTGAGGAGGGCCTTTGTAAGTTCTATTTATTCTGTCCAGAACACTCTCCCTTAATTGGGTCACACCCTCATTTCCTTCCTGCTCTTGTGTCACTTTCAACAGGACCTTCCATGACCCCCTCCCTTATGAAATTCCCACCCCACTGCTCCCCAAGCCTGTCCTCCTGCTTTACTTGCCTTCATAACATTTAACCTTCTGCTAGATTATAAATGTGTTTGCTTATGGTCCATTTTCTCCCACTAGAGTGTAGGTTCCAGGGATGCAAGCACTTCAATTCGTTCACTGCTCTAATTCTAGTGTCTGGTTTAGTCTGGTTTCCAAGCATAGAATGGACATGAAAAATACTTGTTGAATGAATGAGTCCCTCCATCCTTGTTGAATGAGTACCTATGTACATCCTGGTTGGCAGATTCTTCTGAATTAAGGACTAAAATAATATCCTTTTGATATAATTACAACAATGTATTTAATTTACTACTAATTTTAATAGTAAATTAACTTTAATCAGGTATTAAATCAAAGTATAAATGACAACCATTAAATATTTTCCTATACAGACTTGATGAATGGGCTGGCAGAGGGAACTTTTAGATAGCACGGAGAGCTCATGGCATCTAAGAGAGTAGGGGAAGGTTTCATTAAAGAAATAAAAGAACAAGAATCAGGAATCAGTGGGTACCATAAAAGGGGTAATGTGGTGATCATGATTTCACCAAAAGTCAACATTTTTAAGGATAGTATTTAAAATACTTTAAAACGGAAAGGGCTTGTTGCTGGTCAAGATGGCAGAGTACGTAAATACTGTGCTCACCCTCCTCCCATGCTCACATCAAAGTTACAACTAAATTATAGAACAACCATCATTGAGAACCATCTGAAGAATAGCTGAACAGAAATCCTATGACTAAGACTATAAAGAAGCGACATCAAGAGTGGTAGGAGGGGCAGAGACAGAGAATGGGCAGGTCCTATACATATAGTGTGGTGGTTAAGAATTGGGAGGGATATCTTGGCTGCAACGTTTCTCTGAGGGATGAGGGGTCCCGGCCCCACACCAGGCTGCCCATCCCAGGGTATCAGTGCCAGGAAGAAGAATCCCTATAACATCAAGCTGAGAAAACCAGCAAGGATTGCATCCAAGTGAGATGGAGAGCTGCTGGAGACTATAAGTCTTAAAGATTCTGCACGTGAACTTGCTTGCTCACAAACTCATTCATTCTGGGCTCTAGCTAGGCTGACAGCTAGAACAGTACAAGGGACACACAGGGAAGAATGGAATCGACTTCCTTCAGGGTGAGAACTTGAGGGGCAGGCAAAATTGCTCCATTGTTGAGCCCTCCCCACACCCATCCTGCAGACACAAGTGGACACCAAATCTGAACTCTTCATTAACCTGACACCCCTACCCACCATGATTCCCTGAGATCCTGCCCCACCCATCTAATGCACCTGGCCAAGCAGCTTTTCCACACAAGCTTCCAGCAGCTTTTCCATGCAAGGAGACTGCCTTGGCTCTTGCTTCAGACTTTCCTAAATCTCTGGAAGGCCCACAAACCCCAAACAAGTAGTGGTTGCCCTTGGCATGCCCTATCCCCCTTGCTAAATGGCCCCATGAGGAGGCCCCAAACCTGGCATAAGCTGTGGCCAGTGGTGGCTTGGAACATAGCTTAAACTAAGTAGCCACAAGCCTGGCACAAGTGATACCTGGCCTCAGCTTACATTGTGGTGCCCACTAAAGAGTTCCAAACCAGGCACTAATGGTAGCTGGCTTCAGTTCATAGTGTAGCCTCTCGCAAGGACCTCCAGCCCATCAAAAATGACAACCAACTCCATATCTCTTTATAGCTCCCACCAGGCAGCCCTAAGCCAGGCACCAACGCTGGCTGACTTTGGCCTGAACAAACCAGAGAATCTCCTAAGAGGCTCCAAAACCAACTCACCCAGCGTCAGTTTCAGACCACACCAGAGCACTACCGAATGAGCTCCACGAATGACAAAAAGAAGGTTCTTGGCTGGCGCCAGAGACCCACTAAAATGACTCCTGCTCTGCAGGGTTAGCCCCCACATGACAGCTCATCTGCTGTGGTCATTGCTAGCCCTCGCAGCTAGTCACCCTCATAGTCAATCCCATCCACTGACATGTCAACAGCAATAAAGGCTCAAATACAACAGGAGGGCAGACATGAATCACATAAGAAACATCCCTGGAACACCTAGCTCAGGGAAAAAGAGATGACTCCACTGGGCCTCACAGGAAACTTTCTACGTAAGACCACTTTGCCAATACCGAAAGACATAGCAGATCTATTAACACATAGAAACAAACACAAGGAGTCAGCCAAAATGAGGAGACAAAGAAAATATGTCCCAAAACAGAAAAAAAAAAAACTAAATGCAATGGAAACAAGCAAAATAACAGATAAGAGTTCACAGCACTGGTAATAAGAATGCTCAATGAACTTAGAAAAAGAAGAGATGAATTCAGTGAGAACTTCAACAAAGAGATAGAAAACAGAAAAAAGAACCAGTCAGAAATGAAGAATACAATAACTTAAATGAAGAAACATTAGAGGGAATAAATAGCAGATTAGAAGAAGCAGAGGATCGAATCAGCAATCTGAAAGACAAGGTAGCAGAAAACAGCTAATAGGAACAGCAAAAAGGAAAAATAATTTTAAAAAATGAGAATAAGGTAAGAGACTGCTGGGAGAACATCAAGCATACCAACATTTGCATTACAGGGGTACCAGAGAGAGCAAGAGATTAAAAGAGAAAAAATAATGGCTGAAAACTTTACTAACCTGGCAAAGAAAATAGACATCCAAGTTTTAGGAAGCACAGAGAGTCCCAAACAAGATGAACCTAAAGAGGTTCCACTAAGACTCATCATTATTAAAATGCCAAAGGTTAAAGACAAAGAGAGAATCTTAAAAGTAGCAAGGGAAAAGCACTTACATACAAGCGAGCTCCTATAAGACCATCAACTCATTACTCAATAGAGTTGTGGAGACCAGAATGGACTGGCATGAAATATTCAAAGTAAAGTAAAGCAAAGACCTACAACTAAGATTATTCTGCCCAGCAAGGCAATCATTTAGAATCCAAGGAGAGATAAAAAGAGTATCCTGGACAAGAAAAAGCTAAAGAAACTCACTACCACTAAACCAGTAATATAAGAAATGTTAAAAGAACTTCTTTAAGTAGAAAAGATAATATCAAAAATATGAGTAAGAAAATATAGGAAAGAAAATTCTGACAAAGGCAAACATTTGCTAAAAGCTTTGGATCAACCAAGTATAAAGCTAGTTTAAATGTTAAAAGGCAAAAATAGGAAGATCATGTATAATTACAACAATAAATTAAGGGACACATACAAAAACACATGCAGGAAAGTAATAAAATAATGACATAAATGTGGAAAGAGTAAAAATTGCAGTGATTTTAGGATGTGTTCCAGGCATACCTCAAGAAACAAGAAAAACTCACACCATCTAACCTCAAAGCTATAGGAACTAGAAAAAAAAGAACAAAGCTCAAAGTGAGAAGAAAAGAAATAATAAAAAATAGAGCAGAAATACAATCTAAATAAACAATACACTACGAAAAAAGAAAAAGAAAAAAAGAAAAGAAAAATCATGGAAATCAAAAACTGGTTCTTTGAAGATTAACAAAATCGATAAGCCTTTAGCCAGGCATCCAAAAAAAAAAAGGCAAGAAAGTCCGAGTAATAAAATCAGAAATTAAAGAGGAAAAGTGACAACTGACACCAAAGGATTATAAGGAAATGAAGGAAATGCTATGAACGAATACATATAGGACAACCCGGAGCTAACATCACACTCAACAGTGAAAAGCTGAAAACTGTTCAAGTTCAGGAACAAGACAAGGATGTCGCCTTTCACCACTTTCATTCAACATAGTATTGGAAGTGCTAGCCAAGAAATAAAAGGCATCCAAATTGGAAAGGAAGAAGTAAACCTGTCATTATTTGCAGATGACATGACACTATATAAGAGTCCCTAAAAACTCCACCAAAAAAATTATTAGAACTAATAAATTCAGTAAAGTAGCAGGATGCAAAACTAACATTCAAAAATCAATTGCATTTTATATACTAATAATGAAATACCAGAAAGAAAAAGAAAACCTCATTTATAATTGCATCAAAAAATGAAATACATAGGAATAAATTTAACCAAGAAGGTATAAGACCTATACTCAAAATATTAAAAGACACTAAAGAAAGAAGTTGAAGAAGTTATGAATAAATGGAAGGATATAACATGCTCGTGGATAGGAAAAATTGACACCACTAGAATGTCCATACTACCTAAAGCAATCTACAGATTCAATGCAATCCCTATCAAAATACCAATGGCATTTTTCACAGAACTAGAACAAATAATCCTAAAACTTATATGGAACCACAGAAGTCTCCCGAATAGTCAAAGCAATATTGAGAAAGCATAACAGTGTTGGAGGTATCACACTACCTGATATCAAACTACACAAGGCTATTGTAATCAAAAAAGCATAATACTGGCATAAAACCACACACAGATCGATGGAATAGAATAGAGAACCCAGAAATAAAACCATGACGATATCACTAACTAATATATGACAAAGGAGGTGAGAATATACAGTGGGGGTAAAGAAAGTCTCTTCAATAAATGGTGTTGGAAAACTGGACACATGCAAAAAAAAATGAAATTACACTACTTTCTTGCAGCATATATGAAAATAAAACTCAAAATGGATTACCGACTTAAATATAAGACTAAAAACCATAAAACTCCTAGAAGAAAACACAGGCAGTAAACTCTTTGACATCACTATTAGAAATATTTTTTTGGATATGTCTCCTTAGGTGAGGGAAACAAAAGAAGAAGTAAACAAATGGGACTACATCAAACTCAGAAGTTTTTTCACAGTGTAAGAAACAGTGAACCAAATGAAAAGACAACCTACTGAATGGGAGAAGATAGTCACTAGTGATAAAGCCAATAAATATATAAGGATCTCATACAACTGAACACCAAAAAACAAACAAATAATTTGATTAAAAAATGGTCAGAGGACATACAGATGGCCAATAGATTTATGAAAAGATGCTCAGCATCACCAGTCATCAGGAAAATGTCAATTAAAACCACAAAGAGATATCACCGCACACTTGCCAGAATGGCTATTATCAATAAATCAACAGACAACATTTGTCAAGAAGGGTCTGGAGAAAAAAGAACTTTCACACACTGTTGATGGGAATGTAAATTGGTGCAGCTACTCTGAAAAACAGTATGGAGTTTCCTGAAGAAATTAAAAATGGAACCACCACATGACCCAGGATTACTAACTTCAGCACAGTCTCTACTCTACCATGGGCTTAATGTAGGGGTCTCAAAATGAAAGGCCATCTGGGCCTGTGCGGTTCATCCAAAATGGGGAGCCCCGCAGGTTTGAGGCAGCAGGGGCTCAGCAGCTTGCACTGAGATCATACATAGCCCAATGGATAGTCTTCTAAACTCTGAACGTCCGTGAAAATCAGCCTTAAAAAAAACACCTCTAACGGGCCAGGCTCGTTATGGTCCAGCAGCCTCTAATGTGACTCTCACTCCAGGTCCACCCTTTCTTCCGACATCCTCTGACAAATGTCCTAGCTATGAACCCTGCAAGCAGCCCAATGGGATTATTGCTGCTGAAATATTTGATTCGAGTTAACAGAGCTTCACATGATTAATGATGATTTTGTTTTTTCAAGACTATCAACTTTGTTATAAAGATTTGTCCCATCTTTATAAGAATCCATTGAACTTGATATCCCTGTATATTAAAATACAACCTTAGCAGTCATTCAGGTGGAGTGGGGGTGGGGAGGATACTGATTTTGCTTCCAAGAGATTTTTCACTTTGAAAATCGGGCCCTGTATAATTAAGTGTTCGTTTTTAAACTATTTGTTGCTTTGTACGTGGAGACAGTCATAGTCATAGAATAGGCAAGGAGTTAATCAAACCTAGTTTTAAATCATGATCACTAAGTGACCTTTTCCAGGTTGTTTAACCTCTCTGAAATTCAGTAGTCTAAAAAATGAGGAAAGAAAAGCTTTTATTTGGGGGCTGATATGAAAATTAGATATTTTGCTAATACCTGCTACATGGAAAAGTGATAGTCATTAATGTCACTTTGAGAAGAAAGTTTAGGGACAAAGCATATACGACATAGGCATAAGAAAACTGTGTCAAAATGAATTGGTCAGTATTTAAAAATAACTTAATAAACAGAACAGAGGAAAAAAGATCTGAGATTAAAATAAATTGCATTCGATTTATTTTGTGAATAAGAATAAAATAATTTTCCCCTATTATCAAAAAGACAAAAAATAACAAATGTTGGAGAGGATATGAAGAAAAGAGAACACTTGTGCACTGTTAGTAGGATTGTAAATTGGTACAGCCACTATGGAAAACAGTAAGAAAGTTCTTCAAAAAATTAAAACTAAACTACCATATGACCCAGCATAAATACCCACCTCTGGATATTTATTCAGTGAAAATAAAAACACTAATTTGAAAAGGTATATGCACTCCCATTATTTACAATAGCCAAAACATGGAAACAACCTGTGTCCCTTGATCTATGAACAGATAAAGAAGATGTGACATATATACATAAATATATATAAATTTATATGTGTGTGTAATAGAATATTATTCAGCCATAAAAAAGGAAATCTTGCCATTTGTGACAACGTGGATGGACCTTGAGGGCATTATGCTAAGTGAAAGCAAGTCAAACAGAGAAAGACAAATATTATATAATCTCACTTATATGTGAAATCTAGGAAAAACACAAAACAGATGGAGAACAGATTGGTGGTTGCCAGAGGTAGGAGGTTGGAGGTTGGACAAAATGGATAAGGGGAATCAAAAGACATAAACTTCCAGTTATAAAACAAATAAACCATGGGATGTAATATACAGCATGACAATTATAGTTAACAATATTGTATTGACTATTTGAAAGTTGCTAAGAGTAAATCTTAAAAGTCCTCATCACAAGCAAAAGAAAAAAATTTTAACCCTGCATAGTGACAAATGTCAACTAGACTTACTGTGGTGATCATTTTACAATATATATAAATATTCAATCATGTTGTATGCCCGAAACTAATGTAATGCTATTTGTCAATTATATCTCAATTAAAAAAAAAAAAAGTTCTGCTAAAAAAATATTATGTTCCCACTCAAAATGTGACATAAGAAAATTTTCAAGAAAATATGTAGCATAAAAAGCAGGGAGTTCTTAGACTTTTGAAATTCTTGGGCCTGGAAATAAAAACTGTAGCTGATTAATATTAACATGGGATTTCCACCTTTATTCCCCAAACTACCATCTTTTATCAACATCATTTCATAAAATAAATAGGATGTTTTGTTACCAAAAGCTGACAAAGAAATAGGTACGTACGGTATATACGTATGTGTATACGTACACATACATTTGACAAGTAAATGCAAATTTATTTCTTATTCTTCTCTTTTCATTGAAAATCAATCTCGAAAAAAACATATTGCTGTTTTGGCAATTAGTAATATAATAGAAATCTCTGGCTTACGGGTCCAAATACACAAAAATGCGGTTATTGCCTTTGGAAAGCTGAGGGCCCAAGGTGGCATGCCTTGATGATCTGGAGAGCCTGAGATGACCACCACTGCACAGGCCGCGCATCATAATAGGCTTTGATTTCACTGAATCTGGGATGATCCTTTAGCAGCTGTGCTTTTCTAAGTTCCACAGGTGAACCACTTCAGTCCTCCTCACACTTAGGTATGCAGCAAAGCTAACTTAACCGGCACCTAAGTTATAAACTTCTATTGTGTCTGTCTGAGTCCTCAACACACAGAAAATCATAAGCATATGAAGTTATGCCTGTCTTTGGCTCATGAGAATATGGATGACCTTCCCTTATCAGCAGAGCTTTATAACAATCTTATTGGTGGTCCAAGTAGTTCTGAGGAAATACAGGGTAAGCCACAGCACCAAAGGAGATCTAAGGGAGGCTGGCGAAATTTACCTTTGGTGAAACTAGAAACCTACGTCCTTTCTCTGACTCAATCATCAGTCAGTAAATGTGCTTCGAGACTGGTTAGAAGGTGGGTAGGGAAAGTGTAGAGAGGACACCAAAGTTCTCCGAAAGCCCAGTAGGGATGTGGTGTCTGGCCCCTGCCCACCTCTGCAGCCTCACCAAGGACCCTGCTCCTCTAGCTGCCCATCCAGTGTGGCTCCACCATGGTGGCCTCCTTGGTTCTTCCAGCCAGCTATGCTTCCTCCTCCTGCAGAACTTGTGCACAAGCCATTCCCTCCATCTATGATTGGAGGGAATGAATTAAGGTGTCTTTTCACTGTTTCTCAGCTTAATCACCATTTTCTTCAGGGCTGCCTTCTCTTAACCCTGCTCCACCAAACACGCCTTCATCGTATCACATACCTTTCTTTCCAAGCACTTAACAAAGTTATAATTGCATGTCTCTGATTCTTTAATGGACATATCCACTCCAACAAAGTTACAAGCTATAAATGTCACAAGAGCGGGAACATGCCTTTACAAAGGCAATCATTCCATTTCTAGCACCTACCAAGGTCCCGACATCAAGTAACGGTAAAAAAAAAAAAAAAAAAAAAAAAAATTAATAAAAGGATGGAATGGACAATGGCAAACAGGTCTCTGGAGGCTCCTGAATTGGAAAAGCTGTTAGGCATTTTCAGATTCATTCTAGAGAAATGTGATTGAAATGACCACTATTATTATTACCACAGTTACTATAAGTACCAGTGTTAGCAGCAGTACTTTCTGACATTTACGATGCATTTCCCACTATGAGCCAGGCGGGGTGCCGAGCTCCTTAATTTCCTTTAGTTCTCCTAACGGCATTCTAGAGTAAGAAAAATACTATTACTATCTTGTAGGCGAGGAAACTGAGCCTCAGGAAAGGTTAAGCAACTTGCCCAAGGCCACCCAGCTGGTGTGGGAAAGCCAGAGATGTTCACTAGCCACTGGGACGACCAAGCTCAAGTTCTGGATGACAGCAGTCTATGTATAACTCTCCAAGTCTTACATAGAATCAAAGAATTTTTAATCTCTAGACATTCCAATTGGGTAAATAAAGCTATTGCCACTTGACAGCAAGGGAAGTCAAGAGGTTAATCGACTTACTGTGTTTGCCATGAAGGGAAATTTGAAATATCAGCAGAAAAAATATATCAATATGGCTTCAAACTGCTACAAATTAAAAACAGATCGCAGCCCTTTTACAAAAATATGACTACATTTCAGCATAAAGTCATTTAAAAATAACTATTTCCAGACACCATATGGGTTATGTACCAGTTTCACATGATTAGTATAATTTTTGAAGGAAGTTGTTATTAGAACCACAAGGTTGAAAAATCATTTTAGACCAAAACCGCAGGAAATATTCAAAGGTAAAAATCTTAGTGGAAAAACAAATGTTGACAGTATGATGATTGGTTAAGAGAAAACCTGCAAAGAGTAAATTTTAAATTCCAGCACACACGGAAACCTAGGTTCCAAGAAAGCTTATGAGAAACAGGGATTGGTTTATTTTGTAAACTAAAGTCACAAACCAGGTGAATTCCAAAAACATTATTGTTTTCAGAGAGTAGCACATTAAACAATAATCCCAATTTTGTCCACTAAACATGTGCCAATCTGCACTGCTTTTTAAGATATTCATATTATTCCGAATCTATTACTATTATTATAAGAAGAAAAAATAGTTTTAGGATCTGTATTAGACATGGTAAAGAAGAAAAATCAACCACATAGAAAGAAGGAAATTTGCACATTTATTCCCATAAGTGAAATACACAGAAAAAAAGGGGACAGGATTCTCATTTTTCCAATTTTCCTAAGTACAAATATAAGAAGACATCAGACTTCCCAAATGCTGCAGCTATTATATTAACGCATCACGTTCTTTTTTCCTCTCTGTAGTCATTTTCATCATCGCCATCACCCAGCAGATATTACGTCCAAAAAAATGATGAAACTCCATTCCAAAGAGTGCCTTTCTGTTAACAAGCATAATAGATTCATCTTGACTAGATACATAGACCTTGTAGAATTGTAGTCATTAGCATACTGACGTCGATCTATTCCAAGGAACTGGGTGAACTTGCCACTATACACAAAATAGGATTTATTAAAAAGGATCACGTGGAAATTCTGATATTTAAGGCAGAGGTGGTTACACATTGATAACATAGAAATACGGTTTGTTTTGTCCACACAGAGCTTCTTACAAAAATGTTGAATAAGTCATCCACATTCAACATGGGAAGATTTCACATACTCTCCAGATGTATGGCTTGACTGGGAAACTCAGAGTTTCCCAGGTGACACTGGGCCTTGTTCCTGAGAAACTGGAGGTGACATGCAGCTTCCCTCTTTAAATGAGGACCCTGCCCCTGTGCGCCACAGGCCCCACTGTGCCCGCCCTCCTCCGTGCATCGAGATTGCTTTATTTCCTCACATATCCTGCCTGGCCCCAGGGTTTGAATTTGGGACACCCGATAATAAGAATGAGAACGGCAAAACACCAGAAAGAAGCAGTCAAAAGAAATGCAGGGTTTCCGGAAATGATCGAATTTGTCAAAGACTTTTGAAAGGCCACAAAATCTATGGAATGAGAGCAATGTGCCAGCTTCGGCAAAAAGGAGGATGGTAACTTGAGTCACAAGTTAACTGGAGCTTTTAAGGCACTGACCCTAAGGCATAAGCTCAGTTTCTCTGCGTCTGCACTACTGGTATTCTGGGCGGGTGAAGTCTTTGTGGTGAGGGCTGTCCTGCACATCACAGGCCGTTTCGCAGTATCCTATCCCTGGCCTCAACACACTAGATACCAGTAGCATCTCACACATGTGCTCACAGATGTGCCGACCCCAAACATCGCTAGGCATTACCAAAATGTTCCCTGGGGGGCGGGGGGGGGGGGAAATCACCCATGATTGAGAACTACTATGCTAGAAAGAAAACAGAAATGAGTTAAGAAGTGAAAATTCAAAAACTGAATAGGAGGATTAAAAATATGTAGTACCAAGAAGTTTAGGTTTGATGAAGAAAAAAGTCATAGAATAGTAGAATAGTCATAGTTGGCGGGGGGGGGGGGGAGGATACTTCCAAGACCTACCTGTGGATACTTGAAACCGCGGAGAGTACAAACCCTACGGAGGCTATGTTTTTTTCTATACATACGCGTCTATGATAAAGTTTAATTTATAAATTAGGCACCGTAGTAGTTGCTCTGATAACTGAGACGGCTGTAAAGCAACGAACGGGAAGGCAGTCTCTACACCATGGAGATGCTAGACAAAGGGAAGATTCACGTCCCGGGAGGGACAGAGCAGATTCATCATGGTAACAATTTTAAACGAATTGTTTGTTTCTGGAATTTTCCAGATATTTTAGGCCTGCCGTTAACCCCAGGTAACTAAAACCATGGATAAGAGGGGACCGCTGTATACAAAACTATAAATTTATACATGTTTATGCATGTGTACAAAAATAGAGATGACATGAACGCGTGTGGTGGTCACCAGCATGCTGACCTGCTCAGCATCTCGGGGCCAGAAGCCACACATCTTGGTGGGAAAATAAATGCCTTCCCCCTCACTTCCATTCCATGTGGTTCAGGTGTGAGGTGGACCCACCACTAGCTATTGGGGCTGTGCCACTCAACTTACGGTTTAGAGGGAGACTGAGCACATCTCAACTTTGGCCGGATCTCATGGGAAAGAGGCTGTCTTTAGTGGGAGACTTGTTAAACTGGAAGAATGTAAGACTAGGACTGCTTGTGGCCATCCTTGCCACCATTTATGGAGTCCCGAGGAAGACGCCAACACAAAGGAAAGCAGACCCAAGAAATGGAGAGACTGAGCCCCGATGACTTTGTTTAGCACCTGAATCCTGCAGAGCCAAAAACAGACATCCTTTTTTCCTGTAAATCAGGTCGGTCAAGTTTTGCACTCTTGAAATGAAAGCTTCAGGGAAGCTAGGTGAGTTTTTTCCCTTAAAGAAGATAAAACTAAGTGATGTCTGTTGCTTCTTCTAAGTCGGAGACTCTGCTGCTTGCTGGTGTTAGGATGCTGGAATGTTGCCTAATCTCTCTGAACTTCAGTTGCTTCAATTGTGAAATGGAGAAGATAACACCATATACTTCAAAGAGCTGTCTTGGGCTGCAAGTAAGATAATAATGCCAGGCACAAGTTATAGTACCTGGGTTAAATCAGGCACTCAATACATAATACATGTCAGTAGTTACTATTCAGTATGCAATCCTGACTACCACTACTACTGCTACTAATAATTAGCATAACAATAATTGCAACTGTAATCGCCTCAAATAATTCCATCTTTTATATAAATTACTCACAGATAACTTTGCTAATCTAGAATCCTATACAGATCTATCTTTAAGAAGAGAGTGGCTTATAGGAATGAACACCTGGCCAGGCATCTCTCTTTTTAAAGTGAGTACAAAGACTTTCTAGTACCAAGAAATATATGGTGATACTGGTTAGAGTGAATGGATGCCCACGGCCAGATATCTCAAATAAACTAGTAAAATTTAAAATGAACCCTTCGATCCCGCACAGTGGAAAAACCCGCCTCTTGATCTGGGACCTCATAGAAGCCCTCTGTGGTGCCTGCCTCACACCCCCTACAGCCCTGCCCGTTTCAGCCCCAACCGTGATGGACAGTCCAGGGTGAGCTCGGACTTTCATCCAGCTGACCACGTCTTGCCTCAAGCCAGCGTTGTTTACCTTTGTATGCTCTATGGCTTTCTTCTAAGTCAGGGCACTTAGCCTCCAGTCCAGAATTGAGGGTGTAGTGAGTTAAGACCCCTGGAACAACCCTCAGCCAATGGAGAATGGGACTCAATGAAAGCTCCACTTCAGGGATTGTCCTTTCTAAGAGGTAGTGGTATGTTTCTCAATGCTTCGAGAGATCTTGGCAGCACTGAGCTCACTGTGCCCCCAGAAAGATCTTCTAAAAAGCTCCTCGATACTGCTGTTTTTCCTTCCTTAGCACATTCTCCTTGACCTCTCACTTCTGCTTCCTGGGATCATCTCCCAAATAAACTACCTGCACCCTTGTCTCAGGTTCTGTTTTGAGAGAAACCAAATTAAGACAGAAGAATCAAAGCGCAATAATCATAGCAAACATATTTGCTATGTATCAGATGCCATTTCCAGAGCTTTACTTAAATCCTTTGCAGTAAGTGATATTACTGACCCTACTTTAGACATGTGGAAACCAAGACACTTAAGTAACTTGCCACCAAATGGTAGAGCTGAGATTTGAACCTGGTCTGGCTCGAGACTTAATCTCTGTATTATCCTGTCCTCATCAGACACAAGCTCTGTCTCCTTCTAGAACAATTGGGGGGGGGGAAGTATATAACTTTAGTTATATAATGAGATATTCGATTTCCTTAGTTTCCTGTTATAGCACAAAATATGACCACCACTGCTTTCCACTCAAAGAGAGAGCCATTCTGCTAGGAGATGCTCAGTTACCCAACTTCTGAGCACTCTTGTCCTCTTCCTGGAGACACCCCAAGGAGCCAGCAGTGTTCATTATCCTGACAGTCCTTGGGTCGTCTTTCTAAACAGAGATTTTAACACAGAGGGGACTCTTTCAGGCTCCTGCAAATCCCCGAGTGCAACCAGGAAGATTCAAGTATGGGAAGTGAGAAATGAGCCCTCTTTTGAGTGTTGGCTGGGGTTACTAATGGGGCTTTAAACTCTGAGAGTCAATTTTAAGTCCCAGATTAAACAGAATGTGAACAACTTTAAACATCAGCTTAAGTCGGGGAATGTTTATGTGCCTTTTCCTCCTCTTGATATACAAACTTGCATTTGATCAACGTGGATAATTAATCTAAAGACTAACAATAGAAAATACTTTTATAAAACAAAGGAAGTAAAGCTGAATTAGTATTGTTGGCCCCCTAAAAACAAAGCTTTAACATTCTCCTTAGTTTTACAAAATCATCCTAACTCTCCACAGTTTTAAGAGATGCCTGGCTCAAGACCAAGAACTCTGGCCATGGTTGAATGCCCTGAGTTCTTTACCTCTGCATCTGGCTTTCTCCTGGGAAATGCCGCACTATGTCATAAAAACACAATCTCTATCAAAGACACATGAAGCAATTACTGGGCAATCACAAAGTGATACAGCATAATTATTATTTTTATAATCATCACTATAACAAATAAAACTAATGTTAACTACTTATTATGTCCCAAGCATTGTTTAAACCTCTCTACATGTATTAACCCAATTTTACGTTCATTGTTACTATGAGACCAATAATAATGTCAACTTTAGAGTTAAGACAACTGATGAACAAAAAGGTTAACTAACCTGCCTAATATCATATAGATAAGAGGAAAACACAGGAATTTATCACAAGAGGGTATTGGTACCTTTAAGAGGTGGAATAATATGTCAAGAGAAATTATCTCAGGGCTAAGACTTGATATTAGTGGAAATGATAATGCAAATAAATATTAAGTATGTTTTCTTTGAGTCACCTCACTTAATCCACATAATGATATTTGGATGTAGGTAATATTTTATCCGTATTTGAGGGAGGCTGTGCAGAAATGGTTTAGGCAATTTTCTCAATGTCACCTGCTATTAAGTGGCAAAGACAGCATTCGAACTTAAGATTGTCTATGTTTGGAGTCTGTGCTTTCATCCCACTACAGTGTGATATATGAGGCTAGGAAGTGGGGGTGGGAGGTCTTCAGGATCAATATGGTTAATAGTCAACAGTCTCCTTGCTTCTAGATATCCAGGTTTATCTGCCTAGAGTACAGTCTGTTGCCGATTTAGGTCCTCTCTAAACAAACAGTGTCTAAATGATCTTTATGTCTCAGCCAGCTTATTAAGTATTAGGGGAGACAGAGTCTTTGATGTCATCCAAAATACATATATGCAAAGTACTTACATATGTCAAATATTGTGAACAAAATCAGGTAAGTCCTGCCTCACAGTTCTTATGGTCTAGTGGAAGAGATAAACGATACCCAAAAAATTACACAACTGAGTGTACAATTACAAATGGAGGTGAGTACTCTGAAAGGACATGATGCTGTGAAAGTGTAAACCAAAGGAACTTGAGTGAATCCAGTTTGGGAAGAGGGCTTTCCGAAGAGTAGAACAGAGATCTGAAGACAACTGGAGTTACATTTGTGGCAAGCTTGCTTTGGGGTACGACCTCTGAAAATTCTTCAGATGCTGGTTATTGTGAATCAAAAGCCTTGGTCTTTAAGAATACTATGGCTGCTTGCAGAAAGAGGAGGAGGAAGCAGAGGAAGAAAAAGCTATGAATGAATAAATCGAGAACTAGAATTGAATTCTGCATTCCTGCTATAACGATCATAAAACTCCACGAGGCAATGGGTTCCTGTGAGCAGAGAAGGGGGCGCGTCTTAAAGTGGTAAGAAAATAGATTTTGATGATAACTTCCCAGGGCTACAAAATATTAGGTATGAGAGAAATAGATTTTGAGTGCGAACCTTAATTTCACCCTACTCTATCATTGTATTAACCCAGGGCTTCTTTATAATAACTGAACCCATATGGTAATATAAAAAGAAAATACGAAATAAAAATCATAGAAAAGTGGCTATAAACTCCATGGCTAAATTATTTTTTAAATCAACATGGGACACAATAGCAAACACAATTCAACTCTCAAATACATGGTAGAAGGAGCTTTGTGTTTGCTTATCCTGTTTGTATGATGAAAAGCTATACATTTTCAAAGTCCAGTCCAGGTCCTTCTGCCTACCTACATTTCTAATGTGTTTCTTACACAGTCCACTCTGCAATCCTTTGCATCTGGTGTGACTGATTCTCTGCCAGGTTCTGAGACTGCAAAGATTATGATCTGATCTCTTTCCTCAGGGAGTTACCTATGGAGCGGGGATGATGGCCAAGTAAATAGGCAATGGCAATGCAGCATGACCACAAAGGTAAGCCCTGTGATCACAAAGCATGAGTCTTCAACTCAGTGTGGGAGCATCAGAGATTTCCTGGTGAAACGGATGTTTGAATAAAATCTTAAGAATGAGGCCAGAGCCTCCAGAAAAATGTTTTTAGCACTGCTGTTAATCACCTTAGCTATTGGTGAGGAAAAAATTCCAAGTGATTTTGGACAGATCAGCTCTGACTAAAAGTGACATTGCTATCCAGACAAGGGGAATGCAAAAGAGAGAATCAATTTAAAACTTTTGTCTTGAAGCAGCATTTGGCCACTCCTATGCTAGTACACGGAGAAAAAAATCTGGATGTGTTGACAGCTAAGTGGACCCAAATTCAGGCCCAGACAAGCACCTCTTGGTCAAATGCATCCCAAATTCTTCAATCTTGAATGAAAGTCAAACTGAAACAATGGAATTCTTTTTAGTATCTTGAGTACCTCTCCAGCCCACTTGGGAGGACATCTTGCAATGTCCAGTTCATTCAGTCCCTAACGCCTCCCTGGTACTTAGTTACTTCTTCTGCAAAATGGTGATAATGGGCCTCTGTAATGTGGTTATTATAAGTCTTAACTGAATAACAAAGTAAAAGAGAACATATTTATAAAAATTAAAAAACACAGTTATTATCAATTGAAAGGTAGCATAGTATAGTGCTTAGAATATTAGGCCCTGGACCAAGAAAAACATTTTTTAAACTTACTATATGTAGAAGGAATTCTAATAAGGGAATGAAGTCTTCCATTATGTTAAGTACAAGTGACATTAATGCAAAATGATTATTTCTCTTTATCAATACCCATGTGGCTTCTCTGCCTCTCAGTGACACACAGTGCCAGTCACAAAATAGGTGTGCAATAGAAGTTTACATTGGCTGCCGCCATCATCCCCAAATTTTACTTTTTTTAATTTTCCATAGTGTCCTCAATGACTTAATAGTAAAATAATAAAGACATAAATTGAGACTATGTAGAGGATGGCCATCTTTTCCATGCATTCATAACAACTAGATAGACTTCATAAGATTTCCAGTTCCTCCCCAGCACACACAAAAATCTGTCTGAAGATTAATTAAATAACTATCAAGGCATCCAGGACCAAAAGGGTCAAGCTCCCAGAGGGAAGGGAAACACAATTAGGTGATCCAGCATTTTTCCCTCAAGGCAGTCAATGAGGAAGCTGAAAAGGCTAATTTAAAGCAATTGTAAAGAAACAGAGACCTGGGCAAAATTATTGGCTAAGTTAAGAAACTAGGAAGACAGAACCTGTGTTTAGGGCTACCAAAACATCCAGGACTTCAAGGGCCAACCATCCTACAGAGAAGAGAAACACAAATAAATGAACCCAACAGTCCATAATGTTTATCTCTTTGAGGAATTTTGATACTTAATAAATGGTGCTGATTCAGAGAAGCCGAACAGAAAGTGACAGCTCAAAGTTTGAGGGAGATAAACCAAGGTCTTGGCAGTTTCATGGGGAGATAAAAAGAAAACTGAGGTCAGTAACCAGCAAGGTGGAAGAAAACCAGTGAACACCTCCGGTCTTCACCGAGACCACCTGAGGGAGCGTGTCCTAGCTAGGTGTTAAGGGAAAACTGGAAGTAGACTTAAATTTACAAAGACTGAATGAAGTTCATCCTCAAAACAGTCGATCGGATTAAATGGACGTACCTGGCAAATTCTACCCTTACCTACCTCAGAAGCTTAAGGCCCATCTAGAATCTCTATAACTGTTCATACATAATGTTCACCATGTACTTAAAGTCACAAGACATAACAATAAACAGGACCAAAGGGGAAGACCCCAGAAACTACCAAGAGATCCACACATGACGCTAATATTGATGTTATTAGCCACGACTTTAAAGTAACCGTGGTGGCCATGTTCAGGAAAATAAGTAGAAAGCGAAAAAATTTTTTCACTAGAAAACCAATACTTATTTTAAAAATCAAAGTTTTGAATGGAAGCTATAACAATTGAAATCAAGAACTTAAATGGATTTCAAAAAAATACACTCTCAGCTGAAAGGAAGATTTATGTTTTGGAAAACGGGTCTGTATAAAATGTATACTATACATGCTATTGATTATTTGAAAATATATGTGTAATATATTTGAAATTGGATTCTCAGAAGAGATGAAACAGTATAAAATAGACAAAATATCTGAAAGGATAATGGCCAAGTATATTCCAAAATTAAAAATGACTTGAAATCACATATCCAGGAAGTGTTAAAAAAAAAAAAAACCCAAGAAGTTTAAATAATAAAGAAAAACATACCTAGGCACATCAGTGATCGGAGTCATTGCAGTGGCTACGCTTGAAGAGAGGAGGCATAGGAATGGAGGGAGGGCAGAGGAGGACTTCCGGGAGGCTGGGGACATTCTATATTCTGATCTAATTGGCAGTTACATGAGTCTGACCACTTTGTAAAAATTAATTGAGCTGTATACTCATGATTTGTGCATCTTTTTATGTTTGTACTATTTCGATTAACATTTTTTTTTTAAAGCAGAAAATGAAACATTCTTTAAAGGAGAGAAGTGGTGTGCAGGATTTCAAAAGCACCTTGTAAAGTGAGTAGCCACAGTTGCGTCAAAAAACTAGACTAAAGCTACAGTTGCCTGAAGCCCTGTCCCACTGAAACAGACAGTTGTAGAAAGCAGAGATAAGAAACTACATTAGAGTCAAAAGTAGCATTTAACAGGGGAGAGTAACAAAAAACTGTTCACCTAAGCTGATATGACAGGATAAATAGTATCACAGACATTCTGCTCTCAGTAGCTGACTCAACAGCCAAGGCTGACAGATTTACAATGGAGAACTGAATCCTCAGATCAGAAACCATGTGCTCTGTTTGGGGCTTGATGACCTATGTTATACACTGAAACCCTTAAATCAACAGGTTTATGGCATTTACGGCAAAGCACTCTGACAGGTCTGCTTCATCAAACAAGCCTTGTCTTGAATCTGAGCTCAGCTAAAAGCTGGGCTATCAAAGGCAAGCATTTGCTAACATGAGAGGAAAAATGCTCCATTTCTGTTCAAATACTTAATGGAAACCTTTTTTGTACTTTTGAGGTAAAGAAGAAAATGACACAAAGGTAGAGAAGTACATAATCTTTAAGACCTATCAGTGCTAGAGAAGACTTATTTATCTGATGACTCCATAGCTCCTGCTAATGATACCACCGCAGTCCTCAGTGTTTGGGTTGGATCTAAGTGGCTCACACAATACCACTTTCTTGAGGGACAGTCCTACAGATCACATTACACGGCCATTGAATATGGATGATCTATACTTGTGTCTTAAAGTTTTCTGGCTGAAAGCCATGTCTCAAAAATTAGCATACGTACCTCCACACATTTTATAACACAGCTCAGCGAACACCACATACCTATCATGTTGCACATGCTCATAAAATACTCTTCCAAATAATAATCTGGAATTGTCCAGTCTACTCTATTTAATGCTACTATATATTTCCCTTCTTACTAATGTTCAGAAATGATTCCTGATCCACTACATGGTTACAACTCAAATTTGGCAAAATAAATTTTTTATAAGGAACAAGAATTTTTTTTTTTCAAATGTGTGAGCCAGGCTACCTTTTTTATTTCAGATTCTCAAAATTTGATGAGCATGAGAATTATTGAAAGTGCCGATTCCAAGGGTCTCAATCCCAGAGATGATGTCTCGGTACATCTGCAATGAGGCCCATGAATCTGAACGTTTATCAAGCCCTCCAAACAATGCCTGTGCAGGTAGACTGAAGATGACAGTTTGATAAATGCTTCTCTAATTGTATCCCCTCCTTTTCAGATGAGGAAATCAAAGCCCAAAGAGGAAAATGATTAGTAAGTCTTGAGGCTAGAATCAAATATCTTGGCTCCCAGACCATCTCAGCCAGTAACCAATGACCTTTCCCCCATCTTTTAACCTCTGTTGGGAAAGTGAACAATAAAACTGAGCATCAAGAAGGAGAAAGACTAATAACATTAGTGATCCCTTTGCAGAAATTAGCTAGACCCAAACCCAGGGCTGAGTATAGGTAGCTGAGAACACCTTCCCCCTTCCAGTCTGCATGGCAAATGGAATGCGTTCAGCACAGTGCATCTTTCCAAAACCCTCCTAGTCATCCTTAAACCTCACAGTGTGGCCAACAATATAATATTCTGGCCTTTCAGTCACTCCCTGTTTATCTAGGAAGAACCTCACATCATTCCAAACTGGCTCATTTGTTAAAACTGAAACCCCTATTTTTCTACAAAAGTATCGATGAAGCATAAACATCTACTGCCTACCTGTTTGAGGTGATGAGCTGGAGAAGAATATGGCAGCAGAGATTTATTGTGATAGTAGATGCTGAATATTTGGGGCTCCTGGAACACACCAGCCATTCCCACTCACCCCAGGGCATTCACAGTCACTGCCTCTCCTAGTGGGCACTCTTTCCCAGCATAGCCACACGGCTGGCTCCTTTAGTCCTTGGGTCTCTGATCAGTTGTCAGCTCATTAATGAGACCTTTCTGGACCACCCGACAGGGAAGAGCAAACGCCAGTGTCCCAGCCCCCCACCCCACCAGCACTCCCATTCTCGTTTCCCTAGCCCCACTGTATGGCGCTTTGACCTTCTCGCATACTATTCACTGTCTCTGTGTTTATTTTCCTCCCTGCCTGAGGGTAGAGACTTTTTCTCTGTATTCATTGCTATATCCAGAATGCCTCCTGGTAAACAAGAGGTGCTCAAAAACTACATGTTAAATGACTAAGAGACAGATGCCTGCTCTCTCCAAGGCACTGTGACAGGTTCTGCACGAAGAGTGTAAGACTCACTGCAATGATAAGAGATAGATGATCTTATCCACATATGTCTTATGAGGAAACTGAGAAGCTCAAAGGATTTCAGGTAGCTCAGGGTTTCTCAGCTCACCGCTGGAAGTGCTGCGAGTCACACTGGAGTCGGTCTGACGCTAATACCCCCCTTCAGGCCCCCTAGGCTAGACCGCTTCTTGGAGGCATAATAGTTGGACCCGGTTGGTACTCTGTATGTATTTGATAATTGAATGAATTATTTTAGATCTATTTTTAATATTTAAAATATTATCTGGTTGCATTAATATTTAATGTAAAATTATATATTTGCATATGCTTGAAAATATATACTTGGGTATATGTATTTGTATATATTTGAAGAGAGTGAATGAGCAAGTGCCAGGCACTGTGACAGATCCTTGAGATACAATGATGAAGGGGAAAAAGTTAAATAAAGGCAGAGTTCATGCCCTCATCACACTTGCCATCTAGCTCAGGAGATAGACATTATTGACATAATCACATTTCTAACTGTAAAAGCACAACGGGCGTATATTATGAGAATAAGGTGCAAAGTCAACTTTGCCAAAGGACGTGAAAAGCCCCTGCGATGATCATTTTATTACAGTAACCATGAGGTGCCCAAACGGCTGGTTAAGGTTATTCTGGGTGTGTCTGTGAGGGTGTTTCTGGATGAGATTGACCTGTGAATCCACAGACTCAGACTGAGTAAAGCAGATCCTCCTCCCCCCGCCACCCCCCCAGCGTGGGAGGGCCTCCTCCGACTGTTGCAGGGCTCAGCAAGGCTGACTTCGCGCTCTGCCTGCCTGCCTCTGAGCTGGGACATCTGTCTTCTACTGCCCTCAGCCTGACTGGACCTTATACCATGGGCTCCCCTGAGTCTCCAATTTGCTAACTGCAGATGTGGGACTTCTGAGCTTCCATAATGCATAAATCAATACTGCAATACCTTAAAATTATTTATATATATAAGTGTATGTTTTATATTAATATATTAATCATGTATTACATAATTATATATTAAGTCTATATAATACGTACACATTCTTCTGTTTCGCTGGAGAACCCTAACACAGCCCCACCTGTGCTCAGCCTACCACCAAGATGAGAAAGAGGAAGGGGATGCCTGTGAAAAGTAGCCACTAGCATGTCCCCGGACTGAGAATGTCTCCTGTCTTTCTGTAGAATAAAGGTCACCAAACCGACTCATTTCAAATGTTCCTGAGTAAACTCTCTTCTACTTTTCTGGCCTAAGAAAGCCAGACTCAGCAAGGGTCTGTAACATTAGAACCTAAGTCAGGCAGCTCTGACTCTCCAGTGGGGGCAGAAGTCACTGCCAACCAGGACATGGAGACACCCTTCTATGGGCTGATTCCTCCGGCCCCTCTGTGGAAATTGCCCGCTTTGGTTAGCATTATGACCAGTGAGGAAAATCGGCTCAGCTATCCACTGAAGTGGAAATACAATGAGATAACTATTATGATACATTAAATGTAATCCTAAATCAGACACAGTATAGTTTTCAATGTTCACTGATCTAGATTATTTTTGCCTCCATTAGAGACATTTATAACAGTGTGACTTTAGCTTTAAATGTCCTGGATACTTTAAAAATCGTATTTTTGTTTTGCTTTCTAAATATGTTAATTAGTATAACTAGAAAAATTATGAAAACAAACCAGAAAGGTGAGATGTAATGCCTTTTTTAAGAAAAGCAAAAGTTAAACTAGCAAGATTCGACCAATCATAATTAGGAGAAAATCCATGGGTAAATTTTGAAAATTTTCAAGATCTAATCTCTTTCATTTATCTTCAAGAGAAATATTAAATTCAGCATTCTTATTTTAAATCTGAGTTTCACCTTCAGAATTGTGCAGCCTGCTCTGTAACTATATAAATGTGATGCCTCCAAATGAAAATATCGACCTGCCCACACCAGAGAGTATTCAAAGAAAACTGAAGATGCTGTGAAAGTCATTTGGAAGACAAGCGATTTTAGCAAATTAGTCAATGGAGAGGGAATCTTTTCTACCTGTTTGCTTTCGCTGTACATGTTGGGGAACTCCAGGATGGGAGATAACCAGACCTACACTGTCCAATACAGTAGCTGTTACTGGGCTCTTGGAATGTGGTTGTTCAACATTTAGTTGAACAGCCGGTAATCGTAAAATACATGGATGCTGGATTTCGTAAGATGAAAGTATCTCATTGATGCTTTTTGTATGGATAATTTGAAATAATGTTTTCAATATAATGGATTAAATATGCAGTCGACCCTTGAACAACATAAGGGTTTAGGGGTGCCAACCCACCGCCACTGCTCAGAGAAAATCCGCATATTACTATGTAATACTAACGCAAATGTCTTTTTACTTTTTAAAATGACTGCTAAAAAATTTTAAATTACATATTTAAAATTTGTGTTACATTCTACCAGACAGCCCTCTGCCAGAGCAAAGAGGAGATGGAATTCCATGCATCATAAAAAGGAAATAGAGGAACCCATTTCTGTTGTCATTCTTAAAAATAAATATCCACTGCACACTAAAATTAGATTCATTAAAATAAACATCTTCAAAGATACAAATGAACTGCATATGAATGCTGAGCAATGTAATCCATCAATAAGCATTCTTGGTTTACAACATTGCCCCACATGTCATCATCCAAACAAATCAAAGAAATCAATTAAAAGTGGTTATGGCGTGTGAAGTCATCCTCCGAGCCAACCATGGCGTCTCCATTTCCCTCCAACTGCGCACTGACAGGCACATAATGTGCTCGCTTGTATTTGCTGCTTTAAAGCCATCTGCAGTTATTGTTGGCAGACATGGAGAGGTGTGTAATAACAAGACAATTGACAGACAGAGCAGTGAATCAACAAGATAGATAATGCATCCAAGATGCGCTGTTAGAAACAAACATTGACAATGCTAGCTGCAGTAGAATCTGCACAGTGGGCATCACACCCAATAAATGTTGATTCTCCAAGTGTGCCGGCAAATTGCCATTGCGTTTACCTGTCGGCCACTCCACGCCAAATGTCCCTGTTGCGTTACGCTCGTCTACTTCCTTTGTGAAACCACGAGCTCTTTGCAGAGATTGTCTATACCTTGTTCATCCCTCTCACAGTTCACACTTTCATTTCAAAGTGAAAGGAACTAAATTTAAACTAGATTAACCAAAAAAAGGGGGTTTGTGGTTCATATGAATGAAAAGCCCAAAGTACTTTCATTTCAGGCACAGCTGGACATTGAGACTGTGATGACCCTATTCTCAGGTGACAAAATGGTTGCCAGAAACTCTGGACTTACATTCTACCCTCCCCACTACCTGCCAGGGTCCCAGAATTCAATTTTATTGCCCCTGACCCTGGAACATGTTTATTCCTGAACCAATCACTGTAGTCGAGGGTGTCTGACACTCTGACTGGTCACTGTGGAAAACATTTCTCCTTCACCCAGACTCCAAGGCAGAGGAGGGGGAGGCAGGTCCCCAAGGAAGACCTGGTTGGTGTTCGGACCCTGAAAGACACTGGTCAGGCAAAAGTTAAAGGCTGCTTCTGCCATCTCTGAATCTTCACATCTAATCTGTACACAAGATACCCAATTAATGAGTTATTTCAATAAATGAATGAATGCGTGCGTAAGAAAGATCCAATTTATGATGTATTCCAAACATAGAAATGACTTATCTGTTTCTAAATTACCAGATGTTAATTATATACATTCATGTAACAATTGTTTATTGAGGCCTACTATTGGCCAGGGACTATTCTAGTCACTGGGGAGAGAGCCGTGAACAGCAGGGATGAAGCCCCTCGTGGAGCAGATATTCAAGAAGGGAAGGCAGCGTGTACAAAATAATAAATAAGTGAGTACTGTTTATTACTTGAGTGATATACTATGAAGAAAAATAGAGCAGGGTAAGGAGTTGGGGAGTGACAGGTATCAGGGAAGAACTTCCTGCAATGATGACATGTGCACAGAGAACTGAACTGCACGGGAAGTGAAGGAACTAGGTGCGTATCTGAGGGAGGAGCATTCAAAATGCAAAGTCACTGGAGTAGCAGTACCCGGGATGATGAACAGCGATGGAGGCCAGAGAGGTAAGATGGCAGGAGAGAGAGGAAATTAGGTCAAAGGGGCCAGGTTACATAGGGCCATGTAGGCCATGGTAAGAAATGTGGATTACACACTATGAGTAACAGAAAGCCATTAGCAGGTAGAGAAGAGAAAGGTGAAACAGCCTGGTTACTGTGAGACATAGGAGATGGAAGGGAACCATCAGACAGGAGGCTGCTGCAGGGATCCAGGTGGCAGACGAGAGTGGCTTAGGTCACAGTGGTGGCAGAGAAGGTGATAAGTAGTCAGACTCAGGTATATTTTGAATTGACCTATGAGCAATAAAATTTACATGGACGTTTGCGTAAGATCACCTGGTATTTACATATCTTTGCGGGCTGATGCGATCATTTAAAGGGCTTGCCCACATCAAAAATCAGTCTCATCACTCCCTTAGCTGTACTCTCATGATGCTTTAAACATAACAATAGTATTCATTTTGTTGCACTGTCCTTGGGTGTTTGTATTCCTGTCACTATTATATTTCCTATCCTCACACTGGAAAATCCTATAATTTAGGAATCATTATCATTTTTATATTTCCATAGTCTATCATAATTCTAAGACACACAGTAAACAGGGAGTATATGTTTTGGGTTAGGAGGAGAAGTAAATGTATGGGTGAATAAATGGGTGGGTGAGTAAGAAAGAGGAAGAAATAAAGGGAAAGAAAGAAATGTCAAGCAATTACCGATAGCCAGGAATATAAGACCCAAAGTGATTTTGACTTTGCTTACCTGGTATATTTATAAAGAGGTTGAGTAATTTAAAGGATGTTGTAAATTATTTAGATACCAGTGTACTGTTCATTCTTAGATGATGGGTCTATTTAAGGCAGGGGTGACAGAGATAAGTTAAATGATCGGCTCAGCTGGTGAGTCTACGTATAAGAGAGAATAAATTTTCCTATCTTGCATTTCAATTGAAATAGTCTCTTCAAGTACAGTGAAGAATTTATATGTTTACTAAATGTATAAACTGCCCATCTACATGCAGTTGATAGAAAAATCTAATACCTTTATAAGGTTCTCAGGCTTGAGCACACATTCACAGAACACAAAGACCATTCCCAATTTCATTCCCAGAACTGCCTACTGCCCACACTTCGTATAGGTCAAGAGGACACGTGGGACACATCTAACTTATCTAAGTTCAGCTGCAAATCCAAAAATAGAATCCACATTTATAATCTGCATCCATTTGGTTAGCCTCCCTCCCTTTATAAGAATACAAGAGTAAATTTTATTATAAATACAACTCTGTGTCTTCAGAGATCCAGTTATTTTCAGCAGTCTGGATTGACATGCTGTGAAATTCAAAAGCAAATACACATCTTTTAATATATTTGCAGATGGTTCTCCTGCACCCAATTCACTTCCAGCCCCCAGGTGCTACTCATACTCAGTTTCCCCAGCTGGATTCCTCAAAAGTAGGTGAAGTACCTGAAATCAGTATTCTTAAAGACACTAAAATCAACAGCAAGTATGCTCCGAGAAAAGTAAACTTACATAAATGCATTCATTGCATTAAAGAGATCAGTTTGTGATCATGCTATATCCATAGTTCTCAACTGTGGACTATTATGCCACCAGGGGACACTTAGCCACATCTGGAAATATTTTTAGTTGACACCGGCATCTAGTGGGTAGAGGTTGTGGGTGCTGCTAAGAATCCTGCAATACATGGTACCGTCCCCCTGTGCTAAAGATAACAATTTCCTGAGCAATTTTAAATTGTGACTATCTGAGAGCACTTGCTGCTTCACCTTCAACTCCTAGTCCCACCTCGTCCTGAGGAAGCATGAGTAGCTGTGGATGATTAAAGATAACCATAATTCCAGAAAGAGAAGGGACTCACTATGTGTTCATACCTGCTGCAGAGAAAGCACTGTAGAAATTTCCTGTATTCGTTTCCTTACTGCTGTGTAACTACAGATTTAGCTTAAAAATAACACCCATTTATTAGCTCGCAGTTCTTCTAAGTCAGAAGTCTGGGCACAGTGTGACCAGGTTCTCTGCTTAGGGTTTCCCAAGGCTAAAATCAGAGTGTCAGCCAGGCTGCATTCCTTTCTGGAAGCTCTGGGAAAGAATCCACTCTCAAGTTCATTCAGGTTGCTGGCAGAATTCAGTTCCTTCCAGTGGCAGGGCTGAGGCCCCACTTCCTTGCTGGCCGTCAGCTAAAGGCTACTCTCAGCTTCTAGAGGCCACCTGCATGCCTTGCCACGTGGTCCCCTTGAACTCTGAAGTCAGAAATGAAGACTGTCGCACGTCAAATCCCTCTCGCTTGGAAGCCCTCTGACTTCTCCTGATTCTATATGATTAGGTCAATCCTACCTGGAAAATCTCCCTCTTAAGGTACTGACTTGAAGCTTGATTTCATCTGCAAAATCCCTTCGCAGCAGTACCTAAACTTGTGACTGACTGAATCATTGAGGTGTGTGTGTCCACCTGGGGCCAGAAGCTTGAGGCCAACTTAAAATTCTACCTACCATGATGTGCATTCGGTCGCATCATTTAATTCTCACGGCAGCCCTTTAAAGTTTTCTTTTCTACTTTATAGACGAGATAATTTGATAATGTCCCAAAGATGGGTGAACGGTACATGAGAACTCTGTATTACCTTTGCAACTTCTTGTGAGTCTAAAATAATTTCAAAATAAAATGTCTTCAAGAAGAAGGCTTTTCCAAGATCACATAACTAGTAAGTGAAAGACATGGGCTTCTGAAACCCCGGGCATTTTAACACCCCACCCTGCCTTCTGAAAATATTGCATTTCTAAATTGATCTCATCTCTAAAGCCCCTGACATGTATCTCGATGAGGGCTTCTCAGTCTTGACTGTTCATTAGAAACACTGGGGAGCCTTTTAAAAAAACACGGATGCCCAGGCCCCCCCCCCCTCCGCCAGA
The DNA here is from genome assembly GCF_014176215.1 of Rousettus aegyptiacus. Classification (NCBI taxonomy): domain Eukaryota; kingdom Metazoa; phylum Chordata; class Mammalia; order Chiroptera; family Pteropodidae; genus Rousettus; species Rousettus aegyptiacus. The sequence continues at coordinate 21,402,392 of NW_023416289.1, forward strand.
CACTGTGTGCTTTCATTGGTCTGGGGTGAGATCCAGCCATCTGTGTTTTTTAAAGCTCTGTATGTTAAGAATCACTGAACGAGACATTATTTAATCATAAATGACAGTGTTAAATATGTATATTAAACAGAAATTAGTATTTGCTTTTGAAAGAGTGGAATTCATCTGACTTCAATGCATTTTACTGGAAAACAAGGACTGAAAAAGCCTGAAATACAACTAAGACACAGGAAAATGCATTCATATTTTTAAAGAGTGAGAATGTACTTAATTAATATTTTCTTTCTGCCGCATCTCTGTGCTGCATAAAACAGTCCTAAACTCAGTAATTAAGGTGGAAAGAAAAAATTGCGTTCTTTATTTATCCACAGAGAAATTAATGGGTAGCTGCTTGCCTTCTGGAAATGGCAAAGTAAAATATAAGAGAGAGATGAGGAACTGTAAAATCACAGAATGAACCCACAGACACTAACAAGCACTCTGCTGTAGAACTCAGTAAATCATCGGAGAGATAATCTCCTTTTACTAGCTTATCTCAATCCCTTTCAAGTTGCCTTCTCTCAAAGAAGGGCTGTGCACACAGCTGACATCTAGTAAATTAGTGATGTGTACTATATAATTTATCTAAGAAAGTGTGCCCCCTTGACTCATAGTGGTAATAAGGGCAGATAAAAAAAATATTCTAAAGCTCAGAAGCATGAATAAGCAATCAAAAGAATTCAGCTGAAAATGAAATCCTGACATACATCAAAGGCAGCCCTTCAGGAGAGGTGAGCATGCTGTCCAGACAGACTGCTCTTGCCAGACTTGTATTACGGTATTTAAGCATACTCTGCCCTGTAATTGGGTAGAAAAACCGTGGGAACGGGCTTTCATGGGAATAACTTGATGTAACTGAGGAGGAACTCCTGGGTTTGTGGGCAGAAATATGTAGGGAGCCCAGGCAAATATTTTTGGTTATGAAAGCCTTATTGTCTTTGGGCCTATCTGTAGCTGGACTTCAGTATGATTTTCTCTTAAAATTGTTTACTGCCGATGGTGGGACACCGTGCAATTGAACCAACACATATGCTCCATGGGACAGAACTATTCTTCCAAGTGACTCAGTCTTAGGCTCATGGAAAACGAAGATGAAAGGAGCTCTCGGTGATGTTGCACATTATACAACCAAAGTGATAGCGACAGTGAAATTGGGTGGTTAATGTCAATATCGGCAAATAGATCTCTGGCCATAGCTAACGTCCCGCATGTGTTTGGCACCTCACTTTTTACAAAGGAAGGCCCTCTCCTTCTCTCCACCTCTGTCTCTCATATAGAATTGTATGCAACTAAGAAGACCCATATATATGCATGTTCTGTGCAGCGACAGCAAAAAACTATAAACATGTTAGTCGGAAGAGAATGATTAAAAATGCTAGAGTTAAAAAACTAAGATAGATGTATATGCAGTGATAGGGAAGGAACTCCAAGGTGCACATTATTTTTAAGCACTTCCCCTTCCCCATCAACAAAACAAAACAAAACAAAACACTTCAGGCAAAGTACTGATACAATTTCACACATTTTAAGTGCACACGCGCGTGCGCACACGCACACAACAGAAACAATAAACTCGGGTTTCAAAAAGAGCTTCAAACTGATGGATAACTGGGGAGCTCTTAACTTTCTGTGCATCCCTCAGTCTTCTACTTGTGCATGAATTCGCCTATCAACACATAAATTAAAATACAACGTAGCCTTGCTCAGGCACACGGATGAATGCAGTGTGGCCCTCTGAGGCTTCTGGACAGGTGAGGGAGCAAATCAAGTCCACGGCCCCACACATTTGTTCTCATGTGTGACACCAGGTAGGTGGTGTGATTGCTGAGTAAGCCTCGTGAGATACCAGGCACTAGAGGAAATGTTTGATCTCTGGGGCTCACAATGTCCTGTGTGCAGAAGGAAGCCTAGCAAGGGCAAAATTGCTGAGAGACTAAAAAAAAAAGATAACAGTGATGATATTAATGGGTACCCTGGATCCAACCTTGCTGAAAGCTAGCCATCCTAGTACAGGGAGGGTAGGAGGGAGGAAGGGAGGAAGGGATGAGTCCAAAAAAAATTTTTTTTAATGCTTAACCTAGTTGAAGACGGAGTTGTTTTACTTGCAATGGAGAGTCCTCTAATATGTAAATAAGAACAATCTCTGCATTTTGATTCACACCAGCCACCCCTGCCTGCCCCTCTTGGCATGTGTCCTAATGCTAGTCAGAGCATCGAGAGCCACACTTACATGGTGTGATGCATTCCACAGAGTGAAAGCCATTTTCCCAAAGAGGCTCCCATAGTCTTCCATTTCCCTTGAGAAGGTCCTTTGCAGACACCTTTAGGACACTGATTCACAGTCACCAGTGCCCTTTAGAACCACTAGTAGAGGTTTTCTTTATTCAAATGGTACACAGCTCTACCCAGAACCTACTACTGAGTTTTTAGGGTGGAGCCTAAATATATGTTGGTTTTTTGTTTTTGCCAAAGCGCCCAGGTCTTTTCTGAAGTGCATGGAGGGAAAAAAAATGCTACTTTGGACCTTGAAAACCCATATGCCAACTGGTGAAGTAAATATTATAAAGGCCAACGGCTGTATCTTAGCTGACTCTTCTCTCCACAGCTCCAATTTTAATAGCTCAATAAGTGCTCGTAAACTATTATTATTGTCTAGGTTGAAACTTCCCCTGCCTGTGGGTGGTAGAGAGGTTTGACATTAGCCAATTTTGAAAACTCCTTTATGGAGGAAGGTCTAAAATAATGACAATATTACTCTACCATTACCACTACCAATATTATTACCATGTGCCAAGCACTGTTTTAAGCATTGTACACAGAGTATTTTTCTTTCAATTAAAAATCCATCAACCCCATAGAAGAGGTACTGCCATTATCCTCATCTTACCAATAAAGAAATTAAGCCCACAGAAAGTAAATAGTTTGACCTGGGTCGTGCAGTTAATAACAGCCAGAGCCGAGACTTCGGAGTCTGCCTTCAAAGCTACCGCTTTATCACACATTCACTGACCCGCATCTTTGTCTATCTGTTGATCCTTCCTCTTTGATTCTTTATCTTTCTCCCTTTTCTTCAGAGTTGATAAAGTAGTGGTTATTTTGGCCTGCTAAATCCCCAAATGTCCTCGTCAGGATGACGACCAATTCCCAAGGGCTCTTTCTCCTGGTCCGACAGGCTGGAAGGGGCTCCAGGACAGAGCTTCACCTGCCCTTTCCTTCCCAGACCCTCTCCGCGTCCAAAGTCAAGGATCATCAGGTGCGTGCCAGGCTAAGCGCTCATCGTAAAGTATTACAACCCTATGAGACAGTTACAACTGCTGCTTTACAGGTGAGCGAACTGAGGTATGGAGATAAAGGCTTAGGGAGCCTGATGCTTCCGTGGCTGTCGCAAACGGGCAGAGAACGCGGGCGAAAGGAGCAGCCTTTCTCCCTCCCATGTGAGTACCCCTCGACTCAGCCGTGGGTCCAGCTCTCGGGCAAGAACTTTTTTTTAAAAAAAGAGATTGACAGGCATTTTGCTAAAAGTGTTCCTATGGGCAAATAATTATCTTCATAAATCATGTCAAAAGTAGACATATAGGAAAAAGGCAAATATACGTGTATATGTGTGTGTGTGTGTGTGTGTATTTTTTTGCCTTTGCTGAATCAAGTAACAACCTGAGAAAACATCTCTGATTTGGGTCAGTCTGTATCAAAAAACTTGTAAATACAATCCTGTCTAATCCTTAATTTCACATGATCCTCTCAAGCGACTGAAAAGTTCCAAAGTGGAATAGGTTATCCAGCAAAACCCTTGCTAGCTAACAAGGCCCCATGAAGCACTGGACCCTGGTTTCTTTCTGCCTCTGGACTAAGGTCATTTAACTTCAGCCCTTTTCTGAATGGAAATCAGCTTTCTAAAGACTGCTGGGCAGGCAGTGACCGGCAACAGACGACTCAATGGCTGAGGCTTCTGAGTCATAAAATACTTCTGAAAAGGGGAGATCAAAGCGTCCATGCCGCCCATTGAAACCTAACTACTTCCAAAGTTCCTCCCAGGGACCCAGGCTCTCCAGAGAATAGGTCCCTACAGCCAGAGTCTAAAAAGGCCACCACTAAGCAAGATACAATGAAGACATTAGGGCAGCCAGCCATGGAGGAGAAATGCTACTTAAGGTTTAATTGTTGGCGGAAAAGAAAAGAGAAAGGAAGTGACAAAATTGGGCCGGGCACATTGGGAATCAAGGCTGGAGGGGTCCCGTGGCAGTCTTGACCATGGCACAAATTCCACTGAGCCGAGGCCGTGCTGAGGCTGGATCCGAACCAGAGACTGGACAGAAGAAGCCGAGAGGAACCACAGAGCGGTCTACTACCCCACTCGCCAGCCGGGCCCTCGCGAGGCATTACAGATCCAGAAGGAAATGCAATATGGGTGACAGTTTTTGCATGTCTTTTCCCTTGATCTTCACATTGTGAATGCTGCTTGGTGGTAAGAGTTTCTTAAGAAAGGGGTGCATTCTCCCCAAATGGAAATTCATTAGGTACTAAAAAGGTACAAATAATAATCTTAAACCTAGGAACTGTTGTTTTCTGGTAAACCACAGAATCTCAGACAAGTTGTTGTTGGAAGTATAGCTTACAAAGGGAGAAAGTAGTCAAATCCGTATCAGAATTTTACCTGTTGGAGCTTCACAATGTACACTGGCATATTGAAAAATGTGAAAAGTATTACAGGAAACACATTTGCCTGATTGCTTTGAAACCTAAGGATTCCCGAACTTTATGGAAATAAAAGGCCATGAAACCACTTACATGATCATGAAACCCTTTCATTCCTGAAGCATCTCTTAACAGTTAGAAATCAATACATTTTATTATAGTATCTCTTTTGGGAATCATTGCTTTGGTGATTTTCTTGTCACTACCAAACTGTGAAGAGATACTCCTTGAAAAAAAGTTTTCAGGACCAAATAAATTAGGGAAACTCTAGGTTTAAACAGAGTTAACCAAACATTTTAATGCTGGACATTTCTGAATAACATACAAATGTGCATGGCAAAGCTCCAAGAGGTGGCGTTTGGCACTAATTTGACCACCTGCCTCCCACCTTCTAAAACCATACTGCAGACCCCTTCATCTCTTAGACTTATAGCTTGGTTCGAAGTAAAATAGCAATTTCTAGTTCTAAAATTACTGTTCTATTTCTCCCTTAGAATGAAAGTCTACGAACTGGAGTACAGCATCTATCTTATTTGCAGCTTTACCCACTGTGTTCTGAACAGTGGCTGAAATAACAGAAGCTCATCAAAAGGTGCTGAATGAAAGAATAATCATTCAATTTGTCTTTCCAGTCACTTCTCAAAATACACTCCCACTAAGTTTCAGAAATGGGATCAATCTGTCAAACCAATAGCAAATCGAATTAAAACGATTTTCCTGTATGTCCAATGTCTTCATCCAATGGTTTTCTAATGTTAGCATACATTCAGATCATTTGAAGAATTAAAAATGTACATTCCTGGACCCAGCTTCCCTGACCTTCTGTTGTGGGAAAAAGAAATTCAAATTTTCAACCTCTCAAGTGAAGTGAATATATCTGATCACACTCTGAAACTCATTATCCTCACAAAAAGGAACACTAAGGTGTAACATTTCTGCGCAGAAAGGTCTTTTAGATCTCTTGGGATGTAAGAAGATACAGGTTTGTTCTATCATCCCAGAAAACAAAATGAAGAAAAACAGATGAAAGTCATAAGACGGTAGGTTGTCCTTCGACACCAAGGTGAAGAGTCTCTCAGCAATGGCAGGAGCTTCCTGGATGTAATAAGCTTCCCATCACTGTGGCAGCCAAGGAGAGGATGGATATGGTAGAAAGGAAGTACCCGGCAGACTAGGTTAGGTTAATCTGCAACCCTGAGATGCTGGGACAAAAGGCTGCAAAACCAAATACCTTCATACAGCCAGGTATAGGCAGCAGTGGTGAGCGAAAGAGGGCTTACTCCTTTATAAAGGCATTCCAAATTTCAAAAATTATCACCCCAGACATAAAGGTGGGCAGGAGTCAGGGAAGTTCAGAACTCCTGTTTTATGAGTTATTCCAAGTAAATAACTGCCTACTCAACTCTTGAATAAAGCAAGACCTTTCAGTTTTGGGAGGGCGTATTTTAAGAAAATATTTTAAGTGCAGCTTAATTCTGAATTATTGAGGGAGATTCCATGCCAGAGAAATCCTAAAGTATGCATATATGTAAATATATATTTCACTATTATAACACTTCCAATCATTCTCTCTCTCCTAGGGTTTCCCTAGAAGTGCAGATAATGCTTAGTAGCTTTCCTATTGGTACTGTTATCTTAAAATGACATTACTTTCCTATCACACACTGAATGCATACTAGGAGATACCTCCGACCTCTAAATGCATTCTGATGCCAATTGCCCAGCCCCTCTTGGAGAAAAACTGGTGTAGAGACTTTCACTGGAAGAAGCTTCATTTCTTTGACTCATTCATCTTGTCAGTTTTTGCATTAATAAGAGATGCTCAACTCATCTAGCATGTGAACTCTGATGAGTCTCTCCAACAAGCATGTTAGAGGCTGGTCCCTCTCCTGAAGTCCTGAATCATTCACTATTCTGAATCCACTACAGTAGTTGCTAATTAACTGTCGAAAGTATTAATTTGATCTTGTTTGGCCAAAGAAGCTGGGCAATACCTATGGGTTCCAGTTAGCAGAAAGGATGAAGAATTTTTCCTCTCAATGTAATTATTTCCTTCCATATCTATATCTGTGTCTCTAGCGAAGTATCCCCTCAATGGAGAGCTACCCATGATCTCATTGCTCACCACTACTAGTTGATAGTTTCATGAGAAGATCAATGCATTGTAGGAGATTCCAAGACATAACAACAGTGATGTTAAAGGTGACAAGGTGTTTTTTCTCAGAATTCCTATTTCTACTCACAAAGAGAAAACCACCACAATTATGGCTGAAAACATTCATACTATTTCTTGTCCATATATTATATAAATCACAAAAGAGGGTATACCAATGGCTGATAGACATAAATGGAACTCCACTTTAAGAACCATCAGGACAATAAAAACTAAACCCATAATGTGGTACTGCTTCATTCCCATCAATCGGAGTGGCTCAAATGGAAACAACAGACAATAGCAAGTGTTGGTAAGGATGTGGAGAAACGGGAACTCTCATACTCTGCTGTTTCCATATCCTGTGACCCAGCAACTTCATTCTTATGTTTCCAACAGGATGTGGCCATAAGTTCACCAAAAGGTACATACAAGAACATTCAGCAGTACTCTCATACCAGCCCCAAACTGGAAACAATTAGATGTCTATCAACAATGAAATGGAAACAGTGTAGAATATTCATACAGACGGACACTGTATGATTCTACTTATGTAAAATAGTAAAATAGGCAAAACTAAGCTATGTTGGAAGTTAGGATCATGGTAACCTCTGATGGGTAGTGACGAAGAAGGGTACACAGAAGAGTCTTCTTGGGCACTGGTAATGTCTTGCTTGATCTGGTTGATGGTTAGATGACTGTGAACTGTGTGATTTTTGCATTGTTCTGTATATACATTTTGTACTTTTCTGTGTATATATATTTCAACTCATTGCTACAAAAATTAACACAGAGCGGTGTCTCAGTTTCTCAGTTGTGTCTCTGTCCTCTTTATTATTTTTATTGTTCAATAGAGTATAGGTACATGTGTTTAGCAGGGTCATGGGGAGGTGGGTAATGCAATGAAATAAGCTTGACTCTCTCCCTACCCCGTAACGAGTGGGCTCTGCTAGGGCCAACAAACTGGATAATCGATCAGATGCCTAGAGATGGCAGTGGTCTTAGAAATCATTTTACATGGTTCAGGAGAGGAAACTGAAGTCTAGAGAAATAAAGTTAAGTATATGTAGCTGGTTTGTTGAACGGTGGGACAGAATCTAAGTTTCATGATTCCAATTTATGTTGGCCTTATACACAGACAGATGTGATTGCTAATTACTCTTTCACATCCGTCACAAATTAACCTTTTCCCCGTTTGCCTTGAGAATACTAGCTGGCAGGGCTTGCGTCTGCAGTGTTTACCCTGAGACAACTCACGGATTACACTCCTAAATTTAGCCTCAAAGTCTGCCATGAAATATCTCGCTTTTCTTATTTTTGCATTGTTCTAGTATATTGATAGTCTTTGGAAACAAATGGCATCATTCTATTTTTAGCATTGTTTTTAGTAGTTCGATTGCTGAAAATGTCAAATCCTAGAAAACGCAGCATTCCTAAGCATGATGTTAAATGAATGATGGCAATGAGCTGCACTTTTTTTTTTTTTTTTTTCTAAGTGGGAAAAGGGTTATTGCCTTGTTCTTATGTGTTAAGTGATCACTTGCACCCTGTTCAGAAGAAAATCTCCTTAGGGGAAATAACATGATGTTTATTAATATGAGATCATCAGATTTCCTATTGCTCGCAGAGATGAAATCCTGAGAGCGCTGAACACGAGGAGGCTAAGTTTTGCTGGAACTAGACCACGTATGGAGCAATTATGCCCTTCTAGGAACGCCTGCAGCACTTTCCGTGTGAGAAGTCACTTGACCCCCACAGCCCTATCAGTAGTCCCGTTTTAGAGATGAAGAAACTAAGATATGGAGATTAGTAACTTATCCAAGGTCCCACTAGTATCTGCTGGTGTGAGAATGACCCTGGGGGGCAGACTGCTCTTAAACACTGTGTCATGTAGGATGGGGATAGTTTAAGCAACTATGCTGGGGTGCCTAAATTCCGTCTGAAGACATTAAGATACTGGAATAAACAGAAGAGAGGAAAATATGAGAAGATACCCCTCAAAAGAGCAAGATACTCATGACAACAAAACCCAGATGTATTCGTGTTCATGCGTGTACACGTATGTTACAATTTATAGGTCATCAAGGAACCACATAGATCATTTAAATGGATCAAGCTTAGTTGGGAATTATTAAATATTTGCTTCCATTTTAAGTTTAAATACTATACCGAATACTGTACCTCTTGTGGTGATGAAAGGTTTTAGCTAAATTTTAAGCCACAATATGAAAAAAAAAAGTTAAAGCTTCAACTAGCCAGGAACATGGGCTCATTCACAGTCATCCAAGCCACCTCCTCTTGCTATGTCATGATATACCACGTACATTACTAACCACATACTCAACGGGCTATCTCACGTTCTCCTTCTTCTAGTCATCCCAGAGAATGGCCATCATGTGAATTGTCAGTTTAAGAATTCTCAACTTCAATGCAGAATGAAATCAACCCCAAACACCATTTACTGCCTCATCTATTTGAAAGAATTCTGAGACAAGTATCTTTTACACCAGAGCTCTCAATTCCCCGGGCCTCAGGCAGGTACCAGTCCAGTAGCCTGATAGGGACCCAGCTACAGGAGGTGAGTGGCAGGCAAGTGAGCAAAGCTTCATCTGTACTTGCAGCTGCTCCCCAGCACTAGCATCACCACCTCAGCTCCACCTCAGATCATCAGGCATTAGATTCTCATAGGAGCACTGGGTCCCTGGTGCCAGAAAGGTTGGGGACCACTGTTTTATACCAATATTCTTGGCCTGATGCTCAACAGATGAGGATTGCATATAGGGGAAATAACACTCATCCCAAATGTTTCTAAATGTTCCTCTTCTCTGGATGGCACACAACTCTACCAGCCTCGAACATGCCACACTCTAAAAGAACGTCCTTACATGAGCAGCACGACACAGGGCAGATTAGTTCAAAGAAGACAAAAGGCCTCCCTTTTACAGTGAAGGCTGAGCTTAACAGGGCTGCTGAATGCAATTCTGCACTGAAATACAGTTTTCCCATTTCAAAGCAACATAGAGGCATGCAGCTCGTTAGATTTATATAATGCCTGGTCTCTCAAGACGTTACAAAGCGAATGGCATCCATCAGATTAATTTCCTTGGGGATCGTCTGGAACATGGAGAATGAAGAGGCCCAGACCATTAAACATCAAAGGAATGTTCTAAATGGTAATTAAAGTTCTATTATATTTTCTTTTTCTGGGAGCAGATTAGATTAATTCAATTGAGAATATTATAAGTATCAAAGCTGACAGTGTGAATGTGTCGAGTTGGCTGAAAGAGCATTTAAAATTGCAGACATCTGTTCATTCAAAGTTATACAACACACACACGAAAGAGGGAACTGACTCAGAGCGGGTGGTACTTACCAAGCCGGCACACGTAGACACAGCGACAGAGGAGGAGCTGTCATTTCTGATAAATCCCTGATAGAAACATCGCTGCACCGTGGGTCCCCGAGTCTCTGAAGCGCCATCTTTTCCAAGTACCTGGACAATAAAGTGACTGCTCAAAATTGCCGAGGGCTTAAGTTCTAAATGTAGTTCCTGTCCAAATGCTGAAAATCGGTAATGCAGGGAGCTGCTGGCACTCAGCGCCGATCGCTTTTTCCTGCCGTTGTGCAAAATGTCGTGTGAAATATATGACCCGCCCGAGTCCACTTCTACCGGTGTGACAAAGACGTAATCTGCAAGGGGAAAGGTTTAGCTGTCAGCACCCAGAGCCCACAATGCCAAAGAGTAACTTCCCAACAGGCTGGCAAAGAGCAGTGCCCAGCTCGAAGCTCATCTTTGCTCTATTGCCATGCACCTCGGTTAAATGTAATTCAGAGCAGCTTCCGAAGAGGAGAACCCTGTGGTCTTTACAATTAGCCACAGTAATTCCTGTAAAAACTAAAAGTCAAGCTCAATCTTGATAAATGTCAACAACGTTTGTGGAAAATGCCACAACTCTCATGGTCTGGGGAGAGACAGAGGGACTTTTTATATTAGCCAAAGAGCCGTCCATACATAAAAATTGATTTTCTTTTGGAGATGAAATAAATATAAATCTACGAAAGTATTTTTTTTTTCTAAAGATTACTATCTTCGTGTTAAACTGCATCAGGAGCATTTGGGAGGGGGCAGAATTTAAATTTCGAATAACTCACAGTGGTGAGTAACTTGAGATGATACCTCAGATAATTAACAAGTGACCACATATTTTCATATTTTATAGTTTCAATTAATTACACATGACAATACAATTCCAGGACTTGTAGTGCTCACCATTTTACTACGGGCTTTCACAGGGACAATCCCATGTAATTGTAAGCGCAAAACATAGTGGATGCATAAAAATGCCTCCATACCGTCAGAAACTTTCCTGTATAGTCTGATGTTTAAAATTGCTCAGACATGTTGTCAGATCAGGGACACCTGGAAAGGCATGTTTAAAAATACCTTCACCACTGCTCCCTAGAGCAGCACTAATTGCTGCTTGTTCTAGAGAGGAGGAGCTAAAAACAATTTGCTGTTTGAAAAAATGAAGCCAGCCCACTGTTTTCTATCACAAAACATTGAAACTGAAAAGTATCATTCCACAAAATGATTTGGAATAGGTCCTGTGCGCATTAAAAAACACTCTGCATTTCCACTTTCTAGGCACAGAATGGGAAACTAATTTGGAAAGTTTTTAGAAAGATTCCGAATAACAGCCATGTTTGAGTCACTTGGGTTCTTGGTTATAGGAGGAAAAGAAAGCAGAATTTCCCTATTCCTCAAATAGTCAACAACCCCCACCACATACAGATCCAAAAAAACAACAACAACAAAAAAAAACAACAAAAAAAACCCTGTAGCTAGCAGGTGTCATCAATAAGTAGTATTCTAATTGGGCCTGTTTGCAAAAAAAAAATCCGAATATGACAAATTTCAAATTTCTTCTGTATGACCATTTATAACTCTTACTGCTCGAGCGACTCTTATTCTTACAATTTTGTTTATGTCCTGCCTCCCCGATCTTCTTTGTCTCCTTTAACTAAAACTGTCGAATTGACATGCATATTAAAAATTCATTGGAAAAGTTTTTCTTCCTTAATCTTAAAAAAAAAAAAAACTGAGGTGTACGCTATTTCTCTTATATTAAAAATCTCTATTATGTTGCTTTACAGGTATGTGGCTCTTGATTACATGCAGCTTTTTCTTAGTAAAACAAACCCCACCTCCTCCCTTACCAAAAAACTGTGAAAACCATCCCTGACACATGCATGCTCCAGACAGAGTCTCCACAATAGCTGTTTCTTACCTCCTTGTCCAGAACCGTATTAAACTGCCTGCTCTTAGCTGGAAAGCCACGCAGGAACCTTACCAGCCAGCCTTGAATGGAATCAGCTGGCAAAGCCCCCACCCACCCCAGACACCTGCTGCTAGTTTGTTTCCAAGGAAAGAATAAGCAGCCTGATGGCAATATTCAGTTCTTGATAGTTAGAGGGGTGATCAGAGCCTCCTGTGGAGAATGATATGACTGGTCAGTTCACAGGCTGACTAAAGATGAGGTCCTTATAGGTGGTGGAACAGAGGGGACCTGCATGCAGCCATTTGACCCTGACTGAACAATGGGAGGTTGTTTTGGAAACTGCAGCCAGCCTTCCTGGTTGGGCGAAAGGCGAATTTCTCAAGAGCTGATTCCTGACTCTCCTGTCCCCTCATTCACCCTCCTCCCCCCTGGCACAGCCTTATCCAGGCTCTGCCATTACCCCTTCCCCAATATGACCCTTTGTCCCCTGATAGGAGAAAGAGATAACCCTGGAAAGCTAAAAATTAGAGAATCTGGTTGGACATCAAGGTCTTGCGAGACATCTTGGATGAGGGATCAGCGGTTCTCCTGCAGCAAGTAGGAACAAATGGAAACAAGGATTTCCTTCTGGGCGCCATCAACAAGTTAATAAATGACAGACTGAAGGGTATTGTGGAGGTTTTCACCAGGGGAACCTCAGAAGAGATAAAGACCCCAGAGACCTCAAGCTACCTGCTTTCCTCTCTGTAACAGTGATCTTTGGGAATCCAGAACACATGAGAAGAGAAATGGAAAGAGAAGGAAGACAAGGAAAGGAAGTGGAGAGCAGAGTGAGGGGGAAAGATGGGAGAAGGAAACGGCTCATAGTCTTCCCCCCCCCCCCCAAGAATTAGTTCCTGCGGGCTTTCCCAGGTGAGGAAGGAAACGAGGCAAGTGCCTTTTGACAGACCATCTTAGTCAATGCACCCTTCCTAATTTCTAACTGTGGTACGATTTAAAAACAAAACAAAACAGAAAAGCCATCTGTGAACAAGGGAAAATATTGTTTTTTCATTTATGTGACTTGAAGCGTAGGGTATTGATTTTTTTGATAAGTTCAGCGTCCTTGCCACAGCTCCCCCTCTCTAAACAGGAACCATTTCCATCCAAGACGCACACACACCTGCCGCGTTGGGGGCAAAGTGGGGGTGAGCTTTTCTACCTTTTCTCTTTTGGAGGGGGGGAGGAGGAGCAGGAGGGAAGGAAGGACGGGACAAAGTTCCTGGACAAGTCTTTCTGAGGGTGGAAGGTAAATACGAACCGTCGTTTAATCCGCCGCCACCGCCGCCGCTGTCACTGGCTAAGGCTGCGGCCACCGACGCACAGCAGAGGCAGCACAGCTGGAGCGCCTGCGAGAGAGAAGGTGACAACGCGCGTGAGAGATGCGGCAGGGCTTGCACCTGGCGTCCCCCGCCGCCCGCTCTCGGCGAACCCCTCGGTGGGCACCTGCCTTGGCCACGCGCCCCAGTCCTGCCGGAGCCCACGGCGGGCCGGAGCCGGCGGCGGGGAGGGCGCACGCGAGCAGGAGAGCGCACTCCATGGTCAGGTGCGGGCGCGGAGGCTGCGGGCGGCGCGCATTCTCCCCGCCGCCCCGGAGCGCGTTGCTCCAGGTGCAGAGCCAGGTGGGAGCCGCCGCCGCCGCTCACATCACCCGCCGGGCGCGCCGGGGCCTCCCCGCCTCCGGCCGCCTGCGCGCCCTCCCTTACGCCGGCGCCGGCTGCGGAGCTGCCGCCTGCGGCTCCCCGCGGGGAACGGGAGGCTCCCCGGGCCGGGGCTGGCGCGTGCCTCCGAGCGCAAACGGCCGGGGAACTCTGTCGGTGCCTGCCCGCGCGCTTGCCCGCCAGTCTGTGCGTCTGTCTGGGTCTGTGCGAGAGTCTGAGGCTCCCGGGGAAAGCAGCGCCAGCAGGCTCCCCCAGCGCGCCGGAGCCGAGCGCCCGCCTCTCCACCGCACGGTGATTGGCGACCAGCGGCTCCTGGGCCCGTCCGAGCCCCCGGGATGGTGCAAGGGCGTGGGATTCCCGGCTCCCGCTCCCAGGGAGGGGGCGAAGGGGGAGGGGAGGTTGGGTGAGCCTGAGAGGGAGGGAGGGACCCACCGCCGAGAGAGAGCAGAGCGCCCTGGGTCAGGCTTAGAAAACGTAATTTAAGCGCACGAAGAGATGAGCTGAGAAGTAGGGGGGTGGGGAGGCTCAGGTAAGTGGCGCGACTTCTTTGCTGCCTGTGCAGACTTCTCGTTTACAAGTCTTCTGGCCGGCGAGACAGCCAAGGTATTGAGTGTTCTCAACAACTCCCAAGAGCCAGGTGTCGTCCCCTGCTTCATCTCATTCACCTCGGGTCCTACCTATCCTTGCAAAAGCGGGAATTGTTAATCCCTTGATAAAAATGAAGAAACGGGCTCAAATGAGTTCAAGATAGTCTAGCCACCCATATATCATCTCATAACTCGCAAGTCTAGGGCAGCCTGGAGGGCTGGAACTGTGAGCCTTGTCACTGCCTGCCGCATGAAGGAAAGAGACAAGTGGTGAGCGCACACACTAGGGTGGGCAGATGTCATATTAAAGAAGTTGCACACCTGAAACGTATATAATGTATTAACCAATGTTATCCCAATACATTTAATTAGAAAGAACAGAAAAAGAAAACACTTAGCCAGCAGTAGCCTCACCTCTTCTGGATCATTCTCTCCTCCAAGTGACCAAGCTTCCAACCCCTCCAGACTGAACCGGCCCCAGACATACCAATCGTCAGAAATTAGCCATAACAAACAGTGCCGCCCTCACCATGAAGATACATCCCATTTTCTGGGGGCCTATTCATTTACTCAGTACATTTATTTGATCCCTCCTGTTTGTAGTGATGAACAAAACATATCCTCACAGGCCAGTGGGAAAGACTGTCATTGGAAACTCAACAAGAACCCAAATGATGACAAACACTCTAAAGAAAAAAGCATAAGCTCCTAAATTAGAAAGAATAAAAGAATTTAATTTAGTTGGAGGGGGGAGAGTAAGAGTGTGTGTGTAAGATGTCTCTTAGAAGCTGACATTTCAAATAAAACCAAAGAGAGAAGCTCTTGAAATAGGAAAAGTGCTTGTCATGACGGAAAAGTTACATGGCAGAGGAAGGACAGAAACAGCAGATGGCCAGGTCAACAGGACCTCGTAGGCTGGGATGAAGCATGTAGGAATCAGAGTTAAGGGGGGCAGAGGGGGGAGGATGTGAGGGTGTGAGGTTGTGTGTGTGTGTGTGTGTGTGTGTGTGTAAGAGAGCGAGACAGTAAGAGCGTAGGAGGCAACATGTCTCCAATAAAAGTGAAGTGGATCATATGTGGGCATGGATTGGAGGTGCTGATGTAGAGGGGAACAGGTAACGAAGCTGTTGCTAGAATCCTGGTGAGCAATGACGGTATCTTGGACCAGGGTGGTGGCAGTGGAGTGGTCATGTACCCTGCTCCAGTCCTAAGAGTACTGAGGTTAAGATGATGTCCATGCACAGCTTAGAACAAGTGACAGCTCAATATGCATAGTCTGTTTCACTGGATACAGCAGTGAAAAAGTAAACCCAGGCTGGAGACACAGAGAAAGTGGCAAAGCTTCTGCCCAGGGCAAAACTTTTTGTAATAGCCTCACAAGAGAAATTCCAGGCTAAACAAAACATTTGGCTTTCCCCCAAGTAATCTGTTTAAGTTCTTGTGGCCTCTATTTTATAATCCATAAAATAGAAATAAATCTAATATATCAAAAAGACATCCCAAGGATTAAGTAAATATGTTTTTCTGAACTTTATAAATGGACTTTAAAAGTGAGAGGATGCCTTGTATTTCTGTTGCTTCGTACATCCTACGTCAAACTTTAATGTGCACAAAAATCACCTGTGCTGCTGGCTTAAAATGCAGATTCCTGAGGCATGAACCATGAAAATTCTGATTCAGTAGATTTGGTGCAGGCCCCAAGTGTGCACTTGTAGCAAGCACCTGTGGGTGATTCTGACACGTATGACTTCAGTGCTTTGTGATTTTAGTAAAGAACTGGACACAAAAGGAAACTAAACATGAAGGACATGCATTAAAAAACAAACAAATAAAAAAACAGTGCTTGATGTCATGTCACCAAGCAACAAACTGGATAAAAAAGGAGACTGGGATGGACAGCACTGTGAATTATATCACTAGATAAACACTAAAGGAAACTGGAAGGGTAAATAGTCTGTTCATACTCCACTCAAAATAACAATGTCCCTTATTTGCATCTCTCCACTGATACACACACACACAAAATCATACCCCTTGGGTCTCCCTCTTTTGAGGCCAGTACTAGAGGTTGCTCAGCGTGGTCAAGTCTAGAGTCTCAGAGACCCACCCGTAGCTCTGCTTTGTGCTAGACCGGTATTTCTCAACCTCAGCACCATTGACATTTGGGGCTAGATCATCCTTTAAGGTGGGAGCTGTCCTGTGCATTGTAGAATGTTTAACGGCATCTCTGGCCTCGCCCCAATAGATGCCAGGAGCACCCCCACGATTGTGACAAAATGTTGTGACATTGCTAAATGTTCCCTGGGGAGCAAAATCACTCCAGTGAGAACCTGGATGAATCTTGTGGATCCCAATTTTATTCTGTGGTATTTTTCTCCATCAACCTGGAGCCTCACAGCTTCTCATTCAACTGGTCAAATATGTGTTAAGTACTCACCCTTGGAGAGACCGAGACCTCCTCTGGGGCCTAATAATGTAACTGCCCCATCCCTCACTGATTTTGCAGCTCTCCCTTCATATCCCAGTTAACCTTTGCACTCCATACATCCCAGCCCCATGGTTTGGTACAGAAACCAAGACCCATTTCTGGCATACTAGTAGATCTAAAGATCAAAACTTCTAGTTTCACTCACTTGCAGACGATCAGGTCCAATTTCTTCTGTAGAGCTGCTATACAAACGCTGTAAAGCCATAACTTCTGGAATGATTTCATCCCTTCAACATTCCAGGAACTAGCCCTGCAATATGTATAAATTGTCTTTAGATGGTGACAGAGAGTCATGAGCAAATGGTCCAGCCTTTCAGTTATGAATTGCAAAGCAGCACCCGCTTCTAAGTGACTTAGAAACACAAAACGTAGCTGATGTTAAAACTATAAATCTAAGACACTACAAAGAATGTCTAAAGGTCACAGTAATCTGTCTCAGTCTGTTCAGGCTGCTGTAACAGAATAGCGCAGACTGGGCGGCGCATAAACAGAAATTGATTTCTCACAGTTCTGGAGGCTGGAAAGTCCAAGATCAAGGCTCCAGCACATACGCTGTCTGGTGAGAGCCCACTTCCTGGTTCATAGACAGCCTTCTTGTCACTGTGTCCTCGCATGGCGGAAGGGGCAAGGGAGCTCTGTAGGTCTCTTTTATTAGGGCGCTAATCGCATTCATGAGGACTCAGCCCTAAATACCATCGCATCAGGAGTTACGTTTCAACATATGAATTGGGGGAAGGGGCTCAGTCAGTCAGTCCATTTGCATAAACCAATGGGGAAAGAGAAAAAAGAAAAAATCCAGTTTTGCTGTATTCTGTCAAACACAGCCCAGAACCTGGCATACAGCAGGCATTCAGTAAACATTTGTAAGTAGGTAGGAAAGAAGGGAGAAGGAAGGGAGGAAATGGTGGGAAATTTAGCGTCGGAGGGATCACAGTGTCACTCTTAACTACTAAAAAACATTTCCCCTTTTACCTCTCTAAAATCAATGATAAAGTTTGAGGCATTGGTTTTTCTTCTTTTTAAACTGACATAAGTTTACCTTTTTTTTTTTTTTTTTTTTTTTAAATGATATGTCTCAAGTACCTCCTCCTGGCCAGAGCAAGAAACAAATGGCAAACCCTGTTATTTACTCCCTTGGTCTCTGCTCCATGACAAGTGTCCTTTCCCATGGAAAGTAAGGAACATTGAGCCCCTCTCCCATCACAGCTGACTTTCTGCGCCATAACCAAACCTTGTTTTCTCCTCTCCTTTCCATACAGACAGCAGAGGGACGCTATCCTTCCTCTGGCGTTTTAAAGCTGCATTGAATAGTTTGATCAGGTTTTTGACAGATTCTTGACCGTTTCCCTTAGGAAGTATTTTCATGTCCAAAGAGAAAGATATCCAAAGCCATGCAAACAAACCTAGCACAGAAACAGAAAATAAGGCTTAACATTACAACACAGTAAAATGAATGAATGAATGAATGAATGAATAGAAAGGCACTAATGTCCTTGAAGCTCTGAGAAGGAAGGGCTGCCTTCTAGCCACACAATCCTCAAAAACAGTGGGAACGGCAGAAGGAGGTGGAAGAGGAGAGCGCGGCAGGTCCAAACTGTTTCTATCTTTTTTAGAGATAACCATTCAGAAAAATAAGCTGTTTGCTTAAACACACTAAATAGAGCAAAATTAAAACAAGTGACATGCAACAACTTGTTTTCTATCTGTCAGTGACTATATGGGAAGCAGAACCTCATAGCTTAACAATTAACTTTGGAAATAGATTGTCACCAAACATAATTTAGGAATTATCAATGCCTCACATTATATTCGAGCTTTCTTTGCACTTTCTTAGGACACTGACATTGATGTCTTCCTTTTGCAGCCTGTACCTGTCTGACTTACCTGCATGACATCTATACGATGAGGCTTCCTCTACACACCTCAGCTTCCCTCTGCTGATGCTCTGGCTAGACGTGCTGCCTCCCTGTTCTCTTCTTAGTCCTTTCCCAAGCCGTTCTATTAAACGTAGTTTGTTTGCTCGAGGCCAGAGGCAGTATTAGAACTAGACCACTTATTTCCACAAATAAACTCGAGGACAAGATCTGAGCTCTCTGCACAGTAAAACAGTGGAAATATAGACCTTGTAAAATCTCTGGAAAATATCAGGCTGCTTAAGGGAGGAAAATGATTTGGTTCACATGAAGTCTCTCGTGCTCCCCCATCGTGATCTCATCATGTGCAGGCTTAGACACTTGCCCCAATGATCCCCTAATTTGCATGTCTAACACCTGAGGCAGTCAAGGCTGGGCCCTACTACTGCTAATCAAAATCACCTGGGGGATCGCTAAAATGTCATTTTCGGGCATCCCTATGAATGTTCCAATTAAGTAGGTCTGGGATGAGGCTCAGACACTTGTCTTTTAACCAACATCTGGGCATTTTTAACGTATCTCAATATATTACAAACCAGTAATTGTGGCCTATGGAACTTATACCTCCACTTGAATGCCAGAACTATGTCCTTATCAGTAGGATATAAAGCTTCTGGGATACCTTTGACTCATTTTTCATTCATGGAGAAAGCACAGTGTAATAGAATAAAGGATAGGCCTGGGAATGAATCCTTGCTATAGCAATGAGTGGTAAGTATTATTATTATTATTATTATTGATTAGATTTTGAGGTAAGAAAAGGTAATTTGCCTTCTAAATGTTTCCATCTCCCATTTTTCTGGTTTAACTCATGATATAGACTTGTTCACATATAATAACACTTTCTTTTTGGCAAAAATTATTAGTCCAAAAGGTGACATCTGGACACAAGTGTGGTCTATTAGAATCATTCACTGGTATTGATCTGCACAATTTGGGAGAGCGAACCCATCTTTCTGTTGAGGTTGTCACAATGTGTGCAAAGCCTGAATTTGTCAGCAGCCATCTTTACAACCCGCAAAAAGGAAATACATTGAGAAGTAGAAAAGAGTAGAAAATACACAGATTCCAGTCTGAAGCCATGATTCGTGTACCTTCTCCTTTAATCCTCAAAATCACGACCATATAAGGTGAGAAACCTCTCCGCAACTCTCCTTTCTCCATAAATTGGTCTGTATTGGGTTTCTATCACTTTCAATGAAGTAATCCTAGTACTTTTTTCTAAGTGAACTTGAACACAAAGTTTTAATGTGCTCAGCTCTCACACAGGGAAAATAATCCTTCGCTTTTTTTTTTTTTTTTAATTTCCATGAGGACTGAATGAAGCAACATATATAAAAGGTCTGATGCAGAACCCAGAGCCACTATGTTCAATAATGGTAGCTGTTTTCCCCTTGTAAGAACTTCCTGTGAACCTTACTCCTGCAGCCATTCCACTTCCTGAGGTTGTGAACCCTTTGCAGGTTCTTTCACCCAAACTCCAGGCTGAACATCAATATTTCCCATGTGATGTGAGGGCTGCAGCTTCTGAACACGGTGCCTGTGTGTGCAGGAGAAAGTGGTGCTCCCTTCTGTACAGGCACACGACAGTGTTCAAAAGTTGGAAGCTATGCGAATTAGGACAAGAGTACCTGCTCTGGGCTAATGACATCTTTTGGGGACAAGATTTAGAAGCCTAGGACCAACTGGATTTCATTGTAGCTCGTGCCCAGAGAGGGCACAGCTATCCATAGTGTGCGGCTTGTGTCGCAACCTCCCCTTAGGTCTTTAGATTGGGCAACTAAGAGCAAAGATTCACCCCACATACTGCGGTGCACTGCATAACTATTTCTAAATTACCAGTTTCATCACTTCCCACTCTTTACTCGGCATCCTTTTCATGTAGTCACACCATCTGAAAAGGCGGGGCTGTGCAAGGAAAGGTGAATGCATTACATCCTTAGTCACTTACCCTTCACTTCTGCCCCCAATTCCCTGGAACTGTCCCCTCGCCCCACCTAAGGCCAGACTCCACAGAATAATTTCATAATCATGAAAGAACAATAACACTATTTATAATAAATCCAAAGAAATAAAAAGACGTAGACCCTGCTCCTTTCACTCAGAGAAAATCATCAAAAATGTTTACGAGACAGCGTTTGGCAGTGTTTATCTTCTTTAAATAGTTGTAGCATTTGAAGCTAATGATCGCTGCCTCCTTCTCAAAACCTTCTCACCTCCTCAGCTTCCTGGTCATTACTTTGTCCTGTCCCCCCCCCCCCCCAACCCCTTGTTTAATTTTTACTTAGCAATTATTTCCCTACTCTTTTCATGTCCCTTAAACATTTGTGCTCTCTCGACTTCCATCCTTGTCCCTCATCTTTTCCTATAAAATAATCTCCATTCCTGTGCATTCAGATCCTATCTGATTCGCTGATGACTCCCAGATCTGCTATTCCAGCCCAAGTCTCTGTCCCTTATTTCCAACCACCAATAGGACATTTTTAATAGGATACAACAGAGGCACCTTAAATGCAAGAAGGCACAAACCAAGTATAAACCATGCACTACTCTCCAACCACCCAGAATCCCAAATGGGAAGTTTGGGAGCATCTTCAGCATGTGGGAGGTGAAGGGAGGCAGAGAAGGGTCAATTGGTTACCAAACCTACTGTAAAAATGCCTCCGGGACAGTCTTTCTCATCCTCATCTTGACTGCCTTACTTCAGGTCCTCAGCATTTGTCACCCTTTAAGATTAGGGACGTTGCATCCAGGACAGAGCTTCCTCTTGTTCCCACAACAGCTGCCTAGAGCAGAGAGTGCACCATTGTCACCTTTGTTCCCAGTGCCAAGAACAGGGCTACCAGACAGACACTTGGAAAATCACTGAATCAAAAATCATTGCCCAGAGGAAACTGATCCAGACTGCTTAGACAGGCATTTTATGTCACCTCCTCGGCCAGCCTGACTGGAACCTTGTTACTATGACCTCCTCTAAGGAACAAATTCCACAACCCAACGGGTTCCACACCTGCCTGAGAATGAGCTCTAGCTGTTTTTGTTTTCACTCTTTCCCTCATTCCTCAGCTTGACCTCATTTCCATTCCTCTCACACCCTCTCACGCACAGAGGTCTTTCCTCCTTCCCTTCCTAAGGAAACCATGCATGCATTTGTGCGTTTCAATAAGTCCGAGTTTCTTGAGGCTTACCCTGACCATTTCGGCCAGGCAATTCCCCACCTCAGCGGATATTCTCAACCTGGGTGCACAATGGCCAAGTCCCACCCTCTGAGATTCTGAATTGAGGGGTCAGAATTGGGAATATCTTTTTAAAGACCCCTGGCTTCAGGCGACTCTAACATGCAGCCAGATGCAATCCGAGAGTCTGCACATCGAGTGCAGTCCCCAGACCAGCAGCATCCACATCCCCTGGAAGTTCATTAGACATGCAGAGTCCCAGGACCTGCCCCACACCTGCTGGACCAGAACCTGCATCAGATCAAGACCCCAGGTGACAGTCTGCACATGAACTTTTGAGAAGTGCTGCAGTAGAGTCATACAGATAGAACTTTGACACAAACTGGGTGAACTTTGTCTCCTGCCCTCCGTTTCCTCATCTACAAAATGGCGCTAATAATCGTATTGTCTCACAGAGACGTAGAGAACAGGAAAAGGGATTATCATTATCGCCAGGTGAAGGAGTAGACTTGAAAAGGGGTGGCCTCATTCTCTCTCTGCCTTCCTTCCCACCCCCACCCTAGCATTATCCCTCTGCCCACTATAGTAGGAGCAAGAGAGTAAGTATACACTCTTTATTCCCAAGAAGCGGACTGTGTTATCCTGGGGAGCACAATGTGAGGCTTGCAGATTCCACGTTTAAATCCAAATTAAACATTTCCAATTTAAGCATGCTAAGAGGTTGCAGCTCCCTTGATTTATCTGCATCACCCAAAATAACGGCCATGATCTGGCCATCAGGTAGCCCGTCTACTCAGTCACACAATCACCACTCGTCCGAGAGGGCTGCACGGAGCCTGTGCCCCGTTAAGCAGGCAATTCGTTTCCAGAAGCTGCACAGCGACTTGGCCCCGCCAAACTTGAGGCTGGGTTTCCACGAGACTGCAAGGCACAATTTCAAGAGGCAGATCATTTAAAAACAATTATTGGAACTCGACAGACTTTTGCAAGGAATTAATTTAAAAAATCCAAGGTGCCAGAGGGATAATAGTAAAAGGGATGGGAGCGAGTTATTTCTTGTTTTTAAACAGTCTGAGATCTATTTAGAGAGGTTCCAAACATCAGGGGTTGTGTCCAGACTGCAACCTAATACTTTATATTGCTCTCTTTCTGTAAAGTTCTAGCTCCCCGATGATTGGATGGAGTCTCTCTGAAAAGCTAACAGTGCACGGGACATAATAACAGCCTCGGGACATCAGAGCCGCTAGTGCCTGCCCTGCAGTACTGGACGTTTTTATGTGCATTACATTAAGAGCTTCCATGTCTCTGGACAAAGGGGGAAGCACTTCCATGGTGGGTGGCCCCAATTAAACCCTGTGCCTAGTGAGTTTCCGCGGAGGCTGACTGGAAGGCAGCCAGGCTGATTAGAAAGCAGGTACCTTAAATGGCCCAGTGCTGCCATAATGCCCTGGAAAACTGCTAAACGACACAGAAGAAAATCATTACAATTGAAACTCCCCCCTCCCACCCATGCTCCCTCATGCCTGGAAAACACCCACTTCTTCAGAATTGCCTAAATATTGCTTTGTTTAATGAATTAACTGTACAGTAAATGAAAGATCTCTCACAAACGCACAGCTTTGAACACCCTGCTTTAATTATGAACACATTTGGTTTACAAGCAAAGGAAAGAAATGCAGCCAAAAACAAAACAAAAACAAACCTCCCCCTCCCCCCCCCAAAATAAAAGAAGATATATTGCCACATACGCTATAGAGCTGACAAGTAGGTTTAATATATGGACGGTTTGTGGATATTACATAATATAAAATAATAATAATTATTTTTCATGATGACAAAACCAATAAAGCTCTTTTTGAAAACATTGCAAAATAAAGTATAACGAGAGAATAAGAACAATTCATCATCCACCTTCAAAGATGAACACAGATAACACGGTATCTTCCCTCTGGAAGCTCTGTAGCCGAGATTGCATTGTATATACTTTCGCGTGCTTCTTCATTTGACCAGTATTATTATTACAAGGAATATGTTGCAGATATTAAAATTTCTGGTGCTACCGCTGTTAATGGCTGGGGCATAATCCATCAAAGGAGTGTAACATAACACACTGAGAAAAAATTTGGAAGCTCCCTTGGGTAGGACGGCCGAGCTCTAACAGACAATAGGAGCAGTGGGGACATCTGTACCACCGCCCCTATGCTAGGGAAGGGAGGCGGAGAGTAATACTCCCCGGGTTACTCTAGGCCAAACACTGTACCAGAGCATGTTCGGTGGGGTACCTAATTCAATGCTCCAACAACACTGTGAGGGAGTTATTACTAATCCTCTTTAATAGGTAAGGAAACTAGGGTTCATTGAGAGATGAGGCCACTGGCCAAGGGCACAAAACTAGTGAGGCAGAGCCAGGATGAAGACCCAGATCATCCTTCATTCTTACTCCTTTTCCATCTACAGACACACAGCCGTGGAGTCAAAAGAGTGCCATTTTGGAGTTCAAGTGTTTGTCCCATACCATGCAAAAGAGATAAGTGCTCAATGAATACTTTAAATTTCATGAGTGCTGTCATTTGCAAACCTGATGATAGCACCCACAAAACATTAGATATGCCAGGCTGTACCTTTTCCCAAGAGCTACCATTTTGAATTGAATTTTACGTATGAAGCATATCATAGGTTTAGTTAACAATGTAGAAGCAGGAAAATAGAAGCATGAGGTATACATATGTCTCAGAAGGCTCCACTGTGGTAGAGAGAGACTCAGGTTGATTCGAGAAATGGAGAGCAGTGACAACGACGATGATGACGATCAAGTTACTCCCACCGACTGACTGCTTGCTTGGTACTCGGCCAAGCACTGTGAACATTTAAAGAAAATAAGCATCAAACCCTCTGCAATATAGTTTCCTAATCTGACAAATGAAATTAAGAGTCTAATGCACAAAGAAATTTTAAGTAATTACCAGTTGACCTAAGTTGAGTAAATGGTAGTGGTAGAATTTGAAACTAGGTCTGTTTTCCAGAAACACATGTGAGGTCCAACTCACCACCTTTTTATTGGGCAGCATGATGCACTGGGCCAGTGGGTACCACCAGCTCCCAATCATGCCAGCAGTGGGTTTGAGTTTCCAGGGAGTCTTAGTGTGGGGAGAGGAAGCCCTTGTACTCCTGGAATCACCAGCAGATGCCCGTGTGGCCATCCCTGAAGGCCTGACCAGACAAGACCTCAGCTGGAAATGGACAGTGTCTGGAATTCATTCTTACTTTCAGAGTTCACCAAAAGGACCTTCATAATTCACATAGGCTATCCCTGGGTGTCAGAAGATGGCATTTATATGCTTAAATTATAGGGGAACGGAATTGAAAGAAGTAAAAAATCAGGACATGTGCTGGAGAGAGGAGGAAATTTAAAAGGATAAAAACATAGAGGGAAAAAACCCAAAGCCAATAACTATCAAATAGATGGACCAGCATGTAAAGACAAGTAAACCATTTAACAAGAGGCAAAGAGAGGGAATGGTGTGTGAAAAATAGCCTCACTTGTATAGCCATTTAACTGCTTTAACACAACAGCCCTATGAGATGGGTAATATAAACAGCAACTGATAAAGTCTAAGCTAGAACATAGATTATGGTCCTTCTAAACCTTTTTTACTCCATCTTTATGTAAGCAGTTTACCCTATCCCTTAAATATGGCTACAACTGGTGTGATCCCTAATTGCTTTATTCTGTTGGAAATCTAGTGGCCTTGGTGGAATTTGAGTGACTTCTAGACATCTCCTTTGTCACATTTCTTCTGGCCCCCACTGAACTCTCAAGGTCAGACTCTCACCGCTTCCCCTATTCTCTCCTCTGTCCCACATCACCTCATGGAAGACAGCTTCTTTTGTTGGCTCCAAACCCCTCTAGAAAGGCACTTGTGTGTGTAGAAGTTGTTACTAAAGTTTGGGACTCAAATGCTTTTTCTTACATATATAGTAGTAAAATACCGTATGATTCAGGGTTTTCCAGAGAAACAGAACCAGTAAGAGAGACACGGATAGAGATTAGAGATGCAGAAAGAGAAGATTGTAAGGGATTGGCTCACCTGATTATGAAGGCTGACGAGTCCCACAATCTGCCATCAGAAGCCAGAGGCCCAGAAAGGCCGCAGGCGTAGTTCCAGTCCAAAGCCAAAGGACTGAAAACCAGTGGAGCTGGAGCCGTGGTGTAAGTCCCAGTCTGAGCTGGAAGCCCTGAGAACCAGAAGCTCTGATGTCCAAGTACGAGATGGACGTCCCAGCTCAACAGAGAGGGCGCACTCAGCCTTCCTCCCCTTTTTTGTGCTATTCAGGCCCTCAATGGGTTGGATGACTGCCCGCAGGCACTGGTGAGGGTCACCTTCAATACTCAGACTCCCCGTTCAAATGCTAATCTCTTCGGAAACATTCCTACAGACACACCCAGAAATAAAGTTTTACCAGCTATCTGGGCATCTCTGAGACCAGTCAAGTTGACACATAAAGTTAACCATCATGAGTACACGTCACATAAAATTTACTATTTTAACCACTTGAAAGTGTACAATTTGGTAACCTTAAGTATATCCACCATGCAGTGCAACCATCGCCACCATCAGATGGGTTTACATCACAGAGGCCCAAACTGACTTAAAGTGATATCAGACGGCCCCTTCTTACAGGCCCATTGGCCCCCCGCCATGTTGCTTAAAGTCCCCATAAACCCAAAGACTCTCTATTTCTCTCCTTTTCTCCTGCCTTTTGTGCAGAACAATTTAGCCTCCACCCACTGTCAAGTTCCAGGCCTATCTTAGCATATCCAGTAACTCGTGAATGTGGTCGGCAGAAATAAAAGATCCTTCATTCCTTGCTTTACAGAATAGAATAACAGAAGTGCTGATGTTTCAGACCCCCTTTCTGCTTACCTAGTCTCCACAAGTGAAAAGAAGCTGATTTCCCCATAACTGTAAAGAATGCCACTTCCCTCAGAAGGCAGAAATATCAATCATCAGTTTATGCTTAAGATAAAAAAAATTGTTGCCTTTGTCAATTTCTAAAAAAAATATATATATATATATGATATATATACACATATATATGTATGTATGTATGTATGTGTGCGTGTGTGTGTGTGTGTGTGTGTGTGTATAAATAAGCTGAATACATTCTCTCAAACATGGAGCTGAGAGTAAAACCACACCAGATCTTCTCATCACCAGTTCAGACTGACCTGATGAGTTCATTTATAAAGGTCAACCCAATAGACCATAACTGGCATGAGCTTGAGCTTGGATTTCTCTGTGGGAAGCCTTTCAAACTACCCCAACCCCTCCAAACTGGGTTGATACCCTTCTCTGCGCTCTTTGAACACTATTTTGTTCTACATAGAAAATTAAAATAAAATAGGATGGCTTTCCTCCAAGACTTTGAGCCTCTGAGATCTAGGGGCTCTCTGTTCATTCTATCTTAAATGGTGGTTCTCAACCAAGGTCATTTCCTACACCCAGAGGACACTGGCAATGTCTGGAGACATATTTGGTTGTCATAACTGGGATAGGGGTTGCTACTAGCATCTAATGTGCAGAAGCCAAAAATGCCACTATATATCCTACTCTGCACAGACCAGAACCCCCACAACAAAGAGTTTTCCAACCCAAAATGTCAATAGTGATGAGGTTATGAAAGCTTGACCTTAAAAGTGATTCATTTAGCAAATATTTATTAAGCACTGTCATTGTGTCACATCCTATGCTAAGGGTTGAAAACACCTTATGCCTATTTCCTTACTATTATTAGTTTTGCGATAACAATAGTGAAGACCCCATGAGTACTAAAGGGTATAAGGTCCTGTGTTAAGTCTTCACATATACAATAATTACCTTCTATAATCTAGAAGGTAATAATTGTATATTACCTCTGTAATTTCACCATCTCAAATGATAGTGTGGAAGCTCAGAGAAGTTGAGTAACTTTCCTAAGGCAACATGACATCTGGCTTATGTTTCCTGATTCATAACAATGGCACACAATTGCCATATAAAGCAATTAGTATATACAGTGTAAGGCTGTTATAAAAGTTAATGAACTTATCTTATTGTATTCATGAAATTACCAAATAGTAGGCTTTCATGGTTGAATCTTGAGAATGACCTATTCTGTGGTATACAGTTTTAAGAGATGCTAGATTGTCGCTTAAAGTAAGAAAGAAGGCAAGTCTAAAAATGGGATGTGATTGTAGGGGACTTTGAATGGTCAATTATTCCCTAGGTTAGTGAATCTTTCCTGAAGACCCCTGGCAAAAGAATGAATGAATGTGTGTGTGTGTGTGTGTGTGTGTGTGTGTGTGTGTGTACACACATGCTTGTGCATGCACGAGCACATGCTGGGAAGAACAGACGTAATCTAGGGCAGAAAACAGAGAGAGCATCCTGATAGACGATGTTGGTGATGAGAGCCTGAACCAACTGACGAACAGACATTTCTATTTATTAGAATCTCCACCCATCCCTTTTCAGTAAATGTTTGTTTCTTTGCCCAAATCAAAAATCCTCTGTGAAGGAGTCACTGTGGAAAGATCTTAGGGGTAATGTCTGTGAGAAGAAGTAAGGAGGATCCAGGAAGGCTTGGAAACCCATCAGACTATGAAATGGTCTGAACCTAAGGGAAGGAGAGAAGGAAGAACGGTTGAATGGAAGCATCTTAGACTTTCGTGTAGTGTAAGGAATGTTCCAGAAGGCCACTGAGGAGGCCTAAGCCAAAGCCAGCCATCAGAGGAATGGGCCTGCGTATTGCTGCTATGCATACTCGTCGGCAAGGAGCAGCCCACCTTGGAAGCGTGGCCTTGGCACAAATGCTGCAACGGAATTCTGCACACGGCAGCTGGGCCCTCGTTCAGTCACCCTCCCTGCAGTTGAAAGTTCTGAGGTACATTCTCATAACCTCAATGCTAGGCACTTTTAAATATTTAATAAAATGTGTACAAATCCTCTGCCTTCAATTCAACTAGACATGTATGTACTGAAACACATGCCTTTTGGGCAAATAGCATGTCACCTGCCTGCCCTCTGAATGGCACTCGAGCATCAATTTGTGGTAGTAGCTTAAATCAGTGAGCTCATCTGCTTGCAGGACATGTTATACACACCCCTCTCTGTGTATAGTTGATCTCCTATTATGTGTTTTGTTTCATATTAAAACCTGCATCTCAGCTTTGATTGTCTGGCCCCCCTGTTTCTTTCTGCAGCTCCTAGGCCTGGGATAATAAGT
The DNA here is from genome assembly GCF_014176215.1 of Rousettus aegyptiacus. Classification (NCBI taxonomy): domain Eukaryota; kingdom Metazoa; phylum Chordata; class Mammalia; order Chiroptera; family Pteropodidae; genus Rousettus; species Rousettus aegyptiacus. The sequence goes on from NW_023416289.1 coordinate 21,431,687, forward strand.
TATAAACACTGTAATCATGTGTAAACAATACCTCCATGAGGTGAGCTCCCAGCAAAGGAGGGAGTCAAATAGTTTTTCTTCTCTTGAGGGTCCTTTTCTTCCTCCCCAGGGTAGTGTGGATGATGCTAGGGGGGAGCCTGAGCTGCTGGATCCAGGTCAGCCAGCTGGAAGTCCTTTCGTAGGACATAAAATAGTCACGCAGGGCAGATGGAGGTGAGAGGCTTTCCGGATCCTACCTGAGTGCTCTGTAGGTGGCCGCAGGGCACTTGACTCAGATCCAAGAGAGGCACCTGGCTCCAGGCTGGCATGAAGCCAGTTTCAGAGGGTAAGCTTGCCGTGAATGACGGTGTCTGGACTCAGTTCATGCTTTATTGTTATGTGTCTCTTTACAACTAATTCCTCACTGAAAGATGTTTGAAACCTAAGCCTCTCCATTCTCCCTCCCCATTTTACTTTCAGTTGCAGGCACCTGTCCCTATTGAGAATAAGGAGAGTCCAGCTAATAAGCAAATCCTTGTTGGAAATTGCAAGGCAGGGCTGTTGAAATATGGAAGCTTCTCCAAAGTCTAGAAATGACTCAGGAAAAAACAAACTCATCCAGCTCCCATAGCATCCAAGGCCTAGCAATAAATGAAGAGGGAGTGATTCCTCCAAAATGTTTGGAACATACTGATGTAATGAGAAAGGTCTTCAAAAAATGTAAATGGGCCAGAATAGTGGCTCTCAAAGCTGGTCCCTACACCAGCAGCATCAAAATCCCCAGGAAACTCATTAGAAAGGCAAATTTATGATACACCCACACCTACTGAATCAGAAAATCTAGAGGTGAGATTCAACACTCTGGTTGATGAGCGGAGAAAGGATTGGAAAGAAACAAGGGTAGAAAGTGCAATTAGGACTGCAGTGCAGTAGTCGGGGCCAGAGACAAGGCTGGAGGTAGAGATTCAGAGATATGGAAGGAATTAAGAGGCACTGGGAAGAGACCTTCCCGGGGGGAGGGAGACAAAGGTGTCAAAATGGGTGCTGTTTCTGGCTTCCATGGCTAGAAGAATGGGGATACCATTCAATGAGGCAACATCTTCAAAAAGTATCAGGTTTCGGACAGGATAGGGGGTGAGACACGAAAAATTAAGCTCTTAAAATGTTGAGTTTAAGCTGTTCTTGAGACTTAGCACTATAAACCTGGAGTAGGATGGCAGAGAAAAGATTCGGGCTAGAGATACCAAAACATGAAGTGACTTAGACATACATCTCTCTCGGGTTGAAGCATATGTAGAACGAGAAGACCAGCAGTCTCAGGATCCCTCCTGGGGGTGCTCCAACACATGTGACTCTTGTAGAGTAAGGGCTCTATAAAAGTTTGTGTAATAACATGAAGAAGAAAGGAGGGCAAAGGAGGAAAAAATAAGAAGATTGGGATGAAAGCTGTGGCTCTGCCATCTGAATGAGTTGCTTATTCCTTCCGGCCTCAGTTCCTCCATCTATGAAAAGCGGGGAGAGTAGTCTGTATATGTACATTGCAAGGATTGTATGATGTAACAGCACATAGAAATATGCTCAACAAACCATAGCGATCATTACCCTGAGCAAGGTATAACGGAAAGGCTCTTAATATATTATTATGGAATTACTATGTGAGTAAATCACTGATTAAAAAATAACATCATTCCCCTTTCTAATAGAATCATTTTTATGAGATCTCATTTGTAATAATGGAGTGGGGGCAAGGGAGGGAGTGTGTCTGAGTTTTTTGTACCATTTGGTAACCTTGGACATTCATTTTGAGCCTCTAGCCTCATTGAAGAAATTGTGAAAAAACTGAGACATGATTTCAACCTAGCAAAAAGAACAAAAACAAAAACAAAACTTAAAGACTGATTAGATTATCTTTGTAATGTTGCTTTTCTCTAAGGAAGTAATTAAAAGCAATCCTGTAGTACCCTGCATTACGCATATCAGAATGGATTGTGCCAATGATTTCATCTGACCTATCTCACTGTACAAACCTCGTCACTTTAAAATATCCATGTTAACTTTGGAGGACCTCATCTCTTTCAGAACTATCATCTCTAATGCATTTATACAATAAAATTATAAGGCAAATAAATATCAAGAGTTGTTAGAGACTCCAAAATGGCTAGACGAATGAGTATGTTTCTAGAAGGTGACCTGAGACCTGTTTTTTTTTTTTTTTTTAACAACAAAAGCTAGGGTTGTTATAAAAAAGCAAACTTTAAAAGTTTGGCATTATTGCATCTTTGGATAGAAACAAGTATACTCCTAGCACTGATTGAAGGAATTTTGCTTCATCTTTCCTGAGTCCTCTGAGAATATGGGTGCAGCATGCCATGAATGCCATATCCTAGAATATGAGGTAAGAATTGTAACTCCAAAGATGTCCCCAGCCAACAACCATGAGATGGCTTTACCTTGGAAGAAGTCGTGGAACCAGGGCTATCCCCCGTAATTTCATAAATTACAAGGGGATAATGAATGATGCTAACTGACAAGGTGTTTACAAGAACTCTAAAAGCCTCACTATAGAGATTTCATGTACAATCCCTCTGAAACGTATTTCTCTTTGCATTTTAAAAATCATGAAATAAGGTGTTGTCTAACTAACTGCATCTTAGAAACAGGATGGTAAGGAGAAGAATAAACAAAAACCAGGATTTAGTGGGTGCTTACTTTGTACTGGAAGCCATGCTAAACTGGTGTATGCTTTAATCATTTAATCCTCACTATAATCCTACAAGGAAGGTATTGCCATTCTGCCTGTTTCACAGAGAAAGAAACTGAGGCACAGAGAAGTCAAATAACTTCTGCAAGGCCACCTGACTAGTGAATGGTGAAGCTGGGATTACGCAGTTTATCTGACTCCAGACCATGCTCTTTTAACATGATACAGGAGGCAGTTTTATAAGCCTTTCTCTCCCTCCAGCCAACAAATAATAACTCTACCTCCCTGTTGGTAAAAAAAAGTCAAGGAAGATCATATAGTTATATAGATATGAAAATTCTGTGAATCTGAAGAAAAATTAAGTGTTAGCTATAAGTATCATTGCTGTTTAGAAAATAAGAGACATGCTATAAATAGAAAAACTAGATAGTAAAAATATTGGAAACTGAGTCCAATTGTTTCTGTGTAACCTTATTTCCTTCCTTCCTTCCTTCCTTCCTTCCTTCCTTCCTTCCTTCCTTCCTTCCTTCCTTCCTTCCTTCCCTTCCTTCCACTAAACTGTGTACCACCAGAACTATTTACTTATTTTTATAAACTTTAATGTTATTTTATCTAATGTGAATGTATTAATAGTTTAAAACATGAGGCTATAATATTTTTTTAAATTCTGCGTGCCCCCAAGAACCTTCTGGAGTGCCAGCAGTGGACTGCATTCCCCACATTGGAGACTCCAGTTAGAATGATGGAGAATGCAGGAAAGATGACAAAAGAAAGCAAACAATGGCTTGGAGACATGGTGGCTCCAGACCTCTCATCTCCAACATCTTTTTTCAGCTTCTCAAAGAATCCCCATAGGGCACAACTTGGTTGCCTGGGAAACTCTAGTCTGTATAACTTGACCACATGTCATCCTGTGACATATGGAAGGGCTCCCTGGCCACACCAAGGACCTGTCATAGATATGTCACCCCATATCAAAACATTTCATGCACAATAAGCTCTGAATTTTAAATTCAAAAGGTTATTCATCAGGAAGAGAAGGTAGCACAAAATAAAATATGAAATGTTCTAAATTCAACAATAGATTTAAAAACATATAATACTGTGGTCTCATGTATTTGGGCAAAAAAAAAAAATGTAGCAAAGCCCAAATGTTTAGCTTCAAAAAAGGGAAATATCTAGTCAGTTCTCTTCCAATGTCTTCTCTGAGGTCCAATTAATCAAACGAGAATGGATCCAAAACTGGTAGCCACTTGCCAAGCCTGCAAAAAATGTCTGATTCTGATTATTAAGTAAACAACTCCCAAAAACGGAAGGATTATGGAGAAAGACAAACATTTTCTTTCCTTGAATTGCAGCATTTTGAACTCCTCTCACGAGTTAGTGGTAGGAAAAGACTAAACTAGCTAGAAATCGAGACTACATCAAATCATGTTTTATTCTAAACATAAAATATCAAAGTGCCTAAATTGCCTCTTAAAATTTTAAGTATCAATGCTTTGTCTTACATTTTAAAGAAAATAATTATGACACATTCTTGAATAGTAAAGGTTTTGGTTATCTATTTCTTTGGACTTTTATCAATTAGTTTCCTTTTAAATATAAAAGCTTCAAAGCAAATACTAATGAATTCAATTTTGATTTCATAATCTTTCTCATGATTCTTTATTCCATAAGCCAGGAGGCTGGTTTAAACAACCTCGAGGCAGCTGGTGTTGGGATAAGAATCAACAGATTTGGAACAGAGTTCCTATCCTAACAGCTACTCCCTGCCTTTAAGAGAACGTCCCACTCTCACCCTGATCTTTATAGCCATCAGATGTAAAGTGGTAACACTTCATATGATTGCTGAACATATAAATGAAAAAGTGGAAACTCTTTGTGGTTGGACATAAAAAAAAGTCTGAAAGGATATACATCAAGTTCTCAACCAAGTTCTCCCTGGGGTGGGGCATGGAGAGAGAGAAGAGAAGAGAGGAGTGGAGGGGGGGTGGGGGGAGAGGGAGAGGGAGAGAGGGGGAGAGGGGGAGAGGGGGAGGGAGGGAGAGAGAGAGAGAGAGAGAGAGAGAGAGAGAGAGTGAGTGTGTGTGTGTGTGTGTGTGTGTGTGTGTATGTTGAGGATAGGGCTTAGTACATGGCATGATGGAGAAATCCTATTTTGTATTTTACATACTTCCAAACTATTTGAATGTGTTAGAATGAACATTCCTCCTGTATAAATGTCAATGATTAAAAAGATATTTAAGAATAAAAATAACGAGACGACAAAAGGGACCCATGGAAGGGGTTCTCGGTCCTAGATTTGTGTCCTGAACCTTGCCCAGAATGGCTGGCACTCAGCCAAGAGGCTGATTTGATTCTAAGGTAAACTATGTAGAGGAGTAATAGGAAAGGTACCTCAGATATTCTGGCCCACTCAAGCCTGAAACTGCTTTGATAAGTAGCCTGAAATCCTTTCTTGAAGCATTAAGATAAAAAAAGAAAATGCAAGTCACTGTTTATCATAACGCTGATTAAAACATTATTACTATCAGTCATTACCATTTATTGAGATGTCACTATGATCTGGAAATGATGTCTAGTATTTTCTTAAATGGCCCATTTGATGTTTGCACAACCATTTGACTAAGGCATTATTATCATCTCCATTTTGCATATGGGAAAAATGATATTAGAGCGATCCCATGCCATAAAGTTCTCAGCATTCGTAGTGCCAGGCACAGAATAAGAGCCTCGTGCCTGTTGGTTTTCTTTTCTCTTTCACTGTTTTGTTGACCTTCCTCTGATTTTTCTCTAGTTTTTTTTTTTTTTAAATGAACCTCTTGAAAATGTGAGGCTGCCATATATAGACACAATACTTAAAAAGTACTCTGATGCGAAAGAAGGTAAACTGTCAGACCCCATGACGTGAAAATTCTAATTTTTAATTTGAATGTGCTCATCACTCCAAAGATCCATATTTGCCTTGGAAATGAATGAAAACAGTCAAACTTCTTACCCCTGCTTTCTAACCACGTCTCATTTCTCTCGTGGTAAGTTTACTGATTTTACTATTAGCCCTCAAAGTTCAGACTTCCTTTTCTCCGTACTGCATTCCATTTTCTAATGTTCAGTCCTCTGTTTCCGCCTGTTGATGTCATTGTATCTTGGTTCTGTCTTCGGTGCTATTAGCAATCCCTCCCCACCCTGTGGCAGCTGAAAAGTATGTGATAAGCATACTTTCAACCCAAGTAGCTGATAAAAAATGACAAACAGGGCAGGGCCAGGGAGTGATCCCCATGTCACTCTGCTGCAGACCTCCCACCAAGTTGACTAGAAGTCATTAATCAACCTCCTCAGTCATCTATGATTGTGTTCAGCAGTCCTACTGTCTAGTTCCCATGTCATAATACAGCACACATGACTATCGAGGAAACTTTGTCAAATGTTTCTCTGAAACCAGGATGCATTTGTCTCCTAGTCTAACAGTCTCATAGTAAAACCATCAATACTACTTAGTATCAACAGGCATTGGGAAATGCTCATCAATTTAGTAATCAGCGTTAGGCTCTTGAAGCGAGGATTACTTCTCTTTAAAAAGATTAAGTCACTTCTTCAGTTTACAGTAGTGACTTAAATAGATAGCCTCAATTTCAGAACATCTGGGAGTTTTTAATCTAATGACATCCTTCCTATTCTCTAATAAAATTAAAAAGTTACAGAAATTTATGCTAATGAATCTTCAGACCCTAGAATTGTTTTCACAAGCCCTGAAGGAAGATAACTGCTTTTATGTGTGTGATCACTATCTTCTTTCCTATCTAGGAAAGTTTCTGCTTTTCAAAAATTTATTTGATCTTTTCTTTGCTGTTAGTAGCACAGAGCCTCATTTCAGACCAGCAAGGGAGAGAAATAGACATTATGTGAACAATACTTTATTCTTTTATCAAACAAATCTTAGCTCTTCTTCCTATATCATTTCTAGTTTCTTATCTTTTGAATTGAGAAAATCAGTTTGCAAAGTTTTTAAAAAATCTTTACATTTCTTTCAGAGTTACTTCAGCCCAACAACTAAAAAAAATAAGTTTTGTTCATATGCATGCATATTTTGCCTATTCATAATCATTGATATACTTTTATATTTGCATTTTTAACTGTATCAAAATATATTCTTGTTTGTGCTGTTATATATTCTAATGGTAACATTTAAGCAAAGCTTAATACATAAGCTGCCTGGACAATAATGTAGATCTTAAAACATTGAAAGTCTAGTAAATATATAATTTTGCAATTTAATTTTTATATAAATATTAAAAAATCTTGTCTCTACCAGTAAAGGATTGCTTTTAATCTATTTGATTTATTTCCTTGATATTAATTCCCTTGAGACAGAGAACTGGGTCAAAGTACATGAGTATTTTCATTCCTCTTAATATATATTGCCACTTCTGTTTAAAATCTACAGTGCTATCACTCATGCATAAATGTATCGCTTGAAACTATACCTGCGTTATACATACTGCTCATTTTTCAAGTGCTCTGTTCTAATAGAGACTCTTCTCTTGTATTTATCCCATCAGGCCTTACATTCATGGCTTGTAGATATTAAGACAGTATACAAATTGTGACATTTGTTATATCGACTTCCCCTGTGGTAAATTAAAAAGAAAATTGTGCTATTTAGTTTTATTTCTCTCCTTTTGAAATACTGCAACTAGATTTTATGATATGAGAACCTTACATCATTTTTCCTGTCATATGCACCTAGTACATTTAACAGCGTTGGCTGTAATGTTAACTTTAGTACAGCTATGTGTAGAACAACGGCAGCTCTAAATTTTAAAAAGCACACGTAAAATATGAAACAGCTTTCAAAATTTACTGAATTTATCTGTCATAAAAAAAAAAATTGTTTTTTGAGAACACGTGTGCTCCAAGCATGGTAGGTGCTGAAGTACAGCAAAGATGGATAAGACATGACCTTTATATTCAGCAGTCGATGAGGGGTAACAAAGAGGGTGGGGAAGAAAACACAGAAATAGGAGGCAAAATGTGGAAAATTCCCTGAAGGTACAAAATGTGATGGGCAAAGGTGGGGGAAGTGAATTTGGGGATTTAAAACTCCCTGCTAGGGGCACAAAGGGGTGGTTGGAGTTCACGGTGATTAAGACCTATTAAAGCCCCAAAGAGATATTTTCTTTGCTGCTCGAGGTAGAAAACGCTGCCAAAAAAGACTGATTCCCAGGGAGTCAGAAATAAACTCTCTCCTTGGAGAAGGGTCTTCTACTTTTGTTTTGTCAAAGCTGAGATTGTTCTGAGACGTGCACCAGTTTGGGAGTCTTGCGTGGGAGCGGGCGTTGTGTCTGGGGCGTGTTTGCTTTTGGGTGGCACTTCCCCTAGGAGGAGTGTCTGGTCCCGAGTCCAGAAAGACACTGAGAACTGTGCTGAGTTCCTCGCAGTCCTGTGAGGGTGGAATGTGACTTGTACAATGAGCCACCACCGTGTTGCACCATCCAGCTCCAGGGACTGTGGAAGATAATTTATCATTTCCATACTCATCAGGCGTGTCTGCCAAAGACCAAGCATCTGCATCTTCTTGTTTCTCCTTGGCCACCCAGAAATCCCACTGTGGCCAGCCCTAGGTCTAGAAAATGGAATGTATGCATTGCATTTCTTTCCAGGATCGCTGATCAGGATGCCTGCCACCTTACCCAGCAAGAAATGTTGTTTATTGATCTTAAGTAATTCTGAGAACCTGCATTCCAGGGCAGCTTGTCAAAATACTGGTCAAATTAATATGTCATTTGATTACCCCCTCACTGCTGCCAAAGATTCCATAAATTTGATACATAAATAAATATAAATTACATCCCTTTTCTCTGACTTGTGATAAACTATTGAGCTGTTCAGCTTGGCTGATTAACCTTGAAATGCATAATACAATTTGTTTCAAAGGAAAGTTAGGAGACCTGAGTATGAATCTTGGCTCGGCCACTATGAGCAAGTGGGCTGGATTCATATGTGTATTTTCCTATGCAGTAAGACTGAATTTTCTCCTAGATCTTTAAATAACTGGTCCTTTCTAATATTCAGGTACCAGCTGAAATAACTCCTTAGAGAAGGCTTCCCTGATCATTTGATAGCAGCCTCTCTCTCACTCAGTCACTCTTTATTCTATTATATTCTGGCATTTAATTTTAAAAAGTTTATATTCACTTTATTTTTCATTATAGAACCTGTTACCGTCAAATATTGTCTAATTTATTTGTTTATTTTCTGTCTCCTTTAACAAGAAAGTAAGCTTCATTGCGGGCAGGAGCCTTTTCTGTCTTATTTATCTACTGCCTGGCACATTCTCTGCCAGAGTGTAAGTGAATAAATATTTGTTGAAAGCAAAATGAGATGAATGGGATTTGGCAATAAATTCTTATAGATGACACTGTTATGAGATGAAATGTATCCCCCAAAACATTGATGTGTTGATGCCCTGAACTCTAGTACAAAAAATGTGATTATATTTGAAGACAGGGTATTTAAAGAGGTAATTAAGGCTACACAAGGTTGCATAGGTGGGCCCTAATTCAAGAAGAGTGGAGTCCTTATAAGAAAGTTTGGATGCACAGACACCGGGGATGTGTATAAGCAGAGAAAACCATGTGAAGAGGCAGCAAGAGGGAAGCCATCGCAAGCCAAAGAGAGAGGCCCCAGAAGAAACCAAAGATATTTTTGTTACTGCAAAACAAAAGGAGGTATTTTGTTACGGCAGCCCTAGCGAACAAGTACAGACTCCAACCACACACACAACACTGACAACGAATACAGAAACTGCCCTTCCTCAAAGTTAAACACTTCCGAACACCAAAGAACATCATCAAGAGAGTGAGAAGACAATCTACAAAATGGAGGGGTGGGGTGGCGGTGTTGCAAATCGCATATCTATTAAAGATATAATGTCCAGGTTATACCAAGAACTTCTAAAACCCAACAACGAAAAGACGAACAACCCAATTTTAAAAATGGGCGAACTACTTGAATAGATATTTCTCAAGAGAAGATGTACAAATGGCCAATAAGCACATGGATAGATGCTCGACATGGTCACTGGAGAAATGCAAGTCAAAAACAAAGAGGTGTCGCTGCATGTCTGCTAGAATGGCCGTAATTAAAAAACAAAAAATAAGCATTGGGGTGTAGAGAAGTTGGAGCCTGCATATGGTGCTATGAGAATGAGAAATTCTGCAGCCGCTGTGGAAAACAATGTGGTGGTTTCTCAAAAGGTAAACATAGAATTAAGTTCCAGCAATTCCACTATCAGTCATATACTCGAAAAAATTAAAAATGGACTCAAACAGATACTACTTGGATGCCAATGTTCATAGTAGTATTATTCATAATAGCCAAAAAGTAAAAACAACCCAATTGTCCAACAATAGATTAATGGATAAACAAAATGGTGCATCCATACAATGAAATGCTATGCCTCCATAAGAGATGATGTAAATAAACCCTGAAACGTCATGCCAAGTGAAGTGAGCCAGACACAAGACAGATATCATATGATTCCATTTGTATGAATTCTCTAGAATAGGCAAATTCATAGATTACCGAGAGAGAAAGAAAAGGAGAATGGTGGGTTAGTGCTTAATGGTTGTGGAGTTTGGGATGATGAAAAAGTTTTGGATATAGAGGTCATGGTAGCCCAACACGGTGACTGTAGTTAATACCACTGAACTGCACACTTTAAAATAGTTAAAATGGCAAATTTTGTTATATTTTACCACAAAAAGGAAAAAATATTAAGTGAATAAGTGATTTATAACACCGCTCTATTTTCTCTCAGACTAGACTTCTATCATTAATGGTTAAGATAACAGATGTGATAAAAAGTTGTTTTTTTTTTTTTCTACATGGATTTTATTTCTAATATAAGTTTGGAGGTATATTAATATGAGATTTGTAAGTTGGGAACTTCTGACCCTGCATATATCCTTCCTTGGAAGCAAGCTTAAAAATCGTCTTGGGGGAGCCTCTCTACCGCCACAGACCAGGTTCCGCTCCCTGTGAAAGGCTCCCATTGCAGCTTGCACTTACCCTCATGCTCATTCACACTAGGTACCCCTAGTACAGCATGTCACACATAACAGGGCTTTAATGCCTCTTCTGTTAAAATGAGAGATCGGCAGGCACTGAGGAGAGAACAAGCTTGGGGCTAGAACCACTGATTAGAAGGTAATTGAAAGAACACAATAAAAATAATGTTTTAAAATTCTTATTGTAGCAAGTGATAGGATTTCTTTTAAGTATTTCTCTTTGGAGAAAAAAAATGAGTTGGCTAAAAGACAAATATATAAGGAATATTAGTATACAGGGTCCTCTGAATATGTCCTGCGGGAATCCGATATTTCTCTATTTACTTTTTGCCCCTTTACTTCCAACCTGAGGGAAGAGAACAAACGAGAATTTTGAATCCCCCGAAAATTCTATATGCAGTAGAACAACAATGTCTTGGATATTCCCCTTATTTTTAGAATGACAGCTCATTTTAATTAGATAATATCTAAGGTTTCTTCAGGCTGTAACTACTCACTTTTCAGATGAGAACACTAGGGCTCAGACAGGTAATGGGATTTGTCCCAGATTCACAGGGCTAGTGAGTGGGAGAGCCAATACAAGGACTTCTGGCTCCTTGTCCATCGTCTGCAGAGTGAAGCTGCCCAAGCAGGTCTGGGGCAATATTCCACTCTTCTCAGTTCCAAATGTACTTTGTTCCTGTGAACTCTAGCCTGTAGGTGTTGGCCAGTTAGGACAAGAGGAGCCTCGCCTTGCCAGCTCCAGGGCAGAGACCATCTGGTGTGTGAGAAAGACATGTGTGGTGATGACCTCAGGGATGAGATGACAGCAGCTCCAAAGCCACTGGAGACCTGGCAGTTCCGTTCATCCGAAGAGCTTAATGATGGTCTCTTCCTTCAATGACATGGGAGTCTACCCTGTGTTTATTGTTCCCACGGCTCAGACCCAGGGTGGGCCTTCTGTGATTGCTTCCCGGCCCCTCCCTGTCTAAACATGTGGCCCCTACTGAGCTCCCTTCAGACATCCCAGCAAAAAACTTCCCTAAACCCCATTGCTTAGAAAAGCCAAAAGCAGTGGTAGCAAATGCCAGAGTTGTCTGTCACTTCGTTTATGAGATTTGGTCCCACTGATAGTGAAGGCCCACTTACTTTTTAATGACAACAAAAAAAAGATTCACCATAAGGAAAATTGCTTCCTGGCCTCACCCATCCAAAGAGGCATCTGTCCACTTACAGTGACATGTACGCACACAGTTGAATCATGAATGGTGCATCCATTCAGCTGATGAAACTTGTAAAGATCACACTAGCCCCATTTATTTTTTTCCTTTTGGGTTTTTCTCATTTTGTAAACAAGGCAACTGTGAATTCTATAAAATCAAGCACTTAGGCATCATCGAAGGAAAAGCACATTGATTTCAGATTCACTGGTTCAGCAGGAATTATATCCAAATTCTGCTACAAGGACATCTGAGATGGGATAGTGAATCTTTTGGGAAACTCGAGAATTCACTCTCAGCCATCCTGACTGACACTCTCTTAAGTGTGGCAAACATCACATGAGGAATCATTAGGATAAAGAACTGGAAGATAGCTTTACGAGAAGAGGAGCAATCCTGTTCCTCTCTTCCTTTGCTCTAAAAATGTAATTTCTACCTGTCCTTTCATGCTTCGGTAAGAAATCTGGATGAAAGAGCCAGACACGGAATGAAATTCCTATGATGCTGTCAGTGACTGGTCAAAGGCTGTTTCCTGAGGAGACCTGGCATTCAAACGGAAGGCGACTGATACGTGAGCACAGGGGCAAGACAGCACGGCAGGCGAGAGCACGGCCGGGAAGTCAGGGCAGCCTCGTTCAAGAATCCTGGGTCCAACACTAACCAATTCTGGCCTGGAGGCACTTAACCTATTCAAGCCTCCATTCCCTACTCTTCCAACGGGAGACTATAACAAGATCTTCCTCCCAGGTTGTGGAAAGATCACATGATACCCTTAGAATATGCCTGGCTCTAAGCTTTTATGGTTTTGACATACATGTGTCAACAATAATGAAGACTGTTAGTAGTTTTTGTACATGGGACAACCTTTGCTTGCCCCAAGATCCTAAAATAGCTCTCTTGCCTGGTATATTTGAAATAGAGTCAGTAGAATTCTCATCTCAGCACTACTTCCCCCATTAATTCAGGATCTCTTGTTGGGTCAATTATCTCTTCTCTGTATTAACTAAGACTTTTTGGCTGTAAGTAACAGAAACTCAACTCTAACCATGTTAAACATAAAACAGGATTCATGGGAGTATGCACCTGGGCAATCCAAGTACTGGCTTCAAGCACAATGGATCTGGAGACTGTGAACGACTAAACTCTGATATATATATATATATATATATATTTTTTTTTTTAACATATTACCCTCATCCCCATTTTACTCTAATTCTTGGCTGTGTTTCTCTGTGTCTTGTCTTTTCCTCTCCTATTGCACACGTGTTTTATTTGTACATTTCTGTAGATGGCTCCCAGGTCACCCTGATACATGCCTTCTAGTTCAGCATACCAAAATATAAAAGCACTTATTCTTTCCACCCTAGATGAACGCAGTCCTGAGGGAGAACTTTGGGATGACCCAGCGCTGGGCATGGAACTAGGAGCTGGGCATGGTTGCAGAAATGGGGTCCTAATGACTGGCTGGCCCTGCACTGCATGCCCAGCCATGTCTCAGCTGACCCACACTGAGTAGAATAAGCATAGCTGCAGAAGAAAGCAGGTGGTGAAATAAAAAAAATAATTGCACGCTTTCACTCAGAGTTGAAGAATTTATGCCTAGATGTTAAGACGGTAATGGTTCTTACAGGAGCGCATGCCAAAATCTCGGGGGGAAAAAAAGTAAGTATATTAATTTTCAATCTTTTATTTTCTCAGTTTTATTGTTCTTAATAACTCCCTAGTCAAGAATTCATTTATTTGTTTGTTTGCTTCAACTTTGAGACCCACTGAGTTAGAAGACGAGAAAAATGACTCCTCTGCTATGAAGAAGAGAAAAATGACTACTGTCACTGGTGTGGTCCCTGTGTCTGGACCACGTATTCAAAGTTCCACCCTGACTTAATTTTCACACCCTAAAGGAACAGGGAACTGGCCTGTAGTGTTCTAAAGAGTATTTCATAGTCTGATTTCAAGTCTAATCTCTCTCCTCCCACACCCCTTCCCACCCCCAGAGCATGTGAAATGAAGGTACTGCAGAGCATACCAAATAGCATGAACAACCGTTTCCAAGAGAACAACTTAGGATGAATTTTGGAATCTACCACTTACAAGCCATGTGAGCTTAGACAAGTTTATTTACTTATCTGAATTCGCCAAGTGTTAACTATTTCAAAGGTCTGTTGTAAGATTAAATAAGATATTGCGAGGCATATCTTCTGCTTCCAGACGAGATAGATTAAAAGATGTATCTACCACCTGAAACAAATCAACAAACGAAAAGAGGCAAAGTATATGAAAAAATTATTTTCGAGACATTGTTCATCAAGTGACAAAACGTAGTGATCCTTGAGAGACGGGAACGAAAGAAGGCAGCACTATGACAGCCCCAGCATGCTTTCTTGAAAAGGTTTGCAGTCCGTGGTGTGATGAGGGGAAACCCATGTGAAATGTGAAAGACTCTTTGAGTTGAAAAATTGAATTGAGTGTTTAGGGAAACTGAGGCAGCTACAGTAGGGGTCCCCACTGCCACGCAGCAGACCAGTACTGGTCCTGGTATGTTAGGAACCCGGCCGCACAGCAAGAGGTGAGTGACTGACGATGAAGCTTCATCTGCATTTTCAGCCGCTCCCCAGTCACATCAAGGCCTCAGCTCCAGCTCAGATCATCAGGCATCAGATTCTCATAGGACCACTGGTCCCTGGTGCCAAAATGGTTGGGCTCCCCGAGCTAGAGTATGCAGGGCAGATATTTAGAGAGGAAAGAGCTGTACTTAGAAAGTACCCCAAAGATCAGCAGATGGTACTACTTGAATATTCAGCAGAATACTAATCAACACACATATGCGAGGAAACTACTCAAGATAAGGGAAAGAACCATTCAAATGGATTAAAGGGAACTTTGCCTGGTATTCACACAGGGCCAGGAATAATGCCTCTTACCCCAGCTAGAACTCACATTTCAGGGGACGTTGGGCAGAGTACTCAGGGAGGTCTTGCCTCAGTAGTAGGGCATAATTAGCTCTAGACTGAGCACTGCTCCAAATCTGCTTAGGAAACTGTAGCTCCATAGATCCAACATGATCAAAGTGCTTCCAAGTAATTTCACTGCATCCCAGAAAAATCTCAAAAATATTTATAGAAATATAAAAATATCCAGCACCCACAATGTTCATAATGGCTAACATCCAAACATAACCAGTTATGCAATGAAATCAGAAAATATGACCCATATTGAGAATTATCAATAAATTGAAACTGACCCAGAACTCTCAGATATTAAAATTAGCAGACAAGGACATTAAAACAATTATAACTGTATTCTAGCTGTTTAAAAGCTACGATTTTAACTAAAGACAACTTCAACTTAAAAAGACATAAAAGATTTTAAAGACTTTTTAAAAAGACCCACAATGAACTTCTAGAGATGAAATCTATAGTGTATAAGATGAAAAATACACTCGATGAGATTGATTTCAGATTAGACATTACAGAAGAGAATATTAGTGAGCTATAGCTATAGAAATGATTCTAAAGACCATAGAAAAAAGAATTAAAATAGTGCTGCATTGTATATTTGCTGAGAAAGTAGATCTTCAAAGTCCTCATCATAAGAAATAAATTTTTGTAATTATGCATGGTGACAGATATTAACTAGACTCATCGTGCTGATCATTTTGCAATGCATACAAGTAGTGCATTGTTGTGTTATATAACTGAAACAAATAAACAAATATAGGATATCAGTGAAGGACAGGTTCGGGCAGCCTAATTTATGTGCAGTCGTATTCTGAGAAGTAGAGGATAGGTGGGTGCAGAAAGGATATCAGAAGAAATAGTAGCCAATTGTTCTTTCCCCACCGCCCCAAATTTAATGAAAGCTACATACCCACAGATCCAAGAAACTCAGTGTCTCTCTAGCACAAGAGACACGAACAGAGGCACATCACAATCGAAACCTGCTTAACATAATCAAAATCGTGATTAAAATCTGCTTAAAACCAGTGATCAACAGAAAAATCTTAAAAGCAGCCAGAGCAAAAGAGACATGCTGTGAAAGCCGATTCATCGTTGGGAATGACGCCACGAGAAGTCAGTGAGGCAGTCCAGAGCAGTAAGCAGGCCACGCCATCTCGATCCTCCACCATCCACAAGGTGCTGGACAGTTCAGAAGGCTGAAGATGGTTTCCCAATCCATGAGGAGAACGGAAAAGGAAACAGAGCTTGCTCTAAGGGACATGTCTTGAAAAGTGTACCCATTGCCTCTGTTCACACCCATGGGCCAGAACTGAGGTCCCAGAACCAAGCCTGGCTGTGAGGATGCCTATAAGCAGAGTCCTCATCCTCAGAGAGGATCTCTACTCAGAGGAAAAAGAACATGTCCAGTACTTTGCGGGGTGATGATCAGTGTCTGCCACACTGCCCTCACCCCATTTTTTCTTTATCCAACCCCTTCTTTATTTGGTCAATTAGCAAATGGGTGGCTACCCCACAAGACTTTAAGCTCCATGAGGATAAGAACCAAGTCAATTTGGTATATTTCTGCCCAAGACCATTTTTTGTTTTTTGGTTTTTTTTTTATCTTGTTTCTTTTCTTTCTTTTTTTACCTTTATGTTGTTTCTATATATTGTTTTTCTTTCAACTGCCTTGTTGAACTATAATTCACATACCATACAGTTCGCTCATTTAAAGTGTACAATTCAATGTATTTAAGTGTATTTGCAGAATTCTGCAACCACTATCTAATATAAGAATTTTTTGCTATCCCAAAAGAAACCTTATACCCATTAGCAGTCACTCCCCATTTCCCTGCTCCATTGTTTCAACCCTAAGCCACAAGTAATTTACTTTCTATATTTTCAATGCATGAAAAAGCAACAAATTCCAATCCCCAGTGCACCCAATAAATATGTACTGGATTTAGTTAAAGTCTTTTTGCTGTCATCATACATTCTCAAGTTAAAGATTCCCTCCAGAGATTTTCTGAAATACATATTGCTACTTGTGGACTTTATTACTTTATCTTGGTGCCCAGAATAAACAAATAAAATCCCACTATCTGGCGGCTGGCAACCATCTCATTTTGCCTCCACCACAGCGTCTTCAAAGGAAGCCGTTCTAACTCCCATTTCGTAAAGGAGGACACTCAAGTCTGGGTCGCCCTCCCTACCTGGCTGATTTGGGGAATTATTAAGCCACCGGCTCAACACAGGTCTGAGTTCTCGGCTTTAGGCGAGCAAAAAACACAAAAGCTACAAGTCATACCTCTTAGAAAATGCTGCCTTAACAGGGCTGATCCTGGCCTGGGTGTGAGACCTGTTATATAAATAATATTTGTTTTTAAGCTGAACCATTACAAGCTGCTGTCTGACCTGCCTGCCAACCACCCTCCTATCGGGCATTCTGCCTGTGCCATCATTTCCCCCAAATGACATAAATATTGACACCAACACTCAGAGAAACTGGACATCTTCACAGAGAAGAATTTTCTTGTTCCTTAAACTGTTTCCCAGCTTGCTCCCATGGTTGGCAAGATGCCGCTGTTGAATCACTTGATATTCTGATTTTTCTTACAGTAAACTCCACAGACAACCAGAAACACAGGCACCCTCTCTGACTGTGTGGATTCTGGGTAAAACACGAGGGCATTCAGGGTTCTGGTTTCTCATAGAAGGTCTTCACAGTTTGGATCTATTTGCTTTAATATTAATATAACCACTTAATGTACCAAATGAAAATAAAACTTGTTTGGAGTATCTATTTCATAGCTGCTGGTTCTCGCCCTGAGCCACAAAGTTGCCAAACGTTGCTGTCTGTCTGCATTATCTCCTTTCCAACGAGTCCCATTTTTAAGGGAACAACTGTCTTTCTTTCCAGACACCTTGCGGAACGGACGGATGAAATGAAGTGAGGCTCGCGAGGGCAGAAGCTGCCTCAGAGGCTCAGGGTGAATGGCAGGGTGGTGAGAGCCTCTGGGAGGACCCTGCAGACACGCTCCTGTAGACTTTGATGTTTCGAAGGCATGTGGAAGACAGCCAGGGAAATTCAGATACACTCACCCAGTAATTGATTATTCAGCTGCATCTCAGAAAGACACAGCTTGGCGGGGGCTGACAGCTATTGTTTCCTTTTGCTGCCTTTGGGGGTGGGAGGCAAGGAAATGTGGGGCAAAGATGCCGCCTTTGGGGCATGGAGGTAAGAAGTCATCCAGCTGGGGAAACCTATTGTTCAGGTATTTGCAAACCTCTGTTTTTCATCTAGTCTAAGCTAGGCAGTGCTGTGAAGTAGAGCCTGATAAGGAAAAGACAGCCGCTGATGAATGGGTGGAGAAAAAGAAAAAAATGAGTGTAGACGCTACAAACAGAACTTTTGTGGGCTTAATGATTTTTCAATTCTTTGAAGGGTAGATAATGTGAATACACCATAGTTCTGTGTGTGCACAAATATTTTAAGGTAATAAATATTAATTCTGATCCATCTTGTTTTTATTCTACTGCTTACTAACTTTCACTCATTTTTAGATATATTACTGAAAGAGATTGTGAACTATTACAACACTTCTCAATCGATTTTCTTGTTTTTGTTTTTTGATAAATGAAAAATGTCAATGATAATTTTTCAGTAATAACTTCCATTGGTTATTTTTTCATGCACATAATAGGAAAACATTTCCAGGCTGGAAAGAAAACTTACAAACCTTATAGAACAGAGATTTTATTTGCAGTGTATGAGTCTTGTGGAAAGGGTAGAAAACAAGAAGGTATATATCAGATCTTTCCAGGGGAAAATATATGCATACACTTAAAAAGATATTAAGTACAAATCAGTAATTGATAGATGGTCATGGGGATGGGGAGCACGGCATAGGGAATGCAGTCAGCATTAATGTACTGGCTGGGTGGAGGGCCAGAGGAGAGAAAGAGCAATTAGGGGGATTGTTTTATGAACTATATAAATGTCTAACCAATGTACTATGTACTTGAAACTAATAATGAAATAAAATTTTATAAAATATTCAAAAATGCCAGAAAAGATGATTATAAGTGTAGGAATGGGTGTTTTATGGATAATATATAAGAAACTGACTCTAAAATTCTCATTAATTGTGATTTAATGATGCAAATACGATTTAAGTAAATAGGAAAAATATTAAAATTATTGCACTGCTTAGGCTCACTGATGTTCAAACAATTTAATTTGGACATTTCGAGAGATTGAGCTGTTTATGCTGATTACAACAGAAATGATGTTGACCTAGTAACAACTTCTCATTTACAGACGGGGTGCTGATGCCCCGAGTGACTTCCCAAATGAAATCCAATTAGCGGAAGGGGCAGACCTGAGACTTGAAACCAATACTCTGATTCCAAACTCCTTTTTGTGACAGTCATGTATTTGGTGAGTGGAACATGTTTTAGTGTCTGTTCTATCATCTAAAGAGGAAGTGAGAACCCTTGGAACGGCAGTTGATATGCTACCTAGCTATAGTAAGTGTTTGATAAGTGTTATTCGTCTATGCCAATCATTGTGCTAAGCATTTTCTATGCATCATCTCTTTTAAACCTCATAACTGTACTACAGGTTGGAAGCTATAATTACCCCCATTTTGAAGGTGAGGAAATAGGTCGAGAGAGGTTCAGTATTTTGTGTAAGGTCACACGGCACATGGTTGACTCATGACAGCTGAACGTAGAACTCATTCTCCCAGTTCTGGAACATATGAATATCTAGGTTCACAGCTGTTTTTGTTCTCAGATAATGTGGGCTCTAGCTTTGGTGAAGTTTAAATGTGACCATTATTCCTTCTCAGTGTTCTAACAACAGTGTGGACAGCTGCACCATGTGGTGAGCTGAACACCAGGGAGGGGAATCAAACAGATGTAGACTGTCCACTGAGAAAAGATGCCTCTGATCCAGAGTGAAGCCACTGACTTTAGGACTTTTCCAATATTGGGCGTCTCTGACGCCCATGACTTGCTTCCCATGCCCTGCCTCTTCCCTTTTGGCCTGCTAATTTTGGCTTCCCCACTTGTATCTCTCAGATTGCAGTTTCAATTGCTGTCACCAAAGATATATATGATTCTGATCATATTGCTAAGCTGTTTTCACAGAATATGTGACTTCTGGAGAGAGAGATTTCTCAGAGTTTGTTTCTTTTTCCCACTCCAGTGAATCAAGCAATAAACAGCAGAGGAAGAGGAAGACTTTTGCTTGAGTCCCAGCTGGTATGAGAGTGTGCCCTGGGCTTGCTGTAGGATGCTGAGACCATGCAACAGTGATGAATCTGTGCTAGGAAGTTGTCTACCACACAGACACCACGCAGTGTGCTGGAAGCACAGATTATTTGAAATGGAAGTATCTGATTATCAACTAAAAGGTACCTTTATTTTGATCTGTGAGGAAAATCAGAGAGAGCAAGCAAATTGCTCCAGGTCCCACAGCAAGTTGGTGGTAAAGTTGGCACTAAAACTTTGACTGAGACACCTTTGAGATCTTCCTGAAGGTCTCTCTCATCCATCTATCCATCCATGCAACAAACTTCTATTAAGGGCCTCCTTTGCTAGATGATGGAGAGTCAAAGATGAATACTCTCCATTCCCTGCTTTGGGAGCTTACAGTGTAGCAGGGAGAGAGACATGTTTCTAACAATTACACTAATTTGATAAGAATCGTAAAAGAAACATACAGATTCTATGGAAACACAGAGAAGAAAGTGGTTACGTTTCCAGGGAAGGCATCCTGGAAGGACTTTTGGTTGAACTAACCGTTATTGGACAAGCGAGAGTTTGTCAGGTGGCCTAGCAGGAGAAAGAGAGGCAATTTAGGAAAATGGGACAGATATGTGAGAGGCCCTGTGGAGATGAGAGACAGCTTTCACCTCACACGTATGCTAAAAATAGAGCAGGGGCAGGGAAAGATGGAAAAGTAGCACTGGCTACCTCAGAAAAACATTGGGATATGGATCTCTTCAGGAAAACATCTACACAGAGGAAACCATGGAAATGTGGTCAATCTGGAAAACTGCCTTAAAACAACTTAAAATATCTAAGGACTGATGATACATCTAACTCTTCCTATCTCATTTCACATTAGTTTTATCTTCCAGGATGGTTGTTAGCATCAAGAAGAGAGTGAAGAGCTATAAGCAGGGAGAGGACCAGGGACGCATGGCATTTTCTCAAATGTATTCTTCTGTGGAGGCAGCTTAAGGTTGTGGCCAAAGCCATATGTAACTCGGTGACACCAAAAGACACCATATCTGCGGGAGACAAGCGGGGAAGCCAAGACTAGCGACTCAAAAGCCAAGAGGCAAGCAGTGGAAAGGGAGCCTCATGAACCGCGGTTGCTCGCTCTACAGGTCTGCATAGTTAGTGACGCCGTCTGAGGATCCATGAGTCCTTTTGATGGAGCCCATTTTAATATGTGTAAAAGGCTCATTTCGAGGGGGGTCTGAAGATCGCCGTGAGTGCAAAGTATGCTCCATGTGGTTTGGGTGGTAATAGCATGAACAGCTCACTGCCCACACCGAGAGGACCCAAAGACCTCAAGGAACTGACAAAGCTAAATGGTCCCTCCATCAAAGCTGTGGCATGATGCCACTGAAGCCAAAATGAGGAGTTACAGTTCCAGAAGGGGTCACATGTCTCTTTGACGTGAGAGTGACTGACTGGATTTCCTTTCTTTTCGGCATCTATCTTGCCTAGACATGCTTCCCCCACCACCCCCAGGCTTCAGGTCAGCCTGAGAGAGGAGTTTTTGCTTAACTCAAGCTTTGGCAATAGACAGCTAGAGTGGAATAAATTTGAAAGATCCAAAATGTGGGATCTGGAATGACCAGTGAAAATTACTGACTTTCCTCCCTCCCCACATAAAGTCAGTGACTCCTCAAAAGGCATTAGGAAGTCTATAATTATTTGATGCATATAATTATTTGATGCATATAAGGAGCTACATAGATTCCAGTTTTAAATATATACACACTGTAATAGTTACCTTTATGTGCCAAACATTTGGTCAAACATTATTCTGGATGTTTCTGTGAAGGTATTTATCGGATGAGATTAACAATTTAAATTGGTGGACTTTAAGTAAAGTAGATTACACTCCGTAATGTGGGTGGGTCTCATCTAATCAGTTGAAGGTGTTAATAGAAGCAAGACTGACCTTCCCCAAGCAAGAAGGAATTATGCCAACAGGTTGCCTTTGGACTGGAAGGGCAACTCTTCCTGTGTCTTTAGCCTGCCAGCCTATCCTACAGATTTGGACTTACCAAACCTCTATAATTGCATGGGCCAATTCCTTAAAATGAATCTCTCTTTTGATAGATTAGATAGACAGATAAAGAAAGACAGGCAGACAGACAGACAGATATATGCATCCTGTTGGTTCTGTTTCTCTGGAGAACCCTAATACTCACATACACACGTGTGCATAGTCATACTAAGTGCTTACTATATGTCAAGCAATATGCCAGGTTACTTATATTCATTTACCTCAGAAGCACTTAACAATATAGCTATTATTATATCCATTTTACAAGTGAGGGTGAGAGAATCGAGACTCAGAGAGATTACATAACTTGATCAACGTCTCAGAGTTTACAACAGATCTAGGACTTGAATTCTAGTCCCTCTGACCAAGATATTGTGTTCCATTTCTAAAGTGATGACAAGAAACTAGGCAAAATGAAATGAATTAAGTGGTAGGACATGTGAAGGAAGAAGACCCACAAGTGTGGAATCATCTCCCCATAACCAGCACCAGCGAAATCATTTACAATTGGAAAAGACAGGCTGCTGGCGGAGACTCTCAGAGCTGCCCTGGCAAAGGCGATGACGATCCAGATCCCTCTCTCTGTCCCTGCCCATTCCCCACACTGCTTTGATGGGTTTTAGCTGATGCTGGATGTGCCCTGGAGGAGAGAAAATTCATGGCAGCTCAAAAGGAGGACAATTATTCACATTAGCTTCCCCCGTGACTTCATCATCGACTGTTTCTCTTTGTTGAAATAGTTTAGAAAATTATCCCAGACAGATTTCTGGAATAAATGAAACTTAGAGATTTTTTTTTTCATGATGGCCAGTCCACTGAGAGCAAGCCTAAATATTGACTCATCAGAAGAAATATGTCCTCGCGCTAATGCTGATGGATACTGGAAGTTGAACCCCAGCTCCGCAATTTTAATCTGGTGGACGTGGATGTGGGGCAGTTCCCCAAGTTTCTCCCCAGATCTCCAGTGTCTAGCTTCGATCAGGATCAAAGAGAACCACTGTCAGCCCCACTTCCTCTAGTCTTCTTCCTTTCCTTGGCCATGCGCTTAGATTTCCCCCAACACATTCTACTACTGATATGACTGGGAAACCTTTGCCCAGTTTTGAATGGGACTTGATCTTGACCATTCGTCGGCTAAGAATTAACCGATTCCGAGTGCATGAGGATGAGGTCATGGGAGCATCTTTGTACTCAGAGACAAGCATTCAGTTATTTCAGTATTTGCATGCCTCCTCATTCTTCATTAGTCAAGATAATCCAACGTTGACCAAATGATAGCTCCCCGTTGCTCTCCATGGTGTAAACATTTATTTCCAGCATCCCCCAGATTTTCTACTGATGTGCTTGCATCCCATACATGACTCAATGCTCTCCAACTTTGATTCTGTTTTGTTTTTATTTCTTTTTTATAGACTGTAAGTAGTCCCTGATGGTGGGTGTATGTGATTTCATATCACGAGAATGGTGTGGCCATAGCAATAAGGCATTAGAGTGTATCATAAATCAACTACAGATTGGGGAAATGATGACAAGTGTGATTTATAGGCTATTTCAGCTCTGATTTCCATACAGCTATTCTCTGGTTCACAATTATTCCTCGGAGGAGTGAAAAGTAAAAGAAAGTACAGTGTGGGTGGTAGTTTCCCTCCCCAGAAATTCACAATAGTCATCATCTCCATATAGGAAAGCAGATATATTTATGTTTTTCAATGGATGCATATTATCCATGGCAACTGAGAAAGGGTCAGAGCTGGAAGAAGTGAGTCAACTAAAGATCATTTTCCCCTGACCTGGGGAAGACTAATCTTACATATTGGTCAAGAGAATTAGAAAATTGCCAATATTTATAGCACAGTATGTAGATATAACTGTAGAATGTAACCTAAGTAACAATATATAAATTGAATATATAAATGTTGATGAATAACTTTCGTTTATATTAAGTGGAAATAGAAAATGTGGTTAAGTTTTTACACACATATGACTTTTGGCAAATTAGCCTAAAGTAGGCTGAACTATATAATTTATATTCCAAACTAGGACCCTTGTAAGAGTGATGCAGGGGGCTTTTAATTATTCCAGTCAACCAGAGCGGTCCCTGGCAGACTGAAGCCTGCCACGAGCCTTCTAGTACATCAGACTGGTCAGTGTGCCCATGTCATCTGCCTCATGACTGGATCCTGAAGAGCAGTGATCAAGATGTCTTGGTTGTCTTTTTTGAGAGCCCTCTGCTAGGGGCTAAGAATATGTTTATGTTGAATGAATGACATGTTGATGCTTGAAAGAAATTCACCCGAGTACCTGGTATAAGGAAATTACTCAATAAATTATATTATTAAATATATTTTAAATGTTAAAGTGAATATAACCTTTTTATAGTGTAGATGGCCAGCATCTTTTGCAGATGTTCAGAATCAGTGAGTTCTGGGACACTTTAAGATTTTTCATTATTTTCTCACTGGGCCTCATTTTGTGTTTTTCAAATGTACTGTTACCTAGAACCCTAATATATAAAAGAGATAAAAGCAATTACGTGCATGCGGTTTGGAGATCTCAGCATTTATAGTACCCCTAAAGCACTGCTTCAGATCCAAATACTTCACTTGGAACAAAATTCAAACACTAAAACTCTAAGTGAATCCTGATTAAAATGATAAAATACCCACTGAACATGTTTGGAGAAATAATTCCAATGTTTTAGGCAAGTTCAGAGGTGCATTGAAGGGAAAATCAAGAAGAACTATTTGGCGTTCACTAGGTTTTTGGTCTTTTTTTTAAGTGAAATGCTCATGACATAGCAAGTGGAATCCTGAGTGATTCCTTCAGCTGAACTTCGGAGCCTGAACAGAAAGAAGAGGAACGACAACTGCTGTTGGCAGCGTTTATCCTCACGCTCTTTCAGGCCCAAGGAAACACCCAGTGGGAAACGGATTTTCTGAATGAGCCCTATGATACCGTTTCTTAAACTTTTCCTTTTGTCTGGCCTGCCAAGTCCTTGCTTCAACTCCCTAGGTTGTGCTGATAGCAGTTGTGCTTTGTAATATTGGCTGAAATGTAAGTATGCGCTTCCATTTCAACATGATCCCAGAAGATTCCACAGGATGTTCCTGTTAGGGATCGTGAGAATTGGGGAAAGACTTGGATTCACTGAGTCCTTCTAGGAGAAGCTTCTTTCCCAAGTTCCACAAAGTCAGAGTTGTCTGCTGTGGGTCTATTCTAACGTCATGGCAGGGCCATACTCAGAACCTTCTTAGGCTCAATGCTCTGGAAAGCAGCTGGCCAATGGCAAGGCCACCCTGCGGTTTCTCTCCCACCCACATACTCCTTTCTGTCTCAGTGGGCCTTGAAACATGACTGGATTCGTTACCCATTGCTACATAACAAATTATCACAAACAGTGACTTAAAACAACATTCATTTTTTATCTCATGGTTTCTATGGATCAGGAATCCAGGCACAGCTTAGCTGGACCCTCTGCCTCAGGGTCTCTCACAGCTGCAATCGAGGTGCCAGCCAGGGCTGGGATCTCATCTGAAAGTTCAACTGGAGAGGGATTAGCTTCCAAGCTCATGTGGTTGGCAGAATTTAGTTCTGGAGTATTATTGAACTGATGGCCTTAATTCCTTCAGTGATTCTAGTACCCTGTCATGTGGCCTCACCATTAGGGCAGCTCACAACATGGTAGTTTGTTTTATCAGGGCAAGAAAGTGAGTCAGAGAAAGAACACAAGACAGAAATCGCAATCTTCTATAAACTGATCTTGGAAGAGACATACCACCACCTTTGTTCCAGCCGCATTCTGTTGGCTGGAAGCAAGTCACAGGTCCTGCCCACACTTGGTGGGAGGGATTACACAAGGATGTGAGTACCAGGAGATGGGGATCATTGGGGGCCATCTACGAGCCCACCTGCCACAATCATTGTTTGCTGTTAGGGACTTTTTGAAGCAAAAGAAGAACTAGGAGTCAATGCATTTCCAAATGAGGCATTCAAGTCCTCTCTCTCTAAACTTCTCTCCATCTCCTTATATCCCACTCCACCTTTGTAACTCTCTCCTGTTTTCTGCAAGCGCA
Organism: Rousettus aegyptiacus; assembly: GCF_014176215.1. NCBI lineage: Eukaryota > Metazoa > Chordata > Mammalia > Chiroptera > Pteropodidae > Rousettus > Rousettus aegyptiacus. The sequence continues at coordinate 21,457,959 of NW_023416289.1, forward strand.
CAAGTCTACCAAGCCTTATGGCCTTCATTCCTGCTCTTCTCACTACCTGGAGAGTTCTTTTCTCAACTCTACCTAGGCCCCTGTCGAAATGTCACTTCGATGGCCTAACCTGAATACTTATTGACTAGTTATTTATTGAGCTCCTACTGTATGTTAGGCATTCTATAGGGTCTCCCCACCAACACACAAATAAGAAAAAAGAAACCAGAATCTGTGACCTCAAGGAATTCTCTGTTTAGTGAAAGAGACAAATAAAAAACTAGCCCTCAGCATACCCTACTGTAACTTTCCATGAGAGAGGGAAGGGCAGGCTGCAGAAGCAGTGAACTTGTGACTTGGGTGGGAGAAACCCGCTGCTCTGCCCATACGTGAAAGCCAAACTCCTCAGTTCGGCACAAAAACCCTTCACGACTGGTACCCTGTTATCCTTCTTTCTTCTCACTATGTAGTCCAGGCACAAAGAGAAAAATAAGGTCAGATGCGGTGTCCGTGTTGTGCTTGTCCATATTCCCTTCCGTGTGTATTGTTCCCTCTGCTAAAAATATTTCTCCTTGCCTACTGAACTCACACGTATCCTTAAAAGAGTGAAACCAAATGTCACCCCTGTCTTAGTCAGCTCGGGCTACTATAGCAAAATACCACAGACACATTTATTTCCCGCAGTTCTAGAGGCTGGGAAGTCCAAGCTCAAGGTGCCAGATGAGTCAGTTCTTGGCGAGAGCCCTCCTCCTGGCTTGCGGATAGCCACCTTCTGATTGCGTCCCTCACGTGGCAGAAAGAGAAAGCTCTGGTGTCTCTTCCTCTTCTTACAAGGATGTGAATCCCATCATGGGGCCCCTGGCCTCATGGCCCCACCGAAACCTAATCACCTCCCAAAGGCCCCACCTTCAAAGACCATCACATTAGGAGTTAGGGTTCCAACATGTGAATTTTGAGAGGACACAAACTTTCAGTCTAGAACAATTTCTTTTAAGGAGACGTCCCCAAATCCCTAGCAATTTAAGCACCTACATGCATTGTGCTTCTGTAGCCCTTTGCACTTAACTTTAGTATGTGCAGCATGGATTATCGTGAATGTGACTCTTATTAAACCATGAGCACCTTAGTGGCAGAATATGGGTCATCACTGCTGTCTCCTCTGTGGGTAAAGGGCAGGGGGGACCCAGTAGTGGTCACTAAACGTTTGAGAGGAATGTATAAGAGAGGCCGGCCCTTCTCTAACACTCAGGCTATTCCTCACTCACCTGGATCTTTCCTTTCAGCTCATGTAAACGCCAACTAAACTTCTGGCTACCTAAATCTCAGCAGGAATGTTTGCAGGACCTGGCCATCCTATAGCTGGTGAGAAGTTCCAACATGTCCACCCAGAAATTAGAAACCTGAACACCCCCAGCTCTCCGGTGTTTCTTATGTTGCGGTCTTTGAACCCCGGTCTGAATTGGATACACCTGTCTTCAAAAAAAAAACTTAAATTCTGGCATGAAAGTCAGGGGGGAAAATAGTGTCCTCACATTCAGAAGGTGGGTTCCCCAAGTGTGAATCTGTGTGTGAGGACCACCTCCCTACTGTTCAGACACCCAGGGTGATGCTTTCTCACTTCATACTCAGTGTTTCTTAAAGGAATTGTTTTATCGTCAAGGTTCTCTGTGATCTTTAAAGCACAAACTTACATTCAGTCACATTATATATGCAATCTCTAATGTATTTCAATGTAGTAAAGATATCTTTTCTCAACCTTTAAAATAAAATTTAATATGTTTAGAAAGTCTCACTGCATGATTATTTTCATCCTTTTAACCTAGCTCCTAATATTAATGGCGATGATAATAGCAATAACTCTCATTTTGAGCATTTATCACGTGCCAAGAACTATACTCAGTGTTTTCTATACAGATGTTTGCTTTTTGCCATTTTATTCTCTAAAACCACCTGAAGTTGATATAACCAACATATTTTGCAAATGCAAAAATTTAGGCTCAAAAGAAAGTTTCTGAGGGTAGACAAAGAAGACAAAAATTTTAGGGGAGCCAGGAAGATGCCCCGGTTCCTAGCTGATTGTTGGTTAGAGGTCATCCTCAGTTTTTCTACCCAATTTTGCCTCCTGACATTCAATCCTTGGGATAGTCTTTTGCTCCTGATAAGAAATGAAGTAAGTGCACCTGAGGCTGCAGAATCAGTGACTTGCAGTCACACTAAGACATAAGCGAGCAATAATTGTCTTTTTTTGAGGACACATTTCAATAAAAAATGGGTGGGAGGAAGGCCAGATGATAGGAAGAACATTGAACCAAAGACCCTGGATGACTAAAGAGGAAGGAAGGGAGCCTCTCTTCCCCCAGTAGGAAATGACCCACACGACTAAGATCTGTTGGACTGAAGATAAGAGTAGATTGTGATATTCTCTTATAGTTTGGTCATGTTCTTCATTCTTTCATTCCTTCAGAAAGTATTATTATGCCTGTCCATTAATTAGGATTAGATAGAAGATTTCAAGAAATGAAATATTTCTATAAGTTACCAATAGCCCATTTTGTTTATACACTTGGGGCTAAGCAATCTATGTCTATACATTATTCAATAAAGAAGAATACATGGAAATAATTTTTTCACAATTTTCCAGGACCTCAGGGTACATCTCTACAGGGACCCATTACCCTCGCACCATCTCTTTCTTTGTGTAATGCAGGCCACTTCAGGCTTTGGGACCACTTCAGAGTCATTGGAAGAGGGATTTAAGGAGCCTTCGGTTAAGCACTGGATGATTTGGCTCTGCTCAGAGACCCTGTTGGAAAACGAGGCTTCTGCCCTGCCCCACCCTGGGACCCTGCACCCACTGCCTTGTACTATCCTGATAAGGGCAGGACCCCCTGCAGGACTGGGCCATGTCTTTTGTTCTTCCAGTCCCCCTTTCTACAGTGGCTCTGCCCCTTTTGTCAAGGCTCTGACTTGCCAAATGCCTGCTTGCTAGCATTTCCTGGTGTTGCCTCTTCTCTTGAGAATGCATGGTGACGTGAGATCCGTCATCACGTCTCCTGTTTTCATTAAAGAGACAGAGAGACAGAAGAGAGGGAGAGGGGTGGGGTGGGGCGGGGGGAGAAGAAATACCCTGGCCTCAGAGCAGCTTTCTATTTTTTCTTTAAACAAAATTAAACTTTCTCTGGAAGTGGGAAAGAAAAGCTTCCAGTTAATAAAAGTTTCTGATTGAGACTGCTAATGTTCTGATACCAAAATTCTAAATGGTCAGTGAATATTTGTCAGTACCGATCTAAAACCCATATTACGAATATTCTACATGTGTGGAAGGATAGCATATGTCACAAATACCAGAATTTTCTAGAAGTTGGAAACTAATTACTGTCCATAAAACTTTGAACTGTACAGATTCTCTCCATCAGAAAGAAAAAAAAAGAACAATACAGACATTAATCCACCGTGCCAGTTTCAATCAGTAACGTTTGGGTCATCTTAAATAGAATATCCAATATCCAATACAGAAAGAGAGAGGGGGGGGGCGGGGTGCGGGCGATGGATGATGGATGGACGGACGGACGGATAAATGATGAGTAGTTTTGTTTGAATGAACAGACATTTTCCTCATCACTACCAGTACTCAGAAGTCATCATAAAAAAGAATCTGACACTACAGATCAGCTAAATATCAGAAAAGAGATTTAGCTGATCTGTAGTGTCACCCACCAGGATGGTGATAGGAACCTGAGGAGACGATGCTCCTCTCATTGGGCAGGTCCACTCGTTAGGATGTGGGTAGAACCAGAGCCCCGCTTATCAGCAGCCCTGGAACTCGTCTTGAGTCAAGGGTTTAGTTCATTTTCCCTGCCTGGGAAACCAAAAACAATAGAAATTAGCAAAGCAGAAGTGAGGCCACTGGAAGGAATTCAGCTACCTATAACCTATAATCTGAGAGCCAAGCGTGGAGGAGAATGTCTGATCACTTCCCTCCTACCTCAGCCTCCCCTCCAGGGGCTGGCCGAGGCCAGGCCCGTTTGGCGTGAAGAAAGACAAAAGACGCTGGGAGGGAAGGAGGAAGAGGTGTGGACAGCGAGCTATAGCTTGTCTGCATAGAAAAGGCAGTAGCTATGAGAAAAAAATTGAAGTGAAGATGAGGCAGAAATTAAGTTAGGGAGGAGCAGGGTGGGAGTGTGGAGACTGTTTTGCATTAGAATAGTAGAGGCAAAATGAAAAACATTCAAATAAAGTTTATGTACCTCTCAACTGACTCATGGCAAGAATGCAATCACTTGCCAATTCGAATAAATACAGGCAGTATTCTTTAAGTACCTATTATGTGCAAAACCTCTTCACTGTGTGAGGTAGGCATTCTTACCCCCACTTCGCAGATGAAAAGAGTGAGGTTCAGGGACAGTAAGTCACTTGCCCAAGGTTCCGTAATGAATCAGAAGCAGATCAAGATTTCAACACCAGCAACCCCAGCGATGCCAATTTCCAAGGACTGTTCTTTCCATGATACGCCTGTCTCTGAATTAAAAGCAGGAAAGGGGCTGAGAAAAAGGGAGGAGAGCTAACTGGCATGGGACGGTTTCTAAACAACTATTAGTGCCTTATGATTTTAAGACAAGATAGGAATAGGTAGGTAGTGCTGCTGGGAGACCATTTTCCACAAGTCTTACACATTCCTGCATATCTTGCGGGGAGAGGTACTGACTGCTTTTGTTATGTACCATCTCTTTAAGGACGTCTATATCAAACAGGCTTGGAAGGCATAACGTCTCTCCTTGGAGCAATGCGCAGGCACTGCTGTCCCACATAAAAGATCCGGCTTTGCTATGCTTATGGTTCCTCTTCCGTGACACACCCGACAATCTGTGCATGTGTCAGCTGGCCCTCTTTGCATTGCCCTGTGGGAACCAGGGCAAGGGGAGCTGCTGACACAAACCTGAAGCTCATGCTGGTTGCTGTGCTAGGAGTAACAAGGTCCTTTGTCACTGACCTAGGAATGTCATGTCTTCTGCCAACATGCATGAAACCGTGGCAGATTAATTTGTTAGCTGGCAAGTAGGGTAACGTCTCAGACCTCACCACACTGGCAGCTTCCTCGGGAAGCAGGAGATTGCCAGAGAAATGCAAATGAATATCCTCCTACTTGTTTTCTGCCACCAAAAAAATCTATATGGCCTCGTGGGGCACACTAGAAAGCATTCAGGTACCCCGTGCCTCCTCAGGCAATGCACCCTAGGAATATCTTGGATGCAAACAAACCATTCTCACCAGGTTCCAGTTCCTGAATGAACACCTAGGCCGCCATCAATCTATAAAGTAACGAGGTTATGTGACTATGTGCTTAAAAGAGCTGACACTTCTGAGAACCACATATATATTATTTCACTGTATCTGGATAATAACTCCATGAATTAGGAATGATTGCCCTCAGAAAGGTGACCAGCTCATGCAGATCACAGTCCATCTGGCCCCATGCCTGCCATTAGCATCCTGAAAGACTCTCCTGCCAACAGCGAATTCATCGTTAGTCTTAAAACATATTTCCTTTCAATTCTTTAAAACGATTCTTTAGACAAAGAACTTTGCGCTAGTAAGAAGAGCCGATTGCTACTCAGGGTGGAAAAAAACCTAGTTAATGAGGAACACTTGTTTAAGCAAAGGAGCACTGTGGGACAAACGAAACTTTGTTTTTTTCCCCTTAATTATTTGAAGTCCATGTTAGGGTAATCCAAACCTCCCCACAGAGAGGATGCAATCTGCACAACCCTATTTTCCCCTTTTCCCAACTGCAGGCCATGGGAGGACCTGGGAATGACCCTTTTGGAGTGAAAGAAGGCATGATGCCGGCGAGCTTAGGCAGCGAGAGTGCCTTCTACTTGCCGGCCAACTCCTCGGTTCATGCTACCTGCCAGGGTTGAGGCCAGGCCGCAAATGCGGGCCTGCCCACTGCTTATGTGACTACCAGGTTCGTGCGGCTGCCCTTCTTCAAGGCGTCACGCCTTCTGACAACGTCTAGTTTGGAGAAGGAGTATGCGGAGCTTTCTGGAAGAGTGGGCAGTGCACAGGTGCTGTGGTCAAAAGGTGAGATCCCGCTGTTATCAGCTGAGGGATCCAGGAGGAGCCCCCCAACATCTCTGACACAGTTGATTCATGAATAGGTGTTCTCAGTTCAGTAGATCATGATCAACTGCAAGAATCATTACAAATAATGAGTTACTATTCTTGTTTCCTAGGGCTGCCCTAATGTACTACAATAAACTGGGTGGGTTAATGCAACAGAAATGTATCCTTCTACTGGAGGCTCACAGTCCAAAATTAAGGCACTGGCTTCAAGCAATGGCTGGCGTTCCTTGGCATTCCTTGACCTGACACTCCATAACTCCAATCTCAGCCTCCATCTTCACATGGCTGTCTCCCATCTGTGCCTTCACATGGCCTTCTTTTTTCTGGGTGTGTCTATCTTTATGTCTCTTCTCTTCTTACAAGGACATCAGTCATATTGGTTTAAGGCTCACCCCACTCCAGTATGATCTCACATTATTTTACATCTTAATTATATCTGCAAAGACCAATTTCAAAATAAGGTTACATTAATGGGTACCAGGGCTTAGGTCTATTTGAGGGAAACCCACAACACTTATTCATGATAAAGTGCATCGATTGCTTCAGAAAAAGTCAGAACAATGTCATGTTCATGCATTTGTACGCTTCTCTGGTCCGCTATACTCCCGGCTTCTTTCGCTTCCTTAAACCTGCAAAATCTTTCCAAAAGCCATAGGGCCTTGGCTCCTTCAGCCTGGAACACACTTCCTGGAGCCTCTTCCTGCCTGACTCCATTTTCAGTCTGTTTAAACAACCCCTGCTCTGTGAGCCTTTCCCACAAACCCTTCCTTCTCTCCCTGCGTATTGAGTAGCCCATTCCTCCACTTGGTATCACTTAGCAGTTGTGTATTTTGTTTCTTTGTTCAAGGATCATCACCTCCCACCTCCTGGGTGTGTACACTCAATGTGGACAGGAGTTTTATTCTGTTTTTCTTACTCTTATAAAGACCAACACAATACCTGGAATTATGCAGAAATTCAATGAGTTCCAGGTGAATAACTGAATGTATGAAGGAGATGTTTTCATGAGTCAGAAAAAATGGGGCATTACCTCCAGCCAGCATTGGGAATGACTCTTCCTGCCAATAGACCCTGGTTAGTGTGTGCCCTCTCCTGCTCAGTGAGCAGCAGCAGTATTTTGTCCTGGTTAAGAATGTGGGCTTTGGAGTCAGACAACTCAGTTCCGAGTGCTGGTCCTTCCCCATAGGTCTTGTGTGCCCCTCAGCATGTTACTTAGCCTCTCTGAGTCTCTGTATAATATAAATGTGTGGGTCTGACTTCATAAGATTATTGCATGACTTATTCATTTAACAAACATTTATTGACTATCTTGTTGGGCACCTGGATAAAATAAAATGAAGCATATAAAGTGCTTATTAGCAAAGCTGGTGGCATGTTGGCGATGTTGGACAAGTGGCATTTTGCTCAATTAAGTACCTAACATGTGAAGACTGACCAGGTATAGTATGAAGATGACCAGAGAAACTAAATGTTCTCAGCATCCTTTCTGACTATAGGTGCCCCGCTCTGCCCACCCACTGTGACCAGAGAAGTCTCCACTCTGCAGCCAGAGGAAAGAGGGTTAGAGGGGACAGAGAGGGTTAGAGGGGACAGTGAGGAAAAGAATGTAAGGGAATATTACTCAAGTAAAGCATCAATTTGTCACCATTCTGTTAAGGGACAGTGGGGGTAGGAAGATCGACTTTGTCAACTCCAAGACATCAACCCTCTCAGGTAAAGGTGAGTGCCAGGAAGGTGGCAGGACAGGTAGAAAAGCACAAGCTTTAGAGTCAACACTGGGTATGGAGCCAGTTTTCGCCACTTACATGTGGCAGAGGAAGAGGCAGAGAACAACATTCAAAGGAGAAGTTCATTTGGGGGGACACAGAATATTCCCAAGCGCTGTATCCTTTGCTAAACATGCTACGTTATTTCACACAATCCTCACATCAACTCTTTGAGTCAGGCATTAATGTTCCCATTTTTGCACATTTAGAAAATGGATCCTGAGATATCAGTTAAATTTCCCAAGGACACAACGGCTACTAAGTAGAGCAGGGGGTGGGACTAACCTCTGCCTGCATTCCCTTTGCTTCCAACACTCCGTATCCATCCCATAGCCAAGACTCCTGGGTGTGGAGTTTTTGAACCATAAGCAGGTCAAAGTTACAATCGGGTTGTTCAGTGTGTAAATGTCTACACAGTCATTTTTATTCCATCATTTTTTATAGGGCACAGATTGAGTTTATTGGCACAGGACTCTTTCTGAAATAGTACAGGCCTCTTATAGGACTCTATATCATCCATGCCACATTAATAAAATATCATTTCGTCTTTGGGATGACAGTAGGAAAACCTTGACGCAGTGAGGCTAGACCAGGGTTTCTCAACCTCAGCACTGCTGACATTTGGGGCTGGATAATTCTCTGTCCTATGCATCACAGGATGTCTAGAAGCATTCCTGGCCTCTGTCCACATACTAGCAGCACCTCCTTCCCCAGTTTGTGACAATAAAAAATGTCTGCAGATATTGCCACAGGTCCCTTGGGAGGGGGCTGGTAAAAATCACCCGATTGTGAAACAGCAAACTAGACAATTATGGGTTCAAATTCTTAGTCTACAACTTTTGTGGCTTTGGGAAAGTTACACTCTCTCCTTGAGACTCTGCTTTCTCATGCATAGAAGTGGAGATATTAATTCCTATCTCGTAAAGTAATTGTGAGAAGTGATGAGATAATTCATGTAAGCACATTGTATGTGGGCCCTCAGTAGATGCTCCAGAAGTATTTATAAAAATAAGTACTTATTTTTTAAGACTTGATTAGCTTTCATTATGCCTGCATTTGAGTATCTTGTTTCCTTTATCTCTATGGAAGGCAAGTTACACTCCTTAAAACCGGTGCTGCCCATTCTTTGCAAATTGCTTTAAATGTTTATAAATAACATGTATCAAATATGTTGGGCTCATGATCTCCTTTTAATCTTTTTTAAACCACTTCACTGAGGTATGACTGACATACAAAACGCTGTATGTATTTAATGCATACAATTTGATGAGTTTGGAGATAACTATAAAGCTATGAAACCATCACCACGATTGTGCCATAAACACATCCATCACCCCCTGAAGTTTCCTTTTACTATTTACAACAGTCCTACAGGGAAGGTGGTACCACCACCATTGTAAAAACAAGGAAGCATACTTAGAGACATTAAGGAATCTACCCAAGATCACTCAGACTCTAACTGTACAACCCAGGGTATTTTCTAATATCTTATCTTCCTTCTGTGTGTATCTAATGGGAAGTACCTAACTTCCTGAGTTCTGTACTGGGAACAGGGTCTCTTGCATTAAGAGGTTACAAGGAAAAATAAGCAATTGCTTTAACTGGGTCGAATTAAATTTTATATAGGGAGAAGAACAAAGAATTACAGAACACCGAGGAGCCATATTCCTCTCATCCGGAAGTTTCTAGAAAGCTTGCTAACATAAAAAGTACAAGGAGAATCATGATGAACAATTTGGGGTTAGCCCCGGGAGGCAGTCCACATAGGTAAGATCTCTTAGCACTGAGAAAAACATGATGGAGGAGATGTGAACTCCGCGCAATCCGGAGGGTGAAGAGAGAAGTAAAGAATGAGATGGGAGGTCGGCAGGGGTCGGACGATCCAGAGGAAGCGCCTGACTGCGGTGTTCAGAGCTCTTCCTTTGGGTCAGGGGCTTCTTGAATGGTTTGACTGTCTCCTATGTCCTGCTTTGCTTCTCACATTGGCCCCCTAAAACCTCCAACAGTGTAACAGGGTATAAAGGTGTGACGGCTGTGGCCGGGAGGTTGCCATTCCACGCTTTTGCAGATGGACACGCTCTCATGGCAAAATTGATCCATGGGCGACCATGTCCTTTGGCCAAAGGACCTAAAGAAGAAAAAAGAGCAAGACTGCTGCATTTTACATAGGACCTGCGACAAACCACACACTACCATGTTCTTTCCAGAAGTCCACATGAAAACAGAGGCCCGGCTCAGCAACCAAAGCAGACACAGGGCTCCTGACAGGCTGAGGGGGTAGGAAAACGGGCATGCCAGTTTGGGAGGCGGGGGTGACACTGGCAGAGTGATTTATGAGACCAGATCTCTGTTGATGCTGGCAGGCCCTCAGCAGCCATCGCTTCCCGAGGAGGAAGGCTGCTCACCGGTACCTTCAGCACATGAGGGTTTTTCATCATGACCAGCAGGCAGGGAGGCTGCCCTTTCCCTCACGTTTTAAAACTTTCAAATAAGGAATGTTAATTATGTTTCAGACTTGAGAAACCCAAACTATCCATCTGGCTGCTCTGCGATGTGTACTTGTATGGAATGGTCACTGGGCTGAAGGCAAGACTTGTGGGGTTTTTTTCTCACATCCCCCGCACCTTGAACATAGTGGGTACTTGGCGAATGGTGGGGGACAGGAAATGAAATCGTAATCCCTATGGTAGCATAAAAAATGTCTTGTCCATCCTTATTTTTCACAGCTCCAATCACCACTGATAAAAATATGAGGTATCCAAAATATCTGTGGATTAATTATTCCCAAAGGATATTATGTTGCATTTGTTCTCATTTTGAAAAGAGCAGGGCAAATTGGAAAAAGATTGTTCCACAGGAGACAGTAACAAATCTGGAAGTCAGAGAGGTCCACAGATAAACACAGGCAGACACACAAACACACACTCTTACACTTAGACACACACGCACACTGAAGTCACACATTATTCAAGCGTAAGGTTTTTAAGTCGCCACATAAATAACAAACCACTTGTAATACAAAATTACCCTTGAAAAACTCCGCAAAGAAGAAGAGGGAGGAGTAAAGAAAGAGAAGTAATGCTTTTGTAACGCAGCCCGAGATGGCATCAGGGAAGCAGAGGGCTTGGAATTGAGATCTTGCTGACTGCTAGGGACCAGGGTGCTGGGATGAAAGTGATGGAAGCCGGGGAAGGGCACATTCCACTAGATTCTTCGATGTTGCCCAACCGACTTTTAAGGGAGGATGTGGGGTTAGTGGAGTTTCCACTGCTGTTCCCAGTCTCCACTGATGACCACATACAATAAAGTGGGTTCAAGTCTGTCTAATAAAAAAAAGTCTAGAAGTTTCTCCAATTAGAAACCAAAGAGAGTCATGATTCCTTTGTTACTCTGTAGAACAGCCTTTGATGAGAGGCTGTGCTTGACTCATGGACCCTACAGCCTACCTGACCCTCACCAGGAAACACAGAGGAAGTCTGCATTTATTTTCAGGGTTTCGTAGTCCCCCGGAATCCACCCATGGACCTTTCTATAGACACAAACGGTTTGCTTAGGAAATGAATTATGCATAGAAATAGCTCTTTAAAGTAAGCAAAACTCCTATCTCTAAGCTTTTTTCTTCAAAATAGTTTTGTTTCTTATGGATAAGTTCCCATTTTGAAAAAGTGACTAAGAAGGCTTATAGAATGATGTCAAAGATTCACCTCTGGGACTTTCATCTTTCCTTACGGTGTCAATGAATGAGTCTACAGGAGGAGTTTCAGGGGAACTGAAAGGTTACACCAGTTTCTCCCTGGGTGCATTTGGTTATGACATTTCTCCTTCTCAAGTTGCAGTTTCTTCATCTGTAAAATGAAAGAATTGTGCCATATAATCTCTAAAACTCCTTCCAACACATGCGGGAATAAACACTTATATCCCAGACCCTTCGGAAATGCTGATAAGCTATCCCCGGAGAGAAACCAAAAGTTAAATGTTGATGTTTATGTGAATAGAAGAGCGAGATCTTTCTGCAGACAAAGCAAGAATGAACAGAGGCTATGTTTTGATGGAAAAATTAAAATAAACCAGTTGTCTCATTTTCTCTCAGCCTCTGCTTTGAGAATTAAAAGTTATTCTTGAGTTTGAAAAATTCCTCAAAATTATCAATAGTGGCAGAATCTTATCTAATAAACTGCAAAGACCTCTCGCAAAGAACCCGAAGATAAGGCAGGTCCCCTGTTTTCCTGCAGGTTCCCTGTTGACTTTATCACCCCCTCTATCGACTATCACTTTTCTTGTAAGATGAAACCCGGCCAAAGCTACACAGAAAGGAGAGAAGAAAAGGTAAACGATCATTTATTAGGGATTATTACAGGCCAGGAGTTATGCATATGTTATTTCATAGGAATTCATTTGAATGATGAAGAAATGGAGATTTAGTGGTGATAAGAAACTTGCACAAAATTAAAGATGTTTCTGCATCTGAAAGCAAAGACGACCTAACATTTAACACATGACCCAGATCTGTAAATGTCCAACGCTACCCAAAGGGCCACAGATGATGACTATAAAGACTGAAAGAAGGGTTGACACTGAAAACCACTTATTTTTTTTTGGGGGGGGGGGGGTAGGGGGTGGGGAACACGCAGTGTCACTCAATGATAAAGTGCCATAGCAAAGACACGAATTCTGGGTCAGTCTTTTCCAATGACCAGCTATGAATCTTGAACAACCAACTACTTAGCACATCTAGGCTTCTGTTCATTTGTTTTTAAAACATACATGGATGGTATCCTTAGAGTCTTTCCTCATTGAACCTTTTTGATAATCAAAGTAATATATGTAAGGACATCTTTGAAAGAACAAAGTAGCGCTTTATGAATGTAATGTTTGAGAATTTTTAGTTCTTTAGTTCCAGCTATCAGTTCAGGTAACTAGAGCCTAAAGCGACTAAACAGGTAGTTTTACATTTTGTACCTTAGATATAATTCAGTATTGGTTGTATCTTCATTACCATACCCACTAAAGAATAAAACAGGAAGTAAAAATAAAAGCGGATTCCAGGTACTGTTGCATTGGGACAGTTATATGTCCCTTAACCAGCCAGAGCTCCAAATATGAGTTTAAGTTTCACCCAGGGGACTGAAACTTCTCTGTTTGTTTCAATGTGAACTTCTTTTAGCCTAGCTCATCTCTCTCTCTAATGCTTGGTTTTCAAACATCAAATTGTAGTAAGAATGTAAAGTTAGGAGCTTCCTGTCACATAGCCAACAAGTGGTATTATTATTCTAACAGAGGTCTGCTTGACTTAAAAGGTGATGCTCTTTCCACAAATGCTACCCTGCCTCCTACAGCAACAAAGACTAAACATGAGAAATAAAGCTTGAAATTCCACTTGTCTGATTAATACAGAGTGCCTATCTGGAGATTTATGTTTGTTTTTCTACTAAATAAATGGTTACATTTCCCCAGCCAAGAATACATTGAGCTAATTAATAACAGCTTTCTTTCAAAGTCTAGTACACAGAAAAAAATTCTTTCCCCAGGGACCTATTGCAAAGGCCATGGGTAGACCATCTCGAGAGTCCCTCAGTAAGAGACCCCAGAAAGCAACTACACATAGACATACTATTGGCCACTCACACCTTAGCAAAGATTAGCACTGGTGAATTGTTGAGCAGAATATGGAATAAATGGAGGGAGAAAGAACGAAAGGAAGGGTAGAAGGGAGCAGGAAGGAGGAAGGGAGGAAGGGAGAAAGGGTGGGAGGTAGGCAGGAATTAGAAGGTAAAGAAAGAAATCTCGAGAGCCTAATAATTTCCAGGCACTTGCTAGATAACGTATATGTCACTTCATTTAACAAAATACAGTTTTAAGATTTTTGTTCATTATTCACTCTTTATTCAAATGTTTTAGATCAACTTGATGAACTATAAATTACATACAGTTAAAAGGCAGAGTCTGATGAATTGATTCATGTAGATAAGCACCACTATAATCATAATATAGAACACTTCCATCACCTCAAAATTTTTCCTCCTTCCCTTTTCCAGTTAACCCTCTTAGTGCCAGATTATGGCCATCACTAGTCTGATTTCTCTCTATATAAGTTTATCTTTCCTGAATGCTTCACATAAATGAAATTATAGAATATGTATCTATTTGTATCGGGCTTTTTTCTCCTTAGCAGATTGTTTTTGAGTTTTCATTCATGTTGTAGCATTTCGTTCCTATATTTTCTGAATAGTATTCTACTGTATAGATAGTCTACATTTTTGTTTATCCATTCATCTGTTGATGAATTGTTTCCAGTTTGGGCTGTTACTAATAAAGCTGCTGTGAACATTTGTGCAAAGTCTTTGTAAACCTATACTTGCATTTCTTCAGGGCAAATATCTAGGCGAAGAATTCTAGGTTGCATGATAAGTGCATGTTTAACCTTTCAGTAAATTGTCAAACAGTTCTCAAAAGTGGTTACACCATTTTATACTCTCATCAGCAATGTTGAGAATTCTGGTAACTTCACATTTTTGCCAACACTTGTCAGTCTAATGAATCTCAGACATTCAGTGGATGAGTAGTTGTGTTTCATTTTGGTTTTAATTTGCATTTTCCTGTAACTAGTGATGTTAAACATCTTTTCATATGTTTACTAACTGTTCACATATCTTCTTTTGTGAAGTACCAGTTCAAAAATTTTGCCCATTTTTTATTAGGCTATTCATCTTCTTACTGTTGAGTTGTAAAAGTTCCTAAACATTCAGGTCATTAGTTTTTGTCAGAAATCTGTATTATAATATTTTCTTCAAGTCTGGGGCTTAATGTTTTTCTTATCTGAATGGTGCCTTTCAAAGAACAGACATTTTAATTTTAATGAAGTTCAATTAATCTTTCTAAAAAGTTTATGATTTTGTGATTTTTATCTCTTATTTAATAAGACTTTATTTACCCCACAGGTCAAGGTATTCTCTTCTAGCTTTGGGTTTTGCATTTAAGTCTATGGTTCTAATCAATTTTGGGTCAAGGATTTGGATATCCATCAACTGTCATGCCTTCATCGTTTTTTTAAAAAAAGACTATCTTTTCTCCATTGATTTACCCTAGTATCTTTAACTGTATGAATCTATTTCTCGATTTGGAATTATATTTGATTGATCTATGTATGTCTATTCTTATTGTATTACCACACTGTCTTTATCACTGTAGCTTTTTAGTAGTTCTTGAAATAATGTGATATAAGTAATCCAATTTTGTCTTTTTCAAAATTGCTGTGGCCATTATGGGTTCTTTACATTTCCACATTATGAAATTATAAAGTTGGCACGCCAATTTCTAAAGAAAAGAAGGCCGCTGGAATTTTGATTTGGATTACATCAAATCTATACATCGATTTGGGGAGATGCAAATTGAAGAGATCCTAAAATGTTAAATTTTTCAATTCATGAACACATTATATTTCTTGATTTATTTTATTCAATCATCTTTTTAAGATTATGGATTATATTCTGACTTAGACTTAGGTCTAGAAGATATCAAAGAGATCGGTGACTCCAAAGTCCTCATTTTTGTATGTAATAAATCATAATTTTTTCATGTCAGTACCATCTTCCTTTTTCATCCAACTAATCAAAACAAAAAAAAAAAACATTTTGAGTATTAGCCTTCTATCATCTTCCCTTCTTTCTTGCTCATCAGAGGTTAATTTGAGTTAAATGGTAATATGCTGAAAAGAAAGAGATAGAAAGAAATGGCAAATATATTTGAGACAGAAGAGGATTCTTTTTTTTTACACTGCATGCATTCATACGTGTACACACACACACACACACCCACATACACTCCAACCAGAGGACATAAGAGAAAAATGCTAAAGCGGACAAAGAAAGTGACTGTAAGAGGAAACAGGATTAATAAGGATACTTGCGGACTGGGTATTTGAGTCCCCTTCAGGGTCCTTCGACCTATGCCAGTAGTGCTTGTGCATGGTGAACTGTGACTCATAAAGGTGGTGCTGCGACAGGACTGAACCATATGGGCTTCTGGATTTGTGAAGGTCCGACATAGTCGAGGGTACTGGAGCCCAGCAGAGGACGGGCTCTACTTGTCAGTAAAGGGAAATGGCAGAGTCAGATCTGGGTCCCAGGCTGGCCTCATTATGAACAGAATTTGGTCCCAGGTGAATGGAGCTCGATCCCTGCTCTGCACAAGCTGCCCCATCCCCCACCTCTGCACGGAGCCATGCTCACATACAGTGGTAACACAGACATGATCCCTACAGCACTGGGCAGGAGTGTTTTCACAACTAGTTTCTTTACAGACAAAGCTGGTAGCAGAGGCATTGGTGTGTCTGTATTGGTCATTTATGTATTGAAATACTTCAATATGTGATGGAAACCAAGTGGCTTGATAAACAGCCATGTCCTAGAAGTCTTTTCCCAACCCTTTAAAGCTTCTAACTGCCCCTGAACTGCCCCGGAAAGCACTTCTACATGATTCAGCAAACAAAGAGTTAAAGCTTGGCACAGACAGCCCCCCATTCCCAATGGATGTGGCCTTCATCCATTCTTATTGGTGTCCATGTCACACCACTTGTTAAATATTTTAAGACATTCGATTTTACAATACCCATTTCTTTAATATTTCTCACCTGTGTATTGTTTTCTATTCTCACAGATACAATCTCTTACCAAGAAATGTAAGCGAGCTCCTCGTGCTTATAAAAAACCAAAATAGCCGCCATCACTTACTAAGTACCAACTCTTTTCTGATTCTTTATGGGCATAATCTCATGTAACCCCCAAATAAACCTACAGGGCAAGCATTTTTGTCCTCATTTTATAAGAGCCTGAGGCTCAGGGTGGTCAAATCACTTCCTCAAAGACAACATCTGGGTCGCTTTCAGTTTGAGTTTTCCCATCATACTTCATCGTCTTTCCTGATTTGGGAAATGAAAGATACTTAAAAATAAATTCTCAATTAAAAGTATAAGAATCATTCTCAAATGTTCCAATTCATTTAAAAATGCTAACCCCTTCTCATCTTCGATATATTTACCAGCTCATGCTAAAAGCATGGAAGTATCTGGATATTCTGGCGGAAGCCTGACTGCTTCTCACTACAGTGGAGACTGCAGTCACACGTGCTGAGAATGTGAAGTCACCAACTTTAAGCCTTGCGCGAATAAAATCATTCCCTTTTGCACTCCAACCCTTACATTTGTGTTTTTTTATTTATATTCTCAGCCATCATTTTTCCATGCTTTTACACTCTCTTGTTATCAAATAATACATAGATCTAATACAGACAGGCTTTGTCACAGTAAGAGGACTGGATTTAGTGGTTTCTAGGGGGGAATTATTTGGGATAACTAATTGAAACCAAAGTGCATTACCATTCCTTGCCTGCAACAATAAACACTAGGTCTTCAAAGGCTGACCAAGTTTCCAGTGATTCCCAACAATAGCAGTTGTCATTTTCAAATGATGGTCCTTTTGAAACGCCAAGTGGAGTGAAGAAAAAGTGTGTGCTATTGCTGATTAGACAGGAATATGACTTGCAGAGGCCTATGTTACTCTCTTGTCTGCAAATTTTCTGCCCTGATTAATTACAAAGAGTGCCAGAGTGTGTTGACGTTAGTTAAAAGCATTTGCTCTTTCCAGCCTGTCGTTACACCAGAATTAAGGATTTCTGTGTCGAGGTGAGGTCAGGAGGGTTCAGATCTGTTTTCCACTGATAAATCTTTCTGTCCCATAAGGATTAAAGGAACCCAAGGCTTTCATATGTAAAACTAATACATGATCGCCTGTGTGTATGTGTCCCCATGATCAAAGAGCTCTTGGCCAAGTGGGAATGTCTCAAAGAGATAATAAGTAATTTGTTCACTACAAACATTACAATTATCTATCCCTCTACAAAGTACTGAGAATAAATTCTCTACTCAGAGTTAATTAGCGGCCTTGTTGCTTTGGGTTTAGCTGACTAGTTCTCTTAAAGGCACATGAACAGGAAAAATCATATACCTTTTCTGAGCCAACTTCATAAACTCTTTCAGTTATTGGAGTATCCGCCCATCAATTAGCTCAACCGGTTTACTTCAATTTGATGAAAATCAATTCAAAGAAATTCACTGAGATCCTCCTCTATATTCATTTACCTTTCCATGCTTTTATTTGTTGACTCCCTATTCTGTGCTGATTACCTTTTTGAGGGCCGAATGCCCTCAAATTTACAATACAACATGGGATGCCATAAAGAATGACTGCAGGTGCTCTGTGAGCCAAAAGAGAAGAGAGATAGAAATGACCTCTCTCAGGAGGTGACACCCAAGGTTGGTTTGGAAGAACGAGTAGGAATTTGGTAGGTTTATATGAGGAAGAGGGCATTTCAAGAAACAAACAACAAAGCCATGTGAAATGCTAACAACAAAAACAACAAATATTTATTCAGAGCTATGTGTCATATGCTGTGCATATTCTAATTCATTTAATGTTCACCCAAAATGTTATGGAGTAGGCTCCTTTGCACAGATAATGAAATGGAGGTTGGAGAGGATGAAATAACTAAAACAAGACACAGAGCTGGTAAGAGGTGAAGTCAAGATTTAAACCTAGGCCATCTGACTCCATGGTCCGCATGTTACACCGACTAGGTAGGTACACGCACACACTCAAAAAATATTTAAGTATTTCCTTCAAAGGAGTCACGGCATGTTGGGATTGATGAGGCATAGATGCATCTAAATTTTCCTGCACTTAATGCATCAAAGAGTTCTACAAAGAAAATGCAATAACCGTGGAGAAGATAAAGAGACCTGTTCCAGAGGAAAAGTCAGGGAGGCTCTTTATGGGGCAAGGGTTTGATTCTGAAGAATGTCAGCTGACAACCCAATGCCTCACGTTGGTTTTACAAACAAGAAACAAAAGATGGATGAAACACTTCAGTGGGTGCCTGATGTATGGGAAGCATCTGACTTAGGGGTTGTGCTTCCCTTCCACCCTTTCCTTGAATTCAGCCTCCTGCACCAGATCTTCTAAAGCCCTCCTGTTTGAGCTGATTCTTCTCTTATTTTGTGCTACCAGGGGACAAGGAGGGAAAGAGGGGGTTGTAATCATTTTTTCATGTAATTGTACTAATAGTGATGAACAGTTAGACTGCTCTGCTCTCTTACTCATATGAAGAAACTCTGGATTTACTCCGATTTGCCTTTACAATAGTGTCTAGTTCAAAATCATGTTCTCATGGCAAAGGGCCAGTGCCTGTGAAGTAGCTATTATTATATTAGTCATCTGTTTTACATGTTATTTTCTCCTTTTATTCTTTCAACAATCCTCCAAAAATATGCATTAGATATCTATCTAACGGATGAGAAAAATGATGCCTATATTTATGAGACCTGTTCACACTCATATACTCCCAGAACTAAAAGAGAAGCAAGATTTGTACCCAGAGTTTTTTTTTTTTTAACTGAATTCATGATGTTATCCATTTTTCCTTGGTAAATTCTCCATCAATTTTAAATGAATTGAAGAATAGCAAAATCCAGGCCATTTTCCCTTAATTTTAGAAGAATAGATGTACAGACTAAGTTTGGTGTTAAGAAGTCTTAGTATTGAGTTCCAACTATGCATGCTAAACTCCAGTTGCATGCCATTTGACTTCTTTAAGCATCAGTGGGCCCATCTATATGGAAATAATATCTTTCTCGCAAATACAGATGAAAACTAAGGGAGATGGTACATATGAATATGCTTTCTAAACCACCTAAGTGGTTTTATTATCCTTGTAGAAAAAAAAAGAAAACAGGGATTCTGGAGCCTGCTCAGGGGCAAGTAAACATATTTGTTCTTTGGTTTCCTCATCTGTAAAGTTAGTGGTTTGAGCTAGGTAGTTTTCAAATGGCTTATCCAGCAGGAAAAGCCCTTTGCAAGTCCCAACACATGGCGAGGATCGATCCATGTATCTATGCTTGCCCGTGAAACCTCCTCAATACCCATGACACTGAACATCAGGGCTGGAAAATATTTGGGCTCAAAAACTGCTAATATTCTGGGATCCAGCAATCCTGTGCCTGAGGCTATCCATGTAGAACAGCAGTAAATCCAAAAGGGATGCCTTGATTTGACACCTAAACTCCGTTATCACTTTTAAAAAGCTGGTCATTGTCATGAAAAATAATCCAAAGCAGGTCATCAATGACATTGCATTCTAGAAGTGATTCACAGGTCCCACTCTTTCTGACCTTAGAAGCTCAATGATGTTCTCATTTGGTTGATCCACCAGATAGATGCACAGTTACCCTTGATTCTTCTACTTCCCTTGCCCTCTGATCAATCCATCATAATTCTTATAGCTTTAAATCTGCAACATGTATCTTGAATACCTCTACTTTTCCTTTTTTTATCTCCACTGCCATTTTCCCAAGTCAAGACAGTTAGCTTTGTCTAAACAGCATAGAATAACTTGTCTCCTTCCATCTACTCTCCATATAGCATCAAACAAATAAGCTCTTGATCCCCAAATGCTCTTAGATAAAACTGAAATTCCTAACTATAGCCAACAAGTCCACTTGACCACCGGACTCTAGCCACATTGGCCAAACTTGACTCATAGGCCAAGATCTTTCCTCTCTCCAGCCTTTGCATTTATCCTTCTTTCTATTTAGAATATTTCCCCCTCACCTTCTTTGCCGGCTCACTCATGGCCTTCAGCGCCAGATGAAGTAAATGTTCTTCCTGACAGGGATCTTTCCTGAGCATCTCAAGTTCTTCCCACCTATTGTATAACCTGCATATTCCCTCCATAATCCTAATCACACTTTGTATTTATTTGTCTGCTTGTTTGATATCTTACCTGCCCACTAGAATAAGCCCCACGAAAGTAAAAGGATTTTATATTTTTTCATCCACCATTATGATCTCAGTGCCTGGAACAATACTTGGGGCATGATAGGGGCTTATGAAATATAGGCTGAAAAACTCTGGCTTAGAATAATGGCTCTCAGGATGGGAACAGAAAGGAATGAATACAGCTTGTACTTCCCACTGGCACAAGATAATTTAGTGCTATGTAGGGTAAGCTATTTCCAACCTTATGAGATGCTCTGACTATAAGGATTGGGTGGTGGGGTGGAAAAGGGTGCCCTAATATTTTGCCAGGAGATAAATAGAAAAATGAACTTCAACATACAGAAATTCACTTTGCAGCTGACTTCTTTTTTCAGAATGCACTTACTCAATATTTTTAAATGTCAAGTGATAAAGTATCCACTACGTGTAGGTTCCATAATATACTAGTAGACAGACATATAAACTGTTCTGATCTCATGAAGAATACTGGAAAATAAACATATGTCAGTTAATAGTAGGGAACATCAAAGGGGAAACAATGATCTAAAATGTTGTCTACACTAGGTTTCTAAACATTAAGATCAAAGTACATTCTCAGGAATGATTTTTTATTACCATGTCCTATGAAAAGAGAATCTCCAACAGACTCTCTGTGTTTCAACAGTTTTTCTTTAACATAGTAGTTACTAAAATATTTAAAATATTAATCAGTTTGCTAATCCAATATTATAATTATAATATAAACTATTTACAGTTCCCAAAACTCGAAACTAGGTTAAATATAAACCTTAAACAATTTTAAATACATATCTTTTCCATAGTGTAACCACCAAACAAATGGTAGCTGAGATGAGTGCTCCATTTTCATCACAAAACTGTAAATCCATCAACTGTGAGGCAACTGTAAATTATGCATTCAGGGGAAATTCCTCTCACCGGGCCTGCTAGATCCAAGAAAAGCAGTAGGAAAAATGACTTACTACCTCTGAACACTGACCTGAAACTGGTACAGATACTTCATTGCTAGAGAGAGGAACTGGCAGGATGTGAGTGATTCAGCACCAAGGTCCAAAATGAACTTCCAGGAGTGAGGAAGAGGAGGCAGAGGTGGCAAACGGATTGCAGTGTTTCTTTTTTTCTTCCCTGATCAAAAACACCTCGAGAAAACTAATTTGTATTTTTCAAAATACAACTATTTTGCACATCAGGACCTTATAAACTACAGCATAGAAAGGAATCAGGTGTTTCCTGTGTCTTCCACATACAGTTACAGGCAAAAGAATGTTTATATATGAAACGCCAAATGAATAATACACGAAGGGCATGAAAAAATTAATAAACTCTGAGATGATTAGCCAAGGTTTTATCTATGTTATCCAGACAATAAATAAAATGCTTAACAAGTGGGGATGTGGGAATGAATGTTTTCCAACGTGCCAACGATAGCCCTCCCCTTAGATTAAATGAAGCTTGAGTCAAAAGGGCCATTAGTCATCTCTGAACAGAACTGGAGGCACAGAAAGTAAGTTATTTTTCTGCAGTGTTAAAGTATTAACACCTATATCATACAATAATTCTATCCGTTAAAGTAGGCACTATACGTAAAGAGCCTGGAGCTTAGACATGTTCTATAAATGTTTCCAGCAGCCATACAAGTAGGAAAAAAGATACGTGTGCTTGCTCCATGTGGATCCAAAGCAGAGACACAGAACTGAGGTGACAGTATGAAAAGGAGGGAAAGTCTGGCTTGGCTTTGATGAGTAAGAATTTGGGTAATATGTGCAAGAGTTTAGAGACCAGGCTCAGAAGTCCAACTTTGTATGACCTTGGGTAAAAATCTTGACATTTGTGAGCTTCAGTCTGCTTATCTATAAACTGGAAATTACATTAGTACCTTGCTCAGTGTATAAATAACTTCGTAAAAGCAAAATGCTTAGGTCTGACGCATAGAAAGTACTCAATGAGTGTTAGTTATTATGGTACTACCACTACATATAATAATTATTAGCGAGGACCGCAAAGACTAGCCAACACTGTACTTATTCAGGATGTTTGGGGAGATAGTGAGCTCTCACCATTGGTCGTATTTAACTAGAATCAGGAAAAGCATCATTTAAGAAAGCTATGCCTTGGCTAGAAGGTTGCTGAGACCCCACGCATTTCTTGGTTCTAGTTATAACTGGAAGCCAAATTCTTACCTGCTGAAATATGCAGGACTTTCAGAAAGGCCTCCCACTTTACATTCTCAGCAGAGCCAAGTCATAAAATTGCATTCGTTTCTCGGGTCCATTTCTTGGCAGGCAGGCCTTTCAGCATCCTGCAACTACTTCCCAAGCCTCGGCAGCATCTCAGAGTATTTCCGATCACAGAACCTTCTAATAAAGTGCAAGACAAATTGGTAGCCAGGGGAGAGAAGTGTCTTGTGTTACATTTGGAGCTCCTTTAACTAGTCCATCTGTGATTTACAACTCAACAGAGGGGTATGGGTGAGAGAGCTGGGTGAATAAAATGTTGAGAATGAAATTAGAAGCACCACATAGCAGCTGCACGCACGAGAGACACTTGGCTATTCCGTTTGCCGGAAGCAGAAGCTAAGAAAACAGAGGGGATGCAGCAGAGGAGATAATCTGAACACGTGACTCGACATGCATAGACAGACTGGGAAAACTGCAAGGATGCACAACCGGTTTTGCCTGTTGGACCTAAAATCGTACTGGAGACTGTCTGGACGCCATACAAAATTTAGCTTGTGAAACTGCATCTGTAAAACTAATTCTGATCGGAAAACAAATCAAAACAAAACAAAACCCAAATAGATATTTTTGTAGGTCTTAAACGCTTCCCCTCAAATGCATACATTTCTTTTCAAAACTGGCATCTCTCAAATCTCAAAATTTGGGAATGAGATAAAATGCTGATACTTGCGAGAAATATTTTCTTAAATGTTTTTTGTTCCTTAATCTTTATTCTAAAAGTGCTCATGTATCTTCTTAGCTTTCTCTATAAAAAACTTAACTTTTTTTTTTTTAGCCAGAAGATCTAAGCATAAATTATATCCTAGCTGAGAAGATATAATTTTTAATTAAGCTATAAATTGTCCAAATAAATGAAGATAAAATCATGCTTTCCTTAATTATACTGATTTTTCCTAATTATACCGAGGCATGTTGCATCTCAGATTAAAATAAAATAGGCAGAGGCCCAAAAATCCAATGCATAATTTTAGTTCTATGGTTAAATATCTGCTTGGAACACACATGAAACAAGCTTTAATGGTGACAAATCTGGGCCTAACTTCCTATGACAAAGAAAAGTATATGAGAGGGATCATGGCACAAGTTGTAATAGACAAGCCGGTCTATCATGTCCAGACAAGGTCATTGTCAATTCACTGTAGGAAGTACAGGTTCAGTTTCTGAACTCCTTAAATAGCATTTTGGTGGTGGCCAAACTCCACCGAGTGATGGGTCACTGTTTTTGGATCAGAATCAGGAAACTGAATTTAAATCTGCAAATATGCCCCATGACCACCTATGATCCATGTCTAATAGAAATTACACCTGTCCTGAAAAAAAAAATGATGTGGTCAATTATTCTAAGATGCTTAAATCTCTTCATTTTGTTCAATCATGATTTAAATTAAATGAAACAGAAAATCACTCAAATGTTACTGAAATAACAGACTGATAAGAAAGACATTTCCGGGGAATAGAAACACAGGATGGAAGGCTTCCTCTTCATAGGAATAGCTGAATGTCTTGAACCTTCGCTACTGAAGTTTCATCCACGCTGTTATGTCTTCATTGAGCAATTAATTTTCCAATACTTACTATGCACTAGTCACTAAGCTTCTTCAACCTTCAATACATATGTTTCATTAGACAAAATCTAGGTTCAATGAATAGGGGAAGAAAAGGAAATGCAGGAAATGCAAATAACTATGACAGAAGCCAACGAATGAGCCCTTTAGCCCCAAAAAGGTATGTTCAGAGGAAGCCAGTCTTGGCATTTTTATTGGATCCTGCATATGACAAAGTAGACTACAGGTCTCACTTCCCACCCCAGCCACATCCAAAGTGGAACAGGGTGGTGGATGACCCACCTAGAAGAGGAATGCTGAGAAGAACAACAAAGGGGCTAAATGCTCCACGTGGCCAGGGGGAGAAAAGTTGGAACATTCCAGAAGCAAGGTTCCTTTATTGACCATGAGGATAGTGTGGCCAGGTAAGGTGGCCCTGAGCATCCATGATACATGATCCAGGGCCACCGAAGAATGGGGTTGGGACAGGTTGAAGACAGCATAGGAGCCATTCTAATCATAGACCGTGTAGAGACTGGAAGATAGGATCTGAACTTGAAAAAAATCACTTCATTTTACATTCTTTAGATGCCATATATGTACTTAATCATTGAATATAAGGAGATGTAATTAAGTCCCTTCTTAAATGAAAACTCCAACAGCGATTTATTCATTCATTCAACAAATAATAATTAATACGTGAAACGTGTCAGAAACACCAGGAGCTCTGACGCTTACTCTTCCATCATCTTTTGTAAGCTCTACAATTCCTCAACACAAGAAAAGTGTGGGAAAGTCAGAAGTGCTGTCCCTGTGCCTTCTTCCCTCCCCCAGGGGGAGGAGGAGCCGGCAGGACAGTGTTGGATGAGACAACCTCATCCCTCAGGCACCGAAGTGGGCGAGATGAGGGATGAGAGAAGCCGGGAGTTAGAAACAGAGATGCAGCACTTTTTCTGCCTCATTTGGTCATCCTCACACTGCACATAATCACCAGGAACATCAAATGACAGTTTTCCTAAATATTTCTCATGTGATGATTCAGCTTAAGACAACAAACAAAGTAGAAGAAAATAGAATAATTTTTTTAAAAAAAACTACTGCTTACTTTCATTTATTTATGAGCTTTACTTAACATTTTTTGGGGTCTAATCATCACACAGCCTCAAAATTTATTAGAGTAATAATAGCTCGTGATTGAATATGCTTACATTTTACAAAAGACTTTCACAGAGATCACCCTTTTTGATCCTCTGAACTACTCTGGAAGTTAAGTTTTATTGTTATTTCAGCCTGATGGGTCTGGAAATCTGAGGTTCAGAGAGGTTAAGAGATTCGTTCAAGAGAATGCAGGGTTGTGCATTCACTACACTTGTAAGTTGTATGGTTTCCCCATTCCCAAGTCTCTCCATTAAGTGTGTATTAAATTGCATAGAATGACACCAGCAACACTCGTCTTAGCAGACGCAGTCCCCCTATCTCACACTCCTGCGGCCTGACCTTCTGCAAAGAACGAAAAAATATGAGAGGGACTGTTCAAAAAAAGCAGGAGAGGGTAGTGATGAAGAGTTAAGCATGGGTGTCGAGTAGATCGACACTCTAATTCTGATTCTGGTGCTTTACCAACTTTAGCTGTTGGATGTTAGTTAACGTCTCTCGGTCTGAAAATCCTTATCTTTAAGATGGAGTAAATACAGTGCCTGCTTCTTGATGTTGTTTTGAAGATAAACATGTTAAGCATGCAAATGAGGCACATATATTATCTACAGTATCCCTTCGTCAGGCACTGTGCTAACGACAGTTAAGGGACAACACCAACTGGCAGTGTTACAGCAGCAGCAGCTGTAGTACTAGCGCAACGGCGGCATGAGTAGCAGTAGTAATACGCGATAGTAGTAGTAGTAACAGTGACAGCAGCGGAACAAGAGTAATAGCATTTAAATAGTAACAGTTTAATAATAGTAGCAGTAACAGTTTTGTAGTAGTAGTAGTAGTAACAGCAGTGATATCCATTGTAATCATAGTCACACTCATAGTAGTAGAAGTAGTGACAGAAGGTGTCTGTGGCTAACTGACGCTTGATAATCTCTCAACCAAGTGTCAGGGAAAGAAAATGGGAGTGTGATTGCACATCGGCAAACGAGCAAACACCAAGCAGAGGACAGAGTTCCTCTAGGTTTGATGTATTGGAAGCTACCACTGAGCCGCCTGATCAGAACAGATTTCAGTGAAAGAATATAACATCTCCGATTTCAAGAATCAGAAACCACTAATGAATAAGGGCAAGCCCACCCAATCATTGGGTTCCACCCATGGCAGTTGGCAGCAGTGGTCCCAAAGGACCCTGGTCCAGGGCGCGTCAACTCCCGTGATCTAGATGTCCTCTCTGTATCATCTGGAGTACAGGCAAGCTACTGAACAAGCAAGATTGGGGAAAACTTCATGTTCCCTTTTAGCTTTCTCTCAAAAACTTTCTGAAAGCAAGTGGGGCCAAATAAACTTTCTTTACTGAGAAGAAAATTAAAAAATAGATTAGAGTTCTTTGAATGCATACCGGGCATCTTACCCCATGCTGGGCATGATGCCTACACCTGACATTGGCTGTGGCTTCAGACGGTACAAGGGAACCAGAGCCCAAAGCAGTCACGCAATGCAAGCATCACGAGAAAGCTGGAAATGAACCTGCCTGACTTCAGATCCTAGGTCTTTCTCACTAAACTAGGCTGCTCCCTGAAAATGTGCCTGAAAAAGCCACTTGCCTTTAAAAATAAAAAACATAATATTTCTGTTAAGTCACATCTAATTCAAATTTAAATTTGTGCTCAGCATTGTAGCAATTTTGCTCCCAAGCCTACATCCTCACATTTCCTATCTTAGTGCTCTCTGCCTCCTCCCTGAGGGCCTTCTCTGGCTGCAGAAGCCCACTTTACCTGACCACCTGTAATGCCCACCCGTAACTGCTGAGAAACAAAGTCCCTCAGGAACATCCCTCAGCCAATGACCGGAGCGGGGTCGGTGAATAACTGCTTAGCTGCCTCGTCTCAGGAGAGCCCGGTGGAGGCATTTGTTCTACACCGGCAACTAGTGAGATTAAGACCCAGTGGCTTCATAACATATGCTTTATCAGTTGTCATCCCTTTCCCATCTCAAGGACCCATTCCCCTACTGGTGTTTCTTTCCTCTCCCTGGTCAACTGCTTACGCTCAGATCCTTGTTCAAGGTCTGTCTCCAGGGCAGCCTGAAAGCATCTGAGCAAACTCGGTATGTGTGAGAACTCTGTAAATTCCATCACGTAACTTTAGGATCACACACATTTTTCCAAACCTTTCTGTAACTTTTTTAATTAGCTAAAATTATGCCCAAGAAATTGATGCTTAAAGTTAAATATAATGCATTATTGTCACAAGTACATTATTTTGAGAGAACACTTTAGATTATGTTTGGGTTTTTGCAGCTTTTAAAATGTCTTTCAATTTTTCCATTGTGGCAAGCACAGCAGAATTATTACTAGCTTTCTAAAGGAAAAAGAAAAAAAAATCCAAAACATTTTATATGTAACACAAACCTGAATTACAGGGAGAAAATAGGCCTCAGCTTTCTAACTGCAGGTGAGGAGGTGGCGGGGGGAGGGGGTCGGGGAGGGCAGATTTACCTGAGGTTTCGGAGATGGGTGTGTTCATAGCCATTCAGGTGCAGGTCGGCCCTTTATAGACGATGACTTTTCAGAAAAATGTGCTTATCAAAATGGGGAAGAGAAAAGATGGGAAGATAACCTACCTTGTATATGTGCCTATTAGGGGTTGGTCTTCCAGTTACCTTACATGTTATACTGTACAAATAACTACCTTAAATAAGAGTTCCATGAGGATCATTATCCCCATTTACATGTATTCAACATTTTTTAAAATCAGGCACAGGGAATGATATATCTTTATTTTCTCTGAAGAAACTAACACCCACCCTGCCCTCAAAATGTATATAGCAACGCATACTCTAAACTCAAGAGCAATTTTTTAAACGCAGAGAGAAAATATTAATAGATTTAATAACATTCAAAAATCTCCTTACCGAGTTCACCCCAAAATGCTAGTGAACACTGTCTCTAAATGTAATTCCACAAAACTGATGAGAATAAGAGAGAGGTCCCCAGAAAACAGAAAAAAACAAAGAGGAGGGTGAGAGGGTAATTAATTATTCAGGAATCAGGTTCCTGAAAATAAAGCCTCAGACACAGACAAGATTGAAATCCACAGAGCAGTAATGAGGGACCAGGGAGAGGGAGATAGAGAAAAAGCCAGTATAAGAGTGTTATTGAGGTTACCAAGGTCACCACCAAGGGCGGTTGAAGCTCATTCCCACCCAGATCTTCTGAAGTTGGTTTACAGTGAACTGTCCACCTAGGGACTGACTGAGAGAAACAGCGACCAATTCACTCCCTCACCCCATTGGCTGATGTTTTCCGTGGAGGTATTAACTCCCAAAAACTCATTAGCTTTCACGTGCTTGATGAGGGGCACCTTTTGATATCCACAAGGAATGAGAAACTGTGGGGCGAAATGTGAAAACGTTGCACATGCTTGAGCTGGATCACTGTCAGTGTAAAGTGAGTCTGAACCCACATGAACTGTCCACTGCAGGCACAGTGGACATCAGTGGTGAGGCTGAAAGGCTGAGTCCAGGCTCCAGGACCATCTGCTATAGAGACTGAGAGAAGCTGCAACTCAGATGTGCAAATGGGGCCCCCGTGAAGGAGAAAGTGTGTTAACCTAACAGAATCCTATGGAGTCTTGGAACTTGTGAAACAAACAGATATCCTTAGAACTAGAGGAAGATATGGGATGAAAATGTGAGGAGTACATGACGGGAAGAAACATTTATTTAAGTTCTGTATGCAGATGTTATCCACCTCTGTAGCAGACCTTCTCTATGCTTGCTTCATAGCATCTAGCACTCCCCAGTGTAATGGCCACTCGCTGTCTTCTGATCGTCCAAATGTGAAGCTCACCTGCCCACAAACCCCACCCTGACACACAGAACCCTAGTTCAATACTGAATGTCAATCATTAGATAGTTGAGAAAACGTATAATATAAAAATTACAGAAGACAAGATACATAGAAAAAGAAATAACCATGGAAGAAATATAAAGATAATGCAGGGAACAAAAGGCCATCTTAAAGGCAGGTTTTTATTAATGTTTCAAAGAGATTTGAAAATGTATAATGTTCATAAAATATGCACCAAAAAGTGCAGAAAAGTTAAGAAAATCTCCAAGAAAATAAACTGAAAAGCAAAGACAATATGAGATACATTTTTTCCCTGAGATATGGGGGAGTATCAACACAAAAGTTACAATATCCAACCTATGGAATTTTCAAAAAGATGAAAAATTATTCATTTCTAAATTTCACCAAGATGTACTTAGGCATAAGTATTTTTTTTAATTCGCTATGAGAGACCATTGGCAGACCTTCCTATCTGGAAACATGTTAAAAATTAATAAAATGAAAAGGTAAGTAAACTAGGAAATATACTCATAAAAAATTAATAAGAAAAGCCTCAAAATCCCAATGGAAAACTTTTATCAAAAATATGGACATTTCACATAAGATATATAAGTGGCCAATAAGATATAAAACTTAACACATAAAAATACAAATAAAAAGTGACTCATGACATGAATACATGTCCAATCTCACTAGGAATTTTTAGAAAATGCAAATTTAAATGAGATTTTCTTTTTTACTTATCAAGTAAACTAAGCTTTTAAAAGTCAAACATTTTTGGCAAAGGAGGACTGGAACAGATACTCTCATTCTCTTCTCATGGGAGTGCAAATTGGTACAAATTATCTGGAAAATAATTTATAATATGCATAAAATCCTTCAAATACAAACCATGTTCCTTGCTTTCCCCCGTGATTTTCCCAAACCTATCCTAAGAAAATTAAACTTACATTTCTCTCTGTACTTGGTAATGAAAATATTCTCACAGACAAAGAAGGGGGGGGGGGGACTCTGACAGAGACATATATAGAAAAATGTTTATTATTTTGGCATAAACATTGGAAATAAGCTAGACATCCAACAAACAGAAATAATTGAAAAATTGTGGCTCACCCATTCAAGTAGCCATTTCAGAGGGTGCTTTGAGAGACAATTTAATGGAATGGGAAAATGTATTTAATAAAAAGTTGGAGGACAAAAGCAGGACTAAAACTAGGGTGTACAATGGGATACCAATCAAATTGTGTAAGTACGTGATGAACATATATGAGGAGATATATCTACATCTACACTTATTTATCTATCTTGAGGAAAAAAGACTCCCAAATGTTAACAGGCGATATTTCTGATTGGTTGGATTGTGGTTCATTTTTATTCTCTTCTTGGACCATTTGATTCCAAACCACCCCCCCCCACCACTGCCCGCCCAACTACTTACAATAAGCATATATCACTTTTAAAATAAAAATAAACAATGTCTTATAATTTAATTTTTTATACTTAACTGTTTAATTCTTGTGAAATATATTTGGGAGTTTTAGGTTCAGATTTTATTAAATGACCATCCAGTGATATCGACAGACAAAAATCCAAAGATCTGTTTGGCCGGGTCGGCTGCAGGTGGAGCAGGGGATAAGGTAGGTGTGTGGGGGCTGGTTCTGGAAGGGCATGTTTGGGGGAGGTGTGGGGCTGAGACTAGGAGCCCGCTGCCTCCATTCCGAGGCTTTAACAAAAAGTAAGGCGCTGAGAGGGGAACAACTCAACGAGGCCATCAGTACGAGTGGCCTTAGGTTACGCCCCCGGACACACAATGCTAAAGGGAACTTCGGTGGTGGTCTGCAATTTTCCACTGCCTCCACCCCCTCCACCCCCCACCCCCACCCTGCACCCCGCCCTGTTGGAAGCTCTCAGAGCTGGCTCTACTGAGAAGTACACTTTTCTTTTTTTTTAAGAAATAGAAATAGTACAGTCATGTCTCAATTTCATGCAATTTTACCCTTTTTCATAAGCAGTTAAATCACATTTTACATCTAGTAATAAATTAATGGATTTTATACCAGTGTAAACTTTTCATAGAACCATCTTCACAAGGCTCGAATATGTGCTGTGGTTAGGATCATGGGCTTAGAAGTCAGAACCACCACTTCCGTGCTGTGTGGCCTCAAACGGGCTATTTCACCTCTCATGCCTGTTCCTCGTCTACGAAATGGAGCTAATAAAAGAACCTGCTTCTCTGGCTTTCTTATGAGGATTGTATGACTTAACATGTGTCAGGTGCTTAGAACAGGGACTGGAAAAAGAATACGTCCTATGGAAATGTTTTCTATATTAAATAAGTCAGAAAACTTTCTTGGTCAGACCATGCCTATTCATGCTTGTTTTGGGAGACAGTTGCAGTTACCATCACAAAACAAGTGTTTTTTGTCCATTCAAATATGTGAAAATTAATGGGGGTGGGGGGTGGGGGGGGGAATAAGCAGTGGTCAGTATCGCTCTTGTCTACCTAAAGTCTCAAGAAAGACAAAAGAATATGGCGACTGTTGTAGCATACCTAGCAGTGAATGAGGCTGTTTCAGACAGGAAGCAGAGGGAAGGAGACAGCTCAGAGTAGCAGTGGCTAAGGACCTGACCACTGGGGAGACAGGGTCCCTAAACTTGGAAGGGGACAAAGTTTGGGAGGACCAGTAAGGCATGGGAAAAGCGTTCTGCTTCATGCAAGCATCGCTAGTAATTGGCAGGACCTCAGACAGTATCACTGGAGTGAGGAAAAGAGGTGTCACCCCTGGCCTTTGGGGCTGAGGTTCAGGACATAAGTGAGGAGAGGTGGGTGAAGAAATTTATATTGATGCCTGCTACCAGGTGAGACAGGAGACAAGGAACCACTTATGGAGCATTTCATTTCGTCCAGGCCAGCCCATGAATTGGGGTCATCATTCCCATTTCAAAGGTGAGAAAACCAAGAGGTAACTTGTCCAGGGTCATACAGACTTAGATTTGAATCTCAGTCCCTTGATTTTCTGTTTCCCTCTGCACTTCCCCTAGTGGCCATTGTCAGAGAGCTGGAGCTGTAAATCCTGGAGCTGGAGCAGATGAAGTACATGTCAAGATGAGCCAAGTCTTGACCTGCCTGCTTGGTCACCCGGCAGGTGTTCTGTGATTTAGCCAAACTCCTCTCCTGGTCCTCTTAGCCAGCCCTTACAGAGGAGTCTATACATGGATTTAAAGCTCTAACGGCATTAACATTCAAGGAAAGGAATAATGTAAGCAGGCTGAATAAAGTCCTGTCACATCGGTCCCCATCCATGTGGAGGTCGTGTTGATTGCGGCAAAAGATGACGCCTGTGGCATCAGAGAGCTGGGCTTGGATCCCAGCTGGGATTACAAACTGAGTGATTATAGGGTCAACAAATCTCTCCATTTGAGCCTCATTCATTTTCTCTTTAGTGAAATTACTATCATCCCCATTTCACAAAATGCTTTTGTGAGGGCTGAATAAGACAACAGAGTGAGATGCTTAGCAGGGTGCTTAACTAATACCGGAGTCCTCCGGCTCCTCCCCTGATGTGTATCCCAGTTCTCTTCTTCCCACCAAGAGGAATATCCAGGAATCTAGACCCCAGAGGGCATACCCCACTCCCGCAGGGGCTAGACCATAGTTAACGTCCACACAGACATGACTAAACTAGGTGATTTCTTGAGACCTCCCTAGCCCCTCACTGAAATTCCCAGTGATTATTTAAAACGACACAAAGAGAAGAACGACGGGACATGAAGATAAAGAATGTTGGTTTTTCTAACAGCTGGAAAAGAAAACAAAATGAAGAAAAATATTCCCCATGAAATTCTTAGAGTAAAAAATATAAACCATGTTTACTTTAACTGGGGTCATATAGTGAGTTCAAACTGTACTTGGGACATATATACCTTCCAATTGTTCAACAGCTTCAGCACAGACAGACAGTGTTAATCATTTTCTGATGGTTGTTCTGAGCTGTGGCTTTGGCGAGTGAGAAAAGACAAATTCCCAGAGCTGAAAACTGAAAAGAAACACTGTACAATCATGGGAATTAAGGAAAAAAAGACAGTCATGGGCTGAATTATTATATGTTCCTGGGTAAGTCTTGCAAGGATTTTCCAGCTGTGAGCCGCTACGGGCGTCCGCGCCAAGATTCCCACAGGGAGCCTCATGCGCTGATGCAGCGGAAGGAGCATAGGCAGGGGCTGCACCAACGGCCCTCCACCAAGGTCAGTTTTGTTTTCCATAGGATGCTTTGCAATGTCTGGAGACATTTTTGATTGTCAAAAGTCTGAGACGAGTGCTACTGGCATCTAAAGAACAGAGACCAATGATGCTGCTAAATATCCTATAACGCACAGGACAGCACCCGCCCCTGCAAGTCCTTCCCCTGAATTTACCCAGCCCCAAATTTCAATAGTGCTGAGGATGAAACTCCTTGGGCAAGATACAGAGAAAATACAAGTTCGTCACTGGGCCACAGACTAGATTTGACACCAGGACCCAGCACCTGATCCAGAATCCTCTTTCTTATAATGCCACTTTCCTCTTTGAAGCCACATGCACTCAGACTCCAGTCTCTTTCCTTTCTTCCCAATACTGAAAACACATCATTTGTCAAGTCCTAAGCATGCCAGACACTTTTTGAAGTGCTTCACAACACTGTCTAAGAACTTCAGTTTAATCTCATGATAACTATGTGGGCAGTATTGTTATGGTCCCATTTCATACACCAGGAAACCGAAACTCTGAATGGTTACATAAACTGTCCAGTTATGAAGCGGCAAAGCCTGTATTCAAACCCAGGTCTTAGTGATTTCAAAGCATTAGCTCCCAACTGCTCAAATCTACTTGCAAAGCTTAACCTTACTACCTGGCCAGATCAGCAGGTCATTGACTATCCCTGAGCTTTGTCTTCCTAGGAAATTGAGATGATCATAAATTTATAATGTCGCATGAGTTGAAGATGGTATAACACAAGAGTTCCTTGAGAGCTCAAACAGATAATCCTTGGGTCGACTGCACCCAGCAATTTGTTATACTTGACTAAAAGTTGAACTAGAGGGCCCTAGACTTTCTTCTGGTTTGAAGATTCTGGATTCTAGCCAAATCTTAGCAATTCTTCAGGACTTGGCTCAACAGCTCCTCTCCTTACATCAGTCCCTTATACTCCCCTTGCCTTCTAAAGCACAGGTGAGCTCTTTATGAGAAACCCTAGAGCCTTCTTTTGTGTACCAAGCTCCAGGTAATCTCTCTCTCTCTCTCTCTTTTGATTGTAGAATTAAACTTGAAAGCATTTCACCATGTTTCTTAAAATAGGAGTACTGTAAGTTTTTAGGGTCATTTAAAACAGGTTAATAGTAATAACTGTCTTTATAGTCATAAATAATAGTCATAAATAGTCATAGATGCTTAATAAAAACTACATATTTGATGAGTTTACTCAATAGGTTAACTGACAGAGGTACTAAAGCTTGATTACACACTCAGTAATTTCATACACTGATCTCCTTTGACCCTCATGATAACCTGCAAGGAGTGAAGATAACATCCTCTGACCCTCTCATGCATTATTTTGAAGTGGCTTTGTATTCCCTTCCCCCACTGTATAAATGGGGATTAATCGTTCTAGGACTTGTGTTCCTGCCTCTGATAAATGCAGAAGTTGAACTCAATCAATGGTCCTCAAGCTTAGATTTTTATTAAAAGGATCCTTTTTTCGGACACAGTCTTATGAAGCACCTTGGAATAACAAACAGATAGAAGCAGAGCTGACATGGTACAGGGTAGCAGGGAGCATATCATACTAAGAAGATGGACTTGGGCCTGATTTTGATCCATTGTGGTGGTTTCCATTATTACTACTGTTCCTTTGGCTAGGTCATCCAAGCCACCATTGTGTACTGGTCATCTGTAAGTAGTCTAACAGGGCAGTACCTGACAGAAAAAGACAGTCTCTTTCTCCCCTGACTGCATGTTTGACCACAGGGAACCTTCACTTCTCTCAAGGTCCCAAATTTAGTGTCCAACCTTCATAGCAATCGCTTAGTCATCATGTGCCATGCAAAGTCTATTCTCCACTACCAGGCGGCCACGAAGGCAGGTACAAGCCACACTTGCTCGTTTAGCTAATCTTTTGTCCGCTTCATTGCACCCTTTCCTTTCCCCACTGCCATCCCTATCTTCTTCTTGAGGAATTCTCACGTTTTCTTATATTTAACCATTCCCCTGTCCCCCAACCCTTGGATAACCTCCCCTTCCTGTAAAGTCCAACTCTATAACATTTATAAGCACAGGCTTTCAAAAGAAAAGTTCTGTTAAGTCTCACCATCAACTTTTCCAGATATGACGGTGGGTTCATGAGTACGAACAGCAACATTATTCCATTCTCACCTTCCCAGAGTGTAGGAAGAAAGAAAAACACTCGTCTCTTTATTCTATCACTGTTTTAGTGATCAAACACAAAAAGTCTAATTTTATTGAAAGTCATTTTTTATCTTACTGGTTTCTCCATCAGTCCCTACGCCCCTCCCCGCATTTCCGAGCTAACCACCAGAAAAACAAAACAAAAGAAACACATAATTCCACACAAAGGCAACTGCATCCCATCCACTTTCCCCGAAGTGCACGATCGGGTCACGTGTGGGGAGATTAATGTGATTCTCGGCTTAGAAATGTGCTTCTTTATGATTATTAATGAGGATGGCTTGGAAATGAAAGAACTTTGCAAACACAGCAGTTTAAAAAATGTATTTTCTACCTTGTTTATGGGATACAAACATACATAATTCAGTTCAAGGGTTGAGATTTTCTATTATTATGTGCCAGGGATTATTTATCACAATTGCGAATAATTTTCCAGGACGAATTATCCTCATCTTATCATCCGAATGTACTTCCCTTCCATATCATTCATGTCATGCTGAAATCTCAGGCCATTAAGTTTAAACCATGAAATAAGTCTTCCCTTGCATGGCAGCATATGGTGTGTGTTGGTTGGGGTTTTTTAAAGCGCAGTCAAATTTACCACTGTCAAAGGCTGGCCTCCCAACTTTTCCTCAGCTGGTGACTCTGGTGTCTGAAGCTGATAGGAAATTATGCGCTCGATAAAATATGATATTGCAAGAGAGGGACAAAGCCAAAATAAGCAGTAGTCCACCAGAGTAGAACCCACTTTCAACAGCCAGTGCTCCATGTCCATCACGCTGATTGAAGCCATTCAGAGGTAAAAACATAAGCTTTGAGATATGTGAGACCTAAGGACGACAGCTAAGGCGTCCTACTCAAAATACAAGATGAATGTCCACCAATGCACACTGGACTGCTCTGAATATGTTGAAATCCTGGCAAGTTGGAATAT
This sequence comes from Rousettus aegyptiacus, assembly GCF_014176215.1. Classification (NCBI taxonomy): domain Eukaryota; kingdom Metazoa; phylum Chordata; class Mammalia; order Chiroptera; family Pteropodidae; genus Rousettus; species Rousettus aegyptiacus. The sequence goes on from NW_023416289.1 coordinate 21,494,831, forward strand.
TTGTGCGAAGAGGATATGAACTCTGATTAGTGAACTTCTGCAGGGGGCACAAGCACATCTGTCTTTATTACAAGGGAACTTTCTATTAATGTCCATGAAGAAGCAAAAGATATATAAGAAAATCAACATATGTATTTTTTGTGTTTGTTTTATTGGGAAAATAAAACCAGATTTCATAGAACCACAATTTTCAAAAAATAAAAAAAAAAAAATATTGCACTCTTCAACAAAGCCGACACGAAAATGGGTCCAAGCGGAGTCCCATGACAGGGTGCGACTTCAGATAGTAAGAAAATGATACAAAAGCAAATAAAAATAATCTCAATTCCTGAAAGGAGGGAGTCGAAGAATGCTATGCTTTCTCTTTAATAAAGATTCTATTTAGATATGTCCTATCAAGTATTTTGAAGTACGTATTTGTTGTTTTTGCAAAGGAAAGTGTAGAATGTTCATTTTTTACTTCAGTGGAACATATTTTTATGATCCCTCAAACTTGTTTTCCTGTTCCTTAGTCACAAACAGACTGTATTTTCTAGGATGCATTGTCAAACTAAGGGCATAACCACAAGCCCCAGTGGTGTTAAGCATCACATTCCTGCTCAGAGAGGCGCAATGACTGGCTTAAGGTCACACAGCAGATGATCACAATGGAAGGCACTGGCCCAGAAGCTGGAAGCCTTGGGCTCTGGCCCTGGAGCTGGTAAGTCCAAGCTCTGCACCTTAAAATGAGATTTGAACATTTTCTATCTTTAGAAGCCACAGACTCATATCTCTCCTTGTCCCTTTATGTGTCCTCTGCACCCATAGAATCCTGTAGCCAGTTTTCCTGTGAACTTGGACTTCGCTCCTGTAGTATACGTACATCTGGAACCTTTTTTCCTCCCACCAATCACCAAGCCCTTTGTGTCTTTAAAGAGCTCTGCAAAATCTCTTCTCCTGCATTAAGCCCTCTGTGATGAGGTGTGAGCCAGGACTCTGCCTTCCCATTGCAAGGATTAGCACATGGGGTGCTGAACAGAAGAACACAAACAGAATCAGTTCATCTGGGACCTGACTAGATGTGCGAGAGAGGTCCAGCTGCTGAACATCTGTTCAACGGTGTCATATTCTGTATATGTCCTCAATGTCATTGTCTCAGTCTTTGGAACTCATTTGGACCTCCCTTTACAGCCACTGGCAGCTGATATGGGAGGTGGTACAAGCAGGAGAGTTCACCATTATAAATATCTATTTTACCTCAACTAGAAATGAGGGACAGCCAAGCAGGCAGCCACCAACATAGAGGCTTTACAATGTATCAGAAAGTCCACCCAATCCAAGATAAGACCCTAGGCAATTACTTCAGGTTTCCACCATTCACACCACTCCTTATGGGCTCCTGGGAGCTGTGCGCATTTAAACGGTATTTTGTTACCTGCTGAGGAAAATGGTCTAATGGAAAGAGTTCTAGACTAAGAACACTTGGATTTCAATCTCAGGATGACACGTGAGACAGATGTGAGTTTCGTGAAAGCATTTACCCTCCAGGTATCATTTTCTTCTTCTCTAAAATGGAATTAAAAATACTTGCCCTATTGATCTCACAGAGTTGAGGTAGAAATTAAATTAAATCATGTATGGAAAAGCAATTTATAAATTTTTCATTGAGGTAAAAAAGAGTGTGCCTTTCATAAGTATACAGCTTGGTGAGTTCCCCCACACTGAGTGTACCTATGTAAACTGCTCCCAGATCAAGAGCATGACCTGGAAGCTCCCTTTGCTTACTTTCAACACCATCTGTCATTAAGGGGAATCATTATTCTGGTTCATTGTACCTCATTTTAGACTTTATATGAATGAGATCATGAAATATGTACTCTTTCACATCCCTCTCTTTCATTCAACATTGTGTATTAGATGCGACCATATGGTTGTATCTGTAATCATTTGTTCTCATTGTATGTGAATATACCAGAGTATTTTTTAATCCACTACTGTTGATGGAATGTATGAATAATGCTGCTAAGCAATTTATAAACTTATAAGAAATATACAAATGTATGACGTTATTATTATTACTCTAAGACCATGCCTAGAAGCCATGGAGGACTTGGGAGAAAAATATCGAGCAGTGAAATTATAGTGGGAAAAAGAAAAAGAAAGCCCTGGGTGAGATGTTTTCTAAGTAAAGATAAAATGTAAAATGTAAGGTATGTTACAATTGTGAGATGCTGCCAAATGTTTTAAGTTCAGCCATTTATTTCAGCAAATATTTGAGTTTCTGCAATATGCCAAATGCTGTGCAGTATTTCATATGACCCTAATAAAAATCCTACGAGGTAGGAAGTATATTCTTCTTTTGATGCTATAGAATAAAACTGAAGCCCAGAGAAGTGGGTATCAACCAGCTGATGGCAGCAATCAAGCAAATTCGTTCATCTGTTCATTCATTCATTCATTCATTTATTCGACAAAGATTTATTGAGGTTTCAGGATATGGCAAACACTATACAATATGTTGAGACAAAATATGCAAAAAAAAAAAAAAACCAAACAAACAAAAACAAACAAAAAAACTACCACCACAACAGAAAAAACCCAGAAGCCCTCCTGTCAATTACAGTGTAGTTGATGTGTTGGCCATTGATTACTAATCACTCAGGTGAATGGAAAATTAGAATGTCACTAAGTGCTTAGAAAGGAGAGGCGCATGATGTCCCGCGGGCGCAGTGTGTGGACGTGACAGGGAAAGGAGGGGAGGCCCCTCCTGCAGAACCGATGGCGGAGTTGAAGTCTGAAGCATGAGTTGGAGTTGCTCAGGTGAGGAGGGAAAGAAGAGTTAGGACACCCAGAGCGGCGGAAGGAGCAGCATGTGCAGAAGGCCCTGTCTGCGGAAAGAGGAGCAGGGGTGAGAGGCGAAAGACACTCTGCAGAGACCACACTCAGAAGCCACATTAAAGAGTCTCATCCTTCTACCTGGAGCAGTAGAAAGTTGTTCTCCAGGCAGCCCAGGATTATGCTCGAAATTTAACAGGAAAATGTGACCCAACATAAACTTATTGCTCACCAGCTATGCGAAGGGCACCGAAATCTGCACGACTGAATTTTTATAATAAAATGCACTAGACTTTGAATACGCTTAATGGCTCTCACTTGCGATAAGCTAGAGAAGCCCTTGCTCAGTCAGCACAGCCATTCACTACCCTGAGAGGAAACGGGCCAGCAGGCCCTCCTTCCTCAGGGCTTCCACGAAGGTCTTCCGAGGAGGGGGCACAGCTTTGGCTGCCCGTATGTGCACTGACTGGGGAACCAGACAATGAAGGAGGTTACTCCCAAGGTCTACAATAATCCTCGTGACAGCTCTTCTGCAGCCACCTGCATGACTACAACATCACCTTGGGGACTACAACGTAAGGTTTTGGTTTCTGAACAGGACTTGAGGTTTCTGTGGCTGCCAAAGGACACTAAATTTGAGAGGCACAGCCTTGCATGGAGCTCCCCAGAGGGAAGGGCAATGTTGCATTATACCTAGCTCATTGCCATGATGTGAAAGGTCTTCTCATGAGATAATAATGGCATTTTTAAAGTCATTGCTAAGTATTGTGAGGGCCTTTCTCCAAGAGTATGAGACGGCCCTTATGTTTCCTATCAAAAGGAGAACAAAAATAAGGCTCTACAATTTCTCACATTAGAGCTGGTGTCATATACTTCTCTTTTGCAGTGTTTGGCAAACTTGATGTATTTGCCTTTTTATTAGCTACATTCTCAAGCCCAGCAAAGGTTTGGCTTCTCAATGTGTTTTGAATTAGACTCACGAAAGCTGTAAAAAAATAACTGGCCAGAATTAAGCTAACAAGGTCCTAAAAGACTAAAGAACTGCTGTTATGGTGAGAATGAAGTACTTTTTTTGTTTGTCCTGAGAATTCTAGTACCTAAAACGAATACATATATTTTCGTAAGATGATAGACTCGTACCTGGTCCCATAGCCCACCTAATGTTCTATTCACGCCTATAATGCTCCAAATGAGTGCTTTTATTTTTCCCTCTGTTGATCAAACACCTCCAGTTACTTGTGGACTATCAATCTCACTTTGGATACTAACTCTGTTGCTCAGTGTATTATAATCTAGCCATATTTTTCTGATTTTCCCAATAACTATCATATGCCTTGCTAAAAACCAAAGGTATTATAGCCTTAACATTTCTCTCTCTCTAATCCATCCTGTTCTGAAACCAGGAAGGCGGAATTAAACATGACTGAATCTGTTGACTCTTAGTTACCATTACTTTTTATCCAAGTTTCTTTTAAATAATTTATTTACAAATCTCTAAACATTAAGACAGCTGAATTTAAACTGCTATCTAAATAGAGGGTAACAATCTTGATGTTCAAGTCTTTTAACCTCAATCATTCAGTCAGCAAATATTGACTGAACCTGGCCATATGCGAGGAATCATGTTGGACCTCAGGAATGCAAAAATATAGAACGTTTTTAGAGCTCAAGAACTCACAACTAGTAGGCCACATGAATAAGAACTAACAGTGACAGCACAACATGGATTCATGCCACAATAGAGTCGGCTCAAGGGGGTTTGGGGCGGGGCACTGAGGACAAAACTAAGGACATAGAACTCAGCCTGGGTGGCGCTGACATGTGTGGGGGTGGGGGAGAGTCAGAAAAGTCTTCAGAAGAATCCTGGATAATAAGAAGTCATTCAGAGAAAGCAAGAGAATGGGAGAAAGGAATACCTTGTAGGGTGACAGTTTTGACAAGGCACAGAGGCACAAAAAGCATGGTCTGTTTAGGAAATTGCGGGTATAGACCCATGGTCTTTCTTTAGAGGTGTGTGTGTGTTTTTTTTTTTTTTTTTTTTTTTAGCTCTTTAAAAATAGACTTAATTTTTAGAGCAGTTTTAAGTTCACAGAATATCGGGTAGAAAGCACAGAGATTTCTCACATACCCCCTCATCCCTACATATGCGCAGCCTCCCTCGTATCGATATCCCCCACCAGAGTGGCACAGAGTGGCAACTAATGAACCTGTAATGACACATCATTATGACCCGAAGCCCATAGTTTAAATCGGGGTTCCTTCTTGGTGTTGTACATTCTATGGGTTTGAACAAATGTATAATGACATGCGGACATCATTATATTACACGGAATAATTTTATTGTCCTAAAAATCCTCTACGCTCTGCCTATTCATGTCTTCCTCCCCAGTACCCCTCATCGGCTACTGATCTTTGTACCATCTCCAGAGTTTCACCTTTTCCAGAATGTCAGAGTCGGAATGATAGTATATGGTGTTTTCATATTGGCCTTTTTTAATTAGTAATATGTATTTAAGGTTCATCCATGTCTTTTCGTGGCCTGGTAGCTCATTCCTTTTTAGTGCTGAATAATATTCCATTGTCTGGATGGAGCACAGTTTGTTTATCCATTCACCTCATAAAGAACATCTTGGTTGCTTCCAACTTTTGGTCATTACGAATAAAGCTGTTATAAACATCTAAGTGCAGGTTTACGTGCGGATGGACATAAGTTTCCAGTACATTTGGGTAAATACCAGGGAATGTGATTAGTGGATCTTATGGGAAGGCTAAATTTAGTTTTGTAAAAACTGCCAAACTGTCTTCAAAAGCATCTGTACCATTTTGTATCCCCACAAGAGCCAGTGGTCTTTTACTCATTTCTTTAGTCATTTATTCCAAAAATAGTCAATGAGCGGCTATGACAGGTCTGGTCTGGGGAACACTGTGGTGAACAAAAAGAAGTGGCTCTGCCCTCCTGGAGTTTGCACTCACACAGACCACTCGCTAGAGGTTATCGGAGAAGCCATCCTGACACAGGAGTTGCTTCCTGGAGCCATCTCAGGAAGTGTCTGAGCGAGGAGAGGAAACGGCCTCTACATTGTCCTCCCAGGGAGGGCATCCTGGAAGAGCGAAAGGTTTCCCCCACACCCTGCAGGGTTGGCTGCCTGAAGGGGGGAAGAGGGCCATACCTGAGCACAGCAGGCTTGACAATGGAGAAGGATATGACAAAGCGGGTGTGTTAGTCCCCACGTGGACTTCGAGCAACCATATTCTTTGTCCCCAGAGTTCTCCTTTGATATTAAGGACTCAGTCATAGTTGTTTCAAACTGAAATGAACCTCGGGGACCAACTGTCACAGTGGCTTGCAAACATTTTGAACCCTCAAAATCCTCCCTCAGTTGACATCTTAGGTGAAATCCTGATATGTAACTCAAATAAAGGTGGGTATATTCGTTTCCTACAGCTGCTGTAACAAACTACCACAAACTTGGTGGATGAGAACAATACAAGTTGTTTATCATCTAAAGGTCATGAATCCTACAATCAAGGTATCGGCGGGGTGTATTTCTCTCTGAAGTTTCTAGGATAGAATCCGTTTCTTCGCCTTTCCCAGCATCTGGAAGCCATCTGAACGTCTCGTCCGGTGGCCCCTGCCTCCGTCTTCAGAGCCGGCAGCACGACGTCTTTGCGTCCCTCACTCTGCGTCTTTCACCACATCTCCTCTCACCGACTCTCCAGCCTCCCTCTTACACGGCGTTTTCTCACGATACTGACTGTACCTGGATCATCCAGGATACTCCCCCCACCCCCCACCGCAAGATCCTCCACTTCGTCACATCTGCAGCGTTCCTTCTGCCATGCGAGGAAACATAGTCATAGGTCCAGGGATTGGATGTGGACACATTCGGGGCCATCGTTCATCCTACTACATTAAGGTGGCTCTGGTCAGAGTGTAGGTGGAAGGTGCAGAGCCTTGTTATCGAGAAACCTCCTAATGCTGTCCAGATCACAATTTTAAGGCAACTGATTCGAGGCCTTCTTCATGGATGAGAAAACAAGGGTCCAGAGACTTCTTTTAGGACCCATAAACAGTTTATGGATGATCCAGGCCTAGGATCAACTCCTGCTCCCATGCCCTTTCCCCAAATCCCACTAATTTAAATGGTCTTCCCATGAACAATACCAACAACAATAAAAAAGCAGCACAGCTTTGGTACAGTACAGGCCGTGGTCAAAATAGCTTTGCAAAACGAAGGCAGAGATGAGGTCTCCTTGGGCCCTGGGAAGCTGGCATCCTATTATGAATTGGAAGGCCTTCTCTGGACACATCTTGGTAAAGATGTTGCTCAAGAACTAACCACCCATCAAAAGCAGAAGTCCAGGCTGTACTAATTGAAACTTGGGACCCCAAGCAGGGTCCACAGAGACCAGAAGGCCTGTGCGTGGTCCAGCTGCATGGCAGAGACCGGCCCCAAACCACTTGTCCTCACATTCTTGGCCTAGTGAGCAACCCATCTGCTCCCACAACACCCTTTTCCTCTTTATTTCATGTCATTTACCACTTTTTTCCTTAGTCTCAAATATGAACCACAAGTTAAAGACTTCGCAAAAAACTAGACACTCTGACATTTGGGAGATCTGCTGTTTATTAAATTGGGAGATTTAAACTGACTGTGATTCGTTCTTAATTTAGGGCAGTGACAGACAAATGCCTGAAATGTGTGTGTGTGTGTGTGTGTGTGTGTGTGTGTGTGTGTGTGTGTGTGTGTTTGTATGTGGAGTTTTTGTGCTGCATCCAGAATCCAGGCACATTTGGGGGAATGCATGGTTTAAAAATCCAGGCCGCCACTAATTGGAAGGAAAGGAAAATAAATGTATGCTTGAGATTATGCTATAATATAAATATGGCAGTTGGCCAAAGTGCAGAGTCCCACTGAACTGATGTTACCATATCTGTGGGCGCACTTCTGGAGAAGCCTGGTAGACTAAAATGGCTTTCAAGAATGAACGAACAGGTCATTTTAGTCTGCCAAGCTCTGAAAAAACACAGAGTCCAGCTTAGAAGGTGATAGATAGATGGGCCACACCCCTATCCCTAGGGCCCTGGGTCTCTCCTGACCATGTGGGTAATAATCACCTGTCCTTCTCGGTGTAATTCAAATCATATTTACCAAACGTCTGCTATGTGCCAAGCACTGCTATGTACTTTAGAGAAGAAATCTCTTTGAATCTTTACAACATTTGAGTTGAGTACTATCCTATAGTTAAACTTATTTCACAGATTGAAGCAATTGTAGCTCAGAAATGTTAATTACTGGAGGCCCTTGCAAGTGGGAAAAGCGGGATTTTAACATAGGTATATCTGACTCTTGACTCTATATTCCTTCCAACACATCATGATGCTTATTCTATGTGAGCACCCAGGCTAAGTGATGGAGTAAACATAAATACAGATATAAAATCTGTACACCAGGAGAGCTGTCTGGCTCAAGCAGTGAACTATTCAATTCACTTTTTTATGTTTTGATTTGGCTAATAGTCAAAGAGAACATCAGAAGCAAATGTGCACCAGGTCAAGAAGGTCCCTGTCCTTGGGGAGCTTGCATCTATGGTGGGGAGGGGGCCCAGGTAGCCAATGAATAAACAAATAAATAGTTACAGATGCTGCTAAGTATTAGGAGGAACACAACCAGACCGCTATAAGGGAGAATAACAGCTGACAATGTACCACAAGGGAACACCTTATTTTGTAAGGCAATGAGATTCATGTCCCTGGAAGTATTTAATCAAAGGGTGGGTAACCTGTAAGTGATCCTGCCACTATGGGAAGCTACTAAAAGTTGAAGGCAGCAGATATCCATCAAATTGATTCCTTGTGACATTCATTAACCAACTGCAGGCAGAATGTGACATTCCTCAAAGACATAGGAGGGATTTTGGAAGAAAGGATTGGGTTATCGATTAGTATTCATAAAGACTGGGCTTATGCCAGGAAAGTTTCAGGCTTCATAGTATGGTCATTGTTGATGGAGAAACAATAGAAGAGAAAGCATTCAAATGATTAGAGGTGGGGGTGGGGGCACACACCAAAGTCGTGCACAGGAATGGCAGAAAAAGCAGAAAGCTCTGGGTTCATGCCAAGTTCAGACTCGACTGAGAATGTTATCGGGGCCTAATCACTCAACTCTGCAGAGCGGAGCCCACAGGAGAACTGTGTCTGATTATCTGCTCACACGTTGGGTTCCAACGTCCCTTCAGACCAGACGGGGGAGGAGAAATGTACGGTCTGGGCTGGAAACCGTATAGGCTCTTAAGGAGCACTTCATCTTAAAAGGGAAACTGTTTTGCTTTTGTCAAACTGGTTAATTTGTCCCAAATGTTACAACCTCCCATTCTCTTGAAAGATCAGCCATCTACAGAGTCAGTGTTCCAAAGAGCCAGACCAGGGGAGAGCTAAACCAAACACCTCTGGAGTCTCAACTCTGCCTGGGGGTCCAACCAGCATGTTCCTATCGAGAAGAGAGAAACGATTTCGCTTGCAGCCTAATGAAAAGTTTCGGCATGAGCCAGTCCAAAATGGCAGTATTCTACAGAGCACTGAGTGTCGAGGGTTTTCTGATTCTAGGGGAATAACATCTGATTCGGCTCTGACAGTTTGGTGTCCCCGTCCCAATAAGAATACCCTCAGTTCAGGGTTTCGGACATGAAGTTAAGAATTCTCAGATTTTTCAAAATCCCTTTCTGTAAAAAAGGAAGAAAAGGAGAAATGTGTATTTCAATTTTTTTTTTTTTAAGTCTGCCAAAATTCTAAGATTTATTAACCTTCTCCCCACCCTCACCCACACATGAAAAACATGTAATCCTTACAATGACCCTGCGGAGTAGGGACCTAGAGTATTATCCCCCCCTCCACTTTACAGCTAAGAAAACTGAGGCTTTGAGATTAAACGAGTCACCAAGTCCACACAGATGGTTAAGTGGTAGAGCCAGGATTTGAACGGGTTCTGTCTCTCCTACAGGAGCAGTTGTAGGGCAGGGCGAATCCCACCTCCCCTCCCCCCACATCCCACACCTCCCGGGGCCATTCGGCAACGTCTAGAGATGTTTGGTTGTCACAATCAGGGGATGGATGCTGCTGGCATCTAGTGGGTAGAGACCAGGAGTGCTGCTGAACATCCTACCGTGCTCGAGACAGCCTCGCGACAGAGAATTATCCAGCCTAAAGTATCTACAGTGCTGAGCCTGTGAAATCCTAGTCTAGAGGCTGTGCTATTAAATATTACCCTTCCACCTGGCTTTTGTGCTTTCGTATCAATCCTTTCAGCACAAGTCCCTCTAGGGATTGTTTCAATCCCATTGTGCTATTTGTGGTTGTGTAAAGCCACCTCAAAGCCTTCCTGCCATCAGATAAGAAACATAGTCATTCCAGCATCAAGGTATTCTGGCATTCTCTATCCTACTTATTGAGAACTGTGAGATGCTTTATTTCTCAGGGACAGCAGGCTCACATCCACATTTCTTTCTTATAACCTTAACAGCAACCATGCAAAATGAGACGCTACCCATCTTACAGATGAAGCTATGATTTGCCCAAGGTTAACCAACTAGAAAGTCACAGAACTGAAACTACACAAGTCCAGGAATGGGCATTTCTGACAAGCTCCCAATGGGGTTTTGATGCATTTGTCTCATGGACCAAATTTTGAAGAATGCTGTACTATATAATGCTAAATATAAAGTGTATTAAATTGCAGAAACAGGAAATATATTTTGTTTATTTAATAGTAACAATAATAAATGAGTGATAGATGAATGCATGTCTACATATATACCTAGAAAAGAAGGCAGACAGCATTTGTTGTCTCTGAAAAATAATGATCACAGTGCTGGCTTGGGCTCCACAGAGATTTGAGGTCTACCCTCAGCTTTGCCACTTAGAGCTTCTCAGCCTTAAACATTCTTCTCTCAAGCCTTATTCTGTCAACATTTAGTATTCGCCAGTACTAAAATTATGAGCTTTTTAGAATGGTATCCGCACTAGACATTTACGCATGGGATGTATTTAATACAGTGTGAAGACCCACTAAGCTGTACTGGATAAGCGCTTTTGACTGATGTTTTCAGTGTTGGAACTGAGTCTGTCCAGCTGAACTCTGAAGCAGCAGCCCCAAGCATGGCGGCATTTCCCCACTGGCAGAGCTGAGGGCACCCGCAATCCAGCAGCAGCTCAATCAGATGAAACACCGTCCCCCCCAACACATTCCCTCTAACCACTGAACCGGAACAAGCAACATCGCACAAGCATCTGAAATATGTTTAAATTTATAAACATGCCTACAGCAAGGGCCTGTCTTCCCAGCTCTAATGAGAGTCCAGCAGTTCCTTTTTTCTTCCTTTCATTTTACCTGATTGAGCCCTGAGCAACACATTCATGAATGAACTGAAAGAAAGATGTCGAAACGTGGTCAGATGATCGCAATTAGAGTTTTCCTTTGTAATTACGTGATTATTTTTGTCTGAAAACCGTATCCGAGTCTGATGCACTCAGCTCCGTTGCCTGGTGGGAGCTGCTCCAGTCCTGTCACCAAATGCGTGGTGACCAGGCGTAGGGGGGGAACACAGGGGTGAGGCAGGCGGCAGGCTCGGCATCAGCACGTGCTCCCTGGGCTCCTCCTCTGTGCTGGGCACACACGGAACACATGGCATGTGACAGTGACGGTACAGACGTGAGATGCTGAGAGTCCAGTGTGCTGTCAAAAGTCACTGGGAGGTAGAGAGGACGTTCGACAAGACACCCAGCCAGCACGGCTCAACACTGCCAAGGACATGAAAAGCGAGGAAGACTGAGAAACCGTTAACAGACCAAAGAACACGAGGGAGACACGACTAAATGCAATGTACTCCAGACTGGACCCTGGAACAGAAAGAGGACATGAATGGAAAAACCGGTGAGATCCAAGTCTGGAATTCAGTTAACAGTGATGCACCAATGTCAGTTTCTTGGTTTTGACAAATGTAGCACTGTGGGTGTTTTAAGTTACAGGGACTAATAGAGAAGAAAAATATTAACACCAGAGAGACTGTGTGAGGTATAAGGGAACCCCCTACTGCCCTTGCAACTTTTCTGTAAATCTAAAACTATTCCAAAAATTTTTTTATTTTTAAAAATCTAGGAATGCTCTGAAAGCAACGCCTGTCTCTTGGTTCTTATCCCAAATATTATGAATCCATCATTCTATCTTTTATTTCTTAGGTTTACAGCAACAAAATGATCCTGGTAGCTGCCCTTCCTGGGGCTAAATGTTCAGCTTTTCTTCTATTTGATGAGATGCCATAAGTCTTCATGGCATGAGATATCACGGGTCCTTATAATACTTTCCTTTCAAAATTTAATTTAGTCGAAAATGCAGGGGGCATTTCAGGTTGAGGGAACAAATGGATAAATCTTCAGAGAACAATTTTCTGTTTTTTGTTTGTTTGTTGCTTCAAATTCAGAAAGCCAGGGACAGGATGGAACGTATCACTTGCTTACCCCTTAATGAAAGAGAGCACGGCACCTTCCATAATTATCCTGTAGAGACTGAATGTGAATTGGGGGAAAGAAATTCCCCACAGGGAAATTAGGACCCTGTTTCTGGAAAGAACAAGAATAAATGCCAGATAGCACAAAGAACAGGTGTTCACACCTGGTGTTGGCCAAAGAATATTCATTTTAACAGGAGCCCTTCCTCAATGTCCCCCTTCCCGGGTGATTCTTTGTCAAGAATCCCACTTGGGAATCACTGGTCTGGTGTGGTGGACAGACCCCAGGCATGATACAAAGCAGATGCTACTTGTCTTCTAAGAAAAGCAGAAAATGTAATAGGAGCCCAGAGAGCGAGCGAGCAAGAGACCGATTTTGACCACAGGGATGAGGGAAGGCGCTATGGAAAAAGTGGCAATGAGCTTGGTCCCGAAACGCGGGCAAGATTCCAGAGGGCGGGAAATGGCAGTGTGAGGGGCTCCTGATTCATATTTTCCCTTCAAAGAAAAAAAAAAAGTCAGAGCAAAGGAGGAGAGGAACTGTTTCGGGTGAGTGTGGGTAGACTGCAGGGTGCAGGTGGAGACGTGGCCAGAGATAGGAGTGGAGAGCAGGCCATTCTGTTGGGAGGAGGGCCCCCGAAGGTCCTGCAAGGTGCTGGGCTGATCGAGGGACCTTCTGCACACAGAGCGATTCCCATGGGTCTCTCTGCTGGAAAAGCTCTGGTCCGCCCTGTGCCTGGGGAGGTTACAAACTCCCTGACTCAGAGTCTGAGAGGGTGAGGCTGGAGGCAGGCAGCGGAGGAAGGAGGACGGGAGACTATGTCTGATGACAGGTAATGGAGACCTGAACTGTAGTTAGCGGCCCTGGGAATGAAAAGATGGTGAGAGATTGAGCAGAATGAAGATGGCAAAAACTGGGACTTGAGTGGCCATGAGAAACGAGGGGGATAACGTTTCTGACTACCACCCAGGAGGCCACAGGCGAATGGGTGCACTTCTGCTACGGAGCTGTGCACAGGTTCGGGGGCCCTGGAGACCTGCTGAGCAAGACGGGAGGGGCACTCGCCTTCATGCTTTGGGTCATATCACCAGGTTGGGGTGCCAGAGTAGCTGCCCAGAAGAACCAAAAGGGACAAGATCCTTGCTGAGACAATGGTGTTGAGACGCAAGTCTGAAGAGTGAAGCAAACATGCAATTCAAACTGATCGGTGAGGCCTCATGCCAGGATGCTCAAACCCTAAGAAAAAGGTTAAGGAAATAGGGCGAGGAATGGGACTATGAGTCGGAAATGCATCCTGTAGCTCCATTTTATGCAATTGATATTCCCACTGCATTTAGCTGAATGCAGGCATGGGCATTCAGCTAAAGGGTCTACACAGGGACTCACAGAAACACCTGAGAGATTTAAGCCTCATTGATTAGAAGAATGGAGGAGAAACTACCTGAAATAGGGAAGCAGGGGGACAAGCTGAACTGGGAAATAGACTCTGAATTAGTTACTGGACAAGGAGATGGGTTAAATTTGTCACCTGGTCTGCCTCTACCAGCTGCATTTATCCCTTCAAGAAACATTTTTCAAGTACCTCTTTTAGAAACTGAGAATAAAAAAACTTTGCTCTTTATAAGACATAGGTTTAAGTAGGAAATCAGACACTATCCAAATAAATGAATATATAATAAAATGGCAGGCTGTTTCTAGAAAGAAAGGGAATGTTGGGTGGCAGCAGAGCAAGACAGCTGACGGGCATGCAGAAAGACCTGCTGTCGCACTGAATATTTTCCTTTTGATTGAGGACATCGAACTTTGCAAAACAGAAGAGAAAGATAATCAGATGACTTAGAAGACAAACTGAATTAACCAAGCAGAGTTTGGACCATGAAGGGATCATTTTCTGCTGCGTGAGAACCATGGAGAGCAGCCTGGGACTATAGACTGGAATCAGAAAGACCCAGGTTTGAGTCTCGGCAACTCTGCTGTGTGACCCTGTGCAAGTTACATAACCTCTCTGAACCTCAGGGGACTTTATTTCGAGAAAAGGTATCTGAACATTTCTTTGAAAGTTTGTGCTGAGGATTAAGAACAATGTACTATATATAAAGTGTTAATATATGTGACCACACAAATTGTACGTGGTTACACAAACTGTCAAAAAAAGGCAGAAATTTTTGTTTCCTCTCTTGGTCAATGAGTCTATAAACCCAGTCAGCACCTTCTACTCTCTCTCTTTCAACAGTTTAAATTGAATTGAATGGATGGAGAAAACTCACATTATTAGTGTTACTCAAAGAAGTTGTTTATTACATCCTGCTATCTCTCACTGTAAAAAGCCCTGGTTCTTGACCTCAAGACCTCCCAGGTCTTGCTGAGGTCTGATTGTCCAACTCTCTTTCAATCCCACATACTTTTAGTAAATTCCCTTTTTGCTGATTGCTCAGGGACATTTCAGTGACTTTCTTCTAAAGAATCTTAACAGATTCAGCTAATATTACTACTGTTGTTAGTCTTTTTATCTCTAATATAGATGATAATTATTACATATTATTAATATACTTAGTATTTGTTTTAAGATCATTCTTAGAAGTAAAAATATTAACTGAGCCCTAGGTTTGTGGATGATAGAAAGAGGATGGGACTACACACATATTAGTAGATACAAAGTTTCTCCTCCTTAATCCTTGATAGCTGTGAAAACATCATATGTTTTAGGATAGAGGACACTTTGCCAAAATCCTGGCCTAGAGAAGAAAGACAAGCTTAAGTTATTTTCCTGCATGCCACAATAATGCTGAAGAAAATCTTGGGTTTGGGTGCCCATCTTAGAAGGGCAGAGCCCAGAGGGGTACAGGTGGGAATTCAAATCCCAGAGATGCCGGGGTGCTAAGATTGGAAGGACTCTTGAAAATCAATTAAATATCCTCGTGTTTCTTAAATGGAAGTAGATGCATGTGTCCAGCCCATGACAAAATTTGATTATATTACATCCTGCTGCTAGGCAAATTTTGCTTGGAGATTGTTAGATTAAACACAAACATACATGGATTTTTGTGGTCCCTCGTTTATCCTTAAGAAATTTCATTCTTAGCATCCGCTGGCTTGAGCTCCATATCCAGCTGTTCCAAGCTGCCTGCAATGCATTTTATAGATGGGAAAACTGAGACCCCAACAGGGGAGACCCTTGGCCAGGGTCGCACAGTGAGCAAACATCGGGGCCAATACTGGAACCTGGTCTCCTACTTTTCCAACCTAATTAGGAAGGAAAGAGTTAAGAGGAAAGAAAATATGGTGGCTACGTTTTCTTTTGTTTTGAATCAAGCATAATTTTTCCCCCAGATATGTTCTTGGGTTTTTGATGTGAAATTTTGAGCAGACAAGTAAGTCACCCCATGAAGTGTTTGTGTCTCCACAGTGTCTCTCCATTCCGATCCATGACCGTGGCTGAGCAAGGGCATTTCCACCCAGCACGGAGCAGGTCTGGCTTAATGAAAACTAAAACTATCGTTTATTTATCAAGGTCTGCTGGTTTGCTGGGCCCTACTGAAGCTTCTGCCACTTTTCCTGTAAAAATCTTGAAATGGGCTAAATCATTAAAAATGATTCTAACTAAGACCCATGTCAACTGGGAGGCCTGAGATGATACTTTACTGAATTTTCTATGTCGGTATCTTTCACACAGCTTCCTCCCCCCTGAATCATCATCCTTAAAATCCTAGGCATTATTTTTCATTATTAAATATTGAGGATAACTCCTGGAAGCATGTTGGTGTGTTTCCTTTATGCGTTATTGTATTTTAAATAATTTTCATTGTAAGTACATATAAACATTTTCTCCTAAATTTTCCATTTAATATTACCTAAGAACTTTTATATTATTATGAACTCTTCAAATATATCATTTAGGAAAACCACATAATTTTTATCCATTAACAGTCACTCCATCATGGACTGGTGGTGGGAAATTTCAATCATTTTTCAATTTTGTGCTATTTAATTAATAAATATGAGCATTTTCCCCCTTAAATCTTCAAATAGACTACTGAAAATGGAATAGCTGATATATTAGATTCCCTCTTAATGTCTGAATGTGGCCATTAACGGCCTTGTGAAATTTCATCGAAGATAAAAAAACTCTCTGCCAATTGACATATAAAACATAACAGTTTACTTATACTACCTAATGTTTACTCCTGAACTTGTGTCCATGTTCCAACCAGACATATTTATTCTTTGGTGAAATACCTCTCTAGTCCTTGTGCCCTTCCACTTTCCAAGGCCCTTCTTACATCCCACTTCTCCTATTAGGGAGTTTCCCTGTCTCTTCAGCAATAAGTAATCCTGCTCCCTATCTACAGTCCTGAACTCCGGGAAGATCACGACAAATCACAGTGATTACTATGTGGCTGTAATGAAGCCACATGTGTCTAAGTAGTCTCTCTGCAACAAGAGAGTGAGCACCGAGCTTTGCTTCTCAGACAGAGCACACATGCAGTCATTGTTGAAAGCAGGATGCGAGGTGGATGATGGGAGGTCAGGCAAGCGGGCCCAGTTCCTTATGTCATTTCACCATCGGGTGGTCGAGGATCACAGCAGAGGAGAGACATCAGGAGAAACACCAGGAGACCTTGGTCTGTATCTGAGTAAGTCCCTCTACTCAAGTTTCACTCATACTCACAGGCCATCATGGTATCTATACTGCCTCTCTATGAACTGTGGCTAAAGGCATCCTCTGTGTAAGACATGGAAGGCTTTGCGGAGGCAGAACTAAGAAACTGATAAAACTTTAGAAGGTATTCTTTAGATCAGCCAACTTCTAAATAATGCCAGGTTTCCAAAATAAAGGCCAATCCCAGGAAAACCACAGTTAAGAAAATATCACACTTGAAGCAAAACTGGGAACTCAAAACCTGATTCATCTAGCTGATCATTATTTCCAATGACCCCGGTCATTCTGAGGTACTTAAGAGACCCATGACTTTGCAGTCTCCCCCATCTTCATTATAGTACCCTACCTGTAAGGAGAGGGTAATCGTGCTTCCAAATTATGTTGATGAGCACAAACCAAAGATTGGGATGCTAAGCCGATTCCAAAACTAGATGTGGGGAGAGGAATCGCTACAGCCTGTTGTTTTTCATTAATCTTTTGTGCTCTAGGCTTATCTAGTCCCAGAAAATGAAAACCATATACTTTACAGTATATGTGCCAAATTGTATGTGTAATTCAGTGGAAAACCCCTAACAATAAAGGAAGCAGCTCTAAAATTGCTGGCAGTTCGCTGGGTCCTAGGAAAGCTTGGATGACATTTTGCAGACTAGAGAACTTCTTTTATAACCCACTCGAATCTTAAACCTGAGTGTATCTTATTGTTGCTTGAAATTATTGAATAGATCCAGTGTTGTTGATTATCAGAGAACCAAGGAGAAGGGCCATGATGAGCCTCTGCTTGCTTTCAAAAGAGTTATGTATATTTGGGAATCCGAAACTTACGTATCAAGTAACTAAGGAATCTGAAAGTTATATATGTTAAGAAATTTGAACCAACACTCCAAAAATCAATGGATCAAAAAGTCTGATAGAACTGATAGCGTGTGTGTGCGTGTGCGTGCATGCGTGCGTGTGTGTGTGTGTGTGTGTGTACCCGCATGCGTTTGAGGTGAGGAAAACTGAGGACAGAGGTTTTGACTTAGTTGACCTAATGCCAAACACAGCAGGAGAGACATCACTATCCCACCATCTATTTTAATATTATGACGTAATTTACTATTAATTGCCTGATTCTGTGCTAGGTATTCTTTGCTTTGTTTTTTAAAATGTGGATAGGTTTTGCCTTTATATAAGAAAAGTAAGTTGGAGCACATGTGTGTGTGTATGGGCAGGGGACGGTGAGGTTAATATTCATTAAACATTAGTCTGTGTCTTAAAACCACACACTATAAACACTTTGTCTTTAGTGTTTAAGCATTAAGTGTTATCCTCATTTGTGAAATGGAAATAATGATATCAACATCTAAAAGTTAAGCAACTTTCCCAAGTAGGGGGAATGCTAGGGTGTGAACTCAACTTTTTACAGTATACCAGGATACAAGAGGCCACACCCTCCATTCAAAATTAATAATTATCCCTCTCATGTAGACAGCTTTAAGGGTTTCTAACATGTTTTTTCACTTTATCTCCTATAGTATATTCAGCAAAACTGTGAACTTATTTACCTTATTTTAGAGAAGATGAGATTAGGATTCAGAGAAGTAGTGTTTTATCTGTGGAGATATAGCTATGGGTAACAGAGAAGCCAACTGAGCGAAACAGCAATCTGTAAGAACCAGGATCTGAGGCATTCTTCAGCTCACCGCCTGTGGTCCTCAGGACACTATCTCAATTTCAGGTATAGCCAAGGCCCTAATGACCCAATCTCGGTGTATTTTCCTTTACCTTCTCAGCCTTAAGACTCTACATTCCAGCCACAATGAACTGTCTTGAGCTCCTCTATATGGCCACGATATCTCTAAACACTGGGCCTCCCTTTTCTTTCTCTGGAACAATCCAGTCCCCACCACGCCTCTTTCCATCTCGATCTGAATAACATCCACGCCCTTCGTCTTTCTCAATTCATGTGTCACTTCCTCAGGGACACCTTCCCTGAAATCCACAAATATGGACAAGATGCCCCTCCTTTATGCTTTTCCGGCCCTATTCTTCCTTGTTTCACCTATTGTGATGGACTCCTTATTTAGTCATACTCCAACCACAAATCCAGTCTTCATGAAGGCAGAAACTGACATCCCTCTGCCCATGCGGCACTGACCCACAATGAACATGACCCAACAATTTGTCCGCCCTTGGGACTTCAGTTCTTTTCTTAGGTAGGAGAGATGTAAAGACGACCTGAGAAAGTTAGGGGGGACTTTTTGGGTAGCATAAAGCTAGTCTCCAATCTTAAATGGTAGTTGAATTTACAGAGGGAAGGGAAGAGGCAAGGATATCCTCAGTTTGGAAAACAGCATCAGGTCCTACTGAGCATGACATTTTCATGGAACAGGGAAGATCCTGGGCAGGTTCAAGAGGAGGCTACATATTGGCGAGAAGGATAACAATAAGACCTGACATTCACTGAGCACCGACTGTGTGCCAGTCACTGTTCTTAGAATTTGTACATGCATTAACACTTGTAAGCCCACAGCAACCCTACAAGAAAGTAAATTTCCCAAGGAGACAGAGCTAGGATTCACACTGAAGTCTTCCTGTGGTAGAGCCCATGCTCTTTCCACATAGATTCCCGTATACTATGGACACCAGGTCCATCAAGTATAGAGGGTGGGACAGTTTATTTAAAAGCCCACTTCTGAGAAATCATGGGCATACCATCACCATAGCACAGATGCTATGGAAGGTTTATGAGCAGGAATCGCTGAGCATGTTGAAATCAGTACTTTTGGAATACTTCTCTGACATCATAGTGAAGGAAAGAAATGGGAAGAAAGAGCGGCAACCTAGGAAAAAATAATAAGCTATTATAGTAGTCCAGTAGAAAAAGTAAAATCGGGCAGGGGGATTAGCAAGGCAGACCAGCAACTCAGATTGTTTTCGTGAACAAACAGCCTTGAGAGCATATGTGCTGGTAAATATTTAATAACGGGTTCTAGAAGGAAGGAGCTCTGCATTATAAACCCATGGTGTAAATACTCCATTGGCGGCCACTTGCCATGGTGTAAATACTCTTAGCATGGCTGATTTCAAGCTAGCGACATGACATCTCTGAACACAGAGTTGGGATGAGTCAAGTATAATCATCTCTTACAAGCCAGTAGGAGCCTGTGCCCGCATACCACTGGCCCTGAGGCACAGAGGGCCCAACTGAGAGCAAAGTAAAAATGCTCCCTGCTCTACCCCGCTTTACAGCAGTTGTTATCGGATCCACAGGAAGTGACTGAAGAAGATATTATGGAGGATGGATAATAAATGTGGCGGCTTCCACTTATCCCCTGAGGTCCGTGCCTGGGCTCTGTGCTGAGCAGTGCTGACACAGGCAGAATCTCACTTAATCTTGAAAACCACTCTGGGAATTAGGTGTTAATTTTTCACAGATGAGAAAACAGAGGCTTAGAGAAGTTGATTTATTTGTTCAAGAAGACACAGCGAATAGGTAAAAGGAGAAGTCATTTAAACACAGGTATGTACGCCGAACACCAAAACCTTGTGGTCTACTTCTCCTCAATGACTCTTCCTAGAAAATCGGACAGAGGGGGCCTTGAGAGCCTGACCTAAACCTAATGAGGAGAGGAGGAGGAGGAGATTAAAGGTCGATACCCTCAAGTAGAAACCAAACCCGCATGTACTGTGTATGCTGAAAATTCATAATTCATGCCAAACAGCAATGCTAGAGACCCCATCTCCACCCCCACACCAGATTTCTAACATGATTTTCTTGCAACCTTTTCCCTAGATTCCTGAAAGAGAAGAAAATGATAAAGCAATATGAAAATGAGTTATATCTGTTTCGCAATAAATTAACAGCATTCCTCTGTATCTGTGCGCTGGACATGTATCTAAAACAGAAACACAGCTCCTGGCCCGAGCTTCCCACTTCTCAGTCCTGCATGACTTATCCCCCCATCACTTAGCATTGCCGAAACAGAATGTTCCTGAACGCAGAAGCCTGAGGCGAGAATAGGTTTCACATTTAATATAGGTCGCACCATCATTCTCAACCAGCATTTAAACCACAATAAGATGATGTTTAGAGTGATGAGAAGTAGCAGAGCCATCAATACACAATGTCTTGTTCAGTTATTTCTTTTAGTAAAGATAGAGAAATCCGTTAAGCTTCCTGACTCTGACCAGTTTCAGAGTCACCTGACTAGAATTTAAGATGTCCATTTTGGAAGATGGAGAAATACATAGGAAGCCAGAAGGAGGGGCAGATAGTTCAAGATCATAGGGATTATCACCACTGAGCCCACTTTTGGGGGAGTGGTAGCCAGACTCCAAAATGGCACCCAAAGAGCCTCAGTTCCTGGTTGGTTTTCATGCCTTTGTGTAGTGCACTCTGATCATGAATAGAGCTGGTTTGTGTAATCAATAGGATGCTGCAGAAATGACGCTATATGACTTCTGGGGCAAGGTCATAAAAAACATGGCAGCGTCTCCCTTGCCTCTCTCAGATCACTCCTTCTATAGGAAGCAACCACCACTCCATGAGGATGCGTGAGCAGCCCAGTGGAGAGCGCCATACAGGGCAAGGGACAGAAACTTCCGCTGACGGCCAGCACAGACTTGCCGGCCACGAGGGAACGATTCTGGAAACAGATCCCCAAACCCCGGTCACACTTCCAGATGACTGCAGCCCCAGCCAATGTTTTTAATGCAACCTCACGAGACATTCGAAGCTGCTCCCAAATGTCTGACTCACAAACACCGTGAGAGATAATAAATGTCTATTGTTTTAATCTGCTAAATTGGGTTAACTTGCTACATGGCAATATAACTAATTCAGAAAGTGACCGAGGTAGGGTTCTGTGTACACAGACCAGAGACTAGGATTTAAGGGCGGATCACATGTTGAGGGCGTTCTTTTTAGGAGAAACTTGTAAGGAGGGGGTGATACAGGAAAGGAAGCGGAAGGGGCTGAGCGAGGACGTGGTCTCGGGGAAGTTCCAGCCATGGCCTGGTCCCGGGATGCTCTGGGGCATAAACTGCACCACAGGGCTATCGTCCTTGAAGCAAGGGGCTCAGGCTGCGGTCCTTTTGCCTCTGTCCGCCTGTCGGCTGTGGACTGCTCCCCTTCAAGCAGAACCTCTGGGCGAGGCAGCTCTCACCAGGGGAAGTAAACTCGCCAGAGAAGGGGGCAGATGAGAGCGCCACGCTGGGGGAGGGGTCTGCTTGTTTGGTAAAGGGGCTCTGGGCAGGGCCCCACAGCTCTACTGCCAGCAGCAAACCTCAGGTGACATCTCCGTCCCGAGGGGCTCCCCCTACGCTTCCCAGCAGGCTGGCCCTCCTCAGAGCTCATTCAGTTCTAGCGGGTGCCTTCGCTCACTTGGAACTGGAGATGGCTCAGGATTCCTGTAGGTCCAGGCGGGGCGAGTGTGTATTCATATCCCAGGGTAAAAATAGAAGAGCAGAAAAAGATGGCAGTGTGACTCTGCACAAAGGCCTCATGCAGCTCCATACGTGTAAGTGCAGGCTGCCCCGACGTCCTGCAGGTTCAGACACTTCCACCCACAGGATGCTTTTCCACAGGAACTTGGACACACACACACAAACACACACAAACACGCACTTTAATTCTGGCCTTAGTGAATTAAGTTTTACTGCTTATTTGTGTTTGCTGCCCTTTTCCAACAGCTGCCTTGGAGGAGCCGTGACTTGCACACACCGGCCTCCTCACCGCAGGCGCGGCCTCACCTCCGGACTTGGCACTCGGGGCTCCCACGACCGGATATGACCTTGCCCCAGATGGCCACGCTCAGCTCACTTAGTTCAACACTACGTGTCACCCTCTCAGGGACATCGCCATGTCTAAAACTGCAACAACGCTTCCCAAATCCCTTCCCTGCTCCAGTGCTTTTCCTTAGCGCTTAAAAACACAAACGTGTGAAATACTTTAGCTGTTGATCTTGTCTATTGTTTGTCTCTCCCACCAATCTCCACGAAGGTGGGACTTTTATCTATTTTGTTTGCTGTTATATCCCTAAGCTCCTAAAATCAGTTGGCACATAGTACACACTCACTAAATATTTCTTGAGTTAACAGTGAGTAAATGATTGCTTCAGATTTCCATTCAAATATTGGTTCTGCTACTTACTGGCTGGCTGAGTCCCACATCTGAGAGGCTTTCTACCATGGCATCTGACATGCCATTGGACTCTCAAGAGCCTCCACGAACTTCATAGTTAACAGGCTACCCTTTTCTTTACTTTCTTGTCACTTTTCAGAAACAACATCTGATTTTAACTGAGAAAGGAAGAGCATTTCTGTTCAAAAGATGACTTTCAGTCAGGGAGCCTGAAAAACAGCCCTGCTGAGATTCTACCAGTGAGCACCAAGTTGAATCTGAAATGCCCCCGGTTGCCTCCGCTGTCCCCAAGCGCGTCTGCTCAAGCGCTAATGAATCATTTCCATCTTTACCATAAACGGGGGGTCACAAGCGAGAGTATTGTTCTTGGACAAGAATACACATCCTCGAGAACCTCGCACTTGGGGTGACCTCCCCAGCAGGTCAGACTGTCTGTGCCTCTCTGGGGCAGACAGAACAAGAGCTTGAATTACAGCGTCAGGAAGTTCCCTCCTCCGTGAGCTTGGATTCAGACTTCCCCTAAGTCCCAAAAGGCAAAATGGGCAACTTAAGGTGTCAGTGAAAGAACTCAGGTACAGAAAATGTTACAGGGTTCAACATCTACCAGGGTTTAAATGAAAAGTGTGCATGGATGAGTGAGTGAGAGTGTGAGTGTGTGTGTGTGTGTGCGCGCGTGTGTGTGTGGGAAGGGGAGATAACAGGAAACATGGGAAAAGAGACAGCAAAATTCCTTGAACGATATTCGAATCCCTAATTTGAGAGGTCTTGTGAGCTTGTCTACAGAGGCAGAGAATGGACCTCATCATACCAGCTGCTCCTGACATGCTCACTGCAACACCCAGTCCCCCCACCCCCAAAGCGCTGTCATCAAATCCCAATTTTACAGATTTTTTTTTTTAATGGAATAATTTTGTGTTAGGAACTGAGCTCTCCTCTTCACACCTTTCTCATTGCACAACAGTGCTGTGATTACAGGAAGTATTTTTATCCTTTTGTTTAAGATGAAGGCATCCAGGCTCAGATTGCTCAAGGGACATCTACCGAGATGGTCAGATTGAAGCCTGACGAACTCCAGTGCCTGCAATGTCTGCTTCTGTTTAGCTGAGGGACGACAAGAAAGCTTAGCTATTCCTGCTCACTCTTTATTTGCCTCTTCTCTTCCATCCATTCCCCACCATCCCCCGCTGGCCTCTGTATTTTAGGAAGCTACATTTCCCACATTCCATTGTCTTCTGGCTCCTGGGTGGGTTTGACCAATAGGAAGCACTGGCAGGAGATTGAGTAAAGCACAGGCAGTAAAGAGACAGGCTTGGGTACATCTCCCCCACCCCTCTGTTTCCAGTAGAAACCCCACCACATGTCCAGGTGGCCACACCCTGGCTTCTGAACTCTGCTGACATCACCTAGTCCAGTTATTCTGTCAGCCATAGGGGCGGACGAGCTGTTGCTTATCTCTGGGTTATCTCGTCTCTGGTTTAGTTTCTGAACTCTTCAGTCATCTCTGTAACCAATTCCCTGTATTATATGGCCTCTGTTTAAAAGACCTGTGTTGGTTTCATTTTTCTGGCTGTCCTCTGGCTGACACACATATCTTCTTTCAGAAAACAATCAAACAAACGTTATTCAGGGCATGCTCAACTGATGTTATTAAAAGTACAGGTAGAATCAAAGCACAGAGTAACGGGGAGACTTGGTGGTCATCGGCATGATTTAAACAACCTGAATCTGGTATTACTCTGAGAGCATCACAAGGCTTTGACCTCAGAGCTAAAGCCTATCACTTGCATTTAGTGGCTGTATGACTTCAGGCAAGTTATTTTAGCCTCTCTGAACCCCATTTTCCTTAGTACAAAAAACCCATGTTGTTGTGCCGTGGTGCAAATCAGAAATTGTGCATGTAAAGTAGCAAAGTACAACTCCTGACATGTAGAAGGCAACCAATAAGTGTTACTTATTTTTCTTACATTCTAATTAACCTCAGGAATCTAAAAGATTTCTAAAGGATTGAAAACAAACATTTTTCAGGAGTGGCAAGAGAAGCACACTACTTTAAATTCAGGAGAAAATGAGAATGATGTTTAAAATGATGCGCTATGAACTAAATAACATTACCTGAAAGAATGCTAAAACTTGCATGAGTGAGGGTGTGGGTAGGGACAAAAGAAGACAAATATGACAAAAATGTTTTTGTTTAAGGCTCTTTTTTTTGATATCACTCAGCGGGAAGTGTTTATTTAGCTTCTCTTCAATCTGTGGCTCGGGGAGAGACCTAGAATAAAGTGGCAGTCAGAAAGCCTGCATGCTGGTCTCAGCTCACTTCCCCTCTCTGGGTCTCAGTTTCCCTTTCTGCTAGTAGATTATTAGGTCAGTGGCATGAAGCTCAGGATCACCTTTGCAGCTTTTAAAACACACACACTGACGCCGTGCCCACTGTCAGGATCTAATTGAGTACATTCCTGGGAGAGGCCCCAGGACAACTGACTCCTAAAGGCTCTAGATTCTGACACGCACCCCGGCAGACTCCGGGCCTAAGGCTTCCAAGGTCTGTTCTGGCTTTAACACTCTCTGAAACCAGGAGCACACACCCACTGGAGAGGAACAGAAGACAGAGGGAGGTAGGGAAGGCTCCTGGAGGAGAGGTGGCCTCAACCCTGAACGGTGGTTAAGACTAAGATAGAAATAGGAGAGCAGAAGTCTTTCCAGGGAAGAGGTGGGAAACGCCAGTTTGTTGGTAGAACATAAAAAGAGGGTGGAGGGAAGGCAAACCAAGGAGTGTACAATGAAACAGCCTACGAAGTCAGACCCAGCTCCACAACTCTGTCACCTTCAGCAAGAATCTATTTTCTCTGAACTCTATTGTCCTCATCTGTACAAAAGATATGTGATAGTACTTCTGCCAGAGATTTGTTTTGATGGTTAATTAGAATACATTGTACACTGATTAATGTTTCCAATAAAGGAAAGCTAATACCATGGCCATTATCATCATAATCATTTCTATTATTTTCTACCATCCCTTTAACCCCCATATGCCTATGCTTGGAGCTACCTTGCTAAATTGCCATAATCAAGTAGGAATAAAATGTGATTTGGGGGCTTGAAGAGAAACTGGAATGGATGAAGACAGAAATGTAGTGAATCAAGGAGGACACAGAAATTAGCAAGATTTAGGGCAGGGCTTCTCGACCTCTGCACAACCGATACTCAGGGTTAGGTGATTCTCTGTGGTGTGGGCTTCCGGTGCATCATAGGAAGGATGGCAGCATCCTTGGCCTTGACCTGCTAGATGACAATAGTACCTCCCAGTTGTGACAACCAGAAATGAATCCAGACATCGGAACATTTCCAAATGTCCTCTGGAGGAACAAAGTTGCCCCCATCGTGAACGACCACTGATCTGAAGTAATAAAAAATGAAGACTTTTCAAAAGGAGATATAAACAGAGAATTAGAGAATTGAAAGGGAAAGCCAATTTTAATAATTAGGAAAAACAAAGAGGGCAATGTTTTTGCTCTTGTCTGTTTCGAAATCATATGCCAGCCTGCCACAGCCTTGCCCTTCCTAGGGGCTCCGTGAACGCGAGCTGAGGAGAGACGCCAATGCTTTCTTTATAGTTACACATTTTCACCCAGATGGAAAGAGTGTCTAAGTCTTGATTTCCAACCAAAAGTACGGATCTTGGCTGATCACCAGAGGGCTTTTTCTTTCCTCATTACCAAGGCCTCAGAGACTCCAGTTTCCCAGCCAGCCCACGCCTGACCTCTCATCTCCCCACGATGCTCAGGTGGCCCAGGGAAATCCTGCAGAGGATGTGCCAAGAGCTGTGGCCAAGCCAACAGATCTGCCTCCTTATCTATGAACTGGTCAACTTCCCCCAATTCTTTCCGAGAGGAAAACTAACCAGGCAATGGGGCTCATCAGAGCTGACAAAGGCCACTTGGTGAGGAGGCGGGAGAAGCAGGCCAGCCTGGCTGAGCTGGCCGCCTCCTCCCTAACTCAGCTGCGCTGCCTTCAGGCCAGGCCTAGGGAGAGGCAGGGAAAGGCTACTGGCCTCCCCGGAAGTCAGCCTTCCTTTCCGCTGCTACAGCAGCTAAGCTGCCGCTCCTCATCCCCCTTCCTTCCTCTCCTCTCGGCCCCCCTCACGTTCTGAAGTGCCCTCTGTTGTTTTCCTAGTTCCCTTTAGTTCTGGCCTTCAAAGTCAGATGGGCAAAATTGAGAGGGTTTCCTAGAGGTGAACATTAATTCAAATACTCCAGGTGAGCACTTCAAACAAGTGGTACACTGAAGTACTGTACTTAACTTCTAGAATATTCTTTGTCATCCCTACTTCATCAATGACTACTTTGTTCTCAATCTGAGGCTTTGCCCATGCCATTTCCTGTGTGGAAGATGTCACTTATTTACATTTTAAACAACTTCTTGAAGACATAAAACAGATTGTATGCTTTTTTTTTTTACTCCCCTACAACACATAACTGTGTTGGACACCTAACAGGTGCTTGGCAAGGGTTTGACATGAATCGTTAAAGGAATCGAGGCCATCTCACAGCCACCATTCTGCTTCCTAGCTCTGAGCTGAGCCTGAACATTCACTCAGTTACTAGCTCAGTTTCTCATGCAGGCACCCAGTCTCTAGTTTAATCTCTTCACAATCATTTCCAGAATGCTTAGTGTGTGTCAGGCACTGCACTCGGCACCACAGCCACCGTGCTGGAAGAAACAAACACTGTCCTTGAACCCATTGATTTAAGTCTAGCAGAAGGGCACCCTGCTGTAAAGAAAGATATTGTCTCTCTTCGGTAGGTATTCCAGAATCCAATCTTTCAATTAATTCAAACTGCCCCCACCCCAGGTCATGCAAATAATTGCAATGCACAGTGTCTAAAAAGTCCTATAACTCAACTTCAGCCCGCTCTCCTTCATCCACGCAGAGCCTCTGCCTTTTTAAAATTTTTCTTCCTTTTACCTCTGATTCCCACTCCTATTCTCCGTACCTCCCATAAACCTTACTGTAAAACATTTAATATGATCCTGACCTTGTAAGTTACACGTTTTATGTCTGTGATATGCATGTGTGTTTAATACACACTGACGTTTTGGTGTTCAAAGTGATACCATGATGATTACTTTTCTCAATTAGAATTTATATAAAGTCTGTACAGATTGTCTAGTTAGTTCATTTAGAACGCTGCCTAGCATTTGTGTTAGTTTCCTTTTGCTGCTGCAACAAATTGGCCAAAACTTAGTCACTTAAACAATACAAATGTGTTTATCTTACAGCCCTGAAGGCCAGAAGTCTGGGTCTCACTGGGCTAACGGCGAGAAATTGGCAGAGCTGCATTCCTTTCCAGGAACGAAGCTGCTTCCCGGGTGCAGGGGCCGCAGGGGAGAACCTGCGTCCTTGCCTTTTCCAGCTTCTAGAGGCTGTCTGCATTCCTTAGCTTGTGGCCCCTCCCTTCAACTTCAAAGCCAGCAATAGCAGGTCGAGTCCTGCTCGTGTCACGCCACTCTGACACTGACTCTTCTGCTTCCTTCTTTCACACTTCAGGACCTTATGATTACCTTGGGGTCACCTGGATCATCCAAAATAACCTCTCTTCAGATTAGCTGACTAGCAGCCTTACTTTCATATGCAACCTGAATTCTCCTCTGCCATGTAAGGTCATGTATTCACAGGTTTCAGGTACTTCTTTCGGGGAGGAAGAGGAAGAATATTATTCTGCCCACCACAGTATTCCATAGTGTATGTCCACCAGGTTTTAATTAAGCCAGATTTCCAACTCCAAGGAGAAGAAAGACTCCAATTCTTTACTGAAACAGTGCCCCAAAGTTCACCCTAGAGATATATTAGAGAATTTCTCTGGGACATACACACACACACACACACACACACACACACACACACACTAATACTGAATCTTAATATTAATAGTTGTGATACTATATGATTTCAGAAAAAAAAGACAAATATTCACTTTCTGACTCTCAAACAAGCTAGCAACATTCCTACAGAACACTTCTGAAGACACTAGAGCTCGTCCCAAATTTCATGTCCCTCTCCACTGGACAGAGAG
Source organism: Rousettus aegyptiacus (assembly GCF_014176215.1). Classification (NCBI taxonomy): domain Eukaryota; kingdom Metazoa; phylum Chordata; class Mammalia; order Chiroptera; family Pteropodidae; genus Rousettus; species Rousettus aegyptiacus. The sequence continues at coordinate 21,524,008 of NW_023416289.1, forward strand.
ACTGTCCCTCTGCTTGCCAACCAACTGCACATGGAATGCTGGGGGGAGGGGAAACAAACTTTTATGTAAAGCTACTGAATTGCATGGTTTTTGTTACTGTACCATAACAAAGCCCACCCTGACCAACATACCTTTATAACTAGGAATAGTCTAAATTTAAACTCTATTTAGATGTTGAAAGCACTTTCTTATCTATCATTTCCATGTTTACAGCTTTATTCCTCCTTTATCCCTCAGGCTTATGAGCTGTCTTTCCTCTCTCCCCCATGGACTTTATTTAAAAAGACATTAAAATCATCTCTTGACCTGACAGTGTTGTTCACTGATTGGTGACACCTAGTGGTCCCTGTGCTTGACAATGTGTTCCTTGAGGGAAAGGACCACGTATTTTCATCAAGCTCAGGTACAAAAGGCAGTCAGTATCCTGCACACTGGTAGTGCTCAAATAATACTGACTTGAGAGACTATTCTCGCCCATCTTACATACGTTAACCAAGGCTCAGGAGTGATAGGAGACTGGCCAAGATCTCACAACTAAGAAGATGAGGTGTCAGGATGAAAACGCAGGTCCTGGTGCAGTGTAATTCTTCCTCGGCCAGCCCAGAAGGAAGCATGATACTACCCAGAACCTAACTTCCATCTGCCTGGTCCACCCCACACAGACACAGGCACAGGAGCTTGAGTAGAAAAGAAACTGCCTGGATTCCTTGGGGACTGCATGGATTCCCTCCTTGTTTTCAAAGAATGTGAGAATGACGGGTCTGACATCTATTTCCGATGAAATTAGCATTTGGGCTCATTGCCTCTCAGCATCTCTGTTACACATTTGCTAATATTTCCTCTTTGCTCAACTGCAAAGGGGCCTCCAGTCTTCATCAGATGGGCTATCACATCCCATGATGTAAGCCCAGCATCTCAGAAGACAAACAAATGTTCCTGGAAATAAATACAGACTGGAAGGTACAGGGACGTACGGGGAGGCTCCAGGCAAAAAAAAAAAAAAAAAAAGCAGGGGGCGCTTATGTTTGGTTTAATATATAACTAAAAGGTTGAATAGGGAAGAAACCAAAGTGACCCATTTCCTCTCTTGTTGTTATAAATGTGGTTAACAGGGATCCCGAAAGTACTCAGAGGCTTGGCTGACGGCAGATGGTGCGGCTTCCCTTATCAGCCCATCAGCTGGGCTAACATAACCCTGAGAAAACAAGTTTTTCTCCACTGCATCTGTGCAAATAAACACGGGCCATTTCTGATACTGAGCTGCTTGCCTGTGAAGCGATCTAAGTGATGCAAACTTAATTCACAAATGATGGCTCACCTCCAGTTGGGCCTAAAAAACCAATTTGTTAATTCCTCTGATTTTCCCTTTCATTCTTGCTTTTGACCCTGAAAGATTATCACCCTGAAAGTGAGTAAATGGTTCCAAGCCAGAAGGTCCATTTGTTTTTAGGGCTCGCATCTAATTCTTTGAAACGAAATGATAGCTGTGACCCCAGATGGCTAGAGGAGATTGTTAACACACTGTCCTCATGGTGCTCAGGACTCCGAGATCTGGAACCGGGAGGTTAAAGTGTGGAGCTAGAGGCCCTGGCGGTGTTGAATGCTGGATGGGATGTAAGGAAGCTTGAGCCTGGTAGCTCTGGATGAGTCAGCAGAGCAGTCAAGAGCTTAAGGTCTGGCCCTGGATTTGAGTTCTGCTCTGCCATGTAGTAAGAAGCCCTTTACCCTGGAGTGACTGACTCAAAAACTTTCCCAGCCTGTTTCACAGCTCAGCTGGAAAAGCAAGAATCGTGAGACATAGACAGGGTCACTGTGAAAATTAAATGAAGTAATTTATGCAAAAGCTAACCACAAACCTGGAGTGAACTAAGTATCTAACCATAGATAGTCCGCTAGGGAATGGTTATATATTCCTGCTGGTAAGACAGCCAGACTGAGATGAGGCATCAAGAACAAGGTAGCCCAGGACACACAAATCTCCGCAGTCTGGGGGGGCAGGCCTTCCTGGAGGAGAGATAAGTGTCATTCAGATGGACCAGCGTCGCCATCTTGGGATGTGGTGGCAGTGGTGAGACTGATTATTATGGGTAACGAGGCTACTCCAGGAGAAGACTGGGGGAAAGTTCCCTCCACTGCAGCAGGAGGGAGTCAAGAGAACGAGGAACTTTGCTGGGAGAGCCAGACAACTACGGGACTCCAGAGGAGTGCTCAGAGCAGGGGCTTCTGCCCGCAGAGGGCGGTGCCACTCAAGATCAAGGAAGGGGAGTTAGTTTTGCTGAGAACTCTTCCATGGCTTCCCACGGCCACAGGAGAAAACTAAGACTCCCTTCCATGGGCACGAAGGCTGTTCTTCTTAACCCTCCAGCATCAACTGCCCCCATGCTCCCTGTGTCTCCCTCCAGCTCCATGGGCCTCGTTCCTGTTCACCCTATGCCTCAAGCTCTTTCCCAACTCACAGCCTTTGCAACATCTGTCTCCCTAATACTCACCCACCTCCCCTGCTCCCAGTTAACTCCTACTATTCCACTCGTTTCAGCTCCAGCATCACTTCTGCTCAGTGGCCTTTCCATGGTGCTCATAACAAGCATCCTCGCTGTCATGGCTCCATCTCTCAACTGTCCTGCAGGTCTAGGAGCTAATGGCCCTCCACTGTGACTGACCCCTGAATATGACGAATCGCTCATTAATTTCCTTAACCTCTATTAGTACTTCTTCCTTTCAAGACTCTTCAAAAACCCAAGTCGTGCCACAATCTTGACCAATATTGCCTTCTCAAATCAGGAACAAACATCAGTTTACACGCCACACTTGACTCTCTGATCATCCTACAAGTTTTACATCTGCTTTCTCCACTGCTGCAGCATCTGCTCATAAACCGGGGGTAATCAGCATGCTTTAAGTCGGCTGCATGGACACTGCTGCCCGGGCGGTCAAGGAAAACGGGCTTCGAAACATAGCCCAGGACCCTCCGGCACATGGAGCCTCCCAGACGGGGCTATCATGAAGCGGTGGTAGGCTGCTAGAGCTGTAAGCAATTTAAGCTGAATGTAAGCCTTTAGCTGATGGAAACACATGAACCAGAATGGGAAGTGTAATTACCTTCCCTGCAGTGATCATCCAGAGGACATGAGCGCCTTCGTGGTATCTTAGGATCTGTGAGTGTTTCCCACAAGGGTGACCTTGAGGACGTAAAGCTGATCAGAAAATTGGAAGAACCATTTCTGCTGGATGTGTAAAAATGCTCTTCTTGGGTGCTCTAGAATCCCAATAAGATCAGCAGCGGCTGCCTTAGAAAGTGTTAAGTTGCTCAAAAATCATTCACGGCCCGCCCCACCTTCCCACATTGCCTATGATTTGCTGAACAGTGGAGGTATGTGGTTTTCAGCATCATGATTCTGGCCTGGCTCCCCAGACACGTGCTGCCCAGCCTCGACCATGGCCGAAACAGAAGGCGTCCAAAGGGAATCCTGAGAAGTGGAGATCTGAAGCTTCAGATCCTACAGGCCACTTGTGACTTTGAAAGTTGGCATACAACTATAGAAACTCAGACCCCCACAGCCCACACACCACCCCACAATGAGGTCAAAGTGGTCTTGGCTTAAAGTGGGCTAGAGATTCTCTCTGCCTCACACCTGCGAACTTTCGTGGGTGTCTCTCATCAGTGGCTGCTCCCCAACCAGCCCTATCCTTCTGGGCGTGGCGGCTCCCACACGGTGGCAGGCATGGTCTGATGGCACAGCCAGGTAACACCAGCCATAGGCAGCCAATGGGTGTCTCCTCCCACCGACCCGAGACAGCCAGAGCGGGGAGAAAGTGGGCTAACTTCAGCAAATTGAATAGTACCTCTCAGGATTTCGAATCTTTAGCAAATCGACTGCAGGTCAGAAAAGAAAGTTCTAATAAGTGCTGCAGACAACGTCGACATCCTGCTCACCCCACTGACGTCCTCGGGCTGGTGTGTGCACCCCTGGCTTCCGCGTCCTGACAACGGCCAGCAGTGGGAGCTCTTACAGAGTCTGACCTTGCCTAGTGGAGCCAGCTTTGGCTTTGCTCACAGGCATGGAATTTATGTCCACCTCCCTCCCCTCCTCCTGGGGGTGGTTCTTAACAAATGACTGACAGGTGCAGTAGCGGGAAATCCCCATCTCTTCTGCCCCAGAGTCTAAGGCATGGCTTGCTTTCCAAAGTTTCCCTGATGAGACCAGGCTGAGGCTTTGGACTTGTTATCTTCTTTGGCACCTTCCTCTACCCTGTCCTCCTCCCCTCCCCCACCCCCCGCACCGCTATGCTCTCCCCTGGGAGCACTGCACCTGAGTCCTCATCCCTGGGTCTGCTCTGGGTCATCTCAGCTTCATCACCTCTGATATCCCACTCATCCCTGAAGCGGTGTTTTCAGATGTGAAGGCAAAAAAAAGGTGGACATATTTGGGAGATTAACCCCTAATCAAATATATACTTTGCAAATATTTTCTCTCATTCCATAAGTTTCCTTTTCACTCTGTTGATTACTTCCCTTGCTGCGCAGAAGCTCTGTAGTGTGACTTGTCTATTTTTGCTTCTGTTTCCTGTGCTTTCGTTGTCCTAGCCATGAAATCATGGGCAAGACCAATGTCATGACGCTTTACCCTGTGTTTTCTTCCAGATATCTTACTTATAGCCAACAAGAATGTATTGTACGCTTAAAATGTGTTAAGAACATCTATCTCATGTTAAGTGTTCTTACCACAATAATTTTTTAAGATGTAGACATACACACATAAGAAGTAATTTTTAGAATTACCATTGAAATATAAAGACCCAAAATAGACTGCGTAGTATATTAAACACATTCGGGACCCTGCCCTCAGCTTATATAGCCCAATAATGATGATATCTATAACTATACTTATATATGTTATGTAATCTACTATATCTACTACATTATATATACACTATACATACATATGTGTAGTTTATATGTATTAGTACATAAATAGATCAAACCAACCAGGAAGAACTAAATGCTAAACTTACAGCCAATCTATTGCTGAAGCATAAAAGAATGTTGATTCCTTCTCTCAAAGAAAATTTGTGTGGGAAAACAACCTGGCTCCCTGGGTGTCATCCTCAAAAGGTCGAGGCATGCCTCAAAAAACCAGTCTTCCTTCATAACCACCTCCTAGGGATGTGACATCCATGAAACTACCTAAGGGCTTTTGGGGCTACTTCTTGGGAGCGATGTGTCCCACGGCGTCCTGCAGTGACAGAGAAATAAGTTTCGATGCTCCCTCTACAACTTAGTAGGTGGCAGTGGAGTCCCAAACATTAAAACGTCCAGTTTCCCTTTCTGTAAAATGGGACGGCCACCACTCCCCTCACAGATGTGTGGTGAGGGTTATATACGTAAACTGCCTGTCTCAGTAACCGGCATATAGTAGGACTCGGTAAACTTCATCTCTGTCTGTCCTACAACTTACTCTTTCTTTCAAGGACTCAGACCTAAGCTATACAGAGACTAACTGAATTGAGAAGCTGAGAAATGGTCTAATTCAAAGGACTTCTGAAGACAGATACTTGGTAAGCTCCTTGAGGGCAGAGGCTAAGTCTTAAGTAGTCAATGCCGTGCCAAGCCTACTGGAATTGTCCAATGAACGTTTAAATAATAATAGTAGTGTAAGAACTGGAGTTTGGTCTCAGTTTCCTTGAAGAGGTCGCCACCTTGTGGACAATGATCAAAACAGCACACCTCTGGAACCTGCGTGTTCCTAGGGCCATTGAAACAGTGACAATTTTATCTGCTATCATTTATAGCTCCTGGGAGCCTGCACAAGTAACACGTTTCAAAAGAAGGAAAAAAGCAACTTCTTCACGTTCTAAAAAGACCAATGCACTCTCTTGATTCTAACACTTTGCTTAGAGACTCTATCTTGTCCCATTTATTGGCCCTAAGAATTACGAATGAAAATTAGCACCTGAAATCTTCGGACTCTACAATAGCAACCCTGAGTTAAGCCAAGCGACAAGGACAAAACAAAGGCCTTATTGAGTTGCTCAGTACCTGGCTTGGTCAGAAGGAAACTCTATAGAGAAATATCTGGTCTCGGCTGTTCTGAAATTTTAACATCCACTGAACATTCTGATCTAAGACATAAAATCACCTTTCATGGAAACACACTCACAACATGCAACTGAGTCTCCAAATGGCGGCTATGTTGATACAATGAAGCAGAAAGGAAATTCTAAATGGGGGAGGGAGTGGAAATCCTGGGCTCCCATTCAATGAACCTACAACCAAATGGGACGAGCGTGGCTTTAAAGGGCTGGATGACTTTGAGAACAAATCCCAACTGTGTAGTGTTGGACAAAACGTGCAGCCTAAGGTTTCATTTCCTCATCTGTAAAACGAGTTGATAAACTTTTCTCTATATGACCACCATGTTCCCAAGGCGACACCACCATGAGGATATGGGAAAGTCTGCAGCAGTCCTGATGTTCAGAGGTAAACCACGCCAAGCATTTGTGCAAGTGTCTGGGCTTCTTTTATGACCATCTGAGTAATGAGAGCAACATGACATCTAATCATCTCATTTCAACAATCGGGTGTTTTCACAATGAGTCCATGGAAGTCTGGGGTCAAAGAAGCACTTATTAAATAATGCCCACAAGTTTCCTGAACGGGGTTTTCAAGTGAAGCCAATAATGTAAGGAAAGTGCTGCCCACTTCCATCAATTCATGTCTGCCTCTGCTTCCTGAAAGATCCCCACTAGCAACTGTGATCGGCTCCACTTGGGGAAACTTGCAAACCCTTTCAGCTAATTGGCCTGGGGGCGGGGGGGAGACGTACAGTACATGTGACGTGGCTGACCTTTGCCTTCACCCTGCCCCTACCTCCCCCAGTTCTTGCATCGAAAGGGGAAGCTGAAAGGGTATTTATGTTGGTGGCAAAGGCTCTCTCATTGGTGATAGGTAAAAGTAATCGAGCTGGTGGATGAGAAATATCAAGACAGTTATATTGGACCTGTACCCCCATCGCCAGAACAGAACATACACCAAGATCCCTTCGCTAACTGATCATCCTGAGTGTCTTCTCGTTTCTAGAGATGGCGAAAGATTCCAGCAGACTCATTTCCTGCCTGCTGCGTTGGAAAGTTGGCACTGGTTTCACAGTTGAGATCTTCTTATTGAAATCTGATTAGGTTCTTTTCTGTGTTATCCTTGAACAGGATCCTGGACATCAATACAGAATAAGGGCCGGGAGAGGGCACGCAGCACCACAGTCTTCTGAGGAAGATCATGGTGAAAATCCTCAGTGGGCAGAAAACCTGGGTGAGCCCTGGAACTCGCAGCTATGGGTTACCCTTGAACAAGCAACTTAATAAGCTTCCGTTTCTCAACTTATAAACTGAACATAATATTCCTCACAATAGAAAACTGTGATGAAAAGTAAAATTGTTCCCTTCCTTGGGTAGTTTATAAAAGTGCACACTGAACCTATGAAAGGAGCTTACTACAGATCCTGACACTTGGTGGGCGCTCCAAAAAATGGTATTTTGTCCTTATCATTATCTAGAGAGGCAAGTATTGTTGAACCTATTGTATGGAGGCAGCTCTGTAATTTTTCAAGATCATACATCCTGTAAGGGTCGGGACTGACTGGGGCCTGGAACGCAGTTGTAAACCCAATGCCATGCTCTCTCCGCTGAGGCAGGAACCCTAAAGCTGTAGTGGGTGTCAGAATCTCTTGAGAGGCTGCTTATAAGTGAACACTGGGGCTTCGTCCCAGATTCTCATCTAGTAGGTCTGGAGTGAGCTCCAGATTCTAAATAAGTGGCTTTTAGACACTACCCCATAATTCCTCTCAATGTAAAACACTATTCACAAATTAGGTATTATCATTACAAGTAGTAGTAGTACTCTCCATATTACTATTATATATATTTACTTTTATAACTAAGGTGAAGATTTGACACAACTTGTTTCAAGATTGAGATAATACAATCATGTATATGCATGCGCACATACATACGCATGTAAAAGAGAACATATATGACTCTACTCGCTCCAAATGGCAATAGAATAAGCTCACTAAAACTCCATGGACCAAGTTAATGTATATTTTAATAAACTTGGTAAGTTAAAATGTTTGGTGAATCTATGATGATGACCATAAAAACTCTTAAATCTCTCAGAGTCTCTGGGTTTTAGGAAGAATACTTTGAAAATATCGAGAAAAAACTGGGGAAAGTGAAACTATTCACTCATTCAGCAAACGTATTGCTCATCTATTTTGTGTGAGGCACGGGATGAGTGTGGGAGATTCGGCAATCAATAAGACTGAACACTCGATGAAGCCCCAGAAATTGTCTTGTTGGGGAAACAGGCAAACTTCAGTAAGTAATTTAGGATATAATAGGGGCTAAAGAGGAAAATAGCACTGATCATATACATAACAGAGTGCTATGACAGAGCTAGCAGGGGTGAGAGTGGGAGAGAGAATGCTTTCTGAAGGGCAGACATTTAAGTGGGGAACTGAAGATAGAGCTCAGGTGTGTGAAAAGCCGGCGGGGAGAGCATGTGCAAAGACCCTGAAGCAGGAAGAAACTTTGTGGGTTTGCAGGAGAGAAAGCCGTCCCATAAAAATGAATTATCCTGACCCAAATGTCAACAGTGACAAGGTTGAGAAACTCTAGATTAGAGGTTCATCCGGCTTTTATTTCTTCTCTTACAAAGTTAGAGTCTCCCAAAGTAGTTCCCCAACGGGCAAGCTGAGAAATCAAATCTTTATAAACAAGGCCGAGGAAAGGAAAGAGGCATGAATTTATTGATCTCCATTGTATGCATGCCGCTGCTCTTTATATGTGTCACTCATTTCCTATGTGTTTGTTTTTTTATTGTTTGTTTTTCACAACAGACCAATAAGAGGCAGGTACGTTTATTACTCCCATACTACAGAAGGAAAAATTGAGAGCCTCTGGATAAAGCAGACTTTCAAGATCACAGAGCTGGGATTCAAACCCAAGGCCCACCAATTCCAAGTGTGGAGCCCTTTTCTGAATTCCATAAAACCTCTCAGGGCAGCTGGAGAGGAAACAGCAGTCAAGTCTGACTGAAGGAGTCTGGTATCTTGTCTGGGAAATGTAAATAGTTTTGAGTACAGGCACTGGAGGGACGATCATCCTGTCTGGTTATGAGGTTTCACGGGCCACCCAGATGGAAGTCTGAACCCCCGCCTGCCATCCGCGCCCTACATGCCTGCCACTCCCCATAACCATCTCCCTTCAGATTCTCGCCATTCCAGGGTTTAGATGCTCCCTTTTATCCGGAAGTTCAGTGCGATTGATGGGGAAAAGGTGACAGGTAAATATATCATTGGGTAACCAAGTTCCTCAAGCAAAGAAACACTAGTACAGGCCATATAAATGATATAGAAGCAAAACTCAATCCACATGTATTAATTTGATGCCTACTACATGGGAGGCTCCGTGCTAAGAATAATGAGGACAGGAAAGTGGAGTAATAAAGTTTTTGGACCCCTTTTCTTCATTATAAAATGTTTATCAAATATATATTTTATGCCAAGCCAAATGTGAGGCTCTGAGGTACCAGCACAGATAAAACAGAATCCCTGATCTCAAAGGTCCTGCGGTCTAAAAGTGCTAATTTATAAATAAAAGTGCTAATTAGGATACGCGTTGAAAGCAGCATCGAGCTGGGTGATGGGTAGTCAATGACTCCTGTCTCATGAATCAGTGAATTAGTATAGAAAAGGAACAAACACCATGCAAAAGTACACTTACAGTATCGCAACAGGAAGGTACAGTAGTGAATGAAGTATGACCTACAGAAATCAGGAAAAGTTTAGTGACGGATTGGCCTTTAACAAGATTCAGATGTGTGGGTATGAGCTGACTTGCGTCCTAGAAGAGGAGAATTAGTCAAAGTTCTAGAAAAATGCCTTTTCAGACCAGAAGGAGTAATTCCTTCAGAGGCCAGAGCCATCTGGAAAGACAGAAATAGGATGTAGCAAGGATTGTTCAGGTACCAACCACAGAGGAGACTCTGTATTTGGAGCCCATTGATATTATACCACTAAGACTCATAAGAACTACAAAGTTGGTGCCTTTATTAACCTTATTTAATGGATGAGAAAGCTAAAACAACCTCGCCAGGGAAGCAGTGAAGCCAGGTGAGATCCTACACCCTCTGGTTCAGAGCAGGTGACTGCAGACTACAGTGCATGGGCCAAATCAGGCATGTCACCTGTTTTTATAAACACAGTTGTATTGGAACACAGACATATCCATTCCCTTGCAGACTGTCTATGGCTCTACCATGCTATGACAGCAGAGCTGAATAGTATGACAGAAACCACATGGCCTGCGATGCCAAAAGTATTCGCTATCTAGCCTTTTACAGAATGTTGGCTGATGCTGCTCCGGAGCTTACTCTCTTGGCTTGGGTGGCCTAGCAAGTTCTGGGCTGGCAGCACCGGATGGAGCCCTCCACCTGGGGGACATCGCCAGCTCTTAGACACTGCCAGCCACTCCCTCCTCTGCTAGGGCAGAGCTGGCGGTAAGGCAGAGCTCAAGGGTCTTCTCAGGACGTAGAAAGTCCTGTAAAAAATCACATCCCTTGAGTGCTTGGATTCCTGTGGCATCTCTACTATTTATATTGCAAACACCACAAGAACTCATTTTTCATGCTATTTCAGCTGAAAACAGCTATGTCAGGACCACAATCTGGAGATCAGGACGCTGGGGGAGAGCATGTTTGTGCAGCTGGGCTAAGCCTGCCGTGCCCCAGGTTGCCTGTCCCAGGTGCACTGGGCCCAGGCCAGGCTTTCTTCTGGGATAGTGGGCTTGAGGAATGAGGGGAAGTAGAGAGGGGGAAAGGTGCCCGGCTGGAAACACTGCCTCCTCTAATCTAGAAAAGCATGAAAACGCGAGCTGGCGTTCATACATCCACCTTGTTCGACAATGTAACATGGGTCATTAACTGAAATAGAATGAAACAAAATGGAATCCAGATGTTTGTACATATTCACTCACATAAAACTCAGACAAACCACCAAATGGAAATGCACCAAAATCTCAGCAGTAGTTATTTGAGGGGTGTGGGGTTATCTTGTTGCCTCTATCTATCTCGACCACTTGTTTTTGTTTGCTTTCCTTTCATGGCACTTAGGCAAAGAGAACAAGAAAAAAAAAAGGCAGAATTACGACAGAATTATGTTGCATTTCTCCCCATAAGAATGTAAATTCCAGAAGAGACTGTGTGTGTTGTCCAGTGTTACAGCCCTAGTGCCCAGCACATATCCGGCCTGGAACATAGTAACTGTTCAATTAATAGTTGTCGATTGAATAAGTGGTTATGTTTTTATATATGCCAGATGATCCATGAGAAACATACTTCTTATAATTTTGCAAAACCACGTTAAAAAATATGTATCAATCAAGTCAAAGGATGAAAACTGATATCTTATTGAACAAATATTTATTTACTACCTACTATGTGTCCACATTACCCCTTCCCTTCACCCTAAGGAAGCCTTGCACGGCATAATATTCATAGCAGATATTCAGTTAACGCCTCATGAAGATCCCTGACCACACAAACTGCACAACCCACCACCACCGCAGTTACCACCTACTTTGAGAATGACATATAAAAACAATAGAATAGCTACTCATCTTTAAGAGATTAAATGTTCCAATGAGCCCATCACCACAATTCCCGAGAGTCTGGAACACATTTTTCCAGGGAGATAATAAATCTGATTTGCAACCATAGTGTAGAGGCGAACCCAAGTTGTATTGTATAAGTTATCACAAGCCACTATGAAGTCAGCATTTATGAAAGTTTCCAACACGAAGCCTGGCACCTGGCATGCCTCATTCCACTAGCCTCCACCAAGCCCCAACACAGAAGATCAAAGTCAAGACACAAAACGAACTTGAGAGAGTTGAAAGGTAACTACATAGTGTCTGGGAGTTGCATAAGTCAATACATGTTGAGTATTAAGGATGCAACGTTGAGGCAGATTTTGACTCACTTTTTTCCCTTTTGAAAACATGATAATAAAACCTCTATTTTAAAGGCCACTTATTAATGTTGAGTAAGAAAAGACACCCAGTGAACAGCCAGGATTGCAAACAATGGCTGGCCTAACCACATTGTTCGAGACTGGCTCTCCAGTAAAACAGGACTGGAGCTTGGAAATAATAATAAACTTCATGATTCTGTGGGTGAACCTGCCCACTCTGAGCCTCCGTTATTAAAGATGCCCATGACATCTACACCTTTATCTATAACACATCTGCCAGCTGGTAAGTTGCCCCATTAGAATAGGAAGTAAAGGGCAGCTGGGAAATTGAACTCGGAAGGTAAAACAAACATTCTTAAGAAGGTATCACCCTTCACTAGCTATCTCTCAGAACCATAAAAGAGAAAGAAAATTAGACCTATGCCACTTTGCGCCTAGGAGCAATCCGTTCATTCCAGGGAGAAAAAGAAAAGCTACATCAAAATGGCAGCCTAGTGTAATTGATGGCACACTCTTTAATAAAGATTGCTGAATAATAGATTATTAGACACTATTTATCCCACAAATGAATATTAATCGCCTGCTGTGTAGCAGGCTTAAGGTGCTAAGAAGACAAAGACCAGTCTCTGCCCTTAAAGGCAAGATGTGATTAACTCCTTAGAAACTTGTTCGAATTTGCTAATGGCCTCCTGTGAGCCAAGCTTTGTGCTACGTGCTTCACAAACAAAAGTCATCCATTCAGTAAGTGCTTAGCAATCCCAAGGTTACATACGATACTGTTCTAGGAACTAGGGTTACACTGAACAAACAAAAATTATCTTCATGGATCTCACTGCAAGTCAATATAGCACTACTCTGCAGACATTATTCATTTTATGGAGAGGAGGAGTGAGATTAGACATAACCTACTTAAGGCCAGGGGCAGGATTTGGGCCCAGCCCACCTTCAGGCCCTTCCTCCCTCCCCTAGACCAAGGGTCAACTGCAAACGCAAATGCCTGCAAGAACCAGCTGGCAAAGAGTGTGGTGTGCCAGGCTTACGCCATAACAGCAACTTGTGTTTGTTTTAATGTAGACACAACTATTAAACTCAGTTATATTTTCCACTTCTGCCAAGATCATCATCATCACCACCATCACCACCACCATCACCACCACCTCCTCCCTTTCATTTTTTGCCAAACTCACAGCTCCTTCAGGCTATGCTTCTTCCCTTTAGATAGAGTCAGAGTTAACAAGAAATGCTTCACTCTGTTTTTAACATTGTTGTAAGAAAGAACAGGGATGACCATGATGATGAGTGGCAGAAATTCGTTGTTGAGAAGGTGACAGGTCATGGTGGGGGCTGTAAGGAAATGGGGTGCATGAAACCCATGTCAGCTGATGGTCACTGAGCAGAAAGTCAGTCGAGTGTTGCCAAAACTTCTAATTTTGCAAGTGAAGCCAGAAATCTGTGTTGCTACATCAAATCTCTCGATATTTAGATATTGGCAATCAATTTTTAAAAAAATTTTAAGTATGTCTATCAACATTTTGCTTGCTAGACCATACATATTTTGGTGTTAAATCTGGCATGGGTATCCAGTTTATAAACTGCCTTTTTCCAAGTGTTCTTTCCAGGAAATATTGTGATGCTGAACAACATTTTAATACCTTTGGAGTACCTATCAGTGGTCTTTTCCTTTCCGTGTTTATAGATGTGTCATGAAACCAACTACACAGAGAAGGGAAAAAATGAGTTTCTATCAAATAACATTATACCCCAGGTACCAAATATAAGATGTTTGCAATAAGTGCAACAGAAGTTGAGAGGAGAGAGAGGTCATCCATTCTTGAATAACAGTCATGGAGAAGAGGAGACTTTACCTAGGACTTGAAAGGATGAGTCTAGGTTGGACATATTGAAAAATGGTAGAAAAATCGATCAAGAAGAGATAGAGCATGAGCAAAAGCTTGGAGATGAGAAAGAGCAAGTAATGTTTAAGAGAATATAAATATGAGAACATTGATAAAGTAGAAAGAATGACAAGGAAATTGTGGAAGGTGAGGGCAGAGGCAAATAATTGTATATAAAATGGCGACAGTATCTGGTCTACTTCATAAGATCAGATTAAGGGAGTGACTTGAATTCCTGAGAAAATAATTGAGTTGTATATCTTTTTGACTTAATACACTTAACAGTGTTTAACATAGAGAATGCTTCCAATAAAAATGTAAGGGTGAAATGAGCTCATATATATGAAGGCATTTTGACCAACACGAGGTACATACAACATCAAGGGATTATTAATATTGATGAGGAGACAGTTTTCAAAGGAAACTTATATAGCACTCCTGAGAGAAGAATAATAAATTGAGGGTCTCTGGCCATCGTTCATGCTGTTGTCAAAGTTCAGCAGGCATTTCCTTCTCAAAAACAATGAAGGGAAACTCATTCCATTGATTTCTGACCCAACTGGGGATACTGAGCCAAAAGTGGAAGGGAAATAGAGGTTAATTTGTGGCCCGTTTTGGATTTCAGGGTCAAGAGACACACCCCACCCTTTCCCCCCATCCTCCCCTAAAAAAGCAATAGCTCTTAATATAAGAAAGCAAGAAGTTTTACATTTATTATCAAAAGCTATGGTTAACTTCCAATTGCATGACAACATAAGTTTTGTAAATCAGACATACCTGGGTTCAAGTCCCAGCTCAGCCACTTACAAGCTCTGCCACCTCAGACAAGTAACTGAGCTTCTCTGGTCCTCTCTGTAAAGGGAGAGGCAGCAAAAGCAGTGCCCATCTCATATGACTTATGAGGATGACAAGAATAATGTATAGTGAAACCTAATTACCCTCACGGAATAACAAAAGGAAAACAAAGTGATCTCATTTCAAGGAGACATCAAAAGCCAAGGAGCTGATTCTGTTGAGTTGAACATCCCACAAAGATTTCATCCAAGATGTAAATTAGTTCTTGATATTCATCTATTTTCTGCCTCCTCCTAAGAACACTGTGCTGCCTTCACAGGTAGATGTTTCTCTCAGCAGGGTAATCCATATGCGCAGATTGCCCACAGCTGTCTCAACCACATGAAAGACCCAGGCACTCCCCAGCGACCTACTGGCACAAGGCAGTCATTCATTAAATGCTGTAAGCTCAGCATCAGATGCACAATGAAAGGTTAGCTCTCGGTTTTTATTGCATTGGTATTAGCTTTCCCTGTCTGCAGGTATTTGATCGGCACAAAGCTTTACACTGTTTACAAATGTTTGAGAGTTCTGGCCTTTTCTTCTTATTGACTTTTAGATACTTGTATCATTAATCTTTAATTGTCATTGGAAACTTCAGTCGGCAATGAAAATGAAATGCTGCCTTTTGCCATGTGCCTCAAAAGTCCCACTGGATTGGGCCCGTCTAAAGGAGGTCTAGAGATGATGGAGTGTGTTCAGGGGAGAACTGCCATCATCTATTCTATGCAAAAATTGAAACTGTTGTTTTTGTGACACTCTGCATGTGCTCAAAACCAGCCACAGCTGCCAAAGGCATTTAGCACAGTCTTTAGCATACTGTGAGTATTCTTAAAAGGGCAGGCCACCTTATAATAAGAATTATTAATTTTATTCAGTTATGGTTATTTCCATAACTTGTATGATCAAGAAACAAAGAATGTATGTCAAAGACAGGAAGTAACTTTGGAAGTAACTAACACTTTCATCAAAAATAATTGTTAAAGAAATAGCAGAAAAATAAAAGAAACAGCTGGTGCCACTACACAGTCCAAGCTTCAGAGTGTTGAACGTGGGCACGGTGCAAATTTATTTTCTTTGCTGGTGTCACATACGAACATGGAAGAATAAATGGCATACTTCCTGAGAAAAAAAATAATTGCTTTTCTTCAGATTTCTTTAAAATAATTTTCTAGATCAACACTACCAAATACAACACCCTGCGAGGATGGAAAAGTTGCATAACCTAGCGAAAAACCGATATAGTCATGTTATTAAAAACTCAATGTGGTTTAATATTTTTAAATAACATTTAATAATTCTATAGTCTATGATATGTATATACTATACTTAGCCGCTTCTCTATTCTTCCTTATTATATTTGCTCTCTATTTAGTATCAAAAATTTAAAGGATACTTTTGAGATTCCTCCCAATAATATATACTGAAACTGAGAAAGCTAGCTGTCCTATTTATAATCCCGATATCTTTGAGTTTTGTATATCATCTAAGACTAACCAACTTGTGAGAAAGATTCAACATGTGCTAATCCATTCATGGGTACAAGTATAGGGATGCCACTGAGATAGAATTCGATACACAAAACCTATGCTTTAGGGACAGAAAATTTGCAACAAGCCAGCTTCTTTAAAGATATTGCTATTAAATTCCTAGATTGTCTTATAAAACTTTATATTCAGGTACTTCTTGCTTGATTAATGGAACATTCTGGTCACAATATGGGTGAATCCGTATTCATCCAAAAGATTAATGAGCAATTCTATATTACACCTAGTAGAACTCTTGGTAATTGCTCTCATCAAGGGGATAATTGGCTACTTTCTTTTTCTCCCTACAAATTAGACAGGAGGCAAAATTGACACACTCTTAGACATTCTGCTGTAGTACAAGATTAAAGACAATTCTTGACTTTGATTAGGTTAAAGTGTAGCTGAAGAGACAAGATGCACACAAAAATAATGAAAAATAATGCAACACTCTTTAGATAAGATGCCTCTAAGTTAATACTTTAAAAACAAAAGGTGAAATCTCCATGGCTAAGATGTCAGGATGATCTTTGGGGAAGTGAATGTAAATTTATCTCTGAGGAAAGTCTTGGAAGATCTGAAAGAGGAATGGAAAATAAAGATTCCTGGCCTGTTTGGAAGGTAACTAGAAGGCTAGTCTGAATGAAGGAGATACACACTTATTACAGGCTAGTAGGGGTAAGGTGAGAACTGGCCAAAAAGACCCCAATTGGAGTGTGAATATTTACGGCTTTATCCTGTAGCCAAAAGGTATGCAATTTAACAATATAAAAGCTTACAAAGATTCCTGCCTTCAGATATTGGTTTGATTATAACGTGATCAGGAGGAAGGACATTCCAGGACAGGAAGATCACTGTAGGAAATTACCTTAATTGTCTAAATGTGAGGTGAACAAATGATGGACTCAATGACATCAATGGAAATGGAAATTCTTTGACAAGGATATTGAAGAGGTGTAATTAAAAGATCTTTGAGATTATATGGATACTGTAAAAGAGAGAAAGTCATAAAAAATTTATCTTAAAATTTGAACTTGTTATTGGAAGAACTTGTGATGGAACCATTGAGAAAAAGGGAAGCCAGGACAAAGTATCATTTAGGAATAGCAGAGAACAGATGTATGAATCTGGTTTGATATGCTGGGTTAACTGTATTGATATATTATTAGATGGAGTGACTTGACAGATCTTTGAAAATATTTGACTGAAGCTCAGTCAAGAGATTTGAGATTGGGAGTCATCCCTTGGGAAATGGGGCTAAAGCTATAGCATTCGATGAGCTTACCAAGGGAGAGATGTTATGGAAAGAAGATTAGGGTCCTGGGACAAAAACTTAAAGCATGTCCATGCATGGGGACAGGAGACAAAGAAGATGAGAATAAAGGAAAAGGAATAACCAGAAAGACAGGAAGAGAATGAATGCCATGGAAAGGTTTGGGATCTTGGGATAGTTACTTTAGAAGATATCTCAGAGTGTAGTGGTTTTGACATTTATTTAATTCAGCTACATTTCTTTTTGTCAGAAGAAAACTTATGTGGAAACTCTATAGCAAACCTGCTCCAGTAAAAAAAAAGGTTGGGGATTTGAAGAACTGTTTTCCCAGCCCTCCCACTCACACCCCAAGCATTCATTGCTACAAAGGGAGTTCTCCCCATGCTCCCAAAACTCCATGAAACAAAGTTTGAAAATCATTGCTGCATTCTGATTCTTTTTATTTTAAATACAAGGAACTGGAACTCTGTGTGAAAAAGTGAATTGTGCAGTCAGTTTGTTATTGGCAGAGCCATGAGCTATAGCTCCTGATTTCTAGTCTGTTAGCTTTTAAGTATCAACAATGCTTCTTAGAGTGCCCAGAAACTGAGTGAGAACAGAAGTTCAAGAAGGAAGGACGGTGACCTGGGAACGATGCTACAGAGAGTGCGTAAGTGGATGAGAGAGCCCTGGGAGACAGCCCAGCAGCGCACAGAGCTGCTGGTCCTCCGTCTCTGCAGCGACGCCAGCTGCTGCCCTACCCCAGCATACTTCACCCATCACTTTCCACAGGTCCCAGGAGAAAAATTCATTCTCTCTAAAATATTTTATATTTTTCAAAATACTATCACAACCATTATCTTATTTTATCATCACAATGACCCGGGGAAGGGGGCAAGCTGAGCAGGTAATATTACATTGTTCCCATTTTACACAATGATCTAGAGATATTAACTTGTCTAAGATTATATAACTATCCCACACCGGCACTAGGATTAGAATTCAGGAATCATAGACCCCAAGTCCAGAGGCTTTTTAAGTATAATCCATTTCCTCCTGCTCTTCATGAACAAAATAGAGCAGCTGTTTAAACTGATAAACAAAAATACCAGAAGTGTATATATCCTACCTAACTTAATAATTAAAGACTTCTGGTTTCAGGTAACAGAGGAAATATACTCCACCCTGCCTCCCCCACTGAACATAGCTAGATAACATGGATGTAAGCAGCTATCTGAGGAGCCTAAAAAATAAATAGTAACATGCAGATGGGGGAGGAAGAACAGAATTTGAAGCAATACTGAACCAGTGGTGGGTTCTCCAATTTTTTCCCTCCAGTGTAGTGTGGCCTGAACTCAACACACTAGACATGGCAATAGACAACAGGGCAGAGCACAGAAAGCTGTAGAAGAAGCCACCTCTAATTCCAAAAGAGAATATAGAAATTTCCCATTTTATTTCCTCTTTTTTTTCTTATACTCCCAAGCAATTTTGTGAGGGTAAAAAAAGTGGCCAGTAACAGGAGTCACAAGTCTAAGGGAGAGGGATGTTTCTCTCACCTTGCTGGAGCTGCAATACCAAGGGGGTGGGAGAGGACTTCCATTTTTCTCTCTGTCCTCCCACCATTGGTCCCTGACACATCTGATTTAAGTGGCTAATCCCATTTTTTTAGTCAGAATCAAAAAGAGGAGCTTGGGCGAACCAGAAGAAAAAAAAAGAAATGAAGCGATCACAAAGAGAAAAAAAATAAATCAAGAAAACAGACATATAAATGTGTTTGTCAACACTTGGGTTCACTCCTCTTCCTTACAGTTCAGGCATGGATCTGATTCTATTCAGATAAAACACATTGACCTCTGAACTAAGAAACAACCTTCCAGAACCCAGTGTAGCCACTAGGTGGAGCACATGCAGGACAGATCCAAATCGCATTGAAAGGCTTTGAAAACTGAAGAACATTAGAATGTGGGAAAGAACTTTCGTCAACTGAGAGCTACGGTAAAACATCAATGTTCTCCAAGGATTTTAGAAAGACCCAGAGTCTCTCAACATAATATTACACACACTCAAGGTACAACCCAAAATTACTCAGCATATGAAAAAAATCAAGAAAATCTGAACTCATGGGAAAAGATAACCAACAGACATCAACACTGAGAATGCAGATGTTGAAATTATCTGACAAAAACTTTTGAAAAACTAGTATAAACATGCTTGAGCAAGCTACTATAAACTTTTTAAAACCAAAAGAAAAATCGGGAATCTCCACACAAAAAAAGATATAAAGAAGAATCAGGCAACTTTAGAACTGAAAAAATACAACTGAAATAAAAACTTACCAGATAGACTTAGTAGCAGAATGAAGATGACAAAGGAATCAGTAAATCTGAAGATACATCAATAAAAATGATCCATTCTGAACATAGAGAAAAAGATTGAAATAAATGGAACAGGGACCTATGCAATAATGCCAAAAGTTTTAACATTCATGTGACTGTAATCTCAGAAAGAAAATAGTACTGAAAAATATTTTTAAAACTTCCCAAAACTATTGAAAGTCACAAGTTTACAGATTCAAGAAGCTGAGTAAATTCCAAAAAAAGATAAAGCAAAATAATCCACACAAGACACAATGTAATCAAAATGTTAAGAACTAAAGACAATAAACTCTATCTATAGAAGAATAATTAAATGACTACAGATTGCTCATTAGAAACTATGGGGCCATACGGAAGTGGCACACTATTTTTTAAGTTTTGAAATAAAAGAACTGTCAATATAAATTTTATATCCAGCAAAAATATCCTTCAGAAATAACAGTGAAATAAAGACATTCTCAGATGAAGAAAAACTACAAGAAAAAAATCATTTTGAAGATACCTGTTCTAATCAAATTGCTACAGTTCTTCAGAAAGAAGGAAAATAACAGATGGAGATTTAGAACATCAAAGAAGAAAGATCAAAGAATGGAATAACTATCATAGACCATTATTCTCTTGAGTCCCTTAAAATACATTTGAAGATTGAAAAAAAGTTAAAATATTGCCTAATGGGGTTTTCCGTCTATATAGATGAACTATTTGAGACAATTATAACATAAAGGGAGAGGACATAAAGAGATACAAACAGTAAGTCCTCACTTAACATCATTTATAGGTCCTTGGAAACTGAGTCTTTAAGCAAAACAATAAGAAACCAATTTTACCATATGCTAATTGATGTAAACAAGAGTTAAGTTCTTATGGCATATTTTTGGTCACAAAAACATCAAGCTTCTAAGTAAAGACTTGAAACGTTTCTAATATTCAACATTGAAATAAATATGAGCTACACATACATTTAGGAAAGATTAATAAAAACAAGAAAGATAATTATTTTCCAACCTGCTTATTCCAGTTCACAGTCAGGTAGCAGGCAGAGCCTCTTCCGGTAGCTTCGGGTGCAAGCCTGGACCCCACACTGGACAGGATACCCTTCCACCACAGGGAACACTCATACCCACACCCACACCACTCAGACTGGGACATTGTAGACCCATCTATTCACAACATGTGCATATCTTTGGGATGTGGGAGGAAATACACAGAGAAAACCACAGAGATATGGAGAGACTGTGCAAACTCTACACGGACAGTGGCCCAAAAATCAGTTTCTTTTTTCTTCATCAACATTATAATGAAATGACATTGAACAAAATGAAGTTATTCAAGGACCTGCTATACGGTGTAATGTAAAAAAAATACATATGACATGTATGGCGGTAAGGTGTTTACATTCCACTGGAAATAGTGAAATGTTTATTTTTAGTAGACAGTATAAATAAAAAAATAAATATATGTGTATATACATATATACATACATATATATGTATGTATGTGTGTGTGTGTATATATATATATATATATATACACCCCTAAAACAACTACTTAAAATCTTTACAAAGATAAAACAGATAAAAGATTAGAATGAGTGACAAAACATAAATTGATTAAATGTTCAAATAATCCAAAAGTGAGCAGGAAAGGGGAATCAGAGGGTGAAAACAAGACAGACATGGCCCTGACTTTCACTCCTGAATGAAAATATAAATCAGAGCTCTCTTACATAGTGGTCAAACGATAATGATCAGAACAGGCTTCTGTGGAGACGAGCTCTCAATTCCTCATCAAGGAGGTGAGCGGATCTGGGGGAAGACTTCCCAAGAAGATAGAACGACATGAACCAAGACCCCAAGCAGAAAGCCAACTGGGTGTTAGGGGAACAAAGATCATAGTGGCTCTCCAGAGTAGTGAACGAGGAAAGTATAAGATAAAAGAGAAAGACTGTGTAAGATCCTGTGGGCCATAATTACTAGTTCATATTTCATTACAAGTGCAGTGAGAAGCTGCTGAAATGTTGCATTTGAAAAACGAAGGATTCTATTTTTTTCGAGGAATCTCTACATTGTTTTCCATTGAGGCTGCACCATTTTGCATTTCCACCAACAGTATACAAGGGTTCCAATCTTCCCACATCTTCTCCTAGGCTTGACTTTTTTTTTTTTTTTTTTTTGATAATAGCATGAATCCACTTACATGAGGTACCTAAAACAGTCAGTCATAAAAGGAAAGCGCAGAACAGTATTTAAAGCTTCAGTGATGTAAGGTGATTAAGTTCTAGAGATCTACTGTATAACACCGTGCCTACAGTTATTTTAGTGTATTATACACTAAAAAAATCTATCAAGAGAGTATGTATCATTTTAAAGCTCTTACTGTAATAAAATTTTTAATTTTAAAAAATAAAAATAAAAATGAAGATCAGAATTCTGAAAAAGGACAGGGCAAAAAAGGGTTACTCAGGAGAACCCTATCTACCTGAACTCAAGGTGGGAGATTCCTGGGCAGAACATACACATGTTCCCCTGAAGTGCTGGATGAGGATAACATAGCAAAATAAACAAGGGGCTTCCAGGCAAGAGCTAGCTTTCTCATTCCTTTGACAACTGAATGGTTAGCTTCCCTGGGCAGAAATGTGTACAAATCTGGATTACATCGAAAAGCCAGATGCCTTATCTAAAAGATGACAGACAAAGCTTGATCTTTGGCCTAAGGGGAGAATTAAAAGGTGTTTATGTTTCAAAAATAATCAGAGTCAGACATCTCAAAATTAAAATTCTTTGTCAGCCTATCAATATTTATGAATGTGTAAAGATTCTGACAGGCCCATTCCACAATTTCCATGCATTGCAGGTTGAGAGGTGTTTGACCTTGGAGATAGATAGCATCTCTCTGCCAGCACATTTCTTTATAAAGAGCAAACTTTATTTAAAACTATGACCCATCTTCTAGTTAAGTTACCTGTATTTATTTTTCTCATTGAAATCAATCAGAGCTAGATGTCTTTACTTACGAGAGACCCTGCAGGATTGAAAAAAGTTAACTATAGCTTCACGCATATATAACCAACTCGAAAAATCTTAGGAATTAATGAAGCATGACTATGATATACTACAGCCAATCTAGTTTGGAATGAAGGCAAGGTTTACAACATTTAGAATGAAAGGTCTCCATATAAACCTAAAAGCTACAAATGAGCAGGACAAACAGACTCATGGACATGGACAATGAACTAGTGGTTACCAGAGGTGGGTGGGGGGGAGGTAAATGGGGGGAAATTTTAATCATTTCTTCAATTAAAGTTTTTTAAAAAAAGAATAAAAGGTCTCACATTATAGTTCTGATATTAATGCATCACACGAACTTGGTTAAGTCTTTTTTTACCTTTAGCGGCTTCAATTTTATATTGTACAAATAGTAATTGCATGTATACATGTATGTATATGTGTATAATGTGTACATGCATGTGTGTGAGAGAGAACATATGTGAGAGAGATCGTGTGTGTAAAGGTCAGGTTCTCTAGAAGCAGAGCCTGAGGCAGGGGTTCTGAGGCACGTGACTGACTGAGGGAGTGCTCTTTGAGACAAACCTGTAAGGGAGGTAAAGATAGAAAAGGGGAAGTCTTGAAAAAGCATACGGTGTCAGGTAAAGTCTAAGCTTAGCCTAACTCATGAGAAAAGAATGAATAGACCAGAAGCATAACACAAATTTGTACTGTAGAATAGTCCCCACCTTGGGACAATAGGGTCAGTTTTTTTTTTTTTTTCATCCCATTATTAAGTACTAGGATGGCCTAAGGGTGGAGAAAATCGGTTCTTCTGGGTTAGGAGGATACTCTCAGGGGATAATTCTTTAGAGGAAGCCAGCCATGAGCTGTTAGCAGCCAACTTTTACAGCATTTGGGGGATGGACACATAGGTTCCATAAAGGAGACATGGACAAGACATCGACACCTATGTTGTATGTATATTAAGAGTAAATCGAATGAATAGTAATGAAGGCGCAGTGAGTGTAAACACACACCCAGAAGGCAGAGAGATTAGTAGGGTAAGAAAGAGAAAGGGAGACTGACTTTTATTTCCTCTATTGGCTTACAAGGTTCTTATGAAAACATAATATAATACTTGAGGAAATAACAGAAACTTGCATTTTCAAACCCATCACAAGCTTCCCTGCCTCCATTTTGCTATTTTCTCTGCTTTTGACTACCCTCCCCCTAGAACGAAGTTTACCTGTGACTTCAAAGTGGCTATCGGGTACCTCCTCTTTGAAAGGTTCCTACGTCTTCCTCCTCCTCTAACTGCACCAGTCATAATGTAAGACACCATTAATAGGGACCCAGCAACAATACCCTGTGTGCAGTACCCATCTTAGGAATCAATAATTACTGGGCTCAAATCCCAACTGCCAATTTAATACTTATGTGGCTTTTGGCAAAGTCAAAACCTCTCTTGTTTTCTTCTGTGAAGGTGAGTGGTGCCACCAACCTCAAAATTTTTATTATACATTTTTAAAGCTAAGCTTATGTGATATTTGATGCTTTTTTTTTTTTCTCTGCACAAAGGAGCACATTTCTAGCATATCCAGGTTAAGTAGACCCGATAGCACCCTTGAAACTTCAGAACTCCATCAAAAAAAAAAAAAAAAAGAACAGTGGGTCTACTTGGATTTAAAGAAAACAAAAAGAATACATAGTTCTTTTCCTGAAGGAATCTAACATGTAAGAGAGAAAGAGTAAGGGGGAGTCCCAGCCCGTGAGCCAAATGCCCTTGTAGCAGCTGGGCTCAGCAAAAAATGCTCAACTATTTTTAGCCTCTACATTTGGGTCACTGATTTCCAGAACAATATCCTCCAGTTATGGTATCTAGAATTGTGTCCTGCCTTCCCACACTTATTCCATCAGAAGCAGTAATTCTTCACTGTCCAGCAACCCTTCCCAATTACCCCTCAAAACAGACAGAGATTCTCAGCCTTCCTGGAGTTGCCTTCCTGGAGTTGGCTTTAATTTCAACATCCATCAAAGTACTTTGCTTGTAGCAAAGTGCAGTCTTTGAACCCTCCCCTCAACAGGCTCTTCTATGGTTTTCCTGTGCCAGCTGGCATTCAGCACAAAGCACTGGCACTGTTTTTGTTGTTTTCAGAACAATACCACAAAAACACAATGCCATCTTAGCAGCTCATAGAGTGGGAAAATGAAGTTTGTAGTCTATTGTAGTTGCCAATTGCTTTATAATAAATCACTCTGAAACTTAGTGACTTAAAACAGCCACTTAATTCTTTCTCATGGTTCTATGGGTTGGCCTGGCTACCTAAATACTTCGGCTAGTCTTTCTTGGGGATTTCCATGCCATTAAAGATGACATTTGGACGCTGGTATCATCTGGAAACTCAACTAGGATGTTGGCTGAGGCCTTAGCGTATCCCCTGAGTAACAATGTCCACATGGGGAGGAAGCCACCATAGGAAAGAGGAGGAAGAAGCAAGGCATGAATACCTGCATCTCATTTTTTAAAATAACGAAAACACAATAATGGAAGCCCAGGGAAGCATCAGGTACTTGCATAAGGGCCCTTTGTCTCCTTCTGTTCCACTGCTTGTCTTTCCATGACCTCATCAGCCAAGGTCATGAGGTGAAAAATGAGCCAGCAACGGGAAGAATCTGTGAGCCAACATTCAGGCGCAACCTTAAAACACACATGTAACATCTAAATGCGTGTGCATATGTCGTGCAAACGCGCGCGCGCGCGCGCGCACACACACACACACACACACACACACACACACCATACCACAGCGGAAGCTGAAGGAATGAGTTTATGGAGACTCTTTCACGAGAACTGTAATTTTCTACCTTAAAATCTGAGTACTGTCTGAGGTTCATAACATTTTCTGATAAGAATCTCTGCTGCTCTGCAGTATGTCTCTTGTCATAGGCTTCCAGCTCTGAAAAAGGTCTTGGAATTCTGAGTCCAATTACCTTTCCCAAAGGGAGTACTAAAAGGGATAAAGTAATGAAAAATGATTATATATTTCTGAATCTTCATTGATGAGGTGAACCAAAGGTGATAAGATAACCATAGATTTTCTTTCTGGAAATGGTGTTATTCCTGGATGTAATGCCTTTTCTGCCTGCTCTATCTAAAACAGCAAGCTAATCGCTCTCCACCTCAATTTTTCTGTGCATTTCTAATTGCCTGATATTGTCTATTAGTTTATTGTGTGTTTCTCTACAAAATGTAAACTGCATAAAGGCAAGGACTTCATCTACCTTGTTCACTGTATATCCCCTTGAACAGTACCTGGTACATAATAGGTACTGATTAAATATCTGTTGAGTGAACAAATTAACTTGAATTTAATTCTGATTAAGTATAAGACACTATAGTATTTGCTTTGTGAAGTGTGCTTTGCAAGATGAGAAATTATCCTCAACAAGACTAAAAATGTACATTAATAACACAATGCTTAGAAAACTACAGAACATTTGGAGGTATAAACAGAGCTATTGAAAAAGAACACAAAAAATCATGAAAGACTTTATAAATCTGACACTCGTTAAAATTAACGAAGATGTGATTCAGACAAAACTCTAGCATACTGTGGGCTTGCTGTGACTTAGATCCTATTTCAAATGCCCATTGTCTGAGAATCAGATCCACGACCTTGGATTATTATTAATGTGAATTTTGTGAAACTCAGCTTCTTTCTCTATACAATAAATATCTCTGCCTAGATAGTCATTATGATTCCTTTCCGTGACAACACGTGAGGGAACTGTGAAAGGAGCAGCAGGATTTTGGTACCAATTCCTCAGTAAGTCTGAGGTGTGAGTAATGAAATGGCATTAGACTAAATAAAGGTTAAAAGACCCATCACCAAACTGTCTTCTATCAAGATCTATCTGCAAGGATGCTCTCCAACAGAGTTAATTATGATCAAGAGGAACCTGGAAACCAAACAGGAAACTTTTCATAACCATTTATTTTGTAATGAAATGACTCTGGACTAATAAATGTTAAAGAACCCATCACCGAACTATCTTCTATCAAGATCTATCTGTAAGGATGTTCTCCATGGAGTTAATTATGATCAAGAGAAAATTGGAAACCAAACAGGAAACTTTTTAGAATTATTTTCAACTAATTTCAGACTTAATGAAGAATCGCTGAGTTTCCCTATATACCTCATCTAACTCCTAATACTTTAATAGTCTCTTTCTCCTTAGTGCCCTAAACTGTTACTAGGTTGTATATAGTTAGGGGTCTTTCTTCTTTCACCCTATTATGTGCCTGGCGTCTTTACTCAGCACTAGAAAATTGTCTTCTATTATTTCTTTGATTATTTCCTCATTTCCATTGTGTCTGTTCTCTCTCTGGATAACTCCTACTTGTTGGGGATTAAGCCCTCCTATGTTGATCATCTATGTCAACAATTCTCCGGTGTTTTCTCTAATCTTTTGCTTTACATTCTGAGAGATTATTTTAAATGTTTCTTCCACGTGTTAAAGGATATTTCTTTATTAATACTATTATGGCAATAATAATTTTAATTTAGAGCAAAGTTTCTCAACTTTGGTATTATTGGCATTTTAGGATGAATGATCCTTTGTCATGGAGAACTATTTTATGCATTGCAAGGTGTTTAGCAGCATCCCTGGCCTCTATCTGAAGGATGCCAATAGCACTGTCCCCGAGCCATTACAACCAAAAATGTCTAACATTGTTCATTGCCCAAGTTGAGAACACTGATTTAGAAGTTTAATTTCCCTTTCACGGTAACCTCTTTTATATGACCATAATCACTAATGCAATGAGACTTTGTTAAATTTCTCCTCCTTTCCTTGATTTCTATCTTTCAGAGTCAAGTCTTCTCTTTGTTCATCTTGGTCCTCCTCTCTTATTGATTTCCCTGAAATGTCTGGTGGTCTTGACTGTGCATATTTAATATAAGCCAATTAATCAATAAATAGAAATCATTTAAGTGAGGTGAGTATTTTTTTTAGTAGATTCCCCCTACCCCACAATAGACCACTTCCTCAAGTAAGGAGACAGACCAGGAACTCACAGAATAGCCTGTGAATTAGCAGGCTTCACTATAGGAGGGACCAGTCCAAACCAGGCAGGTGGATTGACTGATCCCTTCAACAAATGTCAGTTCATAGAGTGCTTAAATGGGACGGGGAGAGGCACCAACACCAAGCTCTAGAGAGACCTTCAAATACTCACCCTGATTCTTGCCTCTCCTCCAACCCTCACCCTCTATAACCTATTGAGCCTAAACCAGGAATGTCTCTGAAGCTCCAGGAAAGAATAATTCCCAATTATAACCCAACTATTACTGCCTTGCCATAGGTATGTTCTGAGCCCCCTTTTCTAAATGTACTTCAATAAGTAAATGATTAAACAAATCATGTTACATGCATATCACAAAATACTACATAACAATAAAAGAGAACTACTGATGCTTCAACAACTTAAATGGATCTCAGAGGAATTATGGGGAGTGCAAAAGCCAGTCTCAAAACGTTATAGACTGCATGATTCCACGAAAAAATCATAGAGACGGAGAACAGCTTAGTGGTTGCTAGGTGTTAGGGATGGAACAGGGTAGCACAGCATGTGTATGACTATAAAGGGAGACTTTTGTCTTAATTACAGTGGTGGTTCCATGAATATACACATGTGATAAAAACTGTAAACATCTAAACACATACACTCACTCTGAGAGCATGCAAAACTGGTAAAATCTGAATAAGTTCTGTGGATTGTACCAATGTCAACTTCCTGACCTCAGTACTATGCTGGTAATGTAAGATGTTACCATTGGAAAACACTGGGTGAGAAGTAACTCCCTTCATAGAAACCGTATGGAATCTTACTGTACATGTTCCTGAACTTTCCATGAGTCATCAATTAGTTCAAAAAGATTTTTTTTAAATGAGGTCACTGACCCCATCTTCATTCCTACCTCAATATTCATGACCTTTTCTGACCCACTGAACGTTTCCTTTCTGGTTCTTAGGCAAATAGAGTTTCATTCCTTCTATAATCATTTCAATGGGATTTCTGAAGGTAGAGGAAGCAAACTCTTGTTCACAAACAGCAATCTTGAATTGGAAACAACACATCCATTCCTTTTGAATTAAGAGAAATAGGAGGACTCACATCGGAGAGTTTCAATCAAAAGTCTAGCTTAAAAAGAACAAAATTTAAAGAACGTAACCTACAGTTAGAAATATGTTATTCATTTATTTCCTTAGGAACTCTGAACTCTATCCGTGAAATGAGGTAGCATGTGAGAAATGTGTCAGACATTGCCAGACAATGCTAACTAAGCACACTGTAAAATTCCCTCTCACAGAGCTGTCCCCTTGGCTTTTGTTGCAGATCTTTCCAAGGAACATCATACCAAAATAGCTGTTGCATGCACTGTGGAACCTCTTTTAAAGATATTTTCCCATAGGTTGCTCAGTGTCTCCTCTAAGGTATCTCTCTTATCAACTTCCTTCAGAACAGTGGTTCCCAAAGTGTGGTTCCCCAGTCCAGCAGTATCAGTGTCACCTGGAAAATTGCTAGAAATTTAAATTGCCAGGCCACATTGACTCAGAAACTCGGGATGAGACCTAATAGGCCCTCCAGGAGTTTCTAATGTATATGATTTCAAATAAAAGGGGAAAAAAAGGCAATGGTGGGTGAAATTCCTTATAAAATTGTTTTTTATTCTATATTCTGCTACTGGGAACCTTGTATAGTTTAAGTTCCTTTAAAAAAAAAATTTTTTTTTTTTTATTTTGCTCTAGCTGCTAGAAGACTCAGAGCCAAATTGGAAGGTAGTCATAGCAGATGTATTAACCCACGGAGTTATCGTATGGACTTCTTCCTCCTTTCCTTGCTCTAATTTCTTATTTTTATTTTATTAGATTTTGTTCCTTCGGGGATAACAGAAAGTTATAGTCAATAAATAAAAGAATCCTTAACAGCAGTGGCAATGTGTTCTCATATGCTGCCGCATGTTCCACTTAGGGTATGAAATACAGATTATGCAGACTGAGCAGATGTTACCAGATATTAAATTGTTTTAAAAACAGATGACAGAACAGGAAAATCCAAATATTGCCTAGAAAAAAATATTTTGTGTGCATAACTCCCAGGGATATTCTTAGGAAACAGAATTATTATTGCCCTTTTGTTTAAATGTAGGAGAAAGGATTTAGGCTTAGATTTATTATGTTAGTATATTAACCACTATTGTTCTTTTGGCTTCTTGGCTTTGGGTAATATTTTCTTGTTGAGAATTATTTTCTGTTTCCATCATCTTGAAATAACGTGTATTTCAATTGTCTTTTTATTTTCCCTGAGCCAGCAGACCAATACAATTCCCATTTGAAAAAGTTCTTCTAAAATTTCATATGTAACTAACATAATACCAGGACTACTGATAAGTTTAACAATTCCATGAATGTGCTGTTTTTTGGGTTTTGTCTATGACACATTCTAGCATGTCACTGAAGATATGGTTAAATAAATGTTCCATTAAAAGATGAAATGAACAAACACAACAATAATCAATAATGTTTCTGGAGCGACACTTAATTACATCTTTGGTTTAAAGTCTGAACTCTGGAAGAGAGAGAAAAAGTATAAAACATACTCTCTGAAGACTAAAAATCGACCCACACAGACTATGTTTCAATTGGACAGCACTGCTCTATTCTATATCCCTTTAACTCTGCCTGGCTCATCCATGGAGACCCTGCCTGATCATTTTCTAGGGGCTGATCCCAATCAGGCCCCTGACAACTGGCTAGGTCCTGTTCTAAATCAGGCAATTGCGCAAAACCTTGAAGCTACTGCCCACCTGCTCCAAATACTAACACCTGTTGGAATCCCCTGCCACTCTATCTCCCAACAACACGGACTCCCTAGGCATTACTACTGGAACACTCCAGATTTCTGATAATTCTCTTAGAGCACAAGCTGTGTATTAATTTCCTATGGTTGCCATAAGAAGTCGCCATAAGTTTAGTGCTGTAAAACAACACAAATTTATTATCTTACCTTTCTGGAGCTCAGAAATCCGAAGACAGACTCGCTGGCCTAAAATCACTGTGTCAGCAGAACTGTGTTTCTTCCTGGAGGCTCTAGAGAAGAATGTGTCTCCTTACCTTTTCCAGCTTCTAGAGGCCGCTTGCGTTCCTTGGGTCTTGACCTCTTGTATCTGCAAGGCCAGTGATGTCTGGTTGAGTCCTTCTCACAACACCTCTCTCTAGCACTGACTCTTCTTCTCCTGCTGCTTCCACTTTTAAAGACCCTTGTGATTATATTGGGCCCACATGGATGAGCTCAGATACATGCCTTCTATTAAGGGTTACTGATTAACAACCTTAATTCCATCTGTAACCTTTTCCCTTTGCCCATAACATGTTTATGGGTTCTGAGGATTAAGACGTGAACATTTTTGGGGGGAGGCATTATTCATTCTATTTACCATGACCAGTGAGTCAACAAGTAAGTAATTGAGTGACCAGCAAGGCAGCTCTAGACAATGATTATTCAGTTCCTCTGAGGCATCCTATTTTCAGAAGAGCCATTACAGGGCAGACTGGAAGCTTGGCTCCCCCATTTATTCCTTTATCTCTCTGTGCTTTACTTCCCTTGTCTATAGCACGAAGATAATAATAACACCTATTTCACAAGGTGACTGTAAATAAGGCATAAGAAAATATGTCAGTGTTTTGGAATATAGCAACAACATAAAAAGGCATTGAAAGAAAATTTTTAAAAAGTAATAACAAAAACATGAGCTTAGTTCCAGGCAGATCTAATTTTATTGCACTCCACAGGTGTTGTGGTTTTTTTAAAAAACTGAAGGCAAGACTCTCCACCAGCAAAAAAAAATTACGGCTTACTTTACTGAGATACTTTTTTTTTTTTTTTTTTTTATCACGGTGGTCTGAACCAAACCTGCAATACCTCCAAAGTATACCTGTATGAAAGTACTAAGTCTAGAGACATAGTGTCCTAGAGCTAAAAGTATCTTGGCAATCATCAAATGGAAGATAAGAGTAGAGGTTCAGAGAGAGAAAACACGATTCAATTCATGGCAGAAATAAAATGAGAAATCAACACGTAGAAGTCCTGAGACATCTCTCTCCAAGACCACTCAATCATTTATCGGGACTGAGATGCCGAGCAAAGGCAGTCTGCACTTGGCAGACGATGGGTGTATGCGCAGCCCACTCAGCACACTTCCTCTGAGGCATGTCTGTACAGGGAGCACAGCCTTTCTGATGTGTAGGAGCCACTCACCTTAAGCTGGCTGCCAACTATTTTTTAAAATTATGTTTCAGAAAAGTTTCAATGATGTGGGGAAAATTTTCACCATGGATACAAAGCTTGATACATAATTATG
The DNA here is from genome assembly GCF_014176215.1 of Rousettus aegyptiacus. Lineage (NCBI taxonomy): Eukaryota > Metazoa > Chordata > Mammalia > Chiroptera > Pteropodidae > Rousettus > Rousettus aegyptiacus. The sequence continues at coordinate 21,556,328 of NW_023416289.1, forward strand.
TATTCATGATAGCAGTAATTATGTAGAAATTAACATTTTTGACTTTCAATTACTACAAAGTGTTTATCTTGATGTTGTAAATGATAGAGTCTTCTAATTTTTTTCTATCTTTTCTATGTTTTCCAGATACTCTTAAGTGAGTGTGACTTTTTTTTCATCTTTATTGAAGTAGACAATTAGTTGCTTGTATTTCAATGAACTTTTTTTTTCAATTATAATTGGCATACAATAACAAGTTTCAGTTGTAGAGCATAGTGATCAGAGATCCACACATCTCGCAAAGTGATCACCCCACTAAATCTAGTATCCTTCTTCCCCCTTACACATTTCTTACATTATTAACCATCTTCCCATGCTACACTCTACACCTCCATGTCTATTCTGCAACTATCCATTTGTACCTCTTAATCTCTTTGGCTTTTTTGTCCCTCCAACCCCTCTCCCATCTAGTATCCCTCTAAATATTCTCTGTATCTATTAGTTTATTTCTACTTTTATTGTTGTTGTTGTTATTGTTGATTTTGTTCTTTAGATTCTACATGTATGTGAAATTATGTGATATTTGTCTTTCTCTATCTGACCCATTTCATTCAGAACAATACCCTCCAAGTCCATCAAGGCAATATCTTTTCCCGTCACCCTCATTTTAATCTGAACTGAGTCTCTTGTAGTCAGTATATGTAGGATTCTTGTTTTCTTGTCCATTCAGCTGCTCTGTTTTTTGGCTAGAGCTCTTAATTCTTTTCCATTTTAGGTATTTGTTGATAGGAATGTAGTTATTACCATTCTTTATTCCTATTTTTAATACACATTTTTTCTTCTTAAAGAAGTCCCTCCAACATTTCCTGTAATACTGGTTTGGTGATGATAAATTCCTTTAGCTTACTTTTGTCTGGGAAGCTCTTTATCTGCCCTTCAACTCTAAATGATAGCTTTGCTGGATAAAGTATTCTTGGTTGTAGATCCTGGATTTTCATCACTTTGAATATTTTCTGCCAAGCCCTCCTGTCCTGCATAGTTTCTTTTGAGAAGTTAGCTGTCCGTCTTATGGGTGCTTACCTTGTAAGTAACTAGCTGCTTTTCTCTTGTTGCTTTTAAGATTCTCTCTTTGTATTTAACCTTTGGCATTTTAATTATAAGGTGTCTTGGTGTGGGCTTCTTTGTGCTTCCTTGGGTTTTATGTCTATTTCCTTCACCAGGTTAGAAAAGTTTTCCATCATTATTCTTCAAATAGCTCTTCAACATCTTATTTTCCTTCAGGTACCCCTATGACATGGATATTTTTACCTTTAATAATGTCCCATAGGCTTATTATTACTATTATTATTATTATCATCATCATCATCTTGACTTCTTTTTTCTTGCCATTCTGATTGAGTGTTCTTGGCTTTACCATCCCCTACATAGGTCATGTGATCCTCTTCTGTATTCCACTGTTTATTCCATTTAATATACTTAGATAATGTGTTCTAATTTCTTACTAGTTCCCTTTTATAATTTCCATTTTTACATTTATCTATTTGTTGAAGTTCTCACTGAATTCATCTACACTTCCCATAAGTTCTTTGAGCGTCTTTATAATCAGTGTTTTAAATTCTGCATCTGTTAGATTGCTTGACTCCATTATTTCTGGATCTCTGTTTTGTTCTCTCATATGGTTTCTGCTTCTTTGCCTTCCCATTTTGGCTGCCCTTCTGTGTCTGTTTCTATGTACTAAGCAAAGCTCTTAAGTCTCCCAGTCTTATTAGTGCAGCTTTGTGTGGCAAGTGTCCAGTGGCACAGTCCTTAGAGCGGTTCAGCCGCAGGCCAAATTTTGCCCCAGCCTATGCCCCTCCAGGACCACTTTGTAAGATTCAGCAAGCAATCCACAGATGCTGTGCTTATAGTTGCCTCAAAAGGCCACACCAGAAACTGAGGTCAGCTGCCATCAATGTGAGTCCAAGTGCTGCTCAGCAAGGGGCACCTAAGTGAGGACACACCTGGATATGGCTTAGGTGGGGCTGTGAGTTGGAGGAGGTGGAGTTTCAGGGAATCATCTGGGCAGACCTCTTGGCTATGGAGGCGCTGCATCTGCACTGGGGGTGGGGAGGGCTCAACAGAGAAACAACGGATACCACCAGCACTTCTGTGCAGGAGAGATCCTCACCTCCCGCCCTCACACCAACTATTCAGTGTCCCCCTGTAAGTCCCTGGCACCTCCCTGAGCAACTGATAGAGTGCTGGTGCTCAGAACGAGTGAGTCCATCAGCGTGAAAGTCCACTTGTGGACACGGCCCCGTTAAGAGGCGTCTGCAGCTGCCACAGCCTCCATTCCACTCAGCCGTTCTGGGCACCTCGCGTCCTCGCCCTGTCCTACCTTCTGCCGTTGCAGGGGCATTTCTTGGATTTCTCCCTAGTTGTACGGCTTGTTCATCTAGATCCCAGGTGGTTTTTCCTTGCTGTTTGCTCCTTGTCTTTGTCACAACTGATTTGGTCACCAGAGAGATGAACAGAGCCTCTACCATCTACACCATTTTTTCCCCACCCTCTCAAGCATGATTTTTATAATAAAGAAAAATAAAAGTACTTGTTTTAAAAAAACAACAATGGAAAGATTATATTTGGTCGATGATTTTGTTCCCTCGCAGCCCCAGATTTATACAACCTAGATATTCAAAACAAGTATTTCCTTTATATTCTCAAAAATATTTCTCCTAGCTATTCTTTTCCCTATTTCTAAGGAATCTCTGCTTTATCTCACATTGCTATAAAAATATTCTAACAGTAACTACCTCCGTAAGCAGATCTATGGACCATATAAAATTGAAATGCACACATCAGTCAAAACAATAAATCAAAACATGTGATTAAGTATACATCCCACAGTTACCATCACCAGCCTCACTTAACTAAAGTTTTCTGCCTTCACGCTGTTTTCCCTTTCAGTTATCACTATATTCATTATTCAGGCAACCTCCTTTCTAATATAATTTTGTATTAAATAAAGAAATGCCTTCAGAGACTGTAACTCTAAGTAGGAACACAGGTCTGGTCTCTCATAACCCACATTCCCCTGGATGCAATTAATTTAATCTCTTTCTGAATGTGTTCTTAATATAGGCTTTTACCAGGGGCCATTTTTCATGTGTCTTGATTTTTCATCACCCAATTCATGAATAAGACCACAGACATTAAAATGATAGCATATCATGTTGAAATCAAGGTTAAGTTCAAGGGGGAAATAACATGCTCTGTCTACAGTTAGAATGAAAGAAAGTGATTGCTGATCATGACTGCATCATTTTCATAATATTTGGACTTTTTTCTTGCTGTCACATTTGGGTTAATAGAGTTACATTTTCGAAGCTGGTCTAAAGTATTCAGAGGCCATTGTGCACATGGGGGTGGGGTGGAAGGAGGCAAGTTTTCTCAGAACCAAGACCTAATGATTAAGATGGCAAATCAAATTGCTATTACAGAAAGATCTCAAAGCTCCCGAATAAATATGGAAAGAAACAGTCTTATTCAAAGTGACTATGAATTAAAAACCTATTTAAGTAAGAAAAAAAAAAAAATCAAGCCCTACTGATATCCAAAGGGATAGTTCCAACAAATCAGACTTATGAGATGTTCAAGGTTTACTACATTAATTATTAATAACAGAGCTTCTATGAGTTCCATGATTTTTTGACTTGCCTTTCTCTACCAAGATTCAGAAATTTTCCAATACGGCCCCTGTAAGCCTAGCTTGTTTTCCTTGTATCGTATAAGCATTGATTCTCCCTCCATTTTACCCCACTGACTACTGCCTCATTCTGTAGCTTCAGCCTCTGAAACATCCTGACATATAGGAAAGTCATTACTTGTCAGGGCTCTGAATTTGCCTGATCTCATTAGACCACTCATGTTTTTGAAAATCTCCTGTCTCTACTTTGATAATAATTATTGTCATAATTACATTAACAGCAAATACTCACTGAATACTTTCTATGTGCCAGACACTTTTACTTGAATTATCTCATTTACTTGAATTATCTCATGTGTGTGTGTGTGTGTGTGTGCATGTTTATTCTTTAATATATAGATGGTCCTGACTTACAACAGCTCAACTTACAATTTTGATGGTACAAAAGCTATCCACACTTGTTAAAAACAGTACTTTAAATTTTGAATTTTGATCTTTTCCCTGGCGAGTGACATGCAGTACTACACTCTCTCATGATGATGGGCAGCGGCAGCGAGGCACAGCTTCCAGTCAGGCATGCAGTCACAAGGTTAAACAACTGATACTCTACAGTGTACTTAGTGTGTTAGATGATTTTGGCCAACTGTAGACTAATGTAACTGTTCTGAGCACATTTAAGGCAGGCTAGGCTATGAGGTACAGTAGGTTAGATGTATTAAATGCATTTTGGACTTATGATATTTTCAGATTATAATGGGTTTACATGGAGGTAACCCCATTGTAAGTCAAGGAGCATCTGTACATAATTTTAGAATTACAGACGAGTTGCAAAAATAGTACAGACAGTTTCCATACTTCCTTTGTCCAGCTTGCCTAAAGGCCATATTTTTTCACACTGTCTTTAGTCTTTAGGTCATTATTGTCAAACTCAAATCCACTAAACCGCAGCACGATAGGGATACAGCCACAAAACCCATCTAATACTTTAATAGTGCCTCACACGGATGACATGACTTTCTCCATGATGGAGGCTCTCAGCCAGCCATCTCACACTTCATCTGTTATCATTAATGATCCCCTCTGTGCATAGTACAGGCACTGACCTTACATATCTGCACGTGTTTATGTTACAGATAGATCAAGGATTCTTACTTTGTCAGGTTCTTCATGAATTTAAGGAATTGTTCCTGTCCCTAGGAAATGCAAACCTACATATTCCAGGTAGTTTGTAGACCCAGGGTTCCTCTCTTTGAGCTCAATGTTACTTGTTTCATTTTTTGAAAGCTAACAATCTAGTCTGATCTGCTAATCTCACCCACTGCCTTTTCCTCAGTCTTCATAGAGCTTCCCCACATCACTAACCCTGCAGAGGCTGCCAAAGAATTGGAGAGCCACAACTCCTAAGACATGGTTTTCAACCACTGAACTGTTCTTGTTTTGAGGCTGCAGAAATGGCCATTTGCCAAAAAATACATGTAACTGCCACCAGGACAATCTCATCAGGCAGTAAGGATAGTGGATCCACTTCTCCCACTGTGTCAAATTCATCACTTCAGGGATTTCCTGACAACAAACCAGCCCAGTCGGCTCCTCAGCTACGTACTTGCCGAAGGTCAATCCACTTATCCACGCAGACCTCAGTGACTTCTTGCAAATTAGTATTTATGAGTCTAATATTCTGTCCAAGCTAAACATTCAAAGTTAAATGTAGCTGGCTTCTTTCTTGATAACTGAAAGTCTGAACTTCTCAGGCCAATATTCTACTAGACAATCAGGTGGTTATTAATGAAAAAACAACACCTAAGAAAGGCCTGAAAAGAAAATCAGAGGGCAGTTGGTCATCGAGTTACTAAGAGCAAGAGAGCGAGCCTTCCTCAGGTAACATAAGACCAAATTGTTCATTGCAATTTAAAATGTTAATGGGTCAAAAATATAAAAGGCTATTTCTAATAACACTTACATTTAAAAAATACAAAATGAGTCTGTCCTCAGCACGGCATGATGAAAAGAACTCAGGTTTTGGAATGAGAGAAATAAACCTGAGTTTGGGTGTGTCACTTAACTTAGCTATGTGCCTTTGCTCAGCCAAATTTCCCTCTCCTCTAAAATTAGGGAATAAAGTACATAAAAAAAGGACTGATGAAGATGAAGTGTGACAAGGTACATAAGGGACTTAACAGCAAGGGTTGATTCAATAAATCTAGTTTTCTATCCCTCGGAATTCTTTCTAGAACTCTCCAGGGTCTAGAGCAGCAAGAAGGTAGAAGATTCTACAACTTGAGACATACCAAATTTTGAAACACATAGAAATTTAGAGAATTTAGGCAATTAAGGATACAAATCTCTGTATGCTTGTCAAGTAGTCAGAAGACAACAAAGAACATTTAAAACTGATTGGAATCATAATAAAATGGTAAAACTAAATCTAAAAATATCATCACATATACATGAAACGTAAGTTGTCTAATCACACTAATTAAAAGACATATATTGTCAGAATAAATGTTAAAAATAAGATCCAAGAATATGGTCTCTACAATACGCCCATTTTAAATATGATATAGGTAGGTTATAGTAAAAGAATGGAAAAGATGTACCATGAAGTACTAACAAAAAAAAAAAATTGAAGTGACTCTATGAATATCAGACAGTGTTGATTTCAGAATAAGGTAAATCATCAGAAATAAAGAAGAGCATTATATAACGATGAAAAGATCAGCTGACCAAGGGGCATAACAATTTTAAGTGTGTATTCCCCTAATAACAGAGCTTCAAAATACAGGAAGCGAAAACTAACAGAATAAAAAGGAGAAATAGAAAAATTCACAAGTATAGTTGAAGACTTCAACATTCTCTTTCAGTAAGGGATAGCATGAATAATCAAAAATATCAGTAAGGATACAGAAGAATTAAACAACACCGTCAACCAACTTGATTTAACTGACTGTTGTCAAGGGTCCCACTATCAAGATGAGGACAATATATCAAAAGAACCCTAGTGGCAGACAAATTTTCATTAGAAAAAATCCTGGATGAATTACTAGAGGATGGATAGCATGTGTCTTAAGTCCAGGATTAGCCTGGGTAGTGATGAAAAACAATGAGTCTTCTCTGGGCTTCTATCTTCTTACCTATAAAACAGGCAGCTGGTGTATAGAGCAGAGAAGTGAAGTAGTTAAAAAAACTGAAGACAGTCTAGGTTAAAATCTTAGCTTTGCCTCCTACTAGCTGAACGAGCTTAGTCAAATGCCTTAACTTCTCTATGCCTCTCTATGCAACATTCCCTTACCCCTATGTAAAATGACATGCAAGAGTATCTATTTTACAAAGCTGTCAGAAGAACTGAGATGATCAAGGTATTGCACTTAAAGCATTACCTGGTACATGGTAAATATGTGACTTATTAAAACTATGATTATTTCTAAAATTGAGATAGAAAGACCCGTGTTTCTCAAGCCTTTTATTACTGCATCCTTAAAAAGCTTCTTTTTGTCATTTTTACCCCTAATCACTCTCTGTTCCCTGAAATTTTATCACAGATATACTGTATCTGTATATCTGTGTATGTGCTGTGAGCCTTTGTAAGGTCACAAACCATTGTAATATTTAAGAACCAATTTTTACCATCTTGGGAGAAGTATGACCTGCTAAAAATGCACATGATAAGAAATTGATCTCTAAGATTCTATAATTCTAAAACTGCATATATCATACTATAAGACCTTTAAAATTACTCATGTTACATAAAATGTGAACTAAAGTTGTCAGTGGAACTGTTAAATTATGCTATGAAGCATTTGGGAGATTAACGGGTTAAGTCTAAGGATTTGGAAAAGACTCTCTAACTAGTACAGGCAGGCAGCTAGCCAGAGACTTGGTTCCATTAGATAAATATCATTATGTCCTAGAAATATATTTATGTCCAAGTTACTGGTATACATTCTGAGTCTGAAGATTTATGAGATCAGAAAAAATGTTTTAGTCATAAAGAGTTTGAAAAAATGAAATATTTTTCTTCTTGTCGTATAGCTGGGCAGATTGAAATGTTCTCCTAATATCTTTTGACATGCAGCCCATCTCTCATTAGCTTATAGGGGTGTCTGTAACTGTAGCACCTGTCAAATACTTATTTCCAATGATCAACGATCACATTAAAAAGACAGCCCAACCTCATCTTGTCTTTAAAGTGGAGAAAGAAGCCTAACGCTAAATGTCTATTATGGAGCCAGGAAGGCATGTGTTTTCTCAGGCCCTAAATCACAGACTGATGGTAAAATAAGACCCAAGTAGCTCTTTTGAATACCCCAGTCTTTCATTCTTTACTGATCTTAGAGATATCCCCTCCAATCTTGATAAATTATCAGGGTATCACTAATCCTTCACATTGGTTTATATCTTTCTCTTAAACTTCCTCTAATGGGTTCCTTTTTCCATTATGCTCAATGCCATCCAGTAGAAAATTATCAAATTTAGAAAGAAAAAATATATTGATGTCAGAGAAGAAAGTTGTCCAGTTTCCCAGAAAGAGTGCCTTCTGGGAAGATCACATTCAACTTCAGATTTTTTCATTAAGAAATTTACAATGTCAATTATAATTGAAAAAAAATTAAAATTAAAATAAATACAAAAAAAGGAAAGAAAAGAAAGAGAAAGAAAGAGAGAAAAGGAGAGGGAGAGAGAGACAGAGAGGCAGGAAGGAAGGGAGAAGTTTACGTTATCTGTTAATCATGATCTCTGGGAATGACTCAATTTAATCAAACTTCTAAATGACTGAAATACATTTTTTTGGATTTGTTTGTTTTTGTTTTGCTTTTAGTTTACTCCAAAGAAGACAACCTATTTAGTAACTAAAACTGGATGTCTGTCATTCCGACCACATCTACATAAATAGCAAAGACACATGGAAATAAATTAGTAATCAGATAGTTAGATCAGAATGTAATCTCCAAAAGAAAGGGGGAGATGGGTGAGAAGCAATGATCTGGAATAGCAAAGACAAATCATTGGCATGTGTTCCACTATTACCCTTCCTACAGCAGTGGCAGACATCGTTAGTCAATTATTGCACACTTTTGATGATGAGCTCTGATGCAGCCTTTGTATACATCCAAAACGACCAGAGCTATTCTTTGAGGTGACATCTTATATGCTATATCTGGCCTGGAGGGATCATTAGACCAAGCCATGGATCTCCTTTTTCCACCATAAAACAGAAAACTCTTCACTAGTTGTCAGAATTTATATTTATAGAAGGTTTAGGATCCTTTCACTGCTGGGACTAGAAAAATATTCCCAAATTCTACTTTTGTTGTGGTGGAGCGTATCTGATAAAATTAGAGATAGGGAATAACGTTGAACATTAGGAAAAAGACTCTGTATATAGGTCCTGAGCAACTGTATTTGTAGAAACCTCCATGGAAATTTGATGCTTCTTAAAAACACCAAAGTTGTGTACTGCTGGCCATCCAGAAAAAGAAACTACCCAGCCCATAAGATTCAACCGTCTTGTCTCTAGCATTACAGGTAACACTGACTAACCACAGCTTTGCTTGATAAGTGAAGAAAAATACTCAAGACCTTTCAATATGGTGCTCTAGATAGCTCCTCCCAAGCAATTAGATATGGTATGTTGGGCAATTATTAGTGTTGTTTAATTCTCTCTTCCTCTGAGCACGGTAAAAAGACACTGAACTGACATCTGCCCAGTCTCTGTTAAGGTTAGTGTGGCTAGGTATCTTGACTGGCCTATGCACTGGCTCTGAAGAGACAAGTAAAGCTCTAAGAAACAGTTTGTGATTAATTACATTTCTCTCTCCCTCTGACAAGTGTCGTGCATCATTCTACATGGTAGGTACAGCATCAGCTTAGGGTTTACAGATGTGTGGGACAGAGGCCCCAACCCACCCATGGTAGGCATTGTGATAGTTAATTTTATGTGTCAACTTGACTGGCCAAGGGATGCCAGACTAAACATTATTTCTGGGTGTGTCTGTGAGGGTGTTTCTGGATGAGACTAGCATTTGAATTGGTGGACTCAGTAGAGCATCCTCTCCAATTTATGAGGGCATCATCTGATCTACTGAGGGCCTGAATAGAACAAAAGGAGGAGGAAGGAGGAATTTCCCCCTTGTTTTTCTGATTCACTGTAGGAGCTGGTACAGCTCACCTCATCTCTTGCTCTCAGACTGGAATTTAGGCTCCCTACCACCCTGCCTGGGTCTCCAGCTTGCAGACAGTAGATCATGGAACTTCTCACTGTCCATAACTGTATGAGTCAATTCCTCATAAAAAACAAACAAACAAACAAATGAACAAACACATAAATAAGTTTTTATTTATCTGGTGTTTATATTCTGGAGAACTCTAACAGGCATTCAGAGTGAGCAAGAAATAAACCTCTGTTCTTTCGAGCCATCCAAATACAGGGGTTATTTGTTCCTTAAGCATAACTCAGTCTATTCCAACTGATACATCATGGAAGGAAAACTTTTTTGCAATCCTTACAAAATCTTTGTGGGAATGTTGAATAGGAAAATTTTGGTCTTATCAAGGTCCCTTCAATTTTGGCAAACTTTAACCATATAAGCAGATAGAAATAAGCTCTCTTAATATTGTGGTGGGGGTGGGACATTAAGATGAGGTCTCTAAAAAGAGCAGATATGAACACAATAGGAAGGAGAAGGGGAAAGGAAATGAAGGAGAAATGCACATGGGAACAATTCTTTGGGCCTCGTGCAAACTTGTGCTTATTCCTGACTTCAGATTTCTCCAGGATGACTGGGCAGGGGCCCAAGCCAATCTGTGTTGGAATAAGATCTGCTGAACCACAGTGTGTACTGGGTTTAGGACTACCATTGAAAGCAAGATAGGAACAGCAATGGTTAAACGTTACCAACTATCATTTTCCAGACAAACATTTAATTTTTTTGTTGTTTATATGTCTCTTCCACAATAGGAAAAAATTCAAATAACTGATTTAAGGGCGAATTGATGCTAGAAAGACAGTATTTTTTTCCTGTCTAGCTTTCGCAATATATAGTACTTTTAGGCTATGAAATATTTTTCAATAATATGATTACAAATTTTAAGAAGTGCCATCCAAAAACTATAAACTACAAATCCAACTTCTAAAAGTTCACACAAGTTCACACATGTCAAAAAATAAAATTTTTTGATCTAATAAAAAACATGTTTTCTTGGGTAAAGTAGGCTGCTGATATTTTTGTAATGCTATAGATGATTAATTCCCGATTGGGTATACTGAAGGCACTTTCTTACTGCCTCTTTTCTTTTCAAGGATTTGTTTTCAAAGAAGAGTTGAAAATGATAATGGCAACTCATGTAAAAATACTGTCCTTTCACAAAAAATTCTGTCAAAACTATATATTCAGTTATGGTTTTATAAAATTATAAGGTCTTATATTTCATAACTGAATGTGGCCTTAAAAGATCTACTTTAATAGAACATTCCAAAAGAAAATTCAATTATAGGACAAAGATTATGAACAGTTTTCTCTCCTCCAAGTGAGATATTTAGTGTTTTTATGAATGGTATAGATTAATTCATCCATTTATTTACTCAAAAAAATATTTGTAAGTACTTATCATTTTCACAGTGCTGAAATTACCACTGTGAATAAGACAGACAAGAACCACAAATTCATAGAACTTACACTCTAGAGGGGGTAACAAATAAACAGACACAATAGATAGATAGATGGATGGGTATGTGGGTGGATAGGGGGAGGGTAGGAGGGTGGAGGTGTGGGTGGATGGATGAATGGATAGACAGACAGATATCACTGATGACTTTATTATACTATGCATAAGTTCTATAGACAAGGGATAATGAATGATGATTAGAGGCACTAGTTAGATAAGATATTCAGGAAAGGCATCTCTGACTAAGATATCTTTGGGAAGAATCCTAAATCATGTGAGAAAGAGTATTTCAGGTAGAGGGGAGAGTAAGTGCAAAGGTCTAAAGGAAGGAAAAAACTTGGAAGATTTAAGAAACATATATTGAAAATGGCAAGATCTAAGATGAAACAAAGGGAAAAGATAGCAAAGGTAGTGTGAAGAAAGATCATTGGAGGCAAGGGGGTCCTCTAAAGCTGTAGCGAGGATTTTATGAAAAAACCATGTAAAACATCTGGGTCGTGGTCAGTACTCAACCATTAGTCTTTCCTCCAGCTTTTCCCAACTATATTTAAGAAATGTCTAGTCAACAGTCTTATCCACTGGGGTTTTAGTCCTCCTTCAAATTGATTTCCACTTAAAATGTAGGACACTGCTATCTCACTATGCAGCACATCCCTTCAACCTTTAATTTGCATGAAAATTGCTACATCAAATAATGGAGTCCTACATAAAAACCACAACTGTGAAATCAAGTAAACCCTACAAAGTGGCCAAACCAGAGGACTTGCCAAATGTCACCACTATAAATTAGAAGCCATAGTGATTTGCAACAACATTTTCAAAAAAGAATAAGAAGTCTTTCTTCTAAAAAGCACCAGTAAGAGTCTCCTTCCATCACAAGAACACAGGGTAACAGGGCTTAACATTATTATTCCCCAGCATTTGGTCCAACGGAGCACTCAGTGCTCATATGGTAGGGAACTGCTATGTTTTACTGTGCACACTGTGCTCTTTAAGTCCACATAGTCATTGACTTTTCTTAAACACAATGTAAGGATCTCCCTCTTTCTCTTCTTTACCAAGTATAAAATTGAGAATCTTCAAGTTTTAGCACTGCAAGGAGACTTTGTGGTTGAAGAACCTTGCTAGAATGTGAAGCACTGACTCTGTTTCCAAGATTTACATTTCTTACAGGATTCCTGGTGCTACCACCCATTGGCCTTGAGTAGTGTTGGAGGAGATATAATTCACACTTTAGTCTAAATGTGAACAAAAGACCTTTCTCTTAACACCCCATAAATTAACTAAGACAACACAAGAATGGTCATATCTGACCATCTGCTAAATGAAACATCAACAGCAAAATAAAAAATATCATAAGTGTAGATAATCTTGTTTACCATGAAAAACCTACCGGCTGTCAGCTTGTGGCTCTGTGCAACTGAAGGCTAACTTGTCATCTCCTTTTAACTCTTGAAATCTAGGGGTTCATTCCTACATATCTTGAATCTTATTCACCTTAGCTAAAGAGTTCAACAGAGAGAGACCCACATCTCCACTGCGGTTTACCTAGACCCATCTCTCCTCTGGTTGACCACCATAAAGAATAAAATTCATTTCAAACCTTGCCTCTTATTCCTCCATAAGTAGAGGCTGTATTTTGATGGGTGCCAACAGTCCAATGTCTTCAAAAACAAATCTAGAAATGCAAGATCTATGTATCTAAGAGCAGTGGGTCATTTCCTTAAAATATTTCATTCTCCAAAATCCAGCTTTCTCAAAACAGGGAAAGAATTTACGCCAAAGATGATGGCATTTATATCTAACACCCATGCCCCAGTGTTATATTCTTTAAAATGCACATGTCATTTTAATAAATATTGGTTTCATACAATTGTATCTACATTACATTTCATAAGTGTGTAATAATTTTCAAGCTGTCACGTTTCTCTCCCCTAGCCTCTAAATACCTTTATTTATGGAATTGCTAAGAGAATAACTGTATGACAAGGCAGAGCATTCTGTGACCCATCTCCTCTAATGGACTATAAGCTCTGAGAAGGGCAGGCTGTGTCAGGATCATCTTTCATGTCTCTGTGATTTTGCACATACTGGTTACTCTGCTTTATATTACTCATGTGTATATACTTTTCAATCTTGTTAGCATTTTAGCATCTAAACTTTCTTCTATGTTTGGAGAATTCTACCTATATATTACTACAGAAGTTGAAAATATCAGATATGGATTTCCTCAGATGCTCTTGAAGGTAAAGGATGAACACATGACCCAGGCTCTGACAATCAGATGCATTCACATCGGACATTAAAACAGGACCCAGCAGTGCCAAGAAGTGGCAGCAACAGAGGTTGCAATGAGCTTAAGTTCCCAGGGTACAACTACAGTTAGTGTTCAAGGGCTGAGTTTTTTTTACCAGACCAGTTCCAGAGCATGATTTTGATCTTTGTCTCTGGCTGTGTAAATCTGAACCTGTTTTTTACTCCTCCTAACAATGCCCTTTTAATAAAACTCCTTTTCTGTTTAAATTGGCCAGAATCCATGCCCCAAACTTCCAGCTAAGAGTTCTCACTACACTTTCCTTACCTGGAGAACTAGCTCAAAGCTCCCAATAGCTGATTGACGAGTGAAAATATGAGGTAATCACCTGGCTGTTATTGATAATTTCTGCAGATAAAAAGAAAATCAATTTTTAAAAACAGACAATCTTCTATATTAGAGCCTATAGATCCAGTTTAGAACACTATTCTCCTTTCTGTAGGAGTCTATCTTTCCAGATAAATACCCATCAATCTGATAACAATGCTGTACATTTGTAGTTACTACAAATGATTCTTATGATGAGATAAAAATCCTTTTTAAAAAGAATACTTTCCATTTTTAAAAGATGGAAATCCTCAGCTAAAGAGAGGTTTGTTTTCTTCAGGTGAACATTTTGAACCACAGGTTTCTGCACACTTTTACTGGAGATATTTTAAAGTAAATGGCACATCATTTTTTCAGAGCAGAAATAGACTTTTCCAAATGAATGTGCACCATCCAATCCATTTCATCATGGATTGGGGACCAAGTGAATCATTCTTAATGGCAGAAGTCCTTTCTTGAGTGCTGAGGGATAAGACCTTTCCTGTCACCCTCCAGGGACACTCTCTCTTCAGGCCCCCTACACTTAATTCTAAAGCTGCTATTTGGGGAATCCTCTCCTCACCGTGCTGAGGATGGAAATGCATGAAGTGTACTCTGAACAAACTTGCAAATGCACCTCATCATACTGTCGCCAAGATTTTAGGACACAAGAGTGAGCAATGATGTGCAAATAGACCCACAAGTGGGCCATTGTTTCAGGCTGTGGTTATTCACGTGTCAGTGTGCTTGCAAAGTGCATGCTTCTTACAAGCAGGGTCAATAACAAACACTTAAATTACATAGTTGCGGGTGTAGACAGAGCCTTCCAACCTTGGCTCTCTATCAGAACAAATCTGTGCTGAGACATAAAGAAAGCTGTGTTACTGGAAATGCTCATCTAGAGAAATCTAAAAATAGTGAGCTGCTTCACTGCAGATGCCCATGGGAACCTTAAGATAACACTTTGCTATATGTGAATTTCAGGCAAAATTTATTTGCTGAACTACCAGCAGAGAAATCCTACCTAGAATCCAATAGGATAAATTGGGTTCCACTTGTCAATTTCAAACAATGGGTGACTGGGTCCTTCCTAATATTGGCATAGTGGGAAAGAGTTCGAGATGGATTAGTTATGTCTGCCACGTGACTGGAAGTGGGGAGTAGTAGCAGGAGTTCTGCGGACTTGAAGACTCTGTTATCCAATGGCTCAATGTCAATTAAACATTGGCTGATTTCTTCAACTCATTGTTGAATTCTCCTCCCATGGAAACTTCAAAACTGTTTCCTTCTGCTTCTTTTAGAACATTTGTTATATTCCACTCTATTATTTGCATGCTTCTATTTCCCCCTTCTAGACTTTTAATTCCCCAGGGCAGTAAATGGCATTTTATTTACTATAATTTTCCTCCCAGATCCTAGCAATCTTCTATCCATCCTTTTACCTGTTCCTTAATTCAGCAACAAGTATTGAATGCCTATTCTGTGTTGGAACTGACTAGGCTCTGGGAGAGTGGCATTAAGATCCAGTCCATACCTTCAGTAAACTCATGGTCTAGTGGACTGTTGAACAAGTGAGGCAAAAATTACATTCCAGTTTTCCCACTGGTGTGATCTTTGCTAATGATCATCTCTTAGTAGAAGAGTTTGGTGCTTAATGACTTATGAAGTCATCCCAGTGAGACAGACAGTGAACTGAGATCATATCAAGAGGTTTAAATACTTGCTCACAGTTTCACCATAATGTGTTTTGACAAATAAACTGAAAAACGTTTTTGAAAGTGGCCATGAAACAAAAGGGGAAACCCTCTTGCATAGTCCTGTGACTTGAAGCCTCAGCTCTGACAATCATCCCAGCTTCAAACACAGCACATGGGCCTAAGCGTCTGTGGTTAGCTGGTGATGGCTGCCCCAAAGTCATCCATATCCTAATGCCCAGAACCTGAGAATATGCAGGGTTACATGGCAAAAGGGAGTTAAGACTGCGGGTGGAATTAAAGTTGCTATCAGCTGACCTTAAGATAGGGAGAGGATCTTGGATCTTCCAGGTGGGCCCAATGTAATCCCAAGAATCTCTAAATGGTGGAGAAGGAGACAGAGGAGAACCAGAGAGATGACAGCAGGAGGAGGACTTAGCCAGACACTGCTGATGTTGAAGACGGAGGAAGCAGCCACAGCCAGGGAACCTAGGAATCCCCTTTAGGAACTGGAAAGGAGAAGGAAACAAATTCTCCTGGAGAGTCCAGAAGGAAATGCTAACACCTTGAGTTTAGCCTTGTAAGACTCACTTTAGACTTCTGATCTCCAGAATTGCAAAACAAAAAATGTGTGTTGTCTGAAGTCATTAAGTTTGTAGTAATTTATTACAGCAGCAGTAGGAATCTGAGTCCTCCTGAGCAAATTAGTTTCAAAATATCATCCTTAACAGGATGTGTGTGTGTGTGTGCATGTGTGCACGTGTGCATGTGTACATGTGTGAAATAAGAGAATACATGCACAGGGTCATCACACAGTACAGCAACCACAGACGTCAGCTTCCTCCTGCCATTCCTTAGAAATACCATATCCCAGGAGTCTTTTTTCTTTTTCTTTTTCTTTTCTTTTCTTTTTTTTTTTTTTAGCACAATTTAAGCAATTTCTGGCCTATACTATTCTTTGACAACATTTGTAAACACAAAAGAAAACAAACAAAACTCTCCTTCAAAAAAAATAGGTCTCCACATTAACTACACATGAGAATCACCTGGGGAACTTTCTGAACATACAGATGCCCAGGAATTTAGACCAATCAAACCAGTCTCTCTGAGAGGAAGTCTCAGGTATAGGTCTTCTTGTAAAAGCTCCCCAGGTCACTAAGGTGTGACGAGGGTTGAGAACACCCACACTAAAGCTGTGGAGGAATTGTTGACAGCAGAGCTGAGAGAGCCTTGGTCTGGTGAAGACCTAGTTCCTCTCTCCCTGCCCTTGTCTCCATTATGCCCACAGTGTGACTTTCTGGCACTCTTTCCTATACACGCTGGTTTTTCTATTTTGTTTGTTTTTTCCAGAGAGCTCCTACCAAAAGAAAACTGACTCAGAAGTCCAATAGATAAAAAGAGATTAAAACAGGAGTTTAGGAAGCCTAGAACCCTTCTGACTCCAGCCTTCTAATCTCCTCTGAAAAGTTCCAGAGTTGGAATCATTGTTTACTCAGGGAACCTCAGAGCTGAGCTGGACTTAAGCAACTGTCTGTGTAGCACGTTCCAAACCATATACCACAGACCATTAGGTCCTCAAGATGTTAACAGATGTCATCTAACTAAAGTAATAATGGGGGGGGGGCGGGGAGGCTGTTGTCAAATATCTTAGAAAAACACTATCCACGCTGAGTTACTCTTGCATATTAAAGGCTCTGAGATGCCCTATAGTATAGTATAGTATAGTCAGACAGAGTAACCTAATACTTCCTAAACTTAATTGACCAAGAAACTGTTTTTGTTTGTCATACAGAGGACCCAGTTTGGAAATTCTAATTCCTTCTTGTGAAAGATGAGAAAACAAGGCCTCGGGAGGTGGCGTAATTTACTTAAGGGCATGAAGCACAGTCTGCCAATGTCTCCTCTTGACCCCCTGGGCTCCCCTTCCAGTATGCTGATAGTGTCCCCACCCCAGGGTGCCTGTGTTTGCCACCACTGTCTCAGAGCTTCCTCTGCTTCCTCTTGTTCTGGGTGCAGAGACTAATAAGAGCCTGTGTGTAAATGCTCCGGTTTTGCATCCTCCAGTGTGGGGTGTGGTCTGCGTAGAATCTCGGAGGCTCTCCAGCACCGTGAGCCCTGACTGCCCACCTGAGTGCCCCTCCTATTGGTTTTGCTCCCCACCGGGGCCCTAACCCTACCTCCTCACCCATGCTTCCTAAGATCAGTTTCCTAATAAGTTCTTGTGTCAGGGCCTGCTTTTGGGGGAACCTAAACAACAAAGAGTTACTAACTCTGCATTTAAACGAAGTTAGGAATGATGATCCAGACTTATGGTCTAGTTCAGACAGTAAATAGATGATTTTTTCTAAGTCATTTTTGTAGAGCGATTTTAGGTTCACAGCAAAATTAAGGGGCCAGTACAGAGAGTTTCTATATATTTCCTGCCCCTACACATGTATGGCTTCCCTCATTATCAACATCCCCCAACACAATGGTTCATTTGTTACAATTGATGAATCTACAGTGACACATCACTATCACCCAAAGTCTGTAGTTTACGTCAGGGTTCACTCTGGTGGTGCACATTCTATAGGTTTGGACAGGTGTATAGTGACAGGAATCTGTCCTGATGGTATCATACAAAGCATTTTCACTGCCTTAAAAATTCTCTGTGCAAATGATCTGGTTTTTTTTTTAAACGAAATCACATTTAAGTTCCAGATTCCAAATTCTGAGCAGACATAGACATTTTCTCCAGAGACAAGCAGCTAAATTCTACTGTCAAAATCAAAAATGTTAAATCTTTTTCTTCTTTTTGACCTTAAAAAAATAAATAAATAAACAGAGAAATAAGGCTGTGTTAGAGATAAAATATTTTGCCTTATCTTCAGAAAATAAGCAGGGCTTCTCCATTTTGTGCCCTCTGGTGAAAGGTCACAGACAAATAATATGTCATGTTGCTAGAATGTTCCTTGAAAAGGAAACAGAAATGCTTAAGAAACTTGAAGTCAGAAATTTCTGAACAGGCTGCACATCTGAGGTGGCTCCTGGCTGCCAATTTTTTTTTTTTTCAAAAACAGTGAATAAATTTGCTCAAGAAATTAGCTGTCGATAGCAGAGGCCGAAAACCTAGCCAGAGCTCTAAGTTTGGCCAAGGAGCTCAAACTATTTTCCAGATATTTGGGCTCAGTAAAATTTAACACATTTTTCTCAGCAACTTCTTTTCCCATTTAACTTCCAAAACTTGAAATTATAAGGGAACTTTAGTGTCTGTGTTTTAAACATAAGTTGATATTAAGCAGGCAGATAAGCATTTTTTTTATTATTCTTTCAATGGAAGAAACTACATTGTCTTTTCCCACATTATTTGAATGGTGCACAATTCTGCATGCTGAGGGAGAACATTTAAGCTTGAAATCTCACGAGAGAAGCTTACATTTTGAGAGACAAACAGAGAGAGAGAGAGGGACAGAGAGAGAGAGACAGAGAGTCAGTCAGTCTAAAGGGGCTTCGGGCAACCTGGCCTTATAGACCGGGAGGGAAAGGATATCTACTAAAGTAGAAAAAATGCAGCCCTTCCCTTTCACCTCAGAGGAGACTGATGCTGTCTAAGGCCAGTTGGACAATAGTCAGGACGAGCATTACAAATAGATGAATAAGTTGTTAGAATCCATCTGCTCAGCTCTGAGGATTTGAAAAACTGGCAGGGTCCAGGGTTCTGTGCTTCAAAATACAACTACATCTGATCTGCTCTTCATCAAAAGTCACGGTTACTAGAAATCCATTCTCAGAAGTACTGCTCTTGTGCCCCGTGAGGGTGTGACTTGTCACTTCTTCTTAATTGCCTTCTGATCCTCAGTTCTTGTCACGCTCAGTGCCAGAAACTTCCCCTATCCTGTGGCCTGACCTCAATCCCAGACAAATGACCAGACTATCTAACTCTCTCCTTGCCTAGCTCTAAAAACAGATTTAGTTCTGAAGAGCAGAGAGTTCTGAAGATATTTTTCTACATCTTCCTTGACCTCACACTGTGGAGCTCCTGCCACAGGAAAATACTATCTCGTCCTAACATTTCCCTCTCTGATACCTCCAGCCGAGCCCTCTGCACAGACATTCTGCCTACTCCATACAATGCTCCCTCTGGAGATTACATTGGAAGTCTCCTATGAAGAATGCTTTAAGAGGGTGATGGAAAAGTCCCCTTTGACCAAAAATGACTCCCTCGGAAGCCTGTCACAGGAACAAAAAGTCCACCATTCAACTCTTTTCTCTGGATTAAAACACAGATGGCGAGTCTAGAAAGATGGGGAACATATGAAGTTGTTATCAATTATCAGCTCACCAGCTAAAATGAACCTACCAGATTTGCTCTGGCCACCAGGAGGGCTGACGAAAAGGGATCATGGACACAACATATTTGCACAGATATCTAACAAAGGAAGATGCCTGGACATAGGGATTAAGCAATCAAAATATTTTTTTTTAGCTATAGAACTAAGGGAGAAGGGGACAGACATTATACTATATGCCACAAAGAAGACATAACTCCAAGGAAAAGACACACAGATAGGAAAAGATGATTATGAAAACAATGTCTGTAGTTATCATTCAGTGAGGAGACATAGTGTTAAACATTTGACATACATTATCTTATTTGATTTTCATGATCCATGTACTAGGTAAGTATTCTCATTTCCATTTTACAGATGAGTATATTGAGGTTCATAGACAATTCATCCCTGATTCACACATCTAATAAGTGGCAGGTTGTAAGTTCAAGATTCTCCTCCAAAGGTCATTATCATTCCACTCAGCCAGACCATCTTCCAAATAATATATTAGTTATATTATAATTAGGGAACATGTATTCTTTCTCAGGGAAAAAGAAAAGAGAGTGAGAAAATTTCCTACTAGATTTCAGACTAGAGGCTTGGCCTAGAGCACCAGGAATGTCAGTGAACTAAATCAACACTTGTCCTTCGGCCTCACATTCCACCATTCACCTAAGTCTGTGGCTCCCAGATGGGGGTAGACATAGGAGGACTCAGAGATATTGCAAGGAATCTGTGTATCCCTGTACACATCAAACCTTGTCTGCAGACAAAATATATCATGCACATATCAAGATAATTCTATGACTAATAATATACCGGTTGATTCAGAAGTGTTAACTGAATTCACAGTAGATATTTATCATTGTATATTTCCTAACCTAGGCATATTAAATGCATAATTAGAATCATATGGGATGGGTTCTATTGTTATTAAAAAGGGATTTTCAATCCTACAATGAACAAATTCCATTCCCAGATATATACTTAACAGAAATGAATCAGTATTCATCAATAGACATTATACAGGAATGGTCATAGAAGAATATTTATAATTTCCCAAAAGTGAAAATAACCCAAATGCCAACAAGAATTAAATGAATACATTTGGTATGGCCGATGCAAAAGGCATGGTCACAGAGTGGAATGTGATACCGCAATAAATACGAACAGTCAACAACTGCACACAACAGGGTGAATCTCACAGTGTGACACAGAGCAAGGAAGCCAGAAATAGAAAATGCATCCTTTGTGTTATTCCCTTATATAATAATCCAAAAGCAGCAAAACTAATCTACGCTGTTAGAAGTCAGGAAAAAGGTAACCTTGAGTGGTGCGGAGACAGTGAGTGGAAGTTGAGTGAGGGGGGCTTCTGGAGAGGCTTATAATGTTCAGTTTCTTGATCACCTGCATGTTGGTTACATGAGTGTGTTCACTTTATGAAAATTCTCTGATCTGTGCATGCAATTTGTACATGTTTTTATTTATGTTACATTTTAATAAAAGATTTAAAAAACAGAGGACGTGATCCCTATAACGATCCACCGCTCTGCATAAAGGTTCACCCTGGCCAAGCTGAGAACTTACCCTTCGCTGAATGTGAACTGTTTGCCTCTCCATTTTTGTCCAGGTCATCTCCCTAAATTCAAATCATTCATGCCACCATCCCTACCTATAAAAACCTTCTTCATTCTTTAGGACCCAGCTCAATAGTACCACCTCCAGGGAACCTTCTCTACTTCTCTAGCCAGAAGTAAATTTTTACACCCTTAAACCCCAGAGAGTTTTCACTGCAATTCTGAGGTCTTCAGAGCCTCACACAGCACAGCGCTTGCCAAAGCTTTCTGGTGTTATAATAATATCCACATCTTAACCTCATTGGGCAGTGATTTATATTTGTCTAACTTCCTGCACTCAAGAAGCTCACAGTGTTGAGAGGAATATATATCTACTTATCTTTGTATATGTTTATTCATCTTTGTATATGTTTATTAATCTTTGTATTTGTTTACTCATCTTTGTTTTGCCCATCACATCCGGCCCATTACCACGCACACAGCAGGTACTCAGGTAGTGTTTTTGAATGAAGACAAAAGTCACCTGTAAAAAGCACTTGCAGTGAAAAAGATACCTTGATGATCACAGCAGTTCTATCTCCTATCTCTATAATAGAAAATAAATAAGACTTCAATATGAACACTGCCCTTTCTCCACTGGTATTTTATTGGGGTTTATATGAAACTAAATACTCCCTTAGGGGTCCAATTATCTACACAGACAAAAATGTGAGTTTTACAATTTGAAGACTGAAGGCAGCTGAGATGTTTGGATCATAGTAATGGAGAGCTCAGCCCAATTCCAAGTTCCTTGGATCAACCTTGGCATGTGCTTCCACATATTAGGAAAAGAGATCCAATGATCAAATCAACAAGGCAACACGCAATGAAAAATGACAGATGTGGCATTGAAGGATAAGCCTTCAAGTCCACGTCAGCCTGTCTCTCAGGAAGAGCAGTGGCATTTCTGAATAGTCTCTAGTGTGTCTTCAATCTATAGTTCTATCTCCTCCCTTCCCTTTTTCCTTCCTTTTTCTCAACAACCTGCACACTGTCTGGGTCAAATTCACTGTGCAATAATTTTTTTTTTTTAATCATTAAGGCAAAATGAGCGGCACTGGAGTGCTAAGATTCCTGAATTAATAACATTGCTGCCATCCGTGATTTTGACTTTCCCTTTTCTGTAGGCGGAAGCCAAAACATTAGGAGATATTTTCCAGCATTACAGTCAAACTGTGCATTTTTAGATCTGTGGGCAGGCTGAGTGATCTCTAGCCAGAGCCTCAGCCCTCAGCCCTACATTCCAATGTCATTCCCTTACCACAGCATCATTTCTGGCCTCCCCCAAGTCATTGCTTTGGAGAAAATGAAGCACATTTTTCAGAATTCAATTTAAGAATAACCCAGGCAACCTAAGGCCAACTGACAAAGCAGTTGGTGAAGTCAGCAGAAGGAAGAGCCGATATCAGCAAGACGTATGTGGTCAACACCTCCCGTCAATAAGATCTTTTTATACCTATATCAAGAATTTTATTGAAAGCTGGAGTTTACAGGTCCAAATAGCCTAAAGTGTTGGCATCTTTTTAATACAATTGCAAGAAAACAGAGCATTCAAATTCAAATATGTATGCCAGGATGAACCTACTCACCATTCAGGTACCATCTTGAACGTCATTTCTCACAGAAGTCTGGCCTGAGCCTAGTTCTGGTTAAGAGTCTTCCTTCAAAGCACTTGCCCAATTGTTATTTACTAGTTACTTGTATAATAATACGAGTAATGTCTGTCTCTTCACAGAAATATGAGTTCTGTGAGGGCAAGCCTTGCAGCCGTCCTGTCACGGCTGTGCCCCAGCGTCACAGAGTTAATCAGGACGACCTGACAAACACTCGTGGTTAACACCATCTAGGTGACTACACAGATTGCTGGAACCTCACCCACCATGGTTGGAAACCAGAAAAGAAAGAAAAGTGTTTTTCATGAGCCAATATAGATGGTGAATCCATGAACCAATTTTCATTCCTTTTTCTTTCTCCCATACGTCAGGGCCCCCAACTGTCTCCCGTTCCTAATTTATGACATCGCCATCCTCCAAATCAACCAGTTTAAAAATCTAAGAAAAACCATAGGCTCTGTCTGCTTCTGACTAATTGATTCTACCTCTGCAAACTTTCTTCCAGCTGCTCGCCCCTCTCCTTCCCCTTAAGTCATCCCAGTCTAGGATCTTGCATCCACTTTTCTGGACAGCTAACTGGCTCTGGCTTTTACTCTTTTTTTTTTTTTTTTTTTAACACAATCTCTTCATTTCCAGCTTGAAGATAATTTTTGGAGCTTTCAGATCACTCCCTCCAAGAAAAGGCACTAATAAATTCCCTCATACCATGGTGAATACAATGTAAATCCATACCTTGAAATACTCCTGGGTCCTCAAGCTGTATCCACATGATCCCTTGGTGTTCAGTAGAAAGGTACTTTATGCAGGAGGACTTTTGTAAATCCACGTCCACCTGAAAATGCAACCAAATGCTTCCACCACATTTTTTGGAACTTTGTAAATGTTTAATTTTATAAATTATAAAGCATCTGTTAAATTGTTCCTATTAGTCTGGAAAGATCTTCCAGCCATAATCTAGATCATATTGGTTTTTGTTTACCCCAAAATGCCTAACACTATGTCTGGCACATAGTAGCTTTTCAAAAATATTTCTTGAACTTAATCAAATTCATTCCTTCAGTCATTCTTTCAAATAGGCAGTTTCTGTTTACCAACCACTGCCCCATCCTGGGGATAATGATGTTGAATAATTGTGTGACCTTAGGCATGTGACTTTAACTCTTCTATGCCTTAATTTATTCCTCTGTAAAATGAGCCATACTGTGGATGAAATAATGCAAGTAAAGCACTTACCCCAAAGTCTGGCACATGGTATATGCTCAATAAATGTTAACCTCATATTATTATTATTATTGTCTCACAAAGCAGTCTGTTTCATTGTTGGGCAGATATGATGACTAAAACATTCCTCTCAATTCTGAGTTCAAATATTTTCCCCTATAACTCCTATTCATTGATCATAGTTTCTTTGCCTGTGGGCAACAAGAATAAAGTAACTCCAAAGCAGGCTCAGACACACTTTCAAAAACCTGATTCTCAGCCCCGGACCTGGAATAAAGAAGGGAAAACAGGGGTCAGTTGAGGAGAGAGAGCTGGATTTCATTAATTCCATGGGTTTCTGAAAGGGCTAAGGTTCTATAAGTTAGTGATCATTTTCTACCTTAGGAGCTTCACTCTGGGAGTCCAATATACTACTTAAATTTCACTTATTTCCTTTAGCTGTAGGATTTGGGTAAGGAGAAAAATTCTGCAAAATGACTTCACTATTGGCAATAATTTGCACTTGGCCAAATTGACCTGCAATTATTCTAAGAGTGTCAGAAGTTTCCAAATTAGCTTAGGCCCTGTCTGGTGCTGAGTAGGCTCCTTGGGTGGGTCACATCCATTCTTTGAGTCTAGCGCAAGACGGATCCAGCTGCCCTGAAGAAGTGTGTGTCCCGTGTCCTCGTTTCCCCCAGCACCTGCTTCGGCTCGTCCTAATAACTATGACACTGAGGAACTTGCTTTCATTTCTCCAGGTCCCCACATCCTCTTCAATGATACTCTAGTACCTCGGAGTTAATTATTTTTTTAAGAAATGGCCTCTATTGACAGAAGGTTCCTTTCTTTAAGAGAATAGGTTTCTCACTTTCTTCAACATGCCCTACAGCTGATCTGTTGTGCTCTGAGGTTGCATAAACCAAGCTGTGGAGAGGCTTCCACATTCACGTAAAATGAGCCTGTCAGCTTATCTTCAGAATTCTGAAACCATTTCCAGAAATGCAAATAAGAGTCTATACTTCTTTAGTGGTTATAATGCTTTATTTTCAACTACTAAATTCAGAACAATCATAATTTTCTTCTAACTAAAGGGAAACGAATTATGTAGTATTTTTACATAATTGAATATCTATCTCACCTCATGAAAGCAATGGCCTCCTAACTGACCCTCTGCCTCTACTATTGTCTTCTATGACCTATTCTCTACCAGAACCAAGCATGATTTTTTAAAACTATGCCATAATATCTTACACCTTGCTTTAAAATATTCCAGAGCTTCCATTGTACTCAGACTGAAATCATAGATCTTAAAACCTTATATTCTCTGGCTTCTGAGATCTCTGCATGCCTTCACACCATCCTTCTCTTTGCTTAAAACATACGAGCACACAGAACTCCTCACAGGTCCTCGAATGTATCAAGTCTGTCCTGAATAAGGGCTCATAGTGTTTGCACTTATTCTTCCCTCCACCTGGGCTATTCTTCTCCAAGTGCTAAATATATGGCTCAGTCTCTGTTTTCGCTCCCATCTTGCAGTGAGCTTTCTCTGAAAACTCTAAAGAGAATCTCCTTCCGTAAACTGCAAATCCACTCTTTAAAGAGTTCGGCTTATTTCCTTGATGTTGGCATTCTTGGGAATGCCATGATTTGTGTAGCCAATAGCCCAACTCTAAATGAAAGGCTAATGTAAAGAGAATCTACAAACTTAAGACGTGCTGCATTGCTCACTATGGGGGAATAAAATAACAATCTTCTAGTCATGAAATTCTACAGTCATCATATGAATCATCTATAAAAATTACCTCCATAACAGCCACAGAAACATTGCCAGGCAGACGTACTGAGAGGAAGAAAGAGTCTCTTCTCTTTGGCAGGGTCTTGCTCACTCTGTGAGGAGGAAATCCTACCCATGCTGATGCTTCTCACTGCCACTGGAAGAGCCAAGTTTGAGGTGACTGCAACACAGGTTGCTTCTTTAATACTCCAGTTTCCTTCTAGAAATGAATTACCAGGCTACATCATACTCCTTAGATGTGACAGGAGCAAAAAAATTGATCTGAAGAGGAATTTCTCCTTGATCACTGTCCATTGTCATGTTCCACAGAAGACAGACACTTGATACAGGAACTTCTCTCAATGGTGAACAAATAGGCTGGTGGCTTGTAAAGTTAGCTAGAGACATGCTGAAATTTCACGAGGCCTAGAAAATAAATGAATGAATGAATGAATGAATGAATGAGTAAATAAATAATGAAAATAGTAGCAATATTAGCCAAATATTTGGTGAGTCTTCTTGTACAGAAATGGCTCTAAGCCTTTTACATATGAAGATGCTGACACGATCTCTCCATTTTACAGATGAGAAAACCGAGGCACAAAGACATTAAATAAACTAGCCCAAGATCATTCGGGCAGCAAGTTGTATGTCAGGATTTGAATTTAGGAAGTCTGACTTCAACACCTTTGTTCCTAATCACTTACTGCCCTCTTTTTGCCACAGAGGCTTGGGAATTAAGACACCACAAGCAATGGCGACAGCACTCAAGTACTCGAAATCCCAAAAAGAAAAGGTTTGCAGAAGTGGCTATGCAAGGCCTCTGCCATCTTGCTAAAATCATGAGAGACTGAGGAGTGTCTCAACCCTGTGTCATTCAATCTCACAAAAAGTTCTGGGGATTCTTGCAACATCTCCCATTGGGCAGATCTCGTTACCTAACCCTTGTCTACACTGTTTCAGTTGGTTTCCCACCACCAGTGTCTTCTCTGTCATAATGCAGCCAACTGTCACTCTAAATCTCAGTTCTAACCACATTGGCCCCCATTACCCATTACCTACTAAACCACCTGGCTTTGAATCCCAGCTTCACCACTTCCTACGTAGGGAAACCTCAACAAGTTCCTTGAACTCATCATAGGTCAGGTACCTTCACCTTAAATGGGACTAAAATAACTTTCTTACAATGTTCTTTTGAGGATCTAGTTCACGGCCATGGTTCAAAAGTGGTAGCTATGTTGCAAAAAAAAAGCATTGAGCTTTTAAGATTTTCTATGTGCACCGTTCCTACCATTTCTAAGTTTATCCCTCACTAATGCCCTTCAACAAATATTCCTATATCTAGGGTTCACCTTCTCTCCTCTAGTCTAGCATTCTTCCAAGGGTGGTTCTTAGACCCTCTGCACCAGATCCAACTGACGCGAGCTTAAAATTCAATTCTTTAGTGCCATCTTTGGCCTTGTTAATCAGAACTTCTCCGAATGGATCTCAACTATTACCACTTTCAACAGGCTCCCCAGGCAAGACTTGCAAACACCAATGACAGACTCGCACCACTCTGTCTATAATATGTTCTCTGTGCCCGAGATTCCTTCCAGCTCTCATATCTGTCACCTGAATCCCACCCATAATTCAAAGGCTGACTTAAATTTATCCCTTTTCATAAAACCATTCCAGATTCCTCCCTCCAGAAATAATCTGTCCCTGCTTTGAATTATCATGGCACTTATTTATATACATGACAACTCTCCCTAACATTTTCAGGCTTCTTGAGGTGAGAGTCACTATGTAATTCATATTAATATTTCCCAAAGTTATCTATCCCAGAGCCTTGCATAGAGTAGATAATCAGTGAAAGTGAATCAAATGGGCAGGATGGAGTCCAATCCCAATATTTAGATCATCTTTATAAAGCACATATATTGAGCGATAACTGACTCATTTAAGGAATAAGAGGGAAGTTGACCAAGCAGACTTTATTCTCTTTCTCTCCTCCCCTTCTCTCTGACTCTGCTACCTCACCATCTAGGGTCACCCCTCGATTCCTTAGTCCGAGTCTTGCAAATGGGGGGAAAGGACGGGAACCCTTCATTACGTCTCATCAGCACAGTGGAAACTTGCTGACAAAGTTAGGTATTTCTCTGTGTATTTAAGAGTGAGCAACAAGGAAACCAACATAACAATCATAAACCATGTAAAATTATCAAGATGCCCTGGTTCTAGTTTAGCCCAAAGGGCTGAAATAATTTCTCCAGCATCTTGGCCAGCTTCTAGCTCCATGAGCTCTGCAGGTTGGTTGCTGTTCTCATTACTGCCAAGCAATAATAAAATACATCAGATCTTTTGTTCACATACAATTTTACAACCAGAAAATATTTGTATTTAATTTTACAACAATATAAACTTTCAATATTAGCTCTATAACTTATTTTGCTGATAAAAGAAATAGGTCCTCTTCATTTGCTCCCTTCTTAAAGTACTCCCAGTACTTTTGCTCCTATATATTAGCTCGGGCTCTATAACAAAATACCACGGATGGGGTGACTTAAACAACAATCATTTATATCTTACAGTTCTGGAGGCTGGAAGTCTGAGGTTAGGGTGCCAGCAGGGTCAGGTTCTTGGTGAGGGCCCTCTTCTGGTTGAAAGAGTCCTAGGCGCCTCATTATATCTTCCTCACATGACAAAGGGTGTGGGGAGAGAAAGAAAGAGAGAGAGAGCAAGAGAGAGTGAGAGCGAATGCAAGCACGAGCACGCAAGAGAGCTTGGGATTATTTTTCTCCTGTCTCTTCTCGTAAGGGCACCAAGCCCGTTCATAAGGACTCTACTGTCACGACCTAATTCCTTCCCAAAGGCCCACCTTCAAATACCATCACACTGCAGAGTTTGGGGAGGGTAGGGGACACACACATTTAGTTCATAACACCCCACCCATCCATGATCTCTGTACATCTCATCCTGAATTTTGTTGAAGGTGGCACACCTTATCCCTAGGCAGTGGCAAACAAGATGGCACCAACTATGCCAATGTAATCTCAGACCTACTAGTGTAATCACGTTTCAATAAGGTAAGAGCAATTGTGTTCATTTCCTATCCACATTTGTCTCACTCACTATGTTCCAACCATGTCGCTCACCCTGTCACTCTTCGAACACACCAAGCTCTTTCCCACCTCAAGCCTTTACATGGGCCATTTCCTCTGCTTGTTATGCTCTTCCCCTATTCATATGAATATGTGAAGCTTTCCTTTAAAATAATTTTTCCTTTAAGTCT
Source organism: Rousettus aegyptiacus (assembly GCF_014176215.1). Lineage (NCBI taxonomy): Eukaryota > Metazoa > Chordata > Mammalia > Chiroptera > Pteropodidae > Rousettus > Rousettus aegyptiacus. The sequence continues at coordinate 21,585,755 of NW_023416289.1, forward strand.
CGGCTTAAAAAGAATGTCAGCAGGGGCTTCCTAGAATGTACCACAATCCTAGAACATGCCACAATTTGTCTATTCATTTCTTTATTTGCTTAGTCCCAGTCTGTCTTTCCAGAAATGATAAAAACTAAACAAGGTCAAGAATCGTGTCCACAAGAATTATTTGCCATTCCTGACATACAGTAGCTGCTCAAAAAATATTTGTTGACTAATAGAATAATTGCACGATATATAATCACAAGGAAAGAGAAGGCATCATGTAATAAAATACATCAGAGCTTTTGTTCACATACAATTTTACAACCAGAAAATATTTGTATTTAATTTTATAACAATATAAACTTTCAACATTAGCTCTATAATTTATTTTGCTGATAAAAGAAAGAGGTCCTCTCCATTGTCCTGGAATATGATTCACCATAATACTTATTCTATAGACTCTGAATAATAAATCTCATTTCTCTCAATGGAACTCACCTCCTAGGGACTAAAAGTTGACATCCTTATGAGACATCAACCAAAAAGAGACGATTTAAAGAAGCAGATGTGGCTATTTTTGAAGAAAAAAAAAGTCTACATTCTGTTTTAACTTTGCAAGTCTGGAGAATTCTTCCATGACAATACACTGAGAACTACTTCATGAAAATAAATAGCCACAGAGGAATATGGATTTAATTGCATGAATTGCTGCATTAGCTAAAATAAAACAGCTGTGATCACATTCTGGGGTAAAAACCATTGTTCAACAAAGAGTTCTGTTAAAGATAGCCCCCGTGATGAGTCTGCTTTCTAAAATCAGGCATACAACTTCCTGGACCACCCATTGTTCTTAAGGTAATAGTGATTCCAATTTGGGGGGCATCTGGGTTGGACACATGTCTGTGCCAGAGGGCATAGGACTGCTTGATAGATTTTTCTCTTTCCCCCAAATGCACAGCTCAAGTTACTTAAAATTACTCAGCAAAACAAATTCCTTTCATATTTCTATAATCCCAAGACACAGGAAAGGTGCTGGGCTGGCAGCTGGGGCTCTCAGAGTTCCAATGGACTCCAAGTTGAAACTAGAAGCAGAGTTTGTCCAAGCTCTTTCTAAGGAATCTTCGTGAGCAGACCTTGGTGCCTGAGAAAACGAGTCTTCAGAGTGGTGGTATTTGATATTTTTCAGGATCAGAAACCACCTTGAGATAATGCTAAAGCCTAGAAAATCCCACGGAAAATTCATATATATGTTTTTAACACAAAGTTTAAAGTCTAGCCTCCAGAAGCTCTGTAAACACTCTAAAATTATCCATGGACCACAAACTCAGAACTCTTGTTCTAAAATGCTGAAGCAGAGCTTGAGATGGGAAAAGTCCAGAATTCAAAGAGTTTTTTTCACCAACCACCGTCATGTATCTACTTTAAATAGCTCTGCCACATACCAGTCTCACCTCTAACACTTCTGCTGGCCCGTCTGCGCACTTTGAAACATGCAATCAATATCAAAGTAAGCAGATAAGTGGAAAGTTTGAGGAAAGGGAAGCAAAAGAACTTTTGAGCAGAAGCTCAAATTTCTAAATGTTGAATATTCTGGCCAATCCTACATTCCTAAGCTTCTGTTCCACTGACTTCACAAGCCGGTTGTTATCAAAGTTAAATGTGCCTAAAAGTCAACCTGGGAAGGTTACCTTAAAATGAGATAATCATGCTAAACGAAGTGAGGTAGACAGAAAAAGTTGAAAACCACATGATATCACTTATATGTAGGATATAAATCTAAAAGCAACAAACAAACAGGGCAAACAAACAGAGATTCATGGGCATGGACAATAGACTACTGGCTACCAGAGAGTAGGGTGGAGGGGGAGAGGAGAGGTAGATGGGGAAAAAGGGTCAAATATGTTGAATATATGGTGACAGAAAGAAATCTAACTATGGGTGGTGAACATACAATGCAATATATATATATATATTGCATTGTATGTATGTGTGTGTGTGTGTGTGTGTGTGTGTGTATATATATATATATATGCCTTACTGTTGAATTGTACACCTGAAACCTACTGGATTTCATTAACCAATGTCACCATAATAAAAATAAATAAAAATAAATATTTAAAAAATGCAGATTTCTAAGTCTCAACTGGCTTCGGATTCAAAAGGGTTCTATGGTTTTTATTAAACACCCAGGCGATTCTGAAGTTGGTGGTCACTTAACCACACTTGCTATGCCACTATTTCCTTCTCATCTACACCCCTTTTTAGGGAAACTTTCAGGAAAGAGATGTAGGGAGACGTTTCTAGGTGACTCAGTGACTGAGAATTGCTCAACTACTGACTATCGACTGAATATTTGTCTTAATTGCACTTGCAAAGTCCCTTCCACCATGTAGTAAAACATATTCATGGTGTGACACCAGGGTAGAAGGCCTACCTGATTACTACTTCTCTGAGAGCAAAACCACGCCTTTTCATCCCACACAATCTACAACCAATCATAAGCACAGATTAGGTAAAAGCAGCACCTGTTGCTTTTGCCTGTCCAGCATTTATTCCCCTCTTCTCCTCATTCTTTCCTTATAATTGTGTCTCGATTTCCCTTTAGGAACTATCTCCCTCCAGTCTATGTCCATTTATTTCAGACTGGGCTAAATCCACTCCCTGATTCCAGATGCGGACACATGATATGTTGTGCCAATCAGTGTAATCCATTTCCCTGACACAATGATTGGTATATGATTGTCACATGACCCAAGCTTGGCCAATGAAACTCAGTCCTGGAACTTTTGCAAGTACAATTCAAGGAAGTGTGTGGTCTTTCTGTGTAGGTTGCTGGGGCTAGGGAATTCACCAGCCATCCTTTCACCATAAGAGGGAGAACTGCTCTAGAACAGAGCATCACAGATACAAGCAGAGCTGAGAAAGACAGTGGCCGAGCTCTAGAGATCTGATTCCTGGATTCAGCCATGCCGGAAGCTAGCCCTACCTCCCAAACTTTTCAGTTAGACAGAGCACACAACTGATATAACAGTATTTGAGCCAACTTAAGTGTGTTTCTACGACTTCAACCAAAAAAAAAAATCCAGGTTTATTTAATGCTTAATAAATGTTAACTGGTTAATAGCCATGTTTACATTTGGGAAATGTTGAATATATTTGGGTTCTTAGAGCCCACAAAATACTTTTTGCAGAAGAAGGTCAGTTGTTTAACTTATATCTTTGTCAAAAAAAGACTGATACAGTCATAAAACTATGGCCTTTGGAACTGGACAACTGAATTTGGATCCCTGCTCTGCCGCTGACAAATTGTGTGGCCTTGGGCAAGTTACTTAGGAATCTTTAAGCAGGACACGACTACAGTAAAAATTGTATTGTTTTTAGAAGATCACTTTTATCTAGATGATGGATTGAAGGGTAAAGAGGCAGCAGCAGGAAAGTATTATCAAGTTCAGGCAATAGTGCATGAAGGTTTAGACTAAGGCAGCACTACCTGGGATGCAAAACCTATAAGTGGCAAGTTGAAAATGTGGGATGTGATAAAAAGGGAGAAGTCAAAGTTCTCAGAAACTAGTTCAATTAGTTTTATTCTGAGACATTAAAATCAAGAAAGAAATGCCACCTGCTAGCCAGGTGGTGGGGGTGCTCTTAGATTCTAGTTTGTCTGTTATTTTTCACATCACAAACAGCTTCTGTAGCTTCCCTCCTCTTGAATGAAGCAGCTTCACACCTCTAGACAAAGAAGGAGATCTTGCTAGTAGGTGATGCTTCCATCACTTTAATCTAAAGCTGTTTCCGAGAGTGTTAGAGGAGTCCCACTGGTGGTATATTAGGTGGTTTTAGGTAGATTACAGAATGACTAGCTGCCTGCAGACAAAACATTAAATAACTCTGAATCACATGGGGAAGAAGCCGTTCCCCTTCGGGCCTCTTGATTATTTTGTCAAGAAAAGAAAATCTCAAATAAAATATCTTTAAATCCTCTTTCTAGCACTTTCTAATCCTCTTGTTTAACAGGGAACAGGTCTCAAGCTCAAAATCTTCAGGGGGCCACAGTATCTAGCTAAAATTAAGTACTATTGTTGTGTGTTGAATTTATTTTTACACACATACTTTCTCTTGATGGCAAGTCGTACTGATTTTCCACTTATAATAGCTACACAGCTTGTCTTAAGATACAATTACTTAAATAAAGAAAATTTTTAAAAAGGAAACTAAAGAAATACGGCACACGGTCACAGCAGGAATTGAGGAAAGGGTCTACAAACGACGGCTATTGGGCCAGGGGTTCCAACACCTAATTCATCAATAGTGGAATTTCTGGTACCAGGACAAACTTCTTCTTAGGAAACATAGCACTCATTACATCACTAAAAGTATACCAGGCAGCTAACCAAAAGCCTACAGTGAGTAACCATGCCTACTCCTTGGACAGGTACCAGACCAGAAGCACGGGGCACCTTGTCCTGCCCAGGGAGCAGTTTCTCAGCACCTGCAGGGTTTCTGTCCCTAACCAGTGCTGAGGACAGCTGCTGCGTGTGTGCGCAGAGCCCTGCAAGCCCCTGGGGGCCCAGTGCAATCTCCTAACCAACTCCTTATTCTAAACAATCCGGGAATTTGGTTCACTCTTTAGAGTAAACAATCTCAGCCATAATGTTTTTAAACGCCTGGGCTCCCGCTCGCTTGCAGACACGGTCGCTCGGTTGCTCGGTCGCTCACGGGGCTTTGCAGGGGTATGGATGCATCAGCCTTCCGGGGCCCCGCCACACTCCTGCGGAGCATTCTTTCACACTTGCCGCAGGAAAACCCTGGAGACAGGCACATCAAACCATCTGACATGGGGGTGTTGAATTTCGCGAGCGATATCTTGTTTATTGAGGAGGCAACTTTTCAAAGGGAAAAAACACACTCTGGCTGAACAGGAGAGCCCCAACGCTACTAAACGTCTCCCCCTAGTGGACCTTTTCCTGAGACTTGTAAATCATTCAGAGCTGGAAGCACAAAGAATTTCAGTTAAAAATGGCATTACAAACGAAACAAAACAAGTAAATTGCCAACAATGTGCAGTCCCTGGCCTGTATATTCTTTTTTATTTTTCCAACTAAGATCATTAGAAAATAAATATTACTTGATATCACTTGAAATTCAACCAAGATGCCCTTCTGTAGGTAAATAGAAAAGTATACACACCGTAGGTCATCCAGATCATGGAATATTTTTCAACTAAAAAGAAATGAACTACCAAACCACAAAAAATACATGAAAGAAACTTAAATGCATATTACAAAGTGAAAGAAGTCAATCTGAAAAGACTTTATACTGTGTGATTCCAAATATATGACATTTTGGAAAAGGCAAACTGTGGAGACAAGGGGGAAAAATCATTGTTTGCAAGTGGTTAGAGGGGAAGAGGGATGAATATACAAAGCATGGAAGCAGTGGTCCCCATCTTTTTGGCACCAGTGACTGGTGCGCCTATGAGAATCTAACACCTGAGGATCTGAGGAGGAGCTGAGGCGGTGATGCTAGTGCTGGGGAGCAGCTGCAAATACGGATGCAGCTTCGCTGGCTTGCCCATTGCTCATCCATCTCCTGCTGTGCGGCCCGGTTCCTAATAGGTCACAGACTGGTACCAGTCCACAGCCCAGGGATTGGGAACTCTCAGCATAGAGGATCTTTATGGCTGTGAAACTATTCTGTATGATGCTATAATGATGATGCATGTCATTAAACATTTGTCCAAATCACAGAATGCACAACACCAAGAGTGAACCCTCATGTAAACTATGAACTTTGGGTGATGATGTCACTGTAGGTTCATCACCTGCAACACATGTCCCACTCTGGTGAGCAATGTCGATATGGGAGAGACTGCAAACAGGCAGCAGGGGGTGAATGGGAAATCTCTGTACTTTCTGCCCAACTTCGCTGTGAACCTAAAACTACTCTAAAAAATAAAGTCAATTTTTAAGAATAATTAAAATGCATAAGTACATAAGTGAATAAATTAGTAAAGTACCGGGGGAATCCTGCTCTGGATGTGTTGATTATTAATAGGAAGACGCAGCCCCTTCCTACTCCGAGCGTGGTCTCAGGCCCCACCACAGAACTGCTGAATCAGAATCTGCATTTTAATAAAATCTTTGAGTGATTTATATTAAATTGTAAAATGTATTGATGTAAAATGCATAGTCCTTGCCTTTGCGTTGCTTTCAGACTATTAAACACTTGGCAGGGAGCGGGGAGTTTTTGGTACAGTTTGAGATGAAAAGCAACAATGTGGTTAACGATAATAAACTTCAGGCTTCTGATTTCACTTCTCAATACCTTTACTCACAAGTTTATCCCAGCTGAGATGTCAGTACCTCCTCTCCATGTGTATAGTTCTTGCTAAATATTATTCAGTAAATATCATTGAGAATTTACCATGTATCAGGCACAGGGCTAGACATAATACTTTTTAAGAAACGTGTGGAAAAGTTAACAGGAAATGACCGTTTTGTCCAACTCTCCTATTAGATTAAATGTGATAAAGGAGCAAGCACAGGGGCTCTTCCCGAAGGGGTCTTGGAGAAGGCTGTGAACTACATTTGTTCAGCACCAATCAGGCACCAGACACTATTTGTTATCTCGCTTCTCACAACCATTACACAAGGTGAGAATTATTCCCCTCATTTACCTGATAGGGAAACTGAGTCACTCAATAGTTCAACAATTTGCCTAAAGTCTCACAGCTAAAAGCAGCCAATCACCACAGATAGTTGGGTCCCACATCTGGTCACCTCCTGTCTGCTATAATTCTATGGTATAATTCTGTCATACAGCTGTGAATACCCTTTAGGTCATAAGCCCCCAAGGGAATTTTTGAGGAGGGAATCTCAATCTCATTTTCCACGAGACCAGGAGGGAAGGGGTTAGACTGATCATATCCGGCTCCTAAGGGGCAGGCAACCACCATTTTACATCTGAGTTCTGTTATAAGCGAAACCTCCTAATCCTAAAATGGAAATGGGTTTCTTCTCACACTTGTGGATTCTGTAGCACTGTACTAAGGACTTAGAGAGCACACAGTAAGAAGAAAAAGTTATTTTTTCAAAAAATGCAAGTCTAGTCACAGGACTCCTTTACTTAAATCCCTTCAAAGGCTTTCCAATGACATGGTAAGGACTTAGGTCTTTTAGTCCTTGCGTGGCCTGAATCCTGCTAGCCTTATCTCACCCACACTCTTTTTTTCTTTTAACTGTTTGCTTTTTATTGTTAGCTCTTAAATTCCATGACCCCTTATGTCACAGGACCTTTGCACATGATCTTTTCACTGGACCTCCTTCATCTGAAAAACTCCTGATCTTCTTTCAGATTTCAGTCTAAACATTTTTTCTTCAAAGAATGCATTCTGAGCTCCCCAGCCAGGTGTTGAGCCTCCTGTTAGGCATGCTTATTGTACTACGTTCCACATCTTTGAAATACTTACCACATTTCTAACTGAACTATTCTTTCTACAAATATTTAATAGCCGCTGCCCTCTCTAGATCTGCAATGGACCATTGTTCCTATGTGGCTGCTAAGCTCTTGAAATGTGGCTAGTGTTATGAAAGAACTGGATTTTAAATTCAATTTAATCTAATTAGTTTAAATTTATAAGCGGATACTTGATTTGCTTAATGGGAATTTTAAAAGCTTGGAACAACTCGGTATGTGAATCTACTTTTCAATTGTACATTTTATAAACTCTAAATACAGATTAAGTATTTCCAGAAATGTAGCATCCGAATTGAAATGTGCTATAGGTCTAAAAACTGCACTAGATTTTGAAGATTCAATATGAAAAAATAATGTATGATATCTTACTAATAATTTTATATTGCATATATGCTGAAATGATAATAATTTAGAGACAATGGGAATAAAATATATTAACAAGAGGTTTACTGAATTAATACGTTCATGAAATTAACTTGTTTCTTTTTACTTTCTAATGTGCTCCCTAGAAAAATCTAAATTTTGTATGTGGCTCACATTATAGATCATATTGGACTGTGCAGCTCTGCCTTGAAACTGGAATATGTATCTATTTAACTATTTTGTACTCAGTACTTAACATAGGATCTGGCTAATAATAAGTGTTGAATAAACATTTGTTTGACATTTGAATCAATGAATGAACATCCATACTTGTCAAGGTTAAGAGAGAGGATGGCACATTTGTCCTACATTTTCTAACTCTATGCTAATGTTCTCCTTGCGTAGCATGGGACCTTGAAAATAGTGATAATAATTATAACTACCCTTTTCAGTCACTTACTATGAGCTAAGTAGCTTCAATCTTTTTGAGATTTGTTGTAAAAATTAGTGGTAATGTATGTTAAGTAACTTGTCCAAAGTCACATCATTAATAGACAGCATTTACCGAATGCCTGCTTATGAATAATTGAATGAATGAATAAGCAAACTTACAAAGCCCAATCTGAGTCAGTATAGAATTTTTCAAGGCCTCTGTTGCCTTGAACGTGTGTATGAATCCAGTTTTATCTGATTCAAGACTGTTTGCCCCAGCTTAGAAAGGCTCATAAAAGATTTTTAAGTAAAATCCTGGAGTAGAAACAAGAAAAATATTCTATTGACAAAAAAAGTAGATTGCTCAGGTTACAACAATAAATTAAATTTTGAAACGCTGAAGACACACTTGCCCTCAGGAGCTTGAGAGAAGGTCTGGGCCAAGGCTCCGACTCATCTGTAATTTGGCCAAACATCCTCCAAAAGCACCACAAAACCCAATTGATTAGAACTAGATGAAACCTCTATGTTCTTGGACCATATGACACTTCGGTCCAATTATCCGACCTTCCAAGCTCAAGAAAACACACTATCTATTTGGCCACACGCTTTGCTCTCAGCTTTTAAACCCGTGTATACATTTTAATGGCAATTTAATCCATGTGGTTCAGATTATTTGCATTAGATTCATCAGAAGCAATTTTTGAAAGAAGCTACAACCTAATAATTTCCTCGGTGTGCTGTGCTAGACCTGAATTCCTTCTCCATGGCTTCCTCCATCACGGTCTGCTGGGTGAAACGTGTGCTAACTAAAGGCAACATGGAGATTAAGGGCTGGGATCCTGCAGTCAGACTGCCTCGGGTCAAAGCCCATCTCACATCTTAGGACATGTTTGACTTCAGATTTACTTTCCTTGCCTGTAAAATGAGTAAAAAAAAAAAAAAAAAATGAATAACCCTCATGAGTTTGTTGTGAAGATTAGCCTAGTCTAAGCTTCTGGTTCAGAAGCCTCACTGTGTGCCAGGCACGAGTGTAACCAATAGCTATTATTATTACTACATTCAAGCTGCAAGCGATAGAAAAATAACATCGGAATGGCATGAACATGATAGTTTTTTTCACTTCCACATAAACACAGGCAGTCCATGGCTGCTGGTACGATAGCCATTTGTTCAGCATGCACCAGGCCCCAGGCACCGTTCTCACCGTGGATAACTACGCCATCTCACCAAGAACCTGATTCTCTCTATCTGGTACTCCAGCAATCTCGGCACACAGTTCTCATCTTCTGATCCAAGATGGTGACCCCAGCGCTTGTCCACATTCCAGCCACGAGGAAGGAAAGCAGCACACCCTCCCCTCAAGGACGCTTGCTAGGCATTGTGCACGCCACTTCTACTTACATCCTATTGGACAGAATTTGGTCTCACAGTCATGTGTAGTCTTACAGGAGACCGAGAATTGTTGCTTTTCATTCTGTTATCATATAGTCTATTATTGTTACTGTAAAAAAGTGGAAGAACAGGTATTAGGGGACAATTAACTGTCTTTGTCACAGATTCAGCATGGAAGATCAAAGTACCATCTGGATCTAGGATGCATACCAAATGGAGATTTTTGGATAATGGAATGTATTTTAAGAAGACCACATCTTTAACTCAGTACTTGTCCACCTCCACATTTTATTTGCTTATAAATCCCATAAATATATGCTGCACAAAACACTAAATAAATGTTTATTCTGATTACTATATAAAAATGACCACAAATTTCTTCTCTCCACTCTCACCAGAATAATATCCACGGAAGGATTCAGATGCTTATGGATTTAGAAGGAAAAGAGAGATCTGGCAACTTATAATGCTGCTTCAAGTTTTTTTTAAAGGCTCCTAAAACCCCCAAATGCAGTCACATGCTAAAAGCCACTTTCCAGCCCTTTCGCCTCCATCATAACCGAAAAAGTGCTGACATTGCAGCGAGCTCGGGGTGCTACTCCAGAAAGCAGCCACAGATCCTTGTGTTAGACAAGACACCTTCCCATCCCGTCTGAGCCTTCACAAATACAACATGTTGACAATACATACATAGATAATAGGAAACATATTTTTGGCCAGTGAGTTAGCTTTTTGGTCAGACTTGAAGACTGTAGCAGATATTTTGGAAGTTTCCCCAGCATCCTATCCCAATCTTCCCTTTTGAACAGAATTGTATTTCCCAGCCTTGCGGTTTAGTTTGGGATTGGCTTAAGCCAATCAACCCATCCAACCTAGTGTCCACAATAATTATTCCAGAGCTGGGCATGTGATTGAGTAAGATGTGAAGGAAGATGTGGGGCCCTCGGAGAAAGAAGCTTTCGGTGATATTGGTCATTCTCTTGGCATTGCAAAAATATTCATTCTTGGAATAAAGACACCAGATTAACAGCCTATATTACATATAAACTAGAGTGGCAAGATGAAAAGAAATTGGTCCATAATGACATTGTCAAGTCCGTGGAATGAACCTTACCTAAAGCCCACCATATCTTTGGACTTTGAAATTCATAAGCCAGTAAATTCTCCTGTGGTTTAAGCTTCCTGAGTTGGGGTTGCCGATAAGTAGTATTCTAATTGACACTGAGTCATTAAATGAAAGCTTGGAAATATCTAGCTTTAGACAAATTAATCAGAAGCCATAACCAAACATCTATCATATTAGCCATACCAGGACAGAAATGCTGCTCTACCATTTTACTACCTGTGTGAGCACAGGCAAGTTATTTGAAGAAAGCATGAGACTCGGTTTCTTAATCAGGAAATTGAGGATAACTAAATTGATCTCAAAGGACTGTTTCCCAGACTGAGAAATCAATAAAGACGCATAAAGTCACTGATAAGTGTAAAAGTAAAACTTATGTTTTCTGAGAAATAAATTGTGTATAAAGAATGTTTCTAACATACAGGCAAGGAGAAAGATGAATAGAGCCTGGATGGACAGCCATAAACCCCAGACTTCTCAAGATATTACAACGATGACAGAGGTCCCAGACATTCCCCAGGTAACATTTACATATAATTAAAAGAAACTTTTCATGGCAGAGTTCTGTTGGTTTTGACAAATGCATACAATTGTATAACCACCATCACACTCAAAGTATAAAACAGTTCCATCATCCCCCAAAGTCTCTTATGCTCCTTTGAAACCATCCCCAACTCCCACTTCCAAAAGATCAACAAACCACTGATCTGTTTTCTGTCCCTACAGTTTAACTTCCTCCAGAATGTCATGCAAATGGAATCTTACCTTACGTAGGCTTTTGAGTCTGACCTCTTTCACTTAGTACAGTGTATCCAAAATTCATTCTATGCTGGAGTGTAAATCAGTACTTTGTTTTTATTGCTACTCATAAACATTTGATTAAAGTCTACCTTTTTTAACTGTATATACCACATGGGATGATGACTATGGGCACAGAAACTGGTTTGCAATGATCATTTTCATGCCTTCAAAATTTTATATCTATTCAGAACTGTTAAAGGGAAAGAGGCATGTTAGAGGGTGCTATGGACTAAATTTTGTCCCCCCAAAGTTCATGCGTTGAAGCCCTAACTCCCAATGTGATTAAATTTGAAGATAGAATCTTTAGGAGGTAATTAAGGTTAAATGATGTAATACTGTTAAGACCCTAATCTGATAAGATTGATGGCCTTAGAAAAACAGGAACAGAGACCCAAGATCTCTCCCCCTCCCCGTCCCCCTCCCCCTCCCCCTGCCCCTCCCCCTCCCCCTCCCTCTCCCTCTCTCTCTCTCTCCTTCCATTACTTCCTCCCTCCCTATCTGCCAAGTGAAGACATAGTGAGAAGATGTCCACCTACAAGCCAGGAAAAAAGTCCTCACCAGAAACAAATCCTGCCAGACCTTGATCTGGGACTTCCAGCCTCCAAAACTATGAGACAGTACATTTTTGTTGTTTAAGCCACTCAATCTTAGCCCCAGCAGACTAAGACAGAGAGACTCAGAAGAAAGACCTGGAGTTCATAATCGGTGAGATGGGTTTGGTTCTAAACATCTGTTTCCCTTTTTGTGTGATGAGGATGAAAATAATCTCCCATGCAGACTCATTATAAAGACCGAACTCCATGGATAATATATGTAAATTGTTCAGCACAGTTCTTGGCACCCGGAAATGCTTATTCTATGGCACTTTTTATTTGCCAGTTTGTATCCTAACATGAACCTTTACACATATAGGGATGCTCAGGAAATATTTGCAAAAATAAGTGAAATGTAATTCCACATGCTAAGGGACCTCTTTGTATTTTAATTTTTTAAGTTGTATAATGAAGTAATTCATGCAAAAGGATGTTTCTGACAACTGACACCATTATTTTCTGTTGACCACAATCTAAACAAGAATCTTATAGTAGTCATTTTCATTTTAATATAAGACAATTTCAGTTATCACTACCACAATTAGATGTTTACATGTTAAACTATTTACCAGTAATTATGAAAAAAAAATGTGTACCTCGTTGAAGCATAAAGTCTCTACAACTAGATGGAAACTATTTGCAGGGGGTAGGGGGGCAGTGGAGGGGAGCACACACCGTGAGGTGGTTTCTTTTGCACCTGAAACCATAATTGGTCCTTCTCAAGGCTCTAACAGAGACCAAAGGTAAAGAGGAATGAAAGAGGGTCTTGCCTCTTTGGACTTCACAGCTCCCTTGGGGGAGAGGGAGAGGTGGGAAAACAAGTGGCTTTGTTGGTGGCTACCCACCGATTCCCACGGCGACGTGCTGGAGCTGGCTCATTCTAGCTCTTAAGAACCAGTCGTGGACTTTTCTTCCCAACTTCACATTCAGTGATACCATGTTGGTAGCTAGACACAGGCCATGGTGGGAGTGCTTACACCACAGAAATTGGCAAATATAACGCAGGGCTTCCCTCACCCTCTGGAGAGCCAGCTGTTAAACATTTACCAGCACACCACCATGTCAATGGCCCAGGCTAGCTACCGCTCCCCAGGGGAGGAGCAGGGAGTGACTGGATAAATGCACCAAGAGAAAGACTCCAAGAAGTTAAAGAAGCCCAGAATTCATAGTCTGGTGCAAGACCTTTCTTTATCATTCACCATTTTAAACTTTGGTGGATATTTGTGACCCTGTTCTGAGAATTAGACCTTGTGTGGTATTGAGAAAATTATCCTCACAAACGTTGACTATACCTTTTAAGCCAGCAACTTCACTGCTAAACCCAATGAAAGTATTAAGAACATGGGCAGAGATTTAGCATCCAAGAGGTTTCACACAACATTCATCATCATGTCGTATATTTTGGAATCACCTAATGTCCCACAACAGGAAATTCTGTTTGACTGTATTATGGTGGGTCCATGCAAGTCAATATTGTGCAGCCTTTAAATATTCTTCTAAAATTTGATTTTTAATGTTACGGAAGAAGAGTTACAATAAAAAGTGAGAAAAGCAAGTTACAAAGCAGAGTGACTTTAATGATCAGAGGTTTATAAAATATGAAGGCTGTGACAACAGAGTAGTTAACCGTGAGTGGTGGGGTAAATTGTAACTTTTTTCCTTTCCCGCTTTTCTATACTATCCAATTTCTCTACGATGAGAATGTATTACTTTTGGGAAACAATAACAACAAAAAAAGAAATACTATTTTTTTTTAATGGCTACCAAACTGCTAGAGGAGTTACCAAAATGGAGACTACTTACTCAATTTTAGGTTAAGAGATTTATTAGAGAAAACTGAATAGGCTATACACCTAATTAGAAAGACAAACCACAACACCCTCCAAACACTAGTGCATGCAATTAATTCTTCTATCTCATTAACTCAGCGATTGAGACAGGAAGGGAACAGAGAGAGGAGAAGAGGAACATGAATGAAAGAGCAGGTGAAGCAACCTGGGAGGGCAGTTTTAGGGGAGGGACAAAATTAGGGGAGAGATGCTATTTGTAAGTCATTTCTCCAACTAGATAATCTGAGAAGTTAAAACCTTAAATTTGGTTTATCTATATATAAAAGTAATGCTAATTTAATTAACGAACTTTAACAACCGTTGTGCCTGGCAGTTAGCACAGCGAGGAGTATGGAACTATCGATTGCACCTGAAATGACTGTAACTCTTCCTCTTCCTCCTGTAAATGTTAGTAAAATAACATTTACTAAGCATTTTCCATGTATTAGCTATGGTGCCAACTAAAGTAAACACATTAATTCATTTATTCTTTCCAAAAACACCCTATGAAATACTATTTATGTCTCCATTTAACAGATGCGAAACAGAAGTTCACAGTTGTAAATAATTTGCCCAAATCCTCATAGCCAGTAAGAGCCAGACCCAATATCAAAACATAGTTAATAAAAGCACATCTTTTGTATTGACAAATACACTGACTATGTTAAGATCAATTCACATTTTTAGTGGATTCCTTGGGTTGTGGTAATAAACATAGTCTAAAAGACTAAGCAATTGCAGTATCATGACTCATAGTGTGGGTACTTATTCCAAAAATAGAGGAACTTTTCACCTGTAAACTACCAATGAGACTTAGAGGTGGTCCACAGAGTTTTTAGTTGGTCAGGAAATAACTAATTACTGAGCACTTCATTTATACAAAGCACTGTTGGTAGATTCTAGGGATATGGCAGCAATGGATAAGGCAGACAGAGGCTCAGTCCTCGTGGAACTTGCAGCCTTGCAAGAAAGATGAACTTTGTAAACAAGGTAGACGATACAATGGAGATTCACAGGGTTCGTGGAGAACCTATCACTCTCAGCTTTGACATAATAGCGGGCACACTCAGAGCCACATTCAGTCACGGCCTAATCCTATGCTCTTTTTTTTTTTAAACTGACTATGCTTAGTAAAAAATTTTTATATCTTCTTTATCTTTGTATCTGTTCTTCCAAGTCTTTGTGAACAGATTTCTAAGTGTTCAAAGACTTACAAGCTAGAAAGGACCAGGACTCCTGCAAAAAACACCTCTGGGCAACATTCTGTGAGTTTGAGACCTTGTAAGAGAGTGGTGATTACGAGGCTGCAGTAGTGGCGTCTCCAATATCCTCTCGAAAAAAAAAACACTAACACTCCCACGGCTCAGCCCCTGCTCCTTTATTAAAAGCACTACACTTCCCATCCCGCCACTACACACACACTCCGAGGTACCCAAGGATGTGCCTTTTCTCCTTAGAGAGGAAACCCCCTCAGTGAGAGTACCAGGTGGACTTAGGCGCTTCCATATGAGTCAATACGTGCATTACCCAGCAGAGGGCAGGATCGCACAATGCACCCTAACTCTCTCCTGTTAGGAATAAACAAGGGGAGAAGATGGCATGGGTTTACAGACAGCATCAGGGCAGATTAAAGCACAGAACAAGTGACTGTCTGTGTGCCTAGAGATGACAGCAGGAGAAATACTCCGCGTTGGGAGTCAGTACGCGTGGGCCCCAGTGTCAGTCTGGAAGTCGCTTCACAGACGGATTTGTTCTGTGCCGGTCTCAGCCTATTGATAACCAGAGCTGTGGCCGGGTCAGCCCTTGTGGTTTCTTATTATGATTGCAAGACACCCTCAGCAGTAACCATCAGAAAACTTTGAAGAAAAAAAAAAGATTTTTTACTTGCAAGTTCTAGAAATTACATGGCAAGCCCAGCACCACACTATGAGGTCACGAGTAGAAAAAGAGAGTGGGCCTGAGGTTCTGCTTTTATGGGGTCAAATGTGGAGCCTAGGGTTTCTTGGGCTCACTCTTTCTTTATTGGTGAATTTAAAACATAATAGTGGGAATTCGTGGCGAGAGAAAAAAATTGAGCAGCCAAAATGGCCAGTTATTAAAATCCAACAAGATCTCTAAAACAAAGGAGGGGTGAGTCTGTTTTTTTATCTAGTCTTGAATGCCTCACAATTAAAGCTTAAGTCAGGCACGTGTGTTATAAAAAGAAAAGCCCATTTGAGGCTCACACAACAGAGTCTCAAATTCCCCAGCCGTATGGTGAAGGCACTGTCCTGAATGACCCCAGATTTTATTTCTCCTCGAAATTTCTATAATACTACACTCTGACCTATCCTAAAATAATTCTCTTGAAATTGCTATCTTGCTAACATGCACACTGGAACATGTAACTCCCCAGTTTATAATCTGGGAGTGGGAGTTAGAATGTAAGATCATTCACACATGATGACTCCAAGTCTCCTTCAAGCAGAGGGCAAGATTGATCTTCCTCCTAAGTCAGAATCAGAAGTTGGTGTTGGCTGCAGTTATAGTAATAATAATAAGCTAATAGTCACTGATGTGCTAGGCAATGTGCAAATCACTTTACATGAATTAATTCCCTTAATTCTCCCACCAACCACACTTTCCAGATGAAGTTCCAAAGCCACAGAGAGATGTTTCTGGGGAATGATGGAGTTGGGATTTGAACCTCAAAGAGGGAGCTCACAGCTGCTCTACGTTTCTGCCTCCAAGGATTTTGGAGATGAGTGAAGAGTTGACTAAAGACAACTATGGGTCCCTATTTGGCCCAAAATTGTTCATTCATTCACTCACTTACATCCTGTCTCAATAAAGGTATACCAAGTGTCTACTGTGTCCATCCCAGGAACTTCATTAAGCACTGGAATCCTTAAATTTATGACAATGGCATCATGTTCAGTTACACGGTTTTCTACCACAGAGCTCAGAAGCCTGGAAATAAAACAAATTCAACACTGACCTAGAGTTGAGGTTTCACTGGGCAGGCACAGTGAAAAGTGGGCTTTGGGAAGGTAGTAAAAAGTGCTTGGGAGATAGTAATTCAGACAACTGACTATGAAGTCCAGCTAAAAAACATGAGTTACCCCTGAGCTGCAGCTGGTAGAGATTTCATGCATCTTCCCCTGTGCTCCTTGGCTTTTCCTCAGTACAAACCTCACTCCAAGTTGCTCGATGGGCCAGTTGCACCAGACCAATGACCAGGAGCTTCCATCATAGCACTTCCACCGACCATTTATGCGACCTGCAGAAACTGTTCACTGTCTCTGAGCTTGTCTCCCTCGCTGATAAAACAAGGCACCATTCATCATAATTTGTAGAATAATACTTTTGAACCAAGTAGAATGTGCTTGGTGCTGTGCGTCATGCTGAAAAACACAGAGGACAATATCCGTCCTCAAAGAATTCACATTTTGACACATTCTAGATATTTCAAATCTATAATTATAAAACAGTGGGCCTACCTCTGATAGAAGGTTCTACGAGATAGGGTAACACTCTTACTAATAGCCTATGTTTTAGGGCACCTAATTTAGGCCAGATTCTCTATATAAATTGTTTTATGGGAGGCAGAGGCTGGCTGATTCTGTCTTTACCAGCAATTTATTCTAGTACAGATTCACTGTGGGAATTAAAATACTTCCACAGGCCAATAATATACAGGATAATATCTCTTATTAAGCCAAATAAAGAAATAACTTACTCCAAAAAAAATGCCACATTAATCACACTAATGTTCCAGGCAAGGGGAAATGAGAGGGAGAGCTGTAGCTTTTCACAGGCGGAAGCACTAGGGAGAGACGGCGCTAAAGTAAAAGCCCCTGTTGCTATAGCACATTGCTAGGGAACAAAAATGCTGACTCTGTGGGGCCACTGTGGGGCTTTTCACCATCACTGACCAAAGAAAGAGTCACCCTGGCCATGGTTGGAGCTAAATGCCCCAAAGCTCTTTGGAAACTTTTTAGGTTAGCAAAGAGTCGCCTTGCCCAAACTGAAACTCTCAAATGTCCTCACGAAGTCTCGGTCGTGTGTTTATAGTCTCGGCGTCCCCTTTCCACAGCTACTTCTCCACATATTCGTATCTACGAGCCCCAGCGGGCACCCTCAGCATCTGGGCTGCTGAGTGCTTCTCAGTGACAACAGATGTAGAACGATGACATCCTGGTGCACTTTCATTCTTATATCAAAGCAACTTTCTTTTTTGTCTTTGTCATAAATAAGTGGATTAAAACCTCTTCACTTAAGTCATAAAGATGCAGATTTGAAATCATATTAAACCAATATACAACATGAATTACTTTGTTAATTCCTTATCACAACCTTCTAGAGCAGAGACAGTTATTATTTCCATTTTACTGATGGAAAAACTGAGGATTAAAAAGATGCAGTTACTTACGAAAAGTCGCATTGACAGTGAGAGGTAGTGGAACCAGAACTCGAACACAAGCCTGTCCGAGACCAGCTCCTGCTTGGAAGTGGATACAAACAGAGCACAGAACCCGGCTCTCCTAGGAGACGAAAATCCAAGTCAGTGACTTCAGGTGATGCCTGCCTCGATTCTTGAGAACATGCTGTGCTAATCTTATCGATTCCTCTCCTAGACTTAAATTTCTCTACTGACTCTTCAGTCTTTATCCAAGAAAAGTTGGCTTAATATGCAAAGCTGGAATTTGAGGAAACTAGATTTCTTCAAATGTTTCCCATAACTTTTGGCCCAGAGGTCCTCAAAAGAGATGTGAAAAGATGTGAAGTGTTAATGTGATACATAGTCAAAAAAATAAGTCTCGTCTTGGCTCATTCGTGGCTGTTGGTTGAGCAATGCCATTTTTCCAGGGCCTGCCTTGGATATAGCACAATTATGGAAAAGCTCTTTCAGCACTAATTCCTACATCATACACCCAAAAAATACCACAGAACCTGAAATGCTGACAAAAAGTTCAGATCCACTGGAAAACATCTATAATTGACAGATCTTTGCATTTTAACTAACATGGAAGAAAGTTTTAGCTTCAATGACTTCATTAAATCCCTGAGCCATCTTTTAAGTATTGTGTTCTTTTCTTTTTCAAGCCAAAGAATGAAACAGCTTTGAAGGTTATATTTAAAAGGGTGTACAGCCGAGATGGCTTTTATAGCTGTTAATGATGAAACTGACATTTCAGATAATCTAACTAATCTAAACAGAAACTTTAGCAGGCTATTGATCCTTTTTTGAAAAGTTCTTTAAAGGTATAATTCACATACCATAAAATTCATTTAAGTGTACAGTTCAATAATTTTTAGTAAATCTTCAGAATTATGCCACCGTCACCACAGTTCAGTTTTAGGACATTTCTGTCACCCCGAAGAAATCTGTCATGCCAGTTTGCAGTTGCTCCTCATTCTCACTCCCAGACTCAGGAAATCCCTAACCTTTTGGCCTCTAAAGGTCATTGCATATACATGGAATCATACAAAATGTTTCGTATCTGGCTTGTTTCACTTTGCATGAGTTTTTGAGGCTCATTCATATTGTTGTATGTATCAGAACTTTGTTCCTTTTTCTTGCTGAATTGTAGTTCATTGTATAGCTGTAGAACTTGTTGTTTATTCACTCTCCAGTTGATGAACTCTTGGGTTGTTTCCATTTTCTGACCATTACAAATAATGCTGCTATGAATATCTATGTACAAACCTCTGTGTGGACATATTTTTCCTTTCTCTCAGGAGATACTAGGAATGGATTGCTGGGTCATAGTAAATCGAGATTTAACTATTTCTTTCACTTCATTTGCTTTGCTTTCCTTTTTTGTGCAACTTTTAAAGAAACTGTCGAACTGTCTCCCAAAGTTGCTGCACCATTTTACATTCCCATGCTGTTCATTTATAACGAGACACGTTAACAGTGGCGTGGGTTTTCTGAGTTGTGGCATTAACTCCACAATGCTGAGAATTTCAATTATCTTTAATCCATTGGAGGCTTTCTGGTTTTAAGCTATTTCAAAATCTGTTATTGCTCCAAGGGGAAAATTAGGCCTCTTAGTAAGGAATCCAGTAATCATATGTTCAAATTGTCAGCCTCCCCCAACCCTTAAACACTTCTTTATTGTTTACACCAGCTTTCTGATTTTTCTTACCAGCTACATGCTATTACTATCGTGTACTCGGTCATCAGTCCCAAACCTGAGAAAAGTGCTCTTTCCCATAACAGTCCCGTAATTTTCTAGCCTCTCCCAAGGAACTATACCTTGCTTATATTTGTCTCCTCAGTACTCAGGAGTACTCATTGTATGTACTCAACAATATTCTATGGATCAATGAATGAATCAATGACCACGGAATAAGTCTATCTGTTATTATCATGGTCTTAATTTCATACAACTAAAATATGTTACAAATGCAGATACTGAGAGGCTTGAGTCTGTCTACATAATTTCTGATTTTCTTCAATAATAACTAGGAACTGAACCTAGCATTGACTTAATCCCAAGAGTCTAAAGGAGGCTGTGAGCTCTAGGAAAAGGCTGACTGTTTCATCTTTCATCAGCTTTATGGCCTCGGTCTAGTTATTTAATTTCACAAAGCGTCGGTTTCTTTATCTAAAAGCATTGCTGTAAGGATTAAATGAGATAATCCAAATAAATCCCTTAGTTATTATTTAACTATGTCACCATTCTAACATTTACTGAGTATTTACTAAAATTGTTATGAATATAAGTATGGAGGTTGATGTGTCTTGCTCGCAAATGCAATATTCCCTGCTGTAGGCCATCTTAAAAAGTGATGATGCATATCACACCCCCAGAGAGATTTGGTTTACATCTATAGAACAATCTCAGACCATCAGCCAACCTACAAATTACAGTCACCTATTAAGAGACTGTGTTAAATTCAAGAGCCTAAATCCAAAGATAATGAACGACAATGAATATATATTATGTGTGCTCACACACACACACACATCTCCACTTTATTCCTTTCTCAGTGGATGCCTTTAATTTCGAGACTTGCACCCAGGGAGATTCTTCTCTGAGGGGAGTTGGTTTTAGCACAACACCCATTATCAAGAGTTACAGCTTGTCTCCAGTTTTACTGAACACTACCCACCTCTTCGGTCTCTCTCAGAGGACACAACAAATGCCCCCAGAAAGGTCTCTGGAATCCTCAGACAGAGAGAGAAAACCATTGCTGCGGAAATGCTTTCACCACAGATTATCCAATTTGAAAATGAAAGGGTTGCTAGGCTGCGATTCATCACTGGCATTGCATGAACCAGCATCATCCAGCATGCAGCTATGTGAGACTACAGAACCAGGAGATGCGCTACAGGTGTGTCTGTGTCGACACGTGCACATTGATCTGAAACAGCCATCTTTGAAGGCAAAATCTGATTAGAATCCTCACCTACCACTTGCATGTCTTGGTCAAATCATTTAGCTTTTCTGAGTCTCAGTTTCCTCATATGGAAATGGGGACCAAATACTTTGCTGAGTCTTATGATAATTACATCCAGTAAATGTAAAACTGTCTAGCAAAGTGTATAGCAAATTACAGTCACTCGAAAGTAATAGGTATTACTATTCTACAGTGTACCTATGCACAGACTTATACACAAACAAATATGTTATTGTGCTAAACCAATTTTGCAACAATGTATTGATGAATATGCATCCTGTGACATAAATTTCCCAAACATAGAGAGAAGTAAATAAAGGTAAGTGCTTTTCCAGGTTCCCTTCTCCATTTAGTTTGCATCATTCATTTTTACGCTGGTCCTCCTGTTTGCACTGACTGCTTGCCGCCGAGCTAAATTTTTTTTTGACATGTATATTCTGATTACCTGTAATGGATGGTGATGTCACTAAGCCAGTGAAATAAATGAACTTGTTGAAATAGAAGGCACCTCTGACCTGCTGGTGCCTGGGTCTCCCATGAGATCAAGTGATGGAAAGAAAGATGGCCTGACAGTGGCAGCCGAGGCTCACCCCCAACCAGCCTCGAGCTTCTGAGACAAGAACATGGAGCCCAGACTCCAGGAATAAGAACTTGCAATGAACACACGTCCTCAAAAAACTTGTAACCCCTCAACCCCTACAACCTCCCAAGACCACTAAATCCCAAAATACTCTTCTCAAAAGAGGAAAGAACATTGCCCAATGTGATTTAGAGTGTTTTTCATTTTGGCGAAGAATAAATACTCATTTGTCAATGGGAATGTAGTCTGGCATCATGGCTGGTAAACCCCGATGTTATTTATTACACTGCTTTTTCCTAATTGCTTATAAAATTTAATCCACAATACTGTGTAAATAATGTCAAGACACGCAGTATGAAGTGTACTCAACAGATGTCAGTTGTCCTCCACTTAAGCAACTTTGAAACAACCAAAAATAAATTAGGATTCCTGAATGCTGTGTAGAAAACTGAGATATTAAATATTTAATGCCCTGGATATAATAATGTAGTTGATTTTGTGTTCTTGTTAGTTGTGGCTTTATCATTTTGCATCAGTGATCCTGCAAATCCGTTCATTTTCCTGCAAGGCTCATAGGGTGTTGCTATGGAGATGAGAGCTGCTCTGACATATTCCCCCAGGGCCTGTTTGCTGGCTTTTTCAGTAAACACTTAATTATGCATTGCATTCAGCAATCAGTGTGGTTTTGAAGAGAGTTTCCTTAGCTGATTTCAGGCTAAAGATGTGTTCTTCCCCATAAGCAGATGCTTATGAAAAGCAAACAAACAAGAAGGCAAGGACTCAGTCTAATTACTTCTGATAACCGACCCATATAAAAGCGTATCAAAGCCTAATCAAAAACCTTAACTCCATATTAAAACCCACACAGTTTGGGAAAGAGAATAGATTCTTCTACACCATATAACCGAAGCAGGTAAATCAAACAAAAATAAATATTTTTGAGTACTATTCTGTTTAGAAAGATGGTATAAACAAAATATAAGACCTCTTTTTAGGTCAGGAATTTTCAGTGTAGGACTGGACTTCAGGGGTGATTTATCCCCTCTTTCCATAAGTGGAAGCAGAATATCGTTTCGGTGTGCATATGTGCACCCTTCCAAAAAGAGGGTCCATAACTTTTATCAGAAAATCACCAGACAAGATAAAAGACCACTGAGAAAGCATATGAACTCTTTGCCATCACTTTAGGATTACCAAAATGCCGGAAGGGATTTTTTTTGTTTTGTTTGTTTATTTGTTTGTCTGTTTGTCTGTCTGTTTTGCAGCAGGGACCTCTCCCAGCATCTGCTCTTCATCCAATTCTGGATTTTGATAGAGATATGCCTGGATGTGCTAGAATTCTTCCTAATTTGAGGAAACAAGTGCTGGATCAGACTCTTGAATAGAGGAATAAACTGATCTGGCCTACACCCAGCATTCTAAGTTACAACAAAGTTGTGTCCCAATGAATCCCTCCGTTTTACAAAAATAACTTAACTCTATGAAGTAATTATTTGACAAATTCCTGTAGGACTCAGATTTCTATTCAATTCGTTTTTACTATGTACCAGGCATTTCCTTATACACACTCTCTATTTTATGTCCTCCTCATAATTTCGATGTAGTTGTTTACATTGAAACCAGAAAATGGAAGCAAGGATTTTGAGTCAGACAAAACTCAGAGAGAATGAGTGAAGCAAATTTGGGAATGAAAGAGGCATGCTGGGGACTCCAAAAAGGAAAGGTTCAACACTGCGCCTTCACTAAATGTCAACAACATGAAGGTGAGCATTTGCTTGGCTACGTAGGATGTATAAAACACCACCCCAAGACTTAGAGGCTTAAGATCACATCTCTTTTCTTGTTATTTCTCATGGTTCTATGGGGTTTAGAGGGGACAGCTTGTCTCTACTCCACAGTGTTTGGGGTTTCCACTGATTTGACACAATGGCTGAGGATTAGACCATTAGACCACCTGGCATCTTTCTCCCTGTAGCCTCAGGGCCTCTCCACATGGTTGTTGATATGGTCTCTCCAGCATGACAATCACAGGGCAGTCAAACTTCTTACATAGTAGTAGCTCAGGGCCCCAGTTCTAGTTTTCTAAAAAGCAAGGCAGAAGCCTTAAGGATCCCTAGGACCTGACCTCATCAGTTCTAGAGCATCACTCCAAGAAGACAAAGCCAGCCCAGATTGAAGAATGGGGGATTTGGCTCTATCTCTCAAAGGAAAAAGTAGCAAAGACTGTGTAGCTATGTTCAGCAACTCAAAAGTCAGGGCAGATATAGCAGGTAACACTGTTAAGTAACTGTCCTAACTGTATATGTATACATTATCTATATGTATACATTACCTCAAAATTTGGGAATGAAAGAGGCACGCTGGGAACTGCAATATGTATACATTACCAAAACTGAGGCTCAGAGAGATTATGTAATTCGTCCAAGTGGTGCCAGAGCAGGGATTCAATCCCGGACTGTCTGCAAATTCTGTGCCATTTGCTACTACTCTTCCCGATTCTGTCATGCTTTGAATCGAGTTACAATCACTGTAGCCCCTTTTGACTTCTTCTCCCTTCCTCCTAACACACTATTTGGGTCTATCGTGAAATATATAGTATAACTACTCATCATCCTTTTTGGCATATGGGCATCTTTCCCAAAGAGATCACAGAATCACAAAAAGGGAGAGCTCTGGGTTCTGAGATGGGGAAACAGAAGAGTGTGCGTGGCCAGCTTTTCGCCTACGATTACACGGATGATTGGAGGAGAGAGAACTGGGCTGGGCTGAGGGGGTAGAGAAGGTCCTGGTTCTATCCCTGGCTCTATCTTCTTGTTGTAGTTTTTGGCACATATGAGCCTCTGGGGAAAAAAAAAATGTGCACTGAAACCAGCGATTACTGGTAATATTTCTTTCCTCTCTCTGTCTCATCTAGAGCTGAATCTCAGATAAGGGAATATAATTTGTTCTCTAAAGAAAGTATTTGAAGTTCGTTTCTTTCACTTGCTTTCAGATTTCTGTCATTTTTTTTTTCATCTATTTCTAATCTAATAGAGCTTAAATCCATTTTCAGCTAATTACAGGAAATGCTTCTAATGGGTAAATTAAGTTCACTACTATGACAGGAGCCTCACCAACCAATACCTTTTCTTCCATTCTGCAACATTCACTTTTCCTTCTTCTTAAAGGGATTTTCACCCTCAAACTATCTGGTCATGTTAGAAGCTTCCAGAGGTCAACCTGCCCTCAGGAGGGAACGAGCATCCACCAATTCTATGTTCAATAGCCAGGAATTTACAATTCTCAAATTTCTAATCATTGTAATGGTGATGAAATGCTCCTTCTGGCTTTAGAAAAACAAAAGATCGTTTGCTACTTGCCTGGGCTACAAAGACTGTCAAAAGCAAAGTGGTGGGGGTTGAAATTACCCCCCCAAAATTCTATGAAAACGTGAAAGAGCCTATCTCGTCCCCAGTGCTACTTTATTCCTTTCAGAAACAAGCTGAAGGAGACATTGAGTCACCTAGCCCTTAGTGCCTGTGCTAATGAAGAGAATAGTGAAGCCCAAAGCTACAGGGGAAAATAAAAAAAAATACTTGGCTGCAATCATTCTTAGCAGTAAGCCCCGCTGCAGATGCAGAGAGCAGTGCATCGTATTTAATAGCTACGGGCTGTTAAACAAGATTCTCCATCATGTGGGTCATGAAGTTGGAACGAAAAGGGGGAAAAATTCAGAGAAATGTAGATGCTAAGATATTTCTCAAGCATCCAACTGTTTTGCTCCAAATGAAATATGTCAATCATCTGATCCCATCAATCCTTAAAAGAGTTCATAATATGTCTGTAAAAAAAATAAAACAAAGCATTGAGTATCCATCCCCTCTGGATGTATTCAACACCTCACTGAGTCTCTCTACAACTAACTCCTCACAATTCTGGCTGCCCAAAATGTCCCCCATCCCTGCTTTCTGATGTCTTCACTTCTGGTTCATGGTACCACTGTGCCTTAAGATCGAAAGAGAAATTCATTTTGCCTTCTTGTTAGCCTGCAGGGCTAACCACAGGTTTGTGATAGATATTCTGATAATTGACCTGCAATGCTTGCAAAAGAAAATTGATGCCTGGTGGAACTAAACAGTCCACCTAAAGTTTACACACAATTTGATGGAAAGGTTTGAACCCAGATCTCTAGTTTATGCTCTTCCCAGTTTCAAGCTGCCAAATGTTGCAGCCCACCCTACCAACATCCTAAACTGATTTCTTCTGGCCAATAATCTCAAGTCAAAGCCTTGTTATTTCTTACTTAGATTATTCTAACCATCTCCTCATGTGGCTTCATTATTTCAGCCTTGTTCCCTCGCCCATGCATCCCTTAAATTGTTCATCGAAGGTCTTCTCAAGTATAACACCAATTGAGAATGTGATGATCGTGGAGGTTTGATGGTATTGAGATGGAATTAGGACAAGGGAGCCGGTGATGTTTGAACCTCAGCTTTGCCAAGCATCCCTTTGTTCTCTGAGGAACAGGTGGGACAGATGCACTGGTAACTATTGTACCCGGAAGATGAGGTTCCACTTTACAGACAGACTGTGCTTATTGTCATTCAAGCAGGGCTCCAGAAAAAATGAACTAGGGGTTACCTTTCCTCTTCCCCTAACTCCAGATCCCAGTTTTATCACCAACCAACTACAGAGCCTGAAATCTTGAGATCCACGTGGGGGGTGGGCGGAGGAGGAGGGAAGGAGAAAGGAAATGGAGGGAAGAAGAGAGGGGGCTGGGGGTAAGGGTGAGCAAGAATAGGAAGCGATGGAGGAGAGTAGCCGCAGCTAACGGAAGGTTTTTGCAAGGAGTTGGGTTCTAAATGGGGAGTAGAAATTTTCACAAGCTTGTCCCTCGACCTGAAGTGGGAGACAAAGGCTACTACATGCAGATAAGAAACAGTGAGTTCGAGTCAAGGGAGACTGTAAAAAGACATAAGCCATCTTTGAAAAAACCAACAGCATTAATAATAATAATTCTGCCAATGCTCGGATTCGGAGAATTGGGATGACAGAGATGGCACCTCCAGGTTGAGGAGGGGTGCATGAAGGGACCAGAAGAACATATAACCTTTTATCCAGTACGTTTGGTGGTTAAAAAGCACAGTATCTGAAGACAAAATGCCTTGGATTCAAATCTTATGTCTGTAACTAACCTGGATGCCTCAGTCAAGAAATCGATCCTCTTTATAATCTATTCCATACCTCTGTGCCTTCATCAGTGAACTGGAGAGAACACTATGTCTTAGGGGTGGGGGAATAAAATAAGACAGTGCATATAACACTTCCAGCACAACTCCTGGCACCTGCTCATCAATAATGGGTAGTTATTTTTGTTAGGTTCCATTCACCTGGAAGGTACAGGGATCCATTCGAAGCCAGCTCAGGCCACCAGACTGTCTGTCATCCTAATGTTGCAGTCTAGAATGCACACACTACCCTGTTTCTAAGAGAAACATCAGCCCCAAGCTTTGTGAATTGGAGGCTGTGTGTGTAGAGAGGAGAGTCTAGAGAGCACGTGGACTACAGTGTTTGAATTCTCGCATCCTTCTGTAAAATTTAAAATTTAATTGTGTCCGCCAGTACCAGCAATTTGCATTGTGGACACTGAAAGATGGAATAAACAAAGTAGCTGCTGAGTAGGAGAGTGTTTTACACTTGGGTATCACAAGGCCATCTTAGAAGTACCATTTCAGCATCTTAAGAAGTTAATTCTCCCTGTAAGAGGCTCCTCACAGAGCAGCCATTACCACACTGGGATCATTTTCTGAGAAAGTTGAAGGAGAGTACCCCAAAGCTCCAAAGCCCTCCTCCACCCTACACCATTCTCCCCTACACACTAGATTTTATTATAGCCCCTGAAAACTAGAACTCCCATCTTCAATCTCCAACCCCGCAAAACAAAACAAAACAAAACAAAACAAAACAGAACAGAACAAAACAAGACAAAACAAAACAACCCAGGGTGCTTAAAAGAATCCTTGATTCTCATTTGTATACCAAGTTAACTGATTGGTGGGTGCCTAGAAAAATATGTTAGGAAGGATTCTGAGAGTAAGTCTGATGATATTGGTTAGACATTCTACAAACATAAATATTAATTAGTCGTGTTTAATTAATAAATGTTATATGCCAATAACTATCTCGGGTGCAGAAAATATATCAGTGCCCATCATGGTTCCTGCCTCCAAAGTAACAGTGCCGTACTCCATTGGCGAGGTCTGTAATAGACTCAGGAGGGCTTGGTTATAACGTGCTACATTTTTGCCAGCTCAGTAGTGTTGCATACTTCTCATTAAGCCCTACCATGGGAAAATTCCCTAGAAAAATCAATACCTAAGTCGTAGAAATGTTTTCCAAAATCCAAACCAAATTATGGGATTCCCCACCTTTTGTCTCCTTCTAAAAATCTAAATTTTGGCCATCTTACTGAGAAAAATGTGTGTAAAATTTAGGATCAAAACTACCTGCAAGTTAGTCCTCCGTCAAACCTACCATGCTTTTTGACTTGAAGTGTTCAAATAGGTAGGCTTAGCCTGAGGAGCTTTTCAAACCATATTCAAAATCCACAATTTTTTTTTTCATGAAATGTGTTTTTGCAGACATGACTCTGCTAGCTTTTAAAAACAGGCTATTAAATATGAAAGAGCAGACCCAGGGACTCTTGACAGGGGAAGCGTGTGAGCAAAACCTTGTCGCTGGGAAGGTAGATGGCAAATTCAGGGGACACTGATAGGCCACTCTGGGGAGCAGATGATCTCTAAGGTGTATGCTATGCTAGATAATGTAGGGAAGAGACCTGAATTTCAGGCTAAGCCATTGGGGCTTTTCTCTTAAGAATTTTCTGTTGAGTGTAGATGTTTCCTGTGTAATAGTGCGGTAGGCTGATTTGTGAGGTAGTGAGCCTTATGGCTCTGGAGGTAACCAAGTATGACCAGTACTCTGTCAGAAATGCTGCAGTATGGGATGGTAAACTAGTTCAGAGGTTATCACGTATGACCCACAGAACTGAAACAACAATGAAAATTGGTAAGATAACACCAAAAGAATCCAGATTTACATGAAAAATAGAGAGATCTGAAGACACTGGGCCCATTCTATTTGGCCACATTTGATATCTAGCAGGTATTGCTCAGTAATGGTTATCCTTTCAAATGGGTCAGGTTCTCTAGTTTGCTGGCTCCATATCATTCATACCCTGTACCTGCTGGGTTCCTGAAGGCGTCTGCATATTTGCCCTGGGGTTTTGAGTCAAAATAGGCCACCCAGGCACACTGTGTTTCCTGAAGGGCAGGCAGGGGAAAGGGCCCAGTTCATTTATCACCTGGATGCTTCAGAAACAATAGTGTCTCCTTCGATCTGCATTTTCACAGAAACGTTTTCCTCCAATGAGAAGATATCACTTCCCACCATAAAGCCTCCCAGATACTGAATTCATCAATAACACCCAGAAGATGAAGTGGGATCAAAGACGCTCAGCTTTGGAAGGAAGGAGGTAGTGATGTCCGCATCACAAAACGGAAGCTTTCAATATCATGTTTTTTCCCCAGTGCTACCACATTTCTGCAGAAAGAGTAGAGGTACCTTGTTTGTCTAATTATTTGAACTTGGCAAATAATGAATGGGAAGCATTTTGAAAATCTAATTTCCCTTCCACTCTACTTGCCACACTACCACTTGAGTGTTTCCGCAAAAACACAGATGTGATAGTAGCATGTGCTAAAGACAGAAGGTGATGGGGGAGGGGGAGGCCAGTTATGGGAGTCCACCAGGAAGAGCAAGTCACACCACAGTAAGGATGTTACGCAGATTTAAGTCTTTGGCTTCTCTGCTGATGCGAGCTTCTAGAGATGGAGTCATCCTTCCCTCCCTGGTACAAAGAAGGAGACACCCTTACAAATGAAGATTTCCGTACAAACGTGAATGTCTTCTACTCAGCATTCAGAGCTTTTCCCATGTCTGCTGTTAATTAAAAATAAACAGCCTGAAATAATCCTTATGCCAAAGAGGCATATTTTGGGGTGCTCTATTCTAATCCCCCTCATATGTATACAGGGAAACATCATGAAAAATAGTACAGCTGACCCTAGAACAATACAGGAGATGACCTCCAGCACAGGTGAAAACCCGCCTACAACTTTTGATTCCCCCAAAACTTAATTCATATGGACAAAAAAAGGGGTTTTGGGGAAAGTAACCGCACAGAGTGATCTGTGCCTGTCCTGACTCGGCAGGTCACGGGGGTAGTCATGCCCCATGCATGTCGCTTCTTTAGCAAAAGGTTTATCTTTGCCTTAAGCAAGTCCTGTCCATTTTTTTTTGTACACCTAGATTAACATAACTTTGAAATGCCTCTTTTCAGACTCCTCAGAAGCTTGACCACCCTCAAGAGAGCACACAATTTTGTTAGCTATCCTGTAATCTAATCCCTGACGTGCTTTCTCCAACATTCATGTGATCTTCCTTATGTTCTCTCCTTAATTCCAAATGCATTAAAAGAAGCTTCAAACTGTCATTCTGAGAGGCATTTTTCTCAGTCTGTGGAGATCTTGCTTCCAGATGTTGTAGCCTCCGTTTAGCTCAAATAAATTTTTATAAAAATTCTCTACAGATTTGGACATTCTTTTGTCGATATTTATTTCTTGGTATCTGTGGGGAGTTGGTCCCAGGACCTACAAGGATACCAAGGTGCACAGATGCTCAAGTCCCCTATATAAAATGGCATAGGTCAATGCATATAGTTGGGCCTCTGTGTCTGTGGACTCTCAACCTTTGATCATTACAGGTATTTATTGAAAAAATTCACATATAAGTAAACACACAGAGTTCAAAATGGTGTTGTTCAAGGGTCGACTATACTTGAATGGCTGAACTTGGGTTTTAGAAACACTGACCTACAGAAGACAGTGCAAACCACTTGGAATATCTTAGATGCCCATCATAGCCTGGCTAACTGTAAGCTTTCTGGTCCCATCTAATGCTGCTAATCACCATGCGTCTTATAAAGTAGAATAGCTTTCTGGGAACCTGCAGGCTTCTTCATGCCACAGGGCATTTGCACATACTATTCTTTATGGTTGAAGTCTCTTTTGCTCCCCTTTCTACCCAATGAATCACCACCCAAGCTTATCAACCCAGCTCACATCTCACCTCCCCAGGAAGCCGCTCCAGTCTCACTGGGCAGAATTAACCCCCCACTTAGTACCCTATAATTTTTTAGTATACTCTCTATCCTGACATGTAATCAACTGACAGTATGTCTTTATGTGTCTCACTTTACAACTAGACTGAGACGTGATAGGTCAAAAATGTCCTTATTCATCCTTGTATACAGAGGCACTTAAAAAACGCTTATTGAATGGACATTTTCCCCAATGAACTTCAAAGCAAAAGCAGTTTTCCATTTCACTGGTTCTCCCACCATGGTGCTAATTTACTATGAGAAGCAAAGTGATACTCACTTAAGAATACTTTAAAAGCCTCCAGTTCTTACAGATAAACGACAAGGAAGTACACAATAGTGAATTGTTTTTACCCAAGGCACCATGGTGAGGATTTAGAAGGTGTCATTAGTCCCCAAAATCTAATTCAGGAAAAGAGATAAGATATTACCATGAGTCATTAAAATTTCGTAAATGCTAATACAGTCATCCACCACTTAACAAGGGGGGATATGTTCTGAGAAATGCATAGTTAGGCAATTTTGTCGTGCGAACATCATGGAGTGCATTTACCCAAACCTAGATGGTACAGGTTACTGTACATCTAGGCTATATGGCATACCACTGTTGCATATGCAGCCAGTTGTTGACCAAAAGCTCATTACACTGTAATGACTATAGCAAGTACAGTCACATGGAGATGGGGCTGGGTAAAATGTTCCTCAAACCTGACAACAGCTTTGTCTGCCCAGCAGAGCACATTTTTCTTCCCTGCACAGGTGCGGTTACTCACATCTGTCCCACCCACCTCAATGCTGCTCCCTCCCTCCTTCCCATCTGGGAAGCCCTCAAAGGCCTCCTGTTGGGCTTTACCTGGCCCCAGGGGTCATTTAGGACCCTGTCACAGGACTCCACCCCACTGTGAGTTTTAGGCAAGCCAAGCTCCTTCTGCATGAGGTCTGTTCTACCTGCAGCTTTCTCAAGGCCGGTTGTTCAAATCTTAGCTTAAATGTTGCCTCCTCAGAGGATCCTTTCTGAGTCACCATATAGAAAATAAGTACCTCTTCATTCCCTTATCAACACATTCTTGTTATTTTCTTTATTGTTTTCATAAGATTATCTGTGTGTGTATGTGTGTATGTATATGGGTACATTTAAGGAATTCGTTCACATTTAAAAAAAAATAAGGACCATTAGATTAAAAGATTCCCCTCTCCCTTGTTCTCTTCTCTATTCCTAGCACCTAGTTCAGTGCCTAGAACATCCTAAGGCCACAATATGTACTTGAAGGCAGGGATGGAGAAAGTGGGGAGCAAAAGAGCGGGGAGTAAGGGAGGGAGGAAAGGAGAGAGAGGGAGGGAAATATCCGTAATTTCAGGAATCTGGTTCTTCCATGCATTGCATGCATTCATTTTTTTTAGAATGTATGTTAGATCAATTAAGGTGGAGGAGGAGAGAGAGGAATGGAGAAAACAGTTATTTCTCTGGCTTATCAGTAGCAAAAATGTTGAACTATGTAGATAAAATAATTTTGCAGATAAACTCAGGTAGCGATTGTATGCCTCCTTTTCCCTCCTCTGCTCTGCACACTGGGAAGGGGCAACCGAGGTAGGCAGTATCTGTCTACGTAGTTTGCTGGTTCTTCAGGGCTCCCACCACTCACCGATGGTTTATGTATCTCCACTAACAGCGTAATACCTTTTGAAAACAGTTATCAGGCTGAGAGCAAGAAAGAATTCTTTCTCAACACATCATAAATACATTCTGAGTGCCGTTTAAGAGCATGATTAAACTACCACTGCTAGACAGATCCTAAACTCTAATAAATTTAACAAAGGCATTTTAGAGCACTTTATCTCAATAAAATATACTGAGTTGATTGCTCCCAGGCCCAAGTGTGGTTGAATATTGGTTATGAACATTCGGGGGCTCAAACTTCCCATACCTGGGTGAGAAGCCACAACACCCTCCCCCCATTGACATCCTCTCTTCGCTTTGCTCCTGTGACATCATTCTTAGCTCTTCTTTCCTCCAGTGCCACCGCTACTCATTCCTTCTGTCCCCTTTGCTGGCTCCTCCTTTTCTATTCAATCTTAACTGCTGGGACCAGGAATATAACAACAACGAACACTTGATATGAGCCACTCTCCTATACAACTTTCCCAACTTTCTCATTTACGTTGCCAAAGCTAATAACGCACCCTCCTCCTGCTACTGTCTCTATTCCACAGAGGAGGAATCCGAGACGCAAAGTTCAACCACTCATCCACCCTGAGTCTCACGGCTACTCATGGACAGAGCCAGGCAATCAAGTACCACACCCTCAGCTCATGACCATTTCTCTATATCTGTGATTCTCAGAGGGGCAATTTTGCCCCTCAGGGGACAGTTAGAAATATCTGGAAACATGCTGGTTGTTACAGCTAGGGAATACTACTGGCATATAGTGTATAGAAATCTGCTAAACATCCTACAATGCACAGGGTGGGTGTGGAGAGAAAACAATGTTCTCTCTTTTCCCTTCTAGGTTTTTTGGCTGGCCTAATAATTAAATAAGAGACATTAACAGGAGAAAAACAAATTTAATACGTATGGGAGCCCCTTAAAAATATGAGACTCAAGGGCGGTCAGGCAATTGAGGCTTGTATACTATCCTTGGCTATGAAGAAGGGGTAGAAGTCTAGGGCTTCAAAGGAAAGGAAGACAATTCACAGGACTATGAGAAGAGCCAATGTTTGGTAAACAGATGTTTGCTGCCATGCACAAAAGTCTTTCCTGATGTAAAAGTTATCTCTGCTAATAGCTCTCTTCCTGGTGGCACAGGCCTACTATCTTAATCCTTTTGGGCAGTGAAGGGGAAGGTAGGAAGCTTTTCCTGAGCCTGCTGGGTCTTAATTGCTTTCATCTCAAAATAATCCACATGCCAAAGTGGTACATTCTGGGGTGGCTTCTTCTGCCCCCCCTCACAGCCCCCTCAACAAAGAATTATCCAGCCCAGGATGTTGACAGCTGCAAGGCTGGGAAACTCCACTCTCCAGGACTTTTGTAACCTTTTACAAGGTGAGTTTATCCATGCCCACAACTCTAAGTTCAGTCTGCAAACTGAATATGCCAGGATTTACATTCTTAGCCCTGACTTCCTCTTTGACTTTCATAACTGTCCTGCATTTGGATGTACAGCTTGACATCTCCATTCGACATCACAAATTCAGGGTATCCAAAACTGAACTTGTGGACTTCCCCCACCACATGTCCTCCTCAAGGCTTCCCTGTCTCAGTAAATGACACCACCATGCAATCAACTGCACAAGCCAGAAGCCTGGGAGGCCTCTTAGCAATTCCTCCTTCTTCCTCCGCCCTTATTCTATCGAACATAAGCACTATCGATTCTGCCTCCTAAGCATCTCTGGAGCCCATTCTTCTCCATCTCTACCAACGTTGCCCGCCTAACCCCAGTTTCCCTCCACCAATTTCTAGCCTGGGAAATTGCAGTCAACTCCTGAGCTCTGCATCACCACTCCACATTGACCAGGTTACCTCTTATAGATGACGATTCCTCAGAAGACAGCACTTAAAAAGGGCTATGTTGATTTTTTTTTTAAGTTTGAAAACTATTATTATTATTATTTTATTTTTCAGGCGAGGCAACCCTTAGCTGACCTCAGATTGCAAGGACCTTGTCAGGTTACAAGGCCTTATATTTTTTTTATTTTTTATGCCTACAGCACCTGGTCTTCCTAGGTGGTCTCCCATCCAAGTACTAACCAGGCCCGACTCTGCTTAGCTTCCGAGATCCAACGGGATCGGGCTGGTTCAGGGTGGCATGGCCGTACACTTAAATATATACTTTACCAAACTCTGACAACATCCTGCTCTGAGCAGATTTCCCAGTTTGGCCATTGCGCTTATCTGTTTCAAAGTAGGATGGTTAGGACTAAGATGGAAGACTAGGAGACCCCAACTTTTGTCCCCCAACAAAGAACAACAATTAGACAGCTATTCACGAAGAATAGTAGGTCTGGTAGAGCTCAGGAGTCCACTGAAGATGCTTCGGCAATGCAGTGGATCAAACAACCTGGAAATCATGGGCATATGTGTATGTTATCTTTTCTCAGTCTTACTACTATGCCTGACATATAGTAAGCATTTCATAAATTAAAAATTAAAAAAGCATTGATGTATATAGCCTTAAGCTGGCGAAAAAGATTGGCCCTACAGTTAAGGCCATTCCTGATCAGGAAGCAGACATCTGCACAATTAAACTAGTGCAGTAGAAAAGTCATTCCATTTGCTTCTGGTAGCCAGAGTCCCACTGGTCCTATCCTAATCATCTCCTGAGGACAGTGGCTCTGGGTTATTTTCCCTTTACCTTAATTTTTGCATGAATTCCCCCCACTGATTCTGACATTTGAAAGGAATATTCTTACAATTTTCACTTTTTTGTTTATGTTCTCTAGGCTGAACGCCCGGCCAGAATGATCAAGCAGGATATGAAGAATCAGTGCGTCGTTGTTCCAAGTGTCCTCGGTGGAGGTTACGCCCTCTCTATCGTTTCACCAGACCATATTAAAGCCCTAAAATAAAATACTGACAAATCCTTGCCCATTTCCATGGATTTTATCAGATTGAAGATCTATTTTGTAAGTTTTGAGCAATTAAATAATTCTACAGCCTACAAGAGCTTCTGGTTTCAGACCACCAAAACTACTTTATTTGAAAAAATTCAGTATAAGATGCTTTAGGATAATATTAATTTATGGCTTAATGACTTTCCAAACACAGTACATTCTAACAAAGTATCTGCAGGGAACAGCACATTGCGGTTGAGTGTAGAGAAAGCTGTGTTAAGGATTCTTAGTGCTTCCTCTTATTGCCAGAAATAGCATGATTGCTATGTACTTAAATCTCACCTAAGAGATCCTTGAACCTTTGGCACTTGATTAAAGAATGTCTTCAGTCTATATTCCCATGCATATAGTTTAAATTTAAGGGTGTTGCTTGCCCTTAATGCAAAGTCAAAATGGCTAGACAGAATGAAATTCATGGAGCAGCATGGTAGAATGGGAATAGAAATAAATTGAAAATCAGGAGACCTGGCTTCAATCCCCTAACACTTCCACTCACTAAGTATATACAGATGTCACTTTTCTCCTTAGCATCCTGATCTGTGAAATGAGGTAGCTGGACTAGATCAGAAATAACAAACTTGCAGCCAACTGGCAGGCTGCAGCTTGCAAAAATGTTTTCTTTGGGCTTCACAGTATTTGAAACACACAAACACACGCGCACGCGCGCGAACAAAAACACAAAAACCTCAACATAGCCAAGATTTTTAAAGTCAAGAGATTTCCACTTAAATTCCAGACTTCCAGGTTCTCCTGAAAAATCAGAAGATCTGGCCACCTACATCTGCATTCCTCAGGGACACAGCTGTTACAGCGGTGTAGCTGCTCCCCATTTTAGATACGGCCCTGGCAATCCAGTTTGTCACCATCTCCACACTCCCCACACTGGTCCTTGGTATTGAGACAGAAGTTATTTATAATTCATATTCACATTACTCTGTTGTCTTGTAGTGGAGAACCATTTCATTTTCCAACGAATATGTATAGGGGCAGAGAGACTATGAAAGCACCTGCTTCACTAAAAGTGGCAAGGAGTGTTTTTGTGTAACTGAAGACTATTTCTAAATAAGTCAGATGCAAACAGGGCGTGTCTTGTTTAAATGACACAACAGGCTGATTTCACTCACAGGTGCTGCCTACCTATTACAAAGGCATAGAGTTTCCGCCTCCCAAACGAGAGGATCTCAAAGGTCTCTTCCAGTTCTATAAACTTTGTCTATGAAGATGAATATTCTTTTAGAAAAGCTGTTTATTCATCTTGTAGGACTATATCTTTTTCTCCCCCTCTCCTTGTCTCTCTCTTTCAAGAATAACTCGCATCCCAAGCAAATTTATGTCTTTGGAGAAAAGGTTCTTACTGTATTAAATGGAATAGCATGACTTGACAAAATTAAACACTGCTTCTGTTCAGAACATACACAAGCCCATGTGTATACACTGTCTCCATAGGTAAAAACCACCTATGCTCTTCGGCAGGGGCAGAAATGAAATTGCCAGAGTGGTGGGTGGCATACTGATAAGTCATGCATAGAAAGACAGCTCATGACTCCTCACCTCCCAAAATTAATAACTACTGAGATACACAGGGAATCAATTAAGCAAATCAACTGTTTATATGTTTTTGTTACGGCATAATTACAACAGCCATACTCTTAAAACCCAAAGCTGTGGTACAGACCTGGCACTTTGCTGGACACCAAATTAGGATATCGAAATGAGAATTGTTCCAGAAAACCCATAACATACGGACACTCCGGATACAGGCCTTCAGGACATAATGAGAGCCGGGGGAATGTGGTTTACCAAGGGTCATACCAAACAAGTTATAACAAGAGGTGACCCTGAAGACCATATTGTGATTAACAAAATCAGGACTAGAATGGGGATCTTTAATCACCCCTTCCAGTGGCATTCCATAACTCCGCCCCCTTGCATTTATTCTAGAATGGCCTCTCTCCCCAGCTCCACTCACTTACATACACACAGACACATACTTCTTGTTGTGTCTTCACTAGGGGAGACTCTAGCATAAATATCTCTAGTTGTGGCCTCCCACCTCTGGGTCTTCTCCTAAGCTGAGACCACATCTCAGAATGATCGTATAATCAGTACTGCTTGCTTGTTTGCGTGCGCTCTCTCTCCCTCTCTCTCTCTCTTTCTCTCTCCTCTCTCTCCCCTCAACCACCCCAGACCCTGAGCTCTCCCTTGAACAGCTGGGATTTCAAAGACCTTTTTCTGAGTCCAAAGACCCAGATTTTGGTCAATGAGTCTGTATCAGAGTAATAAAACAGAAAAAATAGAAATGAAAACCTCTCAGACTACAAGTTCTTATCAGTCAACTCAGAAAAGTTCCTTACTCATACACAAAATTAAAACCTTGCTCCTCTGAGCATGGTCCCAGAACTAGCAGCATGGGCTTCACCTGGGAACTAGCCAGAAATGCAGAGTTGCAGGCCTTTCCTTAGGCTTAGAGAAAGAGATTCTGCACAACAGAGTCCCAGAGGAGATCTGGATGTACATCA
This sequence comes from Rousettus aegyptiacus, assembly GCF_014176215.1. Lineage (NCBI taxonomy): Eukaryota > Metazoa > Chordata > Mammalia > Chiroptera > Pteropodidae > Rousettus > Rousettus aegyptiacus. The sequence goes on from NW_023416289.1 coordinate 21,624,038, forward strand.
CAGTTTGCAAAGCTCTGGGTTAAAGGCATGTGCCCATCTGATGTACTAACTGACCAAGGTTAGTTATTACAGACATCTTAACCTAATTAGAGAAACCAGAGAAGAATCAAATGTGCATTCTGAACTTGCTATATAGATCATAAGAGTGTCCCTTATTCTTTCATAAAGAGCCTAAAATGGTCCTGCTCCAAAACACTTCATGGAGCATGGTAAAAGAGCAGAATGTCCAAAACCTGGCTTCTAATTGTAGCCCTCCACTTACCTTCAGATCACTTCATTTTTCTAAGGCCCTGCTTCCAAAACAGAGTGACAATTACATTTCCTGTCCATAGGGTATGACTTCTGTGAATGTCACATGGAAGAGAGTGGGAGATCATGGTTCAGAATATGGAGCCTCGATTTAAACATCCCTAGTTACAAATCCTGTGTCTAGCACTTCTTAGCTGAGCACCCTCGGGTAAGTAGCTTGGCCTCTCTGTTATAATTCACAGTATCTCTCCCATAGGTTTGTTGTAAAGGTTAAATGTTATTATATTTAAGCAAAAGGCACTCTATAGGTACATAGAAAGCAATTGGTAAGTGTCACTGCCTGTGTGAAAGCATTTTTATAAACAGTGAAGAGCTCTACAGATGTGGAAGTTTATTCCTGTTGCCAGGCAGGCAAGACTATCAGTCCTAGATGAGAATCAAAGACATTGCCCATGTCTCACTAAGGAACTTCCCAGACCTCTGTCCCAATTGCCCTAAAACACACATAGAGGCACCAGGACCTCATTCTCAGAGTAACTCAGGACTTTTCAGCTAAGCTCAGATGGAAAAGCCATTAAGTCACAGGACTCTGTACGCTCACAAATGTTAACTATTAGCATTGCTGTCATTTTATTTTTTAATTTCATAGAAAATTAAAAAAATTATTGATTCCAATAAACAGAAGAGGTAGAGGGACACCAAAGCATTAATCAATAGGATTTCCTTAATTTTACACATGATTTTATAAAACTTATTTTGTGCAAATTAAAATGGACCTGTTTTGTAAGACCATGTTTTAAGTGCTTTACCTGTAAAATCTGATTTGATCCTCACAATAATCTTATGAGTAAGATACTAATAACATCCCCATTTTACACATAGTAAAACTGAGGCGCAGGGAGATTTTCCCAGGGCCACACAACTGGGGACAGGGGATGCCAGGACTCTGGTCTATGAGATTCCAAGGCCATTGTTCTTTCTTCACCTGAGATGGCTTGGCTCTACTGTTTGGTTTCAGCCAAAGTCCAGTTTGCTGACTATCAGGGAGAAAAAGAACGTGAGAACCACCAGGGAGATGGGCCTGTTGCATAGCAACCCTGTGCTGGAGCCTGGTGAGGGGAGATAGGCTCCTTAAGTTTTTAAAGCACCATCACTAAAAATAGCCTGACATATGACAGCTAAACACGAGGTCTCCTCCGAGAAGAAAAACTCATCTCGCAACTGAATGCCTTTGTCGTGCTGTCCTTGAGAAAAGCACGTAAAGTTACGTGAGGCTGGGCATCTGCAGCTTTTCTCGCCAAACGCACTACTTCATTCTACTCATTTGTCTCATAAGCGAGCGCGCCACCATTTGTTCATGAAATATCTCTCACCATATTTTTTTCCACTCCAAAGCTGGAATTCAATCCAGGTCGAGGCAACAGCAGCCTAGTTGATTGCAAAACATGGCCTTCAGAATTCCTGTATTAATCTCCCAGAAATTAATCACCTTGTTTGGGATCACCTTATGTGCAAACGTTTATTATGCCCACATTTGTCACTCCAGGAAAAACCGTGCCAATGACAGCGGCACCGAGTATAAATCTCATGCCTTCCAAAGAATATTAGATATTTAATTAGATCTTGAAACCCTCTTCACTTAGTACCTTAGGGTCTCCAGTCCTCTTCTGAGGCTGATAATTAAAAGAACTTCTCTCTGAGTCTGCTGTATTCCTCTGGGAATCAGAAAGCACCCCTTATAGTATTCACTTAGCCTGAATATTGGCCTGGCTTGCGCAGGCACAAGAATGAACAAAAGGAATTTAAATGCAGCCATTTGCCCACAAAGAACTTCCAGACTAGTTGGTCATTTGTTTATTTGAGGCAAAATAATGGTCCCTCAAGAGGTTCACCTCCTAATCCCCGGAACCGCTGAATATGTTAAATTACAAGGCCCGTAGGAATTAAGGTGGAATGAAAAATACTAATCTGCTGATTTAAAAATACTGAGATTAGCCTGGATTATAGAGGCGTGCCCAATGTAATCACAAGAGTCCATAAAAGTGGAAGGCGTACATAACTATGAGTCAAAGGAATAAGTATGAAAGAAAAGCACAGAGAAGCGACGCTGTTGGCTTTGAAGATGGAGGAAGCAAGCCATGAGACAAGGCATGAAGACAGCCTCTACAGATGGAAGACGAAAAGAACAAGGAGATGACGGTTCTCCCCTAGAGCCTCCAGAGCCTGTGGCACCTTGATTCTGGACCATTGAGACCCCTTTTGTACTTCTAGCCTTCAGAACTATAGATAATAAATTTGTGTTGTTTTAAGCCACAAAGTTTGTGGCAATTTGTTACAGCAGCCAGAGGAGAATAATACAAACACCTTCTCGGAATTTACTTAACAGCTCAGTGCTCAGTACTGGGAACACAATAGTGCAGAAACGGCCACTGCCTTTATCCTCTTTTAGTTTATACTATGGTGATGCAGACAGGAAGGGAACACAAATAATCATGGGTTGTAACATGGGCAATGAAGGAAAACCAAAGAGGATGGACAGAGAGTCTAAGAGAATGGGGATGGGGAATACAGATGGAAATGATGGGAGATATCTCTGCTAAGGTGCTGTCTCAACCTAAAGGTAGGAAAGGAATAGACGGGGAGAGAATTCCAGGTTGAGGGGACAGCTTATCCAAGGCCCTGGGGTAGAAAAGAATTTGGCCTTGATGGTAAACCAAGGCAGATGGAGCATGGCAGGCAGGTTAAAAGGAAACCATGAGATGACATTGACCAAGTAAGAAAGAACTTGTCATGTTGGGTCTCGAATACCCGGCAGCCAGTTTGGATCACCAGCTGTGAGTTCTGGGTTTGAAGGATTTTAAGTAGAAGACTGACACCATGCAATTCAAACTGAAGAAGATCCCTTTTGCTGCTGTGCAGAGGAACGGACTGAAACGGAAGGACACAGAGATGCCAGGCTTTTGCCGTTCTCCATGTGAGGAAATGACAGTGGCTTAGACGTGGCTATGGAGATGGAGACGGCCAGGTTCAAGACATATTTGAAAACAGAACTCAGACTTGCTGACAGGCTGCATGTGAGAAGGAATGGATAAGGAAGGTATAGTACCTTTCTTGGTATGTTTGTTTTTTGTTGCTGCTACTGTTTTCTTAAATGAGAGGCAGAATGCATCTCATACACTTGACAATGATGTATATTCATTCATTCAACAAGTATTTACTAAGTATTGACTATGCACCAATGCCGTTTCAGGTACCAGGGATATGGCAGTGAATTCAATATAATAAAGCCTTTCTCCCATGGTGTTTAAATTCTAGTGGGTTAAACAGACAAGGAACAGGTAAGTGTAAAAATGTATAACAAGATTTCAGATAGTATATTAGGCTATGCAAAAAAATAAAGCAGGGAATCGGTACTTTCAATGAGATCGCAATGCTGGTTAACTCATGGAAACCGTGCAGTCATCATCTAACCTAGTGAGAAAACAGATTGTAAGCGTGTGGTTAAGATAATTAATAATAACTGCAAACAGGAGTTGTCATGAGCCCTAAGGCAGCTACTTCTTCTTCTGTCAAAAAGTGTTCCACAGTGAATCTTACTTTGGGCCATGGAGAATGCCTTTATTTTTATAGCAAGAAGGGAGCCGCCAGACGTCTTCGACGTGATCACTGGTAACGGGACCACCGTACACTTTCTTAGTGATGCACTGGTACCGATTTCCCTTGATTTCACCAAGACGAAGGAAGAAGTGAGCAGGAAGTCCAATCAGGCTAACGAATTTAACAAACAGGCCGAAACTGTATGATTTGCATAGAATATTTAAATTCAGACTTCCTCCACAAAATAAAATTTCCTTTTTATACAGATATTACTGAAATTGATAAGACCAGTAAAACGCTGCTCCCTAAACTGGAAGTTTACCAGTCCAAAACAGGTAAAAATAGAAGACTAGCAAAATGCTGAGCATGTTACAAATACAAAAGATGTTAGTTAGTTGGGTTTCTTGATGGCAGGGGTCAACTCCACAGTTCTGAGTTCAGATCTAGTACATAATAGGTGCACGCAATGATGTGATAAAATAGATGAGCAATAAATTATTTAAATAATAAAGTGTTATTGTACAACTACTGCATACAAAGGTCTGCTGTTTCTTGAAGCAATGCCTGGGGCATAGTCTTGAGTAAAAATGTTTACCATCTATTTATAGTTCAGGGAAAATAATCCATAAACATTCATTAAGCAACTACAAGTATGGGACACTATGCTAGATGGAGACACGATAAACATCACAGTGGAACTTTTGCTTTTTGAGAGGTTTCTACACTGAAGAGAGAAAGGATAAAAGTAAAACATAAAAATAATGATGATGATAAAAAGGAGGGAAAGGAGGAGAAGAGAATATCCACCATTTATTGAAATGTCTTTGTTTAGAACTCATTTGAACTATTTTATATTTGTCATCATATCTAATGCATAAACTCCCTATGAGAAAATCATTAGTTTTATGCACGTTTTACAGATGAGAAAACTAAGGAACAGAGAGGGTAAGTAACTTGCCCTAAGTCACACAGCCTACAAATAGTAGAGCTGGGGTTCAAACTCCTACAGCCCATAACCTTGTTTTATGCTGCCTCCCTGCTGATCAGGCAATGAGGGGCCACTTAATCTATAGAAAAAGTACCAATGAGCATGAACTGCAGCCTCATATTACATATTAAATACATGAAAAGTCAGCAGCTATTCATCTTACCAAAGTGCATAGAAAGACTCCTACTCTGTACCAAGAAGGGGAAAGAAAAAGTACTTTCTTTTAGAGGTTGTAATTAGCATCATTATCAGCATGTAGAGAGAGAGTGACTGTAATGATATCATATTCCCAGCTTCCACTGGTAAACAAGAACCCACTCAAACTTCAATCCATCAAAAATGCATATTTCATTATCCAACTCTTAAAATCATATTTTTGAAAAAATGATTTGGAGAAAAGTCTATGATAATATTATAAATATTTAGTGATAAGAGCAGGAGACAAAACTGTATATATTGAAGCATACTCCAATTTATAAATAGAGAAAAACCTTTTAAGCATATATGAGTTAAAATATGTAAAAGAACTACAGACAAATATTAATATTGTAGTGATTTCTATGTGATGATATCTAGGGTTATTTCTATTTTTACTTTTAATTATCGTTTATTTTCCAAGTTTTATAGACAGACTTATAGGATTCCTTTATTGGGAAAAGTTTAATCTAAAAATCTATACACACACACCCCTACACACATATTATTGAAAATGAAATAGAAATTATACTGATGTTATTTACAGATTATTTCTAAATTTATAGGCATCCATTTGACATATTGAAGAAGAATCTAGAAATAGGAAGAATAATATTTCTTCTTAATTCATTAAGTCTAATCTGTAAACTTCATTAATATGATGAAAGACTATTTTTCTGGTTCCAGGAGAGTGTGAAATAGACTTTTCTCCTCTAGATGAATGACCTTTACCTAGAGTCAGAGTCTCAAACATAAAGGGAAAAAATGCAAACACATTTTAAGGCTAACTTAAATTTTTCCAGAAATCCAGTGTGAAAGAAAAGAGATAGATCTTAGCAAAAAGGGGGAACAAGTTATAGCTTCTCACCACTCCAGATACAATGACACACACCGGGGGAGAGGGGAACTTTGGACCTTGGTTAGATGAACTCTA